>NC_090922.1:989144454-990394454 GCF_040938575.1 Ambystoma mexicanum
ATATTGGCCTCGGGTATCCAAGCCACCGAGGAAAACAGGGAACCCCATGCATTTTCGAAAAGGGGACACCCGTGGGAATCCGCAGAGGTAAGATTTGTGCACATCGCCCCAGATTTTTTTACCCAGACACCCCTGCAAAGTCCGAAATGTGGGGAAAAAAACGCTTTTTCCGCACATTTCACTCGACGCACCCATCGAAACACGCCCCCAACAACACATGGCCTACTGTCACGCGTTCCACAGGTGTCCTGATGAAAACGGTACCTCACATGCGTGGGTGCACCTACCTGGCTGGCAAGGGGTAAGCCGAAAACGCAAGCAACCCCCAGTCTGTTTGCAGAGGGAACTCTCAGCCATTCTGCCGACCAGCACAACATACAGATATGGGCCTCGGTGTCCAAGCCACCAAGGAAAACAGGGATCCCCATGCATTTCTGAAAAGAGGACACCCGTGGGAATCCGCAGAGGTATGATTTGCGCACATCGCCCCAGATTTTTTTACCCAGACACCCCCGCAAAGTCCGAAATGTGGGGAAAAAAACGCTTTTTCTGCACATTTTGCTCGACGCACCCATTGAAACACACCCCCAACAACACATGGCCTACAGTCACGCGTTCCCACAGGTGTCCCGATGAAAATTGTACCTCACATGTGTGGGTGCACCTACCTGGCCGCCAAAGGGAAAGCCTAAAACACAAGTAACCCCAGGTCTGTTTTCAGAGGGAAATCTCAGACATTCTGCCGACCGGCACAACGTACAGATATGGGCCTCGGGTGTCCAAGCCACTGAGGAAAACAGGGAACCCCATGCATTTTCGAAAAGGCGACACCCGTGGGAATCCGCAGAGGTATGATTTGCGCACATCGCCCCAGATTTTTTTACCCAGACACCCCTGCAAAGTCCGAAATGTGGGGAAAAATTGCTTTTTTCGCACATTTCGCTCGGCGCACCCATCAAAACACGCCCCCAACAACACATGGCCTACCGTCACGCGTTCCCACAGGTGTCCCGATAAACATGGTACCTCACATGTGTGGGTGCACCTACCTGGCCGCCAAGGGGCAAGCCGAAAACGCAAGCAACCCCCAGTCTGTTTGCAGAGGGGAATCTCAGCCATTCTGCCGACCGGCACAACATACAGATATGGGCCTCGGGTGTCCAAGCCACCAAGGAAAACAGGGAGCCCCATGCATTTCCGAAAAGAGGACACCCGTGGGAATCCGCAGAGGTATGATTTGCGCACATCGCCGCAGATTTTTTTACCCAGACACCCCTGCAAAGTCCGAAATGTGGGGAAAAAAACGCTTTTTCCGCATATTTTGCTCGACACACCCATCGAAACACGCCCCCAACAACACATGGCCTACTGTCACGCGTTCCCACAGGTGTCCCGATGAAAACGGTACCTCACATGCGTGGGTGCACCTACCTGGCTGGCAAGGGGTAAGCCGAAAACACAAGCAACCCCCAGTCTGTTTGCAGAGGGAACTCTCAGCCATTCTGCCGACCAGCACAACATACAGATATGGGCCTCGGTGTCCAAGCCACCAAGGAAAACAGGGAGCCCCATGCATTTCTGAAAAGAGGACACCCGTGGGAATCCGCAGAGGTATGATTTGCGCACATCCCTTTTCGAAAATGCATGGGGATCCCTGTTTTCCTCGGTGGCTTGGACACCCGAGGCCCATATCTGTACGTTGTGCCGGTCGGCAGGATGTCTGAGATTTCCCTCTGAAAACGGACTTGGGGTTACTTGTGTTTTAGGCTTACCCCTTGGCGGCCAGGTAGGTGCACCCACACATGTGAGGTACCGTTTTCATCGGGACACCTGTGGGAACGCGTGACGGTAGGCCATGTGTTGTTGGGGGCGTGTTTCCATGGGTGCGTCGAGCAAAATGTGCGGAAAAAGCGTTTTTTTCCCCACATTTCGGACTTTGCAGGGGTGTCTGGGTAAAAAAATCTGGGGCGATGTGCGCAAATCATACCTCTGCGAATTCCCACGGGTGTCCCCTTTTCGAAAATGCATTGGGTTCCCTGTTTTCCTCGGTGGCTTGGACACCCGAGGCCCATATCTGTACGTTGTGCCGGTCGGCAGAATGTCTGAGATTTCCCTCTGAAAACAGACTTGGGGTTACTTGTGTTTTAGGCTTTCCCCTTGGCGGCCAGGTAGGTGCACCCACACATGTGAGGTACCGTTTTCATCGGGACACCTGTGGGAACGTGTGACGGTAGGCCATGTGTTGTTGGGGTTCTGTTTCGATGGGTGCGTCGAGCGAAATGTGCAGAAAAAGGGTTTTTTTCCCCACATTTCGGACTTTGCGGGGGTGTCTGGGTAAAAAACTCTGGGGCGATGTGCGCAAATCATACCTCTGCGGAATCCCATGGGTGTCCTCTTTTCGGAAATGCATGGGGCTCCCTGTTTTCCTTGGTAGCTTGGACACCCGAGGCCCATATCTGTATGTTGCGCCGGTCGGCAGAATGGCTGAGATTCCCCTCTGCAAGCAGACTGGGGGTTGCTTGCGTTTTCGGCTTGCCCCTTGCCAGCCAGGTAGGTGCACCCACGCATGTGAGGTACCGTTTTCATTGGGACACCTGTGGCAACGCGTGACGGTAGGCCATGTGTTGTTGGGGGTGTGTTTCGAAGGGTGCGTCGAGCGAAACGTGCAGAAAAAGCGTTTTTTTCCCCACATTTCGGACTTTGCGGGGGTGTCTGGGTAAAAAAATCTGCGGCGATGTGCGCAAATCATACCTCTGCGGATTCCCACGGGTGTCCTCTTTTCGGAAATGCATGGGGCTCCCTGTTTTCCTTGGTGGCTTGGACACCCGAGGCCCATATCTGTATGTTGTGCCGGTCGGCAGAATGGCTGAGATTCCCCCCTGCAAACAGACTGGGGGTTGCTTGCGTTTTCGGCTTTCCCCTTGGTGGCCAGGTAGGTGCACCCACACCTGTGAAGTACCGTTTTCATCGGGACAAATGTGGGAACGCGTGATGGTAGGCCATGTGTTGTTGGGGGCGTGTTTCGATGGGTGCGTCGAGCGAAATGTGCGGAAAAAGCGTTTTTTTCCCCACATTTCGGACTTTGTATGGGTGTCTGGGTAAAAAAATCTTGGGCGATGTGCGCAAATCATACCTCTGCGGATTCCCGCGGGTGTCCCCTTTTCGAAAATGCATGGGGTTCCCTGTTTTCCTCGGTGGCTTGGACACCCGAGGCCCATATCTGTACATTGTGCCGGTCGGCAGAATGTCTGAGATTTCCCTCTGAAAACAGACTTGGGGTTACTTGTGTTTTAGGCTTTCCCCTTGGTGGCCAGGTAGGTGCACCCACACCTGTGAAGTACCGTTTTCATCGGGACACCTGTGGGAACGCGTGATGGTAGGCCATGTGTTGTTGGGGGCGTGATTCGATGGGTGCGTCGAGCGAAATGTGCGGAAAAAGCGTTTTTTTCCCCACATTTCGGACTTTGCAGGGGTGTCTGGGTAAAAAAATCTGGGGCGATGTGCGCAAATCATACCTCTGCGCATTCCCACGGGTGTCCCCTTTTCGAAAATGCATGAGGTTCCCTGTTTTCCTCGGTGGCTTGGACACCCGAGGCCCATATCTGTGCACATCGCCCCAGATTTTTTTACCCAGACACCCCTGCAAAGTCCGAAATGTGGGGAAAAAAACCCTTTTTCCGCACATTTCGCTCGACGCACCCATCGAAACACGCCCCCAACAACACATGGCCTACTGTCACGCGTTCCCACAGGTGTCCCGATGGAAACGGTACCTCACATGCGTGGATGCACCTACCTGGCTGGCAAGGGGTAAGCCGAAAACGCAAGCAACCCCCAGTCTGTTTGCAGAGGGAAATCTCAGCCATTCTGCCGACCAGCACAACATACAGATATGGGCCTCGGTGTCCAAGCCACCAAGGAAAACAGGGAGCCCCATGCATTTCTGAAAAGAGGACACCCGTGGGAATCCGCAGAGGTATGATTTGCGCACATCGCCCCAGATTTTTTTACCCAGACACCCCTGCAAAGTCCGAAATGTGCGGAAAAAAACGCTTTTTCCGCACATTTTGCTCGACGCACCCATGGAAACACGCCCCCAACAACACATGGCCTACCGTCACGCGTTCCCACAGGTGTCCCGATGAAAACGGTACCTCACATGTGTGGGTGCACCTACCTGGCCGCCAAATGGAAAGCCTAAAACACAAGTAACCCCAAGTCCGTTTTCAGAGGGAAATCTCAGACATTCTGCCGACCGGCACAACGTACAGATATGGGCCTCGGGTGTCCAAGCCACCGAGGAAAACAGGGATCCCCATGCATTTTCGAAAAGGGAACACCTGTGGGAATCCGCAGAGGTATGATTTGCACACATCGCCCCAGATTTTTTTACCCAGGCACCCCTGCAAAGTCCGAAATGTGGGGAAAAAAACGCTTTTTCCGCACATTTCGCTCGACGCACCCATCGAAACACGCCCCCAACAACACATGGCCTACCGTCACGCGTTCCCACAGGTGTCCCGATGAAAACGGTACCTCACATGTGTGGGTGCACCTACCTGGCCGCCAAGGGGAAAGCCTAAAACACAAGTAACCCCAAGTCTGTTTTCAGAGGGAAATCTCAGACATTTTGCCGACCGGCACAACGTACAGATATGGGCCTCGGGTGTCCAAGCCACCAAGGAAAACAGGGAACCCCATGCATTTTCGAAAAGGGGACACCCGTGGGAATCCGCAGAGGTAAGATTTGTGCACATCGCCCCAGATTTTTTTACCCAGACACCCCTGCAAATTCCGAAATGTGGGGAAAAAAACGCTTTTTCCGCACATTTCGCTCGACGCACCCATCGAAACACGCCCCCAACAACACATGGCCTACTTTCACGCGTTCCCACAGGTGTCCTGATGAAAACGGTACCTTACATGCGTGGGTGCACCTACCTGGCTGGCAAGGGGTTAGCCGAAAACGCAAGCAACCCCCAGTCTGTTTGCAGAGGGAAATCTCAGCCATTCTGCCGACCGGCACAACATACAGATATGGGCCTCGGTGTCCAAGCCACCAAGGAAAACAGGGAGCCCCATGCATTTCCGAAAAGAGGACACCCGTGGGAATCCGCAGAGGTATGATTTGCGCACATCGCCCCAGATATTTTTACCCAGACACCCCCGCAAAGTCCGAAATGTGGGGAAAAAAACGCTTTTTCTGCACATTTCGCTCGACGCACCCATCGAAACACACCCCCAACAACACATGGCCTACAGTCACGCCTTCCCACAGGTGTCCCGATGAAAACGGTACCTCACATGTGTGGGTGCACCTACCTGGCCGCCAAAGGGAAAGCCTAAAACACAAGTAACCCCAAGTCTGTTTTCAGAGGGAAATCTCAGACATTCTGCCGACCGGCACAACGTACAGATATGGGCCTCGGGTGTCCAAGCCACCGAGGAAAACAGGGAACCCCATGCATTTTCGAAAAGGGGACACCCGTGGGAATCCGCAGAGGTATGATTTGCGCACATCGCCCCAGATTTTTTTACCCAGACACCCCTGCAAAGTCCGAAATGTGGGCAAAAAAACGCTTTTTCCGCACATTTCGCTCGGCGCACCCATCGAAACACGCCCCCAACAACACATGGCCTACCGTCACGCATTCCCACAGGTGTCCCGATGAAAACGGTACCTCACATGTGTGGGTGCACCTACCTGGCCGCCAAGGGGCAAGCCGAAAACGCAAGCAACCCCCAGTCTGTTTGCAGAGGGGAATCTCAGCCATTCTGCCGACAGGCACAACATACAGATATGGGCCTCGGGTGTCCAAGCCACCAAGGAACACAGGGAGCCCCATGCATTTCCGAAAAGAGGACACCCGTGGGAATCCGCAGAGGTATGATTTGCGCACATCGCCGCAGATTTTTTTACCCAGACACCCCCGCAAAGTCCAAAATGTGGGGAAAAAAACGCTTTTTCTGAACGTTTTGCTCGACGCACCCATCGAAACACACCCCCAACAACACATGGCCTACCGTCACACATTCCCACAGGTGTCCCGATGAAAACAGTACCTCACATGTGTGGGTGCACCTACCTGGCCGCCAAGGGGAAAGCCTAAAACACAAGTAACCCCAAGTCTGTTTTCAGAGGGAAATCTCAGACATTCTGCCGACGGGCACAACGTACAGATATGGGCCTCGGGTGTCCAAGCCACCGAGGAAAACAGGGAACCCAATGCATTTTCGAAAAGGGGACAGCCGTGGGAATCTGCAGAGGCATGATTTGTGCACATCGCCCCAGATTTTTTTACCCAGACACCCCTGCAAAGTCCGAAATGTGGGGAAAAAAACACTTTTTCCGCACATTTTGCTCAAAGCACCCATGGAAACACGCCCCCAACAACACATGACATACGGTCACGCGTTCCCCAGGTGTCCCGATGAAAACGGTACCTCACATGTGTGGGTGCACCTACCTGGCCGCCAAGGGGAAAGCCTAAAACGCAAGTAACCCCAAGTCCGTTTTCAGAGGGAAATCTCAGACATTCTGCCGACCGGCACAACGTACAGATATGGGCCTCGGGTGTCCAAGCCATGAGGAAAACAGGGAACCCCATGCATTTCCGAAAAGAGGACACCCGTGGGAATCCGCAGAGGTATGATTTGCGCACATCGCCCCAGATTTTTTTACCCAGACACCCCCGCAAAGTCCGAAATGTGGGGAAAAAAACGCTTTTTCCGCACATTTCGCTCGGCGCACCCATCGAAACACGCCCCCAACAACACATGGCCTACCGTCACGCGTTCCCACAGGTATCCCGATGAAAACGGTACCTCACATGTGTGGGTGCACCTACCTGCCGCCAAGGGGCAAGCCGAAAACGCAAGCAACCCCCAGTCTGTTTGCAGAGGGGAATCTCAGCCATTCTGCCGACCGGCACAACATACAGATATGGGCCTCGGGTGTCCAAGCCACCAAGGAAAACAGGGAGCCCCATGCATTTCCGAAAAGAGGACACCCGTGGGAATCCGCAGAGGTATGATTTGCGCACATCGCCGCAGATTTTTTTACCCAGACACCCCCGCAAAGTCCGAAATGTGGGGAAAAAACGCTTTTTCTGCACGTTTCGCTCGACGCACCCATCGAAACACACCCCCAACAACACATGGCGTACCGTCACACGTTCCCACAGGTGTCCCGATGAAAACGGTACCTCACATGTGTGGGTGCACCTACCTGGCCGACAAGGGGAAAGCCTAAAACACAAGTAACCCCAAGTCTGTTTTCAGAGGGAAATCACAGACATTCTGCCGACGGGCACAACGTACAGATATGGGCCTCGGGTGACCAAGCCACCGACGAAAACAGGGAACCCAATGCATTTTCGAAAAGGGGACACACGTGGGAATCTGCAGAGGCATGATTTGTGCACATCGCCCCAGATTTTTTTACACAGACACCCCTGCAAAGTCCGAAATGTGGGGAAAAAAACGCTTTTTCCGCACATTTTGCTCAACGCACCCATGGAAACACGCCCCAACAACACATGACCTACGGTCACGCGTTCCCACAGGTGTCCCGATGAAAACGGTACCTCACATGTGTGGGTGCACCTACCTGGCCGCCAAGGGGAAAGCCTAAAACACAAGTAACCCCCAGTCCGTTTTCAGAGGGAAATCTCAGACATTCTGCCGACCGGCACAACGTACAGATATTGGCCATGGGTGTCCAAGCCACCGAGGAAAACAGGGATCCCCATGCATTTTCGAAAAGGGAACACCCGTGGGAATCTGCAGAGGTATGATTTGCACACATCGCCCCAGATTTTTTTACCCAGACACCCCTGCAAAGTCTGAAATGTGGGGAAAAAAACGCTTTTTCCGCACATTTCGCTCGACGCACCCATCGAAACACGCCCCCAACAACACATGGCCTACCATCACGCGTTCCCACAGGTGTCCCGATGAAAACGGTACTTCACAGGTGTGGGTGCACCTACCTGGCCACCAAGGGGAAAGCCTAAAACACAAGTAACCCCAAGTCTGTTTTCAGAGGGAAATCTCAGACATTCTGCCGACCGGCACAACGTACAGATATGGGCCTCGGGTGTCCAAGCCACCGAGGAAAACAGGGAACCCCATGCATTTTCGAAAAGGGGACACCCGTAGGAATCCGCAGAGCTAACATTTGCGCACATCGCCCCAGATTTTTTTACCCAGACACCCCTGCAAAGTCCGAAATGTGGGGAAAAAAACGCTTTTTCCGCACATTTCGCTCGACGCACCCATCGAAACACGCCCCCAACAACACATGGCCTACTGTCACGCGTTCCCACAGGTGTCCCGATGAAAACGGTACCTCACATGCGTGGATGCACCTACCTGGCTGGCAAGGGGTAAGCCGAAAACGCAAGCAACCCCCAGTCTGTTTGCAGAGGGAAATCTCAGCCATTCTGCCGACCGGCACAACATACAGATATGGGCCTCGGTCTCCAAGCCACCAAGGAAAACAGGGAGCCCCATGCATTTCCGAAAAGAGGACACCCGTGGGAATCCGCAGAGGTATGATTTGCGCACATCGCCCCAGATTTTTTTACCCAGAAACCCCCGCAAAGTCCGAAATGTGGGGAAAAAAACGCTTTTTCTGCACATTTCGCTCGACGCACCCATCGAAACACACCCCCAACAACACATGGCCTACAGTCACGCGTTCCCACAGGTGTCCCGATGAAAACGGTACCTCACATGTGTGGGTGCACCTACCTGGCCGCCAAAGGGAAAGCCTAAAACACAAGTAACCCCAGGTCTGTTTTCAGAGGGAAATCTCAGACATTCTGCCGACCGGCACAACGTACAGATATGGGCCTCGGGTGTCCAAGCCACCGAGGAAAACAGGGAACCCCATGCATTTTCGAAAAGGGGACACCCGTGGAAATCCGCAGAGGTATGATTTGCGCACATCGCCCCAGATTTTTTTACCCAGACACCCCTGCAAAGTCCGAAATGTGGGGAAAAAAACGCTTTTTCCGCACATTTCGCTCGGCGCACCCATCAAAACACGCCCCCAACAACACATGGCCTACTGTCACGCGTTCCCACAGGTGTCCCGATGAAAACGGTACCTCACATGTGTGGGTGCACCTACCTGGCCGCCAAGGGGCAAGCCTAAAACACAAGTAACCCCAAGTCTGTTTTCAGAGGGAAATCTCAGACATTCTGCCGACCGGCACAACTTACAGATATGGGCCTCGGGTGTCCAAGCCACCGAGGAAAACAGGGAACCCCATGCATTTTCGAAAAGGGGACACCCGTGGGAATGCGCAGAGGTATGATTTGCGCACATCACCCCAGATTTTTTTACCCAGGCACCCCTGCAAAGTCCGAAATGTGGGGAAAAAAACGCTTTTTCCGCACATTTCGCTCGACGCACCCATCGAAACACACCCCCAACAACACATGGCCTACCGTCACGCGTTCCCACAGGTGTCCCGATGAAAACGGTACCTCACATGTGTGGGTGCACCTACCTGGCCGCCAAGGGGAAAGCCTAAAACACAAGTAACCCCAAGTCTGTTTTCAGAGGGAAATCTCAGACATTTTGCCGACCGGCACAACGTACAGATATGGGCCTCGGGTGTCCAAGCCACCAAGGAAAACAGGGAACCCCATGCATTTTCGAAAAGGGGACACCCGTGGGAATCCGCAGAGGTAAGATTTGTGCACATCGCCCCAGATTTTTTTACCCAGACACCCCTGCAAATTCCGAAATGTGGGGAAAAAAACGCTTTTTCCGCACATTTCGCTCGACGCACACATCGAAACATGCCCCAACAACACATGGCCTACTTTCACGCGTTCCCACAGGTGTCCTGATGAAAACGGTACCTCACATGCGTGGGTGCATCTACCTGGCTGGCAAGGGGTTAGCCAAAAACGCAAGCAACCCCCAGTCTGTTTGCAGAGGGAAATCTCAGCCATTCTGCCGACCGGCACAACATACAGATATGGGCCTCGGTGTCCAAGCCACCAAGGAAAACAGGGAGCCCCATGCATTTCCGAAAAGAGGACACCCGTGGGAATCCGCAGAGGTATGATTTGCGCACATCGCCCCAGATTTTTTTACCCAGACACCCCCGCAAAGTCCGAAATGTGGGGAAAAAAACGCTTTTTCTGCACATTTCGCTCGACGCACCCATCGAAACACACCCCCAACAACACATGGCCTACAGTCACGCCTTCCCACAGGTGTCCCGATGAAAACGGTACCTCACATGTGTGGGTGCACCTACCTGGCCGCCAAAGGGAAAGCCTAAAACACAAGTAACCCCAAGTCTGTTTTCAGAGGGAAATCTCAGACATTCTGCCGACCGGCACAACGTACAGATATGGGCCTCGGGTGTCCAAGCCACCGAGGAAAACAGGGAACCCCATGCATTTTCGAAAAGGGGACACCCGTGGGAATCCGCAGAGGTATGATTTGCGCACATCGCCCCAGATTTTTTTACCCAGACACCCCTGCAAAGTCCGAAATGTGGGCAAAAAAACGCTTTTTCCGCACATTTCGCTCGGCGCACCCATCGAAACACGCCCCCAACAACACATGGCCTACCGTCAGGCATTCCCACAGGTGTCCCGATGAAAACGGTACCTCACATGTGTGGGTGCACCTACCTGGCCGCCAAGGGGCAAGCCGAAAACGCAAGCAACCCCCAGTCTGTTTGCAGAGGGGAATCTCAGCCATTCTGCCGACCGGCACAACATACAGATATGGGCCTCGGGTGTCCAAGCCACCAAGGAACACAGGGAGCCCCATGCATTTCCGAAAAGAGGACACCCGTGGGAATCCGCAGAGGTATGATTTGCGCACATCGCCGCAGATTTTTTTACCCAGACACCCCCGCAAAGTCCGAAATGTGGGGAAAAAAACGCTTTTTCTGAACGTTTTGCTCGACGCACCCATCGAAACACACCCCCAACAACACATGGCCTACCGTCACACATTCCCACAGGTGTCCCGATGAAAACGGTACCTCACATGTGTGGGTGCACCTACCTGGCCGCCAAGGGGAAAGCCTAAAACACAAGTAACCCCAAGTCTGTTTTCAGAGGGAAATCTCAGACATTCTGCCGACGGGCACAACGTACAGATATGGGCCTCGGGTGTCCAAGCCACCGAGGAAAACAGGGAACCCAATGCATTTTCGAAAAGGGGACAGCCGTGGGAATCTGCAGAGGCATGATTTGTGCACATCGCCCCAGATTTTTTTACCCAGACACCCCTGCAAAGTCCGAAATGTGGGGAAAAAAACGCTTTTTCCGCACATTTTGCTCAACGCACCCATGGAAACACGCCCCCAACAACACATGACATACGGTCACGCGTTCCCCAGGTGTCCCGATGAAAACGGTACCTCACATGTGTGGGTGCACCTACCTGGCCGCCAAGGGGAAAGCCTAAAACACAAGTAACCCCAAGTCCGTTTTCAGAGGGAAATCTCAGACATTCTGCCGACCGGCACAACGTACAGATATGGGCCTCGGGTGTCCAAGCCATGAGGAAAACAGGGAACCCCATGCATTTACAAAAAGAGGACACCCGTGGGAATCCGCAGAGGTATGATTTGCGCACATCGCCCCAGATTTTTTTACCCAGACACCCCCGCAAAGTCCGAAATGTGGGGAAAAAAACGCTTTTTCCGCACATTTCGCTCGGCGCACCCATCGAAACACGCCCCCAACAACACATGGCCTACCGTCACGCGTTCCCACAGGTGTCCCGATGAAAACGGTACCTCACATGTGTGGGTGCACCTACCTGCCGCCAAGGGGCAAGCCGAAAACGCAAGCAACCCCCAGTCTGTTTGCAGAGGGGAATCTCAGCCATTCTGCCGACCGGCACAACATACAGATATGGGCCTCGGGTGTCCAAGCCACCAAGGAAAACAGGGAGCCCCATGCATTTCCGAAAAGAGGACACCCGTGGGAATCCGCAGAGGTATGATTTGCGCACATCGCCGCAGATTTTTTTACCCAGACACCCCCGCAAAGTCCGAAATGTGGGGAAAAAACGCTTTTTCTGCACGTTTCGCTCGACGCACCCATCGAAAAACACACCCCCAACAACACATGGCGTACCGTCACACGTTCCCACAGGTGTCCCGATGAAAACGGTACCTCACATGTGTGGGTGCACCTACCTGGCCGCCAAGGGGAAAGCCTAAAACACAAGTAACCCCAAGTCTGTTTTCAGAGGGAAATCACAGACATTCTGCCGACGGGCACAACGTACAGATATGGGCCTCGGGTGTCCAAGCCACCGAGGAAAACAGGGAACCCAATGCATTTTCGAAAAGGGGACACACGTGGGAATCTGCAGAGGCATGATTTGTGCACATCGCCCCAGATTCTTTTACACAGACACCCCTGCAAAGTCCGAAATGTGGGGAAAAAAACACTTTTTCTGCACATTTTGCTCAACGCACCCATGGAAACACGCCCCCAACAACACATGACCTACGGTCACGCGTTCCCACAGGTGTCCCGATGAAAACGGTACCTCACATGTGTGGGTGCACCTACCTGGCCGCCAAGGGGAAAGCCTAAAACACAAGTAACCCCCAGTCCGTTTTCAGAGGGAAATCTCAGACATTCTGCCGACCGGCACAACGTACAGATATTGGCCATGGGTGTCCAAGCCACCGAGGAAAACAGGGATCCCCATGCATTTTCGAAAAGGGAACACCCGTGGGAATCCGCAGAGGTATGATTTGCACACATCGCCCCAGATTTTTTTACCCAGACACCCCTGCAAAGTCTGAAATGTGGGGAAAAAAACGCTTTTTCCGCACATTTCGCTCGACGCACCCATCGAAACACGCCCCCAACAACACATGGCCTACCATCACGCGTTCCCACAGGTGTCCCGATGAAAACGGTACTTCACAGGTGTGGGTGCACCTACCTGGCCACCAAGGGGAAAGCCTAAAACACAAGTAACCCCAAGTCTGTTTTCAGAGGGAAATCTCAGACATTCTGCCGACCGGCACAACGTACAGATATGGGCCTCGGGTGTCCAAGCCACCGAGGAAAACAGGGAACCCCATGCATTTTCGAAAAGGGGACACCCGTAGGAATCCGCAGAGGTAACATTTGCGCACATCGCCCCAGATTTTTTTACCCAGACACCCCTGCAAAGTCCGAAATGTGGGGAAAAAACCGCTTTTTCCGCACATTTCGCTCGACGCACCCATCGAAACACGCCCCAAACAACACATGGCCTACTGTCACACGTTCCCACAGGTGTTCCGATGAAAACGGTACCTCACATGCGTGGATGCACCTACCTGGCTGGCAAGGGGTAAGCCGAAAACGCAAGCAACCCCCAGTCTGTTTGCAGAGGGAAATCTCAGCCATTCTGCCGACCGGCACAACATACAGATATGGGCCTCGGTCTCCAAGCCACCAAGGAAAACAGGGAGCCCCATGCATTTCCGAAAAGAGGACACCCGTGGGAATCCGCAGAGGTATGATTTGCGCACATCGCCCCAGATTTTTTTACCCAGAAACCCCCACAAAGTCCGAAATGTGGGGAAAAAAACGCTTTTTCTGCACATTTCGCTCGACGCACCCATCTAAACACACCCCCAACAACACATGGCCTACAGTCACGCGTTCCCACAGGTGTCCCGATGAAAACGGTACCTCACATGTGTGGGTGCACCTACCTGGCCGCCAAAGGGAAAGCCTAAAACACAAGTAACCCCAGGTCTGTTTTCAGAGGGAAATCTCAGACATTCTGCCGACCGGCACAACGTACAGATATGGGCCTCGGGTGTCCAAGCCACCGAGGAAAACAGGGAACCCCATGCATTTTCGAAAAGGGGACACCCGTGGGAATCCGCAGAGGTATGATTTGCGCACATCGCCCCAGATTTTTTTACCCAGAAACCCCCGCAAAGTCCGAAATGTGGGGAAAAAAACGCTTTTTCTGCACATTTCGCTCGACGCACCCATCGAAACACACCCCCAACAACACATGGCCTACAGTCACGCGTTCCCACAGGTGTCCCGATGAAAACGGTACCTCACATGTGTGGGTGCACCTACCTGGCCGCCAAGGGGCAAGCCGAAAACGCAAGCAACCCCCAGTCTGTTTGCAGAGGGGAATCTCAGCCATTCTGCCGACCGGCACAACATACAGATATGGGCCTCGGGTGTCCAAGCCACCAAGGAAAACAGGGAGCCCCATGCATTTCCGAAAAGAGGACACCCGTGGGAATCCGCAGAGGTATGATTTGCGCACATCGCCGCAGCTTTTTTTACCCAGACACCCCCGCAAAGTCCGAAATGTGGGGAAAAAAACGCTTTTTCTGCACGTTTTGCTCGACGCACCCATCGAAACACATCCCCAACAACACATGGCCTACTGTCACACATTCCCACAGGTGTCCCGATGAAAACGGTACCTCACATGTGTGGGTGCACCTACCTGGCCGCCAAGGGGAAAGCCTAAAACACAAGTAACCCCAAGTCTGTTTTCAGAGGGAAATCACAGACATTCTGCCGACGGGCACAACGTACAGATATGGGCCTCGGGTGTCCAAGCCACCGAGGAAAACAGGGAACCCAATGCATTTTCGAAAAGGGGACACCCGTGGGAATCTGCAGAGGTATGATTTGTGCACATCGCCCCAGATTTTTTTACCCAGACACCCCTGCAAAGTCCGAAATGTGGGGAAAAAAACACTTTTTCCGCACATTTTGCTCAACGCACCCATGGAAACACGCCCCCAACAACACATGACATACGGTCACGCGTTCCCACAGGTGTCCCGATGAAAACGGTACCTCACATGTGTGGGTGGACCTACCTGGCCACCAAGGGGAAAGCCTAAAACACAAGTAACCCCAAGTCCGTTTTCAGAGGGAAATCTCAGACATTCTGCCGACCAGCACAACGTACAGATATGGGCCTCGGGTGTCCAAGCCACGAGGAAAACAGGGAACCCCATGCATTTTCGAAAAGGGGACACCCGTGGGAATCCGCAGAGGTATGATTTGCGCACATCGCCGCAGATTTTTTTACCCAGACACCCCCGCAAAGTCCGAAATGTGGGGAAAAAAACGCTTTTTCTGCACGTTTCGCTCGACGCACCCATCGAAACACACCCCCAACAACACATGGCCTACCGTCACACATTCCCACAGGTGTCCCGATGAAAACGGTACCTCACATGTGTGGGTGCACCTACATGGCCGCCAAGGGGAAAGCCTAAAACACAAGTAACCCCAAGTCTGTTTTCAGAGGGAAATCACAGACATTCTGCCGACGGGCACAACGTACAGATATGGGCCTCGGGTGTCCAAGCCACCGAGGAAAACAGGGAACCCAATGCATTTTCGAAAAGGGGACACACGTGGGAATCTGCAGAGGCATGATTTGTGCACATCGCCCCAGATTTTTTTACCCAGACGCCCCTGCAAAGTCCGAAATGTGGGGAAAAAAACGCTTTTTCCGCACATTTTGCTCAACGCACCCATGGAAACACGCCCCCAACAACACATGACCTATGGTCACGCGTTCCCACAGGTGTCCCGATGAAAACGGTACCTCACATGTGTGGGTGCACCTACCTGGCCGCCAAGGGGAAAGCCTAAAACACAAGTAACCCCCAGTCCGTTTTCAGAGGGAAATCTCAGACATTCTGCCGACCGGCACAACGTACAGATATGGGCCATGGGTGTCCAAGCCACCGAGGAAAACAGGGATCCCCATGCATTTTCGAAAAGGGGACACCCGTGGGAATCCGCAGAGGTATTATTTGCACACATCGCCCCAGATTTTTTTACCCAGACACCCCTGCAAAGTCTGAAATGTGGGGAAAAAAACGCTTTTTCCGCACATTTCGCTCGACGCACCCATCGAAACACGCCCCCAACAACACATGGCCTACCATCACGCATTCCCACAGGTGTCCCGATGAAAACGGTACTTCACAGGTGTGGGTGCACCTACCTGGCCACCAAGGGGAAAGCCTAAAACACAAGTAACCCCAAGTCTGTTTTCAGAGGGAAATCTCAGACATTCTGCCGACCGGCACAACGTACAGATATGGGCCTCGGGTGTCCAAGCCACCGAGGAAAACAGGGAACCCCATGCATTTTCGAAAAGGGGACACCTGTGGGAATCTGCAGAGGTAACATTTGCGCACATCGCCCCAGATTGTTTTACCCAGACACCCCTGCAAAGTCTGAAATGTGGGGAAAAAAACACTTTTTCCGCACATTTCGCTCGACGCACCCATGGAAACATGCCCCCAACAACACATGGCCTACCGTCACACTTTCCCACAGGTGTCCCGATGAAAACGGTACCTCACATGTGTGGGTGCACCTACCTGGCCGCCAAGGGGAAAGCCTAAAACACAAGTAACCCCAAGTCTGTTTTCAGAGGGAAATCTCAGACATTCTGCCGACCGGCACAACATACAGATATGGGCCTCGGGTGTCCAAGCCACCGAGGAAAACAGGGAACCCCATGCATTTTCGAAAAGGGGACACCCGTGGGAATCCGCAGAGGTATGATTTGCGCACATGGCCGCAGATTTTTTTACCCAGACACCCCCGCAAAGTCCGAAATGTGGGGAAAAAAATGCTTTTTCTGCACGATTCGCTCGACGCACCCATCGAAACACACCCCCAACAACACATGGCCTACCGTCACACGTTCCCACAGGTGTCCCGATGAAAACGGTACCTCACATGTGTGGGTGCACCTACCTGGCCGCCAAGGGGAAAGCCTAAAACACAAGTAACCCCAAGTCTGTTTTCAGAGGGAAATCACAGACATTATGCCGACGGGCACAACGTACAGATATGGGCCTCGGGTGTCCAAGCCACAGAGGAAAACAGGGAACCCAATGCATTTTCGAAAAGGGGACACCCGTGGGAATCTGCAGAGGTATGATTTGTTCACATCGCCCCAGATTTTTTTACCCAGACACCCCTGCAAAGTCTGAAATGTGGGGAAAAAAATGCTTTTTCCGCACATTTTGCTCAACGCACCCATGGAAACACGCCCCCAACAACACATGACCTACGGTCACGCGTTCCCACAGGTGTCCCGATGAAAACGGTACCTCACATGTGTGGGTGCACCTACCTGGCCGCCAAGGGGAAAGCCTAAAACACAAGTAACCCCAAGTCCGTTTTCAGAGGGAAATCTCAGACATTCTGCCGACCGGCACAACGTACAGATATGGGCCTCGGGTGTCCAAGCCACCGAGGAAAACAGGGAACCCCATGCATTTTCGAAAAGGGGACACCCGTGGGAATCCGCAGAGGTAAGATTTGTGCACATCGCCCCAGATTTTTTTACCCAGACACCCCTGCAAAGTCCGAAATGTGGAGAAAAAAATGCTTTTTCCGCACATTTCGCTCGAGTCACCCATCGAAACACGCCCCCAACAACACATGGCCTACCGTCACGCGTTCCCAAAGGTGTCCCGATGAAAACGGTACCTCACATGCGTGGGTGCACCTACCTGGCTGGCAAGGGGCAAGCCGAAAACACAAGCAACCCCCAGTCTGTTTGCAGAGGGGAATCTCAGCCATTCTGCCGACCGGCACAACATACAGATATGGTCCTCGGGTGTCCAAGCTACCAAGGAAAACAGGGAGCCCCATGCATTTCCGAAAAGAGGACACCCGTGGGAATCCGCAGAGGTATGATTTGCGCACATCGCCCCAGATTTTTTTACCCAGACACCCCCGCAAAATCCGAAATGTGGGGGAAAAAACGCTTTTTCTGCACATTTCGCTCGACGCACCCATCGAAACACGCCCCCAACAACACATGGCCTACCGTCACGCATTCCCACAGGTGTCCCGATGAAAATGGTACCTCACATGTGTGGGTGCACCTACCTGGCCGCCAAGGGGAATGCCTAAAACACAAGTAACCCCAAGTCCGTTTTCAGAGGGAAATCTCAGACATTCTGCCGACCGGCACAACGTGGGGAAAAAAACGCTTTTTCCGCACATTTCGCTCGACGCACCCATGGAAACACGCCCCCAACAACACGTGGCCTACCTTCCCGCGTCCCCACACGTGTCCCGATGAAAATGGTACCTCACATGTGTGGGTGCACCTACCGGGGCGCAAAAGGAAAAGGGTAACCGACTGAGAACCCCAAGCCATTCGCCACTGCCCATTTTGTTCATGTGGGCAACCTACAGATTTGGGCCTATGGTGTGGAAGCCAGCAAGGAAAACAGGGAACCCCATGCATTTCCCAAAAGAGGACACCCGTGGGACTCCACAGAGGTCTGACTTACGCAAATCGGCCCAGAAGGTAATACCCAGAACCACCAGCAAAGACCCACATGGGAGAAGGGTGCCCAAGGCCAGGGATATTACCACCGACTTTGCTGGAGCCCTGGCTGCCCTGCGTTACAGCTTCTCCCCACCAAGGAGTCTCGGCAGTGTGCCAATACCTCCCCGAAGGGAAAAGCTGTAATGCAGCCCAGCCGCAACTCCAGGACAGTTGGAGGTGATCTGCCGAGACGGGCCATGCCCACCCACACCACCAACAATCCAGCCCCAGTCTCACCCACCCCACTGACAGTGGGCCCTAACCATAGAATAATAAAAAACAGTACTCACATAACGTTGCAGCTGCTCGGGTAGAAAAAGCTGTAAACAAAACAAAGAACATGTGTTACCTACGGTCACACCAGCAAAATGTAGCCCTCCCCGGGGGCAGATAAGGGGGGGGGCTGTCCTGCACTCCTCCCTGGGCTCAGGCGTCCGTTCCTAGGAGCAGATATCTGGTCCCAGGAAGGGCCGCATGACTTGGCACCCACTCCATTGCGGGTTAGGGGGAGGGGGTCAACGTCCCATCCCATTAGAAAATTCCCTGACCCTTTGGGGTGCCCCACCGCCCTCCCCTAAAAAGCGTTCCACCATTTTCATTTTTTTCCTTTGGTAACCCAACTCCCCTTGGTGCAGAGGGTCACATTGGTGTGCCAATCTGGCGCCGGGGTGCCCAAACCTTACTGCCCCACCCACTGGGGGGGCCTGTCCCACCATTTTTGGGGGCCCTCTCCCCCCTCACCCCAAATGGCTGGCGGGGGCACCTCATGCAGGCCTCCCCGCTGCGTGAGGTACACCCCACCTCCATTTGGGGTGGGGGGGGGAGAGAGCCACCACAAAAGGTGGGGCAGGACCCCCAATAGATGGGGCAGTAGGGTTTGGGCACCCTGGGGGCAGATAGCCACACTAATGTGGCCATCTGCACCAAGCAAAGTTGGGTAAACAAAAAACAAAATACAAATTCATAGGCTGCTTTTTAGGGGGGGCTGTGGGCCACCCTAAATTGGCAGCGAATGATGTACCGCAACGGGGGGTGGCCCTCAACCCCCCCCGCGACCCCAAATGGAGGGCCCCACCTCATGCAACCCTCCCTGGGGGCAGATAGGGGGGGCACCACCTCATGCATCCCTCCCTGGGGTCAGATGCCCCTTCCTAGGAGCAGATATCTGCCCCCACGGAGGGTGCATTCAGAGTGACCCAAATACTTTTTTTGCAAAGTTTGGTGAGGATTCGTCCAGGGAGAGCGAAGTTATAAGCCGCCCAAAAAGTGCTCTTCCTATGCTCTTCCTATGGAAACAGCAACTTAAACATAACTACATGCCCACCCCCCGCTCATGTCCGTGTGTCTTTCTCCCTCCCGCCCACCCCCCGCTCATGCCCCGCTCGTGCCCCGCTCGTCTCGACCACCCGCCCACCCCCCGCTCATGCCCCGTGTGTCTCTCCCACCCCCCGTGTGTCTCTCCCACCCCCCGCTCATGTCCGTGTGTCTCTCCCCACCCGCCACCCACCCCCCGCTCATGTCCATGTGTCTCTCCCCACCCGCCGCTCACTCCCCGCTCATGTCCGTGTTTCTCTCCCCACCCACCACCCACCCCCCGCTCATGTCCGTGTGTCTCTCCACACCCGCCTCCCACCCCCCGCTCATGTCCGTGTGTCTCTCCCCAGCCGCCGCCCACCCCCGCTCATGTCCGTGTGTCTCTCCCCACCCGCCAGCCACCCCCGCTCATGTCCGTCTGTCTCTCCCCACCCGCCGCCCACCCCCGCTCATGTCCTGTGTGTCTCTCCCCAAAAGCGCCGCCCACCCCCCGCTCATGTCCGTGTGTCTCTCCCCACCCACCGCCCACCCCCTGCTCATGTCCTGTGTGTCTCTCCCCAGCCACCGCCCACCCCCGCTCATGTCCGTGTGTCTCTCCCCACCCGCCAGCCACCCCCGCTCATGTCCGTGTGTCTCTCCCCAACCGCCGCCCACCCCCCGCTCATGTCCTGTGTGTCTCTCCCCAAAAGCGCCGCCCACCCTCCGCTCATGTCCGTGTGTCTCTCCCCACCCACCGCCCACCCCCTGCTCATGTCCTGTGTGTCTCTTTGCCTCCCCCCACCCCCGCTCATGCCCCGTGTGTCTCTCCCCCTCCTGCCCACCCCCCACTCATGCCCCGTGTGTCTCTCTCCCTCCCCTGCACCCCCGCTCATGCCCCGTGTCTCTCTCCCCTTCCCTCCACTCCCTGCTCATGCCCCGTGTGTCTCTCTCCCTACCCCCCACCCTCGCTCTTGCCCCGTGTGTCTGTCTCCCTCCCCCCACCCCGCTCTTGCCCTGTGTCTCTTTCCCCCTCCCGCCCACCCCTGCTCTTGCCCTGTGTCTCTTTCCCCCTCCTGCCCACTCCCGCTCTTGCCCCGTGTCTCTTTCCCCCTCCCGCCCACACCTGCTCTTGCCCCGTGTCTCTTTCCCCCTCCCGCTCACCCCCGCTCTTGCCCCGTGTCTCTTTCCCCCGCCCGCTCACCCCAGCTCTTGCCCCGTGTCTCTTTCCCCCTCCCGCCCACCCCCACTCTTGCCCTGTGTCTCTTTCCCCGTCCTGCCCACCCCCACTCTTGCCCCATGTCTCTTTCCCCCTCCCACCCGCCCCCGCTCTTGCCCCGTGTCTCTTTCCCCCTCCCACCCACGCCCGCTCTTGCCCCGTGTCTTTCCCACTCCCGCCCACCCCCGCTCTTGCCCCGTGTCTTTTCCCCTCCCGCCCCCGCTCTTGCCCCGTATCTTTCCCCCTCCCACCCTCCCCCGCTCATGCCCCGTGTGTCTCTCCCCTCCCGCCCACCCCCTGCTCATGTCCTGTGTGTCTCTCCCCCTCCCGCTCATGCCCCGTGTGTCTCTCCCTCCCTCCCTCCCTCCCCCTCCCCCGCTTATGCCCCGTGTGTCTCTCCCTCCCCCCCACCCCCTGCTCATGCCCCATGTGTCGCTCTCCCTCCCGCCCACCCTCGCTCATGCCCAGTGTGTCTCTCTAACTCCCCCCACCCCCTGCTCATGCCCCGTGTGTCTCTCTCCCTCCCCCCACCCCCGCTCATGCACTGTGTCTCTCTCCCTTTCCCCCCACCCCCGGCTCCTGCCGCGTGTCTGTCTTCTGTTCCCCTTGCTCATGCCCCGTGTCTGTCTCCTGTTCTCCCCACCCCCCGCTCATGCCCCGTACCTGTCTCCTGTTCCCCTCATGTGCCGTGTCTGTCTCCTGTTGCCCCCCACACCCCCTGCTCATGCCCATGTCTGTCTCCTGTTCTCCCCACCCCCCGCTCATGCCCCGTGTCTGTATCCTGTTCCCCCCACCCCCTGCTCATGCCCCGTGTTTATCTCCTATTGCTGCCCACCCCCCCGCTCATGCCCCGTGTCTGTCTCCTGTTCCCCCCACTCGCTCATGCCCCATGTCTGTCTCCTGTTCCCCCCATCCGCTCATGCCCCGTGTCTCTCTCTTGTTGCCCCCAACCCCCCGCTCATGTCCCGTGTCTATCTCCTGTTCCCCCACCCGCTCATGCCCCATGTCTGTCTCCTGTTCCCCCACCCGCTCATGCCCCATGTCTCTCTCTTGTTGCCCCAACCACCCGCTCATGTCCCGTGTCTGTCTCCTGTTCTCCCCACCCCCCGCTCATGCCCTGTGTCTGTCTCCTGTTCCTCCCACCCCCCGCTCATGCCCTGTGTCTGTCTCCTGTTGCCCCCCAACCCCCCTGCTCATGCCCCGTGTCTGTTCTCCCCACCTCCCGCTCATGCCCCGTGTCTGTTGTTCCCCCACCCCCCGCTCATGCCCCGTGTCTGTCTCCTGTTCCCCCACCCCTCTCTCATGCCCCGTGTCTGTCTCCTGTTCCCCCCACCCCCGCTCATGGCCCGTGTCTCTCCTGTTGCCCCCGCTCATGCCCCGTGTCTCTCCTTTTGCCCCCCACCCCCGCTCATGGCCCGTGTCTGTCTCCTGTTGCCCCCCACCCCCCGCTCATGCCCCATGTCAGTCTCCTGTTCTCCCCACCCCCGCTCATGCTCCGTGTCTGTCTCCTGTTCCCCCCCACCCCCCGCTCATGCCCCGTGTCTGTCTCCTGTGTCCCCCCATCCCCACTCATGCCCCGTATCTGTCTCCTGTTGCCCCCTACCCCCGCTCATGCCCCGTGTCTGTCTCCTGTTGCCCCCACCCCTCGCTCATACCCCGTGTCTGTCTCCTGTTGCCCCCCACCCCTCGCTCATGCCCCGTGTCTGTCTCTGTTGTTCCCCCCACCCCCTGCTCATGCCCCGTGTCTGTCTCCTGTTCCCCCACCCCACGCTCATGCCCCATGTCTCTCTCCTGTTGCCCCCCCACCCCTGCTCATGCCCCATGTCTGTCTCCTGTACCCCCCACCCCCCGCTCCTGCCCCGTGTCTGTCTCCTGTTCCCCCCACCCGCTCATGTCCCGTGTCTCTCTCCTGTTGCCCCCCACCCCCGTGCATGCCCCGTGTCTGTCTCCTGTACCCCCCACACCCCTGCTCATGCCCCGTGTCTCTCTCCTGTTGCCCCACACCCCCTGCTCATGCCCCATGTTTGTCCCCTGTACACCACCACCCCGCGCTCATGCCCCCTGTCTCTCTCCTGTTGCCCCCCACTCCCCCACTCATGCCCCGTGTCTGTCTTCTGTTCCCCCCACCCCCTGCTCATGCCCCGTGTCTGTCTCCTGTTCCCCCGGCCCCCCGCTCATGCCCCGTGTCTGTCTCCTGTTGCCCCCACCCATGCCCCGTGTCTGTCTACTGTACACCCCCACTCCGTGCTCATACCCCATGTCTCTCTCCTGTTGCCCCCCACCCCCACGCTCATGCCCCGTGTCTGTCTCCTGTTCCCCCCACCCGCTCATGCCCCATGTCTGTCTCCTGTTCCCCCCACCCGCTCATGCCCCGTGTCTCACTCTTGTTGCCCCAACCCCCTGCTCATGTCCCGTGTCTGTCTCCTGTTCTCCCTGCCCCCCGCTCATGCCCTGTGTCTGTCTCCTGTTCCTCCCACCCCCGGCTCATGCCCTGTGTCTGTCTCCTGTTGCCCCCCAATTCCCCTGCTCATGCCCCGTGTCTGTTCTCCCCACCTCCCGCTCATGCCCCGTGTCTGTTGTTCCCCCCACCCCCCGCTCATGCCCCGTGTCTGTCTCCTGTTCCCCACCCCTCTCTCATGCCCCGTGTCTGTCTCCTGTTCCCCCAACCCCCCCTCATGGCCCGTGTCTCTCCTGTTGCCCCTGCTCATGTCCAGTGTCTCTCCTTTTGCCCCCCACACCCGCTCATGCCCCGTGTCTGTCTCCTGTTGCCCCTCACCCCCCGCTCATGCCCCATGTCTGTCTCCTGTTCTCCCCACCCCTGCTCATGCCCCGTGTCTGTCTCCTGTGTCCCCCCACCCCCCACTCATGCCCCGTATCTGTCTCCTGTTGCCCCCTACCCCCCCTCATGCCCCGTGTCTGTCTCCTGTTGCCCCCCACCCCTCGCTCATACCCCGTGTCTGTCTCCTGTTGCCCCCCACCCCTCGCTCATGCCCCGTGTCTGTCTCTGTTGTTCCCCCCATCCCCTGCTCATGCCCCGTGTCTGTCTCCTGTTCCCCCCACCCCCCGCTCATGCCCCATGTCTCTCTCCTGTTGCCCCCCCACCCCTGCTCATGCCCCATGTCTGTCTCCTGTACCCCCCACCACCCGCTCCTGCCCCGTGTCTGTCTCCTGTTCCCCCCACCTGCTCATGCCCCGTGTCTCTCTCCTGTTGCCCCCCACCCACCGTGCATGCCCCGTGTCTGTCTCCTGTACCCCCCCACACCCCCGCTCATGCCCCGTGTCTCTCTCCTGTTGCCCCACACCCCCTGCTCATGCCCCATGTTTGTCTCCTGTACCCCACCACCCCCCGCTCATGCCCCGTGTCTCTCTCCTGTTGCCCCCCACTCCCCCACTCATGCCCCGTGTCTGTCTTCTGTTCCCCCACCCCCCGCTCATGCCCCGTGTCTATCTCCTGTTCCCCCCGCCCCCGCTCATGCCCCGTGTCTGTCTCCTGTTGCCCCCACCCATGCCCCGTGTCTGTCTCCTGCACCCCCCCACTCTGTGCTCATACCCCGTGTCTCTCTCCTGTTGCCCCCCCACCCCCCCGCTCATGCCCCGTGTCTGTCTCCTGTTGCCCCCCACCCCGCCGCTCATGCCCCATGTATGTCTCCTGTTCTCCCATCCCCCGCTCATGCCCCGTGTCTGTCTCCTGTTCTCCCCACCCCTCGCTCATGCCCCATGTCTCTCTCCTGTTGGCCCCACCCCCCGCTCATGCCCCGTGTCTGTCTCCTGTTGCCCCCCACCCCCCGCTCATGCCCCATGTCTCTCTCCTGTTGGCCCCACCCCCCGCTCATGCCCCGTGTCTGTCTCCTGTTGCCTCCCACCCCCCGCTCATGCCCCTTGCCTCCCTCGTGTTCCCCCCACCCCCGCTCATGCCCCATGTTTCCATCGTGTTACCCCCACCCCACCGCTCATGCCCCATGTCTCCCTCGTGTTCCCCCCACCCCCCGCTCATGACCCTTGTCTCTATCCTTTCCCCCCAACCCCCGCTCATGTGCCGTGTGTGCCCTGTACCCCCCCGCTCATGCCCCGTGTCTCCCTCGTGTTCCTCCCCACCCCCCGCTCATACCCTGTGTCTCCCTCATGTTCCTCCCCACCCGCTGCTCATGCCTAGTGTCTCTCTCGTGTTCCCCCCACCACCGCTCATGCCCCGTGTTTCCTTCCTTTTCCCCCACCCCTGCTCATGCCCCGTTTTTACCCTGTTCCCTCTCACCCCCGCTCATGCCCATGTGTCTCCCCTGTTCCCCCCCACCCCCCGCTCATGCCCTGTTGTGTTCTTTATACACCCACCTTCCCTTTCCATGGTGGCCATCTTTTTGTTTTTTTACCACCTGGCGTTCCCACTTTGAGGACATAGGATGTTAGTAGTCTTCATCTATTGAAAAGGATGTTATGGAGACGTTGCACTAATAAAAACCTTTAAAATTTTGTAAAAAAAAATGTCACAGGGACGTTATGGTTAAGTTGCACTAATAAAAACCTATGATATTCAATGAAAAAACTTTGTTAAAGGGACGTTATGGTTAAGTTGCGCTACTAAAAACCTATGAAATTCAGTATAAAAACTTTGTCAAAGAGACGTTAAACCGAAAAACCCTTAAAATTCGCCAGTTATGGTAAGCTAAGCAACCATAACTCGCGCCACCACCGTGCACTGCTAAGGCTAACACCCAGGACATCAAAGATGACATCACAAATGTCATTGATGACATCACTGATGACATCACATGTCTGGCTCACTCTTTTTTCTTTTGCTGACATATCTAGGCCACATGGTTTTCTTCAGTAACAGTCAGAAACGAAACATTTTATTTTATTTGTAGACGTATCCTTCAAGTAGGTTCTTACAGTAATTCCCTTAGAGTCCAGTCACATCATATGAAACATATACATACGGGAAGACACAAGCTTGAAAGACAGCAATCCTTTTCTTGCATAAAGATAATCAATAGACTTATGAGCACTTTCTGTTAGTTCTGTTGTTTTTTTTTATGGCTGTACTTTCCCTGTGGGTCCAATCACATCAAGTGATACATATACATAGGGTAAATAGCAGCTTTGAAACAGAGCAATCATTTATTTGCATGAAAATAATCAGTTAAGTTATGAATTGTTTCTGCTACTATTTGTGCTTTTTTGCTAACTTCACTTTCCCTGTATATACCCATATTGGTATGTGTTCTTGTGTCTTTGTGTTTTATCTATAGTAATGCAATTATGTAATACATGTGTTTTATGAGCTACGTATATTACATATTTCACAGTACACAAAAATCTATTAAGAAAACAATTATCATTTCATTATTCAACATATTAACATTACAAATGTTATACCTTCATCTTGTACGCTGCACACAATGTTATGTTTCTGTATGAGTAGCTTAGTATACTAGATGGAACCCCATAACAGAATGCTATTTATATCAATGCATCATTCAATGCACTAATTAGGGTATGATATTTATTGCAATGATCCTTGACACTTGTTTCGCAACATTATAATAAGAATCCCTTGTACACATATTTCATGAAAAGTACATACACATGTGATGTCATCAGTGATGTCATCAATGACATTTGTGATGTCATCTTTGATGTCCTGGGTGTTAGTCTTAGCAGTGCACGGTGGTGGCGCGAGTTATGGTTGCTTAGCTTACCATAACTGGCAAATTTCAAGGGATTTTCGGTTTTACTTGGAACCATAACGTCCCTTTGACAACGTTTTTTCATTGAATTATTGAATTTATATATATATATATATATATATATATATATATATATATATATATATATATATATATATTCTCCAATATGATATAACAAGGTATGGTCACTAGAATGATATGAGGCCAAACCCAATCTAAATGCAAGGATAATTTATCACCAAACTACCACCCATATTTTGGCGGTAAGAAAATACTGCCAAACCCCAAATTTACACAAAATATCCTACATATATGGTGCGTTGGCCGGGAAAGTGGCTATAGAGCACCTACTGGGCATGGCAAGTGTGTCTCACCACCATACGTGCATTAGAGGGAACCCGTTTTATGGGAGCAGTGTGACACTAGAAGTGAATTTCAGAATGTCTCAAATGTAGGCCACATTCCCAGAGCTAGTGCAATATCTGTATGCACATGGGACATGGTCATCAAATAATGCCACAGAATGTTATGACCACATCTATGGTGAAGTACAGAAAGAACCATTAGACAGTATTTTTGCAGAAGGCAGCATAATTTAGGTCTGCCTTTTGAGACTATTAAAAGCAGCTCATAAACATGCCGAGAAAGATTTTCTGATACGGCTATGTGCCAAGATATGGTTTATCCTAAATAGGTCCCCGCGAATGCAAGAAAATGACACCAAGCTGATTAGCTGGTGAAGAGCTGATCTAGATGGAGCAAGTGAAAAAGAGGAAAAGTTAAGAACAGAATTGGAGGTATGTCAAAAGGACATGCACTCAATTGCCTCAGAGCAAGAAACAGTTTGAGGATAGTGAGAAAGAATTAAAACACTTGAAAGCGTTGATAGATCATATTAGACAAGATAAAGATGAAGTTGTTTTGGAAATGCAGGTTTTACAAAAAGAAGATTTTGAGAAAGAAAGCGATCTCCAAAATGTTGAACAGGAAATGGTTAAAATGTTTCAAGAAAGAGACAAGAGAACAAAGAATTCAATGAATGCCAAATGCAAATGGGTGATATGCAAGAGGTAATTAATAAAATGAGTGATGAAAACAACTATTTGCGTAAGGAGGCAGATAGGCTCCTTAAAAAGTGCAAGGATTTGGAATATGCATTTCCAGGTCCCAGGACAGACGACAGGGCACCACATTCAATGGAGTTGAGGTGATTCTATTTCTGCACAGAGAAATAGTGCCCCAGTGGCTGGCCCAGTGAATGAACTTGCTTGCAGCGCCCTTGGGGGATTTTCTACACCCATTGGTGGCTGCCACCAATCCCATACACCTGAAACCAGGGTTGATTCACAAAGTAGTGCAATTCCATGCATAGCAATAAGCAGCCCCATTAAAATAATGAAATCAATCAAGGCTCTGATCAAACCATTTAAAAAAGGAGGGTAGTGCTGGATAGAGGACCACTTAGAAGCGGTTCATGATATATTTAAGGCCCTCCAGATACCTAAGGAGCAATACAGGCAATATTTTCACTTAACTCTGGATGCTCCCACGGGCAGTATCATTAGAGGCTTAAGTGAACAGCAGAACATGACATGGGCAGAGTTTGAAAAAGAGATTAGACATCATTTTTCTCCTTGCCAATCATTACAAGAGGCATAAACGGTTGCTTACACAATTACGGCTGGGCCTAATACATCACCTCGCCAATTTTTGCAAGACTTAAAAAGAGCTTTTTCTCGCTTTGATGTATCTTTTGATCCCAATTCCAATGAGTTTACGACTGCTTACTTCTATGGGCTACAGAAATATATCACAGTTAGTCCGTGAATTTGACCGTGACAAGTCCCTTGAATGGATTGTAGACCAAAGTACAAAACTATATGAAGTACTCTATTGTCAGGGTAGAGAGAGTGATAAAATGAAAGACACTAGACCAAAATCTAAAGAACCTTCAGCAACAGTGATGGAGATCAGGTCAGCCAAAATGTCCCTTGAGTCTGCTCAAAGTCCAGGTAAAAACAATGTGGCACCTGAACAAAGGGGTAATCAACAGAGATTGTCACTCCCCGCACCAATGTTTCAATCACACGATCCTGTTAATGGGGAGAGCTACATTAGCCCTATGTATTTAGGAGACAGGCCCCGAGCAGGATATCGGCCTGATGGGTCAGGTATGAACAATAATCAGAGACAAAGTCAGGATCAAAGAAATAATGGTCCCTACCAGGCATTGGGGACACAAAGTGGACTTCATCCTAATACCATGATATTTGGTAATCAGGATAGGGCCCGATACGTGGATCGATATACTGAAAATGGGAATCAGCATAGGGGACAATACTCACAAAATGAGAGACAGAACATGAGGCAGAATATGAATTATGCCCAATGTCAATACAATGAATCACCACTACCAGGAGACTACAACCAGTGGATAGGTGCACCTCGCTTCCCTCCACATATGAATCAAGAGTTCAGAAACAACCCCAATAGAAATCACTCTCCTGAGAGATATCAGAATAGATTCAGGGGCCGATTCATGGAACAAATGTGCACCGAAAAAAGTGGCGCAAGCCGGCGCAAGCAGGTGCAAGCCTGAAAAAGGAAGCACACGCGTGCGATTCATGGAAGTCTCTGCGCGTGTTTTTCTCCGGATGTGCGCCAAACCTGTGCGTGACGCACACGGGCGCACACATCATTGCAACATCCCGAACGCCGTGGGCGATGCGCACAGGGAAAGCACAAAACGTCTGCGCACAAACCAAAAAGGGGGCGGAACACGGGGCGTAACGCTCGGAATGGGGAACAACTTGTGAAAAAGAAGGCGTAACTGGGGAAGTACTGCTGGGAAATACACGGAACGCCCACACGCACGTGAACAACTTGTATTCATGGATTTCAATATGGGAAACAAGCGCACGCTAAAAGACGCGCACAGGCGTCAACATGTCCGCCACAGGAAGGCAGGCGGAAGCGTCCCTGCGCACAGTATAAAAGCACGCACAAACAACAAACACGTACATACCGCTACGATGAATGCCCCATTTGTCGCAGCACTGATCGTGGGACACCACAGGAGGAGGAGAATAGCTAGGGCCCGCATTCTTTCCCCCGGACATGCCTTTTTGGGATGCCTGACGACCAGGTCTACAGCAGGTATAGGTTTCCACCTCGTATCATCCTAGACCTGGTCAGGGAGTGGGAAGATGACCTTACATCACCCACCCTCTGCTCCCAAGCATTGAGCCCCTTGGAGAAGGTGCTCAATGTCCTGCATTTTTTGGCCATTGGGACATTTCAGCGGACTACTGCCATAGTGGGGGGAGGTCTCACAGGCCACGCAGTCATGCTGCCTACACCAGGTGTTGGCAATCATGACTGCACGCCCCTCAGTCCGCAGGCACATATACATGCCCAGAACACCTGCAGAAAGGCAGGCCGTTGCCCAGGACTTTTACAGGGTGGCACACTTCCCCAAAGTGCTTGGTGCCATAGATTGCACCCACGTGACCCTACGTCCACCTAGGGCCACTGAGCACATCTACCGAAACCGCAAGCACTGGCATTCCATCAACGTGCAAGTGGTATAGGATGCCAAGGGAATCATCACCTCTGTCTATGCAAACTACCCTGGCTCCACCCATGACAGTTTCATATACAGAATGTCCGCCCTGAGCTGGGCCCTGGAAGCTGGGCAGCATGGCGACACATGGCTCCTAGGTGAGTACAAATGCCTGTGCACATGCATGCATGTCACACACAGACAAATACACAAACTCCAATAATCACAACCATTATCACCTCTCCAGGGGACAGTGCCTACCCTCTGAGCAACCACATGATGACGCCAATCCGGCACCCCACCACACCACCCCAGGTAAGATACAACGCCGCCCATATTGCAACCAGGGCCATAGTGGAGCTCAAATTCGGAGTGCTCAAGTCACACTGCTGCTTCCTTGACCGCTCTGGCAGCCAGCTACTCTATGCACCCCCAGTAGTGTGCAGGATCATTGTGGCAGCATGTGTCCTGCACAATGTTGCAACATGGCAGGGCGTGCCGGTGGACATGGTGGTGCCCCCACATCCCCAACCACAGGCACAGGCGCTGCCCATGGGAGGGGATAGGGCAAGTGGCGAGGCCGCCCAGACCCAGCTTGTGGCCACATTTTACACCTAAACTCCCACCCCTGCGGAGTGCACACAGGCCTGGCACATACCAGGTGACAATCGATGATGACAATGAGACAGTCAACTGTCAGAACCTTACCACCCTGAGAATGTTGCCATGGAAGTGCCACATTGTGTGCATCCCTAGCTACTCAAACCTAACCAATCCTGTGTGACCAGAAGGTACACATGCAAGGTGTGTATCACACAGACTTGCAAAACAGGCCATGACAACCACTGGTATGTCACACAAAGCCACCAAAACCACAACATGACATGGGAAGCAATAGCAAAACACCAACACAATACCAATAATGTACACATTGACATGTGAAAAATGCAAAGTGGCGTCAGACAATGATGCCTGACATGGAATCAGATGAAATGACTGACCAACAACCTCCCACACAAAGCAAGTCATACCCAAATGCATAACAACAGTTGTAGCTTGAACATAACAATGAATGCCTGTTCACATGCACATTGTGCACGGCAAAATAAACACTGCATAATACGTGTGCTGTGTCCATCTCCTGCAACACACTGCTCAGCACACAGCATAGTGACCAGTCATTGTGTGTGATGCACACCCTGAGCATCACATGAAAATGACAAACTAAATAAAAAAACAAATCACGCATGTACAGGATCCACAAATGGTCATAGATCATGTGCTGCAGGGACACAGTGGTCCCCAGAAGGCTAACTGTGCGCACATGTGGACATGGAAGGGTGGTTGTACATGTTGTGGATCATAGTGCGAGTGTGTGTGTCAGTAGGGACATGCACTCAATACATGCATGTGCAATCAAGTGACCATCAGTGTCCTCATCACATGTGAACATTGCCCATGTGTACACCCCAGCATGTCAAAACACAACTATACCCTCACACCTGAAAGGTAAACACAACACATGAACAGCCATTGATCAGCAGAATACATCATGTACATAGGATACCACAATTACAATTTCAGGGTGCCCATCACACTGTGGGCAAGGCAACAGTCCAACAACAAAATACCCCCCTCCCTCACATATCACCATGACCCGCTGAAAAACTGTGCATGGGGTATGTAGCCTTCATCCTTGAAGTTCATCTAGCCACAGGATCACCCTTCTCCTTTGTCTGTATCTTCCACCTTGCGTGTAAAAAGTGTCCAGCACCCTCAGAGGCCACCTTGACTTGCAAAAACAACAAATCAAAGAGAACTCAAAGCAGGCCAACACATAAGCCAAGCAAAAAGCTTGCAGGCAGCAAAACAAACCAGAAGAGCCTCCAGTAGATGACTTGAAGTAGCAGTACGTCACAAAGCCCAAGTACTAGCACAATGATGGAACAACCAAGGTAGCACAGTAAAACAATGTCACAACAGGATGTGTACCATGTGTGGTACATAATATCGAATCATGCACCACGAATTGATGTGTACTGTCACAGCTCCCGTGTACAGGCGCAGGAGTGGCATGAACCAACCACCCCCACCGTGGTCTGGGTGCCTGCAAGGTCAAATCCACACAGGCCTCTGAGACTCGGGGAAGGAGGGTCAGGGATATGCAATCGGGACAGGCATTGGTATACTGGATAACCCGGAATGAGGGGCAGGAGAGGGGAGTAGGATTGACAAGGGAAAGTAGGGAATGTACAAAAACATAATAATCACATTAACACATACACAATCAGACCAAACGTGTACATCATGCACATAGTACCGAATTACTCAAATTGAAGTCAAAAGAGAAATGTATCTCTGGGGTGAGTGCTGGCCTCCGGTAACATGAGCAGTTTAATGCTGCAAAGAGAGCCAGAGTCACTAATCTGTGCGTGCCTATAACACACACAGACACCACCATGCATGCCCCAAAGTAACAAGATACTCTACAAACTATCTGGTGTGGTACTTCGTACCCATACGTAAGAATCCCCCCGTGATGGTTCATACACAGTCAATGCAGTAAGTAAAGCGCTGGTGGGTGCGTGGCAAATGTAAGACCAATGTGACAAGATTAACACAACATCCAATGTACCCTGGGTAAGCATCCAGACGCATTTAGCAAGGTACGACTTCAGTACAAGTCGTGTTCCAGCATAACCTAAATAAAGTAAGTAGTGCATGTGGCAATTCAAACCTGTAAATGAAATGCACTGCACACGAGTCTGTCCCTCGCTGTCTGTCCCTGTGTGCTGCTTCTTTCCCTGTCTTGGAATGCTGCATGGCTAATACAACTGCCTCAATGGACCATGTTGGACCGGAGGATATGTGCCACTAACACCTGCATGTGCCCCTGACAACTTTCCCATCAACTACCCATTACTCCACAAACGCATTTTAGCTGTACTGTGCGCTTCAACACCAATATCTGTCCATGCTCACCGTCAGTGGTGCTACTTAGCATGCATGTGCAACTGTCCTGGTGGACGGTTGGCTGCGGTGTGGCCCCCGTGTGCTGCTCACCTTGCCTGGAGTTCCTTGAAACACATCAGCTTCTGTATGATGTATGAGCGCAATCCCTGTGGCTCTGCTTGCGCACACGTGTGCATGTCTGCGCCACCAAACGTGGCCAGCTTCCAGACATCCAATGGGCTATGTCTGCTGGGAAAGATGGTCTGGAGGCTCATGAACCAACCACCCCCACCGTGGTCTGGGTGCCTGCAAGGTCAAATCCACACAGGCCTCTGAGACTCGGGGAAGGAGGGTCAGGGATATGCAATCGGGACAGGCATTGGTATACTGGATAACCCGGAATGAGGGGCAGGAGAGGGGAGTAGGATTGACAAGGGAAAGTAGGGAATGTACAAAAACATAATAATCACATTAACACATACACAATCAGACCAAACGTGTACATCATGCACATAGTACCGAATTACTCAAATTGAAGTCAAAAGAGAAATGTATCTCTGGGGTGAGTGCTGGCCTCCGGTAACATGAGCAGTTTAATGCTGCAAAGAGAGCCAGAGTCACTAATCTGTGCGTGCCTATAACACACACAGACACCACCATGCATGCCCCAAAGTAACAAGATACTCTACAAACTATCTGGTGTGGTACTTCGTACCCATACATAAGAATCCCCCTGTGATGGTTCATACACAGTCAATGCAGTAAGTAAAGCGCTGGTGGGTGCGTGGCAAATGTAAGACCAATGTGACAAGATTAACACAACATCCAATGTACCCTGGGTAAGCATCCAGACGCATTTAGCAAGGTACGACTTCAGTACAAGTCGTGTTCCAGCATAACCTAAATAAAGTAAGTAGTGCATGTGGCAATTCAAACCTGTAAATGAAATGCACTGCACACGAGTCTGTCCCTCGCTGTCTGTCCCTGTGTGCTGCTTCTTTCCCTGTCTTGGAATGCTGCATGGCTAATACAACTGCCTCAATGGACCATGTTGGACCGGAGGATATGTGCCACTAACACCTGCATGTGCCCCTGACAACTTTCCCATCAACTACCCATTACTCCACAAACGCATTTTAGCTGTACTGTGCGCTTCAACACCAATATCTGTCCATGCTCACCGTCAGTGGTGCTACTTAGCATGCATGTGCAACTGTCCTGGTGGACGGTTGGCTGCGGTGTGGCCCCCGTGTGCTGCTCACCTTGCCTGGAGTTCCTTGAAACACATCAGCTTCTGTATGATGTATGAGCGCAATCCCTGTGGCTCTGCTTGCGCACACGTGTGCATGTCTGCGCCACCAAACGTGGCCAGCTTCCAGACATCCAATGGGCTATGTCTGCTGGGAAAGATGGTCTGGAGGCTCATCCCCCTGCTGAAAGGGCAGAAAACACATGATTAATAGATGACATTTCCATGTGTGTGTCTCCTCAGGCATGTCATGAGTGAACCATGTCAGAGACATACATCAGAAATCACTCCATCAGTGCAACTTTTCCAGCCAAAGTGTGTCAGCCACTGTCTACAGCATGAATTGCATGAAGCACATGTACAGCAAAGATAAGAAACACCCTACACAATGTATAGCAATTAATGCACACATGAATCATGAAATCACCCATCTAGCATAGGAAGAACTGCAATCAAAATCACCCCTATCATCCCCACTAGGGGTGTCAACACAAGTAGTACAGCAGCAGACATGCCACCGATATGACAGTCCTAAGCTCTTGTGTAATAGGCTGTTACACCGAACCATCCTTGCGAGCCCATGGATAAGGGAAGCAGGAGTGTCATATGTGAGTCAGGACCCCAAGCTGCAAACACATACACGAGACAAGCTTGAAGGGACCAGCTGGAACAGACAGTGGATGCTTTCAAAAGCCACAAAGCACCACACCATCACATAAAAGCACAACAGACAAGCAATTTTAAACTATATTAACTAATTACACTAACTATCAAAAACCTACATGACCTAATTAAACTATCAAATAGAAACTTAAATAACTAAACTAAAAGAAAAATCAAAAATGGCCACATATGACCCGGGGGGGAGGCACCCAGGAGGGGGAAGGTAAAGGGTGCTGCTCAACACCCACATGCAATGATGTTGAGGAAAAAAAAAACCTCCATGGGCTCAACGCCTACACAGCCCGACCTATGTGGGAGATACCTCGTCGTCATAGTCTGGCTCTTCCTGGAATGGAGGACGTGTCACAGGAGCCTGACCATGCCTAGCCGCAGCTTGCCCCTCGTTGGCAGGAAGTCTGCCGGACGGTTGAGCCTGGTTCTGTGCGGCAATGACACATAGGTCTGCATGCAGAACCTCATGTGACACGCGTGCTTCCTCTTGCAAGGTAACACGTGTAACATGGAGTTCCTCCTGCATGGCCTGGCTGGACAACTGATACACCTCCCGGCAAGCATGTAGCTCAGCCGAGATGGTACACTCAAGCTGCGCAAACCTCTCCTCTGACCGCTCCCTCTGGGACATCAGAAGGACACCCAGAGTGGATCTGAGGGAAGCATAATCCTCCCTCAGGGCCTCCATGTGTGCCTCTGCGTGAGCAGCAATTGCTTCACACAGAGACAACATTTCAGCCTGGCGTGCCCTGTCTGAGGCCGCCATGCCCAGCCTGTCTGAGGCTGCCATGCCCAGCCTGAGCGAGCGGGCCGTGGACTGTGCCGCCTGCTGCTGGAGAAGCACCAGCCTAGCAGGGGGGAGCACGGATTGGGCCACATGCTCCATGCTCACAGCAATGTTCTCCATTGCTGCTCCCTGGCGTTCAGAATTGGCAGTCATGTTTTGCTCCCACTCAGTATACAGCGGTTGCGCTCGGCGACCACGTTGCTGGGCTTGACACCTGCCGGACCCAAGGACCGGGTGTCCTCGTTGTGTTGGCACCGCCCGCGGCTGCACGACTAAATGCCCCCGTCGATGTGATGGCCCAGGCACATCATTGACTGGTGTGGAGGGTGACCCTTCGTCCCGATCCACCACAGGCAGAGGTTCCAAGACTGTCTGACCCCTCAGTGCAGGTGTCACAGACAGAGGAGTACCCACATCAGAATCACTCACCCCTGACATATGGACCTGATGCACATCCAACTCGACATGGACGTAAGAGTGGTCATCAGGGCTGGACTCATTGCAAGCCAAAGACAAGATGGACTGTAGCACATGTGGGTTTTCGTGGCCTACCACCCCACTACCCCCACTTGTGCCGGGTTGCTGTAGTGATAACAACCATGTGCCTGGCATGACAACACCATCCTCTGGCTCCATTGCGTCATCATCTGGAAAGTAGAGAGAAAAAAGGTCACTACACATGTTAGAAGCACACAACACACACACACATAGGCATCACACAGACACCAAACACATGAAGCAGACATGTCACACAAAAAAGAGAACCTGCCATGCATGCTGGGTCAACTTGACATTGCTTCTGTGATTAGGCATGTAGAAGGGTGTTATATCAGAAGTGGGTCGATGCAGTGCAGAACATTTGTACGTTACTCACTATCCACATGTACAAGTACTTCATGATGTGTATCAGAAAATGTGAAGGCAGTGCAAGGTCAACTTCAGCCATCACATGCAATGCGCATGCAATGGGTAGCATGGCTACTAGCAAACCAACCCTCCCCCCAAGTGCAAATGCAGGGATGCCTTGCATGGCATCAAAAGGATGACCATCAACCTGTGTATTGACAGACAGTGTTGACTAGCATCAATTTCATCATGTGAGTCAAGTGACAAAACAGCAGATGATGATGGGACAGTAAGCAGGACACCTGATGAAACCTCAGAAGTACACCCACGTGTGAAGAAGACACTACAGCAGTTGGACAGAGTCATTGGCCATGAAACAGGCTGAGGGCTGTGACCCACACAGACTGTCACACCCTAAACATGTGTGTGACGCAGGACTGAGCCACAGTGGCCTTGGGAAGGCTTATGAAATGCCATGCAATGTAGGTCACCCTGGACACGTACTACAATGATCATCCAGTCAAGGACACATAGGGGCATACATGGAATCCACATGGAGCATGAATGGGCACTCATGTCCCTGCGGGGCATCTGACCTCTGCACAGTCCAAGTGAGACACCCTGCATCAAGTACAAAGGATATACCCAACAGCATATGTCTGGCGGATTGGCTGGTGGAAGTTAGCATGTACACAGGACGCATGAACAGGCAAGAACTCAACGGCAAAATTGAAGCAGACCAGTGCATAGTTGAAATTGTGGTGCAGAGGGGGGGTGGAGGGGCAAGGGAACATGTCTACTTGGAGTACCTGTGCCATGCAGGCAGAGGACACATGCACGTCAGTCATGCTATGACATAGTCCCATGGCTGAGAGGAAGGTCACCCCAGGCTACATGCAGAAGGGCCAGTGAGCTGGAACATGGACCGGAGGGGCATCCTGGTGACCAGCATGTGAGTAGAGTGCAATAGTGGTGATGCAGACAGTCCCCGTGTGCTCAACATGTCCACCATCCTGCAGAGCAGCCATGCATCAGTGAAGCATTGCATTACTTGCACATCAGAACCATGTGCACATGACATGTAGTGGCAGTCATGCACAACACATCACACAAGTAAAACACACATGTCCTCAACAAACACGCAGCAACACTCACTGGACTAGCCATCAAAGACCGGCATCTCTCCCACTCCTTTGACCGATTCAGGTGGTATGAACTCCACAACGAGTGACTTGTGCAGAGTGAGGTCTTCCTCCTCAGGTGCAGGCCCAGTGCCAGTCACCAGAGTCAAGTTGTAATTTGAGGCATGCTTAGCCTTAGCGCTGCGTCTGAGGTCATTCCAATGCTTTTTGCACTCTTGCGCCGTGCGAACCTCATGGCCAAATGCACTCACATGTTGCGCAACTTGCTTCCAGTGGGTATCACGGTGGGCAGCCATAGTCTGACAATTAGGCCCCACTAGCATGTCACGGCTGTAGTCCCGCACGTAGTCCATGAGGAAGTCCAGTTCCTGGTTGTAGAAAGGCTTCTTCCTCGACATGCAGGAGGTCGTGGCTGTGTGTGGGGTCCCAGCCTGTGCTGCAGGTGCAACCTTCCTCCTCTTGGATTGTGGCGCAGAGCCTGGCTGGCAAATGCCGGCGTGATCAGTATGGCCAGTGGCACCGGTGGATTGAGCCAAGGGAGTGGCAGGTGGAGGGACGACCAAAGGCCTGACTTGCGTCAGTGGCAGCTGGGTGCCCTCTAATGGACCCTGCACAGCAAGATCCGCTGTGGCAGGGTCATTGACCGCGACTGTCCTGGTTGGCAGACTCACAACCGGGGTGTTGTTGGCTGCATCTGCCCCTGCACTTGCCAACACCAGGCTGGTCGGGGCAGCAGATGACATTACTGCCCCAGGGACACATGTCTTGGTCAGGGCAGCCCTGCGTGCACCTATGGTTTCCCTCCTGCCCTGTTGGAAATCTTCCAAGGACTCCTCAAGTGCCAACGCAGCCTGCGCTGGCAGACCCTGAGCCTGGGTGGTGGTGTCCACAGCTGCACCTGCAGCTACCACTACCCTTGGGCCCGTGGCAGTCGATGAAACGGACTGCTGGGTTACACGGGCGCCAGTGCCAGATGCAGAAGCTGCATCTCCCGGAACCAAAGGGGGTGGTGGCATGACTGCACCGACACATGGCACAACATCATGCACAAGTGGCGCACCCCTGCCTCTTCCCCCTCTGTGGCCACCCCGGGCACCCTGGAGTCCCCCTGCTCCCTGGTCACCCCGGCCACGTCCCTGACCACGCCCGCCACGAGGAGGACGCCCAGCTGAGGCTCCCCTCACCTTTGGTGATCTCCCAACCATGGCACAGATGGAGTAGTGCCAGCACAGATGGAGGAGTGCCAATGAGAGGTGTACACCACAATTGTCCTGGGCAATTGGGGTGAAGGGTGTGGGATGCAAGATGTTAACAGCACCCCTGCACCTGCAAGGCTGTATGTGACCCCGGTGATGTAGTGACAGGCACGCAAAGCTCAGGCACCCCAAAATTGCAGTAAAACCATGCACGCAACCCCTGCAGCCTACATGCGTGGAATTAACCTCCCGTAGTACGCGTTGGCACCCAGTAACACATAAAATGCATACGTGTGGGACACGCAGGCTACTATGACCTAAAAAACGGGTACACAATACACAGGGGCACCCGCAGTGGGAAAAATAGCGTGTGCAACTCACCGTCAGACTAGCGTTATGATGAAAAACAGGCGTAGCCAATACCCCCGCCAAAAGAAGAGATACGTCCTTGATCTGCTTTGAAGTTGTGATGGCGCGCGAAACAACATGAAGTAGCAACACACACGTCGGTCTCCATGAAAGGCACGTACAGCGAACTGCGGCCCTGCTCACCTTTAATCCGTACTGAGGGAAACGCCTGCGCGCGTCGCGTCACATACGCGCGTAGGCCCTTTCCTCAGATTGCACGCATTCACACGTGGACGTGCAGTTTTTTCACGCGCTGAACCACTATGCACACGTCACGAGGGAAACACCCGTGCGCGTAACGTCACAGACGCGCTTGCGCGCTAAGTGCCTTTCCTCAGATTTCACGCTGACGTACCCTTTTTTCACGTGCCAAATCACTCTGTATCAAGCTTGCCACGGAAAAAACACACGGAAGACCACACTCCTGCCCAGAAGGCCATACACCTGCCCCCCAGAGCCCTGAGCATGCTCCCACCTGCCATCTGCTGCTGCCTGCCTGCCTGCTGCCCACGTGCCCTGCTATTTGGTGCCTGCACGTCAGCCAGGGGTGCAGTTGCTGTGACCACCCCTGCTGGAACTGAAGACTCCGGACTGGGATACCATCGCTCCACAGCCCAGCCCCAGGACCCAGTTGCCCACCCACACCTGCCTCTGGGGTTGCCATGTCTACACCATCTGGCACCACTGCAACCCCCAGCCAGAGAGGCAGAGGGCCACCAGCTTCAGTGCCAGTGAAGTTGGTGTCCTGGCGGAGCATGTCCTGGGGCAGTATGATCCCCTCTTTGGAAGTTTGCGCGCCGACAATGAAGGACGGAAGACGATCTGGATGGACATCGTGACTGCCATTAACACGGAGGAGGTGGCAGTCTGTGACATTCAACACGTCCGGAAGCGCTGGGAGGACTTCAGGTCCAGGACCCTCAGCAAGGCCCAGCACCTCTTGAAGGCAGCGGATGGCAAGGGGTGCCAGGTCCGCCATACCACCATCCAAATGAGGGTCCTGGAACGTATACACCCAGCACTCCACATCCAGGTCCTTGAGAGAAAGACCCGTCTGGAGTCGAGCGGTAAGTGTACATGCCTACTGATTGTATGCTGTGCGTGTTGTGGTGTGCCAGGAGTGTGCAGGTTCAACATATGTCTTTGTAGGGCCATGTATGGATGCGTATGTACAGGGTCGTGAACCAGCCACATGTGATTCCTCTCATGTGTGAGACACATTGATGGTGTATGTGTTGGCAAGCATGCTGGGCAAATGCATGTGTGGTTGCGCCCATGTGAAAATGATGCGTATGTACTGTGGCATGGTTGTGGTGTCACACATGGATGTAGGTTCCTGCTGCATGTATCTGCACTGTGTACATGTGCATGTGTGTGTATGTGACAAGTGTGCAACTGAGATGCAACATGAATGCATGTGACACTGACATGTAGAAGGTTGAATGCGAGATATGACATGGATTGCGATCTCATCACTGCGATAGTTGGTGGAGATGTACACATGCATGTAAGTCTGGTGGCATGTTTGCATGTGTTGTGCACTCCCCGTGTTTCATGTGACGTCTGGCTCACCTTCGGCTGCTCATGCTGTTGTTTGTGTATGGACGGTGCTGCCTGGTGCAAGATTCCTGTTGATTAGCTCATGTGTGTGAGTTGAAATGACATGTGTGTTGGGGAGTGTGATGCCATGTCTGTAGTTTTACACTGCCACTCATGTGCAACTGTCAAGTGTGTATCAGTCCATTGTACAGTGCCCTGATGCCTGTGTTCTATTTCTCCCTGTCTGCAGCATCAACTTATGAAGAGGGCGGAGAAGGGTGCTGTGGAGCAAAGCGGCAGGGATCGCACCACCAGCCGGAGACGCAAGGCCTGGCTCCCCTCCGAGGTTGTCATCTCGTCGGGGAGTGAGGAGTCTGGTGCCGCATCCCAGGTGGCAGCTGCTGAGGGTATGTCCAAGAGGCGGAGGTCAGAAGTGGACTCCTTGGCAGCAGAAGGGGCAGCTGAGACCCCACAGGGTCCGACAGAAGAAGATGGCATGGAGTCATCCAGGTTGGTGGGGGGTTTGGTGGAGGAGGAGGCCATGGAAGGGACACACACAGGGTCTGGAGGTAGGGATTCCACTGGTGCTAGTGGTGCAGTGCAGGGGCAGGGACAGGAGGCAGCACAGGCTGCCGCAGAGGTGCCTGTGTGTAATCCTGTCCCCCGATCCTGTGACTGCATCATCCTGCACCAGCAGGGATGCCTACGTCCAGACCCGTTTTCAGGGAGGGGATGAGTGCACTACAACTGGCCTTCCTCTCCCTGCGGACGTGGCAATCCCGGACCAGGTTGAGCCTCCTGGCTGGGATGGCGTTGCGTCAACGGGGCATGCGAGGTGACCTGCAGTGTTTTTGTGAAGACACTGCACGTCATCTCGGATGCCTCTTTGACCGCGTTGACCTACTGGGACGGGTCACCAGGGCTGGATTCCTCTGTATGCTGGACCTTATTCCGACCCCCTCCTCACCTGAACCCCCTATGCACCAGTCGTCCTCCCTGCCATCTTCCCACCCACGTATCACCTGGGTACCCTGTGGAGCTGCCTCTGACCCTGCGGCCAGGCTGGTGGAGGACACATCCCTGCCACAGTCGGGAGTCGGACGTCCAGCAGGGGTGGCCACCACAACAACTGCACCCCAGCCGGAGGAGGACATGCAGGCAGGAAGGAGCCAGGGCACAGGCACAGCAGCAGCAGCAACAAGGTGGGAGCCATGATGGCTCGTGGCCTTCAACATCCGAGGGGCAGGCATCGGCCAGAGGGCAGGAGGATCCAGGATTGGAAGTGTCTTCCGTGTGGCAGCAGTTGGGCCAGGCCATAGATGCGGAGCGGCGGCGGGTGGAAGAGGCGCGGCTCACAATGGTCAGGGCGGAGAACTCCATGCGGAGGGCACTGAGGTGGGCCAAGTGCCTCGAGGCAATTCGCAGGGAGTTGGAGGTCAGCATGGCATCGTCCCTGCGAACCCTCAGGGCCATGGAAGAGGACCGCCTCCAGGACATTGAGCAGGAGTTCGATGATGCCCGGGAAATCGGAAAGTAAGCCGTCGGACTAGCCCGCCGCCATTGTACATAGTTTTTAGTGTTAGGTTTCATTTTCGTTTTTCTTTGATTTGGGGTGTTTGGACTATGCCCTACACATTTGTATATAGTTCTTTTCTTAGGTAGTTGTTTGGATAGGTTTCATTTCTTTCGTTGGGCTCATGGGCCCTGGATGAACTCTATGTGCATAGTTGAACAGTGGATCATGTGAGGATTTTATTTTATTTTATCACCATGGATCAATGGATTTTTCAATTTACGTTTCCTTTGGATTTCATTTGGTGGACCGTGAGATTGGACACATGTTTTTTTTCATCACTTTGGATTGGTTCTTCATCTGTTTTTTTATGTTTCAGACATACATTTAATTTCATTGTTTGAAATATGTTTTATGCTTTCATTTAATTTCATTCATTTTGTTCTTAATACATTTGTGTTTCTTACTTCCATGTGTGGTATTCGCTCATTGGGTTACTGCATGTGAAAAAGTAGATTTAGACAATCACTTGCACCCAGGGTATGTGTGTGAGGGACATGTTTTGATGTACACAGTTGACTTTCGGTTTGTGTCATGGAAAAGCCATTTCAGTCTGGGGTAGATTGGGGACTTGATTGCCTCTCAAGACTGTGGTGGGGTGCTGTGGGATTTTGGTGCACATGAGGCCTATGATTGTGCATCTTTATGACGTGTTGGGGGGACATGAGTCGGGGCCTGCTGGTAGGTGCCCCTCAATGCTGGGTGGGTGGGGGTGCTGAGGGACATGAGTCGGGGCCTGCTGGCAGGTGCCCCTCAATGCTGGGTGGATGGGGGTGCTGAGGGACATGAGTCAGGGCCTGCTGGTAGGTGCCCCTCAATGCTGAGTGGGTGGGGGTGCTGAAGGACATGAGTTGGGGCCTGCTGGCAGGTGGCCCTCAATGCTGGGTGGGTGGGGGTGATGAGGGACATGAGTCGGGGCCTGCTGGAAGGTGCCCCTCTATGCTAGGTGGGTGAGGGTGGTGAGGGACATTAGTCGGGGCCTGCTGGCAGGTGGCCCTCAATGCTGTGTGGGTGGGGGTGCTGAGGGACATGAGTCGGGGCCTGCTGGCAGGTGGCCCTCAATGCTGGGTGGGTGGGGGTGCTGAGGGACATGAGTCGGGGCCTGCTGGAAGGTGCCCCTCAATGCTGGGTGGATGGGGGTGCTGAGGGACATTAGTCGGGGCCTGCTGGCAGGTGGCCCTCAATGCTGGGTGGGTGGGGGTGCTGAGGGACATGAGTCGGGGCCTGCTGACAGGTGGCCCTCAATGCTGGGTGGGTGGGGGTGCTGAGGGACATGAGTCGGGGCCTGCTGGCAGGTGGCCCTCAATGCTGGGCGGGTGGGGGTGCTGACGGACATGAGTCGGGGCCTGCTGGCAGGTGGCCCTCAATGCTGGGTGGGTGGGGGTGCTGAGGGACATGAGTCGGGGCCTGCTGACAAGTGGCCCTCAATGCTGTGCAGGTGGGGGTGCTGAGGGACATGAGTCAGGGCCTGCTGGCAGGTAGCCCTCAATGCTGGGTGGGTGGGGGTGCTGAGGGACATCAGTCGGGGCCTGCTGGTAGGTGCCCCTCAATGCTGGGTGGGTGGGGGTGGTGAGGGACATGAGTCGGGGCCTGCTGGCAGGTGGCCTTCAATGCTTTGCGGGTGGGGGTGCTGAGGGACATGAGTCAGGGCCTGCTGGCAGGTGGCCCTCAATGCTGGGTGGGTGGGGGTGCTGAGGGACATGAGTCGGGGCCTGCTGGAAGGTGCCCCTCAATGCTGGGTGGATGGGGGTGCTGAGGGACATTAGTCGGGGCCTGCTGGCAGGTGGCCCTCAATGCTGGGTGGGTGGGGGTGCTGAGGGACATGAGTCGGGGCCTGCTGGCAGGTGGCCCTCAATGCTGGGTGGGTGGGGGTGCTGAGGGACATGAGTCGGGGCCTGCTGGCAGGTGGCCCTCAATGCTGGGCGGGTGGGGGTGCTGACGGACATGAGTCGGGGCCTGCTGGCAGGTGGCCCTCAATGATGGGGGGGTGGGGGTGCTGAGGGACATGTGTCCAGGCCTGCTGGCAGGTGGCCCTCAATGCTGGGTGGTGGGGGTGCTGAGGGACATGAGTCGGGGCCTGCTGGCAGGTGCCCCTCAACGCTGGGTGGGTGGGGGTGCTGAGGAACATGAGTCGAGGCCTGCTGGCAGGTGGCCCTCAATGCTGGGTGGGTGGGGGTGCTGAGGGACATGAGTCAGGGCCTGCTGGCAGGTGGCCATCAATACCGGGTGGATGGGGGTGCTGAGGGACATGAGTCGGGGCCTGCTGGCAGGTGCCTCTCAATGCTGGGTGGGTGGGGGTGTGGAGGGACATGAGTCGGTGATCACTAGTGCAAGGTGACATGTGGGCTGGCAGGGGGGCATGCCCATGGTGGATGGGCTCTCTGCGGGGCATGACCAGGGGTGCAGAGTAGTCCCCTGTGGTGTGGGCTGCCTGCACGGGTTGGGGAGGGGGTTGAGGGCAGACCTGGGTGGAGCCACACTGGCAATTCATGTGTGTAACACCCCGCGCACCCCACTGGATACACGTACCCCGCTCTGAAGCGAAATCATGTGTGAAAGTTCCCGCGCACCCCTCAGAATACACGTGCCCCGCTCAGACAGCGAAATCACGTGTGAAAGTTCCTGCGCACCCCTCAGAATACACGTACCCCACTCGCCCAAAGCCTATCGCATGTAAAACTTCCTGGGTACCCCTGAAATACACGTTCCCCGCTCGCCCAAGGCCTATCGCGTGTGAAACTCACCGCGCACCCCTCAGAATGCACGTACCCCACTTGCCCAAGGCCAATCACATGTAAAACTTCCCGCGCACCCACGAAATACACGTACCCCGCTCGCCCAAGGTCTATTGCGTGTGAAACTCCCCGTGCACCCCTCAGAATACACGTACCCCGCTCACCCAAGGCCTATTGCGTGTGAAACTCCCTGCGCACCCCTCAGAATACACGTACCCCACTTGCCCAAGGCCAATCGTGTGTGAAACTTCCTGCGCACCCCGGAAATACAGGTACCCCACTTGGCCAAAGCCAATCGCGTGTGAAATTTCCGCGCAGCCCGGAAATACACGTACCCCGACGCCCAATGCCTATTGCGTGTGAAACTCCCCACGCACCCCTCAGAATACACATACCCCGCTCGCCCAAGGCCTATCTTGTGCGAAACTCCTGCGCACCCCTCAGAATACAGGTACCCCACTCGCCCAAGGCCAATCGCATGTAAAACTTCCTGCACACCCCACTGGATACACGTACCCCGCTCGCCCAAAGCCTATTGTGTATGAAACTCCCCGCGCACCCCTCAGAATACACGTACCCCACTCGCCCAAGGCCTATCGCGTGTGAAACTCCCGCGCACCCCTCAGAATACACGTACCCCGCTCGCCCAAGGCCAATCGCATGTAAAACGTCCTGCACACCCCCGAAATACACGTACCCCGCTCGCCCAAAGCCTATCGCATGTGAAACTCCCCGCGCACCCCTCAGAATACACGTACCCCGCTCGCCCAAGGCCTATTGTATGTGAAACTCACCGCGCACCCCTCAGAATACACGTATCCCACTCGCCCAAGGCCAATCACGTGTAAAACTTCCCGCGCACACCCGAAATACACGTACCCTGCTCGCACATGGCCAATCGCGTGTAACACTTCCCACGCAGCGGGGTACGTGTATTCACACGGGTGCGCAGGGATTTTTACGTAGGTTTTCGTGGTTGGGGGCTGTATGCTGGTCCACTGGCCTGTGGGCCATGTACGGGATTTATGCGCTGTTCATGGCGCATGGGGAGGGGTTGGGGCATAACTGGCGCAGCTGCAGGGTCGCTGCGCCACTCTGCGCAACGGCTGGTTATGGATGTTGAAATCCATGAATACGCTGTGCGCAGAAATGGATTTTGGCACACGTGGCTCGCGCAGACTGCCGCACGCGCACACTGTGCGCCAGCCGCGTGCGCCACTTGTGCACTGAATTCTATGAATTACCCCCTCAATCAGGGGGAAAACAACCAATATCGATCTAGGCCGCAGAGAGAAGAGTCTAGAGAAATGGAAAGATTCCAGTGTCTCGAGGCCCAAGTGAAAATGTTGGTTGAACAAATAGGAAAACTATGTACGGTTCAAAAACAGTCATCAAATGAGGGGGCAGAAGGCCATAGCAATGACCGGGTGGTTTCCGATAATAAGTGACTAAAAATGAATGACATCTGCAATGCTAAAAAGACAGATTGCCATGATTTAGTTTTGCATAATGACTCTGAGGTGCTTAAAAAGTGATTTAAAAAGGAAAATGCCGACAAATTAACATGTGACAGAAACAGCAAATACACCTAAAAAAGAAGTTTGGTTTAACCTAGAGTTAATTCAAACGTTGGAGATTTGTACAAATGAAAAATGAAAACCTGAAATTCCAAAAGAACAAAGGGACAGATTTAAGCAAGATAACTCATTCATGGGTAATCCAATTGAACAGGGAATAAATGTGGATGCTAGAGCGAAAACCCTAGATAATCAAAACACTAACGAAATACAGGCAGAAAGAATAAATACTCAGAGGTAGGGTACAGATCAGTCACCTGAAGAGTTCTTTGAGCTACAGATTTTTGAGGAAGTTCAAAAGATTGGTCAAATATACACAAATTCCTAGAATTAGAAAATGACAAATCACCAAGTAATATTTCTACGCATATTCAGTTGGAGGATTGTAGTGCGAACTCTGATGATCGCCGGATGGAAGGCCGAACAGCGGCCACACTCCAAAGGACCTCTGAATATGGGGAGATGAGTAAGGTTTCTCAAACGAAAATGGACAAAAATGAGGGAAACATGTCTTTCCATTTACCAATGTGCTTAGCCAAAAGTGAAAAAGGTCTGAGAAAGGTGAGTCCTGAAATCAGTAAGAATTCACAATTTTTGTGTGTATTAGAGGAAGTTGAAGACAGGTATTATGCTCCCATCACTGTGGAAGAGAAATGCAATACATTTGCGATGATTGACACCGGCGCACAGGCCACAATTATGTCCAAAGAATTGGTAAAACGTTTCAATGAAGGGAGATCTCCACAGAATCAGATCACAATGCAGCAGAGTGAAGGCCCAGTGCATCATTTTAACCGTGAGGAGGTGCCTATTATAGGTGTTACCGAGGTTGACATAAAGATAGGAAAACACAGAATGAAACAGGAAGTATTGATCACATCTATTTGTGAAATTCCATTTTTGATGGGGACAGATTGCCTGAAAAGATTATCTCCTCTCATAGATGGGGTGAATGGAGTACTGTGGTCCTTAACCAAAAAACCATTGAGACCTAAGACAATAAAATCACAAAACAGCAGTATAAATGAATGCCATACTGTTGCCAAAACGAATGATGCAGTGGAGGTATACCTCCAGAATAGCTGTGTACCTAGCGTTACTGTCATTTTGATGTGCAGATTTATTTAGATACTAGGAAAAAATGGCAAACTGAAATAGATGAGCACACATTGGGCTTCTATTTAAAAGAAAAGACATGCAAACAGAATATTATTCCTAAAACAGACTCAGAAAAATTCATTACCACTCTTGTTGAAATACACATGGAAGATGAGCAACCATGGGTTCACATTGGTATAAATGACCATTTTATAAGTGATAAAAGCTACCTTAGCGCTTGAACAGGAAAGGAGTTTTATTAATGAGAAATGACTGCAGACAATAATGGAGAGGGAGAAAATCCCAAAATTTAGAATTAAAAACCAATATGTCTCTGGTTTTGACAATCCAGACTTTGAAAACCGAATTGCAGGAAGATGCATGCTAAAGATTAACATTGGACAGAAAACAATCTACCACAATGTGTGGATAGTGAGTGGAACAACGATTTTTACATGGGCAATGCTATCATTCACAGAATGTGTATGGTGTTAGATTTCCTTAATCAAAAAATATGGTCCCGGCTAGGTGGGCCTGCACCTGAATTTGAAGACAGGAGAAAAGCTTATCATTGCGCACAACTGGTCCCATATGCAATTGAATTACAGGTGAGGAAAGATACTACTGGTCCGACATTCACCAAGCAAGTTGCTATAACGCTGAAGTGCAAGAATGGACAGCAAATGAAAGATTTTGGTGCATTTGTGTGCTTGAATTAATCCATAAAACTGCAAGGCCTGGATTATGAATATGTCCCATTGATAGATGTTGGAGAAGGGTCTGTTAAAATTACGGCGAATAATAAAGGACATCAGGATATTCATTTAGAGGAAAATTCTTCATTAGGAATGGCCATACAAAAATCACATTATGCTGCAGATTTCAATAACATGGTAATTGGAAATATCCCTGAAAGATATGTAGATGCCAGGGTGTGTTGCCAGAATATCTGGATTCTCAGCCCAAAAGGATCTTTAAAATTCAATCTGTGTACCCTTATGATTCAAATGAGACAGTATGCTGTCACCAAGAGCATTGTATAGTATTCGACTTCAATGAAAATGAAATAGAATATCAGCCCATTCAAGTGAAGGCTAATAGGCCAAAATATTTTAGAGTGGCAGCTTTACAGAGAGACACAGCCACACAGTTGGAAGAAAGCACAGAGATTCCTCCACTTGAAGATTTCCCAGAATTCCCAAAAATGGTAGAGGAGCTGATTTTGTTAGCAGATGCATGTGATAGTGACGAGGATAAAAATGAATTGAGGAAAATATTTATGGAATTTAAAGATGTTTTTGCTAACGATGCATATGATTGTGGCCTAACTAATTTACAAGTTGCCACATTACCGGAGGGGTACGGTAGAAATCCAGTATTTGTGCACCAATATAGATTACCAATGGCTTGTTTAGAGTCATTGGCAGAAATAATTAAACATTTGGAGTCTCAGGGAATTATCAGGCCCATTCATAGTACATCCAACACTCCTATTTTGGGTGTGTTAAAACCAAATGGTCAATGGCGTCTGTGTGCAGAATTGAGAGAATTAAATAAAAGAGGGCCAGTGTCCAGATGGCTATTGCCATTCATTGATCAAGGCCTTGCTCAAGTGCATGGCTCAAAGGTGTTTACTGCATTAGATCTTACATCTGGATATTGGTGTGTGCCACTGGCAGAGGATATTCAGAATTTGTTTTCATTTTCATTTGATAAGATGCAATACGCATGGGCTAGAACACCATTTGGGTACGTCAATAATGGGAGTGAATTTGGCATATTTTTGAGAAAGGCTATGCCTGATGCAGCGCAAAGAGGAACTATAGTTTATGTGGATGATGTCCTGATAAAAAACTTAAAAAGCAATGTTCATGAAATTAGACATGTTCTTGACCAATTGCAAAAGGCGGGTGCCAAAGTATCTTTACAGAAGCACAATGGTGCAAGATAAAGGTGAATTTTCTAGGCGATGAAGTGACTGAACATGGACTAAACCCACAAAAGAAAAAGGTGGAGGCCGTACAGAAATAAAAAGACCCTAGAAATGTGAAAGGTTTAAAAAGTTTATTAGGAATGACAGGATATAACAGGACATTTATTGAAAGTGATGCTGAAATTACTCAACCATTGACTAAACTACTGAAGCTGAAAACACCCCGGAAATGGGAAAAAGAGCAATCTGAGGCAGTTGCTAAATTGAAGGAATGTCTCATAAAGGCACCATGTTTAGCATACCCCATCAAAAACAGGGATTTCTTTATAGAAATAGGTTTCACTGAACAATGTATGTCAGCAGTGTTATCTCAAAACATGATATAAATTACAAAACCATTGCTTATGCAAGTAAGGCATTTTCTCAAGTTGAAACCAAATTCAGTGAATGTGAAAAGGCCCTTTTGACCACTGTGTGGGCATTACAGCATTTCCGCCCCATTGTTCAGGGGGAAAAGGTAATCATTGAGACAAATCATCAACCATTACGGTTTTTAGAGAGTAAAAGGATTTGGTTGGGCAACCTAGCACAGTCCAGAATTACTTTGTGGACATTGGGATTGCAAGGTTTTCCTGTAGAAGTGAGGTATGGCCAAAATAAAAAGAGCCCAGTTGCTCAAGGATTGACAGATCTACATGACTGTGCAGAAGAACATGTATCAATTGAAGTAGAGGTGGAATCTAGCTTGCAGGAGTTTGAACAGTCACCACACAAAGATTTTGATGAAAAGACATGCACGGATTTGCCAAATGTATATGTTGACGGTTGTGCCTTTCACATTGAAAATGACAGGAATAAACAATTGGTATCAGGAATAGGAAATGTCATGAGTCAGCAATGCCTACGGGCGCATAGATCGCTGGTATAGATAAGCCAGTGATACTGGCCACAAGCTGTAGGTGGGGCTCTACATAAAATTGTGAGGTTTCCTTCTATGCATAGGTCCAAGGCTCTCTATAGAACACTGAGAGGTATTCTAATAGAAAGGAAGATTTTGTTTTATGATGGGGTCATAATATAGGGAAGAAGACTATGCTCACCACTAAATACTGCAAACAACATACCACCACAAAATACTGCAAGATATATATATATATATATATATATATATATATATATATATATATATTTATATATTTATATATATATATATTCTCCAATATAATATAACAAGGTATGGTCACTAGAATGATATGAGGCCAAACCCAATCAAAATGCAAGGGTAATTTACCACCAAACTACCGGCCATATTTTGGCTGTAAGAAAATACCATCAAACCTAAATTCACACAAAATATCCTACAGAACCAATACTATTGATGATTGGTCTACATGGCTGAAAATTGGTGAAAGTTTTATGTATTGTAGGGATGATGTATATTGTTCCTAAGATTGGAAAAGAATTGCATAAAAAGTAATTTTCATCCTCAGTCAGTAAACCTATGTCCAGCCAGTGTGAGGTCATTAGATTCCATTGTGAGGTCATCAGATTCCATTTGTGTACTTGTTTTGTTAGGGGGTTGGCACTAAGTGTTTCATAGCAGTTCTGTTGATTAAGGTATTCTTCTGCTGCTTTGAGGTAGTCCTCTGTTTTCATCAGGACTATGGTCCCCCCTTTGTCTGCCTTTTTGATCATTATCTCAAGATTTTTTCTGAGTTTGTCGATTTCCATTCTTTCTTTAGATGACATATTGTGATAGATGTTGGGATTTTTGCTGGAGAGGTAGTTTTTCCTTAATTCTTATTGGGTTGCTTTATAGAATAGGTCAATCACATTGTCCGGTGCTAGATGTGGGGTTACTTTTGACTTTGGGTTTAGTGCTGTTTCTTCACTGAAGCCCATTGCTATATCAAGGTCCGCAGAGAGTGATTGTATTTTGTATGGGTCATCCTGATCTTGTATTTTGAGTAAATTCACTGTATCTTCAATATGTGTGACTGTTAGATCTCATGGTGTATCAGTGATTATAGGTCTCTTAGGTGGATTAGCTTGGGAAAAATGTTTTTTGAGCTTGAGACGACTTCAGAACTTGTAGAGATCATTATTCAAAGTGAAGTAGTCTGGGGGTCTGGTTTGGCAGAAAGTAAGTCCTTTGTTCAGGGCTGTTGTTTGATGTGGTGAAAGTTCCAGGTCTGTTAAATTAACTATTATGTTTTCTTGTTGAATCTTTGATTTTTGGATTGGGTTTGCAAACCTTAGCTGCTTGACACGAGAATGGGTATGGCTTCCCCTCCCCCTCCTGCCCCTCCTTGTCCTCTTCCTCTCGGAATAGATATGTTCAAAATTCCTTGACTGTGTTGGTTCCAATTGGTGTATTGAGTAGTTCTCATATTTTTGTATTTGATGTATTTGTCTAAAAAAGAAGAAGAGCTATTGGCTGTGGTGGTTGTGATGGTGGAGGCTGAGGATGACGCTTGTTCAGTTTCTGTGTCACTTTGAGACTCAACTTCCGATGATTATGGCGATATTGGGCTAGACAAAGGTTTTTGTGGTCTACTTTTTTGAGGAGGTTTGTAAGTTCTTGATGTTGGTGGTCTTTGGGAGGTATAGATTCTTTTGTTTCTTGATCTTCAGTTCTTTTGTTTACCAAATTAAATAGTCATCAAGATAATTTTTTAAGATTGCCTCTGGTGCATTAAGTGCTTCAATATCTTGTTTTATTGTAGTCTCAACATCATTTCTTTTGATGTGTTGGTCAAGAGTACTTCCCACTCTTTGAAGCCAGTTAAATCATTCTCTTCAAAAGAGGGAAATATGCATATTCGTAGTCCTCTAGGGATCCTATCAACTTGTAGATATTGTTCCATTATTTTGACTTCCCACCATAGTGAGTGTTCTTTCTTTTGAAGTTGTTCCAATTTTTTCAAATAGTTTTCTCAAAGATTTTTCGGTTGTGGCATTCTTGTTGTTGTCAGTCAATTCATATCCTGAAAAGATCTGTTCAGCCTCTTGATCTCTTACTTGGTTGACATTTTGTGAATTAGATCTTAACTTGTAATTGCTTAATTATTTCAGTTTTTTATACAGGTTCTGCCTTGGTTGCTTTTGAACTTGTGCAGAGGTTTTTGTAGGTTTGTCAGAGTGACAGCAACTAGTGGCGATCCTGATTTTCTAAATATTGGTGTTTCGTTTCAGTTAAACAGTGTTAGGCTGGCTGCAGAAGGATTCCTAATTCTGAGGCTGATCAGAATCTTTTGAAGTACAGTGAAAGAATAAGGTTGGAGATCCATATGTTTGCGCCAAACTTGAATTTTATTTCTCCTGGAATATTTCAATTTTATAATTTCTGCATTTGTTAATTTTAACACTAGTAAATAACAAAATTGTCTTCTTTTTCTTTTGGGGTAACCAGCAGAATTGTCTCCCTCGACACATGTTTCTCCTTCTACAAATTTTGATGGTTCTTCAGGGGGTAATGTCTAAGTTTAGACTATAATCCATAATAAATACTGAAAAATGCTGAACCTTGAAGGGAACGAGGGAGTGGGAGTGGCAGAGGCTGGTGCATGGACACCTAGAGAGGGCGGTGAGTACTACATGCCACACCAAAATAATCACAGTGGACATGCAAATGCACTGCACAACACACAGAGACATTCCCAACTGCACAACACCGGACCACATCCAACCCATACAGTGTCCAACAAACCATGGTTGTTGAGCCAGGGTTAACAAACATTGCCACCCCAAATATCCAAACACATACATTTCCACTTGAGTACTGGTCATGTGCAGACATTGACAACATGAGAAGCAACACATAGATGAGGCACACACCCTCCAAAGCAGCATGCATGCACCACAAGCCATCTGCCCCGTGACACACTCACATGATACAATGCAGATATACTATGGGTCACTATTCTTCCTATATATACTTACAGTCCTTTGTAATTTTATTGGACTGTCACGCTCTGGTCATTGGATCGGTTCAGGTCTACCGGCAGCAGGGCACTTCTGGAGGGATTGGATCAGCGGCGCGGTTCTGGTCAATTTTACACTGCACCTCAGACTGGATTTGGATGGGCCCTTATGGTCACTGGACACGGTAGCCAGGATGCAAGTTTCAGCAGGGAAGCCTTAATGGTAGCAAGCCAAGCTGAATCAGAATTATTCTTTTAAGTTGTGGATGTTTGAAATTGGGTCTAGCTAGCAAGAGTTCATCAATGATAAAGTCTGGAGTCTGCAAAGAAATCTGGACCTTCAAAGAAGTCTGGAGTCAGCTATAAGATGAAGAGTTCTGGAAGAAGGTGCTGCCCGGAAATCTGGATGTGTTTTGGAAGCAGTCTCTATGTGTTGTGAAATTCCTATATTTATATTGTCAAATGACATCACCCAGTCTATGGTGTGGGCAGAATTTCAAAAACACACCCCCACACCTGTGAGTGGCCGCAGACACATGCTTTGTTTTGGTTGGCAGTCAGAACAGAGCTGTCATCTTTATGATGGGATTTAGGAACTCCCACATTGATTTTGACCAAAACATAACTTTTGCCCAAATGTACATTTCTAAAATGATGTACTCTAATAAAATCGGACACATACATTTCATATTTGATTGTCTATATTCCCATTCAATTCCCACCTTTGTGAGAGCTGTCTTTGTCATTCTACGGATTTCTATCAATTTTAACCATAACAGTTTGGATTAATCATTTCTAATTCGGTACATCTCTGGGCGCTTATCGGAGGATCATGTACATACAATCTTAGGTTTGCAACATTAATCGTTCTGCTACAATGAGAATTTTTTATAACTTTGGTCCCTTAAATGGTACAGGTTTCATCACTGTCTTCAAATCAAAAGCCTGAAATTAGGTTAATGTCTACCAATTTTCAGATTTATCCCTCTTTAGGTTGCTCAGTTAAAGAGTTTCAACTTTAATCACAAATAAGGATTTAAAAATGTCCAAGCATTTTTTTTGTCTTTGTACCTCCCCTTCACAGGCAACAGCTGTCACAGTCCTTTGATCAGGGAGGTGTATCCCCTTCCTGGAGAGGGAATCTCCCCTGTAGAGATCAGTTGGGCAGCTTGCCATTGTTCTTGGCTCAGCCCCAGACGAATGTCTAATGCGGTCTCATTGTGCTCCTTGTTGTCATTATGCGGGAACCATTAGGCTTCCTGTTTTCAAGGGAGTGTGAAGCTGAGATGTCAACTTTCCCAGACCAGGCAATGCCCAATCAGAATTAAACAGTTACTTCCAATGGATTACTGTAAGATTCACAATAAAGTATTTTCTTTAACACATATAAAAATAAGCACAGTTTATAAGGGATTTGGACATTTAAAAGAATTAAGCCCTTCACAACATGGTTTAAATAGGTGCATTTTGCAATTTCTTCCAGAAAAAGAAACACCTTTAAGCTGGGTTTGACAGCTAATTTCCTTAAGCAGCTGTCAGGCAGTGAGGCCTGGATTCCTCTGACTGCTTGTAGAATCTATAATTTCAGCACACTTTTCCTTTCAATAATTCACTGGGAAAATGACTGATTTTTAAGGGAATTTGCAGATTTTAGCCCTTCTGTGGCCTGCTTCAGGTGACAGGTGACAGCAATGATTCCTGTTTATACACCAAGTTTGCCTGTGTGTTGCAGGGTGTGCAGCTCCTTTGCGGTTTATGAACCATGCACAGTTTTGCAGATTTGGCGCACACGTGGGTTAATGCCTCCATTTTTGGCAGTTTTCTTTCCCCATTGGCAAAGGGCTGTAGTAGGGTTCATTGGCATGGGTAAAAATATTCCACACAACCCCCTGCCACGACTACAGCGTGACATCGAGACGTGGGGGAGTCGGGCATGTGGGATTATTTTTCCTTCGGTCCATGAGAAGAAATCCGGTTGCTTCTCCCATCAGCGATGGATGCAACTCGCTCTCCTTTCTGATTCTGGTTGGAAGTGTGGAGCGACACTCCGGGCTCTTGGATTTTATTTTATTTCTGGTCCCTGAGGAGTCCACCTTGGTTATTAGGTAGTTTTAGTTCCTGTACTAGAAAACAGAACATAGCATGGTTATGGAAATGTCCCCACTACTGTTCCCCGAGGGGTGTAGTGGGGCAGATACATGTATTGAATACAATTTACAATATTCCCACCCATATTTAATAATGGTCTTAAAACTCTCCTCGCACGTACTCAATGAACATGTAATAATTCTTTTTAGATCTCCAGATTTTCCCCCTCTGGGTTTCCGGTAGGCTCTTTTATTTGCTGCAAAGTATGCCTGGGATGGCAAGTCTTTAGCTAGTTTATGTGGACCCACTTGTCTTCCCCTTTTGTCAAATTTCCATTGGGGATGCAGATTCTGTAGGCGACTGGTGAGATTCTGTTCACAATTTCAAAAGGACCCCGCGAACTTGGGAGGAATTTGTGCTCTTTGGCTTGGTTCCTTTGGAAATTGTACAAGTAGACCCTGTCTCCTACTTGATATTCCTTTTTAGTTGTTTTAAGATCATAGTTGGTCTTCATACTGTCTGCAGATCTATCTAGATTCCGCTGAGCATACGCAAAAGCATGTTGAAGGTGTTTTCTCAGATTCCCAACATACCCATGAGATGTGGAGGCATTTATCAAGGTCTGCTCTTGTGTTCTGTAGAGCAGATGCTGAGGTGGCAACATCCTTCGTCCAGTCATCAGCTCAAATGGAGACATTTTTGTTGCAGAATAAGGGGTAGATCTGATGGCCATCAGGAAGAGGGGTAATGAAATATCCCAACTTGGCCCAGAGTTTGCTACAAACTTTTTTAATATGCTCACAATAGTTTTAATGTACCTCTCAACAGTGGTATGCAATGTGTAATTTCCTTTTTACCCCAAGTATCTCCCACATCTTTGTCATCACTTCACTGGCGAAGTGACTACCTTGGTCTGACTCAATCCTTTGGGGTAGTCCAAAAAGCGAGAAGATGGGATTGATCATCAGGGCAGTTGCTGTTTCTGCCTTGCAATTTTGGGCGGGAGTCATTCCACCCATTTGGTATCGGTATCCGTCAGTGGAAAGTTCTCAGGATCCTCAATGTGTTGATAAAACTTACCAATTATTGGATCCCCTTTTTGAGCCGTAATCAAATCAGCATCTGGGGTCTCCTTACTCCACTGGGCAGTTGAGAGCTCATTGTGAGCATTTGTCTGGGACCTAGTGATAGCAGTGACCTGGATTTCCCCCAACAGGGACTCAATCTCAAGTAGATCCCCTTGGATGCTCCGGTTTTGGCCAGCTAATCAGCTAGGTCATTTCCAGTTTTGTCTGGTCCCTCTACTTTAGAATGACCCTTGATCTTTTTTCCAGTAGATGGTCATCCCACTTGAGGTGACCAGATCATCAATATTCTGTATTAGCTTTCCATGTTTTAGTGGTTTATTGTTATCACATAGCATTCCTCTGGTTTTCCAATTAACCAGGTGCTCCACGAACCCATTCTGTAGATAATCTGAATCAGTAATTATGACCAGTTTGTGAAGTTGGTGTTGGACAGCAGTGAAGATGACTTGATGCACAGCGATCAGCTCTGCCACTTGACTACTATGGGGACCGATTTTGTACCCAGCGGAGGGTTCTGAGGCATCATTCACCCAGGCATTCAGAACGCCGGCCACTAGATCCTTTTCCCCATTGTTGTCAACATGGTAGGAGCACCCATCCACATAGACAGTGGGCATTCCCTCACACTTGTCTTCTTCATAGACTTTGTTTGGGGAATTGAGGTACGCGTCCATGTGGTCCTTGACTTTAAGACTTTCGTCCTCGAGACAGTTTATTCTGGCACAATCATGCAAGTCAGCCAGACATTGCACGAGGGGTCTCTTCTTGGTTTGGTCATATCTGACTTCCACAGGAAAGCCTTGCATTGACAGAATCCAGGTAAGTAATTCGGGAATTTCTCACATTTCCGGCCCAGATTCTGTCACTTTGAAGATATTGCAGAGGCTGGTGTGGCATCTCCACTATGATGTGTTCGCCCTGGATGAACTGGCAGTAATTCTTCAATGCCCACATCATTGACAGTAGTGCCTTCTCACAATCATTGAATTTTTCATCCACAGAGGATAAAGTCTTGCTATTTTGGAGATTACTTTATTGACCTTGTCATGCTTTTGACAATAATACTGCAGTCAAGCATGTATGTAAGAACCCTGTCTCCAAGAAGAACTCCTTATTTTTGACAAGGTAAGCTAGGCAAGTGCTTGTGAGAGGCTTCTTTTGAGTTGTCTTACTGCCTCGGCATGTTCTGGACCCCACTCCCACTTGAACCCCCCCTTCAACAGATGGATCAGAAGTCTTGTGATCTCTGCGTAATCCTCAATTAACTTTCTACTGTAATAAGTCAGTCCAAGGAGGCTCCTTAGCTCCCGCAGAGTTGCAGGGTCTTTTAGTTTATGGGGTGGTTCTATTTTCTTTTCCTGGGCACAGAAACCCTCAGGAGTTATTTCATGCCCAAGAAATGTACACGGGTCCTACACCACTGGGCATTTTGGAAAGATAGTTTTGCTCCGGCAGCCCTCAACTGTGTCAGGACATAATGGATCTCCACTATGTGTTCCTCCACAGTTGAGCTTTTAATTAGAACATCATCTAAATAGGCCAGGTAACCCCTTTCACGCAGGTCGGGCATGGCCTTATACAAGAAGATATTAAATTCATTTCCAGAGTTGATGTATCTGACGGGAGTCCGGGTCCAAGTGTATTGCTGCCGCCCAAAGGTAAAGGCCAGCTTGTATTGGTCCTCCCTACTGACAGGTACTGTCCAGTACCCATTGGTCAAGTCATGACAGTGTATATCTTTGACCCCTGGATCTGGTCCAGCCCTTGGTCAATGTAGGGAAGAGGCCATCGGGAAGTGTGAACCCGTTTGTTCATCTCCCTTAGGTCAGCACAGAGTCTCCACCGGCCGTTTGATTTCAAAATCCCCAGCACCAGATTATTGAAGGCGCTGTGGACTGGACAAATAATCCCACGGGACTCAAGGTTTTTAATTATTTCTTTGAGGGACTCCATGGATGCCAGAGGCAAGCGGTATTGCTTCACAAACACTGGAGTCATGCCAGGGTCCGTGGGAATTGTTGTTGTATGGATTTCAGTGCGACCGCAGTCATATGAGTCAATCGCAAAGAGATCCTGAAAATCTAAGAAAACTTGTTTCAATTTTTGCTTTTGCCCAGAGTCTCACAGGCATCAGCTAGGTAGACTCTATCTTCAACCATCTGCCTGAAGCCCGGAAAGAATTTCGGTTTGGCTATCTCAGCAGCCTCCTCCAGCTGAGTGAAGAAGTTCCTGGTTAAAATACTGACTTGGACTGATGGCTTCAGGTGGGGAAGGCAGTCCTGGTGGACTTCAAAGATCACCTCATCCCTCCTGAAGTCACAGGTCACCTTTTCCTTACCATAAGGGCAGGAAGAGTACACCAGGAAATTCCCCCCATGCCGGGTGAAGATCATGTCTGGTGTTGTGTCATTGTGGCTATCGCTGTCAAAACAGTAATTGGGGATTGAAAATAGCAGTTCATTACCTAAATCAATGGAAAAATGTCTGTCATCAACCGCCAATCCAATAATGGTGCCTGCGCCCAGGGGGATACTCCTAAGGTCGCTGTTATCCAGCACTATTGGAATGGTGTTGTTTTCTGTATTGACTAATGGTGTTGGGTTTAACCCCAACCCTTGCTGTTGGAAATGGGCATTGAGGTGAACATATGTGTCAGGATTTAGCAGTTTCTGTCCTCTTTTAATTTTTACTTCAAGTGGGAATTGTCGGGTCTGTTTTGGGATTGTGACTTCCTCTCCAATTTGAACTTCAACTGCTCGCTTCTTTGTTCAGCTGAGCCTGGGAGAGCGGTCGCCGGGAGCCCTGAGGGAATTGCAGGCCCTGGAAGCCCTGCCCGACCCTAGCGGGCATCCGTGAGTAAATTGTGTGCTTTTAAAAAAGTGAAATTGCATCTGCGCTCAGAGCGTGTTGTTGTGCCTGCTCTCCCCTCCCCTCCCACTTCCTGGTTCTCCACTCCCTCCCGCCTCCCTGCCCGCCCACACCCCCCCGCCCTTCCTCTCCTCCCTCTTCCTATAACCACCTCCTTCTGGGCAGCCCATCTGCCCGGCAGCCCCCTGCGGCTAAGGGCCCCAAGGCCAAGGGCGACTCCTAGAGTTGCGGCTCCCTGTGTGTCTGCAGGTGTCCGCAGGGGACGCAAGACGCAAGTTCAATTTGCCTTCACCACCTTCTCCCTGCCCACCCCACCTACGCCTGGCCACTGCATTTGCATGGTGTCTTCACCTCACTGTGTTCCACAGTTGTGGTAAACTAGGGTTTTCTCCCCTCGCAGGATTCTCAAACTTAGGTGGACTCTCCACTGTGTACCTAAAACGCATTACTGTTGCTGTTCTTAAATGTGGTAAACTAGGGTTTTTTCTCCCCTCGCAGGATTCTCAAACTTAGGTGGACTCTCCACTGTGTACCTAAAACGCATTACTGTTGCTGTTCTTAAATGTGGTAAACTAGGGTTTTTTCTCCCCTCGCAGGATTCTCAAACTTAGGTGGACTCTCCACTGTGTACCTAAAACGCATTACTGTTGCTGTTCTTAAATGTGGTAAACTAGGGTTTTTCTCCCCTCGCAGGATTCTCAAACTTAGGTGGAATCTCCACTGTGTACCTAAAACGCATTACTGTTGCTGTTCTTAAATGTGGTAAACTTGTGCTTGCCGCTCTCTTCCTGTCTGCAGGCTCTCACATCGTCTGTCTCCCCCCGCACTCCCTCCTACTCTATGGTGCTCTCTATCTCGCCTATCTTCTCTAACTGCTTCTCTATTGAATATCCTGCTCTCCTCACTAAATCTGGTAGGAAAAAGTTTAAAAAGGACATCCTGGTCTCCAACCCAGGCCTCCCTATCGTTGACACCTACACTAGTGCCTGCTCTAAGGAAACTCTCACTGACATCCTCTTTTTTGTGCCTTCGCCTGACCTATGGACCCTTCATATGGTCTCTGTGCTCTCTCCTTTTTCCTCTTCTCCCATTAATGGTGGAACCCGCTGGGATGTCCTCTTGGCCCCCTTCCACTCTTCTAAGGCCATCATTAATGTCTACGCTAATGGGACCGTCTTGGTCCAAGGCCCTCAGGCCAACCTTCACCTCTTTGATAGACGCTTCCCTTGCCTCATCAATTTCCTCTCCTCTCCTGCTGTCCCCCCTCCTCTGTCCTCGGCTACCTTGCCTCTACCCTCCCTCCCTGCCCCCTCTCTTGCTCCTTCTTCACCTCCTTCTTCTACACCTCCGCAGGGCATACCTCTGATCTGTACCCCTCCCCGGAAGTCCTTCAAGGATGGCAACCTTCTCCACATTGCCACTCTTAACTCTCGCTCTGCCATCAAGCATTCCTCTGATATCTGTCACCTTCTTGAGGAACTGGACCTTGACGTCCTCGGTCTCACTGAGACATGGTTCATAGCCAGCTCTGTCACCAGCTTGGACACACTCCTACCTGACGGTTACAAGATCCTCTCCGTGCCCAGGCCCAACCGTGCAGGGGGGGGTGTTGCCCTTATCTTCCCTGAGTGGATTCCTGCCACTGTCACTCCTACGCAGACCTACTCCTCTTTTGAATGTCTTGTCTGCCGACTCTCTCTCTCTCCTAGCCATTCCCTTACCGTGGCTACTATCTATCGGCCACCTGGTCAAATTTCCTCCTTCCTCTCCGAGTGGGCTGACATCTCCTCCTCACTCCTGTCCACTACCACTCAACTCCTCCTTCTTGGTGACTTCAACATCCACCTAGATGCCTCCTGTCCCCCCACTGGACTCTTTCGTGACCTCTGCGACTCTCTCTCACTCTCTATTCTCCCATCTGGGCCTACTCATTCTGCAGGGCACACTCTTGATGCTCTGATCTCTTCTGACCTTCCTCTCTCAGTCCCTCTCTCCACTCCTTTCTCCTGGAGTGATCACTTTCTCCTATCCTCCCACCTCACCCTCCCTACCCCACAGGCCAAGCCACCCTCATCATTGCCACCCACCTTCTCGGTCATCCGACCCATGAAGCGCGTGTCAGTTGAGGCTTTCACTGCCACCTTCTCCCCCCCCTCCCCCTTCGGGTGACTCCCACCCTGACACAGCCCTCTCCTTGCTCCACTCTGCTATTTCTGATACTCTTGATATCCTTGCCCCTGTCATGAGAATCCGCCTGAAGCCCAAAGCCAAATGTAACTCCTGGTATGATTCGGATCTCGTCACCCTAAAACGCAAGTGCAGGGTGACAGAGAGGAAATGGCGTGCTTCTTGTTCATCCTCTGACAAACTGGCCTGCCGCCTGCTCCAAAGGCAATACCGTCTCTCCGTTCTCACCAAGAAGAGAGACCTTATCCAAGCCCGCATCTCTGCGGCATCTAACAATTCGGCCTAACTCTTTAAAAACTGCAAGGAGCTTGCCACCCCTGCTGCAGTCTCTACCTCTCATGTCCCCTCCCAGGCCCTCTGTACTGCACTGGCCTCTCACTTCATCTCTAAAACTCAGGACATCCTGTCCTCACTCTCCTCCTATCACCTCCCTCCCTCGCTTCCCTGCTCTTCCTCCGGCCCTTCTGCAGCCACCCCTCCTCCCTCCTTCTCTGCCTTTCCCCTTTTCTCTGCTGACGAAGTTTCCAGACAAGTCCGATCTATGAAAGTCTCGTCTAAACAGGTTCACCCCTGTTCCTCCAAAACTATCAAGGATCACATCGACTCCCTGGCTCCTGCCCTGGCTGACTTTTGCAACCTCTCCTTCGCCTCTGTAGTCTTCCCATCCCCCCTCAAGCACTCCCTTGTGCACCCTCTTCTTAAGAAACCCTCTGCCGACCCCTCCTGCCCGGCTAACTATCGCCCAATCTCCATCACTCCCTTCCAGGGCAAGCTCCTGGAGAAACTGGCCATCTCCCAGCTTTACCTCCATGCTGAAGCTGTTGGTAGTCTTCATGACCAACAATCCGGCTTCAGAGCGGCCAGAAGCACGGAAACTGCTCTCCTGAACATCCGTGATGACCTGCTCTTGAACCTCGACTCCAACACTCCGTGTGTTCTCATTCTGCTCGATCTCTCTTCTGCCTTTGACACTGTCAACCATGCCATCCTGCTCAACCGTCTCCGCGATAACCTGGGTATCACTGGTCAGGCTCTGGCGTGGCTGACCTCTTTCCTTTCCAATCGACCCTCCCAGGTCCAACTTGGGTCCTTCCTCTCTGACATCTTTTTCTCCACCTGTGGTGTTCCCCAGGGATCTAATCTCTCTCCCTGGCTTTTCAACCAGTATCTGGCACTTCTTGCCAACCGCATCGCCGCCCTCTGCCCCAACTTTCAGTGCTATGCGGACGATACCCAGCTCATTTTCAGGCTACCCTCGGCCTCCTCTTCTCCTGCCCTCATCTCTGACTGTCTGTCTGCTATCCAGGAATGGTGTGCTGCCAACGACCTCCGCCTTAATGCTAGTAAGACTGAGATTCTACTCTTCGGCACACCCACTCCCTCCTTCCCTGCAGCTCTCTGGCCAGCCTCTCTTGGGCCTCTTCCTGCTCCTACCTGCAAGGCAAAAAACCTCGGGGTCATCTTTGACTCCACACTCTCCTTCTCTCCTCATATATCTGACGTCTCTAAGAAGTCACACTACCAGCTGCACCTCCTTAGAGGTATTCTTCCGTTCCTCTCCTTCCCCCAGAAGCTCACAGTCTCCCGAGCCCTGGTTCTCTCGAAGCTGGACTACTGTAACAGTCTCTATCTTAATCTGCCTGCCTCCACACTCTGCCCTCTGCAACTCATCCAGAACAGAACTGCGAGACTTGTCCTTGGCCTCAAGCCCAGGGACCGTATCTCTCCAGGACTGAAATCTCTACACTGGCTCCCAGTGGCTGCGAGGATTAAGTTCAAAACCCTCTGCATTGTCCACAAGGCCTTCTGGGGCATGGGGCCTAAATACCTGCAACTCTCTCTTCCTAAATATCTTCCTTCCCGAGCCCTTCGCTCATCCGTCTCCAACTCCCTCAGGGTCAGCCGCTTCTCAAAGCAACGAGCTGGGGGTAGATCTCTCTCCGCAGCACGAGCCTCCCTCTGGAACAGCCTTCCTGCCTCCCTGAAACTTGAGGAGAACCATCTCCGGTTTCGGAAGCACTTGAAAACCTTCCTCTTTGCTTCTGCTTTCTCTCTCCCTCTCCCCTGCTAAATTCTTCACTAAATTCTGCACTGAATCTGAAACTTGGCCGCGCTCACCGACCTCGGTCCTGGGCCCAGCCACTCTCCACTTGCACTGCCTCCCTGGCAACCCCTGCACTGCGGGACTGTCTCTGTATCCCTACAGCCCCCCCCTTCCCAGCACTTGTCTGCACTTACCTTGCACTTGCCACCAGCTGGCCCTATTTATTTATTTATCTATTTATTTCTATTCTACTTACCTTGTACTGCACTTTTCCCTTCCCCCCACCCCTGCACTTGCACGGTCTGAATGACACCTGGCCTAGTAGGATCGTTGTCTGTCCTCCCCCTGTTCCCCCCTCCCTGCCTCGTCTCGCCTTGAAATACTTGTGTATAGGCGTGCTACAAATGCCATATCATATCATATCATATCATATCATATGGCAGCAGTTGAGCTGACCGAAATGGTTTCTCGGGATCATCAAAGTCCATGGGATTACTCGTTAATCAGGACCAGGCTTTGAAGTTTATTAGGTCCAAACTAATGGCAAACCGATTGAGAATGTCACTGCAGAAATAAAATACAGCAGGGACATCTTGCACGACCCAACAATTATGGACTATGCTCTTGTTGCTTATGGACATTTTGAGCATACACCTGCTAGGCACAAGATGTTTGGAATTGGGTGTTTCCAGGTCCATGTCCCATTTGTCTATCAATTTAAAGGTGGGAATGGCTGGATCTTTTGGGAGTTTTCGGAACATGGCTTCGCTGATGAAGCTCTTACCGTTGTTCACGCACAGTCGGATGAGAACAGAGTCCTTCCCCCCATTTAACTGCATAGGGATGAACAACTGTTCTCCAATTTTCTGAATGTCAGCCAAGCTTTGGGCTGGTTTCTCATCATTTTGGACTATAGAAGTGGGATTTTCTGATTGGGAATTGGTATAGAATTTCAGAGTATTTCCTTCCAGTGTGGAATGCCACTTTAGACTGGAAGGAAGGTTGATTTTCAGAAATAGAGAGGACTTCCCATCACCAGTCTGTTGTCCTACTGCAATTACGGTCACATCAGGGTTTTTGTTGTTTTGAAAGTGGAATTTGGTCAGGTTTTTGTTCAATGTGGCATGTGCCATTTAGATCAACATGGTTGACGCTATGTTTTAATTTTATTGGTCGGTTATTCTGGGACCAGAGGACCTTGTTTACACAATCTATCAGGGGAGACAATCTACGCAGGATGTCATTCCCTAGTAAACATGGTATGCCCTCTGGAGTCACAACTATGACCGGGTGTTTCACCTTGTGTCACCCAATTTTAATGTCTAAATCCGCAGTCCCCTCGACAGGAATTTCATTCCCATCGAAGTTCTGAAGTTGTCCAGGAAGAGGGGTGAGAGGGATCTGGTATCTTGCCCCCCTTCCTGAATTCAGCTGATCACAGGCCCTTTTGACAGAAGGGTGGCTTGGGATCCAGTGTCCACCAGTGCCAAAAATGTACATTGCCCCTGTATTTGGACCGGGGCATAAAATATTCCCTCCTTTTCCTCAAGGGGGCAAAGATAATGTGCATTTTTGGCAAATTGGTGGGTTAATTTCTTTACTCTTGATTCTGACAGATTGTTAATTTGGGCAGGATTCTGTTTGGGAGCTTGGGAATCTGTAAGAAAAAGGTGACAGTTGGATATTGGGGGTGTTTTGAACTCCCCTGGTTCTGATTCTGGGCCGCTCCCTCCCTCCCCAATTTTGGAGGCAGTCACCAGAATTGGTTTGGGCAAGGTGATTTTCCAAGCAATAATTCTGGTGTTCAATGATGGGCGGTTTTAACTCAGTCCCCACATTTACTCAGTCTTCATTAGGATCTCTCGGGACCCATTTTTCTTTGGGAGGGGTTCCCCCATCCCTGAAGGAGAAGATCCTTTTCCCAGAGTCCTCTGAGGACCCCTCTCCTTCAAATTGGAAGACTCTGACCTCCTCCACAAAATGGGTCTTTTAAGGCCCTTTATTTCTCCTACCCGCCCTCTGTTCCTTAGGTTTCAGACTTTCGGGGCAGGAGATATTGGTTCCGGTTCCTGGGTTTCCAGCGGTTTTTCACAAGTGGGGAAGGAAGCTTCCTCTAAGGCTTTACAACCCCATTCCCACTGTGCCTCCTCCCTGGGAACCAGTGGGTTGTCAGGGTTATCTCTCCCGTCATTGCTCTGGAGTACCAGACCCTTGATTTGTGGAGTTCTGAGCCGGCAGGCCCATCTGAGGGTTCTGCTGAGCCCTCAACATGCGACCCAGATCCTGTGACAAGTTCTAGACATGGCGCTCCAGTTGGGACACCCGCTCTGGCTGGTTTAGGGGTCTCTGGTCCATCCTAGGTGGATCACGGGAAGGGTAACTGCCCCCTCTCCCATGATACCCTTGGTTGGGATTAGGGGTCCCATTTGTGGGATTACCTCCCTGGCTACCTGCTTGGGATTAGCCTGAGGGCCTTCAGGGTCTTTGGTTAGAAGGATTTTACACAGGAATATTTTTAGGCCCCCCCATCTCCAGATCTAAAATGGGGGCAACCTTCACCTCTGCCACCTTAGCAGCAGCAGGGGTGTTGGCTGGTTTGGGGTTTTTGTTTGTATTTTTATTCTCTACCAGTTTTTGCACTTCATAAATACGAGTCGCCTGTTCAATGACCTAGTCTAGTGATCTCTTCTCGTGGAAGTCCCTCACCAGCTGGGTCATGATGTATTTAGGGAGTGCATGAAAGAAGGTATTAATGAACTCCCTACTGTCTGTGCGAACCCTCCTGGTGGTCTGCGCAAAGGCACATTTTAATTCATGCCCAAATTCTTGTGGGGCCTGGTCTTCCCACATTGCAGATTGTAGGCCGCCTTGAGGGCCTCTTGGGGGTTCCTATGTACGGAAAAATGTTTTAAGATGGGCGCCCTGTAGATGGACAATCTTGAGTGATTTTGATCCTCCAGCCCCGCAAAGAAGCTGGAGTATTCAGGGGAAAATGTCCATTTGACATATTGGATACAATTCTGGCTAGCTTTCAGGTGGAAAGTATTCATCATTTGCTCGTATAACTTAAGGTGCTCCCAAACTGAATACTTGGCATTTTTGTGATAGGGAGTTATGACGCTCCTAATGGCCTTCATCTGTTTCAGGGGATCTTTTAGCAGAGCCCTCTTAATTTTGTTGGCCTTTTTAGTCTTAGTCACCCATGTCCACTCATCCTCTGACTCAGAAGCACTGCTACAGTAGGTGGCTATCTGATCCTCTAGGCTCTTCCTGATTCTGTGTGCTTGAGAATGGCTTACAGAATGTGGGGTCCTAGTTTTTTGATGCTTGTGGCGCTCAGAAGAGTCTTCTGACTCTCCCTTGCTCCCAGGATTGGCTGAGTACCCCCGCCCACTGCCCTAGCTGAGAAGAGGTCTTTAAGATACTCTTTGTGGGCCTAGTTTCATGGAGTTCCCCACCAAATTTTACAGACTGATCCTTTGGTAGGCGGTATTTTGGAAGATCCAGTTCCCTGATTCTCCCCTCACTGGAGTCTTCCTGATCAAAGAGGCTAGCCCTAACATTTGGGAATCTGTACAGAGATGCCCGCCCATCCTTTTCTGGGAGGTGCTGATCTGTCTTTCCCATGTTGCTAATTCTACTGAAGTCTGCCATCCCTGTGGCCCTTGGTTCATATGAGCCAGTGGACATGAGGGCTGCAGAGTCCATGGTACTAAAGGGGTTAAAGTGTCTGATGACAGGGGTCCTGATGTTATGCTGAGGGGTTTCTCTGTCCCTTCCAACCTCCCTCATCTCTTTCAGCCCCTATTTCCTGGTGACATGCCAAAATCTGACTCTTTTGCTCCTCCTTTAAGGCCTTACTGGTCTCAATGATTTGCTCTTGCATGGCTATCTGTTTGTGCAGCCTATCATTCTTTTCACAGAGAACCTCATTTTCTCTCTGTGCTTCCTGCCTGGATTGGAAATACTGGGCCAATTTTTGCTGCAGGAGACTCACCTCCTGAGTTTTGTCATTATTGGTCTAAGTGTTCTTTTCCAGAGCATCCTCAACCTGCCTGGTGTGCTCTAGAAGCTTCTCATATTCGGTTTAACTTAACTAAACTCCTGAAGGGCCATCTTTCTTTCCTCTAACTTGGTTTTTAATTGGCTGTCTTCCTAGCCTAAGGTGTCCCTCTCCTGACTTAGAGTGCCCCTCTGTTCAGCCAGGTCATCCCTCTGTTTTTTAAATGCACTAGATTTCTGGCGCTCTTCATCAAATTCTGCTTGAGATTCTAGGTCTTTAAGAATAAATGTATTGGTTTTCCGCTTTCAAGAATTCTATGTGGTTCTGTAATGTGACTATCTGTTCTGCGCATGCTCTGTTCTAATTTAACTGTTGTGCCAGCTTCTGCTGATTCTGTTTTAAAGTGTCAACCCTTTCCTGATACTCATGTTGCAGTGTCTGTAATTTGGTATCTTGTTCTGCATTCTTTTGCTGTAAGAGAGCCAGATCTTCCTTTAATTTGGTAATATTCTGCAAAGCCTCTGTTTCTGATTCTTGGCTCTTCTGGAGTCTTTGTTCTGCAGAGTCCAGATTAGTTTGGATTGTCTGCAGTGTTTCCCCTTGATTCTTTGCCAGATCTATGTTGTCTGCATGCTTTTCCTGTATTATTCCTATGTGGAGGTACAGGTAGGCCGCTATTTTGGCAATTTTACACTGCTATGAATATATGGGACAGCAATCACCTAAAGGTGACAATACAATTCAGAAAATAAGCAAAGCAATTGAATTCACTTATAATGATGCAGAATAGAAACCGCAGGAAAAAGAACAGTTTTGGTTTGTGAACAGATAGCGTTTAGGTTCATAGTTCCCACTGCAAAGTACTGAAGCAAGTGAGCAATCCTACAGAAATGTGAGTAATCAGCAGGTATTCAGGACTGAAAGACAATGTCTAGAGTTTAGATGCAATCTTCTCTCCCCCAAACAAGAGAGAAACCCGTTTTTGGAAAATGACACTTTTAAACTGACAGGTGAACATTGCTTTGTAAAATAATGCAAAAGGTTGCAAAAATGCTTAAATGGAAGAATTCTGAGGAAAGCAACACTAAACAGGTCCTAACACACATGAGCTATAGTATAAACAACAGTACACACTTTAGATCAGGATGGGATGGAAGAAGCACTTTCAAATGGGAAAAAGACACATGTAAACTTTTGAAAACTGCAAATTCGTGGCAAACTTTTGCTATGCAATTTTCGATAAAAACGGGTCAAATACACTGTTCCGCAAGGCGTTTTTACAAAATAGGAGAGAAAATGGAAACGGAATTCATTTTTAAAAATGACAGGTAGGTTTTATTACACTATATTAATGACTATGAAAAAGAGAATGCCACACATGAATCTCCACAGTTACTCACGGCTGCTCATAACTCTTCATGTGTGATACTCTAGTTTCCGTTCGGACTGGGAATTACTTTCATTAATCCAAATCACTAATGGGTTATGGTTTAATAACAGAGATGAGAGAATAATCACTGCAAGAATGATTCTAACAATACTAGGGTTCTGAATTTGCACCCTGATGCCTCCGGCCCTGATGGTTTGCGCATTATAAATAAAACAAATACAAATACAAAATACAAAGATGGATGGCTTGAGATTGGGATGATACAATGCAGATATACTACGTGTCACTGTTCTTCCTATATATACTTACAGTCCTTTGTAATTAAATTGGACCGTCACGCTCTGGTCATTGGATTGGTTCAGGTCTACCGGCAGCAGGCACTTCTGGAGGGATTGGATCAGCGGCGCAGTTCTGGTCAATTTTTGACTGCACCTCAGACTGGATTTGGATGGGCCCTTCGGGTCACTGGACATGGTAGCTTACAGGATGCAAATTTCAGCGGGCAAGCCTTAATGGTAGCAAGCCAAGCTGAATCACAATTATTCTTTTAAGTTTTGGATGTTTGAAATTGGGTCTACGGAGCAAGAGTTCAGCAATGCTAAAGTCTGAAGTCTGCAAAGAAATCTGGACCTTCAAAGAAGTCTGGAGTCGGCTACAAGATGAAGAGTTCTGGAACAAGGTGCTGCGCGGATATCTGGATGTGTTCTGAAAGCAGTCTCTATGTGTTGTAAAGTTCCTATATTGATACTGTCAAATGACATCACCCAGTCTATGGTGTGGGCAGAATTTCAAAAACACACCCCCACGGCTGTGAGTGGCTGCATGCACATGCTTTGTTTTGGTTGCCAGTCAGAACAGAGCTGTCATCTTTACGATGGGATTTATGAACTCCCACATTCATTTTGACCAAAACATAACTTTTGCCCAAATGTACATTTCTAAAATGATGTACCCTGATAAAATCAGACACATACATTTCATATTTATTGTCTATATTCCCATTCAATCCCCATCTTTGTGAGAGATGTCTTTGTCATTCCATGGATTTTTATCACTTTTAACCATAACAGTTTGGATTAATCATTTCTAATTCGGTTCATCTCTGGGCGCTTATCAGTGGATCATGTACATACAATCTTAGGTTTGCAATATTAATCGTTCTGCTACAATGAGAATTTTTTCATAACCTTGGTCCCTTAAATGGTACAGGTTTCATCAATGTCTTCAAATCAAAAGCCTGAAATTAGGTTAATGTCTACCAATTTTCAGATTTATCCATCTTTAGGTTACTCAGTTAAATAGTTTTAACTTTAATCACAAATAAGGATTTAAAAATGTCCCAGCAGTTTTTTTTTCTTTGTACCTCCCCTTCACAGGCAACAGCTGTCACAGTCCTTTGATCAGGGAGGTGTATCCCCTTCCTGGAAAGGGAAGCTCCCCTGTGGAGATCAGTTGGGCAGCTTGCCATTGTTATTGGCTCAGCCCCAGACGAATGTCTAATGCAGTCTCATTGTGCTCCTTGTTGTCATTATGTGGGAACCATTAGGCTTCCTGTTTTCAAGAGAGTGTCAAGCTGAGATGCCAACTTTCCCAGGCCAGGCACTGCCCAATCAAAATTAAGCATTTAATTCCACTGGGTTACTCTAAGATTCACAATAAAGTCTTTTCTTTAACACATATAAAAATAAGCAAAGTTTATATGGGATTTAGAGATTTAAAAGAATTAAGCCCTTCACAAACATGCTTTAAATAGGCACATTTTGCAATTTCTTCCAGAAAAACAAACACCTTTAAGCTGGGTTTGAGAGCTAATTTCCTTAAGCAGCTGTCAGGCAGTGAGGCCTGGATTCCACTGACTGCCTGTAGAATCTATGATTTCAGCACACTTTTCCTTTCAATAATTCACTGGGAAAATGACTGAATTTTTAAGGGCATTTTAAGATTTTAGCCCTTCTGTGTCCTTGCTTCAGGTGACAGGTGACTGGTAACAGGTGACAGGTGACAGCAGTGATTCCTGTTTTTACACCAACTTTGCCTGTGTGTGGCAGGGTGTGCAGCCCTTTTGTGGTTTATGAACCATGCGCAGTTTTGCAGATTTGGTGCACACGTGGGTTAATGCCTCCATTTTTGGCACTTTTCTTTCTCCATTGGCAAAGGGGTGTAGTAAGGTGCATTGGCATGGGTAAAAATATTCCACAGCTGGTGGCGCTTAGAAACACTTTTCTGTATGCGCCATACAAATTGGCAATGAATGAACTGTAAACAACATTCACAGGCATCATGTCACACGCTATTTTAACTGCATGTTGCAAGGCCATAGGATTATTTATTTATTTATTTAATTGGCATTTCTATGGTGCCTATACACAAGTGTTTCCAGGCACCACAAGACAATTTGGGGGTGGGGGACATAGGAAGGAAAGTAGAACAGCAAAATCTGTTATATTGGCCTTGTGACAATCCTACCGTAAGTACAAGACAAGGTGGTAAGTGCATGGGGATAGAAGTAGAAGTGCAGGAGTGCGGAGCCCAAGGGAGGCAAGTGCTGGGGGGCCAAGACAGCAAGTGCCAGGGGAAAGAGAGGAGGAATGGAGGAAGAGTGCAGTGGACAGGGTGGACCAGGTTAGGGCTAGTCCGGGGAAGGAAGCCTGAGGGCAAGTGCTGGCAAGGGATGCTGGGGGACTGGTAGTGGGGTGGTCTGACCTGTGTATGACTTTTAAGGGGCCAGGCCCGATTCGCAGTGGCAGAGGGAATGTTAGCAAGGGAAGGGGAGAAGGAAGGAGAAAAGGAAATTCTTGAGAAGTTTCCGGAACTTAAGAAGATCCGGCTCAAGTCTGAGTGGGCAGAGAGGCTGTTCCAGCAGGAGGAATTGGCTGAGGAAAGGAATCTACCTACCACTCTCTGCTTGGAGAAACATTTGACCTGTAGATGTAGTTGGAGCTAGAGGACCAAAGGACTATGGCAGGGAGGTATTTAGGGAGGGAGAGCTGGATGTAGAGAGGTCTTAGGCCGCAGGCAGCCTTGTGAATGATGCAACTGGTCTTGACTTTGATCCTTGCAGTCACTGGGATCCAGTGGAGAGATTCTAAGTCTGACGAGATGCAGTCCTGGGCTTCAGGCCAAGAATATGTCTCAGAGTCCTTTTCTGGATTAGTTGAAGGGGCTCGAGTGAGGAAAGAGGCAGATTTAGGAAGAGGCTATTGCAGCATTCCAACCTAGAGAGAACTAAATGTTGAGCTTCTGGAGGATGGTGAGGAAAGGTAGAATGCCCATGAGAATGCCCCTGAAGAGGTCTGTGAAGTGTGGAGAGAAAGAGAGAGAGGAGTCAAAGATAAACCCAAGTTTTTTTGCCTCACAAGTGGGTGAGGGGAGGGGACCCAAGGAGGCTGGCCAGAGAGTGGGTGAGAAACTGGAAAGCAAAGATCTCTGTCTTACTGGAATTAAGGCAGATATCACTGGCAGAGTACCATGCCTGAATAGCAGTCAGGCAGTCAGGTATGAGAGAATAGGGGGAAGAGGTAGAGGATGACAGCTTAAAGGAGAGCTGTGTGTCATCCGCATAATACTGGAAATGAGGGGAGAAGGTGGAGATCAAGTGGGCCAGGGGGGCTAGGTAGATGTTGAAGAGCCATGGCTCTTGTGTCATGTTTGAAGCAGCTGAGTTCTAGTGTTTCCGTGTTTCCATTCTTACTCGGTGTGGTTTGATGCATACACACACTTTTCTGTGGGTCCGCTTCTATAGTTGTTTCGAGCAATTGCGAGCAAATGAACAAATGAGTGACCCGCTGTTGCTGCTGCTGGGGTAACTGCTGGGCTGACTGCAGAGCTGTGGAGCTTGGAGCAGGAGCAAGAAGGTGTAATGGTGTAACAGTGCAGTTTGTTCGCCGCTCATTGCATCTTGCTTCATCGCTCAGTTGAAGCTTTCAGATATCAGGTATCGCAGGCCTATTGCAGGTTTACTAGTTTACTGTTCGATTGGTTTTACCTGGTTACTGGTGCTGGTGCGGGTGGTTTGACAATGAGTCGCGGGAACCAGTGTGCACTGGTGTGCTGCTGTTACGGGCTCTGCGCTGAGCGGTGTGCTGATATTTGCTTCCCCGAGCCAGTATTTCTGGTACAGTACAGCACCAGTGGTACATGGACTGCTCAGCTATTGCTTAGTTAGTGGCCACTGCTCAGTGATTTGGAAAATGTAATTTTTTCTTACTTTATTGGTTTAACGACTAACTATCTGAGTATCTGAAGCGGCCCATAGGACTTTCCAAGGTGCGGTTTTACACCTGGATTTTTATTTTGTACTGTTTTCCATGCCTTTAACAACTATTAACAACTCTGGGCCGTACGTTTCTGAGTAGACCATTGTTGTCTGTTCTTTCTGCAATCGGTGGCTGTGGGCACTATGCCTTTGAGCCAATTTTGCATTATTTGAGAGATCAAAACTTTGCCTTCAAAGGAGGGTGACCAGTTCTCTCCTCTTAGTCAAACTTCTACAATAATTGCAGGCATATACTATCTGAGAACGGGCCTACAAGATAATGATCTACGGGCTCCAGAATTGGATGATTTGTCCCAATTGGCAAACCATTAAGAATTCATTTAAAACCCCTTGAGAAATCCACCAAAAACTGCTCAGTTATCTCAGATATGTGCAAAGAATGACATACAACTACCCTCTCTTCTCAATCCGAATGGGCAGTCTGACTTGGGAGATACCTTTAATTCTTTCTCCAATACACTGAATTCAAGGGCAGCCATGGAGAAAGGCCTGGAATTCACCCTGACTGCCTCCACCATGAGGAAAACTATTAAAGATGTTTTCCCCAGACATAAATGCTGCAGTTTGGGTGATACAGATTTATTGGAAATGGGTTATCTAACAGTCACTTTGGATCACAGCTGCCTATTGAGAGACAGCGGCATTGGAGACATTATCACCCCTCAATAAACCTCGGTGGGGCCAAAGAATTCATTACCTCTTGCATTTTGCCCACAACTTCATTGTCCTTGTGTCTTATATTATCACTCCTATTGGGCCCTCAAGTGGACGATATGGCAGCTCTGCAAACCACTGAGAAAATTGAATTGGGAATAGGTGAGACCCCGCTTGAGGTGCGTAAAGAAGTGAGGGATGTTACAGCTTTAAACCTTTTCTTGAATTCCTTGGTAAATTTGTTTGAACTGTTGAGTGGAGACATGCAGTCACATACAGGACTATTGCTGGAATTGTTGAGAGAAGTGAGTGCTTGTGAAAGTTCCATAATAGGGTTGAAAACTGCAATCAACTCCTGCTTGAGCTACTCTATCGCTCAATTAAAAGCAGATTTCAAACAGCAGTCTATGGTCATAGTAGACCTGCAGGAGAAATGGTCGTCCTCACACGACTCAGTCGATTGTCTGAATGATAATGTAAATTTATTACGTGGTGACATGCAACACCTGATAATTGTAGGTGTGCCCAAGGAAATGATTGGTTTGGGTGTGGGGCCTCAGGTATTAGATGTCAACCACTGTCTGTTTCCATCAGGGAAGAATTCATTCGCTTAGAACAAATTTGTACTGATATAGTCATCCTTGATGAAGGGATTTCCACCTTAGCCCAACTTGCGTCTTTGGGGGTTAATGAACCGGGGCCTAAGCCCCAGAAGCCCAATGGTAGAAATTTGGAATGGGGAGAGAAGGTCAAAACTACATCATTCAATAAGGAGCACAAAACTAAGAATCAGACCCATTTCTCATGCAGCAAAAAAAACAAGATCAATGTTCGGGTGATGATCACTAGAACCAAGTCCTGCACCTTTTCAAACTAGTGTGAGAGTACAAACAGAAATGGACAAAAAAGTGCTAAAGCTAGTGCCAATAGTTTTACATGGTAAGACTACTCCTTTGCGATCCACAGCTTCTATCCAAATTGGATGTAATAATGGAGCTGTGGATAGTGTCCTTCAGCAAGTTCCTATTGGTATGCATGATTCCGGGCTGGGCCCCGTGATAGAGAAGACGCAAGCGTTTTTTAACTCAAGAGCATGTTTTCCAAGTGCGGATCCAACAATTCAAACCTTGGTCCAAAATGTAATCAAGCACAATGAGATCTGAACACAAACGCAAGAAACTGATCAATCAGACATTACAAACGATGGAAGCCAAAGACCCATGGGCTTAACATCACAAAGGACCAAGAAGGGAGTTCAGCAGGATCTGAACTTGAGCTCATCTCGAAGGTTCTATGCCCATTTGCAATCTCCAAGATTTGTCTGAAAAGATTGAATAGAACCAATAAATCCAAACCATTGAATAGGACCAAACATTTGTCAATTGTTCATGAACTGGGTTATATCTTCCTTTTTGCTACACAGTATATTGAATAGGTTCGATTTCCAGATCGGAGCAACATACATATTGTAAAAATTGGTCTTAAGACAAGGTTGGGGGCCAAGGCAATACTTGGAGATGCACCAGCCGTATTGAAACAAGGTTTGGAAATATCTGTGGCCTCTTTATATAATTATTGCAATATAGAGGGTGGAAAAGTGGTTTCTCATTTGGGTCCAAATATGTCTACATCCTCAATACACTCATCTGATTTCGATAATCTAAAAACACAGAAAAGGGTTACCACTATTGCAAATAAGCACCTGGATAAGAAACATAATGTTTGGTCCCTAGTACCGGATATCATTTCTCAGGGCATCCACTAACTTGGCTTGGTCGAGGAATCCCTCTAGGCTATTAGGAGATAAAAACTGACTGGGTGAAACATGTGAAACATTTAAAAACCAAAGAGGAGATTTTTAATCATCACAATAGAATTGCCCTGCAAGAACAATGGTTGTCTCCACTTTTGATGTCGATGGGAACACTATTATGGCACAAGGCCAAGGAATTGCGAGACCTGCCGGGGTTTATTAATTGAGATTAGAAATTCTATTTTCTCATCTGTTGTATTTGTCAGTAGTCAGATTGCAGGGATCTTGGCTGAAAAAGTAAATATGAGGAATAACAGTGAGACTCTGATCTCTGTAATAATTAACATATGTTGGAGCCATACGAGTTCTCACCTTACAGATTTGTTGCAGTTGTTGGCAGAGTCATGACTGATATTGAAATCAGATATGGACTAGTGAGTATAGAGGATCTAAATTCCCAATGTATTAAAATGTTGGTGGTTGATGGTCGATCTTGTGATCCTCCACCAAATGGTAATCAATGGTAGTTGTGTTAGACATCTGTCCTACTTACTCAGCCCGCCTGTTCCCCAGCACGATTTCCGGTCTGCTACCTTCCCAACTACCTCAGTGATACTTCCTCTGCGGAGCCTAGGGACACTGTACCATGTGTAATATATGTAATTATTAAGATTGTTATTATGTTGTATTGGTATACCTTTATTGTAATCTATCTGCCTGTATGTTCTTTTCGTGCAACCCTGGACAAATTGCGCCCTGATGCCCCCGGCCTGATGGTCTGCGCGTTATAAATAAACAAATACAAATACAAATACTCTTACCTAACTGACTGGAACTTGTGCATGGTTAATGGGAACATCATAGGTGACATTCCTCCAGCTCTGGCTTGGTCTTGGGGGAGCAGGGTTCAATAATGACTCATTTCTATCCAAAGATTTGTTTTGACAAATGCATTAATTTCCAGGTCAAGGCAAAGGGTCTATTGGTCACGACATGCGTGTAGGTGTATTCTCTGTTCCATCGACAGAATCAGTAAAGGTTTATCATTTTGATGTACTTGTTAATAATGGTAGAAACAGGTTGGTAAAATTTGCTGGAGGGGGATCCAGGCTGAATAAGGGCCCGTCAAGAATTGTAGCAACCTGTGAGTAAATAGTTCTTAAGACATCCTGTAATCCTCTTGCTTTTGATGAATTCCTGTGGGAAGTTAACTCACTGAGTCTGTTGGGTGAGTTTCTTCAGTCTCAGCATATTTGATGAGGAAACACATCAAAGGAAGATAAAGTATAGGAGAGATGTCTGGAGGTTAAAAAACAAATCCCTTAGCATAGGTGAGTATCCCAGCGAAAATTAGAGAATTTCCTTTGAAGTATATAAATTGGTCTAAATCGCATAGGTATCTTCGATTACAGAAGGATGGATAAAAGATTCTTAGGGCAATTGGTAAGACTCTAGGAACTTCAGGTCACTCATAAATACAAAGGAAACCAGTCAGTGTGCTCGTCAGAGTAATGTTATTCAGGAGACAGTGTGGCAGGACCATTTCTCTGCACTCTATGCACAATCTGCCTCTGGCTTAGGTACATATTCACATGAAGTTATGTGGGATTTCAATATCACACGTGAATCCATAAAGGAAAATCTTCTGCATCATTTCCGGCAGGACCAAATGGCCTTTCCAATCAGATACAAAATCTGACACCCCCTTTGTGGTCGCATATACTGTTCCATCTGTTCAATAATATGATATGATATGATGTGGCATTTATAATGCGCCTGTACACAAGTGTTTCTAGGCGTGACAAGACAAGGAGGGGGAAACAAGGGAGGACAAAATAACGATCTTATAGGCCTTGTGTTATTCATATCATGCAAGTGCATGGAAGAGGGAAGGGGAGAAATGCCAGGGGAGAGGGGAAGGGGTGAGTGCAGTTAACTCACAAGAGCAGCCAGCGAGTGGCTCATAAGTGGAGACAGAAGGGACTGTTGGGTTGCAGATACAGACCCATAAGTGCTGGGGAGCCCGGAGGCAGTGCAAGGGCAACTGGACATGCAGGAGCCTTGGTCTGAGTTCAGATGGTGACCAGGTGCGCTGAGCAGTCAGGTGAATCAGCAATTAAGTTGTCAGGTTGAGGTCCATACCTGAGTCATAGGGGGGTGCAATAGCTATTCCTATTTATAAGAAGGGCGCCTGATCTCCCTTCTTGATGTAGATGGTAACATTTTTGCAGGAGTGGTGCTGAGGGAATTTGAACTTTGGGCAAACAAGAATGGAATCCTGTCTAAATATCAGGCAGGATTCTGATGATGTCTGTCTACTTCTCCTAATGGATTAATTGTGAGTACAGTTTCTAGTAGTTCCTTTGAAAAGGGTGGTCCCCCACTATATGGGGCCTGGATCGATCTTTCACAGGTTATTGATCTAGTAAATAGAGATCGGTTGTGGATGAAGCTTAAAAAATGGGGCTTAACGGTATCAATACTAGCAATAATAGTCAAGACCACCAGAGCTCTCACTTACAGATGCAGCTGGACCTTTGGGGTACCCTGTCTGGATCGATTCCTATTGAAAGGGGGGTGAGGCAAGGTTGCATAGTTGCTCCCTGCCTCTTTAACCAATATTTGGTGGACATTGCACAGAACTTTGGTGACTGTGGTTTGATAAATCTAAAGATCGGCTCTGTGAAGTTAAACTGTGTATCCTTTGCCGATGATATTCTCTTGCATGATTACACCCTGTGGGACTCCAGTGTTTGCTGAGCGCCATGGAAGAGTATGCACAAAATAATGATTTTATGATAAACCCCCTCAAATCTAGAGTAGTCATTTTTAAACATCTGTTTAAGAGAGTCCATCCTTTTAGCTGGAGGCTTTCTGGCGGTTAAGGAAGTACAGCATCTGGGCTTCACAGTGAGATCTTTTCCGTCACAGGAACATGTGAGGTCAATAATGCGTGGCAAATTAATTCAATTAGGTTACCAAATGAAGAAAATAAGACACGCTTACTGCAGATTCTCCTGGGTGCTCCTGATTACGTTTTACATTGGTAAGGCTATTCCGTCCCTCATCTATGGTCTAGATATAAATCCAGTAGTGCTGCAAACTCTCATCTCAGAACAGGTTATCATGCCATGTTCTTTCTGGAGATGAGCGCCTGCTACCTTTTTTGAAATATTTGCAAGGAACTTGGGGTTGGTCACCCTGAGTTACCTGGTGGCAACCAGACGTGGACTGCCTGCTCACTGTGCTAAGAGAGGCACAGCTTCACCTCACTGATGAGGCCCAACAAGGCTAAAACATGTGTATGGGGTTGGTGTTGGTACTCTTGTTCAGAGAGGAGTTGCCTTAGCATTTTGGTGCTGGACTGCCCATGTGGGCGGGACAAAGACTGATATGCAAATGGATATTTCCAATCTGTGAAAGGTACAGTGAGCAAAAAGCATGTGCTGCAAACTCTCATCCCAGAACAGGTTATCATGCCATGTTCTTTCTGGAGAGGAGCACCTGCTACCTTTTTTGAAAGAAGCTGGACTGGGCTTGGATGGAGGGTAAACTCTGGACGTTTGCCCTTAATCTTCCTTTGAGCCTGCCCATAGCCTAAGGTATGAGTTTGTACTTCAATCTTTATGCTCACATGTAGAATGGAGGGTCATTTCTCTATACAGGTTGATATTAGTACCATATTTGAATTATGTGTACGAAGTCCTGATGTTGGAACGTTCTAATTGGTTTTTGGATGACCTACGTTCATATGCCCTGGAAATACTTTGGGATTGTGAAACTGTGGAAGATGATTGATTTGTAATCCAATGTACGTCAAAAATCATCTGAAAAGGATGGATTGTATAAGAACATTTGTTGAAATGCAAAGTACTGTATTATCTCAATCGTTATCATTATGTGACAAACCACAAGGTTTCTTACCATGTTGTCTGAGGCATTTTCCAAGTGCAAGTGCCAGAGCTCATTTCCTAAGGGTTGGTCTCAATCTCCTATCCACGAGAGAGCTCCTCTTTGCTAGACAAAGGCATCACTATTTAGATAATTTCTGCACACTTTGCAGGAACCCCGAAAACCAAACTCTTAAACACCTTATGGTGAACTGTCAGGGTACCTGGGGCATGAGGGTAAAGTCATTTTCTAGATTTGTGGACCATGACTGGTGGATTGGAACCCAATCATTTTGGGAAAGGATGAGTTCTGGTAATGAAACATTGTTGACATGTGAAGTTGTTAATTACTTGAAAAAGATAGATCTCCTTAGTAAGTATGTATACTATTTTGGTTTTAATCATGTTTCTATTTTGTTTTCTTCTTGTGATTTGATGGGATGTATATTAAATGAAAAAGTTATGTTTTGTATTTTGTGAAAAGTCATTTCTTTTTACTATAATACAATTAAAAGAAAAAGATCCATGGTGATAGGATAGAGCCCTGAGAGGTGGCACAGGTAGAGAGTGAGGTGGAGGAGAGAACTACCCATTTGTACTTGGAAGGGTCTATTTGAAAGGAAGCAGGTCAGCTACACCAGTGCCCGGTCTGTTATGCCTAGTGTATTATGGAGACAGTTTATGAGGATGGAGTGATTGACTATGTTAAAGGCAGAAGAAAGATTGAGGAGGATCAGAACAGAGGGAGTGTTTGAGTCCAGGTTAGAGGGCAGGTCTGGATGGCACATAGGTGACTAATGGCATGCCCATCTCACCCACATCATCTGACAACGACCAAGATGGACCAAGCACCTTATGGACACCCACACAGAGGAGGAGAGCCATGTCACGCAAACCCACTGCAAAGACAACACCAGCACCAGCCACACAAGGCACAGGCCTAGTGAGCATGCCACGTGCCCGCAGTAGAACCTGCTGCCCCAATGGAGGAACAGCCAGCAGCCCCTGCAGCAACACCTGCTGCACAATGGAGGCACAGCAGCAGCCCCTCCAGCTACACCTACTGCCCCAAAGGATGCACAGCCAGCAGCCCCTGACGCACAGCAGTGATGGCCAACTCCCCGCACACCAGCATCCCATTTACATGGGCGCATCTACAGGTGATGATGCCAGGCCGAAGGCTGGTAACACAACCGACAGGACACCAGAACACACACCCTACTACCATCCCTCATTCAGCCCCTCTGACCTCCACAGCCGACCTCTGCTACCCATCCCCAGAATCCGAGACAAGGATACACGCTTACAGCGCATCGAGGAATGGCAGGAGCAGATGACAGGACTTGTGCGTCAGCACCTGGAGGAGACCAGGTTTATGCGGGAGGAAACTAGCTTGTTGCAGGAGAGCATGCGGCCACTGGCTGGTACTGTCCACGTGCCCTGCACCGCTCATCATGCGCAATGGTCCTGCTCACACAGAGTGTCCGGGAGGGGAAAAGATTATCTCGGCACTTGCTGATTCCTTTACCCTTTCCCTGCTGGCAGCACTGGAGTGCAGGGACATGGCATATTCTGACCCACCCTCAACCATCACCACACCTGCTAGCTCACAATAGAGCAGTCACAGGTGCCCATCCCTGTGCCTATCAGGCTCTCCACAGAAGGGCAGGTCCAGTGTTAAGAAGCCATAGATGCGAGTCAGTTACAGACATTAAGTGGCACTGATGCTACCAGGGAGTGATTTTGGGACAGTGTGTTTGGGAGGCTTAGTCGGGGAGGGTTAGTCGGGGAGGGTAAGTCGGGTGGGTAATTGGGGTCGGTCAGTTGGAGTGGGTTAGTGGGGTGGGGCTAATGGGGGTTAGTGGTGGTGGGTTAGAGGGGGCTGGAGGGGGTGGGTAAGTGTGCGCTTGTTGGGGGCAGGCTAGTTGGGGAGGGGGGTGTGCCACATGTTACTTGTTGTTTGTTCATGCAATAATACACATGATTATGCATTTGAATTCACATCCGGACATTCCATTTTTGCACTGGAGTGATTTATATTTGTGCTGCAGCAAAATCTGGTGTGTGCCATGGGTGGTGTGCAGGTGCTGTGTGCTCAGAGGTATTTCTGAATTAGATCCTGGTGTGCTGCATGCGCATATCTGTCATCCCTGTGATGGTGTATGTTCATGTCTGCAGCTGCATCCACGTCACATTCATAGTCATCGTCTGCCGGAGGCATTCCCATGTCCGGGGGCAGGAAGGTTTCTACCGGATGCACATATTGTGCAACATGGCACTGGCCAGGACTTTTTGCCCCAATTTCACTGGCCTGTAAATTAGTGCCCCACCAGAGCAGTGAAGGCAACAAAACCATCCCTTCAACGATCCAAAGGTCTGCTTTATTGTTGCCCTAGTTCTGATGTGGGCACAATTGTATGCTGTTTTCTGGTGGCTCTGTGGATGTCTCACAGGGGTCATTAGCCATGGTAGCAAGGGGTAGCCAGAATCACCTGCATGGAAATTGACACACTGAGGGCCATATTATTGAGGTCACTGGGCAGTGCATGCATGGTGGAATGTGGATGTGTGACACATTCATCTGGGTGTGTGTGCTTGCAGGCCATCAGTCATCTTGCTGCACCCTGTGACAGGTCATTCTGGGCAAGACATGTGTCGGATCTGACTCCCAAGAATGGGTTGGTGGCAGTGGGTGGGGCATAGTGAGGATATGCTGTGCTTTGTGACATGAGAGTGATGCATTCTGGTACCTGTGGTGCATTGCAGGTGCCTGTCCATCCATGCCCAGATTGTGCTGGTGTGTCCTCCCGTTGACTCTTGTGGTACATGCCAGTCGTGGCCTCCCACTATTGCCTGCATAATGTGTCCCTGCATTTGCTTGGTGACTGTGGGCCATGTAATGGTGACAGTGAACATCCCCCTCTTGCCCAGGTGCTCATGCAATGTGGTATGTGTTTTGATCCATTGGCTCACCCAATAGCCTGGTCCGCTGTTCACCGTAATATGCCATGTACCCAGGCATTGTGCTATTGCACAGGACCATGGAGTCATGTGTTGATCCCTGGAAGCATACAAAGAAGTGTGTGATGGTCAGGTTTGCATCACAGACAACCTGCACATTCATAGAGTGGTAAGGATTTCTTTTCTGATACACCTCCTTTGTGGTGTGGACAGCGACTAGCTCTATGTGTGTGCAGTCCACTGCTCCCAATACATTAGGCATGCCCACAAGGGCATGCAAGTGGAACTTAGTGGCATTCACCTGTGCCTGTGTCGTTGGAAGGGCGATGTACTGGGACACATAAACCAGGAGTGCATCCAGGACCTGCACAAGCACAAATGAAAATGCTGGCTGGGAGATGCCATGCAGCTCCCCGACTGTGTGTTGGAATGTGCCTGTAGGAAGAAAATGCAGCGCAGATACCACCTCTAACAGGGGGCATGCCAGTCCGGATGCCAATGACACTCTGGATATCCTCCTGGATGAGGTCCACCATTGCAAGAATGCTCTCCCTGTTCAGGCGGTAAAGTGTGTGGATCTTCCTGTCAGTCACGGTCCAGGGTGTGGCCCTTGTGCGGGGTATAAGTACATGCCTCTGAGGCACAAATTGCTGCCCATTGTTCCTCTGCGTTCTCCTTCTCATCCTCCTCCTCCACTGCCTGTCGGACTGTTGACACTTTTGCACCTCCTGTTCATAGAGCTGAACTCTTGCATGCAGCACCTCCATGTCCATGACTGCTGCTATACGAGTGACAGCATGGTTGTGTTGGATGGTGTATGCTATGTGGGCGTGGTCATTTCAGCAGTACCTGTGCTCATTGTGTGCAGATGTGTCAATTGGATGAACCTGTAGCTTGTTCCTCCAGACCTTGGCCTGGTTTCCGCCTGCTCCACAGTGCTGGTGTTTCTGGCACGGATTAATTGAGAGCACTGGCATTTGTATGCCAGTGTTTCTGGGAAACCTGTTGTTGTAATGTTGCTTTCATTCCGGGGTGCTGGTGTTTCTGTCACTGATTCACGAGGGTCCCCAGTTTCAGTTAACTGTGCTACCGGAAACGGTAGCACAGTGTTTGCTGTTGCCGGCACTGTTGTTACCGGCATTCCCTCTCGTAGTGCCGCAGCCCGGGATGAGTCCCGGTAATCGGATTTACTGGCACAATGTTTATGGTCCGCCGTACTTGTAATGAGGGCCAAGGTGCCACATTTTGCAGGTAATCACTTAAGCCTTAATATAATAGGCTTAGCCTTTTAAATCAATTGGGTTCATCATACAAAAACTGTCAATATAAAATTGAAAGGGCACGTAAATATTCTTTATAACCCAACCATTCCCTAGAAACATAGATGAAAGCAGAGAGCTACACATGTTGTTAACTAGATGTGCCCTTAATTGCAAATACATATAAAACAATGAATTGAATTGTCATACAATTGTCATACAATTGCTAAACCTGCTGCTATACATGCTTCATATATACAATTTTCACCAGTGGTTTGACACATTCAATGGTTACTTCTTATTATGTTCACAAAGTAACATTTACAAATCCAGATCCGAAAAATGCACAACCTACAAAAGACAAAACAACCTTTTGGGTTTCAAGCCATGAGAGAGCTTTATTATTCTAGTGACATGTAGGCATTCATAAATTGATAGTCTGAATTTGCCCATTTCATGCATTGGTATGAATATATTGCTCAAAGCAGACTATAACTATATAATTTGTGTAAGACAAATATCACAAGCCCATGGATGTATTAGGAATACATACATTTTGGGACTGTTTGGAAAAGTAAGTATCTGACAGTATAGTAGGACATACGACAATTCCACCAAACATGTTTGCCATTTTCCTACATGTCTCTCCCAAGCAAAGACTGACTTACATATAGGTTCCCTATAAAACAACATCAAAAATCTCCTGCTAAAGCTCCTATATTTAGTCAGAGTAAAAAGCGAATATTGTACAGAAAACACACATTTCCAAGATTTGTAAGATGCAGTCTATGTTTTCTAAAAAATATTCACATCATCATTTCATTTTCAATAGAAGCCATTCCAAAATCTCAAGGAAATGCACACACAGCTGTATTCACGTTCTGTCTGACTATTTCAATTTGTGGACAAATTAGTTTAGAACTTTTCCACACTTTTGTAATTTGTGAAACAATAAACGTGGTGTAAAGACTCAGCCAACCTCTAAATGTATCTTTCATGGCAAACCGCAGAGATATTCCAATGGATCTACATGATTTTACTGCAGCACACAATTTCGAATTCGAAAATGCCGAAATCGAAATGTGCGTTGCGGTGAAATCATGCATGATTTCAGACGCATCCGCTAACCCGATCCTCCATCTGCACCCCTGTTAGGAAGAATTCTCCAGAATGGCTAATTTCCCTTACCTAATGAGTCCCTCAGCAGCTTTGCTGGATTTCTGGGATTTATTTTTCACCTGGTAAGAGTGTGACCCTTTTTTCCCACTCTTACATGTGTTTTGCTGTGTGTGTTTAATATTTTCTTGTGTTCATAGACTGTGGAGCCTCACCTACTCCATAGGCATAATCTTTTTACTGTGTGTTACACAGCACCTTCAGGGCAGTGACATAGGGTAGTCCTTTTGACTTTCCAACTCCGACTCCATTTTCTGAGACTGATTACGGTCTCTTAGAACATGTAAAGTTGCCATTGACTTTATTAGTCTCTTTTAAAAAACTCACAGACCCAGTAAAAATTATCTTAAATAGAGTTCTGGAAAGGGTTAATACTTATCCCTTTTTGTCTGGTTCTCTTGAAGCATTGTTATGCTCCCTTTTCTTTAAGGGAGGGGTTTAAGACTCCCTGCATGGGGTCTCCTTGGAGACCCATGTCGCACTCTGATCTGATTGGCTCTGGTGACTGTCCCGGCGGGGCAGCCACCCTGCTGTGTGATTGACAGCCAGGCTGTGTGAATGGGGGAAAACTGCATAAAAGTAGGTCTATGGAGCTGGAAAGGCAGAGTCGCCACTGGAACAAGAGAACCTAAGAGGAGCTGACAGAAGAGGACCCCTACCACGACTGAACCTCCCGGTGAAGCCCTGCTGCAGGTCCGAATCTTCATACTCCAATGACAGGGAAGATCTGCAAGGAATCTTCTCCCCTTGAGCTGGTGGGAACAACCAGTTTACCAAATTGCTCACCAGGCCTCCATTCTCTGGTCGAATTTGCTGTACAGAGCTACAGTGAACCAGATAGCCCGGAGGAACGGACCCTGCTTGCATTTTAAGGAGCGCACCTTTTATTAGTTGATTTGCTCTGCTGCTGGTTTCTTCCCTGGGCAGTGCAGGACCCTCCAGTCTTCCTACTTCGTGTCAGTCCGACAGGCGCTTCAGCAACTGTGAGCCTGCATGACCTGCCAGGAACGTCCGCCTCAGCTACAGTCTTCTTCTCCATTTAAGGTACTGTTCAAATCCAGTTGTTCGTTTCGTCCAGCTGCGGTGAAAGTGTGTGAAACCTTTCGCCAATCCGAGGGCTTTTCCTTCTCCATTCTTTAAAGTAACTTTTCGTCCATCCAACTTCGTTCCGAACTCTTGGCAAAGACTTAACCGCAAACTACTCTGAACTGTGTGATCCTCTGTAAAGACTTTGGTCTATTGACTTTGGGCCAGGCCCCTTTAATTTGATTTCCTCACTGTAGTTCCTTTTTCTATATTGCCCTGCTTACTTACTTGTTGGTGCTGCTCAATTTCTGTCTACTTTGTCTTTCCCTCCCTTTTAAATTGCTGGAGTACCATTTTGCTCACACTTCATTTTGAGCCTAACTTGTCCAGAATCTATTGGGTGTGGCGTAGTGTATTAGTAACGTGATTTTTCAACTGCTTGATAATAGTGAAATGTTTAATAACTGATGTGTAAATAAATGTATATTCTTTTACTCAGAAACCTTGAGTCCGTGTTTGTTTGTATCATAGTAATTGCTATCCTTTGTGTAACTATTGAAACTGCTCACTTTACTCTTGAGATAAGTCTGGCTGCTCAGCCATCGCTACCACTTTACTGTCTAGTACAGGCTTGTACAAAAGGTGAATTTGTACTGTCACTTGTAGTCCTAATTGTGTGTGGTGTTCCCAAAGGGTACTGCATATAATTCTACCTACCAGCCCCTACTTACCTGTAAGTGGAACACGTCGTTGAGTGCCACCGACTCCCCCATATCCCTGCAACGCTGGTTCCCTTCACTTAAGTGGATGGGAACCAGCGCTGCAGGGTCCTCTTTCTTTCTTTTATTTTTATACAACTTTATTATACAGGAAGCAGGGGACACCCCCACAACCCCTGCTCCCCTTGTTCGTAACAATGGTACCATATGGTAGATTTGATCAAAATGTTGGCTGTATGAAATTTTCATACAGCTGAAATTTGATCCATTCTACCTCCACAATTAACAAAATTAATTTGTGGATGTTTCAAATGCACCATCTCCTAACACAAAGTTAAAAGTTAATTCTGCTCCATACCTCAAATTACATACCATAACACCTCCAATCTTTTAAAAGCTAAGATTATGTGAGCTACCAAGCTGCTTTGCATACATCCCCAAACAATAAACCCAGGAATCTCTTAGATCCAAACTGTCTTCTGTTCAGCTCCAGGGTTTCAGCAATGTAACCCAGAAATGAGCATGTGCTACTCCTTCTCCACAAACAGAATGCTATATTGGCTTAGTTCCTTGATGTCCGTGGATATCCATAATGCCTGTCGCCACCAAATGCCCCTTTCCCTGCATGGCATGGGCAATGTGAGGAATGACACGTGCGATCGATCTTTCAACAACCACATGTGTTTGAGGAGATTGAGTGATGAGCACAGGGCATCCCTATTTCTCCTTTTAACCTTATCACTGTAACACAACTTGATTGGCTGTTTCAGAGCAGTCACAGAACCATCCACAGACCCGCCATCTAACATTCTACCTTAGTTCAACAGATCAGATGTATATTTCAACTCTGAGGGTGCATAGCTGTGAAGTGCTGTCATTCAGAGCCTGCTCTACAACAAGCTACTTTTCAAACTCGTATAGCTTCCTACTTCCAGGATATACAGCCATCCACAGCTAAGAAAACATACTACGAAAGGAATCAAGTATGCTGAAACAATCTTGTAGATAAGTGTAAAATAAATAATATAGGACAACTATATTTACTATATGCACAATTATTCTTTAGCAAACCGATATGAAAAACAGCACTTTCTTAAACCTGCAAATAAAATGACACCAGTGTATCATCAATTTATAGCACTGCTTTTCAAATTACTGCTTACATTGTGACTTCTAGACATCTTACTACATACAGCACTGTATGCCCAAATTCAAAACAGCTCAATTGCAAGCTATAGTACAAAAAGTAATGATACATTTTTATATTTGCCCTGCCTTATCACGCAACTATAAAGGACCATCATGCTACAATAATTTACCACCTTCCTTATAATGTGTCTTCAACTATGACATTGTTTCTGTGCTGAAAAACATGATTGCCTGCAGCACTCATCCCAATTTATTAGCACTGCCTTTAAAACTACTTCTGCCTACATTGTCACTGCTACATATCCTATTACATGTGGCAGTGCACAGTTCCCTAATTTAAAACAGCTCAATTACCAAGCTATAGTGCAACATATAATGTCACCGTTTGACATATGTCCTCTCTTATAACATAACTATAAACAACCTTCAAACAACATTATAATACACCACAGTGCTTTTAAGGTTACATCAACTATAACATTTTGTCTGTGCTGCAAAACATGATTGTCTGCAGCACCCATCCCACCTATATAAAAACAGTCATGCATTATACACTTCTTTATACTTTTAAACTTAACAACATTCTGTCTTGTAAATAGGACCCAAGAAACCTACACAACCAAGTAACGTCCTTCATTTCTGAAAAATAAGTATATTGATGTAATATACGTCATTACAATTTTTTGAACATATGTATAATATGTATTATCCTGATCTGTTTCTACCTTATAAAAACTATCCATTCATAATGTACTCATTGCCACATTCCACCCTTCCTCATACCATTAGTGCGATCATCATCTTTTGCATTACCCCCAGACCCTGTTTGTGCGTTCCAGTATACAAGGGGTATGCAATCTGTGAAAGTACATATGTTTTGGACTACAGCACACATTACCCCTAGCCATTGACTATGCTAGCTGGTGATAATGGGAGTGGGATTCTAAAGCATCTAGAGAGCCAACGACTGCTTGTCCACACAATACAGAATAGTAATCCATATCATTACCTCCCAATCCCTCTTTCTCAATGTATCCATTAATAACCCATGTTATCATACCTAGGCCCCTGTTGCTCATCCCAATGCACTAATAGTAATACGTAGCAAAATCCTTCAATCATGATCATTCTCATTACCTATATATCCTTCTTCCTTATCCCAGTCTCCATCATAATCTGTACCATTACCCCAACACCCCTTTTCCTCATCCCAGTACCTATCACTCATACATTTTGTTACCCCCACATTCCTCTTTCTCATCCATTACAAAATAAATCACAATCATTACCATTACCACTTCATCCCTCTTCCTCGTCCCACTAACGAAACGTAGTCTATGTCATTACCCATATATACTTCTTCCTCAAGCTGGTACCCAATAGTTAAAATATCAATATCAAAACACCCTCGTCCTCATCCCAATACCCAAAATTAATCTATATCATTATCCCTACATTCCTCTTGCTCATTCCAGTACACCAACAGCAATACATATCATTAACCTCCACATTCCTATTCCTCATCCCACTACCTAATAGTTATCCATTTCATTACCTCAACATCTGCCTTCCTCATTCCAGAAAACCATATCAATCTTCCTCATTCCAGTACCTAACATTGATCCATCTCATTACCCCCTAATTCCTCTTCCTCATCCCAGTACCCAATAGACATTCATATAAAAATTGAATCATTAACAATTATCTTAAAAAACATCTCTTCTTCAATGCCAACAATCAATTGAAGCATTAAAATACACACTCAATTCAACTTAATGTAAATATTCTTTCTTTTATCCAACAGATACATAGAATGCTAACTAGAAATCAACTCCATAGAAAACAAAGAAAACATTGGGCAGGTAAAAACAAACTCATTCTCCACTAAAAGAATTTATAGAAAACGTGTAAGCAAGAGAACAAGTAACCCTGCTCTTGCAAAGCACAGCCACAGTAAACACTAACAAAACTGTTACTCTTCCACATCATAGAATCCACAGCAGTCTCCTTAAAAAATCTTAAAAGCCACGTTCCTCACTTGTAAAGTAACCTGACATAAAGGCACTAATTGACAGTTCATCCAAGCTAACAAGTAAACTATTTATATTAATTTTTAGCAGAATGAAACTATTAACAAAATTGATTTAAAAACTGCAAATACAACCTTAAAACATGCAGAATGTTAACATATATATAACATTTGCAACTTCTATGAAGGTGAATGGTGTCACACCAGTAGCACAGAACCATACTTCAATGAAGAAGGATACAGCCACAGCACCAAAATAACAATTGCCATAGATACATATGGACGCAGCTATGAAATAGTATGAGATAATAACATGACCGACAAAAGAAACTTTAATTGAAAAATCTTCCCAAACAAATGTTCAACAAACTCCTCCTCATGTCCAGACAGTTTTTCCAGTCTACAAATGGCTGTGCAGCTCAATATTCAATATTCTCTAACAGTCTTTCACATATTTAAGACAATTTCTAAAACAATACACCAAAAAGTAATGTGTCCAGGCGGGTGTCCAGTTAAAGTTTCGAATCCTTTTGGTTGAATGCCAAAAGGATCGAATCAATAGGCCCAAAAACAAAAGGGTTGAATTTTATTTTTTTACAAGTATATTTTTTTGGGGATTTTGTATACTTAAAAAAAATTTGTTTTTAATAAGAAAAACCAGAGTTTGGGGGGGGGGGGGGGCCCAAAAAAGAATTTCAACCCTTTTTTTTCAGTCCTATTGACTCGATCCTTTTGGCATTCGACCAAAAGGATTCAAAACTATGACCTATAACCATCCAGGCCACCCATCCACAGTGAGTCCACCTCACTATGAGTACCAAAGGTACAAATAACCCTAACCAAACCCACCAACCGATTCCTAAAACCTCTGATCTCTTTGAATTTGCCCCAGTCACCATTACACAGGTTGAAACAATAATTGCCAGCCTTAAACCATCAAAATGCCATCATGAAAGAAGGAGCCAAAGACGTTTCCCCATTCATCACCACTCTCATTAACACCTACTTCGCCTCATGCTCGGTACCCAAGAATCTCAAAGACGCCTTGGTCAAACCGCTTATCAAAAACCCACATTAGACCCAAGCATTCCCACTAACTACCGCCCCATCACCATCGTCCCTTTCCTGCTAAAAATCCTCGATAAAGCAGCCTACATTCAAATTCAGAGCCACCTCGAAATGCACAACTTTCTAGGCCTTCGCCAATCAGGCTTCAGACCTAGACACGGCACTGAGACAGCCCTTCTAGATCTGAAGATCCAAATGGATGAGGCCAAAGATAAAGGCCATCCATCCCTACTCTAACTCCTTGATCTCTCAGTGGCCTTTGATTTGGTCGACCATAACATCTTAACCGAACACCTAACCACCTCAGCCTCCTTCACACCAAATGCAGCCAAATGGATCCAATCCTTCCTTTCCGAATGATCCATGAGGGCTTTCTCAGACAGTGCCTCAGCAGACCCATCACCTATCATGTGCTGAGTTCCCCAAGGCTCCTGCGTCCCCCACCCTTTATAACATCTTTACTAAGATGTTATTCGACCTCCTGGATGACATGAAAGTCCTATACATCAACTACGCTGATGATATGCAGATCCTCATCACGCTCTCAGGCTCATATGAAAAGGATTCCGCCCACCTTAATTAAATTTATAGCAAGATTCAAGACTGGATGGCAAAGCATGGGCTTTGTCTAACCGAAAACAAAACCGAGCTCCTACTCATTGGCTCCAAACAACGCCTCAAAAAACTCAACCCAAAATACAACTCATTCAATATCGACGGAAACCTCATCAAGGTCTCCAAAAATGCCAAAACACTAGGGGGCTGATACAGGGATTTGTGTGCCATTCTGCCTGCAAATCCCCATTTCTTAAGCAGGGATTTGCGGGCAGAATGGCGCACAAATCCCTATTTTTCAGCACACAAATTCCATGAATCAGCATCTAGGTGTCTACCTCGACTCTACCCGGACACTTTCAAGACAGGTTAATGCCACTGTCTCTGCCTTGGCCTACACTACTAAACTAATAACGGCACGTAGACCCTTCCTATCTACTCAAATCTGTATAATTTTAGCAAGAGCATTGATATTATCCAAACTTGATTACTGCAACCCCCTATATCTAGGGACCAGTAAGCAAAACATACACAAACTCCAAATTGCACAAAACCATGCCCTTAGAGCAGCCCTCAACATCCCATGCACTGACCACATATCCAATGCAAGACTGACTGCCAACTGGCTCCCAGTAAAAGACAGAATCACCTTCAGAACCCGCATGATCACCCACAAATGCCTCAACAACACCGCTCCAAAATACCTTGTCGACAAATTCTGCACCAGGACATCTAGACCCACCAGATCCAATTACTCTCGTTGCCTCAACATCCCCAAATACAGACTCCAAAAATCAGGCTGTACCAGTTTCCCAGTCCTAGCAGCAAGAACATGGAATTCTATGCCCCCAGCACTAAGAGATGAACACTCCTTCCTCGCCTTCCATTTCAAAGTCAAAGCATGGCTCTTCTTCACAATCCCTCCCAAATAATTACCACTTACTAGTCAGCAAGCTCCACTACAAAGTCAGCATCGTTGCCTAACTCAGTCCTTCAATCTGTAAATGTTTTATTTGGTATCCTTTTCACTGTCTCTACTGGTTAATACTGTAAATGATTTTTATCATCGTACTAACTGTAACTATCCCCACTAAACATGCCTGTAAATTCCTGTATTTATTGTAACTTTACGTGTATGTAACCTTCCACAAGACTAAGTGCCTAGCTACCTCAGGGTTCAGCGTGCTACATAAGCAAATAAAACAAACAAACAAACCTCCCACCGCAGCACCCACACCGCAAAACACACACTGCAGTGAATAGAGTGTGGGCACATTCACAATGCCAAAATTTGCAAAGGTGACAGATGAACAACAGTGGACCTGAAATGAAACCAATTTCAAATCGTGCAAATACACATCAACAGGTGGTAATCCATCCAAAATGAGAGTCAACAAAACAATGAATAAGATATCCACACATCACTGCAACAATACCTATTTGTACATCATCACACATAAAACAGAAGCCTCCACATCAACCACACTGACACACTGATGCCAAACATGCATTGATAGTGCACACGTAATGGAAAATGAAAATTATCCAGTGCAGCCTCCAGCCATCTGATGACCTCACCTTCACATGTCAGACAAATGTATTTCCCTCCACCGCAAACATCACAGCATCAACATGATAGACACATGCATGCCACAATACACGACATACAATGAAGATATGCACTGGGTGAAATTGAAACAATCAAATGCGGAAACAGACGAATTAACTGCATGAAGCATGGAATTAACTCATAGAAAACATGTATTAGACATAACTATCTACATTCAAACCTGTGATGGGATGTTGCAGAAGTCCGGGGTAAAAGAAGAAAACAGAAATGAACACTATTCTTAGACAACTATACACATGTAAAACTGGGAAGACATGTCACTGAAGTCTGGGGGAAAAGAAATAAAACTGAAATTATTTGATAATATAATATGATAGTCTATTTATATAGCGCCTATACACAATGTGTTTCAAAGCACTTGTTCAAAATGAAACAAATACCTAAAGATCTATATACAAACAATGCGGGCTAGTCCTCTTCACCAATTTCCGACAACCTGTCAACCAGGGCTGATTCACCAGCCATGTCCTCCTCCCTCAGGGGGGCATCTGTTGTTGTCTGGAGGGCTTGCGGGGTGGACAACAACTGATGTTCTGCATCCCGTGCCGGCCTGCAAGTCATCTCCAGAATGGCAGTCCAGCTCTGTGTCCAACGCAGTATCACCACAGGCCTGGCCACCATCACATGCGCCTTCCGTCGCTGCTGCCTCTCTGGAAGCAGCTACCCCTCATATTGCCGGAACACAGAAGAAATGGCTGTCAAGGCGCCCCTATGGTTTTTCTGCCTCATTGTTGCCACCTGCTTTCTCAGGGTTGTTTGTCCTGTAACAGTCTGCCTCCTCAGATTTGCCATCTGCTAACACCATGCCCAGTGCATGCTCTGTCAGAACTCCCTCCGATTTGATGACATTTGTCTGGGGCGTACAGCACTTGCACTTCTTCACGGTGTCTGCTGACTGTACATTTCCTGTGTCTCTTGGTTCCTGGGTAGGCACAATGACCATCTCAGTTGATGTTGATGGGACTTGCACCTCGAGTGAGGATATTAGCTACACCAGACGGGGCATGTGTGGTGGGTCTGGTGACCAGGAGGCCATGCTGGTATGTGGCCCTGAAGGCACCCTGGAGGCCTGGTGCACAGAGCCGGAATCTCAGGAGGGGGTTGTGGCAGTGAAGAACCCATGGAGTCCACCAGAGAACAGGGCTGTTACTAGAAAGGCCATGAGGTAGCACAGCTCATTGTGATGATGCAAAGGCATACCCCGAGTAGCCTGTCCATCATCATTAATGACTACGGTCCACCACATGAGGCCAGCCTGCAGGGGCAGTACCTGATCCCTGATGGTCACATGAGTTGGTAAGAGGTTGCTGGTCTGGGTGGAGACACCCCGGAAGGTGTGCACTGCTGCATCCAATGGCCCAGAGACAGGAATTTGAACAGGCACCTCCACGGTGGCCTGCACAGCCTCATGCCCCTCAGACAGGGTTGCAGCATGAATACCCACCTGACCCCATGGGCTGGGCTGCAATGGCCACCTCCTCCACCACTGTCACCCTGGATGCCTCCAGGGTGTCTTCCCCTGTGGATGGCCCCTTTGCACCATCACCCTTTCCCACGACTGCTGAGGAGTCCCCTGCCACCTTCACCTCCTGGGACTTACCTCAGCAGTCATTCCCAATGGTCCTGGTACTATCTCAGCCACATCGCACCCCGAAGATGAGCTGTCATACGGGAGTGTCTGGGCCTGCACCTTTGTCTGGTGGATTGGTCCCCGCTTCCACGCTCCACAGCACTGCTTTCACCCTCTTCTCCAGCTGCAGTAATACGGTAAAGGAGACACAGAATACTGACATCAGTGTACAGTGTCAAAGCATGTGTGGCACACATGACATTTACAGTAACATGAAGTGGCTATGTTACAACCAGCAACATCCACACTCATACACATGGCCAAGAAATTCCCATTAGAACAGACACAACAATCCAGGGTCAATATAACCACAGTCATGACACATTCACATGTAAACACAGCACAAGAGGGCAGTGCTCAGACACATATCACGATATATGTCATGGCACGATGGAAAAGGCAACATGACCCAACTGCAACCTGCTGTGTTCCTACATGAGGCATGGCACAGGGGAACAGGGGTATGCAGGGAGTCAACTGGTAGAATGGCCAAACACGGAATGCATGGATACACATATAGGCCGGGGTACCACTGTGTACACATTGGTGGCAAGGCACACAGTGGAATGTTGGCTCCTAGTAGACACACATGATTGCACTACTCACAGCATGGCCAGGCCAACACCTGCTTGGGCATCTGTCCACGCAATCACATAAAACAAAATGCCTCCCTGACAGTCTGAACAGTGAGCATGTAACACATAAATGCATCAGATGCAGAGGCAAATGTGAGTATGCCATAGCCCCAATCACATACACATGGCATGCGCACACATCAACTCAGAGTACACATGCAGCGGCATGACAGATCACATCAATGTTCTTGAAATGTCAATGGCACAACTTCACATCGCCAAAAATCCATATGCACGTGTCTCCTCTAGATGTTTAGGGTGGGTAGCCACACATTGCGATGGTCCACACACATCATATCCATCATGCGTGCCCCTCACCTGGGCACAACATCCTCTTCGGGTACCCTTGCTGTCCAAGAATGTCTAACTGTCAATTGACATTGTATGGGCACTGTTTGGATAACTGCACAACTACACACACTGCAAATACCAGTGCATGTCCAAAGAACCAATGGCACACTTCACACATGGAGAGCATTGTCTGGGGGCTGCATGCCACTGTGGATTACTGAAATACACATGCCAAATACATAAGGGGTTAACTACAAACATGCAGGCCCATGCACAATACACATGCACTGTTTAGCAGTGCACACCATGGCTACTCACCAGCAGCCTCCATGCACGTTTACACTCGCAGATCTGAGAATAAAGCTTTGGGTTGAACCTCGCCAGGAGACGCATGTTGATGTTGGAAAACTTGCACCTGCCCACACAGTGCATCTCCACGTTTGCACATGCTTTGAAGGAGAGCAGTGCCTTTGTGTGAGTCTTGGATTTGACGTCTTCACATCGCTTATGAATGCTCTTGGAGCAGCGGACTGCCACCCCATCCACGTTGATGGCAGCCGTTATGTCCTCCCAGATCTGCTTACATCCTTCTTTCCTCTGTTGCTTTGCTGGGCCGAAGAGGGCATCATATTTCACCAGGACCTGATCCACCAGGATACTGACTTCCCTGGAGCTGAAGTCCGACACGGCAGCTGAGGTGGTCACAGGGCTGGACACAAGAGCACAGGCAATGGCAGGTCAGCAGGCACTCCCATCGCAGTGCTGGTGGGCAGCAGGCACTAACAATGGGCAGGCAGCAGCAGATGACCATGTGGGAGGCAGCACAGGGCAGGAGGAGGCAGTCAAACTGGCAGGAGAGGGGTTTCTTCTGTGTCTCGCTACAAAGGCAGCTGAAAACAGAGTAAGGGCCCTTAGCACGTAAGTTACGTGACACACGCTAGACGCAGTTTGCCTTTGTGGCTCATAGCATGGACGGGTATACTTAAGAGTTTGGATGTGCGACACTGGTTGCACGTGCAAAGGAACGAAGATGGATGAGTATCGTTTACATGCATTAGGGGGTGCTATGCAATCTGTTTCCTTTAGGTAACATGTACCATATTTTTATTTTTGGGGGTTGCCTCTGTGCATACGTGCATTTATTTCTGTCAATTTTGAGGCCTACAGTTTGTCATGTATGCAATTCTTGGTTTTGTGGTGCCTCTGCGCATTGGGGACCACTTTTTCCACCTGTAGGGAGATTTCCGGGGATCGTGTACACAACCGGTTTTCAAACTGTGGGGTGTGCCCTCGCAGGTGTCTGCGGGCACATCCCTGGGGGACCGTGAGAGGCCAGCATGAAAAGTTTTTAAAAAAAGGAAAATCTTTTTTCTTAGATTGGAAAAAATGGGCAGGGGCGGCTCACATGGTTGGGCTGAAGCATGAAACTTTATCAGGCACCAATGAAAAAGTGGCCTGCAATTGTAAATGGATATTCATTCCTTTACTCACAGAGTGTTTCAATAGTACCCAATGGGGTGCTTTGTGTTAAAATGCAAGACAATTGTGATATTTAAAGAATATTTATTCAGCAACAATGGTCAAAATTACTAACTGCATAGTGAAGTAACTCCTCAAACTGGCCCATATTGGCCAAAAAGGTGGCCCATTTTGACTGGCCCACACTAGCATTTTACATTTTTGGTACTGGCATTGCCCTGTTGCCCTGCAGGCCAGTCCGAGCCTGGCGGCTCATCCATAATGGCAAGGGGGCACCCACCCAGTGGCCCCCTCACCCATTATGGAGGAGCTAAGGACCCATCCGAGTGAAACAGTAAGCACTCCCTCAGCTGCTTTTTCCAGCTGAGGGAGTGCTCCTAGGCTGACTGAACTGTCAAAGAGAAACAATATTTCCCTTTGTCAATTCCCCAGCCGCACATGGTCACTGAGCCAGGCCAATGCAGGCCAATGCAGAAGGTACATTTATGTTCATTCTTTTTTTATTTAAACATGTGTATGGATGCGTGTATGCTTGTGTTATGAGTGAGTGTATGGTGATGGATGCTCATGTGAATAATAAAGTGATTGCTGTATGAATGTGTGTGTGTGTGTGTTAGTTTGTTTTGGTCCGTTGAGCTGATTTTGACAAGTAGTGGATAGAGGTGGGAAGGAGGGTTGTACAACAAAGGCATTTGAAAAACGCCTAAATGCCTTTGTTGCACCATCCCCCTACCCACCTGCCAAAATCAGCTCTCCTTATGAGGCGCTGTGGAGCCCAGGGGACAGGGATTGTATTTTTTGTACTGGATTTCTATCATAGGTGTCCAGTCAAAAATGCCATGCTCTCCCTCTTGGCACCCCAGCACCTTGCATACACACATAATCATGTTGATTGTGTTAGGCCCAGTGGGGCCCAGGGGACAGGGATGGTATCTACAGGGATGGTATCTTTTTACTGGACATCTATCATAGATGTACAGTAAAAAATGTCATGTCTGCCCCCTGTGCTCACCAGCATCAATTGCAAACTGTTTGGCTATTTACTCATTTTTTTTTAAAGTATGCTCTACAATGCAACATTTTAACACATTATTTAAAGAATTCACAGGCGGAGCCCCCCGCCCAGACCACCCTTCTTTGGTTCAGGATCCCTCAGTGCACTCTGTCGCTATGGAATTTTTGGGGGAAATAGTTATGCCCTTCCACTTATAAAATTCACCAGCCGCCACTGGCCCTCGGACTGTGTTGGGAACGGGATGGGGGGAGCCCAAGGACTGTGGTGGAGCCGGATGAATGGGAACCATGGGATAATGGTGGGAGCAGGGTGGCGGCGCGCAATACATACTTTCCATTTGCCATTTTGGTGGGGGGCCCAGGCCAAAAAAGTTTGAAGACCACTGGTGTACACCATTTTTGAGTTTAGGGGTGCCTCGCGTATCACGTATTGCATATTTTTCCTTCTGGTTTACATTGGAGCCTTGCGGGACCACACATCTGTATTGCACATAAAGCAGACTGTTCCTTTCCTCAAATTGCCCAGAACAATATTTTGATGTGCCTTCCATTACACCTTAACATCTGCAACATGAGTGGAAACGCCCCAAGAGGGAAATGGACAGAGGGGTCAGGGACGTGGTGAGGCCACATTTGCCCCAGCTCAGCCCACAGGTGACCCTGCACCTGGATGTCAATGTGGTCGAAGCCAGACAGCTGAAGCAGCACCACCTAGGGTCACTAGGGCCAAGAAGGGACACCCTGCATTGCAGGAAGAGGCTCCAACCTAAGACACGGCATAGGAGATGGGTCAGCAGAGGAAGAATCACTTCACTGATGAACTCCAGATCCTCGTGGACTATGTGACCGAACACCATTGGTTCCTGTATGTGGATAGCACGTTTACATCTGCACAATGATATCTGCATTGGTGGCATGTCACTGGCCGCATAAATGCCTTAGGGCTGGAGATGAGCAATTTTGAAAAGGTGCACAATCAGAGGAATGATCTCACGTGGAGGACCAAGCACACGCTTAGTGCTAACTTTGCCTCTACACCGGCAACTGAAGGGGGGCCAGCAGAGGAGGACAAGCTGACTCCAATCGACGATTCAACTCATTAGCATTAAGCAGGTGTAAGGCATAGGAGGCGTGGAGATCATTGAGGACACATATGGTGAGTGATATTTTTGTGCATAGTTCACATGGACGTTCATGGTTGACCTACCCATATTTGTGTAGCTGGCCAGCAGGCTGCAGTGTTCAGCCTCCCTTGGCAATGGATGTTTGCTAACATGTAAACTTCTGTCACATGGCCTGCGTTAATTGATTTTCCTGTGTGGTCCACATGTGTGGCACATGTCAGCTTGACTTTTCATATCACTATCTGCTGGCCCAAATATCTGTGCCAGTACTTGCATGCAGGATTTGCATGCCCAACACATGTGCAAATTGCAATTGCCCCTGATGTGCACCCCCGACATCACCCACAGTGCACACCTCTGTGTCACGCCAAATAAGGCCACATCCACATGTATTGTTCATTGCCACAGTTTTGGGGCCTGTCTCATTTCATTGTACATTAAGAACATGTGATATACGTCGACGACACAGATCATTTGGTGCAGTGTTTCATGTTTGTATTGTCACCTGCTATTACAGGATGCCTCCTCAGGTTGCATATCCGAAACTTCCAGCCATGACACTGTGTGGTGTGAGCAGCCTGCCGGAGATTCCTTGCCAACAGACCACTGCTCTGTGTAGCAGGTTGTGTGAATATGCAGTTCTTTATATGCAAAGATGTCAGTCAATAAGAGTTGCATTTACCTGGCAAATCTATCTTGTATCTATATTTGTATTTTTTTTATTTGCATAGTGCACCTGGCCCAAAGGCATCTGGGCGCATGTCTTATAAGGTTACATTTGCATTCACACAACATATACAGAGGATATCTTTATTTAACATTAAATATACAATTTACATACCTTGTATTTACAGTTGTGATTGAAAAGGACATAACAAGACACAGCAAAGCAGCCTAGAGCAAGGAGGGGACTTAGCAGTCCTGGGCTTCAAGCCAAGTTTTGACTTTGCTTCTGAAGGAATTAAATGAGGGTTCTGACCTGAGTGGATTAGGTAGTGAATTCCACAGTTTAGTGGCAAGCACCGGGAAGCTGCCCTGCCCTGCTTTCTGCAGCTTAAATCTCGGTAATGATAGAAAGCGTGCTTGGGCAGCTCTGAGTGGGCGGTTGGAGATGTTAGGTGTGAAGCGGTTAGCCAGGAATTTCGGTGCCTGGTTGGCTAGGCATGTGTGTGTAAGTGAGAGAGATTTGAGGCTAATTCTTTGTGGGACCGATAGCCAATTCTCGGGATATTTAATGCTGACCTAATGCTGTTGTTTTGTGCTACCTGTAATTTATTTAGGTTCCGTTGACTAGTTCCTAGATAGAGTGTGCTGCAATAGTCAAGTTTTGACATGATGAGGGTCCTAGCAAGAGTGGTGCAGTCAGCTGTGGTGAGGAATGGTCAACAGACCCTGATAAGTTTGCATGTGTATGCTGTTGAGGAAATTACGGCATTGGTTTGTCTAGATAGGGATAATGTGGAATCAAGGTATATACCAAGGGTTTTAGTGTCGTTGGACACCTTTATAGTATTGCCATCGATGATGAAAGATTTGAAGGCGGGATCTAATCTGTTGAGTCTTGGTTGGTATCCCAGGAGGAGTAGCTCTGTCTTATCATCACTAAGACAGAGCCTGTGTTGTGCCATCCAGGCCTGGATGACCTGATAGACGTCATTTAAAGCTTTAGAGTCAACTGAGTGGTTTCCTGTGATTGGGATTGTATTTGGGTGTCATCTGCGTAGTTAGTGTAGGTGACACCCAAATAGTCAAGAATATCGAAGAGGGGCTTCGTAAACACATTGTAGAGTGTTGGTGAAATGCATGATCCTTGTGGGACCCCATACAGCACTGGGCACGGATCAGCGGAGGCAAGTAGGGAGAAGACCCTCATAGATCTATTCTCTAGGAAGGATCTGATGCAGAGGGTAGCTTTGTCAGAAAAGTGGGCAGAGGATTTGAGATGTTGGCAGAGCATTTGATGGTTAACCAAATCAAATGCTGCCGATAGGTCCAGCAACAATAGTACGGCCAGTTTACCGTTGTCTTTAAGGATTTGGGTTTCTAAATCGATTAGGGCTGTTTCAGTTCTGTGCCTGGGTCAGAATCCAGATTGTCTGAGACCAAGAAGGTTATTTGATTCTAAATATTCCTGGATCTGCAAGTAGGCAGCTCTGTCCAGTATTTTGAGTAAGAAGGGGAAGCTGGTGATCGGCCTGTAGCTGGTGGGAATGCCTGGGTCTAATGATGGGTTTTTGAGTAGGGGGAGGATCCAAGCAACCTTAAGATTATCAAGCATGATACCTGAGTTGAATGAGGCGTTTATAAAGGCAGTGATAAATGGGGCTAGTTCATGGGAGGCCTCCTTAATGATAAGGGCAGGGCAAGTATCGCTTTGGCAATTGGAGGGTTTGAATTTGCTAATGATATTTTCTATCTCATTGATGGAGAGGGGTGAGAAGCTAAAAGGTTTGTGGGTATGTTGCGGATGGTCCGATGGTCCAACGGGTGTACCAGACGAAAGACTATTTTTTTGGCATTGGCATTCATTTTAGTTTGTAGCATGGTGATTTTTTCTAAAAGGGCTTTTTGAATGTTGGAACACAAGGTACTGTCTTTGACATTTGTGTCTGGTGGAGCTGATGGCCATTTTTATTCTTTGAGTATCAAGAAGAGCTCTTTAGTAATTAATTTGGCTTGTGAGATCCGATTGTTGTAGGTATGTTTTTTGGCTTGGAAGACTGCCTCTTTGTAATTTAGGGATGCTGGCATGAGGCTGTCCTTATTTGCAACTGAAGGGAGGCTTTTCCAACGGTCCTCAGAATTTCTCTTCTCTTTGCAAAGTGTTCTAAGGAGCGGTGTAAACAAAGAGTTGAGGTGAGCTCAGGGTTTAGGTTTTCGTAGTTTGAGTGGAGCAATGGTATTAATGGCTTTGAGTATGGTTTGATTAGATATGTCCACTAAGACCGTGGGGTCAGTACATGACTCAGAGGCATTATTTAGTATGGGTAGTATTAGTGGGAGTAATTTCTCCCCTGTTACGTCCCTTGTATTTCTCGTGCTGATGGGAGGTGCAATGTTCTGTTTGGAACATTGGTTATTAACTATGATATTGAAGATTATCATATGGTGATCTGACCAGGCGCAAGGTGTGTTGGATTCTATGTTGTTGCTACAATTCAGGACAACCAACCAGTCAAGAGTTCTCCCTTTAATGTGTGTGGGTTCCTGGATACGATGGAAGAAGCCCAGTTCAGTTAGAGTGCTGGCAAGGTCTAGGGCTTAAAGGTCTTTGGCATCTTGGAAGCCAAGATTAAGGTCACTTAATAGAATGATTTGTGAATTAGGCTAAGTATTGGTAGTTAAGAGGGTGATGATGTCATCTGCGAAGGTGGGTGCTGGTCCAGGTGACCTATAGATGAGATGCATGGTGATCGTTTGTGTGGGTGAGACAGGCATCTTGATGGACAGTAATTCCGCTGATGGAATATGTTGATTTGAATAGGTCTAAGGTCTAGTGAGCTTCTGAATGTGAAGGCAACACCCCCGCCTTTAGATTGGTGGGAATCTCCATCACATCTAGTAATGGAGTATCAATTGGAGATGGCGAGAGAGAGTGATGGTCCTGCTGCTGGGTGTAGCCAGGTCTCAGTGATCGCTTGGAAGTCTAGGTCTTGGACTGTGATGTAATCGGCAAAATATCCAAAGCATGTGTGGGGAGTGATCTAGCATTAATGAGAGCGCCATTAATAGCAGTAGCTTTATTGCCAGTGTGAGTAGTGTTGTTAATGGAAGTAAGACCTTTAGTTGAGGTGTTCTTAGTGGCTATAGCTTTTGATATGTGTGTATATGTGGTAGCAGTAATGTCAACTTTGGTGGTAGTGAGCGTAAGTCGACATGAGGCTGTGCGATGCAATCTCAAGCCTATTCTAAGGTTCCTGAGATGCAGAGCGCAAGGTTCCTTGGGTGTGGGTCTGGCAGCAAAGTATTCTAGCCATAGGGCTGGTGAGTTCAAGTAAGGGTAGGGCAGTAACGCAGTGGTTGTGGGAATGGTGCTAGGGATGTGTTGTGAGCAGGGGGCAGGAAGGTGGAGGGGGGAATACTCTCAGAGGGTGGGTGTCTAAGGCTCAAGGTAAGGGAAATGCCTGAGGTAGGTGCCCTGTTATTCGATAACATGTTGGTCAAAGTTGGTAAATCCTTACAATTGTTAGGCGATGCCTGGGCAGGTGTTAGGAGGAAGCGAGATAGTAATAGTGTAAGGTATAATGCGTAGGAAATATACATAGTGAGGTAGCGACTTGTTAAGTAGGTAGGCTTAGGTGAAAATATTGCACAAAATACACTATTTCAGTTGAGCTTCGATCATGCAGGGCATGCAAGTGCAAAAGGGTATTTGAACTTATCTTAGATAGGGCCGTACCCAGGTGCCACGGAGCGAGCCAGATGAGATTATATGTGGCATACAGAATACAGTGTTATCAAACTGATTCAGATTAGAAGGGACACGTGGTGTTATGGGATAGTTCAAATAAAATGAATGATCTAATGGCAAAAAATCAAATAATGTCAACAGTGAATATCTCGTAAAGTCAACAGGGCGAAAAGCGAACAATTGATAATGACATATGGTTCAGATAGTACGAAAGTCCTAATGGCAACAGTTCAAATAATGTCAACAATGCAGATCTCGTACAGTCAGCTAGGCGAATAGCAAACAACTGATAATAACAAATGGCAGTAAGTATCACAGTGGAGGTGGGCTACGAGTGGCGCCATAACTCAATAGTGCAAGGCAGATAGCAGAAGTTGATAATAACTACTGGCAAAATGGGAAGGAGGTACAGTATAATGGCTAAAAATAGTACTAACAGAAGGATGCGTCAGCAGGTGACAAGGTCATTAGTAATGAAGCCAAACAACAGCAATTGACAACATCTTAGTCTAGCGATATAGTAAGATACCACACATTGGTGATGGAGGCAGAGGTAGGGCAGCGTGATGGAGTCGTCATGCGAGGCAGCTGCTGCTAGAGTCTATCTGCAATGGGCATAATGAGGAACGAGCGTCAGCATAAATTGGGAGCAGTTAGGATCGGGCGCGGTGCGCCAGTGTAGAGAGTCTAGAGGGTGTGATGAAAGAGTCAGTGGTTCAGAATAACAATGGTAGTGTCTAGTATAGATGCTCACCAGAAGCAGCTCTCAGCGGGCGAACAAGGGCAAACAGGACCTTTTCAACACAGGCCTTCTCAGCTGCGGGCTGGTTTCCACCTGTGCCGGCGGCTGTGGGGGTTTTAAATGCAACCTGCGTTACTTACATAGTTATCTGCATCAGCGCAATGCAGAACCCAAATGTGGGCGAAGAGGTGCATGGGCGTGCTCACCTTACTCACGCGTGTGTGGGGAGATGCACATGGTTGCCCCGCTGCTCCTGCAGCACAGGATGGGGTCTACGTTGCTCTCTGATGGTGTTGGTGAGGGTGGGGAGAGGGCTCCTGCTCTCACCACGGATCGGTGGTGGATGGATCTATTGTGGGGGCAAACAGGGCCTTTTCAACACAAGCCTTTTCAGCTGCAGGCCGGATTCTGCCTGTGCCGGTGGATGCGGGGGCTTTAAATGCAACCCGCGTTGCTTAGCAATGCAACACTTTCTGAGCGGGCAGCCATATTAGGAGCAGTCGGCTGCTCTTAGCAATAGTAGGGGGGGGGAAGTCTCGTACATATTTATCTGCATCAGCGCAATGCAGAACCCAAATGTGGCCGAAGAGGTGCACTGCCGTGCTCAGCTTACTCACGGCGTGTGTGGGGAGATGCACATGGTTGCCCTGCTGCTCCTGCAGCACAGGATGGGGTCTCTGCTGCTCTATGATGGTGTCAGTGATCTTGTTTAAATTATGTTCAGTTGTCAGCATGAATATACATCTTCACTTGTGTAATGCAAGTGGCAACACTAGAAATGCCATGGTGAATAATAGCTCATGGTGGGTATTGATGGCAAGGTGGCCAGTCAGGTATACTGAAATTGAAATTACTGTACACATTCCATGCAAAAGTTTAGGGCCATGAATGTTGCCAATGAGTGTGCCTGTCTACATTGCATGTAATGTAGGTGCATGGTCGATTTACACATTTGTAAATATGGTTCAACATAGTTCCACCTGTCAGACATGATAGCCCTGTATGTGTTATGTTATGTTATGTTACTTGGCATTTATATAGCGCTCTATATATCATTGGTATGATCTCAAAGCGCTGGTAGGTTGAACGCCCTTGGGAACCGCAGTTCTAGTCAGTAGAGAGAGGTAGAGTCATAGGGTGCGTGGGTGCAACCAGATATGCGTGCATCTGATGTAATTGCCGGATGGTAGTTGCATCGTAGCATTAGGTGTGGTGCTGAAGCTATCAGTTGGATGTATGCAGTCTGGTGGGTGGAAACCCAGACTGGGTTCTGACTGCGTTAGACCTGAAAAACGCTTATGTGAACAACTAGGCCGGAATGTCATCGGATAGCTGCGTTTTATTAGGGTGATGAGGTGTTCATGGGGTAGTATTTGTATGTGAACAGCTAGGCCGAATTTGTCAGGGGGTTAGCTGTGTTCTAGTTGTTTGATGGAGTATAGTAGAGAGAAAGCATAGTGATGTGATATGATGGTTATCTTTAAAGTGCCGGAGACAAGGCACGTGAACAGGATGGCAAGGAACACAGCTACAAACCGACACACAGTGACAGGGGGCTGGGATTACAGAGATAGGAGGGGGCATACAGATATATAGGAACAGCATGGGGGCACGTGTGGGGCATGCTAACATTTACATTTGCATTTCTGTCTAGATGCGATTCAGGCTAATGTTCATGATTTCATCCAAGTGTGGCACATGCTACCATCCATAACTCTACCAAAGTGTGGGACATGCTAACATTTGCGTTTCTGTCTAGATGCGACTCAGGCTAATGTTAGCGACTTCATCTAAGTGAGGCACATGCTTCCATCCACAAGTCCATCAGTCGATGCATGACACATGCCTCATCCCTCACATCATTTTGTCTGCCACTTTAGTATGTTATGTGTCCACTGACGGCATGGACTGGACCACTGGTGGGGTGGTGCTGCATGTCAGCAAATGCCATATATCAGTGGCTAACAGCTCACAGTGTTGCAAGTCACGATGCCAAATGCATGGGTGTCCTGCCATTTTGTGTGTGACTGCCCTTTGATGCACATGTGCATGTTTGCCAGGACACACATGACTCCAAATGTCAATTTCTTTCCATGTGCAGGTGATGATGCAGCAGATTCAGAAGAGGAGGAGGAACAATAGGAGGTGGTATGTCAGTCCACCAGTCGAGGCACCGCGGAATGCCAGATGTTTTACAGGCCATTATCACTCATGCCCCAGCCTCTTCAGATTCTTCTGACTCTGCTGATTTGGATGCAGAACCAGATGTGAAGGACTCTCTGAGGGAGAAGGTGAGTGCCCCAATGTGCAGGTCAGATGGGACTGTTGGTTCTGCGGCGGTGCAGCTGGCTGCACAAGGCCAGCCAGTGGTGGGCTCCACGTCCGTAGTGGTTACTGCTGGAAGGCCATGCTCCCATGAGTTGGTGTCAGGTTCTGGGGCTGATGCCCAAAGGATGGTTGCAGACCTGCAGCCAACGATGGAGGCACCTTTTCAATGGACCTGGTCCCTTGCATCACACCGCCCTGGTCCCCGCACACATGGTGGACCTGTGCAGGCTGGAGAGATCTTGTAGGAGCAGCAAATGTTGCACAACACCATCTGGCAAAGCAATTTGTTGGATAGAATTTCAGAGGGTATCGATCAACTGGCCAAGAACATGACCCCACCAGAATCCTGGGATGCACAACAGCTGCAGATCATGCATCCCTTAAGCCGCTCCCACAGACTGGACGTGGAGGCCAATATAAAGGGATGACAGACTGATCTAAGGTGTCTGCAGGAGTACCTGCATGCAGATGCTAGGGAACAGAGAGAGGACCTGAGGCATGATCTCACTGCCATTGGATTCTGGTGCATGCTTCACTGTCACGGCTGGCCCTGGCCAATCAAGACCAGGTCTCTGTACTATGTGGATTGGATCCAACACCACAACCACATGCAGATCAATTGCAGGATGGGGTTCCCAGCACACCCACAGCTTCTCAACCACCTCACTTGGAGTGCTTTTCCTCCCCTGTATCCATGGATGACCCAGCGGCACATGTGACACCTGACAGTGGGTATGCAGGACATGTATGCCTGCAAACAAAGTCCCCACTTGTGGCTGCATCCCGGGGGGCCAACGCCTGTAACCAGGGTACATGTTTTGCTATGCTAATAAACTGTTTCCTTTTCTGACATTGATTTATCTTTTGGTAGTTTTGCTGGTGGTATGTTGACAGTTGCGGACACTTGGTTTGTTGTACTTCCAGATGTTGACACTGGATGGTCCATGGCTATTTCCTTGTTCAATACGGGAGTTGACATGGCAGTCCAATGACTTTACATTGATGCAATGCATGTCTTTGCAAATTCAGAATGTTGTTTCAGGTGGGATGCTGTGGATGCCACACAGGTGGGTACCTTGTGTAGGTAAGTTGAATGCACTCACTGTGACACTTGTTGTGGTGTTTTTGGTGGCAGGGACTCTGGCATTATGTGGGGTGTATCATTTGTGTTTCCTTGTATTGATGTGAGCAGGTCTAGCTTCATGGGTGCGGGTACAGATGGTGTCGGTTGGCTGGTGGTTGTAAGCTTGCTGTTTTGACATGTCAATCTTGGGGGCACTGTTTGCGGGGGTATTGTTGTTTGGGCGGCTGTCACTGTAGGGCATTTGTTGGTGTGTTGTTATGAGGGTGGCCCATCCGGCTGCATGGGTGTTGGGACACATGGTAATGGGAGTCTAAGATGTGATTGCTTGCAGTATTTGCATGTGTGTTCCCATTCACTAATCTGTTCATGTCTACCCAAGCTGGCAGTCCACTCTTGGTACTTCAGCACCTTCAGCACCTTGTGGGGGTGGTGTCCAAAGACAAATCCACACCCAGCACAGCATTACAGCCCATTTGTGGGGGTGAGGGGTGCCATGTTCACTACAGACACCAGTCATGAGCCATTGGCCTGGTGTTGTTGTTTGGCATGGGGACATGTTCCATGCATGGCACAGCGGCAGATATTTTGCTGCCATTGACTGATGCTCAGTGCATCTCAATGCTCCCTTCAGTTCCCAGTACATTGGTCCCTGCTGTAACGCTCACCTGATTCCCACGGAGGCGCGGGTCTTGGCAGGAAGGTGTCCGTAACACGGAACGTGATGTGCAGGATTCGGTTGGCTTCTGAGGTCGAACCTCTCCGCACTGTGTGTCGAACTCGAAGGGTGAGGTTTCTGCAGGTGAAATAATATGGGGATTAAAGGTCTGGGTTGTTGAATGTCCCTATCTCTCTCCTCCCAGCTTGTCTGTTGAACCCCCCTCCCAGGTCAACTTGCTCACCTTAGATAGGTGAATGCTGGGCTCTCCATCTGCGTCTAGTGCAGGGTGCCGTTGCCACTGGTGAAACATTAGCCTCTTGACTTTAGAGGATGAGTACCGTTGTTGTCTGCACGACCGGTAAGTTTCTGGACACCTTTAGTCTTTATAGTCTTTTATGCGTGGCAGTGAAGCGCCTGGAATTGAGTAAGTATGGCAAGCGCTCTTACTGTCTCTTTCTTTGTCTTTGCAGGCGACGATGCAGAAAGAAGAAATCCGGAATCCGCCACGTGCCGGTGAGTGCTGTTGTCTATGCAGGTGAAGATGCAGCGTGAAGAATCCGGAATGCACAGCGTGCCGGTAAGTAGAATAATGCTGTTTATCTTTGTGCAGATGCAGCGTGAAGAATCCGGAATGCACGGCGTGCCGGTAAGTAAAATAATGCTGTTTGTCTTTGCAGGCGAAGGTGCAGCGTGAGACACGGCCGCTGCCGATGGATCAGGTAAGCAAACACTCTGTGTGAAAGTTCGTTCTGCTAACCTGTTGTTTCTGATCTTTTGCAGGTGCTGATGTTGCTCTGGTACCGGAATGGTGAGTATAATTCTTGCAGGTTCAGGATCTAAAGAAGAAAAGCTGGAGCAGACTCGGTGAGCGTTCTGCTGCAGATGCAGAATAACGCGAAGCACGTTTCATCAATCGGGTGTGGTTTAAATAGCCTTGGAGTGATGAGGCGTCTCCTTCCACGGCCCCGCCTAGGTAAGAAAAGAGTTCCTGCTTCCAGAAGAGTTCCAGTGGAGTGGTGCTGCCCCACCCAGGTAAGAAAAGTAGTCCCAGTTCACTGAGGACTTTTAGGAGTCTGGCAAGTCAGCAGCATGGTCTGCCGCAGGTAAGTCCACCCAAGCATCTTCACACCAATGATGAGCCCGGCGCTTCCAGTGCCGGGACCGAGGCTTCTGATGAGCCTGGTGCCACCGGCGCCAGGACAAGGTCCAAAAGGTCCCTGTGGGGACCGGCTGGTGCCTAGGATCAGGGTTAGGGGCCTGCTTCCAAGGACTTTGGGCTGATCCTGGCTCCTTGGAAGCAGTGATCATGACAGTATCCCCCCTCAAGGCCCCTCCTAAGTGTGTCTTCTCCGGGGGCTTTGGCTTGTCGGGGTGATTCATATGGAATCTCTTGACCAGACGAGGTGCGTGGACGTGTTCTGAGGGTTCCCAAGACCTTTCCTGGGGACCGTATCCTTTCCAATCAACCAGATAGTATAATTTAGACCTGGAAATTTTGGAGTCTAGGATGTTCTTCACTTCAAATTCGAGTTCTCCGTCTACCAAAACGGGTTCCGGGAGTTCAGTCAATCGGGTTTCTGGTTGTACTGGTTTTAATAAGGAGACATGGAATACTGGATGTATTTTCATATGCGTAGGTAATTCCAATTTGGCAGCCACCGGATTAATTATGGCAGATAAGAGGTAGGGCCCAAGGTATCTCGGGATGAAAGTGCGGGGTCCTTTTAAAGGCAGGTGCTTAGTGGATAACCAGACTTGATCTCCTACAGCGTAGTGAGGGGCCTCTTTACGGTGCCGATCGGCTGCCTTTTTGAATTGAGCTTTAGCTCTTTGCAGATGGGCAGTGGCTTCCTTAAAAGCACAGGTGATTTCCGAATGCAAGTGATCCACAGCAGGTGCTTCAATTTCTTGGGGAGGATCCAGGTTGGAGGTTCTAGGATGGTGTCCATATAACAAGAAAAAGGGAGTCTTCCCGGTTCCAGAATGAGTCGAATTGTTGTACGCGTATTCAGCGATCCAAAGAATGTCCTTCCAGGGGTTTTCTGTTTGTTGGAGCATGCAGCGTAGATATTGTTCTAGTGTCTGGTTTGTCCTTTCAGTTTGTCCGTCAGTTTGGGGATGGTGACTGGTCGAAAGTCTTACATCAACTTGGGCTAGACGACAGCAACTGCGCCAGAAGTGGGAGATGAATTGACTTCCCCTATCGGAGGTTAAAACCGAAGGAAAACCGTGTAAGCGGACAATGTTTGCCAAGAATTCCCGGGCCAATACTGAGGCTGAAGGCAGACCCTTCAAGGGTATGAAGTGAGCCATTTTCGAGAATAGATCCACGACTACTAAGATGGTAGTATATCCCAAGCATGGAGGTAAGTCCGTGATAAAATCCATGAACAGGGTATGCCATGGACAGGGAGGGATGTCAAGTGGCTGTAATAGGCCGGCTGGTCTTTGCTTTTGACTTTTATTCTGGGCACACACACCGCAGGAGATTACAAAGTCTCTAATATCCCTTTTCCACGATGGCCACCAGAAATGTCTTTTGATCTTTTCCATGGTTTTGGTAATGCCAGGGTGCCCCTCCATTAGAGAATCATGATAACCGGAGATTACTTGTTTTTGTAGTTTCTCACAGGGCAAGTGCAATCGTCCTCGGAAATATGGTAGGTCTTGATCTACTGAGAAATCTTTTCCCTTTAATTGCCAGTCCTGCAAATCGGTCGGAGTTAGGAGCGATTTCACCGTGGTCTTGATGTCTTCAAAAGATTGAGTGCTGACCAAACCCAAAATCCTTTGTTCTGGGATTATGGGTATTGGATCTGGATTGATCAAATGTTCATCTACTCCCATCCGGGAGAGGGCATCCGCTTTTCCGTTCTTACTGCCTGGTCGATAAGTAATTAGAAAGTCAAATTCTGCTAGAAACAGAGCCCAACGAAGTTGTCTGGAAGACTGAGCTTTGGCTGTCTTTAGGTATTGTAAATTGCGGTGGTCAGTCATTACGGTGACTGTGTGTCTGGCTCCTAGAAGATAATGCCGCCAGGCTTTAAAGGCCGATCTGATGGCCAAAAGATCCTTGTCTGTAATTGAATAGTTGATCTCAGGAGGCGAAAACTTGCGGGACCAAAAGGCAACCGGATGTAGTTGGTTTGTGACCGAATCTCTTTGTGATAACACTGCTCCCATAGCAAGACTAGAAGCATCCGTTTCCATGATGTAAGGTAGTTCTGGGCGAGGGTGTTTTAAAACAGGTGCAGAAATGAATTTAGCTTTTAGGTCTTGAAAAGCTTGTTCCGCTTCAGAAGACCACTCAAAACGTTTGTTCTTTTTCAACAGAGCGGTGATGGGCTGGACTATCCGGGAAAATTCAGGAATGAATCTGCGGTAAAAGTTAGCGAATCCTAACATGCTTTGAACTCCTTTTACAGAGGTTGGTGATGGCCACTTGATAATTGCATCAACTTTCTTTGAATCCATATGGACTCCGTTAGGTGACAGTATGAATCCCAGGAACTCGACTTCCGTTGCGTTGAAGACGCATTTCTCAAGCTTAGCAAAAAGACTATGTTGACGCAATCTCTCGAGAACCTTTTTAACATGTCTCTGATGTTCTTCTTCAGATGATGAATAGACGAGGATGTCGTCAATGTAGACAACTACACATACATCAATGAGTTCTCTGAGGACATCGTTCATAAAATATTGGAAAGCAGCAGGAGCATTACACAGTCCAAAGGGCATCACTTGATATTCGAATAGCCCGTACTTGGTGCGGAAGGCCGTTTTCCATTCATTGCCCTCTTTGATCCGTACCAAGTGGTAGGCTCCTCTGAGATCCAGCTTTGTGTATATACAGGCATCTTTGACTTGGTCCAGGAGTTCAGGGATCAAAGGTAACGGGTATCTGTTTTTAACAGTGATCTGATTCAGGGCGCGGTAATCTATGCAAGTCCTAAGGTCTCCTTCCTTTTTCGGAACGAAGAACAAAGCCGATGAAGCTGGAGATTTTGAAGGACGGATAAACCCGTTAGCTAGGTATTGGTCCAGGTACTGTCTGAGATGAAGGTTCTCTGGCTCGGTGAGGGCATAGATCCTGCTGCAAGGAGGAGTTGTTCCAGGTATCAGATCTATTTGACAGTCATAAGACCTATGAGGAGGTAGGGTGTTAGCTTGATCCTTCTGGAAGACGTCTTGGAACTCCTGGTATTCGGGAGGCAATTTGAGAATCTCCTCAGAAGAGATCGTCGCCAGTGAAACATCAGGTCGAGGATAACAAGTGGTAGAACACTCTGGAAACTGAACCATCTTTGCTCGCCAATCAATCTGAGGGTTGTGCCTCTCTAACCAAGGGATTCCCAGAATGATCTGGAACTGAGGGGCCTTGATTACATCGAACACTATTCTCTCCCGGTGTCCATTATGACTCAACAGCGTCACTTCTTGGGTGGCATGCGTTACTGGTCCGGAGGCTATCTCCGTGCCATCCACAGTAGTGATGACGTCTTTTACCGCCTTAGGGACAAGGGGTAGATTCATCCTTGATACCATTTCACGGTCCACATAGTTACCGATTGCTCCGCTGTCAATGTAAGCTTCAATTGCATGCAAACGATCCGGACGTTCAAGACTATGGGTATCACGAAATGCGAGGTCACGGGACAGATCTTAACGCTCGGCAAGAGGACCTCTACTCTTGTCGGGCGAGGTCGTTTCCCTGCTCAGAACTTGTGGTACAGGTATCAGCGGCTCCTACAGTCTTCTTAGCTGGTTTCACGGGACAGTCCCGAAGAAAGTGTCCTGAATTACCGCAATAGAGGCATAATTGCAGCTGCCTTCTTCTTTCCCGCTCTTTCTGGGTTAAAGGTCCTCTCATGCCCCCTATTTGCATGGGTTCCACAGTGTCAGCTCCCTTATTCGAGGTCTGTGGTTTGGAAAACACTCGGGTATCAAATCTGGAACGATCTGCCTTCCTGTTCTGTAGTCTATGGTCTAGTTGGACAACTAAGTCAATATAGTCTGAACATTCTTGTGGAGGATTCACAACCTGCGCTAGCACATCCTTGAGCTCTCCACGCAGGCCTCTGTAGAAAAGCGTTATTCTCTTGTCCTCGGGCCATTGTGTTTCCACAATGAGTCTATTGAAAGAGGCTATATAAGCCAAGAGGTCTTGGTTACCCTGTCGTAATGAGAGAAGTTCATTGTCCAAGGCCTGCCCTTGTGCATGTCTTGCGAACAGTTTCTCCATGCTGGACTGGAAGGCTTGAAAATCGTGTAAAACCGGATCATCCTGGGTGACTAAAGGGATCGACCAATCTGCAGCACTGCCACTGAGATAAGAAAGCACGAAAGCTACCTTGGCCTGGTCCGTTGGGAATGCAGCTGGTCGACATAAAAAATGCAGGCGGCACTGGTTGATGAACACTGCGAATTTCTTTGGATCACCAGCAAAGCGTTCGGGCGGAGCCAAGGGCACATTACCGGGCAGATTGATTTGCACTGGATTTGAAGCTGATGCAGAAGGATAACTCCCTCCTGGAACGGGCAAAGGTGTCTGTCCTGCCTGAGTTTGTAACAACTGCCTAGCAAGGTCCTCTGTTCGCTCCTTAGAAATTATCAGTTCTCTTCTTAGAGAGCTCGTTTCCTGGCGAGCTGCATGTACTTCTGCTCTTAATTCCCCAAGCAACTGGGCTAGTTGGTCGGTATCTGAAGTTTCCATTGCGCCTGGGTAGGAGTTTAGTGGTGGGCTTCGCGTTCTGTAACGCTCACCTGATTCCCACGGAGGCGCGGGTCTTGGCAGGAAGGTGTCCGTAACACGGAACGTGATGTGCAGGATTCGGTTGGCTTCTGAGGTCGAACCTCTCCGCACTGTGTGTCGAACTCGAAGGGTGAGGTTTCTGCAGGTGAAATAATATGGGGATTAAAGGTCTGGGTTGTTGAATGTCCCTATCTCTCTCCTCCCAGCTTGTCTGTTGAACCCCCCTCCCAGGTCAACTTGCTCACCTTAGATAGGTGAATGCTGGGCTCTCCATCTGCGTCTAGTGCAGGGTGCCGTTGCCAGTTCCTTCACTGGTGAAACGTTAGCCTCTTGACTTTAGAGGATGAGTACCGTCGTTGTCTGCACGACCGGTAAGTTTCTGGACACCTTTAGTCTTTATAGTCTTTTATGCGTGGCAGTGAAGCGCCTGGAATTGAGTAAGTATGGCAAGCGCTCTTACTGTCTCTTTCTTTGTCTTTGCAGGCGACGATGCAGAAAGAAGAAATCCGGAAACCGCCACGTGCCGGTGAGTGCTGTTGTCTACGCAGGTGAAGATGCAGCGTGAAGAATCCGGAATGCACAGCGTGCCGGTAAGTAGAATAATGCTGTTTATCTTTGTGCAGATGCAGCGTGAAGAATCCGGAATGCACGGCGTGCCGGTAAGTAAAATAATGCTGTTTGTCTTTGTGCAGATGCAGCGTGAAGAATCCGGAATGCACGGCGTGCCGGTAAGTAAAATAATGCTGTTTGTCTTTGCAGGCGAAGGTGCAGCGTGAGACACGGCCGCTGCCGATGGATCAGGTAAGCAAACACTCTGTGTGAAAGTTCGTTCTGCTAACCTGTTGTTTCTGATCTTTTGCAGGTGCTGATGTTGCTCTGGTACCGGAATGGTGAGTATAATTCTTGCAGGTTCAGGATCTAAAGAAGAAAAGCTGGAGCAGCCTCGGTGAGCGTTCTGCTGCAGATGCAGAATAACGCGAAGCACGTTTCATCAATCGGGTGTGGTTTAAATAGCCTTGGAGTGATGAGGCATCTCCTTCCACGGCCCCGCCTAGGTAAGAAAAGAGTTCCTGCTTCCAGAAGAGTTCCAGTGGAGTGGTGCTGCCCCACCCAGGTAAGAAAAGTAGTCCCAGTTCACCAAGGACTTTTAGGAGTCTGGCAAGTCAGCAGCATGGTCTGCCGCAGGTAAGTCCACCCAAGCATCTTCACACCAATGATGAGCCCGGCGCTTCCAGTGCCGGGACCGAGGCTTCTGATGAGCCTGGTGCCACCGGCGCCAGGACAAGGTCCAAAAGGTCCCTGTGGGGACCGGCTGGTGCCTAGGATCAGGGTTAGGGGCCTGCTTCCAAGGACTTTGGGCTGATCCTGGCTCCTTGGAAGCAGTGATCATGACACTGCTGAGTGTGCACTCTACCTTGCCTTCCTATTGCCTGTTCCCTACTCCCTTTTGTGTGGCAGTCTCCATGGCCTCCTTTGCTCATTTGCTTATTCCTTTCTCTTGTCTGCTTGTATCTTATATGACATTTGCCTCTTTGCCGGCCTTCCTGTATGACTGCCACCCCTTTGACCAGTTGCCTTGTGCCAGATCCTGTCTTCATTGCAATCAATGAGATGTTTGCATTCCATCACCTTGAATTTTCCATAATTGGCTCCCCTGCCAGTGTATACTGCATTGTCCTAATGCCATGTTAATAAGGGGATGCCATTTTGTGGCATTGGGAATGCTTCTAAAGGGATCCTGGGTTTCCAATCCATCAGTGATCTCTATTTGGGAGTCCTCTCAGTGTCATGCTGACTGAAGCCGGTTCAGTGTGTTCACGATGTCCCCTCAGCAGGACATGGGGTAAGTGGTATCTGGTCCTTCACTGCATAGCACTCCCAAAGGCAGGCAGCATGGGTGTTGCGGCTGGGGAAGGTTTCACTATGTGGGGTAATTGAATTGCATTTGCCGAAGGTGTGTGGATTTGACTGCATGAGTGCAGGGACACATGGTGATGGGTGTCTAGGGAGCTCTTATTTGCATTTGTTGCATGACACTCAGTGGAGCACAGGATTTAGTGGTCGGGGACTTTGTTGCTTGTGTCGTGGACTTTGTTGTGGACAATGTAGGATAATCTCACAACAAAGGACAATGTAGGATATGATTTACATGTGCTTTGTTGTTTATACGAAATGTGGTAATTGCAACATGGTATTATTAGCCCCCTGCCACAGAGCTCTCTGTCTTTATCTCAGCAAGCATCATGTTGTGAGCATGTAGTCCATCATGTGTGATGCATTTCATGTACAGTGTTCATCCACCTCCCTCACTGTCTACCATCAATTTAAATGTTTATATCCAGTCTCACATTGGCCATCTCATCTTCTCCTCCAGCTTATTCACATATGGGTGACAGCCTCTTCACTTTTTGTAACTGTGAAATGATTGGTTAGGCTTTCATTTACTCCACCCTATCTTCTGGTTCTAACCATGTGATGTGCACATGGCCATCAACATGAGCTCAGTAGACTACTTCGGGGCAGCCTGGTCCTTGAAAATAAGGAGACCGTTTTCTCATCCCAGACACACAGGCGCACATTGGTATTGCCCTTTGCTCTCCCTGGTACACATGATGGGCCTTGTTTTTTTGCCCCCTTTGTCGGGTACTCCTCCCAAGGGGGTGGCCTCAGATTCCTGCATGTCCCACAGATACATCTGATTCATGATGGATTCATGATCTTTATCGCTGGGCATCTGTTGATTAAAATGTGATGACCATTATCATGGGGGTGTTGGTGTCTTATATCTCATCTCATGTTTTGGCAGCTCAGCACCTCTGCCCTGGCTCCCATGGCTATGACTTTCACAATCGGCCACAGTCCTACTCCCATTTGACTGCTCACATTCCTGTCTAATTGTACAAAGTTGTAAGTTGATATATTTGTGTGTGTTTGTGAACATGCATTTTCCCTGCCTTGCCTGGGGGTTGTGATGTGATAGTCAAGCAAAATAAGAAGCCTCATTGTTCTGTGTTTCAAACACAGCCTGCGTGGATTGGGGCCTACCATCAAATACAGATGTCCTGTATATCAAGCGCATGCAATGTATTGTATGTGACACTTCTTCAAAGCAAGTGGTTCTTTTCACTTGAATATGTATGCTCTCATACAGTACACGTCTCCCGCCAGACAACTCTACCCACATGATTCCCTCCATGCCCACCCCTCTGCATTCCCCACATGTTAAGTGAATCATTTGGGCGGGGCTGGGATCTGAACATGCTTCCCGATAACAAAATTGATTCTTTTGTTTCCATTTGCTATGACTCTGTTGTTGTATGGTGCATATTATATTATGTCTAGTGGACACACACAGTTTGTCTCTCCCAGACACACATTCCCACTGTATTGTTATGGGCACGGAGGATATGCCCCAATTCATCATTGAATGGCACCAGGGCTGTGGCCTCCCTCTGTATGCTCCACTGGGACAGGTTTTCATATAAAATATGTTTGCACCAGCTGGTTGCATGCAGCCTCTACCTGTGTCCTTTGGCCAACTAAGAGCAAGGGTAGTGCATGTGACTAAGGGTGATGTCCCTCATGCATATCAACTGGTACACCACACTATGTGACTACATTGTGCAGTACACATGCTGCAACAATGATTTTGCAGACTACTGGTGTGGCACATCGCAATAACGCACCAGAGTTGTCTAGGGAGCAGAAACGGGACTTAAGCAGCCCGAATGTGCGCTCCACTATGTCCTGTGTTGCCACATGTGCAGTATTATATCTTACCTCAGCTGGTGTGGCAGGATTCCTCTATGGCATCATGAACAGTGATAGCGGGTAGGCACTGTCCCCTGACAATGTTAACATGGTTGTTGTTGGCACTTATTGTCATGGTCTGTTGTTCAGTGTGTGATATGCATGCATTTCCTGCTATTTCATACTCACCAATGAGCCAGGTGTTGCTATGTTTTCCCAATGCCAGTGCCCGGTAGAGTGCTGACTGGTGGTAAACGTAGCTGTCATGCGTACTGCCAGGGGAATTGGCATTGACTTGAATGATCACTCAGTTTGCGTCACAGACGTCCTGCACATTGATGGAATGCCAGTCCTTGCGATTGCGGTATATGTGCTCCATCACTAAGGGGGGCATAGCGCAACATGTGCACAGTCGATGATTCCAAGTACATCTGGGAAGTGTGTAACCGCATAGAAATTCTGGCACATTCTTTGCTTTTCCTCCAGTGTTCTCAGCATATATATGTGCCTACGCAGACATGCACGTGATTTAATGAAGACCTAGACCAGGTGGAGACAGTGAGATTGTGTGGCCTGTGATATCCCACCAACTATGCCTGTGGTACGCTGGACTGAGACAGTGAAAATGAAATGTAGTGCTGTCAGCACCTTTTGAAGGAGGGTAAAGGCCTGGGAGCAGATTGTGGGCGATGGTAGGTCATGCTCCCACTACCTGACAAGGTCTAGGATGACATGGGGTGGAAACCGGTACCTGGCATACACCTGGTCATAAGGCATGCCAAATAGAGTGGTGCATGTAGCAAAAATGCAGGGCGTGGTCATCCTCCTTCTGTGTCCATGGACTATGGCTCCTGCTAATGCAGCATTCATCATGGCTGTGCGATGTTCGATGTTCATATAGTGCGCAGTGTGTGCTTTATAAGCATTGGATCCCTTGTGCATTGAACTTTACACCTGCTATCATCTGGTGGTTGGATCATAGGGTTTAAGTGTGACTTTTCCTGACGTATGGTTGCGTGTTGGAGTCCATTAATTTATTTGGGTTTGCGGTGGATTGTACGTGCCATTGCTTCATGTGTACCGTCACTCAACCTGCCCACATTATTCCTCATTCTGCATCGATAATGGGGTGTGTGCATATTCTGCTCCCTGTTTTTGTGTCTGTGCAGGCCCCACACGCGTTCATTGAGGAGTCTTGTAAAATCTGCTTGACCGCATGTAGAGATTGGCCGGACCAGCGCAGAGTTCATGCAAGGTCCTGGAAAGTCCTGCAAAGTCGATTCCATGAAGGGGGGTTTTGCATGCAGACTGAACCCAAAGTCCTTATTTTACCCCCCAAAGTATTCAATGAATCAGGCCCTTTGTTTAAAGCAGTGATAATTTTCTGTATTTGTTTAAAATCCCCATTTTGTGCACATTTTGGTTAATTGAACAATTTCTCATAGGCTTAAAGGTGACCAGTCACTTATCAATAGAGAAAGGCAATGCTGTTCGGAACAGACATAGGCATCATTATGAGTTTGGTAAATCCACCAAATTATTGACAAACTCGATTACTGTTACCGCCACTCGGATTACAAGTGGGGGTAGTGTGGTGTTAATCCCCATTTTCAGAGTCCATATGACTCAGCAGGGATTTTGGCTGAATTACAGTGAGCATTAATTCTGTCGATTTTGCAAAAAAAAAAGTTGGAGGATTTACCTTCAGGTCTTTGCTGGAGGTATATCCTCCCCTTACCACCAAACTGGTAGTACGGCCATGTGGTACTGCAGTGATAATGCAGTGTTAATGGAATTACTGTAGCATTATCGCTGTAATTACCTGAATTTCTGTACTTGGAATGAGGCCTTATACTGGGTGGTAATGTGTATCATTCCTAAGTCAGATCTCAGGTGAATTTAGGTTTGATGGGTTTGTGAAAACATACAGCAAATTCAAACAAGAGAATACACAAAACAAGGCTTGATGATGAAAAGAGACAAGAACTTCAGATGACTCAGTGAACATAGTTCAAATAAACATGTGCTACTTTGAAACACAGAAAGATAAGAGCTGCAGATCCAAAGAGGGAAAGGCATTAAATTGCCCTACATCATTAGTAGTGATATTAGCAGTGACATTAACAACCAGAACAGCACTGAGTAATACCAGTTGCAGTCAATTCCTTCACTCACCACATCTAATTTCCTTTCATCATGAGTGAAATCATTTTGGCGTTCCACTGGGAAAGATTCAAATGATTTTGTAATCTCACTTTTGCACATTTATATGAAAATGTATAACTTGCAATACATCATTAAAGTAAATGTAGTATGTGGGCCTGATTTATAAAATGTTTTTCAATGGTGTGTTCTCAATGAAAAACCCTTTGTTAAATCAGGCCCTATGTGTGTGTTAGATATATACTGTATTTTTGACCTATCAAAGGGTATGCTGCACAATTATGTTTGCCATATTTATTGATAATTCAAGTTTGTAGGTCATTCCTACACAATAGTAATTATTTACATTTCAATCATTACAAGTATGGCAGTGAGGGTAAAAACGGTGGCAATGTGCCTCCAATGCTCTGCATTACTGGTTAATTCCACACTGACATACTACAAGTTTAGTGGTAAGGTGGAGGAATTACCTCCAGCAAAATGCTGGTGGTAAGTCTTTCACCGTACCACCAAAAATCAACAAAATTGTCGATATTAGCCCTAGCGGTAGTTCTACGGAAATCCCAATGGAGTACTACGGCCTCTAAAAATGGGGATTAACACCGCCCTAGCACCACTTGTAAACTCTCATTAAATCCATGGGACCAAAGGCCATTTGCGGTAATCACCCTTTTCTCCTGAATGTTCACACAGTTCAAAAAACCACAGTCGATTGCCACTCATTGAGGTCTTTTATTCCTTGCAAAGAAGGGAAAGGAGGAGATTGAGTGGTATTTATTGTCTGCTAATTAGTTTTCGTAGATACATAGGAGAGCATCCATTAACCATGTCTGCTGATATTTCACACGAAGAGTTGCCTCGGTTCGGCAGCATTTATTGAAAACTATGTACAAAATGTCCTTTAAAAAACCGTGACAAATCATTATATTTTGGCAATTACGATTTAGAGATACGTTCAACAAATAGGCCACTCAAATTTTGCATGCCAAATAATATTGTATCTGACATTTTGAACCTCACTCATGATGCTTTTAAAGGACGCTCAACTATGATAATCTGAATAACATGTTTGCTTCCAACCCAGAATGTCCTGCATGGTGCACTTTTTGGAAATGGAATTTACCATGACATTTCCGCATGGACACACATCTCTTGCTAATGAATGTATGTTGATGCACTGAAAAAAGGTTGTCAGTGACCACGTATGCTTTTCTAAATGTTTGTCAGCAGAGAGGTCAGGCATTGCCATTTGCCACTTCATGCAATTGTTGCAAAGGAGATAGATGACTTGCCATATTTTATCTCTAGTACTGTACTTAACAAGAGGAAGAAATCCCCGGAAGTACTTTATTTGCTAACCTGTAGAGAAGATAATGTATGTGCCACCATCTGCCCTCTGCTCCACCCGTTCCTGTTGTGCAAAAAGGGAGACATCATTCAGAGGCTCTCCTCAGGGACCCGAGTTGTCCAGGAATGTGAATTCACCAGGAAATATCCCCTCCAGATCTACACTTGCAAACATTGTGCTTGATATCATGCATGATGCTGTCAGAGACATCATAGGCGATTTTATCAACAATGATGGAACCAACCAAAGATGCTGTATCTTAAGCCAATATTAATTGTATCAATGGAGTTTCGTGTGATCTATTTTTGATGCCAAAATGCTGTTCCCAGAAATAAAATGGAGAATTGAAAGCAACATCCACATTTCACTACAGATGGATTGCAATGTTATAAGCGAATCAAAACGACCACAAGAAGACCAAATAATGATTGCTGGCATGTTTTTTGTATTAAATGGCCTGAAATCGTATCACCAAGTGTACAAATGAATGCAAAAGTAGGTAGTCACTGTTCTTCTGTAACTGTAATTCCAAAACACGTTCCGGAAGAAGGTACTGTCAGGATTGGTATTGTTTGAACCTATAACCTGCCCTTAGAACTTATCTTCCAGTCTGTTCATTATCCCCTTACTGTCATTAACAATTCAGTCATTTTTTAAAACTATATTAATGTTGTTTGGATTATCTAACACAATTAAAAAAACAGTGTTTATGTTATTGCCCTATGCACTGTTTTGCAACATTTTAGATACTGAAGAAAAAAAGTGAATGGAATCCCTATAAATTACATTATGAGTACATGTTTTTAAATAAATGTACAGTGGACAGGGCTCAAATAATAATGCAAACACCAGATGTTGTATGTGTTTCTCCGGATATTTATGCCAGCATTTTGCAGGAGCAGGTGCATCTAGTTTTTGCTCTGATTTTATGTAGAACCTGTAATCTATAAAATCATTACCATCATTTTTCTTTTGCTTTCACTGTTGAAGTAATCAACATAAGAGACATACTAGGAATTTGCACGAAGGTCGCACACACTTTTATTGTAACAATATAATGAAATGATCTCTTAAATTATAAATATGAATATATATATACACATTTTAGACTTTATACATAGTGTACATTTCATACACAATACGATTTACACATCAGCTAGGGAGCACAATTGTCAGAATGAATAGTGCATATACACAGGTGGCGGTAGAGTCTGCATTGGCAGTTGTAATGATATCTAGTTGTAGAGATATCTTCAAGATTTTAACAGTAGATACCCATATACTGCAAATCATCAATCAGAAATTGACCGTCCCTGATTTCACAAAGGCTCAAATATGCACTGTGAATGACCACTTCAAGTATGTGCTGGTGTTTGTCACTTCAGTTCCAAATTGGTGTCTGCACTGAAAGTTTTTGTAAGTGACATTTTATTTGCTTTAGGTGAAACTGGTGATTCTGAAATTGCTGAGACCTTTAAAGAATTTTTGATTGAGCTGAGTTCCCAACTGGGCAAGTTTATGACTTTTCCACCGCAGAAGCTCCTGGCTATGCCATACAGTTTCTTAAGAACGGCTTTCCTCAGGAGAATGTAAACCCATGGATCCAAAATTTGATTCCATGTTGCCATTCGGAGAGCATACAATACAGTTTTACACGTCTCCTTGGAATTGTTGCCATATATTCCGATGTTAGTCAATGTGAGCTGTAAAAAATGACAACACAATCAATATGCAACATAGGGGAAATAAAACATAACACACTTCAAAATATACATTACGTTGACAGTGCAAGACTGAGTCTCACCTAGCAGAATATATTCAGGATATCAATGCTTGACCTTAAGCTATTGCTTGTTAATATTTTGCAACAGTACAAGCGTAGTTTAAAATGTTACAATTTTTTAACATGAAACTATCGCAATGAGGTAGTCATCATACATTATTCCCTTTTCCTTGGACATAAGCCGGGATTAGAATCAAAGAAAAGTGGAGTACTGGAAACACAAGTACATTTTGAAACAATGCCAAAAATCAGTGGAATGGAAGATATTGCAAATGTGTAATTATGAGGAGACAGAAACAACACATGTGTCTCTGGAAAGAACACTAAAAAGAATGTGTATTGAACTTCACATGCTGCACTGCAACTTATTCATCATTGATTTTGAGATATCCTTTTGTGAAAGATGCATGACAGTAATTCATGTTTTCCTTTTGAAGTAACACTCTCTTTAAAAAAAAAAAAAAAATATATATATATATATATATATATATATATATATATATATATATATATATATATATCTGTAAATGTTATTGGTTTCTTCCCAGAACAATGATCTCTTTCTTTAAAGGGTCCATTTGCCCATTTACTAAAAATGTAAAGTTCCTTTTTACCAATGTTTCCTAAATATTTATGATTAATGGTGCAATATGCCAAATGTGTATGCATAGACTTTCTCTTTTGTTTGATTATCCTTCCTCAATAATAATATTTGTGTTAGATATGGATATATATATATATATATATATATATATATATATATATATATATATATATATATATATATATATAATATTATAGTGCGACCAGTATCAAGATACATAAATACAAAGGCAATCCGACAGATGAATTGCTAATAACTTTTGATTCACATGATGGATTCGGCGGAAATATTGCAAACAAAGCGTTTGTCACATCGCCCATCTGGGGTTATTCCCTCCAGTAGTTTTTAAAATGTGTGACAGGGAGGGGGGCCCCCGTCACCCAAAACTAAAGCTAAAGCTCCCTTGGTGCTTTGCTGCGGAGAGGCTGACAGGCTTTTCAGAAATGAAAACCTGCCATTTCATCCTGACATGCTATTGCTAATAACGTTTGACTTGCTGGATGGATTTGAATGGCATTTTCGAAACGAAGAGTATGTCAAAGTCTCCCCTGAACTGGACATTTTGGAGACAGTTCATCAAAAAATGAAAAAGTTATTAAGAAAAGATAAACATGCAGTTTTCAGCCTACTCCCATTTGTTTTCCCATAGAGAAAAAGTGCAGTTATTGAACAGCCATACCGAGAAAACCACTTGAAAGATTTGGACCAAATAGGAAACAATTTGGGCACAAAGCATTGACTTAATTTCCTTGACTATTCTGGAGTAAGTCGAGTAGGTAGTTTTTAAAATATTTGACTAAAAATGGGATTCCCCCTGCTCCTTAAAACCTTTATATCGCTCTTGGTGCTTTGCAGAAGAGAGGCTGAGAGAGGCTAATCAAATTTCCAGGCAGGGACTGGGGTTATTCCGTCCTGTAGTTGTTAACATTTTTGACGGAGAAGGAGGGGTTGTCGCCTTCTCCCAAAATTATAGCTATATATGTGTCTCAAAAATGCATTAGCAAGGATTTTCATGAAATGAAAAATCTGCCATTATGTTTAGCTCTATGCAAGATATAACCGTCGTTATAATGGGTGTAACTGTGGTTGCCAAAAATTGAATAGTAGAAGAAATGCGATTTGCAGGAGAAAAAAGGATGAAATGGCATCAGGTTAGAGGTGGGGATGGGGAAAGAGGGCACCATGTGAAAATTGGGGGATGGGGGGATGCTGGGGACCAAGTGCAAAGCTTGAATGTTTTTGCATAACCAGGTTATCCCGCATGCTAACTGCAGTTATGATACAAAACTAGATCCGGATCGAAAGTGTGTTAGATGAAAGGACAAACGTTGGGGGAATAGGAGAGGGCTAGGGAAGGGGAACGTAAGGCGAGTTGAGGGAATAGGGCACAAGGGGGGGGGGGGCACTTGGCGAGTGCCTGGGAGGGCAGGGAAGAGTTTTGGATTTTGGTGTGCTTTTGAAAGATAACACTGGTTATTGGTGTGCATTTACTGATAACAGCTGTACATCTGTATCTGTAGTACATTATTAACCATGGTTATGGGGGAAAAGGATTTTTTAAAGAGTGAGTTACAAAAATTAGTTTTAGACTAACAAAGGGCTATTTTACAGCTACAGTGAGGTTGGTGCTAACAGGTGTGGCCAAAGGCTACGGCTAGTGGGTTACTTTAAGGAACCAAATGGTGCAATATGGAAAGTGGCAACTGTCGAAGGCCATGGCTACTGGGCCCCAACGAAACCTAGTGGGCAACATGTCAAGGGGCAATGCAAAAGGCCATGGCTAGTGTGTCCAAAGGAAATCTAGTGGTGTGGCTGCGGACGAAGATTGGGCTAATTGGCTGGGCCCAAAATTCATATATAGTTGGCTGTGGCCCCATTCTGGGTCTGAATGAAATATATTGGGGGAACATGTAAAAGAGGATATGGCACCTAGTGGGCAACATGTCAAGGGGCCACGGATAAAGAGAGTGGCAAAAGGCAATGACTAGTATGCCCAAAAGAAACCTAGTGATGTGGCCATGGCCGAATGCAGGTTTCAGTGCTAGTGGGCTCATTTAGGAAACCCACTGGAGCAATATGTAGAGTGGCCACGACTCAATCCCATGGCCACCTGGTGGGTCCAAAAGAAAGGTATTGGGAGAACATGTACAGAGGACACAGCCGAAAGCCATGGCTAGTGTCCGTAGAAAAAAACTGTGGTACAACAAAACCCTTGACATTCACTGAAAAAACTTTAGTTAAAGTGTAGCTAAATTGAGCAGATTTAATGCAACAAAACCCTTGAAATTCAGTGGATGTGGGAAGTCATGACCAGCTTAACTCAGCGTGTTCCTGTTGATTTCCACCATAATGCTATGTCCCTATAATGCCATTGTGTATGTCATTGTGATCCCTTCTCTTATAATATGTATGTGCTCATGGGATTTGCAATAAAAACGCGCCGAGTTAAACTGGTCATGACCAACATCCACTGGATTTCAAGGTTTTGTTGTGTTAAATCTGCTCAATTTCACTACTCTTTAACTAACGTTTTTGCAATGAATATATATATCTATATATATATATAGATGTATATATTCAGTGAAAAAACTTTTTTAAAGCGACGTTATTGTTAATTTGCACCAAGAAAAACCTTATGGTTAAGTTGGGCTACTAAAAACCTATGAAATTCAGTGAAAAAAACGTTGTTAAAAGGACGTTATGGTTACAAGAAAAAACAAAAAACCCTTGAAATTCACCAGTTATGGTAAGCTAAGCAATCATAACTCCCACCATCACTGTGCACTGCTAAAACTAACACCCAGGACATGAAATATGACATCACAAATATCATTGATGACGTCACTGATGACATCTCATATCTGGGCCACTTGTTTTTGTTCATTGATATATCTAGACCCGTTTTTGTTTTTTCCAGGAACAGTAAGAATTTTAAAATTGAATAAGGCTTTTATAACTAGAAGTTAACCTTGTCCTACGTTCTTAAGACATTTTCCTAGTGTTTGGCCTTTGCTCATGGTGCACATACTTGGGGAAATAAGCGTTTTAAACACACAATTCATTTGTATACATGATCATGGACTCTAATGGTATTGTCATTTTCTCGTGCTGCTCTTTGTTTCCTTCTTACTGGAGTGTCACTGTATGTGCATTGTGTGTCTTTATATGTATTGTTTGTGCAAACACAAGTGTGTAGTAAATCTTGTGTTGTTAGCTATTCATTTTAAGTTTAACATTAGACTAAATTGTGTTAGCCTTGCATTCATTATTTTACTAATTAATATTACCAGATTAAAAATACTGTACTTCTGTGGTGCATGCTGCACCCATTTACTATCTGAATGTATTATTAGGTTGTTTTATAAACAAGAACACTTAAATACATTTTTAATACATTAAGTAGGTCATGAGACGTCTCCGGATTATACATGAGATGTTGCTACAAACATTGTACACCTAACCCCTTCTAGCATCTTTTCATCAGAATTAATTTGATATGGGATGTCATCAATGATGTCATCAATGACATTTGTAATGTATCTTTCATGTCCTGGGTGTTAGTTTTAGCAGTGCACGGTGGTGGTGCGAGTTATGAACTGTTGAATTTCAAGTTTTTTTTTCAGTTTTACTTGTAACCATAACGTCATTTTAACAACACTTTTTCACTGAATTTCAAAGGTTTTTATGAGTGCAACTTAACCATAACGTTCCTTTAACAACAATTCTTTTCACTGTATTTTATGGGTTGTTACCAGTGCACCATAATTTGCTAAAACTTTCTAATATCATACTAACCCCCTATATAGCAGCTGATCTAGGAAGTTTCAACTAAAAACTGTGTCATTCCCCACCTACTAGCAACATTTCTAACACTTCTATGAACTTTCTGCAACTTTTTTGCACCTTTTTTCCACTAACGTCTGACGTCATTGCAGACTTTCCGGACAGTGTCACGTGACCACACAGTAGTGCGTTCTGATGACCTGTTCACAAACAGGTCAGCACTTCACAACCGGGTCCATGCTTCGTGAACAGTTCGAAACTGTATTTTCAGCCGATCTACGAAGTTTCAACCTGAAAGTTTACCCTTGCATAGCTTCTAAACGTATTCTTACTGATTTTCCATTTGAAATCCAGGAGACAGAACATACTTCAAAAAGTATTACCACAACTGCTATTTAACTTCAGAAATGGCATCTACCATGTACATCCCTCCAGCCCAGGGACCACCACCAGCTGGAAAGACTGGACAACGGAACAAGTCCACTGATGCAGAGAACAATCAAGAGGACCAGGAAGATGAGATAGAGGAAATGCCTACCTCCAGCACCCAGAAAGAATCATGGGTGTGGCAGTTCTTTACCACCTTTGGGGTGCACCAAAAGCTCATTCTACCAAGATGAAATGCACTCAGTCCCGGGCAACCTGGGCAGTACTGCTACGGGACCACCTCCATGCACCGCCATACCAAATCCAACCACCAAGATGCTCTCAAAAAAGCTGTTTCTTTCTCAGGAAGTAGTAGGCTGTCTTCCTCTGCCTCATCTTTCTCAACCGATACTGCCACCACACAGGCTACTTATGTGGGGCAGAAGATCCAGCCAGCTACCTTGCAGCCATAAGAGAGGCTGTTAATCCATATATTTCAAAAACAACACTACTACGTATATACTGCAACAAACCACTCTGAGGGGGGAGCAGTTTCAAAGTGCTTCCGAGGCTGCAATCAAGGAGCATAAGAAACACTGCCCCTTACCTTAAATTTAAGGCACACCCAACATTTTCCCCTGTGCACCTGCCCCTCATTTCCTTCCCCCACCTTACATCCTGGCCTCTCCTGCACACAAACATATATTTTTTAAAACACCACAAAAAAGGTTCCTTTTGGACCCACCTTTCACAGTTAAAAAATTGAACAAAAAAAATGTATCCTATAGGTTATATCTATTTTACATTTTTCAATAAATTAGTTAGATTCAATAAGTTTCCCAACATTTCCATAAGCATTTTGCACTATGCTAATGGACAATTATATAGTAGAGAAAAAAGACAAACTATTTTCTGTCACAAATCCTTTTCTGTAGCATACAAAAACGACCATAATCAATGGATCTTTATAACTGTCCACCATCTCTGCAGTCCCCTTTCCAGACCAAGCATCACTAAAACACCCAGATAGCACGTGCACGCCATCACACAAGACGGCCATTCTACCCTTTTCAATTTTATGTTTGCAACATTCCCTCATTGCCTGCTTTTGAACAGTCACACATCCATCCAACAATTACTTCCAAAAACCTTACATGTAACCCTATCAACATATTAAACTTCCACACACCAACTGTCACTTAACAATGTTCTACAAACATTTTCCATCTGCATTTCCTTTACTTATATAACAAATTGTACACAGTACTACTATAAATGCACATATGCATTGTGCAGGAAGACAAGTGTGTTAATGAAAGGGGGCGTAGGGATGGGCAAGTGTTGATGTGAGCCCGGGAAGGAAGAGCCAATGGTTGCCAATGTGGGAGGCCACTACCTAAGAAGTGGGGCAGAAGAGTCCCAAGGGTGTGTTGCACGGTGGCCAGGCAGTGGGCCCGCAAGGGCAGTGCTGAAGGGGGGAGATACTGGGGTCAACTAGGTATAGTGCCTCAAACCTGTGAAGTTAATGAGGCACCAGTGACAGTGGGATCAGTTAGCAGAGAAAAAAAAGAGGGTAAGAGGAAGACAAATGCAGAGTTTTGAAAGGTTTCCAGAATTTAAGGAAGTCTGGCTCAAAGTGGCAGTGGCTCAAAGTGGCAGGGACACTATTCCAAAGAAAGGCACCAGCTAAACAGAGAGATCTACGCCCCCCTCTCTGTTTGGAGAGCATTTCGCAAGCAGACAATTGGAGTGAAAAATGCTCAAAGCTCTAGCAGTGGAGTATTTAGCAGCAGAAAGCTGGAAATAGCGTGGTCCCATGCACCAGAAAGTTTTGTGGATGATGCTGAGGGTCTTTAATTACATCCTTACATCAACCAGAAGCCACTGTAGAAATGTTAGGGCTGCTGAGATACGATGCCTAGCCTTCAGGCCAAACGTGACTCTTGCAGCCCTATTCTGGATTAGCTAAACGGGCCATACAAAACAAACAGGGAGGTTGACAAACAGGATGTGGCAAAAGTGAAGCCTACAGAAGACCAGGGGTCTCCAAACATTCATCTTCTCAGGGAATGTAAGAAAATGTAGAATTCCTGCAAAGAGGTGAAGCTAAAAATGGCCCTTCTTCCAAAGGCCCAGCATGTGAGGAGTCAAGGAAAGGGAGGAGTTAAACATAACCCCAAAGTTTTTGGTCTCACAGGATAGCGAGACTAGAGAGTCGAAGGACAGCATCCAGAAAGTGGGAAGTAAGCAGGGCACAGGCATCGCAATAAGAAAAATCTCCATGTTACTGGTATTCACACAAAGATCGTCAGCTGCACACCATGTCTGGATAGTTGTAATGCAATTGGGGATCAGAGAGGTAGATAAGAAAGTAGTAGAGGGAAGTTTCAAGCAAAGCTGTGTATCATCACCATAACACTGGAAATTAGGAGAGAAGGAGTAGATGAGGTGGGCCGGAGGGGCAAGATACTATTTAAAAAGACAAAGTAATAGGATAGAACCCTGGGAGATGCTGCAGGTAGAAAGTGAGGTGGTGGAAAATAAACAGCCCTGTTGCAACTGGAAAGAGGGGTTAGTCAGCAAAGAGGTCAGCCAGCCCAAGCCAAAGGTATCATGGAAGTGTTCATTAAAGATAGAATGGTTCACTGTCGTTAAGGCGGAGGAGAGATCAATGAGCACTATCATCAATTCTGCTACAATGAAAAATGCCATTCACACTTCAATTATATTATTATGCATACAAACTTGGGACACTCCCCTTATACTACCTATAAAAACTCTACACATATTACTATAGTGTATGTGACCCCTGGCCGCATTCTTGAGGGTACAGTCTATGACCATGCCCCTAAGAATCTGTCCACAACTATCACAATACAATTAAACCATATAACAAGTATGTCAAATACACCTTCAAATAACAACACTCACCCAGACCCCCACTCAACCCGAATCCCAATAACATACACAGAAACAAAAATTCACAGCACACACACCATCACCTACACAGCTTATTTCACCTATAAAAAGAGCTGTATATCAATTGCTTTCTACTGCCCCACCCTTTCCATTCCCTCATCCACAAAATAACCCCAAATATATTTTACAGACTTCTTTTCCCCACAGCACTCTCTGCAGATAAAGGACATGGTCTGCCCATCCAATATAGCCACGGTTTCAAAAATTATAACAGACCTCACACTTTCAAACATCCAATCAGTGTGTGTCTCTCTGCAAAGTTTGGTGACCATCCGTCGAATGGCACCAAAGGTATCAGCTACCAAAATGTACTCTTTCTACAAGTGATGCAGAGGAGGATAATGAAGACCACAAAGAGTATGTAGTAGAAGTGTCGACTTCCGGCGCCCAGAGACAGTCATGGGTGTGCCGGTTCTTTAAGACTGCAGGGGCAGGTCCCAAAGGCTCTGGCTGCCTGTGTTGAATACATTCAGTGTGGGGTCATACTAAATCGCACACAACATGGGCAGTACGCCTTCAAGACCACCTCCATGCACTACCAGACCAGATCCAATCAGCCAGGTGCTCTGAGAAATGTTTTTCCTTTCCCAGGGAGAAGCAGGTTAACGTACTCTACCCCATCTTCCTCAAACACTCCTATCACCACACAGGATCCTCCTGTGGGTCAGATAATCCCACCAGCTGCCTCACAGACCATATAGGAGGCTGTTGATCCTTACCTTTTGAGGGTTATAGTTTTTTACATGTAATGCGACACACCGCTCTACAGGGCAGAGCTGTTTTAAAGTACTTTTGAGGGTTCAGTCAAGGAGAAGGAAAAACACTGCTACCTACCTTCCATTTAAGGCCCGCTTCACATCTTCCCCTGTCCACCTGCCCATCCATAGCTATGGTTGATGCCTCTTCCCTCCAGTCCCTCCCCACCTTATCTCCTTGCCTCTCCTACAAAAAAAATAATCCCCCAAAAATATAAAAGCCAGAAACACAACAAAATGTTCCTTTAAGAGCCACCTTTCCTAGTTAAAAAATAGAATAATAAAAAATACACACGACTTTTTGTAGCCTGTATGGTCCGAGTACAGTACAATACTCCACGGACACCCTGAAAATTCCAGGAGTGGGATGGGGGAATTAAAATCCTTTTAATAGTTTTACATAGAAAAATGGGGTTTTATATACTGAACTAACAAATGTTCTACTGAACTTACTTATTTTGTCCAACTTTCACAAAAAGTGCTTCTCATTTTTTTATGTTTTTATTTTTAATTTACTACAACTACTGAAACATACTTTACGACATATTTCATGAGTTCACAAACATTGTTTCAGTGCATTTTGGATATTGAAAAGTAAAATCTGATTTACGACATCAGTCAAATTCACTCCATCTCCTCAAACATTATTTATGTCATCCAACTTGATATTTCCGTTGTGAAAAGATTCCATTTCTAAAGCATATAAAAAAGCACATACACCTCCATTCACAAGCTGTTTATCTTCTTCCATCTGAGGACAAAACAAATTTGGACGTCTCCATATTTGTCTTGGATTGATTTTTTTAAAAATATATTCCCAGCTGGAAACAATACAATTAGTAGCCTTCAGCGCAACCTGCAAAGATCCTGCAGTCACATAGCCCCAACTGTTGCCTCCGCAATGCACAACAATAATATCTGGACATTTAAAGTGAGCCATCCTCTCTCAGAATGGTAATAAGGTTACCCAGTTTAACCCACAATCTGCATTCCATGAAACTTCCTGTTAGTCCACTCCAATAGTAGCACAGACGCCATGAAATTCACTATAAACCTTCAATGACTGGATCCAGGAATCTCCCACCATCCACATACTTCGCTTCTTCACAGCCACAGCCATAGCCATCTTCACTACACACAACAAAGAAAACACTTCCTACTCTGACTCCTGTACACATTTACTCCTCCTCAAGACTCACAAAACCTGATCAGCTAATTGCCCTTAAAAGACCTGGATGGTCTGCGGACTCAGTGACACCTGCAAACCCTCTTTGCACCTATAAAAACAGCTCCATGTCAACTTTATTCCACTCCCCCACCCTTTCCAGCTTCTCTTTTGGCCACCAACTAACTTCAAATGTGTTTCCCAGACTTTTTTTTATCACTGCACTGTCTGCGGTTAGTAGAGATGTCCGCAGACTCAGCGGCACCTGCAACCTCCATTCACAAGCTCTTTATCTTCTTCCATCTGAGGACAAAACAAATTTGGACGTCTCCATATTTGTCTTGGATTGATTTAAAAAATATATATATTCCCAGCTGGAAACAGTACGATTAGGCTTCCCAACATATCCTTCAGCGCAACCTGCAAAGATCCTGCAGTCACATAGCCCCAACTGTTGCCTCCGCAATGCACAACAATAATATCTGGACATTTAAAGTGAGCCATCCTCTCTCAGAATGGTAATAAGGTTACCCAGTTTAACCCACAATCTGCATTCCATGAAACTTCCTGTTAGTCTACTCCAATAGTAGCACAGACGCCATGAAATTCACTATAAACCTTCAATGACTGGATCCAGGAATCTCCCACCATCCACATACTTCGCTTCTTCACAGCCACAGCCATAGCCATCTTCACTACACACAACAAAGAAAACACTTCCTACTCTGACTCCTGTACACATTTACTCCTCCTCAAGACTCACAAAACCTGATCAGCTAATTGCCCTTAAAAGACCTGGATGGTCTGCGGACTCAGTGACACCTGCAAACCCTCTTTGCACCTATAAAAACAGCTCCATGTCAACTTTATTCCACTCCCCCACCATTTCCAGCTTCTCTTTTGGCCACCAACTAACTTCAAATGTGTTTCCCAGACTTTTTTTATCACTGCACTGTCTGCGGTTAGTAGAGATGTCCGCAGACTCAGCGGCACCTGCAACCTCCATTCACAAGCTCTTTATCTTCTTCCATCTGAGGACAAAACAAATTTGGACGTCTCCATATTTTTCTTGGATTGATTTAAAAAATATATATATTCCCAGCTGGAAACAGTACGATTAGGCTTCCCAACATATCCTTCAGCGCAACCTGCAAAGATCCTGCAGTCACATAGCCCCAACTGTTGCCTCCACAATGCACACAAATAATATCTGGACATTTAAAGTGAGCCATCCTCTCACAGAATGGTAACAAGGTTACACAGTTTAACCCACAATCTGCATTCCACGAAACATCCTGTTCGTCCAGTCCAATAGTAGCACAGACGCCATGAAATTCACTATAAACCTTCAATGAATTGATCCAGGAATATCCCACCATCCACACACTTTGCTTCTTCGCAGCCACAGCCATAGCCATCTTCACTACACACAGCAAAGAAAACACTTCCTACTCTGACTCCTGTACACATAAACTCCTCAAGACTCACAAAACCTGATTGGCTAATTGCCCTTAAAAGACGTGGATGGTCTGCAATCCCTCTTTTCACCTATAAAAACAGCTCCATGTCAACTTTATTCCACTCCCCCACCCTTTCCAGCTTCTCTTTTGGCCACCAAATAACTCCAAATGTGTTTCACAGACTTTTTTCTCACTGCACTGTCTGCGGTTAGTAGAGATGTCCGCAGACTCGGCGGCACCTGCAACCAACGTTTTCACCTATAAAAACAGCTCCATGTCAACTTTATTCACTGCCTGATCCTTTTCAGACCCTTTTTTTGCCACCAATAACCAAATAACCAAATAACCCTAAATGTGTTTTCCAGACTTTTTCCCCACTGCGCTATCCACAGACATCGGTGGTTGTCCAGGGATCCAAAATGGCGACCATTTAAAAAATATGACACATCTCATGCTTTTGAGGATCCAATCAGCGGGCGCGTACCATGTCTGTGGACATCACGACGCCCCTTGATTGGTTCAGATGTGTCAGCGGACACCGAATAGGGAAGTGAGTCCACAGTCTGGACACAGATATACATCATTTTTTTACCTGCTTTTTTCAGTTTTTAAAAAATCTACTGGACAGATTTACACCAAATTTACAGAAGCACGCTTTTGGGACCAAGCTGGTGCTCCTGGTGCAAATTTTGTGAACATCCGTCCAGCGATTTGGGTTGTAGGCGCAAGCAAATATTATTTTCCATTGTGTCTATGAGGATTTCTACACATTTTGGGACCCCCCCTATAGCTTTGGCCCCTCTGGTGCAAACTGCACCAAACTTCCCAGAATCAGTTGGAGGGGCCATATATATTTTTCACAATGTCTGGTGAGGACTCGTCCGGGGGGGTGGCAAAGTTATAAGCCGCCCAAAAAGTGCTCTTTCTATGAGTTGATCAACTTAACCATAACTGCTGGGCTGCTACCACAGGCCCTGTATTGTTTACATATTATACGGCAGCGGTCGCTGTCCTAAAGTTAAGCTGAAACTATTGTACATACACTTTTCCCAAAATTCTATTGCTAATAACTTTTGACTCGCTGTACAGATTTAGATGAAATTTTCCAAACAAAATGTTTGTCACAGGCCCAGAAACTGGACATTTTGTGAAAGATTAATTCAAAATGAAAAAACACTGTTTTTAACCTACTCCCATTCAGTTTCCCATAGAGAAAAAGTGAAATTTGTGGAAAGCCTTAGTGCAAAAATCGCTGGACGGATTTGGTCACAACTTGAGCACAAAGTATTGACTAGATTTCTGGGAGAAGTTTTGGGTAAATATATTCAGTAGTTTTTAAAATATTCAATGGTGAAGGGGTGCCCCCACCCCCAAAAAAAGCTATATCTCCCATAGTGATTTGCAGCAGAGGGGCATTTCAGAAATTAAAAATCACCATGTTTTCTTTTGCTCAATGCAAGCGCTTAACGTTGTAATACCTGGGGATGCCGACAACGAAAAGTGCTCAAAAACCTATCTGGAGGTGGAAAAAGGATGCAATTCCATTAGGCTAGATGTGGGGGTGGGAAAAGGAGGACACAATGTGAAGTTGGGGAGTTCATGGTGGTCTGGGAGCCAGTTAGAGTTCAAACATTTTCAGCTTTTTGGGTTAATACCAGGGAATCTCGATTCTCGTATTAACCAGGCAATGCTGCCAAAGGTGCTCACACAAGAAACTGCGGCAAACAAACCAAAGAGTTATAGGGAGGGTAAGCAATTCAGAGGAGTGGGGTACCAAGAAAAGAGGAGGAGGGGCACATGGTGAGTGCATGTGAGGTTATGGAACACATATAAAAGGCCATGGCAAGTATACCCCCAACATGGCAAAAGGACATGGCAAAAGGACATGACTAGTGTGCCTTAAATAACTTATTGGTGAAACATGATAGTGGGTGCAATGTGTACAATTGCCATGGCCGAAGGCTATGTCTAGTGGCCCATAAAGAAGCCTATTGGTGCAATATGTACAGTGGCCACGGACGATGGCCATGGCTAGTGTGCCCCAAAGAAACCTATTGGTACAACCTGTACAGTGGACATGGCAAGTGTGCCCCAAAGAAAGCTATTGGTGCAACATGAATAATCGCCACGGCCATGATTAGTGAGCCCCGAAGAAATATATTGGTGAAAAATTGTGAAAGAAACCTATTGATGCGACATGCACAGTACGCACAGTGGAAAGACATTGTCAGTGACCATGGCCGAATGCCATGGCTAGTCGGCCTGAAAGAAATACATTTTTGCAAAATGTACTCTGGCTATGGCTATTGAGCCCTGAAGAAACTATAGTAGAACACACGCTTGACATTCACTGAAAAAACACCCTGGTTATATAGAGACGTTAAGATGAAATTTTGCGCTACAAAACCCCTGAAATTTGGCAGTCATTTCAAAACAAGCCCCCTCTTGAGCAACAGATGACCACACTGATGACATTAGAGATGACAATGGTGATGGCATCACCGATGACGTCACCGGTGACATCATTAATTATATTAATTATGACATCACTGATGGCATCAGTAATGACTCATTATGGATGGTAACATGGTAACATATTTTTGTGTCACTCTCTTAGTAAATAAGTTAATTTATTATACTGAAGAATAATAAGAACATGCCGTAGATCGACAGACAGGTGCACACGTATGATATGATTACTTGGGGAATATTCATTTACAAATTATTTTAATTTTGTTTAATAGCAAGAACATAAAACAGTCCATTGTATAGAATGCACATATTTGAGGCACATGTACTTTAGGTATTTTTAAGATAATACAATATGTATATATAGTAGTGAAAACATGAAAATAGAAATTGATAGAAACAGAAACATGTTTATTCCTGATTGTTGGGAATTTACTAAATGTACTTATTTCAATTTTCTTTTGTAATTATTATAAAAAGGGTATATAAACGTATAGTTTTCTAAATGAAAACTGTAATAAACAAAATGGGGCAACAAAGTACATGGCCCTATGCATTTCAGTAGAGTAGAATGGAATAATTCTAAGTATGGGTAATAAAAATCAAAATACTACATTATAATACATAATAATATATTTATAAAACAAACACAGCTTAGAAATGGAAGAGTTAATTTTAGACATGTAATTGAATTTGTAATATTTTCAGTTATTTCTTTTGTAAATGAATTATGACTTTTTAATCCACTCTACAGATGACCTGTCAAATGAAATGCATGCTTACATAATATACAATTTTTGTTGCTGTACTCATTTGTGTATGTACTTCAAATTGAGGATTGTACACAACCTTTGAAGAAATATGAGCAGAATAAAATGTACTTTGTAAATATATTTATCTAATAGAAATTAGTTCTCACAGTTGAACACTAAATTAAACAAATCATTACTTTTATCAGTCAAGTCATGTATGATGCTATCTATTATGTCATTAGTGATGTCATCCATGATGTCAACAATGATGTCATCTTTGTGGTCATACGCTGCACAAGAGCAGGCACGCAGTAAAGGTGGCTTTGCTTGAAATGGCTGCTGAATTTCCAGGGTGTTTTGTTAAATTTTCACCTTAAAATATTTTTAACCAATGTTTTTTCAGTTAATATATATATCTGGCCAAATCCAATAAACACTACTGCATACTCTTCAGAACTATGACTGTGTTGAAAGCTTGCCAAGGTTACATAGATAAAAAAAGAAAAGGTGAAGATTATGAAGAGAAGGAAAAGAAATCTGTTTTTACACCGTGGTAGATGTGTACATACATTCCTAATGTTAACAGAAATGGATCATTACAAAAATGAAAACACTGTAAATAGTAGGCACAGAGTAAGAAGTGCAAGAATCGAAGGGAAGAAGGAAAAGAAGGTCACTGAGAAAGAAGGAAAGATGGGAATCAAATAAAAGAAAAAAAGGAAAAGATGGAAATTAGTTTTCAGACAGTGGCACAGTTTGTCCATAAATAATTAAAAGCTTTATAGTAAAGCAACATAAAGTATTACAATATTGTAAAAAGTGAGAAACAGAGCAAGAAGTAAAAGACAAGAAGGAAAAAGGAAAATAATCACAGAAAATGAAAAAAAAATATTTAGGGAAAGAAGGAAACAAAAGAATAAAGTAGGAAGAAAACAATTTGTTTTTACAAAGCGGTAATGGTAAGAATTTGAAAGATTTGGCATTAGAAGGGGTTTCCACTAAGATTAACAGGCATACATGTATAATTAAAATGTTGACAGGAAAGGGGCACTATATAGAAAACTAAAGGTTCATACAACAAGAAGTAAAAGAAAAAAAAGAATAGCAGTTCACAGAGAAAGAAGGAAAAGCAAAGAATGGAACAAGGAAAAGAAGGACACTTTTTTGCAAAAATAAACACAAAGGAGATTACATGAAGCTACATTCAATATATAACAATGAATAGAAGATGCATTGTTATTACATTTAACCCACAATTAATCTTCTTTGTGCGTGTTGTGGACAGGGGTGAATCATCCATAATTGGTGACGTGGTAGCCTGGTGTCAACTGGCAGTTAGGGCATTTTGCTGAGACGAAAATGCTCTGTGTGAGAGTTGATCTGCCAGATGCAAAGGCCATGGCAAGTGGGCCATAAAGAAGCCTATTGGTACAACATGAACAATGGCCACGGCCATGGTTCGTGTGCCCCAAAGAAATATTTTGGTGAAAAATTGTGAAAGAAACCTATTGTTGCGACATGCACAGTGCCCACAGTCGAAGGCCATTGCTAGTGGGCCCGAAAGAAATACATTTTTGCAAAATGTACTCTGGCTATGGTTAGTGGGCTCTGGAGAATCCATAGTAGAATACACGTTTGAGATTCACTGAACTCAGTTCAGTGCAATGGTTTTCCCCAGTCGCTTCTGTGGAGTGATAATATTCATATTTTGTATTCCTGCAGATCCGCAATTCAGGAGTTTGCAAATAGCTCCTGTGCTAAGTGTATTAGCACCTAGATCTTTTCAACACAATCCTTAAACAAGTGTGTTCGCTGCTAGCTCAGTGTTCAGACTGTGCACCATAATACTGGTAGAATATATTCAACCGGGCAATCTACCTTATCTTTCGACTAGTAGTGGAAGAAGCACAAACGTTTTTGGGCTTTCAAGCACATGCCCCCTCATAAGCTATAACAGCAGCATAGGATCACTCTAACATTACAAGCCTTTCTTGGAAGTTGCCAATCAGTCCTTTGTCAAACTCTTCAAGGCAATTAGTACCATATAAAGACTTTTAAAAGGGAATTTAATTTCTGACAATGCTTAAGTTTAATCTCTGATGGGCCTGGCCTTTGGGCCCCAGAGTGCAGTGACAAAAGAATGTGTTTCCATTTGTTCTGAAAGTTACAGCTTGCTCCTGAAATGTGAACGTAGAAAAAGCCATTTCAGCCAGATCACAAATTCTGCAGTGCAACTCATTAGACATCAATGCAAGTTCACCACCAGTTCAGAGCCACAAGAGCACATCATTATGTGGCTTCCAGCGATGGCTGCTAGGTGGTTGTGGGGCATGTGTGATTTGGCATAAATGGCATGATCTACTTTCACATTTTATTAAAACACCATAACTTTGCTCTTGTTTGCTACATTTGCCTCAGTGGTCCAACCATAACACTATCAGACTATACTACATTGATAATCCCTAATAAGGGTTATAAACAACATGTAGTTGTCTCCAGCCTTGAGAACTGTTTGTCGTGAGTCGAAGAAGCTATGAATGAAATAGCACTGTCCTGTAAGACAGATATACTCTTCTAGAGCTAATGGCCTGCATCTGGGCTATTTTGCATACCCTCAATATTTTACTAATGTGGCACTGAACTGAAAGTGAACTTCCAGTTATGGCTCCTGGGTGGTGCTGTTGCATGGGTGATTTGGCTCAAATGATGTATTCCATTTCCTTAAATTAGGACATATATAAAAACATGGGGGAAACTAGGCCACGGCTTCAGGCCGTAGATATGTGTGACCTTACAAGAATAAGACGAGAATGCAACAGGGCTTTGCATTAACGGAGCATACCTATGATTTCAGATGTCTGTATGCAGGACTAGAATCCTAGCCGAACTGAAACTGAACAGTAATGAGCACAATATATGTTGGCCTTTAAAGACAGACTATTTACAATTAAAACGTAGGGGGCCATGTGTTGAACACTTGACCTAAAGATTAAAGGCTTTGCAAAGCTGGCTCAAATGCGGTTTTCCAGTTATTCAGTCAGAGCAAATTGAAAATGCAAAGGAAAGATATTCCTTTTTAACCATCTACGGAAAACCTACTGCAGTGCATTTTTGACCTTCTTGGGCTTGTTCAATGTCTTTTCATGTAGAAAGCACAATTGTATCCATATTGATGGGAAAGAGCAGTTCACAACCTTTCAAGCACAACAGTGGAGGAATGAAAACATTCTGTAAAGCAGTACATTAACTTACTTAACTCTTGTCTATAAGTATGTTAGGTTATCATGTCTGTATAATGTTGTAAATTCATATATCTCTCACTTTTGGATTACAGAATGTCCAAAACAAACAAGGTCACCTTTTCTTTCTGATGACATTTATGGGAAACAGGAGTTTATGTATTCATTTATTGAGATGTTTGTCACAAAAAAAAGTACCAAGCCTTGAAAAAATGAGTCTTCACAGGATTAGTGGAAGGCCAGCCATATAGGCAAACACGTGTGGAAGAGGCATTTTCCACGAAGCAGGCTGGTTTCAGCACTGTTGACCCTTTTCAAGTCTTAAAATAACCTATTGGTAATGGACACTTTAGGAACATAATAAAAGGTGAACAGACAGGCTAACATACAACTAGACTGGGAAGACAGACCAAAATAAAAATGGGATACAGCTGTCAGTCCAGCCACAGCAGACACCAAGCGGAATTTCCCAGGACCACCAATTGCTTTATCCCTACTAATTCTGGGACTTGTACATGGACACTACAGCTAGTCTACGGTCTGGGAGTGGGGAGGAATTAACATTGCTAATTAATATAGACTGCACATTTGCGGTCTTTGGAAATATATAAATTGGGGGTGATGTGGCAATAAGGGAGGAATAGAGATCCTGGCCCAGATGTTTGTGGATGATGCCATTGTTATCTTCAGGTTGGGCTTTAGCCTCTGCAGATTATTGGCAGAAATTGAGGTATTCTGCCACGAGGTATCTCTTACTCAATCAATTAAATCAAGGATCCTGTAGTTGATCGCTTCCTTGCTCAAGTCTTTATATCATCTTTACACTATGCCTTTACTGTCAACTCCAGCACCAGAGAATTTTTACTGCAGGATCGCTTTTCCTTTTGAGACCCAATTCTGCCCTTGGCTCATATGGCGTTACCTGGCTCCTAGAAAGAGGCAGTATGGGATAAGGTAAGAGTCACACCTAGCTGTGTACATGAATCTGAAAGGAAAAGCCACCAAAGAATTCAAAGTTTTAAATCCACTTTAACTACGTTGGTCACACGCGACTACATTCCATTCTGTCAACCAGCATTGCAATTGGTGGTCATGTCCTTCAGTGGTGAAACTTATTTTATCCAGATGGAGTCCCACGTTTTTGTCAGAGCCCATATTAAATGGATTTCTGTCATGACCAATCCTGTCCCCAACCGTGTTAAGCACAATTATAAAACCACTGGGACGTGTCGGAAGATTGGGTGCCTCCATCAATCAGTGCGATGATGGCACCCTCCTATAACATTTCAAGCAGCATCATAAACTTATAGCCCCAACTCAGTGACAGCAAAGACTGGATATCTAATACAAAATATGAGCTCATTTTCTCAAGCTCAGTCCTGCCAAGACTGAGTTCCTCCTGGTGTCCAACGATTGTACTTCCTTGCCATTTCAATCCTGGTACCTGACAGAGTAGCACTGTTACATTCAAACCTAATGAAATGTCAGCCACTAGTGTTCACAAAAGACACCAACATTGAGGCGATGCAATGCATAGAGAGAAGAGTGAGGATTGAATCGTCAAGTGGAACAGCCTGTCCAACACAGCTTACCCTAGTGAGGTAGATGGTCTAATACATTTGGGACTATCTTGTCAAGGCTTTACAGATTGGTTCTTACTTTTCTTTCACTCGATTCTTCCTTGAAGAAGCCTCAAATTCTGGAAACCCAAGCACATTTCAATATTCAACATGCAATGAAACATTTCTAATCAAAACTAGAGACCCATGCCCTTTTTCTTATTCATATTAACGATTTCTGTAATAGTGGAGGTAACCATCAGCAACAGGCATGGTTAATATAGAATGCCAATACCTGAAGCGTTTAAAAGACTTTAGTACAATTTTCAGAATCTTCTAATTAGCTCGTCCATTCAGAGTATTTCTGTGAAATTCTCGGTGCTATTACTACGAATTTGCCCAGACAAGTTAATTTCTAACTGGGTGGGCCTATCAGAAGATCTGCACCCCTGTTCCACCTTTCCATCTCGTCTTTGTGGCACCTCACTGCCCAACCTTGCGACCCCAGCCCCCTAGCTCTGCACTCCTGCCCACGTCTTCCCACTGAGGCTGCAGGAGGATGGCTTCTCATCTGCTTCTCCATAGCTTCCTGTGCATGGGACCAATGCACACCTAGCCCGACCAACAGGAAGTCCCCATGCATGGCTATGTTTCCACGGCAGAACAATGCAGTGGGGATGCCCCAGCTAACCTCTTAGTGTTTTCTTTTTTTTTGGGTGGGGGGACCTCTAAGGTTTCCAAAGCCCGACTTTCTGTGCATGTGCTGTGCTTGTGACCATTAAGTCAGGCTAACAGCCTTGAATTCCCCTTCGCCCTGTGGTGCTCAGGCTTAATTCATTCATGCATCCCATCCACAAAAACCTTTGATGGCAGGTGTTCATGCGAAATTGATGGCAGGTGAGACATTTAATAGAAGAAAAAAAAGCAAAACAAAACAGGACTTTCTTTTTTAAAATTTTATTCAGCAGTATCTCTCAACCATTTACAAATAACAAATATGTCACCATTTCATAAAATACAAAAGATGCAAATCGAAAACTGTTTCACAAACATTCACCTAAAATCACAAACAAGGCAAGGCATCCAGCAGTACAATTCACCACACCACATTGAAAAATGCAACAAGGACCCACTCCGAATATGAACTTACACAAATCATGTTATATCAACAATTATTCTTTCTTTCCTGGTAATTCATTTGATTCTAAAAGCTTCAAATATCTACTGCAACAGAAGTGGGATGTCCATTCAACAAACACACCAGAAGACCCTCACAATCAACGTGCACTGAGTTGCCAACCAGTTTGCCAAAGTATAAAGAAGAGTTTCATTGTAGAGTTTGAAAGAATGTGTTGGCTGCTTTTAAACGCAAACATTGAAATGTTTTGGTGCCAAGCATATGTTTTATATCCCCATTTAAGGTATGGACCCTATCCCTCTATGTACAAGGAGCCTGGAGACTATGGGAAAAGGAAAGAGAAAAGCTGAAGGTCCCAGGAATACTGTCTTGTTATAATAGTTTTAAGACTTTGCAGTATGTACTAGAGTTTTTTGCTTTTTATTAAAATATGTTTTGGTTATATATTTAACCTTTCACATTAGACTTGTGTCAAAGAATAAAACTTAGTTAATTACAATCTTAAAAACATGACATTTTGTTGAAAACAAATAAATAGCATAAAATATAACTGTTAGTATACTATATAGAAGGAATACTTGCAACAAGAACTTTGATTTCTCGTCTTCTACAAATTCATGCTCTCCAAAAATCGGACTGTGGCTATGATTAGAGATACATATTTAGCATTAATTATTGTTGTCCATGTATCATTAGGCGATATACTCTGATGTGCTTTGAAATATTTTCCATAATGTTCTTTTCAAGTGGCAATTAAGGCTGTACATTCGAGTAATAAGTGTGCAAGCGTTTCAACTTTACATTTGTCTTTGCAAAATCTGCACATGATTTCAGAGGCCTTGTCTTTATTACGTTGAGCCATGATGGATCTTATTGGCCATAGATCGAACCTCATTCTCATAATTCTTGCTGAATATGTGGTATCAGGATAATTTTGCAGATATCTGGGGATTTTATCTCTTTTCTTTATTGATAATTGGGAATTTTTGAATGCCTTATATATCTTTCATTTTTCTAAAGTTTTTATCCAGTCGATGTCAAATACCTTTTGCTTCGCTCTGGCAGGATTTGTTACGAGCAATGGTCTCTCCATTTGTCTAGATGCCTATTAGCATATTTTTGTAGCGATTTAGAGACAGCAGGAATTAATGAAGTTTCTTAATTTTCAGACATTAGGCATTTTCTGAATAGTAATAAGGTCTTCCACCACACCTTCCCTCTCAAAGATGTTAGGCCCAGCTCGTATCTGATTAATTAAATCGGAAGACTCCTGGGTACTGGCAATACATGTTTCCAAACAGACCTTTGATCAGTTCCCCATTTGGATGGTGCTGTGGCAGCTTGGATTGTGCATAAGTGACGGTCGGGATTACCTTTTCTTTGTAGTATGTCAAAACCGGTTTGTATGAACATTTCCCATATTTTGTATGCACCATTTTTGCCTGGGATGACAATAGTTGCATTCTCTGTCTTATCTCTAGTTTGTATGGTATTTCGGTGAGATTGTTATTGATATTTACGCCCAAATATTTGTATTCATATACCAGAGTTAGAGATTCCGTGCCAATGGTGCATTTGTATTTCATGTGTTTCTGCTTATCTTTGCTCATATCAATTGCCATAATGTTGTTTTTTTGACCATTGATTTCCAATTTATTCGAGCAAGCATAAGCATGAAGAGCAGAGAGATGACTTTGTAGGCTTATGGCAGTCTGGTAAAAAATGACCAGATCGTCTGTGTAAAGAAGTGTTGCAATTTTTGTTTGTCCCAATTTTGGTGGAAATGTGTTTTTAGCTATCAAGTGTTTGGTTACAGCTCTTATATAGAAGTTAAACAGCATGGATGCTATAATACACCCTTGCTTCAGGCCTTTGTCTATCGGTATGGGTTGAGATAATAAGCCATCATGGTTCAATTTGACCCTTATAGAGGTATTTGAATAAAGTTGGCTCATTATGTTCAGTAATTAAGGAGGGAATTGGGCATTCTCTAGCTTTATCCACAATGATTGCTGAGAAACTGAATCAAACACCTGTTTAAAGTCCACAAATGCAATGTAGATAGGAGTATTGGTTACAATTGATAGTTCTTTCAAGACAGCTAGGATTAACTAGTTGGGTGCAGTACCTATTCCTGCAATGAATCCTGCTTTTTTTTTAATCAAGCCTTCATATCACGTAAAACTAGACGAGCATAAATGTTTCCAGGTACGTCTAGTAATGCCAACGGTCTGTAATTGGCTGGATTATTTCTAATGCCTTTTTTAAATAGGGGTATTATTATGGACTGTTTCCAAGTCTGTGGTATTTTCCCTGTACTTTCAATTGTTTGATAGTGTGCAGGGCAGTTACCTATTCTTCTGGATGGTGTTTAAGAGTGTGGTTAGATAGACCATCCGAATCCGGGTCACAAGATGAACTGAGTTATTTTATCTGTAGTAATATATCTAAATGGTCAAACTGAAAGTCTTTCACGTTGTCCACAGGCTATGCTTCAGAGGTATTGCGATCAGGGCCGGGTATAATGTAGTATAGTATTCATTCCATCTATTTTTGTTAATGGTGTTTAGTAACAGTGATTTGTTTCCATCCTCATTAGCACTTTTTAGCAGCTTTCAAATATGCGCACTAGACTTGGACACTATGCAGTTATCATTATTCTCTTGGGTTCTCAGTGCTTCAAATTGTTTTATTTTTCATTTGTATCTCATTTTGATTCTAGCGCTGTTGGATTTTTCCTCCTTCCAATCACGGTTGTCCAGATTTTTATCTCAATCTTCATTTTGGCTTTCAATGATTTTATTTCACAATTATTTGGGCATTTGTGTTTGAATGTAGGGCGTTCCAACATGGAAATATGTGCCATCAAGGTTAGAAAGTGATTATAACTTTGGTTGGGTGACTTATTTTTGTTCATGATTGACAGTTGTTTTTCCTTTTTAAGTTTTTTGTGGAATTTGCAATTTTCGGAGCCGACCAGTTGATTAGATTTCTGCCACTATTTATTGATATCTCATGTAAATAATATTGTTGAGAGGGTCTGGGTGGAAGCATCCAGGGCACTTCCAGCAGGTTATGGTCACTCTCACGGGTTTTAATTATTTTAAAGTTGGTGATTTGAATTATCATATAGGAGGATACAAATACATAGTCCAACATCGCCTCAGATGCATTCCTTTTCCAAATGGGTTTAGCAGGAATGTCACCTTCAATAGTTCCATGAAGTATGGTCAAGTTGTGTTCGTTCATCAAGGCCATCCATCTCTTATATTTATTAGATTGTGCTTTCTTGTCCAAGGTGATTCATCATAGATTTAGATCGCCTGCTATGATTATCAGATAAGGATGAGGCTCATCTAATACCAAATCCAAGGATTCCGTCACGTATTTTATGAATGAGTCATCTGATATCAGGGCAGAGTTCGAATAAATATGGTTTATGGTCTTTCCATCGAAAAGCAAATCCATCAATGGAAATGCATCAAATGTATATCCATCGAAATGCTATCTTTAACATGTAAAGGTATCATCGAAACTTGTCCATCGAATATAGGAATAGACAAGTTTCAATGGAAATGTACTTTTAAATTTAAAAGATAGCATTTCAATGCATTTCTTTTTCAGATTAAAATGTTACATGGAGCTGTCCAGTGCTGAAATCTTCAAAGTATTTTGGCACTAGCCAACTTCATGTAACATTTCAGTTTTTCTTTTTTTCTTTTGGACTGTTCCACCCAATCCCCTGCCACAACCCCCAAGGCACCCTAACCTAACGCTAACCCTAACCCTAACCCAACTCTACCCCTAATTCTAACCCTTGCCCTACCCCTTACACTAACCCTAACCCTAATTTTAACCCTTGCCCCACTCCTTACCCTAACCCTAACCCTAATTCTTAAATTTAAAAAATCCATTGAATATCCATCAAATTTTATTCAACGAAAATGCATTTCGATGGAAAGTATTTTCAATGAATAAAATTCGATGGAATTGACTTAGATTAATAGATTTTCGATGGAAAGTCTAGATACCAATAAATATTAAGTAGAGCCACATGTGTACAGTTATTTCGAACTTGTGCAAGTTGTAATTTAAGCAGCTGAATACAGGGATGTGGCGTGGACACGTAGTCAGTTTGCCTCCAGAGTCGATCCTAAGAGCAGTCAATAATCCAATCATAGGCCTTCCCTTGGCTTGCTTTATGGCAGGAACCCAGCAAAGCTCATAATTGGGTAGTATTGGTTGGTGATACATCCGGGTTTCTTGAATGAGTATGAATTGATAATTGATATTTAAAGGATGATCAGAATTCCACGTGTATTCCATTTGCTAATTTAAAAGGATCAAGAGAGGCGCAGTTTTGAGCCTATTTGTATGAGGAATGGTTGATATGTTTTATGGCTTCTTTTAGCTAGGACCGTTTGAGGTGGCAGATCAATGTTTATTGGCTTCGCAATATACCTCACAAATTAATTTGCCTTGGCTGCCTTTGCAGTCTATTAACAATTCACAATCCTCCTTTTTTGATGTTCCCTGGTATTGCTCCCTTACTGAGGGTTTCACATGCGTGTCTTCAAGAGTAGAATATGGAGGTCATTACAAGGTGGGCGGTAAGGGATACCGGCACTGATAAGGAGACCAGTGCCGGTAATCCCTTACCACCCAATTCCAAGGTCCCTTGGCGGGGACCGTAACGGACGTGTGGTCGGACCACACGTTCTTTACGGGACCTGTTAAGGGACCTTGGAGCTAATAATGGTACTGCAATTTGCCGTACCGTTATTGGTGCCTTCCACCTTCCCATTGAGCCCTATGGGGGCTCAAATGGGAATAGGGAATCGCTTTTGGAATGGGGATTTACTGGGTTCACCTAGGGCGGAATGTCCCGGTAAGTCCCCCCTCCACTAGACCGGACCCGGACAGGATTTTGGAGAATTCTGAGAGTGGCTGTGTCCATTGTCTTGTTGTTCTTTATTAAAATGGCTTCTATGTTATTAGATTCAATAGATCTTCAATCTTTAATTGATTGAAAACTTGTCAAAATCATGGTCTGCTTTGGAAAGGGGCCCTTCCAATCTTTGTCAAGCATGGTCAAAATGAGGTTATCTGTTTTTCCAGGGCGTTTGGAGACTCTTTTCTCATCTTTGTCTTCATGTCCCATTTCCTGATTATCACAGCTTTGTGTTTTTAGTTTCATTTGTTTCGATTGGGCAATCTTAGACCAGCTTGTTTTTCTGGGCGAGCCAAATTCTCGATTTGAGTAATTTCTTTTAAATGGTTCTTGTATGGGTAACTTTTGCGACTCAAATTGAATTTTGTCCAAAGCTTTTTGTGCATTTTGTCCAAGTGCTCTGTTGGTGGAATTAGAACGGGCGTGAAGATGCAGCCCGCATTTTGTTATGTCGTCATCTATGGTCATTCTGCCAATCATTTTATCATTTGTAATAGGCAGGCCCTCAGGGTCTTCATTATGTTGGAGAGAGGTGACAGAGTAAGTAGAAACATTCATCAAATGGTCCTCCAACTCTGTAGAACTATTAACATCCAAATGCCCTGTTATTTCATCATCATCATTTTCATTAGGCTTCGATTCTGCATCCTTTATTTTTTATACCAGTGGATTCACAATTATTTGCTGTGCGCGGCTCAACATACATTTTTTTGTTTTTGATTTTCTTATTTTGTGGGTGTTAGCTTGATTGTTTTGATTTTTTTTTGGAGTGATTATCTTATCAGTATGTATTTTTCTTTTCTGTTTGGATTTGGTGAATAACTCAAATATGGGATCTTGTGCGACGTCACAGATTTCAATTACACTATCAGTGTTCTGTGAGTGTGGATTGGTTTTCTTTTCTTGGCTTTTCACTTCAGTCAGGTTTGTGGCCTCTGAAATGTTAGAGGTGGTTTTACTAGTGACATCTGGACTACGAGCAATTTTTTCCATTTCATCTCTGCAAGAAGATATTGCGAGGCATGATGACGTTATTGTATTGCATTTTTCCTGAATCAATGCTGAGCTGAACTTTTGTTCCCACAGTTGAGCTGCGATATCTATTGAGCAATCTTTATTTTGTTAATGGAGATCAGTTTGGACGCAATCAGATTGAAGGCATTTTGCTGTTCATGTATTTTGGCCTCTAAAAGTTTGTAGTATTTAGTGATGATAAATAGATTATTGTTCATAGCGTTTAATGTTATTTCGTGACTGGGACTATTCCTTTGCCTCATCCCAAATGATGGCATAGGCGTGGGCGTCAGATATCAGAGTTGCATTAAGGAATGAATCGGCACTGGACTGATATAATACTGGCAAATGAGATAAGTTGGATGTGTGCATCAAAGGCGAGGCCATTACTGTGTCATATATGACTTCAGGAGGAGGCAACAGTGTGGGCATCACCTCATCAGAGTCCAAATTGGCAGCTTCATTCACCAAGTTTGTGCTTTGCTCGTTCCTGAAATAGGTAGGCAAGTTTGAGAAATACTTAGTTCCAGCAATAATCTGAGTGGATTGTACATGGGCTGTAAATGGCTTTTGTGTTTCATTCGCAGTTGGTTTAACTTGGTATTTATTTTTTACAACCTGAGAAAACAATGGAATTGTAACGTTTCCTAGCGCATTGTGTATTTGCGCCATAGTTGTGACTACAACAAAAATGACCGGCACTGACGTTTCAATAATGTCACTGATCGGTTGTTGAGGCACTGGGCCAGTTAACGCTGAGCAAGATAACATTTCCTAATCAGTGGGGTAATTTTTTGTGTTTCCAGCTGCTTGTTTAGCTGCGGTTGACAAAGTAAAAAGTGATAGTGGTTCAAAGTTGGTGGCAGAAGTGGACAAGGCGTTGTATACTTTACTTGTTGGAATTCAGAACAGCCTCAAGTCAGAGCCATGCGACTTTGAGCTCGCCATTTTCGCTTGTGTTTTCTTGTTGTTGGCATGCGCATGGCGGATGAAACGATTCTCCTCCATTGTCGGAGCATTTGCAGGCAGCTTGGCAAAGTCAAGCATATTGGATTTCAAGGTGTAAGCCATGCCTGGTCAGCCCTCGAAGCAACGGAAAAAAGCAATGAGAGTGAGCCCCAAGTGCCTTTGGTGAGAAGCCGTTCGCTGTTTGCTGAGTAAGCTGAACAGGCAGAAGAGACACTCACCAAAGCACTCCCGCAAATGCGCGTGTGCCCAGGATTTATAAGGCTGCCTTGTGCACTGAGTAGCAGTAGTAGATGAATAGTATAATCCACAAGGTCCAAACAGGAGCGGCAGGTATGGCAGAACAGGCATTCACCAAGGCACTCCCCCAAATGCGTGCATGCAAATGTGCGCATGCCCGGGATTTATAGGGCTGCCTGGAAGGGGCATAGTTAAGGCTTGTGCACTGCGTAGCAGTAGTAGATGAACAGTATAATCCACAAGGTCCAAACAGGAGCGGCAGGTATGGCAGAACAGGCATTCACCAAGACACTCCCCCAAATGCGTGCATGCAAATGTGCGCATGCCCAGGATTTATAGGGCTGCCTGGAAGGGGCAGAGTTAAGGCTTGTGCACTGAGTAGCAGTAGTAGATGAACAGTATAATCCACAAGGTCCAAACAGGAGCGGCAGATATGGCAGAACAGGCATTCACCAAGGCACTCCCCCAAATGCGTGCATGCAAATGTGCGCATGCCCAGGATTTATAGGGCTGCCTGGAAGGGGCAGAGTTAAGGCTTGTTCACTGAGTAGCAGTAGTAGATGAATAGTATAATCCACAAGGTCCAAACAGGAGCGGCAAGTATGGCAGAACAGGCATTCACCAAGGCACTCCCCCAAATGCGTGCATGCAAATGTGCGCATGCCCAGGATTTATAGGGCTGCCTGGAAGGGGCAGAGTTAAGGCTTGTGCACTGAGTAGCAGTAGTAGATGAATAGTATAATCCACAAGGTCTAAGCAGGAGTGGCTGGTACCGCATCACCAAGGCACTCCCCCAATTATAAATCTATAAAACATGTTCTAAACTGTTTTTAGATCTATGATATATGTAATGATGTTGATCTTAATATGTTTATTATTGTTTATTTTAGATGTCATTATATAATTTTGCTATGAACTAATTTGCTACTACTTTTAATGGAAAAAGCATGTCTGAAATAAATAATTGACTGACTATACCATACATAGAAAGTCATCGTAGACACAAAACCTTGTACTTCTTTTTCCATTCAATGACTGAAAACTGCACAGAACAACTAGACACCTTCACCTTTCACATAGTATACTCATTTAACTTCAAAGAAATAATGGAGCCAAAGCCTGGGATGACATGCTTTATTGCAAACACATGCAATGTGCATTAAAAGCAAAATAAAGGACTGTAGAGAAATCGTCAGACTCGAGCAGAGAGTCAAACCGACAAGGTGGATAACTAGGTCTGAATGGCTGACAATTATATGACAATTTGAAATCTGGCTTTAAAAGCCACTTTTTGCTTGCTCTGTTCTTTGTATCTGTTCCTCAAATACAAAAGTATAGAACCTTTCCAAGGTGTTGTTGCAGGCTTTAAAGTCAGGTTTTTATCATTGACAACACTTGCTAGTAATTGATGTCTTGAAAGATTTCTGGTAGGTATTTGAAATAATAATGGGGTGTGTGTACTAGGTGTAGAGGAAATCTGACCCAAAATCCATACACAAAATAATCCAATGGCCAAATGAGCATAGTACCATATTTGCAAGAGGAAATAACATTTATTACATGAAAAAAGGTCTCAGACAGTCCATAGAACTGAACTGACACAGAGCTTGTCACATCCCACGAGAATACAGTTGTTATAGTGGGAGAATACTAAGTTAAACTATATGAGTTACAATGGTATCCCACCACCATGGCTACCGCCTATAAAACATGCTATCCCCCATAGACCCCGGCCCGATTGGCCTCACACTATCTAAGCTCAGTGCCCCAACATGTGGTCTTGTTACACTGTCATCGACAGGCTAAGGTATGGCATTGTGTACCCGAGGATAAAGGCATCTTGATGAATCAAGACTGTCACGTGATGTGCACCCCTCAGTTTCAGATGCGGCTGGGGAGAACTGGCAAAGCCAATTCTACCTTGCTAGGACAATAGGCCTTCTCATTGTACCCAATACTGTGGCGCACACAAGTTTTTTCCTTTTGAGACCCAATTCTGCCCTTGGCTCATATGGCGTTACCTGGCTCCTAGAAAGAGGCAGTATGGGATAAGGTAAGAGTCACACCTAGCTGTGTACATGAATCTGAAAGGAAAAGCCACCAAAGAATTCAAAGTTTTAAATCCACTTTAACTACGTTGGTCACACGCGACTACATTCCATTCTGTCAACCAGCATTGCAATTGGTGGTCATGTCCTTCAGTGGTGAAACTTATTTTATCCAGATGGAGTCCCACGTTTTTGTCAGAGCCCATATTAAATGGATTTCTCCAATCCTGTCCCCAACCGTGTTAAGCACAATTATAAAACCACTGGGACGTGTCGGAAGATTGGGTGCCTCCATCAATCAGTGCGATGATGGCACCCTCCTATAACTTTACAAGCAGCATCATAAACGTATAGCCCCAACTCAGTGACAGCAAAGACTGGATATCTAATACAAAATATGAGCTCATTTTCTCAAGCTCAGTCCTGCCAAGACTGAGTTCCTCCTGGTGTCCAACGCTTGTACTTCCTTGCCATTTCAATCCTGGTACCTGACAGAGTAGCACTGTTACATTCAAACCTAATGAAATGTCAGCCACTAGTGTTCACAAAAGACACCAACATTGAGGCGATGCAATGCATAGAGAGAAGAGTGAGGATTGAATCGGCAAGTGGAACAGCCTGTCCAACACAGCTTACCCTAGTGAGGTAGATGGTCTAATACATTTGGGACTATCTTGTCAAGGCTTTACAGATTGGTTCTTACTTTTCTTTCACTCGATTCTTCCTTGAAGAAGCCTCAAATTCTGGAAACCCAAGCACATTTCAATATTCAACATGCAATGAGACATTTCTAATCAAAACTAGAGACCCATGCCCTTTTTCTTATTCATATTAACGATTTCTGTAATAGTGGAGGTAACCATCAGCAACAGGCATGGTTAATATAGAATGCCAATACCTGAAGCGTTTAAAAGACTTTAGTACAATTTTCAGAATCTTCTAATTAGCTCGTCCATTCAGAGTATTTCCGTGAAATTCTCGGTGCTATTACTACGAATTTGCCCAGACAAGTTAATTTCTAACTGGGTGGGCATATCAGAAGATCTGCATCCCTGTTCCACCTTTCCATCTCGTCTTTGTGGCACCTCACTGCCCAACCTTGCGACCCCAGCCCCCTAGCTCTGCACTCCTGCCCACGTCTTCCCACTGAGGCTGCAGGAGGATGGCTTCTCATCTGCTTCTCCATAGCTTCCTGTGCATGGGACCAATGCACACCTTGCCCGACCAACAGGAAGTCCCCATGCATGGCTATGTTTCCACGGCAGAACAATGCAGTGGGGATGCCCCAGCTAACCTCTTAGTGTTTTCTTTTTTTTTGGGTGGGGGGACCTCTAAGGTTTCCAAAGCCCGACTTTCTGTGCATGTGCTGTGCTTGTGACCATTAAGTCAGGCTAACAGCCTTGAATTCCCCTTCGCCCTGTGGTGCTCAGGCTTAATTCATTCATGCATCCCATCCACAAAAACCTTTGATGGCAGGTGTTCATGCAAAATTGATGGCAGGTGAGACCTTTAATAGAAGAAAAAAAAGCAAAACAAAACAGGACTTTCTTTTTTAAAATTTTATTCAGCAGTATCTCTCAACCATTTACAAATAACAAATATGTCACCATTTCATAAAATACAAAAGATGCAAATCGAAAACTGTTTCACAAACATTCACCTAAAATCACAAACAAGGCAAGGCATCCAGCAGTACAATTCACCACACCACATTGAAAAATGCAACAAGGACCCACTCCGAATATGAACTTACACAAATCATGTTATATCAACAATTATTCCTTCTTTCCTGGTAATTCATTTGATTCTAAAAGCTTCAAATATCTACTGCAACAGAAGTGGGATGTCCATTCAACAAACACACCAGAAGACCCTCACAATCAACGTGCACTGAGTTGCCAACCAGTTTGCCAAAGTATAAAGAAGAGTTTCATTCTAGAGTTTGAAAGAATGTGTTGGCTGCTTTTAAACGCAAACATTGAAATGTTTTGGTGCCAAGCATATGTTTTATATCCCCATTTAAGGTATGGACCCTATCCCTCTATGTACAAGGAGCCTGGAGACTATGGGAAAAGGAAAGAGAAAAGCTGAAGGTCCCAGGAATACTGTCTTGTTATAATAGTTTTAAGACTTTGCAGTATGTACTAGAGTTTTTTGTTTTTTTATTAAAATATGTTTTGGTTATATATTTAACCTTTCACATTAGACTTGTGTCAAAGAATAAAACTTAGTTAATTACAATCTTAAAAACATGACATTTTGTTGAAAACAAATAAATAGCATAAAATATAACTGTTTGTATACTATATAGAAGGAATACTTGCAACAAGAACTTTGATTTCTCGTCTTCTACAAATTCATGCTCTCCAAAAATCGGACTGTGGCTATGATTAGAGATACATATTTAGCATTAATTATTGTTGTCCACGTATCATTAGGCGATATACTCTGATGTGCTTTGAAATATTTTCCATAATGTTCTTTTCAAGTGGCAATTAAGGCTGTACATTCGAGTAATAAGTGTGCAAGCGTTTCAACTTTACATTTGTCTTTGCAAAATCTGCACATGATTTCAGAGGTCTTGTCTTTATTACGTTGAGCCATGATGGATCTTATTGGCCATAGATCGAACCTCATTCTCATAATTCTTGCTGAGTATGTGGTATCAGGATAATTTTGCAGATATCTGGGGATTTTATCTCTTTTCTTTATTGATAATTGGGAATTTTTGAATGCCTTATATATCTTTCATTTTTCTAAAGTTTTTATCCAGTCGATGTCAAATACCTTTTGCTTCGCTCTGGCAGGATTCGTTACGAGCAATGATCTCTCCATTTGTCTAGATGCCTATTAGCATCTTTTTGTAGCGATTTAGAGACAGCAGGAATTAATGAAGTTTCTTAATTTTCAGACATTAGGCATTTTCTGAATAGTAATAAGGTCTTCCACCACACCTTCCCTCTCAAAGATGTTAGGCCCAGCTCGTATCTGATTAATTAAATCGGAAGACTCCTGGGTACTGGCAATACATGTTTCCAAACAGACCTTTGAGCCGTTCCCCATTTGGATGGTGCTGTGGCAGCTTGGATTGTGCATAAGTGATGGTCGGGATTACCTTTTCTTTGTAGTATGTCAAAACCGGTTTGTATGAACATTTCCCATATTTTGTATGCACCATTTTTGCCTGGGATGACAATAGTTGCATTCTCTGTCTTATCTCTAGTTTGTATGGTATTTCGGTGAGATTGTTATTGATATTTACGCCCAAATATTTGTATTCATTGACCAGAGTTAGAGATTCCGTGCCAATGGTGCATTTGTATTTCATGTGTTTCTGCTTATCTTTGCTCATATCAATTGCCATAATGTTGTTTTTTTGACCATTGATTTCCAATTTATTCGAGCAAGCATAAGCATGAAGAGCAGAGAGATGACTTTGTAGGCTTATGGCAGTCTGGTAAAAAATGACCAGATCGTCTGTGTAAAGAAGTGTTGCAATTTTTGTTTGTCCCAATTTTGGTGGAAATGTGTTTTTAGCTATCAAGTGTTTGGTTACAGCTCTTATATAGAAGTTAAACAGCATGGATGCTATAATACACCCTTGCTTCAGGCCTTTGTCTATCGGTATGGGTTGAGATAATAAGCCATCATGGTTCAATTTGACCCTTATAGAGGTATTTGAATAAAGTTGGCACATTATGTTCAGTAATTAAGGAGGGAATTGGGCATTCTCTAGCTTTATCCACAATGATTGCTGAGAAACTGAATCAAACACCTGTTTAAAGTCCACAAATGCAATGTAGATAGGAGTATTGGTTACAATTGATAGTTCTTTCAAGACAGCTAGGATTAACTAGTTGGGTGCAGTACCTATTCCTGCAATGAATCCTGCTTTTTTTTTAATCAAGCCTTCATATCACGTAACACTAGACGAGCATAAATGTTTCCAGGTACGTCTAGTAATGCCAACGGTCTGTAATTGGTTGGATTATTTCTAATGCCTTTTTTAAATAGGGGTATTATTATGGACTGTTTCCAAGTCTGTGGTATTTTCCCTGTACTTTCAATTGTTTGATAGTGTGCAGGGCAGTTACCTATTCTTCTGGATGGTGTTTAAGAGTGTGGTTAGATAGACCATCCGAATCCGGGTCACAAGATGAACTGAGTTATTTTATCTGTAGTAATATATCTAAATGGTCAAACTGAAGGTCTTTCACGTTGTCCACAGGCTATGCTTCAGAGGTATTGCGATCAGGGCCGGGAATAATGTAGTATAGTATTCATTCCATCTATTTTTGTTAATGGTGTTTAGTAACAGTGATTTGTTTCCATCTTCACTAGCACTTTTTAGCAGCTTTCAAATATGTGCACTAGACTTGGACACTATGGCAGTTATCATTATTCTCTTGGGTTCTCAGTGCTTCAAATTGTTTTATTTTTCATTTGTATCTCATTTTGATTCTAGCGCTGTTGGATTTTTCCTCCTTCCAATCACGGTTGTCCAGATTTTTATCTTAATCTTCATTTTGGCTTTCAATGATTTTATTTCACAATTATTTGGGCATTTGTGTTTGAATGTAGGGCGTTCCAACATGGAAATATGTGCCATCAAGGTTAGAAAGTGATTATAACTTTGGTTGGGTGACTTATTTTTGTTCATGATTGACAGTTGTTTTTCCTTTTTAAGTTTTTTGTGAAATTTGCAATTTTCGGAGCCGACCAGTTGATTAGATTTCTGACACTATTTATTGATATCTCATGTAAATAATATTGTTGAGAGGGTCTGGGTGGAAGCATCCAGGGCACTTCCAGCAGGTTATGGTCACTCTCATGGGTTTTAATTATTTTAAAGTTGGTGATTTGAATTATCATATAGGAGGATACAAATACATAGTCCAACATCGCCTCAGATGCATTCCTTTTCCAAATGGGTTTAGCAGGAATGTCACCTTCAATAGTTCCATGAAGTATGGTCAAGTTGTGTTCGTTCATCAAGGCCATCCATCTCTTATATTTATTAGATTGTGCTTTCTTGTCCAAGGTGATTCATCATAGATTTAGATCGCCTGCTATGATTATCAGATAAGGATGAGGCTCATCTAATACCAAATCCAAGGATTCCGTCACGTATTTTATGAATGAGTCATCTGATATCAGGGCAGAGTTCGAATAAATATGGTTTATGGTCTTTCCATCGATGGAAATGCATCGAAAAGCAAATCCATCAATGGAAATGCATCAAATGTATATCCATCGAAATGCTATCTTTAACATGTAAAGGTATCATTGAAACTTGTCCATCAAATATAGGAATAGACAAGTTTCAATGGAGATGTACTTTTAAATTTAAAAGATAGCATTTCAATGCATTTCTTTTTCAGATTAAAACGTTACATGGAGCTGTCCAGTGCTGAAATCTTCAAAGTATTTTGGCACTAGCCAACTTCATGTAACATTTCAGTTTTTCTTTTTTTCTTTTGGGCTGTTCCCCCCAATCCCCTGCCACAACCCACAAGGCACCCTAACCTAACGCTAACCCTAACCCTAACCCAACTCTACCCCTAATTCTAACCCTTGCCCTACCCCTTACACTAACCCTAACCCTAATTTTAACCCTTGCCCCACCCCTTACCCTAACCCTAACCCTAATTCTTAAATTTAAAAAATCCATTGAATATCCATCAAATTTTATTCAACGAAAATGCATTTCGATGGAAAGTATTTTCAATGAATAAAATTCGATGGAATTTACTTAGATTAATAGATTTCCGATGGAAAGTCTAGATACCAATAAATATTAAGTAGAGCCACATGTGTACAGTTATTTCGAACTTGTGCAAGTTGTAATTTAAGCAGCTGAATACAGGGATGTGGCGTGGACACGTAGTCAGTTTGCCTCCAGAGTCGATCCTAAGAGCAGTCAATAATCCAATCATAGGCCTTCCCTTGGCTTGCTTTATGGCAGGAACCCAGCAAAGCTCATAATTGGGTAGTATTGGTTGGTGATACATCCGGGTTTCTTGAATGAGTATGAATTGATAATTGATATTTAAAGGATGATCAGAATTCCACGTGTATTCCATTTGCTAAGTTAAAAGGATCAAGAGAGGCGCAGTTTTGAGCCTATTTGTATGAGGAATGGTTGATATGTTTTATGGCTTCTTTTAGCTAGGACCGTTTGAGGTGGCAGATCAATGTTGATTGGCTTTGCAATATACCTCACAAATTAATTTGCCTTGGCTGCCTTTGCAGTCTATTAACAATTCACAATCCTCCTTTTTTGATGCTCCCTGGTATTGCTCCCTTACTGAGGGTTTCACATGTGTGTCTTCAAGAGTAGAATATGGAGGTCATTACAAGGTGGGCGGTAAGGGATACCAGCACTGATAAGGAGACCAGTGCCGGTAATCCCTTACCACCCAATTCCAAGGTCCCTTGGCGGGGACCGTAACGGACGTGTGGTCGGACCACACGTTCTTTACGGGACCTGTTAAGGGACCTTGGAGCTAATAATGGTACTGCAATTTGCTGTACCGTTATTGGTGCCTTCCACCTTCCCATTGAGCCCTATGGGGGCTCAAATGGGAATAGGGAATGGCTTTTGGAATGGGGATTTTCTGGGTTCACCTAGGGCGGAATGTCCCGGTAAGTCCCCCCTCCACTAGACCGGACCCAGACACGATTTTGGAGAATTCTGAGAGTGGCTGTGTCCATTGTCTTGTTGTTCTTTATTAAAATGGCTTCTATGTTATTAGATTCAATAGATCTTCAATCTTTAATTGATTGAAAACTTGTCAAAATCATGGTCTGCTTTGGAAAGGGGCCCTTCCAATCTTTGTGAAGCATGGTCAAAATGAGGTTATCTGTTTTTCCAGGGCGTTTGGAGACTCTTTTCTCATCTTAGTCTTCATGTCCCATTTCCTGATTATCACAGCTTTGTGTCTTTAGTTTCATTTTTTTTCGATTGAGCAATCTTAGACCAGCTTGTTTTTCTGGGCGAGCCAAATTCTCGATTTGAGTAATTTCTTTTAAATGGTTCTTGTATGGGTAACTTTTGCGACTCAAATTGAATTTTGTCCAAAGCTTTTTGTGCATTTTGTCCAAGTGCTCTGTTGGTGGAATTAGAACGGGCGTGAAGATGCAGCCCGCATTTTGTTATGTCGTCATCTATGGTCATTCTGCCAATCATTTTATCATTTGTAATGGGCAGGCCCTCAGGGTCTTCATTATGTTGGAGAGAGGTGACAGAGTAAGTAGAAAAATTCATCAAATGGTCCTCCAACTCTGTAGAATTATTAACATCCTCATGCCCTGTTATTTCATCATCATCATTTTCATTAGGCTTCGATTCTGCATGTCCTTTATTTTTTATACTAGTGGATTCACAATTATTTGCTGTGCGCGGCTCAACATATATTTTTTTGTTTTTGATTTTCTTATTTTTTGGGTGTTAGATTGATTGTTTTGATTTTTTTTGGAGTGATTATCTTATCAGTATGTATTTTTCTTTTCTGTTTGGATTTGGTGAATAACTCAAATATGGGATCTTGTGCGACCTCACAGATTTCAATTACACTATCAGTGTTCTGTGAGTGTGGATTGGTTTTCTTTTCTTGGCTTTTCACTTCAGTCAGGTCTGTGGCCTCTGAAATGTTAGAGGTGGTTTTACTAGTGACATCTGGACTTCGAGCAATTTTTTCCATTTCATCTCTGCAAGAAGATATTGCGAGGCATGATGACGTTATTGTATTGCATTTTTCCTGAATCAATGCTGAGCTGAACTTTTGTTCCCACAGTAGAGCTGCGATATCTAGTTGAGCAATCTTTATTTTGTTAATGGAGATCAGTTTGGACGCAATCAGATTGAAGGCATTTTGCTGTTCATGTATTTTGGCCTCTAAAAGTTTGTAGTATTTAGTGATGATAAATAGATTATTGTTCATAGCGTTTAATGTTATTTCGTGACTGGGACTATTCATTTGCCTCATCCCAAATGATGGCATGGGCGTGGGCGTCAGATATCAGAGTTGCATTAAGGAATGAATCGGCACTGGACTGATATAATACTGGCAAATGAGATAAATTGGATGTGTGCATCAAAGGCGAGGCCATCACTGTGTCATATATGACTTCAGGAGGAGGCAACGGTGTGGGCATCACCTCATCAGAGTCCAAATTGGCAGCTTCATTCACCAAGTTTGTGCTTTGCTCGTTCCTGAAATAGGTAGGCAAGTTTGAGAAATACTTAGTTCCAGCAATAATCTGAGTGGATTGTACATGGGCTGTAAATGGCTTTTGTGTTTCATTCGCAGTTGGTTTAACTTGGTATTTATTTTTTACAACCTGAGAAAACAATGGAATTGTAACGTTTCCTAGCGCATTGTGTATTTGCGCCATAGTTGTGACTACAACAAAAATGACCGGCACTGACGTTTCAATAATGTCACTGATCGGTTGATGAGGCACTGGGCCAGTTAACGCTGAGCAAGTTAAGATTTCCTAATCAGTGGGGTAATTTTTTGTGTTTCCAGCTGCTTGTTTAGCTGCGGTTGACAAAGTAAAAAGTGATAGTGGTTCAAAGTTGGTGGCAGAAGTGGACAAGACGTTGTATACTTTACTTGTTGGAATTCAGAACAGCCTCAAGTCAGAGCCATGCGACTTTGAGCTCGCCATTTTCGCTTGTGTTTTCTTGTTGTTGGCATGCTCATGGCGGATGAAACGATTCTCCTCCATTGTCGGAGCATTTGCAGGCAGCTTGGCAAAGTCAAGCATATTGGATTTCAAGGTGTAAGCCATGCCTGGTCAGCCCTCGAAGCAACGGAAAAAAGCAATGAGAGTGAGCCCCAAGTGCCTTTGGTGAGAAGCCGTTCGCTGTTTGCTGAGTAAGCTGAACAGGCAGAAGAGGCACTCACCAAAGCACTCCCGCAAATGCGCGTGTGCCCAGGATTTATAAGGCTGCCTTGTGCACTGAGTAGCAGTAGTAGATGAATAGTATAATCCACAAGGTCCAAACAGGAGCGGCAGGTATGGCAGAACAGGCATTCACCAAGGCACTCCCCCAAATGCGTGCATGCAAATGTGCGCATGCCCAGGATTTATAGGGCTGCCTGGAAGGGGCATAGTTAAGGCTTGTGCACTGAGTAGCAGTAGTAGATGAATAGTATAATCCACAAGGTCTAAGCAGGAGTGGCTGGTACGGCATCACCAAGGCACTCCCCCAATTATAAATCTATAAAACATGTTCTAAACTGTTTTTAGATCTATGATATATGTAATGATGTTGATCTTAATATGTTTATTATTGTTTATTTTAGATGTCATTATATAATTTTGCTATGAGCTAATTTGCTACTACTTTTAATGGAAAAAGCATGTCTGAAATAAATAATTGACTGACTATACCATATGACATAGAAAGTCATCGTAGACACAAAACTTTGTACTTCTTTTTCCATTCAATGACTGAAAACTGCACAGAACAACTAGACACCTTCACCTTTCACATAGTATACTCATTTAACTTCAAAGAAATAATGGAGCCAAAGCCTGGGATGACATGCTTTATTGCAAACACATGCAATGTGCATTAAAAGCAAAATAAAGGACTGTAGAGAAATCGTCAGACTCGAGCAGAGAGTCAAACCGACAAGGTGGATAACTAGGTCTGAATGGCTGACAATTATATGACAATTTGAAATCTGGCTTTAAAAGCCACTTTTTGCTTGTTCTGTTCTTTGTATCTGTTCCTCAAATACAAAAGTATAGAACCTTTCCAAGGTGTTGTTGCAGGCTTTAAAGTCAGGTTTTTATCATTGACAACACTTGCTAGTAATTGATGTCTTGAAAGATTTCTGGTAGGTATTTGAAATAATAATGGGGTGTGTGTACTAGGTGTAGAGGAAATCTGACCCAAAATCCATACACAAAATAATCCAATGGCCAAATGAGCATAGTACCATATTTGCAAGAGAAAATAACGTTTATTACATGAAAAAAGGTCTCAGACAGTCCATAGAACTGAACTGACACAGAGCTTGTCACATCCCACGAGAATACAGTTTTTATAGTGGGAGAATACTAAGTTAAACTATATGAGTTACAATGGTATCCCACCACCATGGCTACCGCCTATAAAACATGCTATCCCCCATAGACCCCGGCCCGATTGGCCGCACACTATCTAAGCTCACTGCCCCAACATGTGGTCTTGTTACACTGTCATCGACAGGCTAAGGTATGGCATTGTGTACCCGAGGATAAAGGCATCTTGATGAATCAAGACTGTCACGTGATGTGCACCCCTCAGTTTCAGATGCGGCTGGGGAGAACTGGCAAAGCCAATTCTGCCTTGATAGGACAATAGGCCTTCTCATTGTACCCAATACTGTGGCGCACACAAGTTGCCTCCCCGGCCTTGTAACTAATTTACTGGCATCACTTCTGCACCTCCTATACCAAATCACAGGACGTTCCATACACAGCTCCCCATTGTCTCCTTCCAACCCCAGATGCCCAGTATTGATGTGACTGGGGCACCGCTACTGAGTTTGAATTTCAGGGATTTGTTTGTTTAAGTTGTGTGGTTACTTGTATTTCATATGTAATGACCATTTTTGAGAAGGGCAGTAGAGCTCTTAAATCATTTCTCGACTTTTTGGCATCACAAAACTTTATGCCTTGTTCTCATGATTTTGTCCTTCAAAGGGCTCATACCTACAAACTCACATTCCTTTCCCACCAATTTCAAGCCCCGCAGCTTGATAAAATGAGTGTTTATCTATGCAACTGGGTGCCTCTAACCTCAGATCATCTCCTGAGTAACAGGATACATTTGTTTTTCAAGCTAACTACACAGAGCCACGCCGCCACTTCAGGGCTTGCATTCTATTCTACTCGAATTGCACCAGGCCTCAACTTCAAAGATGGCAATACTTCTCTCATGCTAACACACTGACCTCCCTTCTCACATAACACCTTTCTGACTGCATCTTCCACCTGCCTCTACGTCTTCCTGCACACTGTACTTCAGGCCATGCAGTTTTAAATACAACTAAAAATGGGGCCTTTAATACTGTCCAACATATAATCTCTGCAATTGCAACCCTAGTAAATGTGCTGCTGATTATGTGTTGCTACATGTGAGCATCTAATAGGCATCAAACCTAACTAACAAAAAATATGCTTCTTCATTGCAAACCTCAATCTGCTTCCGCGATAATTCATGGTACTAGGTTTTTCTCAACCTGTACCTTTTTGCCCTGCTGAGACGTTGGACATGCATCGCAACATTGCACCCCTTAGTAAATATCCCATTAACTAACTGTTTGCTATCATCCTGGGGTTCCCATGCTCTGGACACGTGACGTAACTCCCCCCCACTTGGGCATATTCTTTGGGTGTACCCGTAATGAGGTAGCATTGTCCAGCTCTAGCCAAAACACCTCCAGATCTTTCGGTTTGTCATTTGGGAACCCTTTCTTCACATGTGATAGAATATTGCTATAGTATTGTCCCATGGTTCCCCTGTAACAGCCCTCCACATCTCCTGAATCTATAATAAGTATTGTGCTGGGTTTTCATCCTCTTTTATGATTTGTGCCATTATCGAATGCATGTCCGGTGTAATGGGATACGCTGCACCACAGGGCAACCAATACTTTAGCTTGGCAATCATTAAAATGTGCTCCATCATCGTTGTCATCCCCCATTCATATCCTTGGATTCCCCGCTCATTTCCAGATGTTGGGTCAGCTTGATCTCCTTATAAGCAGAAAACAAACTTGTAATGTCTCCTATAGCTAGTGTAATGCCAAGTGTGTGTTTACCAAGTGCATATATCCATTGACCTGCTCAGGCACTGCCTTCATTAAATAGTTTCCATCGATATGTGGACGGCGCACATACTGTGCTCTATTCGTACACTTATGTAACAACAGAAACTGCACTCCCACCAGTTTTACTGGTGCCTTTTTCCCCCTCATTTCCCCGTCATCGCTGCCATGCAGCCTGGTTGCACCCTCAACCTTAGACCCACAAATCTTCAACCCTCTATGTCGCTCTCGACTGCCTCTCGTCTCCCTGCTCCTCATCCAGGCCCCACTCCTTCTTCCCTGATGCACCCACAACAATGTCTGATCATATTGACTCATAGTCTAGGCTTCCTGCCTGTTGAAATACCACCCATATCTGTCATTTCTATATCCTCCATCTTCCTTCTGAACATGCACATCCATAATCATGGTGCTCTCAATACTAAATAAACAATCACCTGCTCTCCATTCACCAGCACCTAATGGCGTTCTTCGCCGCTCCTCCCTTTCCAATGTTACTTGTGCAAGCTTTGCCTCTGTCTTCACAGGACTGTTTCTAGGTCTCTTGTTGCCCTGTTTTCTGCTTCCATCACTAATGGATTGTATGTGGTATCTGCTGCTGGGGGCTGTGGGACGTTTTCATAGGTTGCAGGGGACCCTCTGTCATGACACTGTGTGGGACACATACTCAGGGTGAGTGTAGCCTGCAGCTGGTTGCATAGGGTAACACCCCTGCTGGGGTGGTGGGGCTGTAGGGGCGGCCTGGGCATCTCTGGACATGGGGCTACACAGGTTGTGAGGGTGACATAGGTGCTTGCATTTCAATTTCTCTAGGGTCCTCAGGAATGTCCTCCAAATCCTCAACCATCCGCCAAAGCTCCAAAATGCCATTTCTATTCTTTAGCTTCCACCCCTTATATTGTGCAGCTAAACACTCATACATGTGACCCAACACATCTTTGTTATTCAATCCTTCTTTGGGCCACAGCTTATAAAGTGACCCAATACCTGCAATACTTCATGATCTTCTCACAGCACAACGGAAGTGTCATGCACATATATTCAATTGGATCCCCCTTATCGCCTTCAAACAACAGGCCCCAGCAAAGAAGAGACTGGGACACCACTCTTGAGTCTGAATTTCAGGGATTTGTTTGCTTAAGTTGTGTGTCTACTAATTCATATGGGATGACCATTTTTCAGGAGGGAAATAGTTCTCTTAAATCTTTGCTCAGCTTTTAGGCATCACAAAACCATATGCCCTGTCCTCATGAATTTGCCCTTCAAAGGGCTCAACCCTACCAACTAACATTCATTTCCTACCACGTCCAAGCCATGCAGCTGTATACAATTATTATTTATCTATGCACCTCAGGTGCCTCTGACTTCAGCTTCTCTCCTCAGGAACGGGAATGGAGATTTGTTTTTCAAGCTGCGTTCTATTCTGTTCTAAGTGCAATAGGACTCCCAAGATGGCGAAACCTCTGTCATGCTAACACACTAAACTCGCTTCTCCCATAACACCTTTCTGTTTCCATCTTCCACCTGCCTCGGTTTATTCCCACACACTGTATTTCAGGCTGTGCAGTTTTAAATGCAACAACTAAACACAGGGTCTATAATATGGCCCTATCCATAACCTCTGCAACCTCAACAGTAGTACATTTGTTGCTTGTTCTGCGTTGCCATATGTGAGTATCTAATATGTATCAAACCTAACTACAACAACATATGCTCCATTTGTGCAAACCTCAATCGGCTTCTGCGATAATTCATGCAAAAAGATTTTTGTCAATTTGTACCTTTTTGCCCTGCTGGGATGTTGGACGTGCATCCCAACAAAGGGTTGGCATCTCAGTGAAGCAAAAACACGCATTTAGGGATGAGCTCATTGCAAGGATTTGTGATTTGTTAAAACATCTTATGATAATGAAATATCTCTCACTCATGGCAAGATAATGGAAGGATTATATACGGCAACAGGAAAAAATATCTTTTCGCAAGAAGAAAGGAGCTCTGCAGCATGCTATCTTAGAAGACTGAATCATCATATGGGATCCCAAAGACATCTAATCATCCCAAAAAGTTGGACCACAACAACTAGATGTTATAACACTTAACAAGAGCCTATCATATTGAAGGGCTAGCACTTAGCAGCAAGAGCTACATGACATTATGGGATGCACTTCCACACACCAATATTGTAAATGTTGGCATAACTCTCTGACCATTTCAAATATTTGACAAACTAACTTCTAAGAAGGTAAATCAGTCCTCAAATTCTGTTCTCACGATCCTAGTATTTGATGCATAATAATTATTAGTTACCTGTAACTGTAGTTCTTCAGCATTGGTATCTTTCATAGATGCACATGCTTGACCTTTCCCTGTCGTCAGACTGGAAATCCTCAGCAATTTGAATAATTTTACACTATTAAAACGTTTCTTTCAGGAAAGGCTGCACACCCAGCCCTGCAGGGCATATGTAGCCTCTCTCTTGTGCAGTCCCTCTACCTCCTTTGGTACTTTTAGAACTTAACCAATGAGGTGGCATTGGATAACCCAGTCATCACTCTTCAGATTTTGAACCATGTAGGCTGACAGTTGACGACTAACTGGAGAAAAGGAGCAGCCACTCCCCAGGGAAGGAGAGTGGGTGCATGTCAATCTATAAAAGATACCAATGTTGGAGAAATACAGTTAAAGGTAAGTAACTAAAACTTCTCCAGCATTAGATCTCTCATAGATTTGCATACTTGAATAGAATACCAAGCAGTTAAAGTAGTATGAGCGTGTTTATATATATATATATATATATATAGACACGCTCATACTACTTTATATATATATATATTCAGTGAAACAAACTTTGTTAAAGGGATGTTATGGTTAAGTTGGGCTACTAAAACCCTATGAAATTCAGTGATGCACGGTGGTGGCGCGAGTTATGGTTGCTTAGTTTACCATAATTGGCGAATTTCAGGGGTTTTTCGGTTTTACTTGTAACCATAACGTCCCTTTAACAAAGTTTTTTCACTATCTATATATATATATATACACACATAGCATATAACCCATCCATTACTGTAGTACTACCCATAACTGTCAAAATATTCACTTAGGGAAAATGAGCCTAGTACAATACACAGAACAGTTACACCAGCCACAGGAAGGCGGGATAAGGAGAGAACATTGAAAAAGCATTAGGCTGCTGCTACCTTAAGCAAATAGGTGCTGAAGCACTGCCTGTCCTACTGTTGTTTCCCTTCTGCTGTCCTCTTCCAAGCAGTAATGCCGGGCGAATGTGTGGAGTGTACACCATGTGGCTACACGACATATGTCTATTAGAGACATCCCTGCTTTGAACGTTCCCTAAGACGCTCTCGCCCAGGTGTAGTGCGCTGATGGTGAGGCCGATAGTGGGTCGTTTCTTATTTAGTGGCAGGGGGCAATGCAGCAGGAGACCCAACATGCCAGACTATGTTTGGAGATACATCGACCCTTGGTACGTCCAGCAAACGTGGTCAAAAGCCTCTTGGAGGCCCTGAAGTCTTTTGTCTTTTCTATGTAGAACTTCAGTGTTCTAGCCACGACTAGACAATGCAGTGTTTGCTTGACTGTAATTGTATGGTTGCCGAAGAATGTAAGTAATACAATCTGCTTCGCTAGAAGAGACTTAGATATGACCTTGGGAATGAATTGAGGATGAGGTTGGAGCATGACTTAATCATTTTGAAAGATGATTAATGGTGGTTCTATGGAGAGTGCCTGTAGTTCCTCAATCCATCTGGCTGACGTGATGGCCACTAAAAAGTCTGCCTTCCAAGAAAGGAACTTTACGTCACATCTGTGGATAGGCTTGAATGGCACGATCATCAGCGCTGACAGAGAACTGTGTTGAGACTCCCGGTAGTGATGGCTTTTCTGTCTCTGGGCAAGGTGCGCATCAAAAGCTTTGGGAAGGCTTTGACTGCCGGATACGAGACCAGGGAGTCTTGATGAGGTTTTGTGGTATAAGCAGAGATCGCCGAAAGGTGAACTTTGATGGATGCAAGTGCTAAACCACTTTTTGTCAAATGTAACAGATAAGGTAAGATTTGTTTAATTGATGCTGAGAGGGGATCTATACTGGTCACTGGACACCGCACCTTGAAGTCCTTCCACTTTTTGGCATATGTTCACCTTGTGGATGGAGCCCTGGTGGCTTGGAGTATGCCGCAGCACTCGGGGTCTAGTTCAAGGTTTGGTACGTTTTGCTACTGAGGAGCCAGCCCCTGAGGGACAGACTGGCTGGGTGGAGCAACTTGCCCTTGTGCTGCAACAGTAATTGTGGATGTGGTTGGAGACAGATGGGGTGATCCCATGCTAGTTGAAGAAGTGCAGTGTACATATCTGATCTGCACATGTTAGGGCTATCATGATCATGGTGCATGGTTGCACGTTCATTCTGTGGAGCACACACAGAATTAATTGCGTTGAAAGGAAGATATAAAGGAACTTCCCCCTCCAGTCCACTGAGAATGCGTCCCTCAGGGAGTATTTCTCTGGGTACCTGGAAGCAAACTAATTGCATTTTCTGTTTTTAAATGTTGCAAATAGGTCTATCTCAAGTTTCCCCCACCTGTGGAACAGCTTGTCTAGTTCCGGGTCGCTCAGTTCTCATTTGTGAGATTGCAAGAATTGCCTGCTGAGAAGGTCCGCTAGTATGTTGTCCTTCGGAGAAGATGTTCTGTCATCATGTGGATCCTGTGCTGCAATGCCCAATTCTAGAGTCTTTGCACTTCTAGTGACAAGGTGCTAGATGTTGTGCCTCCTTGTTTGTGTAGTGCATCAAGGTGGTGTTGTCCGTATGCACAGTCACCATCTGCCCAGTGAGTACTGGCAGGAAAGGTCTCCGCATCCATCGGATGGCCCTGGGTTCCAGCACATTTATGTGCAGGCAAGATTCTGCTTATGACCACAACCCGCTGGACTGTAGATCATCTAAGTGGGCTCCCCATCCTAACAGCGAGGCATCTGCCCATAAGAGTAGAGCAGACATGCATATATGCAAAGGAATGACCTGTAGTAGACTGGTGTCCTTGGCTCACCAGTTCAAGGTCTTGTGGAAATTTTGCATGAGGTGCACAATTTCCTCCCATGATTTGCTGTGTTGGACCAATTGCTTGCCCAGCTCCTCCTGAATCTGTCTCATATTCATCCAGCAATCAGGCATGAGGAATATACAGAAGGACATCATATCCAGGAGGAATTTGTATTGTCTTACAGTTGAGCTTGTCTTCACTTGGAACCATGCAACAAGACTTTGCTTTGTCATCACCCTGTGGAAAAGGATAAACCCTTGGGACTCTAGATCTAGATCTGACCGTAGGAAAAATCAGTTTGAGCTGGTATGGGAGAGGACTTGTCTTTGTTGATCGAGAAGCCTAGGTTTTGAAGTAGGATTGTCGTCCGTTCCACTGCTTCTGATGGTCGTCTAGGTATGGCAAAACCTGTACACCCGATTGTCTGAGATGGACGGCAACTGGAGCTAGACATTTTGTAAAGACTCTAGCTGCTGACTTGAGCCCAAAGGGGAGCACCTTGAATTGGAAGTGTTGCTTGCCAACAGCGAACCAAAGGAACTGCCTGTGGCACTATAGTGCCAACTTGTCTGAAGTGATGGTGTCCCATTGTCCCAGCTGTTGGGATATGCGTCCTCTCACCAGATAGCGATGCAGGAGTCAATTTTTCTTGCCTGGCATCTGCTATGGCCAGACCCCTTTTTGCCCCTTTGGTTCTGCAACCTAGTTTGGTAAGAGCCTGAAGATGCTTCCTGCCGCTGGAAGGACATGATGTACCATCTGTATTTGTAAATGGAGTCTCAAAAGGAGTGAAAAGGGCAGTGCTCCTTCTCTTTGTCTTTTAGGGAACTGATGGTCCTAGCGGTGTCCATGTCCAACTTGATGCCTTTCAAGCAGTCGTCGATTTTCTTTCAAATAGTTCTGGCCATCAAACTGCATGTCTAAAATGTGAGCCTTTGCTTCTGGTCTAAAGCTAGTTGCTTTCATCCAGGATTGACATTCCAAGACTGTGCCATGTGCCATTTGTCTAAGTCGCAATGGGCTGCGTCCACTGAGGTGTCTATCATGTGGTCCCAGGTAGCCTCACCAACTGTGACTATGGCCTTAGGCTCCTCCTGGAACTCGTCTGGCAATTGCTGCACTAGGAGCGACATGCAGAGACAAAGTTGTCTGTCCAACCTGGCCATCATTGCTATGGCCTTACTAGCCCTTATGGCTAATGAAGCTGCTACTGAGACCTTTCTGCTAATTGCCTTTATTTTGCGTCCCTCCTTATCAAGTGGAGCAGTGAGAGGAGAGGCTGGATTTTGCGGACTTTTCCTCACTGCAACCGTGACTATAGAGCCAAGCTTAGGGTGACCATTTAGTCACAATGGTGCTGGTTCGGGAGCCTTATATTTCTACTCTGGCCTTGCCACCAGCGCTGGCGTGGAGAGAGGGGTGGCCAGAATCTTTTCTGTTTCCTAAAGTGTATCCAATATTGGGGCTGTGGTTACCGTCTGGCATCTCGTGTCCCTATGTCAATAGAGGGCAGATGCCTTTTCTTCTGCAGCTACCTGAATTTTGAGAATTTCCTTGGACTTTGCGATAGTAGAGTTAAACAATATAATATCGTTCAGAGGGGAGGCTCCCCCTGGGGAGTCACACTTCTTCTGCTTTGCAATGATGACTGATTCCCAATCATCGGGGTCTGTGTCAGGCTTATCTTGTGTTAATTCATCCTCCTCTGGTTCTTCGACATGTGTGCCCGTATCCAAAAACTCCCTGAAGGGATCATCTGGTTCCCTCAGGTCGTCTGTGGGGTCGTCAGGCCATTGCAAGGTTGTGATGATAGATGGCACTCTGGGTTCTGTGGTTCTTTGGGGTGAGGACTGTGGTGGGGAGGGAGAATGTCTCCTTCTTTGAGGTTTGCATGACCCACTGTATTGTGATCGCTGCCTCTGGTGACTACTGACAGACGATTGTTAGGGAGAATTCTCATTCTATGTCTAATTTCCCTTACCTATAGAGTCCGCCAGCAGCTTTGCTGGATTTGAAGGTTTTGTTTCTTCTTTTCCTGCTAAGAGTGAGACTCTTTTTCCCATTCTTAGGCATTTTTGCTATGTGTGTTGTAGGCTATTTTTGTGTTTAATGTCTATGGGATTTTCTCACCCCCATTGGAACCATCTTTCTTCACATGTGTTAAACAGCAACCTCTGTGCAGTGACACAGGGGTGTCGTAGCAACCCCAAACATAGACTGCATACGCTGGGACTGACTACTGTCTCCCAGGGCATGTAAAGTCCCAATTGACTTTACTAGTCCATTTTTATGAACTAAACCAGTACAAGCCATCTTACCATGGAGGTACCGTACATTCCCTCTCTCAAAAGTTTCTGGCTGGTGGCAGTGGTTACTACCATAAATATTCGACCGCAAATATTTTCCTATGGGATTTTCCCATTGTTCGAGGCTACAACATTTTCTGACAGCCTCTAACATACCGCTGGTGCATTTTAATATTTACTTTCCTCCGGTAGGTTTTATTTGCCAGAACTTTAATATAACTTCTTTCTCGCGTCTTTCTCTAGACTCCTAACCCAGGTCGGGGATCCTTTGTTCGTTTGGCAGGCTTCTGCCAAGAAGCCCTCCTTTCGGGGCCACTGAGTCTGAGGTGGGTCCATTGTGTGGGAGGAGGAGTAGGACCCCTGGACAGGGTTGCCACAGCAACCCATGTCACACTCTATCCTGATAGGCTGGAGGGTCTCCCGCCAAGATGACCACTCCACTGTGTGAGTGACAGCTAGGCTGTATGAATGGGGATATTTTTGCATAAAAGCAGGGTCCTGAGGACTGGAAGAGCAAGACGACGCCACTGGAACTAAGAAGCCGAAGAGGAGAGACGCCAAAGACCTCTGCAACGACTGAACCACTGATGAAGCCCTGCTGCAGCGTTTCACCACTTTTCTCCACACGACGAGAGAAGATCTTCATCTGCAAGAGCCTTCTTCCCTTGAGCTGGTGGGGCCAACCAGTTTGCCAATCACCTTCCCGGACCAGCCTTGGTCGAATCTCCCGTACCCTGTACTCAGAGGCCGGGTAGTCAGGCACCAGTCCACCCAGACTGTGATTTAAAGGAGCGTACCTTTTATTCGTCAGGCGGCACCGCAGGTGGTTTCATCCCTGGGTAGTGCAGTAACTCGAACCTTCCTCCACGACGAGAGCCTCTCTTTATCTGCTGGATGCCCCGAACTGCAGGAACTACCAGGAACAACCGCCACCGCAGGAGCCACTTCTTCATTTTAAAGGTACATTGTTTCTTTGCAGTAGCACTAAAGGTGTTTTAAATCCTTTACCTACCTGTTGGGTCGGCCGCCCCTCTCTCTTAACATTGTCTTTCACCTTCTGCATCCACCTTTTCAAAATCGTTAACCAAAGACTTGACTGCAGCTACAAGAACATTTTGCTCCTGGGCCCTTGCCCTGTACCACTGACTCTGGCACAGGCCTACTGACTCTGGCTACATTTGTTAGAACTGCCTTCTTTAGATTGATTCTCAACTAGAACTGTGTTGATGCACCTAAGTCTTATAACTACCCTTTTCTTCCCCTTTCTAAACCTTGTGAAATGCCATTTTGCTCAGTTTTCATTTAAGTATTGCCTTTACTGATGCACTGTCTTGCTTAATCTGGTTCACACATTTATGGGAAGTGTTGCTAGGGTGTGTAAGAAACTAGTTCTATACAACTTGTGCTTTCCCTCCCTTGTGAGAAATTGCTAGAGTATCCCTTGTGTGTGGTTTTCACTGTGCCGCTTTGCTCAGTTTTCACTCTGATTCACTTGGTCTCCAATTTAACTAGGGAGTTTGTATATTTTTCTTGACTTACTTTAACTTGCTTGATGACTTTGATAAATGTGTTTTACTAGAAGTGTATAAAATAAATATATATCTACTTTTTAACACAAAGCGTTGGTCAGTGTTTCCTTGTGCCATAGTATTGTAGGCCTATTGTTTAAACCCTGAATACTGCTCATCTCTCACTAGAGATAAGTCTGATTGCTCAGCCACAGCTACCAACTAAATCATTGTGGTACAGACTGATTCCTGTGGTACTTATTCCTCTCACCTGCAGTCTTAATATTCTGTAGTGCGTCCTAAGGGAACTGCACAGGATTTTGCCTAACAACGATGATCGCTGTCTAGGTGGTGAATGGTGTGGGATGCGGGCCATTGAGGACCTGCTTCTAGCATGGCTTGCCAGAGATCTGCTTCATGAGGGTATGCCCTATTGACCTGGTTGGGTAGCAAGCAACCTTGATCTCTCTCTTCTCTGAAGTGCCTCCATTATTCTGTGCATATGATGCATAAGAGCCGGGTCAAATGGATCCGCCGTCTCCTCCATGACTGGTTGCCAGTGTGGACTGTGTCCCTTAGGCTGCAATGGCTGCAGCTCCTCCCCCTCTGTAGGATAATTTCAGGAAACTCTCCTATGTCTGTAATAGGGTACAGCTTTGCTGTGCCTTCTAAGCACCCTAGTTGTGGAGTCTGCGATTCTAGTGTCCCTAGTGCATCCTCTGGTTGTAGTACTTGCACAGAAGGCGCATTGATGATGTCCACTTCCATGGACGATGGATTGCCTGCTGACAAGCCTTTTTCTTTTTTTTCTGGTTGTCCATTGACAGGGTTTCCGTCGATGAGGATATCTTCGTAGACGACTGCTTTTTCGACAAGTGCTTCAACGCTGAGTGCTTTGTGGAAGAGTGCTTCGTGTACGACTCCTTCGACGATGATGTTTTCATCGATGAGGTGATGGATAACCTGGTCAAAAATGATTTTTCCATTGACTGGGCAGGCGTTTTGGATGGAGGAAGGCCATTCGCAGATGTAAAGAGTGTCTAGGCATGGATGGGACCCCCGTGGATGACCAATGTGCTGACAAAGACGAAGATTTAAATTTCTTACCTTTTTTTATGAGGATCTTCATTATGCAGCCCCTTGGAAATGTTTTCTGACACCAGAATGGATTTTCCAGTCATCTTCTTTGCCTTGGGGGTGGAGACGCCGTCCAGTCCACTGATGAAGCTCTCCTCTTTGGAGCTTGCTTCTCAGTCTGCCTGGTGGAAGTTGAAGGTGCAGTTATTGAAGATTCTTCATCAGAAGACATTTGTCTTCTTTCTAGGTGTAGCAGGAGGCTTCTATGTCCGTCCTCCAGATTCTTCTTGGAGAAGGTCTGACAGATTTTGCAGGACTGAATTTCGTGAGGCTATAGGCAATACATGCAAAATGTGTGAGGGTCTCTAATACAGATTACCCTCTTGCAACATTTTCTGCAGTCCCTGAAGAGGGAGGTCTTCTCCTTGGCAGCCTGCATTTCAGTCTCTGCTATGAGGTGACAGCCAGGTAGACCAACACTCGACGTTTTGGATAGGTATAAAGAATGACCTGAGCTCAGGAGCACTAAGTCAGTGAAGGCACTGAAGGCAAAATGTATTCTAAGTAGAGATAAATATGAGTTTATGTGGTAAAAGTGAACAAAGCTTGGACAGCTGAAGAGGATTACCCTGTTCAGTAAACCCACAGTGCAAAATCTCAGGATGGCTGACTGCGGTGGAGCTTAAACCCTGCAACATCATTGGTTAGGGTCTAAAAGGAAAAAAAGGAGGTGGTGGGACTGCACAAGTGAGAGTCTACACAGGCCCTATAGGGCTAGGTGTGTAGCATTTCCTGAAGGAAATGTTTCAATATAGTGTATAATTATTTAAATTAGCAAGGATTCCCAGTCTAACGACAAGGAATATTCAAGCATGTGAATCTATGAAAGATCCAATGCTGGAGAATTTACTTTGCTTACCTCTTTAGCTGAGCAGTTTTTCCATTATGTGTCAGAATGTGGCCTTTACAGCTGAACAAGGATTGCCAGAGAAAAGTGCAGGATCTAGAAATTCTGTCAGTCCCCTGCCATCCCTTGATACAGCGCCTTTCAGTGTGCACAGTCTCTTGTATGCTACATGCAAGTTATCTATAAAAATATCTTGGCACAACTTTTTTGGTGCTAAAGCATCTCTTAGAACCCAAATCTAATGGGCTTTCTATGATCCAAACCCGTGTATGCACACTGGATGGTGGTAAATCTCTATATATGAGCCAGTAGGGAAATGTGATCTAAAACATGACCTATGAGTCAAAAATATGCTGCCAAACTATATGATACTACCTATAAACCAAATGAAATGTGCTACTTATGAACCAAAACCGGCTGAACTGAATGTACAGTCAGGGTGGCACTAATTTGACACGTGATCAGAAACCTGGTAGTACAAGTACGGAGACAATACCCTTTGGACCTTAGATTTAGTTTTAGAGTGTGAGGGCCAGAATAGGATACCTATTTTACTTTGGACATCTTGACAAAGGACAGACCCATTAGTTTTGATTGAGGTATGGAAGTACCTGCTAGATTAGGGATAGTGAGGCATAATCCTCATCCTTCTGTGTCTGTATCTTATTCCTGGCTTCTCACACTACCTACTATTATTTTCGTAACTGGCAGTCATTTCAAATTGCTGTCGAGCTCTATGATTCCAACTGGGCCTGAATAACTTACCATTACAGGAAGCCATTTAATACATGTTAACTGTAACAGATGCCTTATTTACTCTTGTGCAATATTGGTAGAGTAACTGGATTTACAACACATGTCATTTCTTAGTGTAAGCATCAGATAAAAGGTAAACAAGTAAACACTGGTACACCTTTGTAAATAACAGTCAAAATGTAGCAACATTATACTTTTAATAATGCGCACAGTTCCAAAATGAACAACTAGTATTTCCGTTATTGAAGAGAGAAGCAGTAGGGCGAGGAAGACAAGGGCATGATGCCATGTGCCAGTACCTATGTCCTTTATGTGTTTGGCTTCTGTCTTAACACTTTAGTTATCCTGGATCTTGACTAGTCATTCCATTATTTACATGCATAAGAATGAGTTTCACTAATTGATTATATTTACCAAAATATGATTTAAAAAAAGATACTTGATGCATGCTTGTTCACTGAAGGTAAACATGAGGTGCTCTCCAGGAACAATATACTATTTGTGGAGTTGGCAATACATAATGAAGGAATAATGATTTGCCAAAAGTGTAGTGTAGTGTAGCGTACCTGTAATTTACCAGTGTGTGTGTGCTGTTTGATCGTTTGGGCACATTGTGTGAGTGGATGTGTAGTTTGTGCTAGTATGTGCAGTGTACATGCAGAACTAAAAGTTGTGACTTTCATATTGGTATCAGATAGACATTTGGCAGGCATTGCTGTCAAGTGCTGTCTTTCGATGTGAGTATGAAACCACAGTGAATCCATATAGGATTAACTGGGCAAATGATGGTAATACTTGATTTGTGATATTTTTGTGAGTATTTTTTCTTATCAAAGGTATTATCCTTGTGCACCAACTGGAATGCTAGTTCAAATAAACAGTAAATTGTTCTTCAACTTATTTTGTCCAATTTTCAATGTTATTTCCAATGTGTTTATTTTCTCTCTCTACACGTATTTCAACACTTTTTTTCAGTGGCTCATCAGGAGAGATGTCTAAAACAATATGTTTAGCATAAATCAACATCATGATTATCACATGTATATGTTACTCAATGTTTGTGTCTTTAATAACTAATTGGTTAACTACTCACCCTAAAGCATTTCCAAAGACTGAGAAGGTTTTCCTATTTTCTTAGTGTAAAAATTACATTTGTAGTATTTGCATCTTTCTTTCTCAATAGTCTTGAAAGTAATTGGTGCAGGGTACCCACAAAAAAAAAAAGTTGAAGATGGTTTTCAAAAGGTAAGTATATTAGGATTTATCAATTTCACTTCTTATAGGATACATATATCCACAATGTTGCTATCAGTTTACAAAAAGGAAAAGAAAAAGAAGGTGGGATGCAACATTTGTGAGTCTTACCAGTTAACGAGGCCACAATGTGCCTACCACCACCCTGATGTCTTCAATCCTAGGCATAGGTTAGAAGTGGCTAAGGTGCCCTTTTATTGTGAAAAACCGCAGCGCGCTGTGGCATTATGCGTATTCGCGTGCTAACGTCATCACGCAACGTGAGCAGCCATGTTGTTCGTAATGTGAGGTCGCAATTGTTATTTTTACCTCAGCTGTTTATACCCTCCTTAGTGTTTAAGTAAATCGAGAAGTATATATTTATTATAGAGATTAAGGGTGTCTAACGAGAATACATTTATTTGAGCACTTTTAAGCAGGTACATTGTTGTAAATAAGTTATAGTGTGTAATTATAAGGATATTATTTAGATGCAGCAGCCATTTAATTCTTCACTAAGATTTGCAATATTTAACCAATGAATAACAGTTATAATTATGTTGTGCCAATTTAATACGCAGCAGCCATTATATGTATGCTTCATATATTCCATATAACTTTCCAGTTTTGGTGTGCCCCTTTCCATATTATGAGGATATCATCAATAAAGCATCCCAAAGTGTTATGTTGTTGTGTTTGTTAAAGGCTTCTTGTCTCCAGACGTAGTTGATCTAAAAAATGAAATGGTTTGCCTAGGTGGCGCACATTTTTACCCCATTGCGGTACCTTGGAGTTGCAGATATATCTGTTTATCATGGCAGACAATGTTACTGCTCAGGGCAAACTTAAGCATAGATAATATATCATTTTGTTGTTTGTATGAAATTTATCTCGTTTTCAAAAATAATTCTATGCTTTTAATGCCTTTATCATGTTGTATGCTCGTATATAAAGACACCATCAAGGTTCACAAATCTGTAATTGATTTCGCATGGTATTGAGTTTTGTATCTTGAACAAAGGAAGCTAGTCCTGATGCTAGTGGTTGAAGGTAGATGTATATTTATTGTGATATATTTTCCATTAGAGAGCCAATTCCATTTATGATAGGGTGTCATGATAGAAATTTTCTGTATTCCTTATGTATTTTGGGTAGGAAATATATTGTCGCCATTATTGAATCCTAGCTTGTCAAATATGGTAATTCCTCTTCCAAAAGGAGACCTTCTTCATACCAACATGTACTGATCTCTTTCCATTCTCTTTCTAGGTCTGGAAGAGGACTTTTTTGTTCTTTAAGTAGTTAGATCGTAATTCGCTACTCACAGCTCTTTGAAATAAATCAATTACATTGTCTGAGACTAGGCCAAGGTATACATTTTGATTTAGGTTTCAGTGTTGTTTCTTCAGACAGGAATTAAGCAATGCCTTGTTCATCAAGAAATCTAGTTGTAGTATACTCCTCCTCTCCTGTAAGGTTTAGCAAGTCAATCATGTTTTGCACTATTTCCACCAACCGGTGTGAGGGAATTGCTTTTGCAATTGTTTCTGTCCTCTGCTTAGGGACTACTTTAAAAAAAAAAAAAATGTAGGCAACAAAAAAATGTGTAGATGTCTAGTTGAGTCTGAAAATGGTCTGCCTGGCATGAAGGACTAAACGAGAGGCCTTTACTTAGGGCTGTTTTTAAAGCTGCATTCACTTCAAATGTTGAGAGGTTTAATATTAGATCTACCTCTTATCCCCCCGACGTTGTGATCTTGTGGTCATTGCTTGTGTTTTTTCTCTTACACATTTTGATACCTCCCCTCTTCCCTCTGCATTTTGTATTTGTAGTTGAGATACTTAGATTTAGTCTGTAATTTGTTGTAAGGTCTCTTGTTAGTTGAGTATACATTTGTGAGCTCTTCTTGTATTGTTTCAGTTCCTCTAAAAAAGGACAGTCTGATTTGTCAGTTGCCACTATCTCCTTTTCGTTAGGTCTATTTTCTGTGTCACTTGTTGATTCCACCTCTGACGAGAGAAGTGATATGGTTGGACTAGTACTTCCTGTTTTAGATTTTTGTCTTTCTATATAGCTGTTCCTGTAGTCATATTTTCTCTGGAATGTGTAAATTCGCTGATCGTTATAGTGATTTTCATCCCTAATACATTTCTTTTGTTTTTTCAATTTCAATTCCTCGGACAAGTTTCCTAAATATTCATCAAGTATCTGATAGTTCTCGAAGGTCAGTTCCTGATGGTTATGTTTTTTTAATTTTCTCTTTTAATGTTGTGATTTCTTTGGTGGTCCGTTCATTAGCAATCACTGATTGATTCATTATTCTTATCATAATTTCCTTTGAAGTATTAACTAACAGTTCTTCCCATTAGTTTAGGGCAGATTTAACCACCTTGTCAAAAGATGGAAAAATACAGATTTGGAGGCCTCTTGGAATCCGGCCTACCTCCAAATACATTTTTACGGTCTTTATTTCCAACTATTTTGAGAGCTTCTGTTTTCTTGCTGACTCAAGTTGCTCAAATAGGCTTCTTAATGATGATGTTGTGTTTGAGGGAGCTTGTGTATGGAGAGATTACCTGTGTCTTAAAGATAGCTCATCTGCTTCTGCATCCTTAGTTAAGTACTCATTTTCAATTTGTTATACTTATTTCTTGTTTCTGTGATGACTTTTTACATAGTTACTATTTGTTTTAAAAGGTAGTTTTTAAAGTGTTGTTGTAGATTCAGCCATGGTAGTTTATAGAACAGTTTTTTAGGAATTTGCAGTCAAGATAAACTAGTCCTGTGGCGAGTCTACAGTTTCCTATAGTCATCAGATGTCAGCATGGGCGTATACCGCTATTATGACTGCCCAATAACTAAAGCATTTTTTCATATAAAAAAATATCAAAATTGAATTGTGAGTACTCGGTGACATTTTAATGTTAAGGGACATGTATACTGTGCACTATCACTGCCGCAGTTGTCCCCTGGTGCATGTCTAGGTAGCAGCCATCATATGCCACTAGATATCTTCGGGACAAGGATGCGTCTTTCAGCACACACAGCCTAAATAATGCATTCTATTGCATATCCTGCCATTTTGCCGATGGGCATGCCTTCGATATAATTGACTTCAAAGGAATTATGCAGAAAAAACACATTGAATTATATAGGGGGTGTGGGTAAGGGGTTAAAAGGGGTGGGGAGTAGTTTGGGTAGGGGGACTAGCATAGGGAGAGGAAATGGTTTGGGGGACCTACCCATAGTTAAAAAATAAAATTTGATGACTATTTTCAGCATAATTAAATTACTAAATTACTTCGAAGGAATTCATGTCAATACAATGACATGGAGCCTTCTATTGTCATACATCTTATAAAAGCACAGTGATTAAACAGCTTACAAATCAAAATAAAGATATGTTACTGCTGGGCAAAACATTGGTTACAAGCATGCATTCCTTTGCATATACTACTGATTTTCATATTTGCTGTAACAAACAGAAGCATGAACTACGTTGAGACGTCTCTTCTTTGCTGTTGTACAGCGTGAAATTCAGACCTGCTCTGCCTTAATGTTTTAGGACATGAAACAAATCATGCAGAGGCTTGCTTGTTTACATGTGCTGTTAATCAAAGGAATCATGCTACAGCCTAGTGCTAAATGCTGCCTGTTACTGTGTTTCATGGCTAAATGCCTAAATACAGTCTTGTTCATTTTTCTATGTTGCATTATGTAGCGCACACCAGCAAACTTATTGTGGTTTTAAAAAGGGTTGAAAATATCCCTTAAACCTGAAATGTGAATGTAGAATGAGCCACATGTCACATCACTACCCATCAGCCATCACTGGAAGTTCACCTCCAGTTCAGAGCCACACAGAGCGTCAGAATATTGCCTTACAGGGTAGTGTTATTTTATATTTGCTTTTTCAACCTAAGACAGGCAGTTCTCAAGACCTATTTCCCCCTGATTAGGGATCATCATTGTAGTATAGTCTGAGAGCATGGTGGTTGTATCATTGAGGCATTGGTAGCAAACACCAGTAAAGTTATATTGGGTTATGATGTATTATGAAAGTGAGTGAAGTCACAATGACTAATGGGGTCAATATTTCTACTAGAAAAACACAAATACGTAAACAATGTAAACCCATGCTGAATTGGACCACTATAAGAATTGTAGAATGTGTTAATTGCATTTCAGATACTGATACATTGCATGTGATAAAGACTAGAGCATCAATGTTAAACTACGGTAGCTTACAAATGCAATGAAGATCAAGACCAAAATATTAACAACGGGCAACATTTCATATTTCATTTATATTTCACTACAAAGGACAGGAGAGTGTACACTTTTGATATTTAGACAAACTGCTTGCTTTAGTTGCTTTAATTGCTTACGTAATAAAGAGATGAGTTCATTGTCAGGTGAAGGGATTAGCAAACAGCTCCTTAATGGGAAGCAATCAGTATGACAGGATTGCTGTTATAAGTGAAATGATTCAACCCTGTATTTTTCACTCTGAAAGGGGTCCAGGAAACCTGGGCAGTAGATCCATGTTCATAGAGGGCCCATTCTGGCAGAACTAGGTTAGGTGAGATTACACTTGGAGGTTTTTGTTTTCTTTTTTCGGATTAAATTCCATGGTAATGTTAGTCTGAACCTGGGTTCTACATTTGTGTATGTTTTCAATGCTATTTGTATTCTTGAACCTAGATTGTTTAGGGGCTTATTTCTGATTTTTAACCATATTAATATTTTTAATTTTATCATGGTCTTGAGCAGAACAGGAGGCTGACTGTGGTCATTTTTACCACTTGACTGTCCACTGGTGTTTGGCACACAATGACTAAGGGGTAATACAAGTTTGGGCATAAAACACTTCAAAACGTGTTGTCCCCATACTTCTTCTGACCAGGATGAATGATTTCATAAATACAGTAATTGAGGAAAGTGCATAACACAGCAGGTTTTTTGCGAATATGTTACTGGTATTATTATCCATGGCTTCGATTGATTTAGGGGCCGATTCATGGAACAAACGTGCGCCGAAAATCTTCGCGCAAGCAGGCGCAAGCAGGCGCAAGCGGAAAAAAACAGGCGCACGCGTGCGATTCATGGAAGTCCCTGCGCGTGTACACCCCGGGATGTGCGCCAAACCCGTGCATGGTGCACAAGTCACTGCAACATCCCGAAAGGCGTGCGCGACGCGCACAGTGAAAGCGCACAACCTCGGCGCATACACCAGAAAGTGGGCGGGACACGGGGCGTAACGCGTGGAATGGGGAACAACGCGCGAAAATAAGGGCGTAACTGGGGATGTACTGCAGGGAAGCAGGCGGAACGCCCACGCGCACTCGAACCACACGTATTCATGGAATCGAATAGGGCAAAGCCACGCACAGCCAAAGACACGGACAAGCCGAAACACGTCCGCCACACGAAGGCAGGCGGTAGCGTCCCTGCGCATTACACAAAAGTGGCAACATACAGCCTGTGCGAGCGGGCTACGTGTATTTCAGGGGTTCGCGTGAACTTTTTCACGCGATCGGGCCTGGGGGAGCGGGCTACCAGTATTTCAGGGGTTCGCGTGAACTTGTTCACGCGATCGGGCCTGGGGCGGCGGGCTACGTGTATTTCAGGGGTTCGCGTGAACTTTTTCACGCGATCGGGCCTGGGGGAGCGGGCTACGTGTATATCAGGGGTTCGCGTGAAGTCTTTCACGCGATCGGGCCTAGGGGAGCGGGCTACGTGTATTTCAGGGGTTCGCGTGAAGTTTTTCACGCGATCGGGCCTGGGGGAGCGGGCTACGTGTATTTCAGGGGTTCGCGTGAAGTTTTTCACGTGATCGGGCCTGGGGGAGCGGGCTACATGTATTTCAGAGGTTCGCGTGAACCTTTTCACGGGATCGGGCCTGGGGGAGCGGGCTATGTGTATTTCAGGGGTTCGCGTGAAGTTTTTCACGCGATCGGGCCAGTGTGAGCGGGGCACGTGTATTGCGGGGGTGCGCGGGAAGCAACACACGCGATAGAGCGGGGTACGTGTATTTCGGGGGCGCGCGGGAAGTTACACACGCGATTGAGCGGGGTACGTGTATTTCGGGGGTGCGCGGGAAGTTAAATACGCGATTGAGCGGGGTACCTGTATTTCGGAGGTGCGCGGGAAGTTACATACGCGATTGAGTGAGGTACGTGTATTTCGGGGGCGCGCGGGAAGTTACACACGCGATTGAGCGGGGTACGTGTATTTCTGGGGTGCGCGGGAAGTTACACACGCGATTGAGCGGGGTACGTGTATTTCGGGGGTGCGCGGGAAGTTACACACGCGATTGAGCGGGGTACGTGTATTTCGGGGGTGCGCGGGAAGTGAGATACGCGTTTGAGCGGGGTACGTGTATTTCGGGGGTGCGCGGGAAGTTACACACGCGATTGAGCGAGGTACGTGTATTTCGGGGGTGCGCGGGAAGTTACACACGCGATTGAGCGGGGTACGTGTATTTCGGGGGTGCGCGGGAAGTTACACACGTGATTGAGCGGGGTACGTGTATTTCGGAGGTGCGCGGGAAGTTACACACGCGATTGAGCAAGGTACGTGTATTTCGGTGGTGCGCGGGAAGTTACACACGCGATTGAGCAGGGTACGTGTATTTCAGGGGTGCGCGGGAAGTTAAATACGCGATTGAGCGAGGTACGTGTATTTCGGGGGGTGCGGGAAGTTACACACGCGATTGAGCGGGGTACGTGTATTTCTGGGGTGCGTGGGAAGTTACACACGCGATTGAGCGGGGTACGTATATTTCGGGGGTGCGCGGGATATTACACACGCGATTGAGCGGGGTACGTGTATTTCGGGGTTGCGCGGGAAGTGAGATACGCGATTGAGTGGGGTACGTGTATTTCGGTGGTGCGCGGGAAGTTACACAAGCGATTGAGCGAGGTACGTGTATTGCGGGGGTGCGCGGGAAGTTACACACGCGATTGAGCGGGGTACGTGTATTTCGGGGGTGCGCGGGATGTTACACACACGATTGAGCGGGGTACGTGTATTTCGGGGGTGCGCGGGAAGTTACAGATGCGATTGAGCGGGGTACGTGTATTTCGGGGGTGCGCGGGAAGTTACACACGCGATTGAGCGGGGTACGTGTATTTCTGGGGTGCGCGGGAAGTCACACACGCGATCTCATCAGGGTACGTGTATTTCAGGGTGCGGGGGAAGTATCCCACGCAACATCAGCAGGGTACGTGTATTTCGGGGGTGCGCGGGAAGTTACACACGCGATTGAGCGGGGTACGTGTATTTCGGGGGTGCGCGAGAAGTTACACACGTGATTGAGCGGGGTACGTGTATTTCGGAGGTGCGCGGGAAGTTACACACGCGATTGAGCAAGGTTCGTGTATTTCGGGGGTGCGCGGGAAGTTACACACGCGATTGAGCAGGGTACGTGTATTTCAGGGGTGCGCGGGAAGTTAAATACGCGATTGAGCGAGGTACGTGTATTTCGGGGGGTGCGGGAAGTTACACACGCGATTGAGCGGGGTACGTGTATTTCTGGGGTGCGTGGGAAGTTACACACGCGATTGAGCGGGGTACGTATATTTCGGGGGTGCGCGGGATATTACACACGCGATTGAGCGGGGTACGTGTATTTCGGGGTTGCGCGGGAAGTGAGATACGCGATTGAGCGGGGTACGTGTATTTCGGTGGTGCGCGGGAAGTTACACACGCGATTGAGCGAGGTACGTGTATTGCGGGGGTGCGCGGGAAGTTACACACGCGATTGAGCGGGGTACGTGTATTTCGGGGGGTGCGCGGGATGTTACACACACGATTGAGCGGGGTACGTGTATTTCGGGGGTGCGCGGGAAGTTAAACACGCGATTGAGCGGGGTACGTGTATTTCGGGGGTGCGCGGGAAGTTACACACGCGATTGAGCGGGGTACGTGTATTTCTGGGGTGCGCGGGAAGTCACACATGCGATCTCATCAGGGTACGTGTATTTCAGGGTGCGGGGGAAGTATCCCACGCAACATCAGCAGGGTACGTGTATTCCAGGGGTGCGCGGAAAGTTCCACACGCAATTCCATCAGGGTACGTGTATTACAGGGGTGCGCGGGAAGTTCCACACACGATATCATCAGGGTACGTTTATTACAGGGGTGCGCGGGGAGCAGCACACGTGAATTGCACGTGTGGGTCCTCCCAGGTGTTCCCTCTACACCCTCCACGGCCCCTGCAGGTGGCTCACACCACAGGGGCCTACCCAGCACATGTCATGCAGGCACCCCATCCACCATGGCCATGCCCACCAGCCAACCCACATGTCAACTTGCACTACTGCCCACCAACGCATGTCCCCGTGCACCCCCAGCCACCAGGGGCACCCTCCACCAGGCGCCCACCCATGTCTCCCACCACCCCCACCCCCCAGCAGTGCAGGGGCAGCCTCCACCAGGCCCCCACCCATGTCTCCCACCACCCCCACATCCCAGCCACCAGGGGCACCCACCACCAGGCCCCACCCATGTCTCCCACCACCCCCACCCCCCAGCAGTGCAGGGGCAGCCTCCACCAGGCCCCCACCCATGTCTCCCAGCACCCCCACCCCCCAGCCACCAGGGGCAGCCTCCACCAGGCCCCCACCTATGTCTCCCAGGACCCCCACCCCCCAGCAGTGCAGGGGCAGCCTCCACCAGGCCCCCACCCATGTCTCCCAGCACCCCCACCCCCCAACCACCAGGGGCAGCCTCCACCAGGCCCCCACCCATGTCTCCCACCACCCCCACCCCCCAGCAGTGCATGGGCAGCCTCCACCAGGCCTCCACCCATGTCTCCCAGCACCCCCACCCCCCAGCCACCAGGGGCAGCCTCCACCAGGCCCCCACCCATGTCTCCCACCACCCCCACCCCCCAGCAGTGCAGGGGCAGCCTCCACCAGGCCCCCACCCATGTCTCCCAGCACCCCCACCCCCCAGCCACCAGGGGCAGCCTCCACCAAGCCCCCACCCATGTCTCCCAGCACCCCCACCCCCCAGCAGTGCAGGGGCAGCCTCCACCAGGCCCCCACCCATGTCTCCCAGCACCCCCACCCCCCAACCACCAGGGGCAGCCTCCACCAGGCCCCCACCCATGTCTCCCACCACCCCCACCCCCCAGCAGTGCAGGGGCAGCCTCCACCAGGCCCCCACCCATGTCTCCCAGCACCCCCACCCCCCAGCCACCAGGGGCAGCCTCCACCAGGCCCCCACCCATGTCTCCCACCACCCCCACCCCCCACCCCCCAGGGGCAGCCTCCACCAGGCCCCCACCCATGTCTCCCACCACCCCCACCCCCCAGTCACCAGGGGCAGCCTCCACCAGGCCCCCACCCATGTCTCCCACCACCCCCATCCCCCAGCAGTGCAGGGGCAGCCTCCACCAGGCCCCCACCCATGTCTCACACCACCCCCACCCCCCAGCCACAAGGGGCAGCCTCCACCAGGCCCCCACCCATGTCTCACACCACCCCCACCCCCCAGCCACCAGGGGCAGCCTCCACCAGGCCCCCACCCATGTCTCCCACCACCCTCACCCCCCCAGTCACCAGGGGCAGCCTCCACCAGGCCCCCACCCATGTCTCCCACCACCCCACCCCCCAGCAGTGCAGGGGCACTCACCACCAGGCCCCCACCCATGTCTCCCAGCACCCCCACCCCCCAGCCACCAGGGGCAGCCTCCACCAGGCCCCCACCCATGTTTCCCAGCACCCCCACCCCCCAGCACTGTGGGGCACCTGCCAGCAGGCCCCCACCCATGTCCAACACATGTTCCCCACCACCCCCACCCCCCAGCACCGTGGGGCACCTGCCAGCAGGCCCCCACCCATGTCCAACTCATGTACCCCACCACCCCCACCCCCCAGCACTGTGGGGCACCTGCCAGCAGGCCCCCACCCATGTGCAACTCATGTTCCCCAGCCAACATGTCATCACAATCTAGATCCCTGGTCCCTATGGTCAGCCTCCAAATGCAAAACACCCACCCGAGTATTGCATCCACCCACTCATAATTTGCAATTACATCACAGAACACCAATTGCAAGTTCCGAAACAAACACATTTCCCTCACATACACCCAATGGGTGTCAGTGAATCTCAAAACACATATCATGAAATGCATGAAACCAATGAGATACCACACATTGAAATTCACCAAAAAAAATATGTATTAAAGGAAACATAAATAGAATAAAAAATGAAGAAACAGAAACGTGAATGTACAAAAATGAAAAGAAGCATGTCCGTTAAAAAAAGCAAAACCAAAAATAAAATTCCAAAGTAATGTTGTCCAAAGTCAATGTCCACAAAACAAAATCCAATGGGAAATAAAAAAGAAAGCCATTGCTCCATGGTTAAAAAGTGAAAAAAAAATACAATCCAACTGTGAACTATGTACATGGGAACAAGCCAGGGTCCATTATCCCAACAAAATAAAGGAAACCTATCTAACTACACTAACTAATAAAATAAACTATATACAAAAATGTGGCCAATGTCCGAAAGGTCCAAATAAAATAAAAACAGAAATGAAACCTAACACTACCTACATAACTATGTACAAGGGCAGCGGGCTAGTTTCACGGCTCACTTGTGGATGTCCCGGGCCAGGGCATCATCGAACTCCTCCTCAATGTCCCGGAGGCGGTCCTCCTCCATGGCCCCGAGGGTCCGTAGGGCTGTCGACATCTCCACCTCCAAACCCCTGCGGATTGCCTCGAGGCACTCGGCCCACCTCAGGGCCCTCCGTATGGAGTTCTCTGCCCTGACCATTGTGAGCCGTGCCTCTTCCGCCCGCTGCCGCTCCGCATCTATGGCGTGGCCCAACCGCTGCCACACGGAAGACACTCTCTGTCCTGGGTCCTCCTGCCCTCCGGCCGATGCCTGCCCCTCCGATGTTGAAGGCCCCGAGCCTTCATGGCTCCCACCACGTTGCTGCTGCTGCTGTGCCTCTGCCCGTGCACTGCCTCCTGCTGCCTGCACATCCTCCGCCGGCTGGGGTGCAGTCATAGATGTGGCCACCCCTGCTGGACGTCCGACTCCCGACTGTGGCAGGGATGCCTCCTCCACCAGCCTGGCCGCACCGTCAGAGGCAGCTCCACAGGGCACCCAGGTGACTGATGGGTGGGAAGATGGCACAGAGGACGACTGGCGTGTAGGGGGTCCAGTTGAGGAGGGGGTCGGAGCAAGCCCCATCAGACGGAGGAATCCGGCCTGGGTGACCTGTCCCAGCAGGCTGACGTGGTCAACGAGCTATTCGAGATGACTTGCAGTCTCTTCATGAAAAGACTGCAGGTCACCTCGCATGGCCCGTTGACGCAACGCCACACCAGCCAGGACAGGCTCAACCCGGTCCTGGATAGCCACGTCCGCAGGCAGAGGAAGGCCAGTTGACGTGAGCTCATCCCCTGCCTGTCTGGACGTAGGCATCCCTGCTGGTGCAAGATGATGCAGGGACAGGATCAGGGACATGATTGCACACAGGCACCTCCGCGGCGGCCTGTGCTGCCTCCTGTCCCTGGTTCTGCACTGCACCACTAGCACCAGTGGGATCCCCACCTCCAGACCCCGTCTCTGGTGCTTGCACGGCCTCCTCCTCCACCAAACCCCCCACCAACCTGGATGACTCTGTGCCATCTTCCCCTGTTGGGCCCTGTGGGGTCCCAGCTGCCCCTTCTGCTGCCGAGGAGTCCAACTCCAACCTCCGCCTCTTGGACCTCCCCCCGGCAGCTGCGGCCTGGGACGCGGCACCCGACTCCTCACTCCCCGACGAGATGACAACATGGGAGGGGACTGTACAATGGACACATACACACATGACAGTTGTACATGAGTGGCATTGGCAAACCTCAGACATGTCATCACAATCCCCAACACACATGTCATTACAACTCGCACACATGAGCCATACCACAGCCATATCGCAACTGCCACCACCATCCATACACATACAACAGCATGAGCAGCCAAAGGTGAGCCAGACATCACATGCAACACAGGAAGTGCACCACACATGTACACACACCACCACACTTGCATGCATGTGTACACCTCTGCCAAGTGTTGCACTGTTCAGACGAGCATCCATGTCACATCTGCCAATCAGGCTTCCACATACCGCTGTCACATGCATCCATGTTGCATCACTGTTGCACTCTTGTCAAATACACACACATGCACATGTACACAGTGCTGATACATGCAGCCGAAAACAACATACATGCGTGACATCACGGACATGTCTACTTACATACACATTCATCCAAACATGTGTGCCCACACAACTGCATTTGGCATGCAAGCCTACACACACAAACACCATCCATGTCTCACACATTACAGCCCTCGCATGTGTCAGCCCCACGGCCCTGTACACCCCCACCCATACTCGACCCCATACAAACAGATGTGCAACCTGCACACTACTGAATAATCACCACACGCACTGCTCACAATCAGGATGCATGTACACTCACCGCTCGACTCCAGATGGGTCTGCTTCTCAAGGACCTGGACGTGGAGCGCTGGGGATATGCATTCCAGGACCCTCATCTGTTCTTCCGACAAGTGGCCCCGGCGCCCCTTGGCATCCGCTGCCTTCAAGAGGCGCCGGGCCTTGTTCAGGGTCCTGGACCTGAAGTCCTCCCAGCGCTTCTTGACATGTTGTAAGTCGCGGACTGCCACCCCCTCCGCGTTGATGGCAGTCATGATGTCAGTCCAGATCCGAGTCCGTCCTTCCTTGTCGGCGCGGGAACTTCCGAAGAGGGCATCATACTGCCCCAGGACTTGCTCCACCAGGACACCAACTTCGGTGTCACTGAAGCTGGTGCCCCTCCGCCTCTCTGGCCGGGGGTTGTCAGTGGTCCCAGATGGTGTTTGCCCCGACATGACAACCCCAGAGGCAGGAGTGGGTGGGCAACTGGGTCCTGGGGCTGGGCTGTGGAGCGATGGAATCCCAGTCGAGAGTCTTCGGTTCCAGCAGGGGTGGTCACAGCAACAGCATCCCTGGCTGATGTGCAGGCAGCAAATGGCAGGGCACGTGGGCAGCAGGCAGTCAGGCAGCAGCAGATGGCAGGTGGGAGCGTGCTCGGGGCTCTGGGGGGCAGTAGTTCGGCCTTCTGGGCAGGAGCGTGGTCTTCCGTGTGCTTACGCGTGGCCAGCTTGATACGGAGTGATTTGGCACGTGAAAAGTCTGCACGTCAGCGTGTAATTCAAGGAAAGGCCCTTAGCGCGTAAGCGCGTCTGCACGCATACGCATTTTCATTGGACAGAAAGCCCCTCAAGCGCAAGCACCCCTGTGACGTGACGCGTACAGACGTGCATGGCATTTCAGCGCGCATGAAAAACTGCACGTCCGCGTGTAATACGAGGAAAGGGCCCATGCGCGTAAGCGTGCGTGGAAAACTGCACGTCCGCGTGTAATACGAGGAAAGGCCCTTAGCGCGTATGCACGGCAGCACACATATGCGATTTCATTGGACCAAAGGCCCTTAGCGCGTGAGCGCGTCTGTGACGTGACGCGCTCAGGTGTTTCCCTCATTGCACGTGATGACAGAACACACGTGGATTTCCACCAATCGCGTGTGAAAGTTCCCGGCACCCCGAAATACACGTACCCTGCTGAAATCGCGTGTGGCACTTCCTGCGCACCCCTGAGATACGCGTACCCTGCTCGCACGGGCCCAATCGTGTGTGGAAATTCCCGCGCACCCCTGAGATACGCGTAGCCTATGGAAATCGCGTGTGGTACTTCCCACGCACCCCTGAAATACGCGTACCCTGCTCGCACGGGCCCAATCGCGTGTGGAAATTCCCGCGCACCCCTGAAATACACGTACCCTGATGGAATCGCGTGTGGAACTTCCCGCGCACCCCTGGAATACACGTACCCTGCTGAAATAGCGTGTGAAACTTGCCCCGCACCCCGAAATACACATACCCTGCTGAAATCGCGTGTGGCACTTCCCGCGCACGCCTGAGATACGCGTACCCTGCTCGCACGGGCCCAATCGCTTGTGGAAATTCCCGCGCACCCCTGAAATGCACGTACCATGCTGAAATCGCGTGTGGAACGTCCCCCGCACCCAGAAAACACGTACACTGCTGAAATCGCGTGTGGAACTTCTCGCGCACCCCTGAAATACACATACCCTGCGGAAATCGCATGTGGAACTTCCCGCGCACCCCTGAAATACGCGTACCCTGCTCGCACAGGGCCAATCGCGTGAGGTACTTCCCGCGCACCCCAGTGATAGACGTAGCCCGCTTGCCGTGCTGGTACAGGGTTAGCGCAGCCCTTTGCGCTGGATTGGGTATATTGATGGCTTTTCCCTGCGCGAGAGGCGTTCTTGGGGGCGTAACTGGCGCTGCTGCAGGGTCGCTGCGCCACTGTGCGCCACGGCTGGTTTTGGTGGCTGGAATCCATGAATACGCTGTGCGCGGAAATGGATTTTGGCACACGCGGCTGGCGCAGGGATTCGCACGCGCACACTGTGCGCCTGCCGCGTGCGCCACTTGTGCGCTGAATTCTATGAATTACCCCCTTAATGTCATAGCATTTAGAAGCTGTCTAGTTCTTAAATGTAATAGGCTTGCATTGTCTTGAATGGCATCATGAATACTGAGGGACACTTTCAGACAACACTAATGTGACCTAAATGTTTTATCTTTGTAATCTGTTTAATGATATGCATATAGCCGATTGGGTTATAGGCTTTATGTTCTTAGACATGGATAAGAGAAGAATAGGGTGCCAGGATTGTATTCAAGAACACTATTGAAGAGATAAACCTCTATTGCTACACATTAAACGCCTTCCACTGGCTCCCAGTGGCTTCCAGAATCATGTGTAATGTTCTATGTTCCCATAGCAATTGAATTCTCAGATTGTCTCCCTAATACCTGCAAGAATAGGTTCAGCACTACGTACCACCCATGACCTTCATTCTGCTGACACCAAACTTCCTCCAGTTTCTTCCCCTCACTGAAAATACAGAGGCAACAGCTGTTTCTATATCTTCAGCCCTCATCTCTGTAACTCTTTGCTCCTTGCCCCACCTCTGAACCCCTTATGATTTCAGGCGATCACTCAACACTATGTTCTTTTAACCATCCATGCATGAATTCTACCTACCCTCTGTGCTCCTTATCCTCATTCTGTATCTCTCCCGTTGCCTCCTGCCTTGCTCCTCAACAACCTGTTACCTTCTCTGTCATCGCTAAGAGGGAATTCAGTGTGCAGTTTGCATGATGAAATGACAATAAACTTATAGAGAAGCAAACTACTGTTCAAACTGGGAATTGCTTATTGTGTAACTGGTACTATTCTTAATGCAAATTTATGACCTCTAAAATGAATAAACATTCATTAATGCAAAATAGACATGTGAGAGCCTTTATGTGTTCCTATATTGCAACTATATTGCACGTGTAAATGCTTATTGTTTAGGGACCTTTCATGACTTGTAATGTTGCTTATTTGCACAAAGGTAACACGGATTGGTTCCTAGACGTTTTAGGATTAGGTCCACAATACTTCTGTTGCCAAATAGTGAACCTGCCATAAAATGCAGATTTCTAACTGTCTCCAGAGCTTTGTGTTAGACATAGCACTATTCTCTGCCACAAAACCTGCCACAGCACCAAGTAGTCATTGTGGTTATTACCGCCAGTGTAGACGTTAGGCTTTGGCAAGCAGGGTATAATGAGAGTCATATCAGTGCTGGCTGAAACATAACTGCCACTTTTTGATAATGCAAACACAAGTGTATTTGCACACGTGTCAGTGTTATCCATTTATAAACCTAAGAAGGATGAAGGACTGCATTTATCCCAAAGACCATAAAGCAGCAGCACTATATAGTGCACTCAATGACATGGCATTCACACAACTAGTGAACGCCCCACCACACAAAAGGGAGAACATTAGATTGGATACTACCACTCAATACCACAGTATTCATAGATTCCATTAACCCAATACCCTGGTCAGACCATCACAGTATACCGTTTTCTATCTTGTGTAATGAACCAGATCCAGCTAAACCTATCATTAAGGAATCTTATGTAACAAGAAACATCCGGAAACTTACAGCAGAAAATCTCAACCCTCTCTTAACCAACTCTCTCAATAATAAAAAGATCAATACTGAAAACCCCTCTGCCATAGCAGAAATTTACCACAATTGTCTTACCAGTACAATTGACACCCTAGCACCTTGTGTCAACAAAACCAACGTAAGGATAAAAAAATCCTCTTTCTGGTTCAACGAGGAACTAGTCGCTCTTACACGGATTAAAAGATCGCTTGAACACCGGCTCAATAAAACCCATACATTAGAAGCTCTGGAAGCTTTCAATGCTGTAAACAAAATCTATAAATCAGCCATTATTACCCTTAAAGCAAATGCCTTTAACACCAGAATCAGTAAGGCATCCTCTGACAGCAAAGAACTGTTCGCCATACTTAAAGAGTTGGAGAACCCGATCCCCATAATCAACCCAGTCCAACCTAGTAAAGAATGGTGCACCACTATTCAAGATACGCTGTCATCCAAAATCAAACTACTACAAAATAAAATCATCTCCAAAAGAAAGATCCTTTCCGATAAGCCGTCCACGTCCAACCAAATTTCCATGAACATAGTAGATACCACCCCATTCTTTAACTTCTCACCAGTCTCACATGATGTAGTACTTAATACCATAACTACACTTAAAGCTTCAAACTGTAAAGGAGACAATTTTCCAGCACACCTAATCAAATTATGTGCCCCTACTCTCACACCCACAATCCCCAATTTCGTGAATGACTCGTTCCTTACCAATCAGGTCCCAACTAGCATTAAAGCGGCGTGGGTCACACCTCTACTAAAAAAAAACACTCTAGATCCATTAGTAGCCACGAACTACCGGCCCATAACGACTGTCCCCTTCCTCCTTAAAATTATAGATAAAATAGCCTACAACCAAATACAAACCCATCTCGAACAAAACAACCTACTAGGAGCTAGACAATCTGGATTTAGACCCAACCAAAGTACAGAGACAGCCTCCTGGATTTAGACCCAACCACAGTACAGAGACAGCCCTCCTGGATTTGAAAATCCAATTGGATTCTATCAGAGACTCAGGCAAACTAGCCACCCTACTGCCATTGGACTTATCAGCACATTTGATCTAGTAGACCATGACAAACTTTGCGACACCCTAAAAAAGACTTTAATTTCTCTATTAACACTACTCAATGGATCAAATCTTTTTTATCGGACCGCACTTCCAGGGTTGCCATCGGTAACCATGCAGCAGACCCTATAGTAGTACCCATAGGAGTCCCCCAGGGATCCTGCCTCTCACCCACCCTCTATAATGCATATACCAAACTTTTTTTCTCGGCTCTTGACGATATGGGTGTCATCTATACCAACTTTGCAGATGACACCCAAATCCTCATCCCCATCACAGGTGACTACACCCAGGACACTGACACTATCAACAAATTGTATTCTTTAATTCAAAACTGGATGGCCCTAAACAGTCTTTGCCTTAATGATGAGAAAACGGAGGTCCTCATTGTGGGCTCCCAGAAAAGAATAATCACACTCCATGCTAACTACTCCAATATCATTATTGACGGTACACAGATCCCAGTACTCAAACAAGTGAAAACCCTTGGGGTATATATAAATGCCAATCTCACCATGCACAAACAAATAGCAGCCCTTTCCTCCTCCACAGCCTATACGGCAAAACTTATTGCACTCAGCCGCCAATTTCTCAATCCTACAAATTGACAGAGCGCTGATTTTAACAAAATTGGATTATTGTAACATCCTCTTCCTAGGAACCTCCAAAACGAATTTAAATAAATTACAATTACTACAAAACAAAGCCTTCAGAGCGGCTCTCGGCTTAAAGAAATCAGAACATATATCTAGCATTAGAAGAGAAACCATTGGCTGCCAATTGAAGCTAGAATTATCTTCAAAACACTCAGCACCGTCCACAAATGCATCACCAATAAAGCGCCTAGCTACCTCAATCACACCATCAAGAAAAAAACCTCCTGCAGGACTTTGAGATCCAATAAACTGGCCCTCTTGGAAGTTCCCCAATACAAATATAGCAGAGCAGGAGGAAGTAGCTTTAAAGTCCTAGCCCCCTCACACTGGAACGCACTACCCTTTAGTATAGAAAATGAGGACTCCCCACTAAGATTCAAAAAAACTCTGAAAACTTGGTTATTTAACAAATACTGACCTAACTGAATGCGTTAAATAATATGTGACCTGCTACTTTGACCAACTGAATTGAGTATAAGAATTGTGATCATATGATTTATTTGTATCTTAAAATATGTTCTGTGTGATGGTAACTGTAATTGTATAAAAATGCCTCAATCTATTGAATTTTCGCCGTGATACCCGTGGGTCTGGGCAAGTAACAAATGTAATAAATAAATAAATAAATAAAAAATAAAGCCTGTAATTGCCATACAGATTTCTGCCAAGAATGCATTAGCCCATGAAGATATTTCTATGGAATATAATATGGATATCGACCCGATCTGTCCTTCAGTCAATGGGAGGATTGCAACTTAAATAACTTCTAACTAGAAAGCACACATACAACTTGCATTTACATGGGACCACATCTTGTCCAAGTGCAGTAAATATGAATAATTCTATTATTAATCTCTATGGTACTCAATGTATCAAGACCATAACACAAGTGCACTAGACTCCTGTCCTGTAGGGTTTGCTGAGATACCGTCACTAGCTCACTAAGCACATGGGTAAAATAGTACATAGTGGGTTGGGGATGGGAACAAGGAATTGTCTGTTTAAAATCAATTTGCAGTGAGAGGTTCTTTAATTGAAGATGATTGATCATCAATTGGTGTGGGGCTGTGCAACATGTCTTATTAGATATTAGTACTATGGTGTCAGCTATTCAGTTTGAGTGAAAAGGGAGCCTTACCTAATGATATTAGTCACACATTCTATGCATTTTCTGATGTTGCTTGCCTGATGCTAGCTCACTCATGCCTGCCCGCTGCATTGACCCTCTGCCTGCCAGTGATCCACAGTGTCTCTTTTGCATTCCCTGGGCTGCCTATTCTTCTCTTCTTCCTAATTCGTCCCTCATCTCTACACTGTGTTCACATGCTGTCTCTTTACATTAAGCACAACCCTGTGTGTTCAATTACCTCAGTATTTCCGGGTCTGTGTAGCCCTTGTCATTGTCCGTTCTCACTGTTCCTTGCTCCTTCTTCATGATCAGTGTACATAATCTGTCCAGCTCTCCTTGTATCTCTCGTTAATTGAAACTCCCAGAGCTTCTGCTGTAGGCTCATCGGCCTGGGATAGTGATTGTCAAAAGCCCCTTGTAGGGGGGCTTTGTCAGCTAGTAAATCCAGAGCATAACATGGTGCATGGGCCATTAATGACCAGTGAATCATCCCTCCTGCCCCTTGGAGATTAATTTCTAACAAGGTAGTAGTTACATATAAAAGTAATGTTTGTACAATAATGCATATTTACCGGCAAATACTGAAAAGTACTGTTTACTGTGGGAAAGCTTTGCTGGTTTGGTTGCTGTGTTCGCTGTGGCTGCGCGGCAGAAACCTGCCTGGAGGATTCTTTTCGCCGCAACACCGTTCTGCCCTGTGCCCTTTAAAGATGAGGTGGTTCTCTGGATGGTGACTCCGCCCCCCTGGGACCCGCATCACTGCCTTGCTTCCTGCATTTACCCACAACCCAGCGTGCGCACCGGCAAGTACTGAAAAGTACTGTTTCCTGTGGGAAAGCTTTGCTGGTTTGGTTGTTGTGCTCGCTGTGGCTGCATGGCAGAAACCTGCCTGGAGTACTCCTTTCACCGTGACACTGTTCTGCCCTGGCCCCTTTAAGGACGAGGTGACTGTGTGCTTCTTATCGCTGATTGCGTGTCTATTGCGCTGCCTTGCGCTGCCTTGCTTGTGAACTTGGTGGACACTGGATTTTAAGTGCCTCATTCGTTTTTATTGAAGGTGGTTCTCTGGATGGTGACTCCGCCCCCTGGGACCCGCATCACTGCCTTGCTTCCTACATTTACCCACAACCCAGTGCACCCGCGCGGAACCCCACTTCAATATTATCAATTGTGTTGGTGGAAATTAGGGTGAGTTGTACCCCATGTGGATATAGGTGGTGAGTTCCTTGAAAAATTGATTGGTTGCAGATTGCAAAAGTTTACTTACCTCATAGTGTGAAAAAGGGACATACGATTCTCAGGGCCAAGAAAGTTCTACCTGTAAAAAGCCCCGGATGTATGAAAAAAGATCCGATGGCTATCAAGAACAGGTCATCCTCCCTTGCATGTTCTACCCCTAGACAAGGTTTTCCATGAATGGGACACTGGGGAATGTTGATATCCGGCAGTTTTGTAATGGGTCGTTATCTGCATTTAGAGCTAAAACAGCTACTTCGGCGGGTGAGCGACTCAAAACCATAGATCTGGATGTACAAGCCACGGAGTCTGGCATAAATAGCTCCCCAATTCCAGTTGAAGAGGTGAGAAATGATCAGTTTAGGGCTGGTAATGATAAGACTCTCCCTACTGATAAGTCCCTAACTGATACTGCTATTTTGAAATCTTTGCCTGCCACTTGTTCGATTCCTAAGCCACTTGAGGATAATCCTCCGTAAAAAACGGATATAGCAATCATTGATCTAGAACCAAATGATTCAGTGTTCTCGAACAGTCTGATGTCAGAGAACCTTTCAAGTACTACTATAATGTTTTCTGACAGCGAGCAAAGTGGTGAAGATTCTCCCTCTGGAAATGCTCCCCACTCACCTATAAATGTGTCTTCATCCCCTATTCATGTCCTGATGCTCAATCATGGCAAAAATACATCTCTAGCCTGTACCCAAGAGAATAATAACATGTTGAACATAACTTTAAATTCTATGAATGTGACAATACATGCTTTATTTAAAATGTTGAGATTATGCGAACGTAAATTAACTGCATTGGATGGAAAATGGGAAAAAATACCTCAATGGCTGAGTGGAATAGATGAGGCTATTAAAAGTAATCAAGCCAAGAATGATGGCATTCAGACAGGCGTTGCTCGAGTAGCCACCCAAACTGAACCCACTGTAGGGTCTTGTCAATTGTTTAAGAACTGTATCCCTGGCAAATCATCTGAGGTGACTCTATCTGTATTGCCCTGTTTTTCTGAAATCATCTATGACAAATTTATGGAATGAACACCCGGTCCAGATGGGACCCCTGATTTAGAGGAGCTAAATGAAATTAAATCAATTGACAAAACAGTCAAAAAGAAAGCTCATGTAGTAGTTCCCTCAGGAGTAAAAAGTACAAAGAAAGTAAAAGAAATACCTAAAAAGCTACCCAAAAATCAACCGGCTTTAAAGAGCAGTGGGAAGGCGTCATTGAAACACTTTTTTAAAACCATTTCCCTGCCCAAATGAAATACTCTGTCAGCTTCGCAGGCAATTAAATAAAAATATCAGTTACTTGCGCAGTCCAAGAGACTGGACACCCTTAAGTTTACCCCAGTTCAGGCAATGGACTACTCACCATTGGATGAGCTGGTAGAAATATTGGATGTTGAGAGCGACGAGCGAGTGAATGAACCTAGTCAAGGGCAACAAAGCCTCGAAGAAACACACAGACTCTCACTCACTCAGGGAAAGGTGAAAAATGTTGCTCAACTATTGGCCCAAAGAGCTGAAATAAGGAAAGCTGTTGACGCTTACATGTCTGAGAATTGTAACCCTGTGGCAGTCACTTCGGTCGCAACTGACTTTATTGAAAAGGTGGCTGACCCTGCTCAGTCAGAATGCTCCATAGCTAATAAAAAAAAGGTGCTAGCTAGAGCAGTTGCACCCGGAAGAAGCTGTGGGAGCAGGTAGATATTGAGTAGATCTGATGGGGGTGAAAGAGAGAAACAATGGCCAGGCTTGCCTCCTGTTGCTATGCATGAGGCTGTGAATATATCAGCCCCTGATTTACTTGATGATGGTGAAGGGTCTCAGAAAAACTTCTCAAACTCCATTATTGCCTTGATTGAAAATGCTGTTGGCAAGGCGATAGCAAAGAACTTGCCATCAAAGCAACCAACTCCCAACACAAGCCTTGCCAGGGGGGCTGAGATGATGACAAAGAGTGCAAACAAAAAACTCCCTGCTCCGTACTCCTTTAGTATTAGCTTGCAGGTTGATGTCAGATTACTTGCTGAAAAGCCCTTCTCCTAAAGTCAGAATGGGATATTTAAGATTCCAGTTAAACCTATGGTACACAAGGCATGTCCTTTGTAAAAGGAAAAAGCTGGTAAAAGAACAAAACTACTGCAGATATTGTATTGTGCCTGAACAAAGAGAGACACTACATCTGCTCGTAGAATGTGTAGCACTCGGAGATGTACGAACCAGATGTTTTGCACACAGCCAGGTAGTACAAAGACCAATGGAGAGTGACGAAAGATGGCATGAGCTGTTCTCCAGTACCCGCCCGAAAATTCAGATTGCCATAGTGCAATTCTTTCAAATTGTGCAAATTGTTAGAGGTGTATAACGGGTAATGCATTATCTATAAGGCTATTAGGTAATTGGTTGGTTGAAAGAGGTAAGCTTAGTTAAGTAACCATCTAAGTAGAACCTTTGTAAATAGTATGAATTGGCGTGATCATGCATATAAAATGAACTGTTAATCATTATGTGAAAATATGGGTATTGTAAGAATTTATTATCTTTTAGCCTTGGAAGATTGAAAATTATTGTGTTGTATATAAATGTTATTTATATGTTAATGAAATTTTAAAAGTTGTAATACAACTATAACAAAAAAAAAAATAATGCATATACTTAAAAAATAATAACATTGGTTCAGGTCTGAAGCCAAAAACATGAAGTTTGCCAGAGTGTGTTCTATTCCACTTCAGTGAGAAAATGTTCTGTTTTAGAGAAAAAAAAAGACGTTATCAGTTCTCAGAGTTGTTAGCTGTTCAGAAAAATACACACGGCTGCCTTCCCAAGGTACTGATATTAAAAGAGTCTTTGCAGCTATAGGAAATAAACAGTGGAGGCTGAATTTTTCCTTTCTGTCAGAGTGACAGCAAAGGCAGCCAATGTAAACTGCAATATAACGTGCGCACACAGCTAGCAACACATAGCAATGCCAGTAATGCGGAGAGTGTGCATCAAATGCCGCCTGTCCTTCGATAGGCTCCACGAAAATAGTTTTGGCACACTAGCTGACACTGAGACAAAACGAAAGATCATTGCTTGATCTAGGTTTTAGAGGAGCAGTGCACGTGAAGACACAGTGAAACCCTTCTAGCCTTGGCCAGTGATTTGAAAGAACAGTAATGCTGTGTAACATGGGGTAGCCCGAATAACTCTTTTAAGAGCAAGATGACAGCAATGTAGATCAGCGAGTTAAGTGCTCACCCGTGAACACTTTAGTTGGCATGTAGGAAACTTTTTTTAATACAGCAGGGCAGATTCAGTCCTTCATGTTTGCAAGGATGATGCACTGGGTAATAATAACAGACATTATAAGAGTGCATTAAGAAAGTGTTATTTGGTTGTGGATTATGATATAATAATATGTGAAGGCGTGACTGGCCTGGTTGGAATATGACAATTTATTAAAATCCTTTTTTTACTGTGCACTTAGTTAATACATATCACAATAAGCAACATTTATTTTTAAAAGTGCTGTGCCATGCAGAAGTAACTGGGCTGACTGAAACATATTCAATTCTTAAGACAGTTAAGTTAGACAAATACTGGGGAAACATCTAACAATGCTCTGTTTGGTCCCAAATTGCAAATTAGCTAATGGTCTTGGGTTGCAACCAGTTTTGTTAGAAAGGCAATGTCAGCCAGTTGATTAGAAGAGAGCTTGACATTTAAACCAAAATAGCTTGAAGTAAAAATTGATGTTCACTCATCAGTGTTTAAGTTCATGATGATTCACAATATACATATATTGAGCCGTATATCAATATTTGAAGGGTCTAGTGTCCACGAGGCAATTGTATCATTTATTTGAGGAATGAATCATAATGACTGATGTGGGTTCTATCTAGACGGAGATTAATCTTCTATTGTGCTAATTAATTTATTTGAAATTAATTTTGTGAAATGCGAAAGGGGTAAATGGAACTGATAAAAGCAATACCTTTTTTGTAACCTAAAAAATAATCGGCTGGGGAGCGTCTGTATTACAATCATCCTTGGATCCCAGTGAAGCATTGGCTTTTTTCATAATCATTTAAGGAAACATGATATCTTCCACCGCGCATCTCATGACAGATATGTCAATGCATCTGCAATAGGTTTTAAAAAACTGTACATGAAGGTTAATTTTTGTCGTTGCTCAGACCAACTGCCAAACAAAATACCTGGTTGTACATAGCCTGGAAAATGACTGTTCATTTTGCAGACCATGGGCCTTGTTTACAAAAGCGTTTTACAATGGTACAATTCCATTGAAAAAACGCTTTGTAAAGCAGGCCCTGTATTTTGAAATTCTAGCAGAACAATTGCTTTGCCAAACATTTTTACTTTGCAATGGAAATATTGTAAAATAAAACAAGGGTCAGTGTAGAGAAGCAATGCACTGTGCCCCGCACAAAACACCTATTATGTAGGAACTAGCCCCGGTAAAGATGCCAAGATAACTGGTGCAGTATTTAGTTGTGCACTGGCAGTAGTTCATGCACGAAAGATGTCGTGCATCCCTTCAGTAGTCTTTCTCAAGAGGTCTCCATTCTTGGGCTTTTACCGTAAATATGTAAAGCTGAAAACTGGGGTAATACATCCAAAAACATTAATAGGGAGAGACCTATGCTTTTCTTCTGTGTTCTCTAGTTGCACATATTAGTACTTCCTTTTTACATTGACAGTTTAAAATCTAAAGGAAATACTTTACTGCTATGGCACACAATCAATCAAATTGTTTCCTGGCACATTACACTATGTATTTAGTGACTTCAGAAAGGTGAAAGCTAAGTCTTCCATGTCAATATTCTATATTATGATCAAAAGGGTGAACACAGACTGGATCAGAGTTCCTGTCCCACTGAGCTCTTCTACCAAAGAACAAAAGGAAGGCCGGACACAATGATTTGCTCTATATCAATATAATATTTCTTCCCATTACACTTTGGTTAGACAGCTCAGAGGGTTAAATGATATGCTGCAAGCATAACAGATTGGAATGAGAATGGAGCAACACGTACTTACAAACTTCTTAAGTCAATAAAATTAGTATTACTCATATTATTAATGTTATCCTTATGGACCGAGGGAGGGGTTGCTATCTGTTGATAATGGCCCGCCACCATCACAAGGGCCTTACATTGGGAAGGGTCATTATCATACGTGATAAGGAACCCTCCCGAGGTCTACAAGGCTATTGGCACACAGTGGTAGTAGTAATACATGTTTTGGAGGTTTGATGGTGAAGTAAAAAAATGTACTTTAACAGTAAGTAAAGAGACAAACTGAGTTAGTAAACTATAAGTGCTTTTTTTCTCCATAGTATTTAAATAACTTGGTTGTCTACATAAGTGAAGCATTTTAATTGCAAACTTGGTTGAACAGGCACAGTTTTATCATGAGCATCTGTTAGGTGTCATGTAAAAGTAATCATTTTCACTATTAGGAAGTGAAAGCATTTTCCTATGTTTTAGCTTTCTCTTTCGTGTGTTAAATAGGATGTTGGAGCAAAAGAAAATGTCCTCTCAGAGAGGAAGTGTTTTGTTGAATGAAATCTTGCCTGGAAATTGCATTGTTGTTTCCCTGCCTGCTTTTGAAAACAGAATGCTTATCAGAAAGGAGACCTCCAGCTTAAGCCTAGTATCGGGGCTCAGTGAAAACTGCTCAAAGAATAATATTCTCGGGACAAAAATAACAGTTAGCAAAATAAATAAATCTCAGCTCCTCATATTTTGCTCAGGCACACACTGCTAGATGTCAATTGGTTGTGAATAAACCACTGACTTAATTTTAATAAACAACATTGTTTCCAAACATTCATATTTAAAGCGAGCTGCATGGCTCAAAAGCTATATCACATATATCTTCCATCACCAATGCGTGCACGTTTGGAGCCTCCACCAAATACAATGCTTACAGAGCACCTTGATCTATTCCAGCTTTTATAAACTGTGGAAGACATTCACGTTCATGCCTACTGACGTTCAGGCTCTTTAGAAATCGAAACAGCAAGAAACCAACTAGTTGCGACAACGACTGTCAGATGTGGGCACGTTATTCAGGTTAAGTATAATAGGGTGCTTGGAAATGCTCCTGGTTCCCACAGAACGTTCATAATTCAGTCAATACCAGTATGTATTGCAATTTTGAATTCAGTGTTAATGCATGTACTGCTGGAAATTATTGTTTTTTAAGGCAAATATGCTTCCAGGTCAAACTGTCCTGCATTTGAAGTTTAGGGAAAGCATTTGAAATGTGACTTTTCTGATTGCATTTTTATTATTTTCTGTGTATGATTGCTGCATTACAAACGAATACACTTGAACTTGACTGCACAATAACTGACATTGCACCACAAAGCAATGTCATTTAGGGATTGTGCAATGCAACCCATACATTAAATTATTTGTTGTCACAATAACGGGAGACATTTCATTGACATTAGGTGAAAAGCTGAGGTGCTGTAACTTTAAATTGTGATCTAACGACTATACTATCTATAAACTATTCCAAAGCAGGTGGAAATTAGTACATCTATATGATAACACGGAACAGCACAATTGGAGTAAAACAGATGGACCGTGGGAGTAGCAATCCTTGAAAATGCTTCACAATACTGAACGACATCTATTCATTGACAACCAATTTTACAAAAGTTGCAGCTCGTAGATATCATGACCTTAAAATGTACCATTATAAGGCTCTGCAACTAGGGGAGTGGATTAATACATTGCTGACCACAGCAGAGTTTTTGAGTTCTTCTCTTCAGGAGCTCTGTTCCAAAACAAAGAGAATGCTTTTGCAAGACACCCTTTCCAGCAACAATGTCTTCAATGTGTAAGAAGTCTGGACACAAATAAACTGTTGCTAAGGCTATGGAGATAATAGCTTATACAAACCCTATAAGGGCATTACTGAAAGCAGGACCTCAGGCACCACAAGATCACTTATACATATTTAAAATAAATTATGCATGCTATGCCTAAAGCTATATACTCTAGAGGCTGCGTCCAGACATATTCCAACCTGACGGAAGCAAGGAAGGTGATGTAGTCAAACAATGATAAGCGGAAGCAAGTCTTCAGAAGGTGGATTTCCCAGTAAACTAGGAGAACTGTTGACACGTAATAGAAATTCCAAACAAAAGCTGGAGAAGTACCAGGAGTTCAGCAGAATGACCTAGGAATATACGCATGACATATAAATGTCTTGGCTAGCTAGGCTGAGGTGGTTTGGCCTCATTGAACTATGGTGATGTGGGAGTGGGTGCAGCTATTAAACGTTTAACTCTCCTGGTGGCTGTAGTACAATTCTCATAAGCTCAAGCAAGTACAGTCAGCATTAGGTGGTCATGGGATTTGAAGTGCAAATCATCTGGACAGCTGCAGGTTGCAAATGCCTGGTGTATTAGGGTCTCGGGCCAGGAGCTAGTGGCATTTAGAGATTGATTATTGCTCACACTCTCAGTGTCCAGATGAAGGAAAACACGAGTCAGCTCTATTTGCCTGCTAGACTACCACATCAGCGCCAGGTACTAAGAAACTAATAAAATGTTTTAATAAATGGGGTTGGCTCTAAGGTATAGGCGGAGGCAAACAAGGGGGTGATCTCAGTGGTACAATGGATGGGATTCATCACGGGGTGGTTGGGTCATTAGAAGGGGGGTTGTAATAGCATTTTAGCCTGGCTGCTCTTTGGATCAGCCTTCCCTTCCATTTCTTTTCAGACAAAACAGTAGATGTCAGGGCAACTATTCCCTGGGCTACTGATGAAACAGAACATTGCGTGAAAGATTGTGTTTTGTCAAGCTTGGCACTCCTCCTTTGAAGCATCATTGGTGTGCTGGTCCTTTTTTATTTTATATGACAGCCAACAGGAGTCAAAACTGAGTACAGATACATAAACTACAGGGGTAAACTGCCAGGCCACCACAAAGGAGGGATGCAGTTTCTATGCAGACACCTGTTTCGTTCTCCCTCCTCCCATTTCCCCTACATTCCCCTCTCTATATTGCTTCTCCCTCACCTGGCCCACTACACTTCTACCCATCATTCAATCATGTGTTTTAATCGACCCCTTTGCATGACAAATTGTTAAGGAAGTTGTACCAGGCACCTTAGCTCACATATCATTATGATTCAAGCAATATATTCCAACTGGTTTCTTCTGAGACTGCTACAAAACGGCCATAGTCAGACCTCTCTTAATGAAACAAACTGCTGACAACAAGAACCGCACGCCTCAATCTACAGACCAGTCTTTCTCCTTCCTTAACACTCTAAAATTCTTTCAAGGGTTGTCCTCAAATGCATAGTCAATTATCGCAAGACACTCATTAGATTACCGCCTCCATTCTGGATTTCAGTAACAACACTTCACCACAATTGTGCTCATCCACATCAACAATTCTCTCACCACTACCCACCACTCTCACCCCTCTTCCATTGTCATTCTTCTAGCTCATTCAAGCTCGCATTGACACTTTGAATCATGCCTTCCTTTTTTCGTTTCTTTGATTCAAGGACACCATACTCGACTGGGTTTGCTACCTATCTTTCTGACCACTTCTTCATTTCATGAGACTCCATCACCTTCTCCCCAAAAAATTCTGCAAAAACTGCCTGGTGGCAAAATCAGGATATCAAAGTATTTTTTTTAAATATGATAATAGTTCCATGTGTGAGTATGCCATGAATGTCAAAGTTTTGCCAGTCAATTATTCAATATCAAAATATTGATTAATTGCAGAACTAAACTTGTTATTTATGCGAAATGTGAAATGTTGCATGTGTCACAAGATCTACATAGGAAGCACCATCGGGGAACCTTGGAACCAGATACGAGAAAACATCAACAAAGCTATCACTTGTACACCACTGCCAAAGCTTCCATCAACAGTATGACAAAAAGGACATTAAATTTGTTGGTCTTCAAACAATGTAGCAAGAGGGGTGGTGACAGGGAGTTAAAATGAAGACAAACAGAATCGAGATGTATCCTTAACTTTCATTCACTAGACAAGGGTTTAAACACAGAGCATGAGATGAATGTGTTTCTGCAACTGAAAAAATAACAAGGTTGTCTGCTATTGCTCTGAATTGATTACAATAGTTCATTTCTTAAACAGACTCTGTACATTTCGTTTAATCAACACATTCATTGAATTGGAGTTTTAAATTATACAGGCGATTCAAAGGTAGCTTGCATGAGCAACCAAGGCCTGTATCAATAATAGAACCTCATCATGAAGTTGCAGCTAGTATACGCTTAGCATACAAACATGTTTATACTAATGAATGAACCCACATTTAACACATGAGAGTTTGACATGGAAATGGATCTAGATTAAATTCTTTACACTCCAGACAATAAGGGCAGCTTAACCATCAATAGCAAGCAAGCATTGTATGTTAAACATGTACCATATTAAAATGTAATTCCTCTAAAGGATCTGGTCAACAAATTGTAAACAAGCTATGGACTATAATGACATCACACATTTTATGTATGTTGTCATGCCTGCTACATTAAGCTGGGAACAAAATGGCAGACACATGAACTTCATCCAGATTATTTTATAATTGGTAAATTGAATCTGACACTAGCTATATTGTTTAAACAACAATATACTTAGCTGGGCATCTTTTTGGCATGTTTCAGATGATGGCACTTATCAGGAAGAGACCAAGACTGCTATAATGGAGAATATATAGAACTGTCTGAAGATAATGTATCTGGTGAAATTAACACTGCATCATGCACTGCTGATTTCTATCCTCCATCTAAGCCTACCTACGGTGTCCACAAGCAATAGTCACATTTTAAAATACAGTTCTATTCAGGGGCTGTCTGGTTATATCTTTAATGTATATAATAATTTTGCTGGCAATAATGTATGTGCTTTCCCCCGAATGCTCTGTATAGTTTATAAAACCAACTAGTGGATGATTATGCTGTGTTACTGGAGTCTAATCGGTGTGTCATGATAGGTGGGGGATATGAATGCTACATTTGGGTCTGCTGTGGGGCATGATGCCCTAAACAACAATGGAGAAGAGGGGTGGAACATAACCAAAGATGGTAACATACTCTAAAGTCCAAAATTATCTTCTTAAATTGTATACTGAACATAAGCTATGTTGTATCAATGGTAGATCCGTATCAGATAGGCCAGCTAAAGGTACCATTTATAGAACCCTATTAGCACCTATTGATTGTTTTATAATTTGATTATGTGATTGGTGCAGAGTGATCTATATCAGAGTGACTGAATGAGTTGAGAATGACCATGCACCTGTATATCTACAGTTGAGGTTGACATAATACAATGCAGGAAAGGGAAGTTTGGTGGAGCCAAGTACTGTGTCTGCTTGTATAGGAAAATGGAACACATTCTCTTTTGATAAGGAAACCCACTTATTTGAGTGTATTGTGGAAATAAAGTTTTGAACATTTGATGACATGTTTATCTGATATTATAAATAAAACAACTATTATAGATGCTACTAACCAGTGCTCCAGATAGGATTTTGAAGTGAGAGTATTTTAATTCCAATTCCAAGAGAGTAAACATGATTTTCCTCCTTCACAAAGTGTCTGTCAACTATCCGATGTATGCGTAAAATTAAAACTGTTCAAAAACAAAAGTAACAAAACAGCTGTATTTCAAAGTGGTTCTCAATAATGTATTGAACCTGTGGAAAACATTTTCCCCACACAAGAACCTTGTAGATGCATACCACCCAGCTTTATCTTCATGATATTTGGGCACACACTCTGCTAAGAGTTGCTACAGATGCCAGCTAGTTTCCTATCTCTGCATTCTGTTGTTGCTTTTCCCTCCTACATCGCATTGTATCTGTTGATATAACTCCTCTTCCTCGCTCATGTCATTAATCTTGCTATATCTGTTTTTTCATTTTCTCAGTTGTGGTTGTTACTCCTTTTGATTGTCTTTCTTGCATTGTCTCTTATGTTATTGGGCTGCCCTTTTCTAGTCTTGCTTTTCTATTTTCATCACTCCCCACCCGCTGTTGATTTGTGATTTATTTTACTGTCTCCCAGTGTCTCTTTTGCTCTGCTTCTATCCATCACTCCTATTGTGTGTTTGTCCTATTATTAACTCTGTTTCCCTTATCACTTTCTTTGTTGCCCTATCATGTAGCTCATTGCTCTCTGTTCCTGATGCTCGAATTCCTGTTTTGGATTGTGTAATATGTTCTCTGTCCCTTCACCCTCCCTCCCCGCCACGCCTTTGTCCTTCTGTGTTGCTTAGGTTCAGAGTTGCTCTTCCTCTCTTGTTTTTCTATTTGTCTTTTAACATACCACCAATAAAAATCCCAAAAGCTTAAAATGCCTTTTATATTAAAAAATCTAGTGCAGCTTTACCATTGGGTGCTCCTTTTTAGATGTGTGTAAACCTTCTTTTGGCCATTAGGCTGGGAATTAAAGAGTTAGAGGTTTGTCTGACCAGATGCAGCACTTGCTTGAATGCAGATGCTTTACCAACACTGTATGCCATTACATGTACAATAGCTGATAGGAGATGTGTGTTCTGAGCCATTACAGATATAGTAGCCTCGATGATGTGTGTATTCTGTGCCATAACAAGTATAGCAGCCCTAAAGAGTTGTGTGTTCGGAGCCATCACCGGCATAGCAGCCCTGATGAGGTGTGTGTTCTGAGTCATTACAAGTATAGCAGCCCAGATTAGATGTGCCTGTTCTGAGCCATTACAAGTATGGCAGTCCTCATGGGATGTGCTTCTTCCAAGTCATTACAAGTACAGTGGTCCTCAGCGGATGTGCATGTTCTACTTCTGAGCCATCATAGGAATAGCAACCCTGATGAGGTATGTGTTCTGAGCCATTACACATATAGCAGTCCTCATGGGATGTGCTTCTTCTGAGTCATTACAATTATAGTGGTCCTCATGGGATGTGCATGTTCTACTTCTGAGCCATCACAGGTATAGCAGCCCTGATGAGGTGTGTGTACTGAGCCATTACATATATAGCAATCCTCATGGGATGTGCTTTTTCTGACCCATTAAAAGTATAGTAGCCCAAATGAGATGTGTCTGGTCTGAGCCATCTCAGGTATAGCAGCCCCAATGAGGTGTGTGTTCTGAGCCATTACATGCACATTGGCCCTGTAGAGTTATGTTCTGAGCAATCACAGGTATAGCAGTCCTCATGGGATGTGCTTCTTCTGAGCCATTACAAGAATAGCAGCCCAAATGGGATGTGGCTGTCCTGAGCCATCACAGGTATAGCAGCCCCAATGAGGTGTGTGTTCTGAGCCATTACAAGCACAGCGGCCCTGAAGAGTTGTGTTCTGAGCAATCACAGGTATAGCAGCTCTGATGAGTTGTGTGTTATGAGTCTTTACAAGTAGAGCATCCTTTGGCAGTGGGCCTCAGTAATCGGACATGGGAGAAACAGAAATTTTAAAAAGTGCAAGACCGAGTAGAAGGTATTGAAGTATATGACAGCAATGTCATCTTCTCACACTCACACTTCTCGGAGGTTGGTGGAAAGAGCTCAGACACTATTCTTGCTCTGTACTTTAGTTTGCTGCAGAAAATGCCAAAACATGTTTGTGCTTTCTTAACAGCAGCTCTTTTAGGAAATTCAGTTACTGGCCTAAATAATAGCAGTCCTGTTAGAAAAAGTAGGCATGATGCAATCAGCCCTAATGTGAATATTTGGCATTGTACGATGACATGCGTACGTTATAGCAGCTCCGTTGATAAATTAGGCTGCTTTGCATGAATATATAGCAGTCCTGTTGAGAGGTACAGGTACAATCTGTGCCACTGAAAATACAGCACTGCTTCTGCCTGTATCCATTATACCTGCTTGGGGTGGGTGGTTAGAAAGGGAGTTATAGTTCAGACCACATGCCTAGTTATGCAATTGGTGTGCTTCTGCGATGAAAAGAAAACACAGTATTAAATGCCCATGCTGATGCAACTGTGCTGCCTCTATTAAAGCCAATTAAGCAGAAATGCAGCCCTTGTTTAAGACAGTTTTCATTTTACACAATACTACATGTGTTCTAAAGCAAAGTGAAAAGCATGTTCATGATTCAAGATGCTTTAATAACACTGTAATATACAAAATGCAGGCAGTTGAACAAAGTGAACAAAATGCAAATTCCCTTTTACATTACAAGTGTTGTCTTGATAGAATCATTAACAGAGGAGAGTGTTAAAAAAATGTAACAGACCAGGATTTATCACAGTTGCTTCTTTCAAGGACTGTGCCGATTTATAAAGTATGGAGTGGATTTGCAAGATGCTGCTAGCCAAGGTGTATTGACAAGATTGTGTGTGTAAAAAGGCCTGACACACCCCTTCTCTGGAGGGCTGATTTTAACCTATTGAATGAGACCATTAAAGAGGTTCTTACTTCTACTCAAAGGATTGTATAATTGCCATGAATGATTTGCTAATGGCTTATAGAAATATCACCATGATAGAGCATTCATGGTGGCAGCGTGAGGAAAGTATTAATGTTTTCTGAATGAAGCAAGATGTGTCCATGAGGAAGTGACATGGTTGGAGCAATTGGGATATTGTAACTTGAATGACTCAAAGAAATGTTGGCAAATGGTACAAATGGTAGCACAGGGATACATCTCTTGTAAAAAAAATAACTGAGGGGGATGTAACAATATCTCTTCAGAAGAATGGTTAGCTCATTATATGGCAAAGCTGATTATACATGAGATAGTTATATTTATAATCTGTAGTTTAACAACATTAGGGGATGATTCCCTCTCCCTATAATCACAGAGGCTATCAGTTAATTTGCTAGTCTCCAAGCACCAAGACCAGATGGGGGACCAGGACCAGATGGGGTGCCATGGATCTATATAAATCAAATATGATGTTATGGGCCCATGTGATTTGTAATGCAATTATAGATGCTTTGGTATCTATCAAATTACCCAACACATGGCATACACACACCATTATAAGAAAGGAACTAGAAATGTACCTAGTTGTTATCACCCTATATCATTAAGTGATGTATTTTTGAAGATTCTAGGGAAACTAATTTATAATACAGTTCTGACCTGGGTGGAGGAAAATAATATCCACCATATCACTCAGTTATGTTTTTGCCGTGGTGTAGAGACTCTTGATCGAGAAATATTATAGGGTAAAGAAAGGTAATCTGTTTCTAGTCTTTCTGGATTTATCAATGGCATTCAAGGTAGATGGAACTTTGTTGTGGACACATTTGATTACATATATATAGATATAGATCTTGAACTACTGAGTATTCTGGGCCAACTGTATTCTTGCATTGAAATGTTTATAAGATTTGGAGCTAATGGAGAATGTATGTCCAATTTTCCTATTAAGCAAGGGGTAAGACAAGGATGTGTGATATCTTCTCTTCTTTTTAACGTATATTTGAATGAGTTGGATATGACTCTGATTGATGCTACTCTAGATGTACTGCATGTCCAGCATTGTTTTAACCCTTGTTTAGCATATGCAAATGACGTTGCTCTCTTAGGAAGGACAGTAGTGGCAGTGAACAAACCTCTGTCTAAATATTTTGATTATATGAATACAAAGAATATGCTGGTTAAGAAAAGTAACAGGTTACGGTTTTTAGTTGGAAGAAAGCTAATAAGGGTCCCTCCTTTTATGTGGAGTCTGAAGCATTGAAGACCATAACAAATTTTGTTCATCTAGGTGTGAAGTTCGCAGATAATAAGTTATGACATTGTCAAATTGATCTTGTGGCAAGAAGGATGAAAGAATGGAGGCCAAACAGTTCCTCAAGCTATTTAAGAATATGAAGACAAATCTTTTGGGATTGGTCACCATAGGGATAAAGTCTAAGGGATAGGTACTCTTGCCTATTATCATTAGTTGAAAGGACATTTTTAAAAAGTATACTAGGTGTTGCTTTATCTTCAGCTGATGAATTAGTATACTCGAAAACTAAGTTGATTCCTATTTCTGTGCTGCATCATTTTAGCTGTACTCGGCTTTGGCTTAAGATTTGGGCCAGTGAAAGATCCCAGCTGAGCAAATATATCACAACTTAAGTGCAACATGGTTATGCCGAGTGAAGAGCACTTTAGAGATCCTGGTAAAAAGTCACCTCTTTGCTAATCCTAGGCCGATTAATGATGTTGATGTTTTATTATTAAAACACGCTGTAAAAAATGTGATTGCACTTGGCTTCATGACTGGAGACAATACGTCTACTCTTTGCATTAGATGCTATGGACACCACCACTACCGACACTGCTCCCGATGCAGAAGCTCCACCTACTACCTGCATCACCAGATGACAGGACCCGGTGGAGAACCTTGACCTTTTGGACACTCCAGTATCAACCCATGGGGTTAGATTGTCAAACAGTCTTCAGGCCCCTTCAGCCCCCCTTCTCGCCTGCCTCACGATTCAATGCCAGTAGCACAAGGGTACTGACACAGGAACCGTTGATGTTGACGTTGAACCCATCGAGGTCAGTGGGTGGGGGACAGGTACCTCCTCCACATGGCTGTGCAACACCCCTAGCCCTATTCACAGCTCTGACAGTATGAGCCAGTGCACCCATGAAGGGCTCTGACAAAGGCTGAACAACATTGAGCAGGAGCACATAGCGGAGCAGCAGCTGTAACACCTGTAAGCTATTTGGGATACTATTCAGGGCTCATCCGGATGAATGGGTAGGGCAATGGGCAAGCATGCCACTACCTTACATTAGCAACAGCATCCAGTACAGTGTTGGGCCAAAACGTAAGATAGCTGATGGAGGCTGTAGTGACAGATGCCTAGACCATGGAGAGGACACTGCTTCTGAAATTGTAGCGGGCAGGAGTCAGAATGGTCCACTTCTGTCATACTCACAGACTGGTGAGCCACCATCATTGCTCCCAACTATATGCTGCATGCGCACATGCTAAGCAATCTGGCATGTTGAAAAAGTCACGCAAATAAGAATGCAGTACATGATACACTCATGCTGGGGAAAAGGGGAAAAGGAGGGAATGTGTCTTGTAACTGGGGGTGGGGCAAGGGTTAGGGGGTTTGCTGTAATGGGGGAATGGAGGGCAAGGGTTTTGGAGATGAGTGAGGAGAGAGGACAAGGGTGTAGTAGGGTCTGAAAATAAAGTCACATATGAACATGAAATGAGATGAGCTAAGTCATCTTTGAGTGTGTGTGAAATATTTACTCAGTTTGCTAAAAGACAATCACTTCTTGCCACAAGAGACATTCATCCCTATGTCCATATGGTCAAAGCATGACGGAAAGAGGGGTGTGTTGGCACGTGTGTCGTCATCCCTTTGTGGGGGTGCCATGTGCACAACCAGGGCATGGGGACATGCCTCTTCATGCACATATTGTGCAGCATGGCAGACATCACAAATAGTTTGCACTCCTTGTTGGGCCTGTACATTAGGGTTCCTCTGATATGTTGGAGGCACCATGTCCATCCCTTCAGCATGCCACATGTGTGCTCATTACAAAGCCAGGTCCTTATGTGTGTCTCATTGCATGCTACTTCCTATGCTGTCTGTGGTTTGTGGAAGATGTTATCAGCCACAGGAGATAGGTATAGCTGGGGGCACCTACAAATGCAATTGAGATAGGTGTTTTGTCTTCGGAACAATCAGCAAATGTATCCAATAGTCAACACATGAAGGTCTACATTTCAGTAATGTACATATGGTGACATTGAGTGTTCTACCATTGGTCTCTGTGGCGCTGAATTATGTCATGCCTCATGACATGACTTGTAAAATGCTTAATATCACTATAGAAATCTCCCATCGCCAACATTACTGTGCCAGCAGAGGCAACACACATATCCTGCAAGTTGATTGTTAATAGACATTTAGTCTGTGAATCTTTGGTACTGGTCACTCCTGCATGTGCTCTGATATACATGTTGATACTCTTATGCACTTTGTATTAGTGATCATGAATTCATAAATTACATTCAGGGAGTGCAAACTCCATGACATAGCTGCGTGTCAGTTTTGCACTGTCATTTTGCCCACAGGAACCGTGACTTGTTCTGTCTAGGTATGGTTGCCCTATGCATTGTGATACCTGCATTGCAATCTTTGAACGTGAGGAATTATGCATTTCTGTCATGCCCTGACAGAGTCATACAGGGCTTTGTCATGTGGTGTAGTACTTCTTATGTGTTGTGTTAGAGGGTAGGTCCTTCATGCACAGGGCATTCATTATCATTGGAATTGCATAGGTGACCCCTCCCCCACTTGTGAACCCTGTATAAGTTGTTTGATGGGGTTTCTACCCAGGTTCCAGGTCCATCGCCCTCTGTGTGCTGTCAGTGTACTGTTAAATAGGACCATGGCATCATGAGTTGAACCTGGCAAATAGACACAAAAGTAGGTCACAGTCAGGTCTGCATCACAAGTCATCCCTACATTTGGGGAAAACTGCTTTTGCATCTCCATGTACAACAGGAGCTCAGATTGCTGCTGCTGGTAGCTGTGTGGTGTTAGGAAGTATGATGGGGAAGGTGTGGGCCTTATATAACTTTTCAAGCCCAATTGGGGGCACGTGAGGCTTCATTTCAACCACCTGGATGTATTTACCTCAAGCTCCTTGGTGGAGGTAACTCTGATAGGTTTTCAGCAGAATAGGCACATTTTATGGTTTCAATTCAGTTGTATTTTATCATGTAATATAGTGAAATTACCATTTAATCTCCAGCACTATGCCCTCTGGCAGAATTAGCGCCAGATGAATTGCTGGCCTTTTCAGTATCACAAACTTTAAATCAGCAGTGTGTTAAAGTGGCAGTTATACTCTTACCGCCCAAGCCTCTTTGTTAAATAATTCATTGTTGTAATTAATCCAATAAAATTAACGCACTGTGAAACCAACAATTCTAAAAGCTTTTCAGTAAAGACACAGTGCAATTGTGCTATATCCCTGATATTGTCCCGATTCGAACATATCACATACAACAACACACTCAACAGTTACTCCTTATCACACAGACAAAAGCAAAAAGAGGAATATACAAAGATGATGGAAAATACATATACAAAGGCCTTTTTCTCACATCAACATCGAGCAATGTTAGGCATATAACATTATGCCCCCAACTCTCATATAATTGCTTTAAGCTATTTCTTCTCCTTCCAGAATTGTCTCTAAATAACACTTACCTTGAATGGATTCTGCTTTTCATAGGGTTACAGAACACGTACCCTCAAACTGATTTCTCATGATTATAAACAGCCCATTCCAGTTACTTGTAAATGTATGGAAGAAGATGCATGACCTGAGTCCGGAAGCTCTTCTAAGTAATCTGTCACAATATTCAAGATGTCTTAACTTTGAGGATCTTCCTGGCATCCTAACACACTGAACTTTGTATCTTGAAGAGTTAGACCAGGAATGATGCTCCTAAGCATTTAATTGGAAGGAACTGTTCTGACAAAATCATAATTTTTAGCTTTTTTGCTGCAAACCAGGTCTGGTCCCGGCTATGGCCGAACAGCTTGTATATAGAACCTATGAGACCTGCAGCGAAAAACTCAGAGGAGGGTCAGGCCGGCCAGTCACCAGAGCATTTTGCCCTCGGCCCCTCTGCACTGCACCTAAAAAAAACATATGTTGTTAGTACCATCTTCCCATGGTGCACTAAACTTTCTAGGGATACCTCTATATAGCTGTTTTTCAGTGTTGTACCATTGGCACCAACATCATTTTGGATTTGTAGGTCTGTACACTACCACTGTAACACTGAACAAATATGTGCAGCCATTCTAGCACTTGCAAGAAACAACTTGCTGACTCTGTGCCATCTTGGACTCCATGGATCCCTCCAGTGAAGCAACCGAATAATGCCAAAGGAGTTGGTGCCAGTTTATCAAGAATGGTAAGTACCTGGCCTTATATCACAGAGTGTTTGATAGGTTAGTGCCAAACACAGATGAGAAAAACTGACATTCAATTAACTACGTGAGTGTTTGTCAGCTGGTACTTGACAACAGGCAAAGACAGGGAACTGGCTACAAGTTAATGCCCACTTTATTGAGAAGCTTTTGACACATAATTTCTCCCACCTAGATTTTGACTATGAGTAGCGATTTTGTTGAGAGGACCGCAAACACTAGCAAGAAGCATTCCGAACACCCCAAAGCCACATAGTAGCAAAGGGGCAGATCCTGGACGATGCCCATATTAAACCAACCGAGCATCAGGACCATTTCCCAATAAGCCAATGAAACATCAGTTGGATGACATTCTGACACCTGAGCTAACGAAATCTCACTGATTCTAACCAGAGTGATGGGATGTGTGCCTGGTACAGACTGTGACTGTGTCACTTTGAGCCTCTAGATCAGCACTTACTGCATATTTGTTCCTGGTGGTAATTCTTAGAGGCCCTTGAACTCTGAGGCTCGAGATTCCTATATGTGAATTATAAAGAAACAAAACACATACACCTAATTATGTCTGGAAATTAAAGTTTTTAACTGGGATAACGTGTTACCTTGGATCTGGAATCACAACACTCAATTACATCGAGAATGGCCTAGATTGTTAGGCAAAAGCTAATATGTTTACGGGCACCTGTTTGTTTATTCCTGGAACAGTACTCAGCCTCTACCCTAGACATACAGCCTAGAAAGAAATGCTTGAATCAGTCAACCTTACTTCTTCTTGACCTACTCAATAGTAACTGAGTAATACAAGTTCCAGCTATATTCTTGATGGCAACAGAGCATCACTGATGCTGGTTCTGGCTTCTCTCACTAGGCTTGAATCTGCAATGTTATCTATTGCAGTATGCATGTGGACTTGGCATGATATAATTTTGGATAAGGGTCCAGTTGAGAATTTAATAGCTAGCAAGGGGTGGGGGCAATCTAGGTTGGTTAAATACAGACTGCTCATTGGGGGCCAGGGAAAAGTCAGAAGTGTGCCCAATTGGGATAGGTGCAGATAGGCATTTGGTTTTGGAGTTTCAGGGTAGGGCTGATCAGGTGAGCAGGGGATATGTTTACGACTCCATCAACCCACTCTGCAAAATGGCAGCATGGCCCAAAGTCTTTGACCACAGAATATGTAAGTCATGGACATGCAATGAGAACGTTTAAATTGTTGTCCAGTGGCATAGAGCCAGTAGGGAAGGAGTCAAAACGAGTTATAGATTTCTGGTGTGTCTATGCAATACTGAAAATGTTCAGGATCTAATTTAAGAAGACAAATAAGGGATGGACATCACACACAAACCTGGCTAAGTGGAGGTTGGAACACAAAACCATCCATTTCTTCTGTGAAGGTGGGTGTTGGGGTGAAGCCTCAGTAAAGAAGGCAGTAATAGCCACCAGAGAAGACCTGACCACTTGGACACTTTATTACGAGTTAACACACAGTTGGAGGGTTCAGAATATGAGAATTATTTATGTGTTCCACTGAACATGCATTGGGTACAGAACAAAAGCACAGCAGAATGGAACAATTGATGACTCATATCCCCATGATGGAAGTGATGGATGCAGATATTGATTGTGCAGGTGGGTTTTCAGAGGGGTCAGCAATTTTAGGTAGGCATCACATGTGTTGTTGCTAATGTGTGAATGAGAAGCATTGGTCTGTTAGGCTGCTTCACTGGTGCTGGGCATTTAAAAGATGTGACAGCAGTGTCACTGATGGTAGCAGTGGTCCAGAAACCAGTTTCTGTAAGATCACTGCACTGATGATGGTCAGGGGACTAATGCCAGTGCTGTTAGCATAGAGGGCAGCAATTGTGAGGATGCCTTTTTCTATATATTTAATGAACCTCACACTATCTCGCTTTCTATGTGTACAATCTCTGAGTAATCCCTGTGCTCATCTCTTGCTTGAAAATCCCTCGTTCACTCTCAGAGCTGGTTTTGTCCAGTATAAATACCCAGTAAGCTGTAGATAAATGTAATGAGGATGATGGTACAGTTCTACAAAAATAATGTTAAGTACAGTGTGAAATCAGAAGTTTAAAGAGCCTTTCCTCATAGTAAGCTTCACTGGTTCTGCCCATGTCACTGATTGTGATTTAGAGCATTGTACATTGTAATGGTGAAAAGTCGTCACTCTACAAGTAGGCTGCACTGTAGATGGCAAGGGCACCCTTATGTAAATAGAGTGCCATTCAGGATTCTAGTTTTTGGCTTTGTGGGTGAAATAATGACAAAACCCAGCAGCCTAGACATCTATGTTTCTTAGGTGGACAAAGTAACATGGTTCAGAATCTGTGAAATGGTTCTCCATGTAGGGGATGCGATTTCCCAGCAAAACCATTTGTTAGGATATGATATGGCATTTATAACGCCCCTATACACAAGTGTTTGAAGGCGCGACGAGGGAACAGAGGGAAGACAGACAACGACCCTGCTAGGCCAGCTGTCATTCAGATTGCGCAAGTGCATGGTACGGGGAGAGAGGAGAAGTGAGGGGCAAGAGGGAGAGGACAGTGCAGTACATGGGATAAGAAAATAAATAAACAGTAAGTAAACGTACGGCCAGCAGGTGGCAAGTGCAATGGTAAGTGCAGACATCAGGTGTCAAGTGCTGGTAGTGGGACTGTAGGGATACAGAAAACAGTCCACAAGTGCGGGGGTTGTCAGGAAGGCAGTGCAGGAATGTGACAGGCGGGGGAGGGGACCTGGCCCGAGATCAGAGGGTGGCCAGGTAACCAGTGCAGGTTCAGTGTCAGCCAGTAAGTCAGCAAGGGAGAGGAGGAGAAAAAGCAGAAGCAAATAGAAAGGTATGCACATAGTAGCCTATGTGTGGCATCTTGCTCTTTTTCTCACTTGTCCTCTTAAATGTCGTTGTTTATAGCTGATAGTGATTTCTGTGGTTGTGGTACAAGTGAATATGGAGGGCACCTGAAGAAGCTGTAGCTTCATTCATGAGGGCCTTCAATGCTATTAATAAAAACTCTTACACATACACTTCACAGTACACTGATATTTTTGTGGACTTTGGCACAATCTCATAGTGTATTGTTTTGCTTTACCCATGGAGTGTGTTTGCATTTGCTTTGTTTTCTCTCTCCCTTGCAGTTTACCAAACAATGTATGTAGGATGGCATTTCAATGTTGAGTCTGCAACACTTAACAGTGTAATACAACATAAGAGCGTCCTACCACAGGACGAGTTCATGACAATACATTATTCTTAGTATGTTTCTTCTCGTTTTTTTAGCTCAAACAATAGCTTTACAACTTAGCGAGATGTCCCCTAATCTTATTATTAGTGGGACAGTGTAGCAAACTCTAATGATACACTTTACAGCCCGCACCGCTCTTCCATCTGTGGTCACATTGTTGGCTTCTTTTCTGGCCCTCTGATTGGAGGACTACATACTGAAATTAATGCCAGATTCCTAGCCGGCAGGCTCGCCAGCCTCCCCACCCAACGCCCCCATTTAAGGCCTGCTGCCTGTCTGGGCATTTCACTTCGACCAGATATCCAGCTTCTTCAGGAGATTGGAATATGAGCGCCTCCTGCAGCTGCCTGCATGAAGGAGGAGGCGGTTGCCGGAATGACTCCTCTTTATTCACTGCAGCAGTTGCTCTTTGAAGATGGCTGCATTGCATGGCAGACCATCGAGTCTGCTACACTTTACAGCCTGTGATGCTGTTACGCTCACCTGGTCTTTGCGGAGGCATTGGGGAACAGTTGCAGCCCTCCCAGTGGTTAGATCACCACCTTCAGGTTTCTCCCCCTGCAGACTAGCCACGGGCGGTGACAATTGGTGGCACTGTTCCTTAGTGGATAAGAGAAAAGGTGAGTGTGCTGATTGGTGACTGCTGTACCTCCCAAACCCTTCGACCCAAGGTGCGATTTCTGTGGGCACGTACCGGCCCATAAGGCTCACCTGGTAAGTATGGAGGATGAGCTCTCCGTTCTGCTACTTCTGGCAGGGGCGCTTGTGGATGGGATCTAGTTACTTCACTGATCCCTGATAGGTAAAGTCCAGTCCAGCTGCGACTATGCTCCTCCTGGTTGGTGGTAAGTGTCTCTTAATATCTCTCGTCTTTTCCTCTTTCTGTTTTCTGTCTTGGTTTTGTTGCTCTCAATGTTGTTAATTCCTGAATAACGTTTTCTCTTCTGCTTTCTTCCAGATAGGTGGAATTGCGGCCCAACAGTAGCTGTGGAGACGCGGAATGCAGCCGAGATGGAGATGGATGAAACCTCAATGTCTGACAACTGGTAAGTGATGGTTTAAGGGAAAGCGTGAAGTTTGATGGTAGGGCAACCTTAAACTTAATGTCTGTTAAGTGTCTAACCTTGCCTTTCGGTGCTGCGGTCACGGTTGGAGCGCATTGTGCTGCGGTATCAGGATGAACATTCCAGCATCCCTGAAGAATGGAAGATAAGCCGCAGTGCCAGATGATGATTCCATGCGCACTGGGAGATGTTTGAAGGTGAACCGCGATGGCCAAATGACGATGCCTGCGCTCCGGAAGATGAAACTGAGCCGTGGTGCCAAGAAGAAGATGTGCAGAGATGGCCAGGAAGACACGCACAGGTGAGAGCAGGATTCCCCAGGTGGTAAGTTTGGAGGCATATGACTGGACTTCTAAAGTTAAGTGGAATCCCAGGTGGGGATGAGCGTTACGCTGTGTGTGATTGCAGAATAACGCGAATCGTCTGCCACAGGGATCAGAGCAGTTTATATAGCTGTGCTTGTGGGCACGACCACTAGGCTTGGCTTGCCTGCCACAACTGCCACTTCTGGTGAGTCAGCACGTGTCAGGCAACCCAACACCAAGTAGCCCCACCTGAGTATGCATGTAGGGCTGCTTTAAAGAGGAAAGTCTCAATGTTAAATACACGGTGCACCCAAAATGAAGTGCTATGTCCATAATAAAGGTATTTTTGTGACCCAAATGAATGTCTTGTTTATTATTCCTTATGAGCCTTGCGCCAAAGACGCCATCACTGTGTCCATCCAGGCCCCCTGTGTGTGTGACCCTGTAAGGTCTGTTTCCTTAGCCTGATGATCATGACAGATGCTCTTCCACCTGAGGTCACATTGTTGGCTTCTTTTCTGGACCTTCGATTGGAGGACTACACACTGACATTTTAACCAGCTTCCTAATCGGCAGGCTGGGCCTGCCTCCCCACCTAAGGCCCCCATTTAAGGTCTGCTGCCTGTCTAGGCCTGTCCGGGGCTTCGTGCAGCTTTTTCTCATTGGTTTCCTGACACTTCGCTGTCGCTGTTCCCACCTTGGGGCGCACACTGACTCTACCTGACTACAAACCCCAAGTTTTACTTTGCACTGGTAAGCCTCGTATCATTTTTCTGATCTGTCCCCAGTCTAGGGTGCCATATGCTACCATCCACTATCTTACTGATTAAGACCTTTATCTCGTTTGCCTTTTACCAACCTAGTACTGCATTCTTGATACTGTAATCCTGCACCATGAGGCGTGGCTCTGCCAGGTTGTGTTTACCTTGCCTACTGTAACATTTGACACTTGTATTACGTTGCATTTTATCTAGCTAGTAATGCATAATTGATGCTGCCCCCTTACCATGAGGTGTGGTTGGACAGGTTGTGTTTACCTTACCTACTGTAATATTTGACAATTGTACAAATTGGACAATTGGTCTCGGGAGGATAGCTCAGGGGCAACGTCCTTGCTTTGGAAACAACATGACACAGAACAACACCTATTCAATCCCCGGGTCCGCGCTTAGAAACCTCTAGGTATTAAGAATGTTATAAATAACCAATGAAGCCCGACAGAGTGAAGGGCATATACTGTTTTGCTGGTGTCGGAGTGTGGTTGCTGCTTCCTGAGAGACCACTCTGCAGTGTTCTGTAAAGAAAACCTTGGACTCTCATCACACACAGCCATAGCCGGCAGGATACATCATTGTGCCTTTAAACAGTGAGAAGGATGTTTGGCCACGCCCCTGACAAAGTACTATATCAAGCAAGTCAGCTGGCCCGTGCGGCGTAAAGCCTGACGGAGTGAAGGGCATATACTGTTTTGCTGCTGTCGGAGTGTGGTTGCTGCTTCCTGAGAGACCGCTCTGCAGTGCTCTGTAAAGAAAACCTTGGACTCTCGTCACACACAGCCATAGCCAGCAGGATACAACATTGTGCCTTTAAACAGTTAAACAGGTGTTTGGCCACATCCCCTGACAAAGTACTATATCAAGCAAGTCAGCTGGCCCTTGCGGCGTAAAGCCCGATGGAGTGAAGGGCATATACTGTTTTGCTGCTGCTTAGTGCTGGAGCGCCAAAGAACAATTGCCTACTGTTTTCCAGTTCATTAGAGACGTGCTTAAGTTCTGACCACTGAAGCCAGCCTTTCACGTGATTCATACACAGCTTTCTCAGCGCAGTCTTTGCTGGTAGGTGTGGTTCATCGCTACTATTCCATTCACCCGGCTTGTCCGATAATTAAATACCAGACAATACTTTTATTTGCTGTTGACACTTGGAGCCATGTTTTGTTCACATATATATCTTCTACAAACTCACCTCTTCCACCCCGCACCAGCCGCAGGATTTGGGGTTTTAATCCGATCATCTTTTGACTTTCCTTCTGAGACGCTGTAAAGGCACTTATCTTAGTTCGTGCCTCAATAAGGATCTACTCTAATTGATACGGTGATTACAGGACTTTGTTGCCACTCTCTGAGCCATGAGCCCTGGGAAGAAGTGTTATAACTTATATTGCTGGGGTGGAGCTAACTAGCGCAGCATCTGTGGAAATATCTATTCTTTGAGCCGTGCTAGCCTCGCTCCAAACAACGTAGTAGAATCCATCTTTATAACAGCTTTAATATCATTGGTGCAGTGTGTGTGGGGCTTAACGCTCTTTGAGCCATACTGGCTGATAACTATTCAAGTGACTGATTTAAGGTGTTAGATAAAATTACCCCCTTATCTGCACAGTCTATTTAGACTGTTGATGCTTACATTTTTATGGTTCCAATTCTTCCACCTTGTGGACAGTAATCACCATTTAATGCTCTGAGTTTCTTGCTGCGATTTTGTCCAGCTGCCTCTGCTATTTGCCACATGTGTTAGCAGTTATTAGTAGTCTGTAAGTGTTGCTCATGCAATGAGGAATATATACCCTAAAAACATCTATGCCTGAAGCTAAAAGTCCCCTAACAGTGGGCTCCAAAAGAAAACAAATGGGTAGCACGCCAAGGAGGTGTCCCGTTATGGCATTGCAATCTAGGAAGAATGCCCCTTCTAAACAAATGCTAAACTGTGGAAACATCCAACAAATGTTATGTAAACCTATTGGCTCCCTCCAAAGCAATGTATCTACCATGATAGTGCCCACTGTCTACACCTGTGGCATGATAGCACAAATGCTGGGACCATTGACTCAAGCAAATATCGCTGATGCCACCTTGATGAAAGGGAGTGAACTTCCTCCATCTGCTAACATGATGGCTTATGATCAGAATAAAGTTCTAAGTTCTATGGGTACTAATGTGGCGCTAGTTGCCAATGCTGTAGACACACAGCCAGTAGCCGATAACTCACTCACCAATACACCAGTGCGAGCTGCTCCTGAAACGGTCAGGCAAGCAATCCTCAATGTGACGTCACTGAGTCCCGCAAAAGAACAAGTAGTTATTGGATTAAATTCCAACTCGTCTTTTGATGTAGATGAGGGTGAAGAGGAAACTGCCTTTCATTTGCATGAAGTATCCTACATCTATGCAGAGGGTAATTCAACTGCAGTATCGTCATATATCGCCCCCACTCCCAGACATTGAGCTCCTATAAAGCCAGAATCTCCCACCCCCCAGTCTAACATTTCGTCAACAATTCTGATTGAAACTACTTTGCATGCCATGAACCTAGCAATATCGTCACTTTTTAAACTTTTTGAAACTTTATATTCCAAATTGATATTACAGGCTAAAGAAATTGATGAATAGATCAAATGGCATTAAAAAGTATCTGCCCCTTTGATGATTCGGGATAACGTAAACGGAGCTGGAAATATGGTTGCTAACTGCATGCAGGGCGCCCCAGTCAGAGTTGCAATGAGTTCTGAAATCAAAGGAGGGTCGCTGCCTTTGTTCTCACAGGTTATAAAGGAGAAATGCAGTCCTTTGCCCAAAGATACAGATGGCAACACCGATTGTGCTCTTCTTCGTCTGTCGGTGAATGCCCCCACGATAATACCCGCATCTGTACCTATACAAGCATATACTATTTTCACAGACAAAAATCAATCCACAAAACCAAATATTGTAAAGACAAAACTAGTGACTAAGGAGAAAAAACCTAAAGACTGCAATCGTTCCCATATTCGATCTTCGGCTACTAGGTCATTCATAAGATCAATCACATTACCTGAAAATAAACACATTATTAAAGCAGCAAAAGCTGTTCAATCAAAATATTCTCAAATGGCATTGGCTAAGAAAGAGAAGGAGCAAAAGCCTGCTAACTCTCCACTGTTCTATGCTCCTTTGAATGAGCTGATTGCTGTTGTAGAGAAGGATAAAGCCAAAATGGATAACCTCACGGAGGTATCTAAGTCCCCTCTACCGAATGTCAATTATGACGGCGAACACAATTTGAGTCATAGACGGTCTGAAATTCGAAAAGAGATTGATCGCTATATGTCTCTGAAACACACAAACTCGTGGCTGCATACTCCAACTGATATTACAACTCCACAGAATAGTGCCAAGGTACTAACTTCTCCGTCATTGCAACTGGCCGAAAATCGACCCAAGATAAATGAGCTAACTAAGCCAGCAGCTACAATTGATTCCACAATTAAAACTGTGAACTCTAGCCAGCAACACGCTAACCGTCTTCAACTTCCTCTTAAACGTACAATACGCATGGCAGTTGATCAATATATGCTAGACCATCACCCTGCCATGCACACACTCCAGTCATCAAGTGTCAATATGAGAGAAGTACAACGTGTTAATAAAGAGTGGGAGTCGAACAATACTGGTCGCCCTTTGTTAGTCCCCTCAGGTACCGACTTACCCAAACCTCCTCTTAGCGCCCCTTCCTCCCTTTCAAACCTCCAAGGTTTTCACAAAGTTCCAAAATGGATGCAACTAAACATCTTCTCCATTCATTAATTATCAAATGTAGAGAGTCTCCCTATACAAAATATGATCTGAGGCGAGGTAGCATTATGGCTATTTTTGCAAATATCCCCACACTAGAAGATATTGAATCTTCCGATATCGATCAGGTAGAATTTCTATATGAAAAAGATGTATATGTTGCTAGAATCTGGTTCCATTCAAGAGTTATTCTTAATACCATATGGGCAGCACTGTCAGATCTACATGGATTAGGATTTTAACTAATGATTGACAACATAAGATCCAACACTGAAGCCCTTCGCACCATGTGTAATGACAAACCCATGATGGTTTGTAGTCTGAATGGTGTTCCTTCAATTCCTACAACTCAAAATCATCCCTCTTGCAAATGTTCATGTACTCAGGCATAACTAACATCTTCTGCTGTATCTATGCCCTTGTCTCTATTGAGTTGAACACAAGAGGACATAGACATTTACTTTTGGGTTCATGTGATAGTCTAGCAGACTATGATATAATTCTTTTGCAAGAGACCTGGTTTTAGAGTGTCTCTCTTGGGATAACCATTACATCATTCTAAATCCAGCTGCCAGCTCGGGGAAAGGCTGTCCTATGTCAGGTCTGCTGATTGCCCTGAAAACCAGTCCACACATTATTTTTGAAACCAATCATGCTCCGAATCCATATATTAAACAGATCCAACTAAAGATCAATCAGATCGAATATTCTATCATCAATTTGTATTGGAATCCAGTTGCAATAACTGTAGACACCTTTTTCACAGATTTAGAATCTCTGTGGCAAAACGCAATTACTTTTAGCTCTTCTCCTTATGTCATATTAGTGGGTGACCTAAACTTGCATTGCTTAGACAATGCTAATAACCTTACCAACAGTAGGCTCAGGCGTTGGAATAGTTTTGTTGACTCTAAGAACCTGGTTATGGTCAATGGGACCACGTTGAATGACTCACCACCGCACTATACCTGGAAAAGGGGCACTCGAGTGCTATTATTGATTTAATTTATGTTGATAGAGAATTGTTTGCTCATATAGCACATTTTCAAGTTTTACCGAACAAAGAGAGTGACCATGAAATGTTGAATCTGAAATGGTATCTCAACTACAACTATATTAAACAAACGAAGATCAGAATGTCTGGAACGGTATGGGCCAATAGTGCCCAGAACAGATTGTGTTGGTCGGAAAACACACTAACTCAATTTGGCATTCAGTTGAAAGAGTTGATACTACACACTCGAACCTCTGATAATAATGGGTTTGAATATACAAACCTGATACAACTGTATGCCACTGGTTCCAAAAGGACAACTAAGCATATAACTAATCACATATATACGATTCCACGATTCAGAAAAAAAAGCTGCTTTTAGGAGAGACAAGAAACTGGCCATATCTTTACCTGTTGAAATGAGAGGGATCGTCCTAAAATTGGTGAAGACAAGACACAGGAACTGGAAGAGAGCCTATAGGGCTACTCTGTTTCAAAAGATAGAGAATACATGCTGAAACAAATCTGCTCCAAAAAAACTGCACAAACCTGGGCTCTCATAAATAAAACCAGTAATATTTCTCAGAGCCTAATGCAAATTAATGATGTGACAGCGACCCAATGGATCGTACATTTTTTTGAAGCTCAATGCTGAACCAGTCTCCAGCCCTGGGTCTTGTTGTCCCCGGTTGGAGGGTTGTTTCCAACTGGCTTTATTTATTGAAGATATTGCTGATTATATTCGTAAAGACAGTTGTTCGAGAGCCCCTGGACCTGACTGTCTCTCCAATTTAATGCTAAAGCAGTTCCCTGAAAAACTTTTTGATCTATTTTCTCAGATTGTTACGTCCCAAAAAATTCCAAAATCTTGGTGCCATTCGCATATTATCCCAGGGTTCAAGAAGGGTGATAGGCATAACCTGGCAAACTATAAGCCGATTGCCCTTCTTGACACCCCTGGTAAGATTTTTGCATCTCTGATTTTGAGGGATTTGCAGCAGTGGGTTGTTTCTGAAAACAAAAAGGACAGATTTCAAACTGGATGTGTGGCGGGCAAGAGCATGGCTATTAATATCGCCACCATCCGCTCTATCAAGGCCCTCTGTCATCGACAAAAACAACCATTATTTTTGGCTTTTGTTGATTTCAGAGAAGCTTTTGATTCAGTTGATCGAACTCTACTGCTGAATAAGTAAATTGGTGAAGATGGGTTGCCCCTTCTCGCTGACACAATTAATAGCATTGCTGCATTCAGATACCTCCATCCAGGTTAGACTTTCCCTTGACGGCCAAATGACAATGGCTTTCCCCACATATTGTGGCCTCAAACAGGGGTGTATTTTGGCTTCCACCATATTCAATCTATTTATCTTGGAAATAGGAGAGACATTTGTCAACATCAATTCTGATGCCCCCAAACTTGAAACACAACAGATTGCATGGGTTCTTTATGCAGATGACTTGCTTGTGCTTTCAAAGACACAGATCGGTCTGCAAAGTCTCATCACAGGTCTTTTTTCCTATGTACAGGAGAATGCCATGACAATCAATGTGGCAAAGTCACAAGTCATGGAATGCTTTAATTGTAGGACTAATGTCCGAAAACCTTTAATTTGGACATTCCAAAATGAACGTATATTAACTACCTCATGCTACAAAATATCTAGGGATTATGATCGACAGCTCAAATTATACCAACGAGACTGGATTCACACATTAGAACGCTGCCAATCATACAAAGATTGGGCCATGTCCTGTTTTGGGTACAAAAGATTCAGGTCCATGGAACCATACTTATCTAAATATCCTTCTCCCAAATTTAGACAACTTTTTTAAACGTTTCGACTGAATCTATGGCTGACTAATGATATCCTATGTGGACGAGGTGCTTTGGCTAAAGATGAGAATGTCTGTCGGTTTTGTAACATGAAAAATCACCCTGAAACTTTAAAGCATATTATTGCCTTTTGTACTGGACTTGTAGTTCAACGTCAGAAATACTTTGGTCAACGATTTCAGGCCCAGAGGTATGTAGATAATGATGAGTTTTGGACACAAATATTTGGTACACGACTGATGACAATAAGAATTGCTGTCATTGGATTTTTATTGGAGCTGGGATTGAATGTGATGGTAGATGAGATTATATCTAGCTAATCTATATGGTTCGTGCATATTTCTAAACTCCTTTTATATCGTTGTATATATTTCTCTCTATTAACATTTGTATTACAGTTTAGGATACGAACTAGGCGAAACATGCTATTCAATTATTTTTAACTTCTATTCCTAAAAACATTATATATTGTGATTACGTACTTTGAGCCGATTATGAAAGTTCATTATTGTAAAAGATAACTCTTCTTACTGTTTTACATATATCTATGTATTTTTTTAAATGAAATTGTAAATGACGGTTTTAAAATTGGAAAGTTGATTTATCAGCCAATCAATTAAATACAAAAATAAAAAAATAACCAATCATATCATACACTGCTGCATATTACCTAACTAGTACTGCATACTTGATACTGCCCCCATACCATGAGGTGAAGCTTTGCTAGCATGCTGACCCCCACCTACTTTGTCTGTAACCATATACATATTCCTGCACTTCAATAATGTCCCTTGCACTTTCTGTAACTAGCACTCAGATGCCTGAGGGTTCGGTGTGCTAAAATAAATGCTAAAATAAATAAATAAAATAAAAACATGTTGGGGTCTTTTTTCACGCACTTAGACAAGGGATGAATTAACAATGAAGCACACTTGTATGGTTATTATTATTATTATTATTATTATTATTATTATTATTATTATTATTATTATTATTATTACTATTGTTCTTTTTGAATAGCATCATGATCGTCATGTTTACTGGGATACATATCCATTAAACATACACACAAATAAAAATGCAGCATACAAATAACATGGTCATTACAAATAATGTGCACCATGATATAAAAACAAATAAAATACAATTATAATCAAATAAAAGCAGATATTTAGCACAACCAAAGCAGACATTGATTTTACAATAGATTACCAATTGCAGCTTTTCTAACAGACATGACCCACCTTAAAAAAACATAGAAGAGCCCAAGTTGCACAAGGAGAGTCAGCCGAAAGGAGGTCAAATAGCTGATATTGGGTAAAGTTAAGATGTCTTATAACAGGAAGAATGGTAGCTTGTCTGATATGTTGATAAGCATAGCAAAACAAACCCAAATGCATAATGTATTCAAAAGGGCCCCCACTCAAGGGGCAACCCGTGGTATCAGAGAGACATTGCCAACTAGCTGCATTTGCCTTCAACATCAGTTAAATCTAATTCTTGTGATCAGCCACCCGGCAGATTTTTTAAAGTTATAATGTGGGTTTATTAAGTATCAAAGTTGTAGAGAAAATACTGGGACATCCACATCCATTCATTTAACAGCCACTGTCATCTCTAGAATTCAGAACCTTCCCCTGCCAACATTCCATGACCTTGAGCTACAATGTTCTACACGTCCTAATAGCCCAGAACCCAGGTAAGCACAGACCCAGATCATGACAATAAGGCTGCACAATGTCAGGTCGGCTGATAGCTGCTAGACATTTGTTGGCATTAACCTGAAGTTCTAAGACTGATCTCTAACACTGCCACTAAGCAAAGTCTTATACACTTTTTTTAGTGAAACATATAACAAAGTTCTGGAAGGAAAAAGTGCTGGCGCCTGTAATAAAATCAATTGTTTGTTGATAAAAAAGTAACCAAGGAATTTTACAGCCGTCAGCTCCGTCCAACAAGGTTCTGATAATGATATGGGGTAAAACTGCCTTGGCATTGCACCATACACAAAGCCGGTGCAAGACGCAACACATCTTCTAAATAGCCCACCCAGAGTTCATCTAGGACTGCAAAATGTGGTGCTTAGCAAGGAAGACCCTGTAGCCTTTTAAAAATTGTGTTTTCCAAAAAGAGCAATTCCGTGGGATTTGTGTATCCACACAGCGATGCACCATAAACTGTGGCAGTCCTGCTCTGGGGCTCGTATACCTTCATAATCATGTTGAAAGGTTGGCTTTAACACATGGCCATGTCAGGCCCCCAAGGGATTTGCTCATCTTTGTTTTCTGTTTCTGAATGTGGGCAGAGCCAGTTACTGTGGAAGACAAGTGGACGGCTAGATAATCAAATTCCTGAACCCTTGAAACAACAGTCCTATTACATAGTATTGGGTTCATCTTGACCACCTTTCTACCTTTCATGCAGGCCATCACAGCAAACTTTACAGTATTGATCTTAAGGTCCAAGTTAATTAAGATTTCGGTGTAGACCTGGATCAATTTTTGCAATGCTTTGTCATGCGAGCTATGAGTACTGTGTCGTCAGCATAGATCACCATTGGAAATGCCCTGCCACCCACCCTAGGGTAATCCACCAGCGAGTTCATCAGGGACTTGTGTAGTTCATTTATGTACAACATAAAAAAGACAGGGCCCAAAACACAGTCCTGGCAAACCCCCAGGTTCACATAAAAAAACTCCATACATTTGCCTGCTGGCCTATATCAACCACAGGCCTGATTCTCCCCATAAATGGCCTGTAACACAAACAGAATCTACCTTGGGCAATTCATGCACCTGAGCATGCCCCACAGTGTTGCCCTATTGACTTTATCAAAGGGCGTGCTCAGGTCCATGTAAGCCAGGCAAATGGGCTCTCCCTTGATAACAACTAAGCCTGCAAGAATCAAATACAAATGTAGGGCCTGGTCAGATGTGCCCAAACCCGGTTTAAATCCCAGCTGTATATCTGACAGGATGAATTGTCGGTAATCGAGGCCTCAAGGAGACTCAGAAAGACTCTGCCAATAATTTGAAATGGGCATGTAAGATGACGGCCTGGCACAGTCCCCCTTTTCATAAATAGGAAAATAATTACATGACTCCCTGAGAGTGGGAGGTGACCAGACACCAAAATAGCCTTGAAAGAAATTGTTAACACCGAGAGTTAAATAAGATCTTGGGCGTATTTTGCATTTAACTTGAAAGTCAAACTTGGGTGTATTTTGCATTTAACTTGAAACTCAAACTTGGGTGTATTTTGCATTTAACTTTTCCCATTGATTGTAAACTGCTAGCCCAGTGACTGTTCCATACTGCTGTACTTGCACAACCCTCCCTCTGCCTCTTCTCTCTCCCCTCCCATGGCACCTTCTGTGTCTCCAACTGCTTCTCTATCAACTATCCTTCCCTTCTCACTAAGTCGCTGATACCTATTCCAGTGCCTCTCCCAACAGACCCTCACCGACATCCTCTTTGCCGTTCCTTCGCCCGATCTTTGGACTCCGCATATGATCTCTGTGCTCTGTCCTGTCTCCTCCTCTACCATTAATGGTGGCACTCGCGGGGAAGACCTCATGGCCTCCTTCGACTCCTCTGGAGTCATCCTTAATGTCTACCTTAATGGCACTGCCATGGTCCAAGGTCCTCAGGCCAATCTCCTCCTATTCGATAGACGGTTCCCTCACCTTATAAACTTCCTTTCATCTCCGGCTGTCCCCTCTTCTCATTCCTTGGCAACCTTGCCCACTCCTCCCTCCTCCTTTGCCCCACTTCAGGCTACCTCCACTCCTCCGCAAGGCGTACCTCTGATGTGTACCCCTCACCGGAAGTTCTTTAAGGTTGGCAACCTTCTTCAACTTGCCACTCTCAACTCTGGCTCTGCTGTCAGACGCACCTCTGACATCTGTCACATCCTCGAAGAACTGGACCTTGATGTCCTCGGTCTTACTGAGACATGGTTCATGGCCAGCTCTGTCACAAGCTTTGACACTTTCCTCCCTGATGGCTACAAGATCCTCTCCACACAAAGATCCGCCCAGCCCGGAGGTGGTGTAGCCCTGATAGTTCCTGAGAGGATTCCTGCCACTATCATTCCCACTCAGACTTACCCCTCTTTGGAATGCCTTGTCTGCAGGCTCTCAATCTCTCCTAGCCACTGTCATACTGTTGCTACTCTCTACCAGCCCCATGGCAAAATCACTTCTTTTCTTTGCTAGTGGGCTGGCCTCTCCTCCTCCCTCCTGGCCTCAACCACTCAACTCCTCCTTTTTGGTGACCTCAACATCCACCTCGATTCTCCCTATCCCTCATCCTTACTCTTTCGCGACCTCTGCGATTCCCTCTCACTCTCTACTCTCACCTCTGGCCCGACGCACTCTGCAGGTCACACACTTGATGTCCTGATCTTATCTGGCCTCCTCCTCTCTATCCCTCTGATCACTCCTCTCTCCTGGAGTGACCACTGCCTCCTCTCCTCCCATCTCTTCTCTCATGTCCCCAAGCCAAGCCTATCACAACACTGTCACATACCTTCTTGAACATACGGGCCATGAAGTGCGTGTCAGTTGCGGCTTTCGCTGCCACCTTTTCTCCCCCCCTCCTAATCAGGCTGACTCACACCATGACACAGCCCTGTCCCTTCTCTACTCTTCTATCTCTGATACTCTTGATGCTCTTGCCCCTGTCATGAGGATCCGTTTGAAGTCCGAAGCCAAGTACAATTCCTGGTATGACTCCTATCTAGCTACACTTAAATGTAAGTGTAGGGCGGCCGAGAGGAAATTGAGAGCTTCTTGTTCATCCTCTGACAAACTGGCCTTTTGCTTGCTCCAGAGGCAATACTGACTCTCTGTCCTCTCCAAGAAGAGAGTCCACATTCAAGCCTGTGTCTCTGCGGCATCTAAGAACTCGGCCGAACTCTTTAAAATCTGCAAGGTGCTGGCCAACCCTGCTGCAGTCTCTACCCCTCCTGTTGCCTCCCAGACTCTTTGCAATGCCCTTGTTTCTCACTTTATCTCAAAAACCCAGGACATCCTGTCCACCATCTCCTCCCCTTCCCCTCCTTTCCCCCTGCGTCTGAGCTTGCAGATCCTCCTTCAGCCACCCCCCACCCTCTTTCTCATCCTTTCCTCTTTTCTGCCCTGATGAGGTCGCTAGACAAGTCCGATATATGAAAGCCTCTTCAAAACGGGTTCATCCCTGTTCCTCTAAAACCATCAAGGACCACAGCGACACCATTGCTCCAGCCCTTGCTGATTTTTGCAACCATTCCTTTGCTTTAGGATCCTTCCCCTCCCCTCTGGAGCATTCCCTTGTACATCCTCTTCTCAGGAAACCCACAGCTGATCCTTCTTGTCCGATTAACTATCGGCGAGTTTCCATTACCCCCTTTCTGGGCAAACTACTGGAAAAGCTGGCCATCTCTCAACTTAACCTTCATTCTGATTCTGTTGGCTGTCTCCATGATCATCAGTCTAGCTTCAGAGCTGCCAGAACCATGGAAACTGCTCTCCTGAACATCCATGAAGATCTGCTCTCCAACCTTGACTCTAACATTCCCTCTGTCCTCATCCTTCTAGATCTCTCTTCTGCCTTCGACATGGTCAACCATACCATCCTGCTCAACTGTCTCCCTGATAATCCGGGTATCACTGATCAGGCTATGGCCCAGCTGACCTCTTTCCTCTCTGATTGACCCTCCCAGGTCCAACTTGGGTCCTTCCTATCCTCTATCTCCCTCTCTACCTGTGGTGTTCCCCAGGGGTCTAACCTTGCGCCCTGGCTTTTCAACCAATACTTGGCAATTTTTGTCCACATCATTGCCATTTTCTGCTCAAATTTCCAGTGCTACGCTGACAACACTCAACTCATTTTCAGGCTGCCCCCGGCCATTCAAGATTGGTGTGCTGCCAATGATCTTTGTCTGAATGCCAGTAAGACCGAGATCCTCCTCTTCGGCACACCTTCACCGTCCTTTCCCCTCACTCTCTGGCTGGCCTCCCTCGGCCCTCCTCCTAGCCCCACCTGCGAGGCTAAGAACCTCGGGGCCATCTTTGACTCCCCACTTTCCTTCTCCGCCCACATCTAAGATGTCTCAGAAAAGTCTAATTCCTACTGCATCTCCTTAGAGGTACTCATGCTCGCATATCACCTAGTCTGACACAAATATAGACTCCTAGCCTATGTTAGTTTTGTAAACTAGAGCACTTTTTAGCTCCATGCACGGATGTCCACCATGATTCCTTGCATGCACGCTCGAGATTTATGTATTTCGATACTTTTTAGGAACCAATAGCGTAATATTATCATGTGCTTTCATCAGCAGCAAAGTTTACAGTAATGTACTTCCCCTTGTATGTTTTTTGTTTACTTCAAGTGCCGGTGTTATCTGAACATTGCTTGTTGCTGAAATCATTCTCCCTGATACAATGATGACTTACTAGGTAACAATACTCTTCTTTGAGCATTTGAAACCATGAGACTAGACAACTGTTAGTCTAAAATATTTCCAGCCCAAGACGCATCAAATTACTTGTGGGCATGTTGCCACCTAAAGTCCCTGTCCTTATTTGTAAGGTTTATATTGACCACACATTAGCTAGTTACATCAATCCAAAAACATCTTTTGTCTTTTGTCTTTTTACGTCTAGATGACACCTACATCCACTTCAACACGTCTTTGTTAACAACCTACCACTGCTTGGAAGCACCCAGTGTCCTGACAAAAGTTTGGAGCATTTGTCAAAACTGTACTATCTAGAAATCTTGTTCTGTATGTACTGCAAACTAGAAACACAAAACAGTGTTGACAGTTGAAATGTGCTGTCAATGTTTGTGCAGCACATAAACACTTCTATGCTACAAACCTCACTTATTCAGCACTACCTGTTCTTGTATAGTAAACAACAATGACAGCCATATCCGTATGCCTGCTTTTATTATGATATTTTAGAATAAACTTTGTTTTAACAGTGTTACCAATGTGCTAGTGTGATCATATATGGCTAATGGAAATATCACATAGCAGACTTTAGGTTGTGCCTACACTACCTCGGCGTCAAAGGGAGCGGTAGCCATGACTCATTGTTCCCTTGTATTTGCATTCAGTCAACCCTCAAGAGTCTTGCCCCCAGTGTAAAAAAAATGGGTGTAGCAGCCAATCTCTTTATTACTTCACTTCCAAGGTCCACCTTCTTCCCTTTTCAGGGCCACCCTTTCAGTTCTAAAAATAACCAAAAACCCCCACAAATTGTGCAAATCTATCAATAAGTTTTATATGATCTATTGTATACAGTTTGTGCTAGAAAAGGGGCATTTCTGGCATATTTGCTCTCAATAACCACGGCTAAACTAAAACATACCAGGCACTGTAGATATCTATGCATCCTAGTACATTTGACACCATCCTAATATATTTTACATAAACAGAGTTTTTGAAAGAAGATAAAAAAATTGCCCTGTCAATGTTCACGCACAGTCACAACCTTTATGTTCATTCCTTAATCCTCCTCACACCCAAAAAGGCTCTGTTATGCAATTACATTTCATCTAGTCTCCATTATGGGCGTATAGCCATAGTCATAGACAAGGGCATAGCCATGATTAGTGCTAAAATACTTAGTTTCTGATTCATTATTCACTCAATCCTAGAGTCTAAAATTTCACATATCATCCTTTTCTTATCTCCCCACCTCTGGCCTGGTATCATTTAAACGTGTGCACCCCTTTAACGTAGTGTTTTTGAAGTTTTAAAGGTTGCTTAACCATGGCTTCAACAGTGTGTTTTATTATGTATGGGTAAAACTTTAGCCAATCACCAGCGTTGTTTACGGCAAATAATATACCCGTGGCTACACAATGACTCGCTGTGTATGGCCCTTCTCAAAGCTGCAGTTATTTTTGAGTCAATAGGACGTTGTACATTTTGGTGGGCTGCTGTACCCGTGGTTGTAATGGCTTGTCAGGTCTTCGTGGGTATAATGCAATACCTGCGGCTATACAGATGAAGGTATCAAGTTAGATCCAATCACAATAGGAGTTTAAACTGAGTCAGATTGGGAAAAATGAATGTTCCATAACTTTTTCAAAACGTTGCTTCATCATCAAAGCTGGAGACATGCCTCGTGCATTCCCTAAATCGTTGCCACAACAATGAATGAGTATAACAGCTGGCTGCCCTGTGCTTCTTAAACTCAACAATTTAGGAAAAATCTGGGACCAGCACATTCCTCACAATCCAGCCCATTTAACTCTAAAATAAGTCAAACCCAGGTCCATATCAATATGTATATTCTGACAAAAACACATTAACCAAAAACCCCATCTGTCTCCAACTACCACTTAGCTCCAGCCATGATTTCTGCACTCTGTCCCTGACTTCTTGAAAATGCATGCTTGTATTAGCAGGATCGGGTCATGGATGATGTAAGTGTTTCTGTGTTTCAAATTGTTAAGCTTGATTGTTTGCGTTATTGGATGTGATAGGTTGAAGTGAAAATGTGTCAGCCATTTTGGTACATTGGGAAGTTTCAAAATGTGATAGACATTTTGGTAGTGTGGGAGGTATAGTCCTATTTCATTGATATTGCTTTTTGAAAGGTTTAATAGGCAGCATTTTGTTTATACCTGTGTTTGCAGAAACTCTGTTGTGCTGATGAGTTATGCTTATTTTAAGGTGTATGTCGAGGGAATGCATTATAGCAGCTGAATGAAGGTGCTTAGGGTTGTGGAAATATTTTCTGAGAGATGTTTTAGTGTTCAATTTGTAACAGCTTCTCCTGATATAGTGATTGGTAAGGGCTTGTTGAAGTTTTAGTTTAGAACACCCAGAAAAGGTTGTACTGTGTTTTAGTTGTTAGTAATATTGGCAATACTGTCAGTCCATATGCTAGATCACTTGTGTGCAACAGAAGAGGTGAGTATTGTATATGGAAACAGTTAAATCTGCAGGTGAAAAGTCAGTGTATGTGAATGTGCACTATGGGTTGGTTTTCAAATTGGCATTTTATAGTGTGAACTCAGTAAATGCTAGTGTGTATGCTCATGGCTAATTTTTGCTATTCTGAACACTGCCTGACATGTTTATGCAGTGAACAGCATTCCAAATAGAAACATAACCTACTGGGTCCCAAAGAAAAATATTGGGGAATATGTACAGTGGACACAGCCGATGGCTGTGGCCACTGGCCATGGCCAAAGGCCATGTGTCATGTCAGAATAGTGTTTTCATGTCAGTGTTTTAGAATGTACAGTGGATATGGCTGTGGGCTGTGCACTGACTAGCGGGCTTTTTTTTTTCTCTTTCTTTATTGGTTTAACAATATAACTCAACTTCCAACATTATCAATGCAACAATCAAATGCTTCCATCATTAATTCCCTTCCTTCCCTACCGCCCCCCCACCCCAAGACCACAGTCTGTTCCTCAGACCTCGCTGTGCCAGCTTTCGAGCTTGGGCTGCCTGGGTCATCTGAGATAGTGTCATCTACGCTGGGATGGAGCAAAGGCACCGTCAGCGCCACCCACTGTTGCAGATCTCCGCTATTGTCCAGCCTCTGTTCCTGTAGTGCAGTCTCCCTCACTTCGGTTTCGGCTGTCACCCACCTCAGGAGGTCCCCCCACCACTGTGCCATGCTTGGGTTTTTCGATCCCTTCCATCCAATGGCTATGCGTCTTTTTGCTGTTATGTATATTAGGTCCCTGAGCTTATTTAGAGGCTTGTTTTTTCTGTTTCGTTTGTATCTGCCCAAGATGCAAGCCGCCAGTGCCTGCACCTCCACGCCGATGTGAGTCATAGCCACCCTAGGTTTGTTACATTTGGGGCATACCTCGATCCCCGCTCCCCCAAACCTTGAGATCGCTTCTGGCGTGAGATATGCTCTGTTAGTTATGTAAAACTGGATGAGTTGCAGGCGTGCATTCCTGGAGATCTTTTTGTGATAGTGGGTTATTTTCTCCCATTCCTTGTCATCAAATTCTAGGCTCAGTTCGTGCTCCCGCTTTGCCGTGCTTTTGAATTCATTTCTGGTCGTGCCCTCCGTTAGTGCCTTGTAAAGTCATGAGGTTTCATGACCCCCTTCCGCCACGTTTAGCATGGTTTCGATGACCTTGTGCTCTGTTACCAGGTTTGTAACTTCTGGCCATCTGTCCACCATACTCCGCACCACAGCTCTATGGAGCAAGAACTGCCCTGACGGCAGTCCCATGACCTCCTTGAGTTCAGCGAACTTTAGGATCTCTTGTTCTTGTACCAGGTCCCCCAGTGTTGCCACGCTGTGGGGCTCCCATTGGCTACGCATTTTTGTTTGTCCCCCATGTCTATTTGCCATGATTGCTGCTATGGGAATTTGTGGAGAGTACGGGTCTTCTACTCTCACGGTTTTGCAGGCACGTCTCCAAAGCTGGGTCCCTAGTTTAACCAGGTATGGGCTGTTTTGCAGTGCAGCAGTTGGGACCCAGAGTAGGTCCCTAAGAAGCAGCCGAGGCAGGGCTGGTTGTAAGAGTCGGGTGTCTGTTGTGGTTTCGTCCGCCATCCATTTCACTACATGCTTCAGCTGACTTGCCAAGTAGTACAGTTCGAATTTGGGGATTTTCATGCCTCCCCTTTCAAAGGGTCTCTATAGTGTCTCCAGCGCCACTCTGTGTCTGCCTCCCTGCCATAGGAACCGTCTGCAAAGTTTATTTATTTCCCTGAAGAAGGGAGGGGGGATATTGAATGGGACGTTGTTGAAATTGTGTAGTAGCTGGGGTAGCACCACCATTTTGAGGAGGCCAGCCCTCCCTGCCACAGAGAGTGGCAGTTTCCCCCAAAAGTCCATTGATTTCTCCAGGGCGTCCTTGGCTCTAACCTTGTTGAGAATGTGTTCATTTCGGGGGGTTCGATGTATAGTGATTCCCAAGTATCTGAAGGAGGTTGTTTTCCATTGAAGTGCCATGGGGGGGCGGGGTCCGTATTCGTTGCCGCACAGTGCTGCGAGGGGGTAGAGGCAAGACTTGTCCTTGTTAATCTGGATCCCTGTGTATCTGTGGAATCCATCTAGTGTTTCTAGGATATATGGCAGTAGGTGTTCTAGATTGAGTAGATATAGTAGCGTGTCGTCGGTGTACATTGAGATGAGGTGGGTTGTGCCGTCTATCTCTATGCCTCCATCTCCATATTCCTGTTGTAGGTAAGCCGCTACGGGTTCAATGGCCAAAATATATAACATGGGGGATAGCGGGCATCCTTGTCTCGTGCCCCTATGGAGGGCCCATCTATTCGAGTATGTTTTATATGTGCGTACCCTGACAGTGGGGTTGGTGTATACTAGCTGGGTCCATTTCAGGAAGCCAGGCACTATCCCCATTTTTATCATGGTGGCGTACAGCCATTTCCACCGTACTGAATCGAAGGCTTTGGTAGCGTCTAGGGACGCCACTGCGTATTTCTGGGGTCTGTTTTCGGTGCTGTATATGACGTGGTGCAACCTGCGCAGGTTTTCTGTGATGGAGCACCCAGGCACGTAGCCCGTTTGATCCTGGTGTATCAATAGGGGGATTACTCTATGCAATCTATGCGCTAGCAGGGCCGTTAGGATCTTGTTATCAACATTTAACATGGAGAGGGGCCTGTATGAGGCGCACTCCGCACCGTCCTTCCCAGGTTTTAAAAGGGGAATGAAAACAGCTTCCCTCATGGTTTCTGGGTGGGCGCCAATCTCGTAAGCCTCATTGAACACTTGGGCCAGTAAAGGGGCTAGGGTCTCCTCGTATGTCTTGTAGAATTTTCCCGGGTGACCATCTGTGCCCAGGGATTTTCCGGATGGCAGGTATCTAATGGTTGCCATCACCCTGTCAGGTGTGATGGGGGTCATCTAGGGCTTCTGCCAACTGCGTGTCGGGTTTGGGTAGCTTAATAATGTCCAAGACGCTGTCTATTTCGATGTCCGTAGGGGAAGTGGAGTTGGAGTAGAGGTCTTGGTAGAACTCAGAAAAGACTGAGTTTATTTCTGTCTGTGTGTGCGCTGTGGTGCCATCTGGTTTGAAAATATGACAGATAGGTGTCCGGGGAGTTTCCCTCTTATAAAGCCAGGCTAGTAGTTTCCCGGGTTTATCCCCCTGGGCATGGCCTCTCTCGGTGTGTTTGTCATAACTTAATTTCCCCAGGGGCTCCCATTGAGATAGGCAGGTTTGTCTAAATTCAATATCCCTCTGCAAGTGTTCTGGGGTTGAGTCGGCCTTCCCTTCCAGATCTCCCAGCTCTCTTTCAGTGTGTTCTAATGAGGCTATGATGGATCTTTGGGCACCTCCCACAGTTGCTATCATTTCCCCCCTCATGACCACCTTATATGCTTCCCACACCGTGCCTATGCGCCTCACGCTGTTCAGGTTCGACTGCCAATATTCCTCTGTGCTTTCCCGTATGTGCTCGCGGACGGCTGTGTCGAGCAGGGCCTTGCTCCTGAGCCTTCAAGTGGGCACTGGAGGCCTGGGTGGGAGCACTTCCCAGGTAATTGCCAACAGAGAATGGTAAAATAGCACCCTGGGCAGATAGTGTGCGTCCCCAAATGTGGCCTGTTGCTCTTGGCTCACAAATATGTAATCTAGCCTGGTGTGGAATGCATGCGGTGGGGAGTAGAAAGAGTATTCCCATTGTTCCGGGTGCTGTTCCCTCCACAGGTCTTGGAGTAGGAGCTGATGCGTTAGTGTAGCTAGTATTTTAGCAGGAGAGGATGGGAGGGTATGTTTGTCGTCTGATCTGTCCTTTCGGGGATCAAGAGTGCAGTTGTGATCTCCCACCCATATCATGGTGCTATCTCTGTAAGGGCTAAGCCCTGAGTATAGTGAGCGAAAGAAGACTGTGGCATCATGGTTAGGTGCGTAGGTGCTGATTAGACATACCTCTTTTCCCTCTATGGTGCTGTGTGCTAACGCCACCCGCCCCTCGTCCCCGTTTTAGTGCCTATTAACTTGAGGGGAATGGTCGGGCTGATCCAGATCAGGACCCCTATGGCATAGGAGGAGTAAGAGGATCCTATTAGGGTTCCCTGCCAGGTCTTGGCAATTGCTTCAAGTTTTTGAGCGTTTAGGTGGGTCTCTTGGAGCATGGCGACGCCAACCTTGCAACTTTTTAAATATGCTTGGATGCGGGATTGCTTAACATAGCTATTCATGCCTCTGACGTTCCATGTCATAATTTTGATTTTGTCAGCCATGGGTGCCGGGTGATTGGACATTTGAGCGAGGCATCTCTAGAGGCTGTTCTTCCGCTGTACTGTTCATGAGTGCTCCGTGTGGTCTTGGTGTTTCCCCCTTCAAGTCCCCCACTTTAGTGCCAACTCCCACTTTCCCTCCCTACCATAACTTTAAACGCCCCAAACCAAAAACAGGTCCAGCGAGGTTTCCCTCGTTATGACTATCTCGTTTCCGCTCCGTTTGACCGCACATGGTCTCCTGGTGCCCTACAGGTGGGTATATGTACCCCGATAACTTCTGGGGGTAGAGGGATGTTCATCTTCGGTGTCGCTCTATGAGGAATTATTCCAGCTGCGCCTAAGTTCGGCCATTTGTTTCGTGTACATTGTTGGTTAAAGGTCCTGCTTGCGGCCTGTACCATGACTCACTGCGACCTCCGCCTTTTCTCATCGGCATCTGGGATCTGCTCCCCGTCCATCCATTCTCGGGCCTCTGCCGGGGTGTCAAACAAAAGGGCCTTGTTGTTGTGTATCACCTTTAGTCTTGCCGGATATAAGAGCATGTACTGCAGTCCGGCCTTTTTCTGTCTGGCTTTTGTGTATATGAATTGTGCCCTCCTCATCTGGACCTGCAAGGTGTAGTCCGGGTAGATAGCTATTTTCGCAGAGTCTCTCTGTATTTGGCCACCCGACCTAGAGTAGGCTAGAATGGTCTCACAGTCCCTGTATTTAAGCACTTTTGCTATCATCGATCTAGGTGGGGTGACAAGGGGTGGTTTTTTGGTGAGGGATCGGTGGGTTCTTTCAATTGTGAAGCCTTGCAAGAGTTTTTCAGCCCCGACCTCCTGTAGCAAAAGGTTCTCTACATAGTTTGTTGGGTCTGATCCTTCGATGCCCTCGGTAAACCCAAACGTCGGATATTATTTCGGCCTGCCCACCCTTCGGCATCCTCAGCCCTGTCCTCCAGGTTCTTCACCCTTTGCTGCAGCACGTTCACATATTTTAGGAGCTGCGTTTTAGCCTCAGTGTTTTCTCGAACCTGGACTTCCAGTGTTTCGGTCCTGCAGGCCAGGGAGCGAACGTCTTGTCGTAGTAGGCCCAGATCTATGGCCACTGTGTCAATTTTATTTTCCATTGTTGTTTGGAACATTTTGATGGCCTCCAGGATCTGAGTGTTGCTTGGTTTGGTTGTCCCCTCAGGGGGATCCGGCAGTGCCTCGGAGGTTGTCTTATTTGTGGTTTCAGGTCCTATGGGCCCTCCGGAATTGTAGGTGTCCATGGTGGTTTGGCGCTGTTTGGCCCTTGCTCCTTTCGTGGGCATCCCAGCCAGGTTGCCGCGGCTTTGCTGGGCCTGTGCTGGGTCCCAGGGGCTGGGGGGTCTGTTCAACGGGGTGTCGCTTACCAGTGTCCAGGGCAGGCCGCTCAGCCGTCCACAGTGCTCCCAAGATGTTGGGGAGTCGGGTGGCCCCTAGGCGGCGGGGCCTCCAGTGCATGGTCAATGCACAGGGTGCTCTCCTCCACCGCTCACCTCTTCTGTTTCTCTGCGGGCCCCTCACACAGCAGACAGGGTACCGCGCTGTCCTCGCTCCTCCGGCTCTCCCCGCTTTTCGGATGTTGCCTCTTCCGCCGGAGGTCCTCTGCCAGTCCGGATCTATGGATGTGCCTTTTCTGCTCTCGGATCCGGGCAGTGCGCGCCCTCACTTCGGACTCTGTCACCGCTCGTGGGCCTCTGGTCCGCTCGGCAGGTAGCAGGCTGGTGCCGCAGCTCAGTTTCAGGGCTCGCAATGTTATGCGGGCTAGTGCATGGAGCCGCCATTTTGGACGCGGCTCTGTGGTGTGTGCCCTGTACCTGAGCACTTGGGATTTAAAGCACCGGCAGGTAAGCCTCCCAACCGGTGCTGAGAGTTTATAATGATTATACCAATGTCCTAATACCATGGGCACCCGCATCCCTACACCACTCGCTCGATATCCATATATTCTCCTCAGGGTCCCTAAATAGGAGCCCTGATGAAGGCGGACCTATTTCAATAGACTACCGCCGAAACATGAAGAAGACAAGGAATCAAACCGAACACAAACATCCCTGCCCCTTGGAACCCATTATTTTGTTCCAACCATCAACCTTCACGTTAAAAGGCAAGAATAAAAGATATCTTGTACCTATAGACCCTGCAGCATTAATTGCTTTGTACAGAAACAACTATATGAGGGACTACCAAAAAAAGCCCCCACTTTCCGGGAGCCATGATGCAAAATATTTATTGAATTACTATCAGGCATCTGTTTCTTTTGAATCCCATCATTTGATACATGTTTTTTTAGAGAATTAACTAAATAACATTGTTCTTTTGCTCATTGTTTCTGTTTTTGCCATATGTTTGTCTCACAGTATTCCTTTGTACTTTTTGAATTTTTCACTATATGTACCATGTGGATGTATCTATTTTCTCTTATGCCCTTGGTTGAGACTGTAATCATATTGACTTTTTGTTATACGGTTTGTTAAAAATATATGATTTACACCCTTTTCGAATTAAGAGTTGACTGTCTCTTCTTCCTATCCATAGTGTTTATTTACTTGCTAACCACTGTTATTATGAGTGGAAACTCTTGAACTGCGGTTGATTTAGTCTTAGGATTTACGTATTATGGAAACCTTACCTTGTTAAAGTTAATGGACAGATTTATAGAATCAAATATCTGTTCACCCTACATGTCTATGTTCACCTTCCAGAAAAAAGAACTATTAGTAAGGGTACATTTCTATGTTTAGATGTGTCGCTTTGCAAGGTGTCTTGATCCTTGCAGGGCACTATCGGTCACAAAACTCTGTTCGGGGCTTCCTGATGTCGTCTGCGACGGGTATCGTAGCACACGGGTTTCTAGGGCTTCTGTGGTGCATGAAAAGCAGCTTATTGTGGACACATTGCACGGAGCTCACCCAAGACGCGTCCTCTTCACATGGCAGTTAGCCACGCCCCCCTGAAAGACATGTATGTTATGTTATTTTGCATTTGTATAGCGACTTATGTATCATTGGTATGATCTCAAGGCGCTGGTAGGTTGAACGCCTTCGGGAACTGCAGTTTGAGTCAGTTGAGAGAGAGAGAGAGAGAGAGAGAGAGAGAGAGAGAGTCATTAAGTGCGTGGGCACACCAGGTATGTGTGCAGCTGGTGTGTTTGTTGGGACATCCAGACTGAGGTTTGGCTGTGTTAGGCCAGAGGAGATGCCTAAGCTAGCCGGTATGTGCGAGCTAGCTGTGTTTTATTAGGATGATGGGTAGTTTGATGAGTTAGGTTAGTATGAGAACAGCTTTACCGAATGTGTCATAGTACTGCTGTGTTCTAATTGAATGGTGGTGTATAGGAGAGAGTAAGTGTAGTTGTGTGATATTGTTATCAGTAAAGTGTATGCGAGAAGGCACACTCAATGATGTTGGGAATACCTTCTAACTTGAACTCTAATACAGTGATGCTATTAGGGCATATTTCTAAGTTCAACTTTAACACAGTGACGCTATTGGGGCACACTCACTGATGTTGGGAATACTGTCTAGATCCAGCATTAGCAGAGTGGTGGTATTAGGGCATGCTTTCTAAGTTCAGCTTTAACACAGTGACGCTATTAGGGCGTACTTTCTAGATTCAAAATTAACACAGTGACGCTATTGGGCACGCTCAATGATGTTAGGAATACCGTCTAGATTCAGTATTAGCACAGTGACGCTATTAGGGCACACTCCGTGATGTTGGGAATACCCTCTAAATTCAATATTAGCACAGTGACGCTATTAGGGCACACTTTCTAAGTTAAATTTTAACACAGTGACACTATTAGGCACGCTTTCTAGATATAACTTTAACAGAGTGACGCTATTAGGGCACATTTTCTAAGTTCAACTTTAACACAGTGACGCTATTAGGGCACACCCAATGATGTTGGGAATACCTTCTAGATTCGACTTTAACACAGTGACGCTATTGGGCACACTCAAAGATGTTGGGAATACCGTCTAGATTCATATTAGCACAGTGACACTATTAGGGCACACTTTCTAAGTTCAACTTTAACACAGTGACGCTATTCGGGCACACTTTCTAAGATCAAGTTTAACACAGTGACGCTATTCGGGGCCCACTTTCTAGATTCAACTTTAACACAGTGATGCTGTTCGGGCACACTTTCTAAGTTCAACTTTAACACAGTGACGCTCTTAGGGCACACTTTCTAAGTTCAACTTTGAACACGGCCAAAGGATATGGCTTCCTAGTGGGCCCAAAAGAACCAAATTGAGGAAACATGTACAGTGGACACAGCTGATGGCTTTGGCCACTGGCCATGGCCAAAAGCCACGGCTAACGACAGGGTAGTGTTTTTAAATATACAGTGGACAGGGCAGAAGGCTGTGCTCAGTGGCCAGTGGCCGAAGGCCCTGAATAATGGGCCCGAAAGACATCTATAGTTGCCCCGCTGAAAGCTGTGGCCACCTAGTGAGTCCAAAAGGAACATATTGGGGCAACATGTACAATGGACACTGTCAAAAATAATGGGAAGTTCCTTGTAATGCTACAAAATATAGAGTGGGAATGGCAGAAGGCCATTGCTAGTGGCATGCAAGTGTTTTAAAATGAACAGAGGGCATGACCAAAGGCCATGTTCAATGGCCTGGTCTAAAGGCCCTGGCTAGTGGGCCTGAAAATATTAATAGGGGCCACGGCTGCAACTGTATAACAAGACCCTTGAAATTCAGGAAAACAACTTTAGTTGCAGGGATGATAAGGTGAATATTTAACGCAACAAATCTTTCAACTTTCTATTTGTGATGTAATCAGTGATGTCATGTATGATGTAATTAGTGATGCCATCAGTGATGTAATCTCTGATGTCATCATTGTGGTCATTCGCTGCACAACAGGGGGTGCACAGTTAAGGTGCCTTTGCCTGAATTGTCTGCCAAATGTCAGGGATTTTGTTCTGTTACATTTTCCGGAATATATAATCAAGGAAAAACTTTAGTTGCAGGGATGTTAAGTGAGAACTTAATGCAACAAAAACCCTGAAATTCATTTAACGCCACCATAACTTCTCACCCCCTGTGGTAAAGCCTATGACCACAATGATGACATCAAAGTTGGCCTCCCTGATGACTTCAATGATGACATCTATTTATTATTTATTATAAATAATAAATAAATAAATAATAAATAAATGATGACATCACTAATCACATATTCTATGAGATGGCACCAGAGATAACATAATTTATTACTTAGCTAATGAAAGCCTTAATTAACCAAATAACATTTTAGGCCATGGCTGTGGCCACTGGTCATGGCAGAAGGCCATGGCTAGTGGCTGGTTAGTGTTGTACAATATACAGTGGGCACAGCCAAAGGCCGTGGCCATTGGCCATGGCAAAAAGTCATAGATAGTGGCACCTTAATCTGTTAAAATATTTTGTGGATGCGGCCAAAGGCCGCGACCACTGGCTATGGCTGAAGGCCATGGCTAGAGTCCGGTTAGTAATGTAAAATATACAGTTAACATGGCAAAAGGTGGTGGTCACGGACAATGGCTGAAAACCATTGTTAGGGGTGTGATAGTGTTTTTTATAAATATACAGTGAGCACGGCCAAATCATGTATGCCTCTGTCATTGAAATGACATAATTTCACTATGTATTAGACTATATCATTGTTTTCCACTCAACAATATTATATTACACTCTTACTGATTCAATTGCACCAGCTACAGTATTTCCAATACCATCTTAACATTTCTCCTTATTCAATAGACCAACAGTCCCTTATTAACTAACACCACAACTTTCTGTCTGAAACCATCTGTAGCACAATTTAAGATCTTAATTATTGCATTGCCCTATCCTCATCCATTCTAAACCACAAACACACATTACCAAACATATAGACTCTTCCTCACCCCTTTACAATTACTACCACACAACCCTCATACTTGTACAGTAAATCACACCATTATAGCAACCGCTATTGTTCTCATACAGTACAATTTTACAACGTATTCAAGAACACCACCACTCCCTTATTCACGAACACCAATACTGTACAACATAAAGTAGTACAACCACTTTTCACCCATTCCCCATCCCATATGTATACTTATTCCAAACAACAGTTCCTGATTAAAATGTCATATTTACCCAAACCTATACAGCCACTCACTCTTACAATTCCCACCCACACCTACCATCCCACCACACAATCAAGCAGTCTTTCTCAATCCTCTACAATTACACTTACACACCCATCACCTCTATACAATAACACATGCATAAACATTCCACAACTTTAAAATACACACACTTTCTTTTTTGAAACAGATACAACAGAATGCCTACTTAAAAGCAACTCTGAGGAAAAAAGAATAGAGCTGATAAAAAAAACAAGCCATATAGTCACCTGCCACTAAAACAATGTATGCAAAACATTCAAACAGAAGTACTAATAAGCCCACTGAAGCAAACTAAAACCGCCAGCACTAAAAATGTAAGCCCCCTTCTTTGAAAAAATAAAAGTAACAAAATATATAGTACGGAAACTAGATTCAAGATGAATGTAACCCTATATCTAACAATATTAATGTAGTCACAGTAAAACAATCTAAAAAATCAATTTTACAAAAAAATGCCAGTGCATAGTTCTTAGCAATCTAGTAAAAAAATCTGCCATGGCACATAAAAAATGTAACAACTACTAGAAAAAATGGACCCTTCAAGTTCAGATTGACAGCACATTTAAGCGAAAGAGAACGTTCTTCATATTGATTTCAAACAGAATGAAGCCACTAACAAAATTAATCAAGAAACTACAAAGACTACTTGTAAACATGCACAATGTCAGTATAGATACCTTTTCCAAGTTCTGTGCAGGTGAATGGTGTCACACCAGCAGCACAGAACCATACTTCAATGAAGACGCTTATAAACTAAAACAAACAAAGAAACCTGATTGCATTATGGCAAAATAATCCCTACTAGAAAAACCTTCCCCAACACATTTTTCACCAAATGTTCCTTTTGTCCAAACCAATCATCCAGTGTACAAATGGACATGCAGCTCAATATGTCAATATGTAACATGCGGCAACAGTTGTTCACATGCTTACAACTAAAAGACAAAAGTAGAATTAAAACATTTATTAGGCTGCATTTCAGGAACTGCTTCTGAAAGCACCTTCCACCACATCAAAATGTTAGCAACACACCATTGTGCTATGCGAAACCTTTTATATAGATTGTACTATGCAAAAGGTCTTGCTCTAGAACTCCAATAATTAAATAACACTCTCCTAAATGGAACAGCCGAAGAAATCCTTAGAGAAATAGAACACATCCGAACTAAATATTTTGGAACTGAAGTTGACTTTGAAAATTCTGTTACTTTAGAAAACATTAAAAACACAAACGAAAAAGGAAAAGTTTCAGAACACAGCTGCCGAAATACCAGACAAAGTATGTGTTTTTGTCACAGAACTTTTTATAAAAAGAGTACAAAAATAGTAGATATGGCCTACAACATACAAGACAATGAGGAATCCCAATGGTTCCAATTAGCTGCACATTAAGCAGCAGAAAGTAAATACAAAATAACTGACCCCTAAATAGTTTGCAGATATTGTAATATAAAGCTTGACAATAACCAAATGCCATCACAGGCTATAACTTAGAAATATTACCACTTCTAAAAGCTATCCAAAACATAACTTGTGTGAGAGCATCATAATTCAAATAGTACACCCATTTCAAGCTATAATACATCTTCAACCAAAAACTGCTAATTTTCTTCCCTCCGAATTATTCAAAGACAATTGTTGCAAAGTAGTATATTTGGCATTAGATCTTAAAGAAAATGTAGAAACTTCAGGAGTAGGTCGACGAATAGAACAATCTTTGATTGTACTAGTTAATGGTGTACCAACAAAAGACACACAAATTTGGCAACAACTAGTTGACTTAAGCAAGGTTAGATATACCCTAGAATATCTTAAACATGCTGTTAAAAATGAATGCTAAAGATATATTAACATAGAAGAAAACCTAAAATAAACCACCAAAATATTTGAAGATCCACCATAAACAGACCAATTTCAATATGAGGATCCTGTTACTGCAGCCAACATTTTAGACCAGTATGCATATCCACCACTGCATTACAAAGACACCACAGATAATGCATAAAAATGTATCAAATGTGACAAGCCAAAGGATCTCCAATGAGCACATGGGGAAAAAGTGCAAAAGCACCTTTTTTCCTCTTCTCTTTCCTACAGGAAAAGGAGGAAGATATGATGAAAGAGCCACACAAATGGGCACATTAGAATATTGTTCTTTATTAATGTATTCTGAAGATCCAAAATTCAGACAGAATGTATAATACATTTTCCACCTCTCATTCCTATAAAACTAGCTGCTCTATGTTACAGAGTTGCACACACACTAAAATCAGGCTCTCATTTCTTAAACATGTCAGCTACCCTACTCCTTCAAAAGATAAAAGACAAAGATGAAGTTTTGCAATCAAGTATGACAAATCTCGTGGCAAACATGCATGGCACAAAATAATACAGTTCCGATGTCACGCTGATGTATGGTGTATGCTAAGGAACCTACGCCCACACACATGGTTTGTTATTTTAAGTTGTGCAGAATATGTATGGGATGACTTGCATGAATTCCTTTACACTGCACCCCACATTACAAAGGGAATAGGCATAAAAGTCCAGGAGGACTCTCTTCTATTGATCATATCAATGTTTCAAGATCCTTTCACCATCGCTTCATTGCCCTGCTGTACTTCATCTTTACAAAAACCACCCCTCTACTCAGAGAAGTAGAACACTTCTTTTGGAGAAAACAATATCAATCCACCAGACATCTGCATGCTTTTGTGGATAAAAGATCCTCCCACATTTGGCCATGACAGTGATACCACTATTTTACAATGTATTCAAGCATACATTACTTGTGACATCCCTTCAGAAACCACACATAGTGATTGACATACAAAATTGTACGCTTCCAAAGACATAAGTGTGGCAAATACTGCCAAAGTCGATATAAAAACAAAGATAAATAATACGCCAAATGTCACCTTGGCTTCCCTAGACCAGTTTCCACCAAAGGAAAGTAAATAGTTTGATGTTTTCTGTTAGGCACAGTATAAAAGGCAAATCATACAACATTAAGAGAGATGGGGCATCCAAGTACATCAATGAGTGCAGTGCAATTATTGTCATCTTGTGTAATGCAAATACAGACATTCAAAACATTGCAGATGACTCAACTGCATTTGCAAGATATGTCACAGCCTATTTCACCAAAGCTGAGAAGACTGATCTAAAAGTCCTTTGCGATGACATTTAATCTGCCAAAACCCAGACACATAAATTGCACAGCCTTGGTATCACAATTCTGTCACATAGAGAATGTGGGTCCCATAAAGCTGCAAATCATTTAACAAGTACATGCTTATATGGGAAATCAGAGCACATTCTCTGACTACACCTTGGTCAAGCTTCATCATGAAAAAGGGTACTAAAATCTGATCAAGAGATATAAACAATAGCCACAAATGATCTCAACAGCCAGGATATTTAAAACAGCAATTTAATTGACACATGATATCCCAAAAAAGTACTGCTTTGGAAAATACAGGCCTGTATGACATAGCCTAAAACTACTCCTATAAAATTGTTATGCCAGATGAGACTACTGGAATATATTCAGTCTCTACTTGGGAAGGGAGTCTTGTAAAACTTACCAAGCCCAGCCTAATTAATCTTGTAAAGTTATCCTTTAAATGTCCACAGCATGGAGACCATTATTAAATGGCCCAACTACAACTATTCAAACTTTTGAGAAAAGAGGAAGAATTGTTCGGTGACCATGATACATTTGAAGCTGTATTCAAGGCAAATGAAAGCAGTATAACAAATGTCAATTTTAAAGAGTACAAACAAATGTTGGACAATCAACACCAACAAGAGGAAAAAAATTGAAATTCGACTAGGTAAAGACACTCCTGAAGACAGTCAATCTTCTTTTACAGGAAGCCAAGAAGCACTTTGAAAACCGGAAATAGCCATGTCTAAAGTAGGAAACATCATGTATCAATCTAAAGAATCTGAACAAGATTTGTTAGTGCTGAAATCACAGCTAAATAATGAACAACTCACCATTTACCTAGAAGTTACTGAAGAAATTGAACATGGACTAAAACATGAAAGTAATACTTGTAGCTATAAAAATGAAAACCGCTGCTCTTGTATGTACGTGGAGAAGCTGGTTCTGGCAAATTTTTCCTAGTTAAAAAAATCTGGAAATGTGTAGACGAGTTAACAAATAAGCTTTCAGCTGTCGTAACATCCCCTAGTTGACTAGCTGCCTACAACATAGGAGGTGTAACTTTACACCAACTCTTCTCCTCCCAGTAGTACACCAAAGCAAATTAGAATACTAGATATTGTCAGCAATAATTTCTACTGAAGTATGCAGAATTATGCAGCAAATGAATGTCTCCTAGTTGATGAAATGAGCATGGTGTCCAAGTCCTTAAAACTGACTACGAAGAACTGTTTGGAGGAACACACATTATTGTTTTTGGATACCCCTACAGTTAACACCAGTGAAAGGCCAACCCATATTCTAAAAATGAGGACACAGAGAATGCTGAAATGCACTCTGCAGGATTGGGAATATAAATCTGTGGTGTCATTTTTGCTACAGAGAGCTAACTCAAAATATGCATCCGTCTGCAGACCTATCATATGCTAACATGTTAAACATTATTTAAACTGGTCTGCTAACTAAAGAAGCAAAATCAGATCTGCCCATAATGTGATGGAACCATGAACCCAGCAAAATCTGAACTGCCTGTGCTTATTGCCAACCCTTGCAAGTTGTAGCCAGTTCAGGGATGCAATGTGGAAAAAAGAAATTCAACCCATAGTGCATATCAGCTCCATAAACAAATTAGAATTGCATGGCATGCCACTCCCACAGCACCTACAGTGTCTCAGCTACAAGGCAAGAGTTAGGCCACTGTTTAGGAATGATTATGTTCACCATAAACACACAGGAAGATCCACAGTAATTCCTAATGTACTTACTCAATTACTAGAAACAAAAGAAAATCACTTTCAGATTTCATACACATGGAAGCATTAATGCACTCTTTACAACCATGTGTCACAAGAGCAAATTCCTCATGAATTTGTGTATCTATCCATACCAAACTGTAAATCCATTCCATTTCAACAGCTTCTAAAAAATGCAAATCTTTTGCAATTCAGACAATTGATCTAGCATACAAATAGATTCACATGGCCAATATGTCATACTAATGCATTTAAGGTACAATGAAGATGGTCCAAAAAATAACTGTAAGATCACTAGCTTTACACATGGCCAAGTATCTCTTGGCAAGAAAATCTACACAACAGTAGGCATAATATACCACGCTGGTCACACAACCACTTCAGGCGACTATACTGCTTATGCAAAAAAAGTGGTTGGTTTGAATGCAACAACACATCAGTTACTCAAAAACATAGCCTACTTAATAGTCCTTCACTCCAAATGTACTCATTAAACTATACTAAAAAATCGAAATGCCTACAATACAAAGTTAGAATATGCCAATGGGTATCTAACTACTGTAAACATACCCTTAATAACAACACACTTAAAACATGCAATCACACTTATAAATACATAATACATCCATAATAGTACAATAGTGCTTTATAATTGAATACAGTTAGAATATGCCAATGAGTATCTAACTACTTGAAACACACTACATTGCATAACAAGGAACATTTACAACCATGCAAATGCCAGCAACTTTAATTGTATACAAAGTTTTTTTAATATATATTATCATGGATTTCTTTTTCTCCCAATGACCCAGTGATTACTACATGTTAATACAACAGTGTACCACACACACGTGTTGTAGCAAACTTAGTATATACAATGTACTTATTCATGATGGGCAAAACAGTAAATATGTATGTACAACTGTAAATAATTACATTTGTCAAAGTATGTTCTATAACAATTTATACTTCTTCAAACACAGATTGCAGCCTTCTTATAGTATTCACATAAGTATCCACACCAAGTATCAATTACTGTGAGCATCTTATTCTAGCTATAGTGACTGAAGAAATATTATTGTAATAAATCACCACTGTCTAGATTTTCAGATTGCAGCCTTCTTACCATATACAAGTAACGATCCATGGGCACTAACAATCACTGTACACTTTCTTGTGGGCATATTCTGCAGTTGAGCCCCCAGAAATGTGAACACTAGGCATGTTACAAATACAGTATTCCCCTTATATTAGCCATAATGACGGTGCACATATTGTTGTGGCCATGGCCAGGGTCCAGATTTGCCCCCAGGAATTTGGGCTCTGGCCATGGCAACAATACAGTTCAACCATGTCAACAACACTCACATTACACCATCATGAAACATGACCCACCCCATTTGCTGTTAATTGTACTATGTGCCACTAGCCAGCGTCCAATTTCTGAGAAGCATATTCTGCAGCAATACCCCCAAAAATCTGGACACTAACCATGGCCACAACAAGACCCTTCAACCATTGTATACATTTTCAATAATACCCTTTCACCATGTTACAAATACTGTATATCCCCATATATAATGAGGAATCTTCTGTGAAACCTGTCCTCTGAGGCCACCCATTAAATGGTACCAAAATAAGGATCAGCCTCCACACTGAAAAGGTGTACCCCAATAAGTGTTCTTGTGTGTTAAAAAAAAATACCCCCTGTAATAGCCATAATCACTGTGCACATATTGTTGTGGCTGTGGCCCGAGTCCAGATTTGCCACCAAAAATCTGGACAATGGCCTTGGCCACAAAAATGCTGTTCAACCATATCCTAAACACTAATATTAGCCCATCATAAAACATGGCTCACCCCACTTGATGTTACTACTGTTTGTGAAGGTTGTAAATGTCCACAGACTCTGCAGTGCTCTTTAGATGCAGTGCTTGGTTGCAGGCCCTGGGTATAATGTGTGGGTCAGCGGACTACTGTGGCACCCGGGGATGTCATCACACAGGGCAGCCATTCTACTCTTTTTACCTTAATTTTTGTAACGCTCTCAGATTGACTACTTTCCAACAGTCACACATCCATCCACCAATGACATCCAAAAACTGTACATGTAACCCTCATACTCACTCACCAGATCAGATGGACCTTTCAACTCTCATAGTACAGTTCACCTGTTATTCAAATTCTGTTCACCCTCATAGAGATTCCAATGTGCAGATTTAAGAAGATCTATATCTAATAATGTATGCATTCATTTTTACATATAATTTTTTAACCACATATATATTAAAGGGGCCCTATAGTTAAGGCGAGTCGAACTCTCATAGGAACCCCTCAAAATTCTATGTGTTAATAACTTTTGATTCACGTAACAATTTGAATGAAATTTCGAAAGTCATGAAGAACTTGCTGGCTTCCCCCCCTCAGGCTGCAAAGTATCGTAAAGATTTGTTAAAACATAAAAAGGTAAGAGGACAAAAATATTTGTTTTTCAAAGGTGCAGCCTACTTCCCATTCATTTTCCCATAGACAAACAAGCTCAATGTTGGCAAAAGCGCACACCAAAACTTCTGGATGAATTTGGACCAGGTCCAAAACAACTTGGGCACGAAGCGTTGACTGGCGATCCATGTGTGGTTTGGGGTTATTCTGTGCCATTGGTTAAATATTTGACAGAGAAGGAGGTGCCCCTTCTCGAAAATAGATAGCTATATCTCTGCGATTTACCGAAAACGGGGGGGCTTTAGAAATGAAATGGCCCCCATCTTGTTTTTCTCTCCGTACAAGAGATATGGGGGTGTAGGATGGCTAGGGGGCACCAAGCGAAATTTGGGAGCTGAGGGGGTCTTGGGACTAAGTTTGCAACACAAAGCTTTTGGTAGCCTCGGCAATAGCCTCGAAAAGCCGATATCTCAAAGCAAACTGTGTCACAGAAACATCGTGTGTTGTGGGGGGGGAGAGGCGAGGGGAGGAGGCCATCTGGGGAGTGGGGGGAGCTGGCACAAATGACGGGAGCACTTGGTGAGGGCACTTTTCCCAATATTCCTGGGTATATGCTAGGCAGTGCAGGACTATGGATAGATGAGGGTATGTGTAGTTTTGTGCCCGTGGCTATACATTTTGGGGTGTCAGTGTTCTATTTCTTTTTAAAGTTATTGTTATAGGTAAAGTATATGTTATAGGTATAGTGATGTTGGGGTGAAAAATCACCCAAGTTTGCAAAATTATTTTAGATCTGCATATATGTGTTCCTGCAAAATTTGGTGGGATTTTGTCAAGAGGGGGCAAAATTAGAGGGGGTGTTCCAAATATTTGTAAAGGCTTATGCATGTGTTGCCATTTGACGAATCTGCACAAAAGTTTGCAAAACTATTTTAGATCTAAATATAAATATAAATGAGATCAGTGATGTTCATCAATGACATTTGTGATTTCATCTACGATGTCCTGGGTGATAGTCTAAGCAGTGCACGGTGGTGGCATGAGTTATAGTTGCTTAGCTTACCATTTCTGGTGAATGTCAAGGTTTTTTTGGTTTTTACTTGTAACTATAATGTCCCTTTAAAAACGTTTTTTCATTGAATGTCATAGTTTTTTATTAGTGTAACTTAACCATAACATCCCTTTAAGAAAGTTCTTTCAGTGAATATATATATCCCAATAAGAATATCCTCTTTTTAACTACTGCTATCCAATGCCATATATTGCCACCATTTTCCACCTGCTCACATCAATTGGCAGTTAATTCTACCATAAAACTGTTCAGGAGGTGCATTTATCTTAACTTTACAACATTTAAAAAATGTTTGCGCTGCTATTACTCATACAAATTGTCAGTGTTTCAGTCAGATGCTATTAAAAATAACCGTCCCTAAAATGCAACACGTTCTCTACATATAAACCCACCCAATTTTACAAGCACTGCTACCAATTAATTACATGTAGTGCCAACCTATTATACCTGCTCACACCAAGTTCCACTTACCAATATTGTATAAATGTTTTTCAAATGCTTTCTTAAAAAAAAAAGGTACAAATGGTGGGGCTCCTAATTAACCTATTGATTTTTTTTGTACTTTCAATAAAATTATGCTACAAAACACATTTTTAAAACAACAGCATTCATATTTAACTATTTCCCTTGTTCTACGCAGGTTCCTTTTCAATAAAAAACAAGACAATTTAAAAAACAAAAACAATTCACACAATAAAACATAACCATCAAGTAGTCTAAATGATCAGACTTACAAAAGAGAAGAAAGATTAGTTTGAACAGGACCATCAAGTGGGCTAAAATATCAGACTTACAAATGAAAAGAAAGAGCAGTTGCAACAGGCCAGATTCCTCCTTCAGTTCAGCACAATCTAAAACAACGGCATGGGTTTCTTCTATCCTCCTTTGAAATCTTTACCCAATGACCCAATGATTACTATATGTTAAGACAACAACAGTGTACCACACACAAATGTTTTATCAAACATAGTACATTCGAAGTACTACTTATGAGGGTCAACACAATTAAACATATTTGTACAACTGTAACGGATTGTGTTTCATAAAGTATGTTCTAAAACGAACTATATTTTCTTTGTTTACAGACAATAAAGTGCAAATTATGTCCTTCTCACCATATCCAACTAAGGGGCTGATTATTGGAATTTATGTGCCAAAAAATGGGGATTTGTGCGCCATTCTGCCCAAAAATCCCCATTTGTTAAACAGGGATTTGGGGCAGAATAGCGCACAAATCCCCTTTTTTCGACGCACAAATTCCATGAATCAGCCCATAAGTGTCTATACCTGATATCATACTTAATGCAATTTGCAACCCCAAAAACCACATTATTCAATTTACAATATTCATATTCATTACATAATCTCTATACACATATTACCGTGGCCATAGCCAGTGTCCAGATGATTGGAGGCACGCCTACAGCTAACCACATTATTCAATTTGCAATGTTAATATTCATTACATAATCACTATGCACATATTACTGAAGCCACGGCCAGTGCACAGATTCTTGGGGGCATGGTTCCACTGCCTACTCATACATGTTTATTCTAGCATGCATGTATGATATGAAAATGGCCATGCTGCTTAGCTCTTGCAGGGCTTTATGGTTACATAAATGAATGAGTGAATGAATGAATATAGTGAATGTATTATTATTATTTATTATTATTATTAATAGTAACTCATAAACACACTTCTCTGTGTGTCTGAGACATTACTACTTAAGATCCATCGCTATATAATGCCTCTATCACTCACAAAGTTAATATAGGCCTTTAGGAGCCACGTTAAGGACTAAAGAGCTTTGAGTACACGGTTGCACTGATCAAACTACATTTTCTGGTTAAAGTATTGCAGTCTGTATTGCCCATAAGCATGTTTCACACGCAAACATTTGCTACCTATATTTAAACATAATATAATATCTTCACAGGATATATTCATGCTACTATATTCTTCCTGGCCTTATAAAGCCAATGTTAAATTAGTTAATCTATTATGAGGCATTCTGAAATGAGATGGTATGTTTCCCCTTCCTCTAACCCTTCAGGGCAGAATGGGCAAACCCCCATGACAGAAGAAGGAAGGATAACATATTTAATAGAGGAAAAATGTAAAGAAATATAGAAGAGAGGGAAGAATGTGATCAGTAGAAACAGGAGAATTCTGGAAGAATAAACATTCTCAAACAAAGTGTGCAATGCATAAGATGAGGAACAAGAAGAGCATCAGGTATATGCCTGATGCATTGGGGACAGAGGAGGCAGGAATGTGTGGGCACTTTTAACTTGCATATATACTTCCATGGGTGTGGTCATTGCTTCAGTTAAGTCCTTATTGGGTTTTTCTGAGTCCAGACATTTAAAAAAGAAAACACCAAATGTAGCAGCCACAAAGACAAAGATGTCTATAGGTTACATACACTGGCTCTCCTCACATGTCTGGCGGTCTGGAAATAAGGGTGCCGGTAGCAACGTACCAGAACCCTTTCCAGACCGCTAGACTACGAGAATGCCTGCAGGGACTGGTGCTCCCGGCATGGTGTGATGAAATGACTTCTACTATGCAGGAGTTTAATAATGAGTAATGGCTAAACCACCAACCAGCTCTCATAAACCTAGAATGATCCCAATCAGAAAGGTAAAACTGGTACTACTAACAGATATACCATATTCTCATTTTGTGGTAACTTGGGCCGCAGGAAAGCTATACACTCAGAAGTGGTGTGAATGTGATCCAATAGCAACCCAAAGAGCAAAGGTCAATACTCCAAAATAAAAAGAATGGCAAATGAAGGTTCTATAAACACACATTACAGGTTCTGCGGTAGCAACCCTGTTATGGTTGTGTTTTGCAACCCATAGGAAGAGCACTTTTTAGGCGGCTTATAACTTTGGTGCCATTTGACAAATCCTGACCTTACTTTGGAAAACAAGTATATGGCCACTTCTGAATGATTTTGTGAAGTTTGGTGTGGTTTCATCAAGGAGGTGGGGAAAAATTAAAGGGGAGATCCCAAAACCTTTGCAATCCAGACATTGAAAAATATTTTGCTCACACCTACAGCCCAAACTGCCTAATGGATATGCACCAAACTCCTGGTCTCGGAAAGCATGCTCTGCAAATTCGTTGTACATCTGTCCAGTATTTTTTTTTTAAATGGCCAAAAAGTAGGTTGAAAGAAATTAGTGATTTCTTTGTTCGGTCCGCAGACTGATTTCCTACTTTGGTCTCTACTGACTCCTCTGGACCAATCAGGAGGTGGCGTGGTGTTTGCGGACAACAAATGCGCACGCTGATTTGCTATTAAAAAAAGTGAGTTGCATCAAACTTTTTGAAATCGTTGCCATATTGGATCCACGGACCACAGCCTTTGTCCGTGTACAGCACAGTGAGAAAAATAGATTTGGGGTTATTTTGTGGCTGCAAGAGTGTCGGGAAGGGGGAGGGAGTGGAAACATTTTAAGATGGAGACATTTTTATAGGTGGAACAGGCCGTGTGGGTGCTGCAGAGACCGCTGTCATTTTTATTGTCCACAGGCGTATTTTTGAGCTGCGACACAAACATGTGTCCGCAGACATCATTGGGACTGGGAGGTGTTCTGTGTTTGGGTATATTTATATATATTTTATGAAAGGAGTGAGTGTGACTAATATACATATATATATATGTTTTGAACAAAAATGCATATGTCAGTTGTTACTGAAGTGTGTGAAGTGGTTATACCATAGCTAAAGTGTATAGTCCTTGCCATGGCTAAAGAGCATAGTTGTAACCATGGCATTAGCCAGTGTCCAGATTCTTGGGGGCATGGTCTGTGGGCACTCTATCTTCTGTTTAGCAAAGGTAAACAGCAACATGCTTGGAAGCTAAGCAAAGCACGTCGTGATGTTGACGTCTTGGACAAGGGTACTGTGGGAGTTTCGATAGATACATTCACTCAAAGACTCTACTGATAAATGTTTTCTATGTCTTTGCAAATCATTTCACTCTGGGTTTCTACTGATAAAAAAGCTAAGGGTGCCATGGTGGTACCACCCAATATTGTTTACCATTATCCTGCGCGGAATAGGAGGTATTTTGAATCCTGAAGCCAGAAGCTGAAGGACATTTTCATCTGAAAGTACACCCTTTTTGATAAGAAGGGAAATTCCAGGCTGGCACACTATAAATAGACTTTCAGCCCACAGACCCATGCCATGCAGGAACGGGAGTTGTGATCTTTGAGCCTCACCTAAATGTCATGGTTTCATTTATTCTTTGCAACCCATTTTAAATGTTGATGTTGAATTTGCTTGACTGAACTGTGTGCAACTCTGGTCCTGTCGCATGATATGATATGATATGGCATTATAACGTACCTATACACAAGTGTTTTGAGGCGAGATGAGCCAAGGGAGGGGGAACAGAGGGAAAACAGACAACAATCCTACTAGGCCAGGTGTCATTCAGATCGTGCAAGTGCATGGGCAGGGGAAGGAGGAGAAGTGTGGGGAGAAGGGGGAGAGGACAGTGCAGGACATGGGATAAGACAATATTAAACAATAAGTAAAAGTACGGCCAGCAGGTGGCAAGTGAAAGGGTAAGTGCAGACGTCGGGTGTCAAGTGCTGGAAGTGGGACCGTAGGGATACAGAAAACAGTCACCAAGTGCAGGGATTGCCAGGAAGGCAGTCCATGAGTGCGACTGGCGGGGGAGTGGGCCTGGGTGTCATGATGCCTACCCCCGGGGACCCAGACCAAGTCCAGCAACCCCGGAAGCAGGCATCAAGTTACCCCAAGCAAGCCCAACAACCCCTGCTAGGGGCTATTTGGGTGCAGTCCTGGCGCCTATGGCGCCAGGCTCATATGGAGAGTCAGTCCTGGGCCATAGGTGCCAGGCTCATAGATTAAAACTTACCTGATGCAGACCATGCTGCAAACTTACCTGATGCAGACCATGCTGCAAGAGCGACAAGCCAAAAGAGGCTTGGAAGGGACTATTTTACCTAGGGACTATTTTTTTACTCGGGTGGGGCTGGGGACGAATACTTACCTGGAACTACTTTGGGGGCTATTTAAACCACGCCCGAAGAGCAGCACACGCTTTGCGTTATTCTGCATCCAGCAGCGTAACGCTCACCGTGCCTGCAAGTCTATATCCAGTCTTCTGCCACGCCCGCCTTGTGTTTGGAGCTCCTAGAAAAAGGGAGAAAGAAGAAGAAAAGGTTAGAACAAGAGCAATACCTTTGATCCTTACCTGAATTCACGATCCATCGCGCCTTCGTGCTGGAAGAAAGAAGTTATTTTATGCGCGTCGCCTCGCCTGCTGCAGCGCCGGGCTGAACTCACCGGCCTTCGCAGCATCTTCACATTTCACCGCATCCTCCTGCATGTTCCCGCCGCACTCCGGCACCTAAGGAGAAGACAAGAACAGCAAGGTGAGCCAAGGGAATACACAGAGGAATACCCCCCATAGACTTACCTGATTTTACCACCGGGGGTACTATTCCTCTTCACGGATCGGCGCAGCTTCCACTGCATCCTAGCCGAACCCTGGCCCCTAAGGGGAAACAAAAGAACAGCAAGGTGAAACAAAGGGATTAACAAGGGGAACCCTTCTCACCACAAAAGACTTATCTGATTTTACCGCCGGAGGCATTATTCCCCGAGACTTCATACTTTCTCTCAGCGCCTGAATAAGGGAGAAAGCAACAGGTTACATATGGACATTATTTTATCGAACTGTGTTGGATAATACAAATCCTTACCAGAATATTACCGGTTGCCACGAGGAACTCTTCAGTAGGGTCAAGCTGCAACCTGCAAGGAATCAGACAAGAGTGAAAGTCAGGCATTTTGAACTCTTACAAACTACATACTTACAGCGTCTTGCCGGGAATATCACAGTCAATATTGTCCTGAAACTCACCGATTCGTTCAAGCCAGTGAAGCAACTGGTTATCTATGCGCCCCTGCGCTCAATGCAGGATGGAGAGCTCATCTTTTCAATCATCAGGTGAGACTATAAGAGGGGACATCCAACGTGATCAGTGGGGTGAACAACGGGGTGGGGGGATTTACGCTCAACTCCACGGGTGGTTAATTCCCTTTCTCCACTTGCAGAAGAATATTCCTACGGGCCAAGCAAACGAAGCTAGGTGGGCCAGTCCAGTCCATCATCTCGGCCCTACGCGTCACATTGGTGGAGACTGCAGCAGTCCAGTCCAGATCGACGCCTCTGTGGGAGCCAGGTGAGCGTAACACTGGGCCCGAGATCAGAGGATGGCCAGGTAACCAGTGCAGTTTCAGTGTCAGCCAGGAAATCAGCAAGGGAGAGGAGGAGAAAGAGTGGATGCAAAGAGAAAGGTTTTCAGGTGCTTACGGAACCGAAGATGATTCTCCTCAAGTTTCAGGGAGGCAGGGAGGCTGTTCAAGAGGGAGGCCCCAGACGAAGAAAGAGATCTACCACCAACTCGTTGCTTGGAGAAGCGACTGACGCTGAGAGAATTGGAGGCAGATGAGCTCGAGAAGGAAGGTATTTAAGAAGAGAGAGTTGAAAGTATTGAGGGCCCAGGCCCCAGAAGGCCTTGTGGACGATGCAGAGGGTTTTGAACTTATTCCTCGCAGCCACTGGGAGCCAGTGCAGAGATTTCAGTCCTGGAGAGATAATATCCCTGGGCTTCAGGCCAAGAACAAGTCTCGCAGTCTTGTTCTGGATAACTTGAAGAGGGCGCACAGTAGAAGCAGGCAGATTTAGAAAGAGGCTGTTGCAAGAGTCCAGCCTGGAGATAACCATAGCTCTAGAGGCAGTGAGCTTCTGCGGGAAGGAGAAGAAAGGAAAAATACCTCTGAGGAGGTGTAGCTGGTAGTGTGACTTTTTAGAGATGTCAGAGATGTGAGGAGAGAAGGAGAGTGTAGAGTCGAAGATTACCCCGAGATTTTTGCCTTGCAGGTGGGAGCAGGAAGAGGGCCAAGAGAGGTCGGCCAGAGAGCTGCAGGAAAGGAGGGAGTGGGTGTGCTGATGAGGAGAATCTCAGTCTTACTGGCATTAAGGCAGAGGTCATTGGTGGCACACCACTCCTGGATAGCAGACAGATGGTCAGAGATGAGGGAAGTAGAGGAGGAGGAGGCCAAGGGTAGCATTGTGCTTTGGGTCAATTATTTTAGATGCACAAGCGTATCTATTCAATTATCCATTTGGTTTCTTTTAGAAGTTATAGAAATGGTTTGAGAAGCGTTCAAAGTGAAATACCTTTAAACATGGAAAGAGGACTTTAGTATTTAGAAGGTGAATTGATGTTAACAAAAGAGAAGTGACTTGAGGCTCATGTAGAGAGTTGAGTTGGTCTTATTGTAATATTGGTTTAAAGCATTTTTGTGGAACTCCTGTTGATTTAGTGAGAACAAAACTAGGGACATTGTGATGACTTCTGTTAATAAAATGCTTATTTTCTGTACATTGACATTGGTCGTTCTTGTGTATGGTATATTACTGGCACATTGTGTATTGTGTTGATAGCTTATCAGAATCATTGCTTTATTTGTTCTTTCCACCTCTCTCCATGTGTCTCTCTCTCTCTGTGCTTTAAGATATGTCAGAAGATTGACGGGGAATGGTTGTTGCACCGTTGAGGAAAATGTCAGGTTCTAAGGGTTTGGTTGTAATGCTATAAATGCTGTGAAGGAGGGAAGGGGAAACATACCTTAATGCCCACACACCTAAATTATTACAGCAAGAGTGTGGATCAGCTCTGGACTGGATCCTGGGAAATGTCCCTCCTAAAGCTTTCCCAGTGACCGAGTGCTCCTTCTGTTCGTGACCTGGGCTGAGCTGAGATAGCTGCGGGCAGGATTTGTACCTGGCCAGGGGGTATTTAACATGATACGTGACCCTTCTAGTCTTCCCCTGACTGAGTGTGGTGTTCGAGCTAAAAAACATGGCGCTGGTGCGCAGTGCATTCTGGGGGAACTCAGAGCCATGATGGATATTTATCCATGCCTCAGTGGAAAGCTGCACTTGCTTTGCGAAACAACATGTTTTCAACGTTATTCGCTGATGGGTTTGGAATGCAGGCCTTCTCAGCCAAGGACACGGCGCTGGGAAAGCTAAGATCCGCAGGTGCCGGCTGGTACCTGATAACGAAGTTTGTTTTGGTTTGCTATGCTTGCGCCAAGGTTTTGAGATGAGTTATGGAATTGTTTTCCGGGGCGCTTAGGAGAGGGAAGCGCTCTGCTCCTTGAGGTTACTGTCGGTTGACCCAGCTGGCAATCAACGGTCACCCATCAATGCGCAAGCGCATTTGCCAGAAGGTTCGAGAAGGTGCCACCCCTTGTTGAGGAGGGCATATATGCGGAAGCCCTCAACGGTCAGACGGGACATGCACAAAGACCTCAGTCGGAGGGGGGACGCCCTGGTCCGATATACCTGTGGGCTGTTGTGCTCTTGGCCTGGCTGTTGTTGGGGTCTTTCAGCCGCTTCTGGCGAGATGAGGTTTTGTCAAGATACGCCCATGGTGATGTATTCCTGCTAATTTCCTATGATTTATCTGATTTATGCTTGTATTGTATATATGCCTAATTACGAATAAATAGCCGTATAAGTGCTACTTACTCTCTAAGCGTGCGTGTGGTTGTAAGTCATTGCGTTGTCTACCTGCGTTCAAAGTATTGGCTCTGCGGCTGCGCTGGTGATAAATTACTGTCCGTGCACTATTGGCGAGCAATACATGTTTTGGCTCTGCGGCTGTACTGGTGATAAATTACTGTCCGTGCATTTGGAGAGCAATACATTTTGGCGACGAGGATGGGATGGTTTGTGATGAATTGTTCCAACCATTAAAGAATCCGGTTGAACGCAGATAGGTTTTGCTTACATTGCGAGCGAAAGGTTGTTTTCATTTGGCAGAGAGTGCTGGACGGTGTTAATCTGTTCTGTGTGTGTGTGCGTGTCTGCGCAAGTGACTGCGGTGTGGAAAGAAATATTTATATATATATATACAGAGGCTTTGTACATTACTGCAGTGATGAATAGTTTGTTCAAGAAAAAGGGAGTTCTCGCTGGCGGTGAATGTCCCGATGTAATGATTCCAGGGTGGGCGAAAAGCCCATATGATAAGTTGGCTCAGTTATGGGCATGCGGTGCAGGGCTGTGTGAAACATGGGATTGTGAAGTGGGAGACGCTGATCCGTCAGAAGTAATGTCTTGTTTACAACAGATTTCAGTAGAGAGGGGAAAGGAATGTGCCGCGCTAGGTAGGCGGGGTTGGGTTCTCCTGCATGCCTACCGAAAGATGCATCAGAAAAATGTGGAAATGAAGGATAATATTTTGCGATTGGAAAAAGAGTTAGCTGCTGAGAAACAGATTGCATTAATGCAGCAGATTCAGATGAAACTTTTCAAAGACAAAGCTGACAAATATCAGGCTGTGGCTGAAAGGGCAGCCGTCAGAGTAGCCCGATATAAGTATAGGAAAAGACGGGGAGGGGTCAACCAAAGAAAAGTGGCAGCGGTAATCGCTACTGCAGATGTAAATTGGGATCCCGATAAATGGGATGGAGACATCTTTGACTCAACAAGCCCAGAGAGTAGCTCGGCAAATGAGTCAGACTCCAAAGCAGAAATTAATCAGAAGGCAGTGGCAGCCAAGCCGGTTAGAAGACGCCGTGCTGGGCCCCACCCGCAGAACCCTGGAGGCGGTGTTGTAGATTTAACCACGTTGGAAGATTACACTCAGCAGGAGGTTGGAGAGATTATTACTCGTTTGAGGCAAAAGTCAGGGGAACCTTTATTGACATGGATGGTGAGACTACTAGACGGGGGAGCTGCAGGGCTGTTCGTGGATGCCACAGACTCACCGCGTTTTTTGCCTTTGTCCAATGACACCAGTGTACAGGAGGTTTTAAGGGCAGGGCCGCCCCCTGATGAGAATGGCCAACCTCCACAAATGTCTTTGTTGGATTTAGCAGCCCAAGCATGTAACCGCAAGTACCCCATTACCACAGATTGGCCCAGTGAGGAAACAAAGTGGTATACTTTGAAAGAGGCGATTCAAAAGGTCAGAGAGCATGCCATGAAAGAGGCAATTCATATAGATGCTCCAGGACACATGGGGGCCGTGGCGCTCTCAGTTTCAACCAGAAACATGGTGATCAGAACTGCACCGCCCGCATACAAAAGTGTCATTATGACTTTGCTCGTAGGTATGACGGGCAAACCCACAGATGAAGTAGTGGATGCCATTCGGCAATTGGCAGATTTAGGGGAGTGGGATAGGAGTGACAACAGGCCACGGGAGAGAGAGGGGCGTAGCGAGAGAAGAACTGAAGGCAGGAGACAAGATAGCAGAGACTCCCGAGTGTCCAGAAAAGACATGTTTTTGGCCCTGTTAAAAGATGGTGTGCCACGGGAAGAAATTGATGGCATTGAAACCAGGGTCATGTACGAACTATACAGAAAGAGAGGGCTTGCAGCCAAGGAGCGCTACAAACAGGTTAAGAAACAGGTAGTGACTAAACCAGAGGGGGACACCACCCCTTCTGCCCCTCCTGAGGAAGAACAGGAGGAGGGGTCTATGGGGACACCTTCCCCGTACCAACCGACATATGCTGATTTGAGGAAGGTGGTGAGTGCAATGCTAAAGGCAGAGTCAGGTTACACTCATTCTTAATTTGACTAGGGTTATGGCCAAGCCCCGGCAGCGTCTGCTCGCATAAAGGTGGATAGGCGGCCCCATGTTAATGTCAAGATTTTTTGGGGGCCAGGAAATACGCAAGGGGTGCGAGCATTGATAGACACCGGGGCGGAGGCCTCTTTGATTCACGGGAATCCGACACGATTCAAAGGCAGACACTTTACTATTACAGGACTAGGGGGGAAGGAGACCCCCGCAGTACAAACTGAAGTGGAAATGAAAATAGGCAGTTTGGCTAGGCAGAAATACCAAGTGTTGATTGTCCCGATACCTGAGTACATAATTGGCTTTGACATTCTGGAAGGGTTGACTTTAGGACTTGGAGGTAAAACATACCAGTTTGGGGTGAGTGCATTAATTTGTACACCCATTACAGTAGGCAAATTGAAGATGCCCCCAGTACATGTGCCTGTGGCGACCAAGCGGGTAGCAATGAAGCAATACCGCATTCCTGGGGGGCAAAAGGAAATTTCAGACACCATCAAGGAGTATGTAGAGGCGGGGGTGTTACGACCTATCACTACCGCCTGGAATAACCCCCTTTGGCCCGTCAAAAAAGGGGATGGGTCTTGGAGGATGACGGTGGATTACCGCGAGTTGAATAAACACACTCCTCCATTGGTGCCTGCAGTCCCAGATGCCATTACCTTGATTGAAAATGTCCAAAAGTTTGAGGGGACTTGGTATGCAGTGATAGATTTAGCCAATGCATTTTTCTCTGTGCCAATTGCTGAAGAGTGTCAAGAGCAGTTTGCATTTTCTTGGAGCGGGCGTCAGTACACCTTCACAAGGTTACCTATGGGGTACATACATAGCCCGACTATCTGTCACCGGCTGGTGGCAGAGCACTTAGACAAGATACCGTGTAAACCGGACATACAAATCTCTCACTACATTGATGATATTTTGATTCAGGGCAAGGATGAGTGCAGTGTGCAAAACCAGTTAGAAGTCATTATGGAAGGATTGAAGAAGGAAGGGTGGGAGATTAACCCGAACAAAATTCAAGGCCCAGCTGAGACAGTGACATTTCTAGGAATTCAGTGGCATAATGGGCATCGAGAAATGGTGCCGAAGGCCCGACAGAAAATACTTGAGTTTACCACGCCAATGAATAAAAAGCAAGCTCAACAGTTCATAGGGCTGTTTGGGTTCTGGAGACAGCACATTCCCCATTTAGGGCAGATACTGGCCCCCCTTTACAAAGTGACACGAAAGAAATATGAGTTTCAGTGGGGGGAAGAGCAGCAGAAAGCATTTGAGTTGGCAAAAGACACCGTGCAGCAGGTGCTCGATCTATGGCCATTGAAGGAAGGCGAAGTGGAATTGAATGTGTCTGTACAAGACAATTATGCTAACTGGAGCGTGTGGCAGAAACAGGACAGGAAACGTGTGCCATTGGGGTTTTGGAGTCGTAAGTTGCCCGATGCTGGTAATTCATACACTCCATTTGAAAAGCAGTTGCTGGCATGTTACTGGGCCCTGGTTGATACTGAACAAATGACGGTGGGCCATGATGTATTGATGAGGCCAGAAATACCGATTATGCAATGGGTGTTGAGTTCTCCTAAAACACATAGAATAGGACATGCCCAGGAAGCCAGCATAATTAAATGGAAATGGTACATTCAAGACAGAGCCAAATCAGGAAAGGGTGGGGTTGCAAAGTTACACGAGCAAGTAGCCAACATACCGCCCTCGGATTACATACCACCAGAAGTGTCTGAGAAGCGCGAGTCTCCCGTGAAATGGGGAGTACCATATGGTGATTTGACCGTAGAGCAGACAGAGCATGCCTGGTTTACTGATGGCTCAGCCCGATATGTGGGAACAGAGCGATACTGGAAAGCGGTGTCATATAATCCCAAGACAAAAAAGATTTTGACGACGTCAGGGAAAGGGAAGAGCAGTCAGTTTGCAGAGCTTTACGCAGTTTACCAAGCCTTGAAACAAGAGACCCCTGGTCGATGTCATTTGTACACAGATTCATGGTCAGTGGCGAATGGGTTGGCGGTGTGGCTGCCAACCTGGCAGAAGAATGGGTGGAAGATTCATTCGAAAGAGTTGTGGGGAAAAGAATTGTGGCAAGATATTGCAGAAATGCTATCACAAAGTGAAGTCACAGTGTATCATGTGGATGCGCATTGTGCGACAGATTCATTGGAACGTTGGTTTAATTCTGTTGCAGATGAACACACCAAGATTTCATCTATGGATGCGGAGCCTCAGGAAGACAATTTGGAGGGTTTGGCCAAGTGGGCTCACCAGAAATGTGGGCACCTTGGAGAAAAGGCTACTATCAGGTGGGCACAAGCTCGAGGAATTAGTATTCCTTTAGAGGTAGTGAAAACAGTCATCTTGCAATGTCCGGTGTGCCAACACCAACAGCATAGGCCTATCCCTCAGATTGTTCACGGCACGTTGCGAAGAGGAAAGTTACCAGGTCAAATTTGGCAGATCGATTTTATCGGTCCTCTGCCAATCAGCAAAGGTTGTCAGTATGCATGCACTATTGTGGATACTTACTCTGGATACATGATGGTTTTGCCATGCAAGCGTGCCACACAACTGAATACCATTAAGTTGCTAGATCAGATCACGTTGCATTACGGAGTGCCTTTGCAAATTCAAAGTGACAACGGATCACACTTCAAAGGCAAATTAATTCAGGACTATTGTCAGGAGAAGAGTATAGAGTGGCTTTACCACGTGCCCTATCACCCGGAAGCGGCAGGGTTAATTGAAAGAATGAATGGGTTGTTGAAGGAACAGCTACGTAAGTCTGGAGATGGCAGTTTGGCAGGTTGGCGTGATCGCGTGTTTGATGCGGTGCAAGTGTTGAATAATAGACCGGTGAACAATCATGAGACTCCATTGTTGCGACTAATGACTCCTGCTTTACAGATTCAACCGAACCTAGTTAGAGAGACTCTATTGTACTGGGAAATTACCCCGGGCTCTTTAGCTCCCTATCGGGCGACTCCCGAGTCAGCAGGGGTAGACTTGCATTCTCATGAAGAAATCAGATTAAACCCGAGAGGGATTGTTGTGATTGAAACAGGGATTGGGGTACAAATTCCTCCAGAGCATATGGGATGGATTGCCCCTAGATCTGGACTAGCATTGAAGGGAGTTCAAGTGCTGGGAGGGGTCATTGATGCTGATTACCAAGGCGAGATCAAAGTCATCTTGATGAATAGTGGGGACCAAGTGTTACCGATTCATAAGGGTGATAGAGTGGCTCAGTTAATTATCATTCCTGTTAAATTGTCCATGATTAAAAAGGGGGAGCCTCCCACAGTGTTAACTACCCGTGGGGATCGTGGTTTTGGCTCTTCAGACAGTATGATACCGGGTGCAAAGGTGTGGGTCGAAAGGCCAAGTGGTCCACCCGTGCCCGCAGATGTTATTGCATCAGGCAAAGACCAGATAGTTTTAGTAATGGAACCTGGTAAAGACAAATGGCAGTATGTGCCCGCAGACAAATGTTACCTAAGGGAGTGATTTTCAACACTGATATCTCTTTTCTGGGTTTGCCTTGTAGATCCTGTGTCTGGCTGGTGTGATTGTGGGACTAAATGGACTCCATTTGGGAGAGTCAAACGGCATAATGCTCCGGATAAAAAATGCCATGTCTGTGCCAACGATCAATGTGAGTCCGATGATGAGGAGCAATGATGTCCGAAAGCAACTCGATACCGATGCCAAAAAGCCAGCCAGACCAACGACATGGATTCATGGAAGGCGACGAACACGTCAGGTGCAAGTCCAAACAACATCGATGCCAGCTATGCAAGAGGCGTCTTTAGGACGGCGAAAATATTCCCCGATGATTACCCAAACGGAGAATATGTGGACGTACCTGGCACAACAAGTACTTAACATTACGCACTTTTGCTTAACCGATGTGCCCAATGCTGAAGCTTTACTAACTACATGTTTAGTTGCAGTGCCAACGCCAGTTCCGGTTCTAAAGCACATTTTTGGCGTCACACACAATGATTCGTTAGTTCAAGATTCCGATATCAGACAATCTTTTTCCGTCTATGAGTACTGCAGGTTTTGCACGGAAACGGATCGCAAATGGAGAAATTTGACACGTATTATAACCTACAATATAACTCAAGGCGATGTGTGCTACTTTATGACCTGCGATGCTAAAGAAATTGGCAAATGCCAACAGCTAAATTTAACCAAACAGAAAAATCAAACTGTGTTCGAGAAACGATTGTGTTCACGAGTTCCAAGCACATGTACCAGTGTGAATAATACTATGTCTTGCAATCATACCGTAATAGCTGCCAGTCATCTAAATCATGTGAAACTTCCAACAGGATGGCTCTTTTCATGTGGTAACATCACATACACTTACATTCCAGCTAACATTTCTGGAGGTCCGTGTGCCTTAACTCGATTAGGACTAATGATGTTTCCTTTACACCCAGCAATATCTCGAAACAAAAGATCAACTTTTGAATCTGTGGGTCTATCCCCCGATTGTGATTCACATGTGCATTTGCTATCAGAAGCTGAAGTTCTAGCATTAACCCTTTCATTAGTAGGAGTTTGGGGTTTATCTGCTGGGGGATACAAGTCTTTGATCAAATTAGCATGTTTAGTAGTAAAAGGACTCAATCATACTTCTCAAGCTTTAGAAGAGTTACTCCTTGACAGCAAAGTTATTAGAAAAGCTACTTTGCAAAACAGAGCTGCTGTCGATTACTTATTGCTGAAGCATAATTTAGGCTGTAACGCAGTTGAAGGTATGTGTTGTTTCAATCTAAGTGACCATTCACGATCCATTGAAAGTCATATTCGAGGTTTGAGGGATCTCATTTCTCAAGTGTCCCAGGAGCAAACTGGGAATTGGTGGGATTGGTTATTTTCATGGATTCCTGATATTGGAGGTACACTGCGTTATGCCTTTGCTTGCATTTGTATTATATTAGCTATCATAATAGCGTGTTGTTGTTGTATTCAATGTATTCCCAACTTGGGTTTAATATTTCGGCGGTTTCAAAGGCCGCCTCCTTTACCACTGGGCTATGGAAGGTAAATATCCAAGGGTGGATTGTGGTGTTCGAGCTAAAAAACATGGCGCTGGTGCGCAGTGCATTCTGGGGGAACTCAGAGCCATGATGGATATTTATCCATGCCTCAGTGGAAAGCTGCACTTGCTTTGCGAAACAACATGTTTTCAACGTTATTCGCTGATGGGTTTGGAATGCAGGCCTTCTCAGCCAAGGACACGGCGCTGGGAAAGCTAAGATCCGCAGGTGCCGGCTGGTACCTGATAACGAAGTTTGTTTTGGTTTGCTATGCTTGCGCCAAGGTTTTGAGATGAGTTATGGAATTGTTTTCCGGGGCGCTTAGGAGAGGGAAGCGCTCTGCTCCTTGAGGTTACTGTCGGTTGACCCAGCTGGCAATCAACGGTCACCCATCAATGCGCAAGCGCATTTGCCAGAAGGTTCGAGAAGGTGCCACCCCTTGTTGAGGAGGGCATATATGCGGAAGCCCTCAACGGTCAGACGGGACATGCACAAAGACCTCAGTCGGAGGGGGGACGCCCTGGTCCGATATACCTGTGGGCTGTTGTGCTCTTGGCCTGGCTGTTGTTGGGGTCTTTCAGCCGCTTCTGGCGAGATGAGGTTTTGTCAAGATACGCCCATGGTGATGTATTCCTGCTAATTTCCTATGATTTATCTGATTTATGCTTGTATTGTATATATGCCTAATTACGAATAAATAGCCGTATAAGTGCTACTTACTCTCTAAGCGTGCGTGTGGTTGTAAGTCATTGCGTTGTCTACCTGCGTTCAAAGTATTGGCTCTGCGGCTGCGCTGGTGATAAATTACTGTCCGTGCACTATTGGCGAGCAATACATGTTTTGGCTCTGCGGCTGTACTGGTGATAAATTACTGTCCGTGCATTTGGAGAGCAATACACTGAACCTCCACTTTTAACTATAAAACTGCTACCTTTTAGTCCTCAGACATATGGCTCATCTTCAGCTAATGTTTTCCAGATATGTCACTGGCCTTAATAAACTAGCCGTTCAACTATGGGTTTGTGAATTGAGTGTTCCTTCCATGGGCCTTAAAAATACAGGTAAACCATGCACAATTCTAGACTACCTAAATATAGGGCGTGCATGCATTTCAATTGACTATATTTCCCAGTTTCCAATGAGAATGCTACTGCTTCCTTCTGCCCTATTTGCACACTGCTGCTATGCATGGCATTTTTAGGGCTGCATTGTTTGGCTGTGGCATTGCTATACAAACGTTTGAAGTACTTCTGATGAAACATAGGTTAGACATGTCAGTATCCCTTTAGATGGCCTATGCGATATTGATCCAATTGTAACTGTCAATGTCCACCCACCTGTACAATTTCCAGCTTCTACTCATTGTGCAACAGCTGCACACTTGTAGAAGAGGAGCCAAGTACCCCCACCTCAACCGACCCACCCCTTTTACCTGTATGCTGGAAACCATAGTATATGACGTATGCAGAACAGTTGAATCGACAAAGAGCAGAGTATGGACTCAGTCCAGTACCAATGAAAGGGCCAGTACCTAAGAGAATATGGGAGCAAAGGTACCCATTGAGAAAACCATATCTGTATACAAAGAAATATGATGACCATGTGAATGAAATCCCTGAAGAAGCAGAGCCAATAAGCAGCAAGGATGAATGGTAGTGTCACTAACCATTGCCAGTATGTGTAACATGAAGCTGAATATGACGTACATAAAAGAGATGCAGTGACCAAAGAATGCAGATATTATATAAGGCATCAAGAAAGTAATAAGGATAAGTGACACCTTGGGCTCAAGGTGAAGAAGCTTACGCCACAGAAACAAATGAAGATATCAAGTTATTTTACACATGTGCAGACACAAAAGAAATGTAAGCAGCAAAGTAATCGTGAAGCTAGCTTTAAGTTTATAGTGAAATAGATTGCGAGAACTATGGATGTTTCCACTAAACGTATTATACGTATTATAGCAGGTTGGACAGTAGCAAGAAGGCCTCATTTCAGTGTGTCACAGTTAAAAAGCAAGTTGAATTACAAGTGTATTTCAGAAGGCGAGGCTGAACGAGCCAAGAAACCAAGGTCTTATCAAACTGGAGTAAACTGACATTGGCTATAAAGTCGTGTGAAAAAACAAGACTCCTATTCAGAAGTAACAGAAGTTGGAGGAACGAGATGGTCACACCTACGCACGAAGGCAGACTGTGCTTCTCACTCCCTAAATTTCCCAGAGCTAAGAACAGTCTCAAGGACGAGATTCAAAAGCCTACTTGACAGTAGACCACTGAGGTGATGATAGATTTATATGCTAATTGGTGGGTAGTTAAAGTTAAGGCGACCTCACCAGCACCTGGATGACCAGCCTGCAGCCTGCTAACGTAGGTGGAAAAGTATTGAAGGAGGATAGAGTGCCAACCAACTGTAGAGGACCTGCATATGTAGGGGTCCTATAGTGTGTAAACCAATGAGATGTTGTGTATTTAGTGATGTTCATAGTGGTCATTTTTAGGGGAGGGCTTAGTTGCCCCATTGATGTTAGGTAATCAATCACACAGTTACACTTTTTTAGACTACTATGGATCATATACTTAGATGTTCACTCAGAGCCAATCACCCATGGTTATACGTTTTTGTAGTTTGCCACGTAGGATGACTTTAACATACACATAGGTTAACGTCATTAATGACGAATATTGCTTATATATTTTATTTTTTTCTTAAATGCATTGAGTAAGAGGATCGAGCAATTGCTTTGATGTTAGTTATGCTCCCTGTTTTAGAAAATTGATATTAAAACAGACTTCCTTTTGTCAACTTCCTGAGTCGGCTCTATTAGTGATGTATGAGTAAAGTCTGCATCCCCATCCATCTCCAGGGTTATTGAGACTCATCAAAGGGGCTGGACTATCCTGTTCACACTAATTTTGCATCTTGTGATGGTTTTTTGTTTTGACGATTTCATAAAATTAAGAGGTATTGGACATAAGACTGCAATATTGAACAATTACTCAACAAACCAGTATTTCCGAAAGGTAATCAAATGGAAAGGCGAGTAGAAAAGCACGAAGCTACAACTTCTCAGGCTCAGGCATTGCACATAATGGACAGAATTGCAAGCGTGATAGCTCCAGGGTGTCAGACAATTACAATGGCCAAAATTCAAGGTTACAAAATAAATAATTCTAAGAATAGTAGCACTTCCACCACAACACATCAGTTACCACTTTCAACTCTTACCTTTGGCTCAAAACACAAGGATCCCATTTTCAGATCGATGAAATACAGAAAAAAGGCAGACATTGAATCACTGCAAACGCTACTACAATTGCAGTACCCTTTTTAAAAAAAATAAAGTGCAGCGTTGTATAATGGTCAGTAATTACATACCCACGATTTTTTACCTTAAATTGCTGAACTCTAAATTAACTCTGATGTACATTGTGACAATGTATTTTTATATGTCTGGGCCTCGAATTTCCAGATTAGAAATGTTGTTTCCCTAAAAACACTGGAGAAGGTAAACATGCAAAACAAATCGGCCATTCCATGTGGAAAAAGATACAAAAGTGTACTATTCCACCACGTGTTAAAAAGTACTTAACATTTAATGCTGCCCAAGCGGAAGGAAGATAAAACATTAACTATATCAAAGCCTCTAAAGTTCAATCTAATTTTAGAATGGTGTAATATGCAAATAAAAGAATAATGGCAGCAGGTGCAAATGATGCTTAGTTTGTGGACATGGTTAGCTGTGATGTTCGATAGAAGCAAACATTTAGATTTACAAGATGAGCTGGCAAACATTTCTACATGTCCCTGCTAATGCAAATGGACTTTTAAGCTGTCAAATGCAATTGCTCTGTAATGACCATAGATTGCAGTTTACCCATCACTTAATCTAATATTGTCGTCTGTTTGGAGGGTTGCCCAATTCTGAACTAAAGATAGTCTGAGATGTGCAATTAGAAAAAACAGGACATATAATTAATCAGCACGGAACACTGTCAGTATGTATTCCCCATGTAGATATTTCGTGCAAACCTAGCTCTATTTTAAAGATGCTGAAACATTTTGATCAGAATATGCATATCTCACTAAGCATGTCTGCACACACAGTCAAGCCATCCTTACCCTGAGGACTAGCTTCCCCTCTAAGCACCTCCCCTCAAAAAACACGGCATGGAGAGAGAAGACATTGGCCCTCATTATGAGTTTGCCGGTAATGTGCCGGTGACTCCGTGGAGCCGGTGGAACTACGATCTGGCAACAACGAAATCACCAGCACATCACAACACAGCGGGAGCGCACAATCTGGCATGCTGTAATGGTGCAACTGGCATGATGGAAACACCATCACAGTGCACTTAAATCAGTGCCACGGTCAAAGGAAATGCCAGTGGCATAGTTACCGGGGTGTATCAGATGGGAACGCCAGTAACAGAAACACCGGAACTGGAAACTAAGTCACTGAAGGAACTGGAAGCTCGCAGGTGGCCATTTTGAAAAACAAAAGCCACATAACATCACCTTCTTCCTGTTGCCATCTGGACACAATGATACCCACATCCTGACAGCAGGCATGACATCTAGTGTCCCTTATGTGCGGCAGCGAAAGCCATGTTTTACAGAGCAAGAACTTACCATGCTGACAGACACCATAGTGCAAAATGCTGGGGTACGGTTTGCCACCACCACCAGCGCAGTACTTAACTCTGCAAAAATGCCATCTGGGAGGAGATGGCACAGAAGGTGTCGGCCGTGGGTCCCTTACCATGCACACAAAGAGACTGTCATAAGCGGTGGGATGACCTCCGGCTGAGGGTTGGCAACCTGCTGTTGGCCACTGAAGGTGGGACAGCCTCCCCAATAACACTCATGAAATGAGAGGAGAAATGCACCTCGAAGAGATCGAGGGAGTGGGAAGGGCGAACAGCACATAGAAACATGGAGAGGGCAGTGAGTACTACGTGCCACACCAAAACAACTGTACACAGCAGACAGGCAAATGCAGCGCACGCTACATGAAGACATGGCGTGCCTAGAAACACTTGCGTACAGGCGCGTTATAAATGCCACATCATACCATATCATATCATGTCCAACTGCATGCCACCAAACCACATCCAACCTGTGGAGTGGCCATTAAACCATGGTCGTTGCCCAGGGGTAAACAAGCATTGCCCCCCCAAACATGCAAACACACATATGGCCACATGAGTAATGGTTATTTGCACCAAGTGATGACATGAGAAGCAACATATACACGAGGCACACACCAGACCAAGGTGGCCTTCATGCACCATGAGCAATGTGCCCCGTAACACACTCACATGCATGCATGCATCAAAGCTGTCCTGACGTCATAACTCCATGCACAGGCGTACTGCCACACAATGTATGAACTGCATGTGGCAAGGCCATTGGATGTCACAGAGGTAAATAACATCATGCCCATCTCACCCCCATAGTCACCTTTTCTGACAGCAAACATGGTGGACCAAGCACATCTCAGCCACCCGCACAGAGGAGGTAAGCCACGCCCTGCACCACCACTACCAAGGCCACACCAGCAATGCCCACAGAGGCACAGCGGGCAGCCCCTGCAGCAACACCAGCAACACCCACAGAGACACAACCCATGGCCCCAAAACACAGCAGAGTGGGCCACCAAGACTGACCCCACTCCCACCAGCCTCCCATATATGTCACCACCTTGACCGATGACAATGCCGGGCAGGAGTGCGGGGACACCACACCCCCTACCACCATCTCTCCTTCAGCCAAACAGACCCCCACAGCCCACCTCCACCACAGATCCCCAGTATCAGTGATATGGATGTGTGCACATGGCAAATCAAGGCACAACACGAGGAGATGGCTACACTTGTGCGCCAGCAGCTTGAGGAAACCAGGATGATGCGGGAGAGTGTGCAGGCAACTGCCGGCGTTCTGCTCATGCCGTGGGCTGATCCTCGTGCGCAACAGTCCTGCTTGCACAGAGTGTCCGGGAGGGGAATGAGACAATCTCAGCACTAGCTGAGTCCCATACCCTTTCCCTACAGGCATCCTTGCACCTTTCAGGGTTAACGAAAAAGGGCATGTCCGGTGAAAAGAGGCCATGGAAGTGACCCAGTACCAGAGTTTCTGTGACACTACTGCAACCTAGGGGGGCTTTTGGGGAGGGTTAGTTGGGGAGGGGGTGGTTGGGAGGGATAGTTGGGGAGGGGTTAGTGGGGAGGTTTTAGCTGGGGAGGAGGTGGTGGGACACACATTTGGCTATGTTTGTTTATTCCAAAATACACATGGCTGTGCAAAGGCATTTACCTCTGGACATTCAATTTGTGAAGTGGTGTGCTTTATTATTGCGCTGCATCACATGCAGTTTGTGCTATGGGTCGTGTGAAGTTGATGGGTGCTCAAAAGTCGTTCTCAATGAGTTCCTCGTGGGCTGCACGCCCATCCCTGACATCACTATGTGGTATTGTTGCATGTCTACAGCTGCATCATCATCAGCATCCGCTGGAGGCATGTACATTTCCCGGGTTAGGGGTATGTTCCACCTGATGCACATATTGTGCAACATAGCACACACCAGGACTATCTTCCCCACTTTCACTGGCCTGTTCATTAGTTCCCCACTGGAGCAATGAAGGCACCAAATAATGTGCCTTCAACAGTCTCATGGTCTGCTCAATTGTCATCCGTGTTCATATGTGAGCGTGATTGTATGCTATTTCCGGGTGAATCTGGGGATCTCTCACAGGGTCATCAGCCATTGTATTAAAGGATAAACGGAACCACCTGCATGGAATAGGACACAGGGAGGCCCATTATATTCAAGTGACTGGGTACTGCATACATAAAGGGATGTGAGTGACACATGCATCTGGGTCTGTGCACTTGCAGACCATCATTCACCTTGATGCACAAAGTGACAGGCAAGGCTGCTCAGGACATGTGTAGGGTCTGACTCCCAAGGATGGGCAGGTGGTGGTGGGTGGGGCTGATTCGGGATGTGCTGAGTATTGTGACATGGCAATGATGCATTCTGGTACCTGTAGTGCATTACATGTGCCTGTCCGTCTGTGCCCAGATTTTGATGGTGTGTCCATCCGTCGACACATGTGGTAGATGTCAGTTGTGGCCACCCACTCTTGCATGCCAATTGTTTCCCTGCATTGGCAGGGTGGCTGTGGGCCATGCACTGGTGCCAGTGAACATTCCCCCCTGCCCTGGTGCACATGCAAAGAGTTTGATGTTGTGTGTTGATGCTTTCACTCACCCAATTGCTTTCACTTTCTATGCACCTACTCTGTGGCATGGGCAGCCACAAGGTCTATATGTGTGTAGTCCACTGCTCCCAATACATTAGACATATCCGCAAGTGCATGGAAGCAGGCCTGTGCCTGTGTGGTTGGTGGATCTGCCAGTCCAGGGAGACCAGGCTAGAACGTGTGGAGGTCATCCATGATGACATCCAGAGAATCATAGGCATCCCGACTGACATACCCCCCCTGACGAAGGTGGTACCAGTGCTGCACTTTCTTGCCATGGGCACCTGATCAGGCGGTATAGTGTGTGGATCTGGCTGTCAGTCAGGGCCCAAGGTGTGACCCTTGTGTGGGGTATAGTTGCCCGCCTCCGGGGCTCAACTTGCATGCCATTGTTCATCTGCATTCTTCTTCTCATCTTCCTTCTCCTCCACTGCCTGTCAGCCTGTTTCCACTGTTGCAGCTCCTGCTCATAAAGCTGCTCCTGCATGCAGCACCTCCAGGTCCATGACTACTGCTATGAGAGGCAGCATGGTTGTGTTGGGAAGTGTGTGTGGTGTGGCCCTTGTCAGGATTTCCTTGTGCTTATTGTGTGCAGCTGGGTGCATTGGGTGCACCTATGGCTCGTTCCTCCACACCTAGGCCTGGTTACCGCCTGCTCCACGGTGCCAGTGTTTCCAACATTGTTTTACTAGTGGCACCGGAATTTTAGTCCCTGTGTTTCCGGAAAAACCGCTGTGGTAATGCAGCCTTATTACCGAGGCGCCGGTGTTTCTGGTGCTGCTTTCGGTGGGTCCTTCTGTTTCGGTTCATTGTGCTACCGGCAACGGTAGCACATTGTACGCTGTTACAGGCACCATTGTTACCAGTATTCCCTCTTGTAATGCTGCGCTCCAGAAAGGGTGCTGGTAATCAGAATTACTTGCACATTGATCCAGACCGCCACACTTGTAATGAGGCCCAGCAGTTGGAGTATCAGATGCCAAAGTCATTTTATTCTCAAACCTAAACTGTAAGGCTGTTTGAACCTGCATAGATGGCACACAGGTGCAAAGCCATGTTTGGGAGAGTGTTGAATGAAAAGAGCACCAAGAGCACTGTACATTTTGTGCTTTTTGATTCAAGCATTCAAACTTTTAATCGCAAACATATTTGTCAAATGTAAAGTTCTGTGGTAATTCATACTTTCCCAAAATGTGATTTCACGCAAGGTAGTAAGAACCCCTCACTAGCTCTATAAGTTCCTCTTCCCTTTCTCATAGAGGTTTTTTAAAAGAGTGTAATAGGAGATTATTAAACTGTCGACCTTAGAATGATAAACATCAATCAAATTCAAGATACCTGTATTTGTTCTCTGGTCACTCTGTTGGCAGAAACTGTGGGGTGGCCCGTGCAGCTGCACACATGATAAGGGGACCCACACCCACCTTGAAAGAGAAAGCCACATAGAGTGAGACCTAGAGGGAACATGCAGAGTGAGAAAGAGAGAGCATTCGATCATTAAATGATGCCTTGGGTGCAACTAGTACATATGAATATTCTTGTGTTGATCAACATCAATAATATTTTTAGGGATGATGGTGGTCTAAGCAAGTGATAGGTAATTAGGTGTTGCAGTAACACATGTAAGTCACAACCTTTGCACCCTAAATGTGACTATCCCTGCCTCTGAGCGAAAGTTGATAAATGTGTGTTACAACTAGCAGTATGACAGCAATCTACTTTTGTCTGTTCTTATCGAGAACATGATTATTGGTTATTGGTAATTGGTAATTACCTACTCTGTCTGCCACATTTCACCACCAAAACCTTCCTAATATTCGGTTTCTATGTATTATTCTGTTTCTATGTATTTACATGTTGCTTGTCCTCCATTTTGTAAACAGACTTTAACAGTAAACAGAGGTGCAGAGCAAGTTGTTTCATTATTTTTTTATATATATAGTGCAGTTTCATATTAGAACCCATTTTGGAACTTTCGGATAGGCTTGGCCAATCAGGAACGAGGTAAACATGCCGTTTATGGGCACTAATGCTTGGAAGGCACTGGCATTCCTCCACATTGCATGAGTGAGTCAAGCCAAGTATTCTCTGCCTTGATGCTACGCACCTTCCTCCTTGTGCTGCCACAGCGTCTCTCTGATGATCGCTCAGGTCTTGCATTCCTGTCGTAGGGGCCTGTGTCTCTTCATTCAATACTTCTGCTCTCTGCTATTGCACCCTCTGCATTGTTGGAGAGCCAGCACAAGCCCCTCTTATTGCTGCACAGCTTCAGTTCCTCACTGTGACAGCCTCCAATACGCAGCACAACATGTCAGTGCATTTTGATGGCAACACCTGCACACTCTAGCCAGCAGGTTTCTTTTTGGGACTTTTATGAGCTTGTTTGGAGTCCGGGTGCCTGGGAGACATTTGTGCCCTTTCTAAAAACACTAGGACATATTAGAACACCATTGCTTTATGACAAGAGAGGTTTGGCATGGTGTCAGCCAGACCATCAGTTTCTTCCTTTTAATTCAGTTGGTTACAGCTGCAGGGAAACAACACATACAAGATAGACAAACCCAAATGTAGGCTCTTTGGTGGAGAGGTCATGAGGTCTGTTCCAGAAACACATTGTTTGCAAAAATTGACAATCATGAGCCCTGAAGCCTCTGCATTCCATACTTTATAACAGAGGTCAAGGAAAGAAAAAAAAAATGTGCAGGTCATGTGGCCATCAGAACATCCCCTACAATTCCACACACAGTTCAAGGCAGAAGCTGGTGGACCAACAATAAGAGGCTGGGTCTGCATATAGGAAGGGTGAAGAGCTAATGAAACAATCACAGAGATGGGACTGCGGTGGAGGGAACCTATAAAAGTCATAAAATAGCAACTCTGAGCAACCAGAATCCTGACAAAGTCAGGGCAGAAATTGGCAATGCTGCATTTGTTGACCCCAGAGCGCCTACTTGTGGTCGTCCATCCCTGGAGAATATTGGGTTATAACCCCTTACCCAACCTCATTAGGCCCAGAAAAGAAAAAGACAGTGATAACTAAAGGACAATTGAACTCACTACATCAGACTGTAAGTGTCTTCTACTCTTGTGGATTTTTAGCCACAGGGACTGCGGCTATGAGACTGGTGATCCTAAAAGTTAATTGTTTTGCTGGCATTGACTAGTGGTTGAGAGTGACTTTTTGAATGATGGGGGGGGGAGTAATTGTTTGCCCGGTATATGCAGTAGCGACTGATTATAGCGAGAGAGCTTGAACCAAGTAACAGGGATTCAAAGGTGGGAGGTCTCCCCCAAGAAAAGTGGTAAAATAATGGGTTAAAATGGTGCATGTTAAAGCACATTCTGTGAAATATTGTGTAAAAACCCACACGCTGTGCAATTGGTTTTCTATGGTAGCACATGAAAAATACGATATGTGCAAGCCACCAAAAGGAGCATTTTCCGATGCATTTTCATGATGCCTTTTTTTTTGTTGTTAAAATGAGTTTAAACTTGACATTTTTATCATGTTAGTATTTTTGTTACTTACATTTTTTTGTTGTTCATTCAAACAGCCTTACAAGATTCAAACTTAACACTTAAAAAAAACATTCACAATGTATCCGAGTTATTTTTTTTCACCAACTTGCTAATTCCTGGTATTAGCAGGTTTAATTCTATGTAACCCTTCATATCAAGATCACTCGGTGTCGACAATGTTCAGCTTTAGTGTTTGCCAAAATTGAATCACTCGCATAACCAATACTTTATCAATTCCCGTCATAATATGTGCCCAACCTTTGTTTAATGTCCATATTTCTGTTTGATTGGGGGAGCATGTTAGCAAATAGTTCCCGTTTATCAGACAATGCTGTACACTCCATGATCAAATGAAACAGAGATTCTTCTGTCTGATTGTCGCAATTACAAAATCTGCAAACGTTCATGTCTTTTGCAATTTGACGTGTATGCACCTTGTATTCGCAAGTAGGTAGTGCGTTTAATCTTAGTTTTAGATATCTCTAAAATGCCGATCTGGAAATTGTTTCAAGTATTGATGCAATTCATTCAGTGCTCTCACATCTAAATACAAATGTATATTCAATGTGTACTCCAATTTAATTGTATGTGTATTAATCCAATCATTTCTTTTATTTTCAAATTAAGTATCTGTGGCCGATTGATTTTTTAGCATTTCTTCTGTTGCATCAATCATTTCTAGCCTTTGTTTGCAATATGATTTCCAGACATTTATTACTATTGAGTTTGTCGCATTTGAGTTATCATGAAGTAACTTGATAGGAGGTATATTGTCCTCTACCAGGGTTTTTCTATAAAGATCAAGGTATAGAATCTAGAGATTGTATCCCAAGCTTGTATCTGATTCTTGGCATCGCATATTACTTTGGTAGCAAAAGTACTTTCCTCCAGAAAATGGCTTCTATTTTCATCCAGATTTGTCTTGGAATATTTATTATTGACTCACTACCGTAGGTCAAGATGGCTGTTACTTTTTGGTTATAGAAAGTCCATACTGGTATTAAGGAACATTTTCCATATTTTTTATGGTTGGCTGATGCTTGACGAGCTAAGGAGAGAGGTTTTGTTTTTAGATATTCCATCAATTGCATATCTGTTGTTGATTGGTTGACCCAGATTCCTAAATATTTCACTGTTTGTACTGGGCGTAATAGTTCTCCTTTGATAATGATCTTCAACGGCTTGTTCGATGGGTTTGGTCTGGTTGTCAATGCCATCATTCCTGTTTTTTTATATTAATTTTTAAATAGTTTTGATCTGTATATTGTAACAATGCTGTTAATCTTTGTTGCAGACCCTTTTGTGTTTTGTCAAATAAGACAATATTGTCCGTGAATAGAATGTACAGAATTTTTGTAGAATTCAAAATAGCTGGATCACCCATAATTGCTACTTTAGTTTTTTGTAAATCTGAAATATATAAGACAAAAATAGTTGCTGCCAAGGAGCAGACTTGTTTCAATCCGTTCTTTGTTGGTATAAATTCTGACATCAATCCATCTAATGATAATCAAATCTGAACGGAAATTTGGGAGTATAAGGCCTTAGATGTTTCTAAGATGTTATGCAGACATTTTTAGCTTGTTAAATTTTTCCATAGTTTACGTCTATTTACCATGTCGAAGGCTAATTTCAGATCTACGGATATTGCAAAGGTAGAGATGTTCTTTCTCAAAGCTTCTTGTTTTAATTAGTTCAACAAAAAAATATTTAAGTTTGCTCCTAGTAAATGCAGTTTGTCTAGGATGGAACCGACCCTGTATTGTTGCCCAAGTATATAATTTATTTTGAAGAAAGGCTGCAAAGATTTTCCCCAGAAGGTCTAATAATGCTATAGGGCGGTAGTTTGCAGGTGTATTCCTACAGCCCTGTCTATAGAGCGGAATTATTGTCGCCGTTTTCCACGTGTTTGGTATCAGGCCAGATGCTACAATGATTTTAAAAAGTTGGTAGCATATGCAAGACCATTGCTCTGGATGTTTTTTAATGGTGGCATTGCTCAGGCAATCAGGTCCAGGCGCTCTTGAACTATTCAGTTCAATATGAGACCAAATTTCATTCAGGTCCCAGTGAATGTCCCACATTGCGTTAGTATATGTGTGTAGTTCTTCATTTGTATTGACAGGCTGTATAAATCTAAAAAATGCTTTATCCAATCTTGTTGTGATATACCTCCTATTAATTTCGTCATTTGGTGTTCCGTATTATTGATTATCGCCCAAAGATCTCTTGAATTTCTTTGTTTTAAAAGTTTTCACATTTTCTCTGCATCATTTTGAGAAATTCAGGCTTGTTGTGTTCGGATCCAAATCCTATATTGTGTTTTAATCTGCCTTATTTTACTCACACATTTTTCAGGGCTCTGCTTTCTCGCTCCTACAATGTTTTTCCTAACCATTTTTTTTTCATTTGAACAATTTGTAAGTTGTATTCATGGGTGTGATTATGTTTCTAAATCTTTATCCAATTGCTGTTTCTTTTAAAAGGGATCATCAGCCCTTGGTAGTCCAATTTTGTTTCTTCTTGCACATTAGGATCTTCAAAGGTTGAAGTTAGTTTGTGCATTTGTTGCTCATTTAGTCATAATCTATTACAGGCATTGTTCAATAATAAAGAGGGAAGGGGACAAGAATAGATATACCTTCTAATGAATGGATTCTCGCCAGCATTGAGTGTGATACATAAATGTAATCTAATACAGTCGATGAATGTTTACCCAATCTGGTTGGTTTAATTTCAGAATTTCTTTTCAACGATTCATTTACCATTATCTTGTTCTATCCTGATTATATAAATGCATGTGGAAGTCTCCACATATTATCACTTCAATGTGTTCATATTTTAGTTGTATTTCATCCATATTAGTAAGAATCACATCTATGAACAGTTTGTCTAGTATTCCATTTACGCTCCTATAGATATTGATAAGGGCCAATATTGTCACACTATTTTGTGGATTCCCCATTTTATGATTATTACTGCGTATTGTTATTTCCAGAATTGATATTTGGATAAATGCATTCAGATTCAATGCTTCCAGTGTTTCGATGTTTGAATCAACTTTTATATCGGTTATTAGACCAGCTGCGTGGTAACCTCTTTTTCTCTGAATTGCTGGATTCAGCTTAATTAGGAACCCATCGCTTGTTGGTTGGTCAGTTAACCAAGTTTCCTGTGGGCAAATAATGTCTGCATTTTGACATTCCGGGTTAGTATCTTTAAAGAGGTGACTGGAGCCCCACGTATTCCATGAGCATAATGTCATAGAACGTTTTTGTTGCCTTGTGGTTGTTAATCATCATATATTCTTCTGATCGTTTCAAGATTTTGATGATGATACTGTTCCTTACTTGCTCTATTTGTTGGTATAGGCTTGATGGTAGGTGAGCCCCTAATCTTCTCGTGTCTTGTTCTTTTCTCTGATTCTTTCGAACTCAAGTTGGAATAATCTGCATTTGACACAGGTTTCTGTCTCATTTTATCTCTTTGGTTGTAATTTGGATCTTTATTCTGTTTTATTCTGCTTGTAATCACTGTCAGCTATTAGGCATCGAAATCCTAGGAAACGTACTTGGTCATAATTTGCTACTACTTGTTCAAATACTTTTTTTGTGGTAAATTAAATGTCTACTACATCTGTCTCTTCGTCCAGGGGGAACTCTACTAGATGTATGTCTTTTGAGGTAATGTTTCGTAAATTTGGGATGGCATCAAATAGGTGTGGTATGTTGGATCTATTTAAAATTAGATAATTAGATAATCTTTTTTAGGTGTCATCCGTTCAATCGTCACTTTGTAGACTTTCTGAGTTACCCTTGGATCCATAAATCTGGGTGTTTGTATCTCTTTATTCCAATCTAGTTCTTGTTCTGCTCGATCTTGTTCTCGTTCCCCTATCTCTTTTAGAGTAGATCTATTTTCTTCAAAGGTTATTGAGGCATTGTAAAATGTTGATTGCACATTTTCTGTAGTATAGGGAACTTGAGAAACATTAGCAAAATATGGGTCCAAAAAGACAAATATGATTGAGCACATGACCAGGAGCTACAAGAGAAGGAGCTCGTAAGTAAATTCATTTTGGAGGGAACAAAAGGGGGGAATGTTGGGATGAACGTCCAATGTCCCACCTGTGAGGGAAAGTATGAACTAAGAAAACCCATAAAACACAAGTCTGAAACTACCCCAAAGATGCAGAAAGCAAGCAGATCACAATGTCATCCCGCCGCATGCCTTTACAGAGATAAACACTAAACAGCAAGACACATACATACACTCAGAGTTTGGATATGTAGAAAGATGGCAAACATGTGTAGCCAGTAAATATACATTTAGAATCAATGCAGCATGACACACAAACACACACACATAGGGAATAGGGTGCACATTAATTAAATATAGCAAGCAGTAGCAGATGCAGACACACCATAAACATAACTAAGTGTGTACACATAGAGTAGGCCTCAAAATAAATGAAGTTCATAAGCCATTTAGATTTTAATAAGTCTCAGAATCGTGTATATTGTTTCACACAGTTAAAATGCATTTGGTTTAAGTTTATACATGAGGAACACGCCAACAAGGTTAGCAGCGCTGAACATGGTGTAAAGTCACGCTATGATTGGTCAGGGTAATAAGGAGACATTATTTCTCAAGCACAAATGAAGGGAGCTTGACTTAATCATATGATGCAACAATGAGCGCACCCCATGAGGGGAAGCTGTAAAATTCCATGCAGTGATTGGTTACAAACACAATGGTTCAGCAAGGTCCTACACTTCTAACAACTGAAACATATGACTAATACAGTTTCTGCCCGTGTTCTTATAAACTAACAAATTCCAGGCCAGAGTTTGGTGGTAATGAGGCAATGTGCAGAGGTGTGCACAAAATAAAGTCACTGGGACAGCATACCCACACTGCCTCTGTAGGAAACTATTCACTTAGAAATCAAACAAAATCATTAGGTCACATAAGCATTTCTCATCATAGAACAATGGTAGTTAATTAAGAGTGTTGAAACTAAGATATATATTGAGTAATGAAGGAACATAACACAGAGGTCCTGACCCTTATTAAAGTACCCCTGCATGTATATGTCTAGACCACGCACACCTGCCTATGCATCAATACACAGTTTAATAGGGCACATTGTATCAGAGCAAGTGGTCAAGCATCATGCCCCATGAAGTCATGTAGTCACATCATGAGAAAGGAAATAGAAGGAATTCATGTTTCCAACCAGAAATCGCATCATTAACTGCTGGTTGAGCAGTCACAAGGGTGAGAATGGTAAGTTGGAGCCAACTGTCTAGCTCTCTTGAGGAAGGATGCAAAGTATTCTTTTTTGTTACCATACTGTTTTAACCTCATAATTCCATTGGTCACCAATGACCAAAGAAGCCCACCCCAGGATAGCCAGAGGGGCTTCACTAATCAGAATTCAAGTTGTGCATGAAACATTTTAACATCTTCTATCCAATCAAAATCCTGAGAAACTTAATGGTCCCACCATGTAGTCATTTTCATGAGGTAGTCATTAGAATGGTCACGAGGGTAGGCTATGCAAATAGGGGTATGCATTGCATAAAATCACCTATAGAGAAACCGTGGCTCACCAATCAACAAACAATATATCTAAAGTATTCTGAAACAATGTATGAAATGCCACTCCCCTTTCTACTATAAAACTCAGCCATTTTGTGATGTGCTTTAAATAATTTTGTACTGTTCCCGGTTGCATGATATACATTTTTCTTTCTTGCTCCTATGCATTTTTATTGAGACATTTAATTCTTTTTATACATTCATTTTTGGGCCTTATCCTACAGTATGATGTTCAATATGGGCGCATAAGGAAGTTGAAAAATGCTTATGTTTGTCCCGGGTCTTTCAGTGAATCATTACAGTTTTATTAGGGAGATGCATTTGTTGCCTCAATGGTCTCCAACTTCATAGTACTAGAAAGGTTTCAAATGGTGCATTTGAGTTTCAGATCTTCCAAGTGACCATTGATTGTGGGATGTAGTAAGGAAACGGGCATATACCTGTTCTAGGACTTCCAGCAGAATGGCACAGCACACTGTGTTAAATACAGTAGTGAAACGTGCAGATCTGCTTCCGGCCTTGAGTAGACCCATACTCATTGTTGCGGATGTAAATTTGACAAATACAAATTCCAGTTCCAGATCTTCCATTACAGGAGACTTGGGCAGGGTCAGGATGCAGCACTGAAACTTACAGTACCAGGTTCCAGGCCTTGAAACAGAACAGTTTAGTGCAGCGTGGATAATGTAGTGTTATTGTTTTGGCAATGCCAAATGACATGGATATAATGCCTACTTGGGAGAAATCAGCTTGAATGTGCAGTCCAGGACTCGTGAACTATTGTAGCCTCTGTTGACTGCAGACACAGATCCTGAGATACATGCCTACTTATCATAGATTTTGCTGGGCCTCACTCAGGCTTGTCCTACATACGTATTTGTCAGTTAATGTGTCTGAGTAGAGGACATTTACACATAGATGAAACAGTTATGCTTTCAGTACTCCCAGTCCTACAAATAAGCCCACCCGTCCAGACTCCCATTTCTGGAGGACAATGGTGTAGATATAATGGCATGAATGAGATTTCAAAGAACTGCTGACTCATTCAGAGAAGACATAGGGAATTAGCCAGCCGCTGGAGAGGGTAATGGTTAGCTTCCACCTCAAGACTTCCCAACTTGTCACAGAGACTCGTGCATGAAAAGAGTCACATTGAACGATCACTGACAATCAATGTCATTATGTGATTGCTTGTCGGCTAACAACAGAGCCCCTTTCTGAGGCTTTCTTTTTTTCCTTTATAATAAAATAGAACTGTCTGACTTAAGACAGTCGTAAGCATCTAGCAATGCTTCATTTGCATTACTAAATAGGAGATCTATTTGTACATCCTGCAGAACCTGAGAGATTCTAGGACATCGAAATATTCACATAATCTATGTGCACATATTTTATGTGGGCAAATAAATAAAAGGAAGGGTGTTACGCTAAAAAGGTTACTCTTAACTCAGTTCTATTTATTCTGGCCAATTCACTGCTAGGTGTCCAATGTAAGGTTATTTGAGATATTTGAGGGATGTCTTTCTTTGATGGACATATTCACAGATAAAGGCCCTCATTCCAACCCAGGTGGTAAGTTCCCTACTTTACCACCATGGTTTAAACTCCGTTTACACCATGGTGGATGGCGGATTTACCGCCCCATTCCAAGGTGAGTGGGGCGGTAAATCCCCAATCCCCATTTACCCTTCCCCATTCCCATTTTTGCCCCATAGGGCATAATGGGAGTGGGGAAGGCGCTAATTACGGCACCATAAATTACGGTGCCGTAATTAGCGCCAAGGACACTTAGCGCCTTGGTACTTAACGCCTGCTAAAAGCAGGAGTTAAGGTGGAAATCAGGCGTTAAGGGTTAACGGCGCCAACGGCGCCGTTAAACCCTTTACGCCTGGGTTGGAATGAGGGCCAAAGTGATATAGTCTATTGAGAATGGCAGAATCGTAGGTTTTTGGCAGGAACGCTGCATGGCGTAAATGTGTGTTCACCAGTGAATATGTGCAAACAAATTCTTTGATTCAGTGAATTCATTTTCTAAACAGAAATCATCAGGGGGACTGTTTAGAATATATATGCGAATACATAATTTTTACTGTATTTTAGATTGAATCCTGTTTTTAATGTTTTTGATTTTGGCACATAGAGGTTGCATTTTAGTGTGCCCTTTATCAGACAAAATTGTATGGCTTGATTGTGTAGAGGGCAGGTTGACTCTTCTTGATGGCACGTGATGGTTAATCATCAGCTCTCTCAGCACAATGTTTGCAGGGCTTTGAAGGCCCACGTTCAGCAGGATATGGGCAACAACTGCTATTCGACCTTCACCTTCAAAACAATACACCTCGAGTCGTGTGAGTTGTTTTGGAATATTGGCACATTTTGTACATATTTTATTTTCAGTTTTCAACATGAGACATAATCATGTGAGTGATCAGATGTAGAGATCGATGTGTTCTTTTTTACTGTCTTGCCCAATCAGGCACTCATGCAACAGTGACTTCTGCTGAACATAAGTTAACATATATGTGCCTACGTAACTAATACATTTTACATTGTCAATGCGGAAAGGCACTTGTAGCATTTAAAAAAAAAAGAGATGTTTCTTATTTTCGGAACAAGAATTTACAGTGCAAGTGCCTACCCATATATATTATGTGGTTATCCACTTGCTCTGCAGTGAAATAAATGATCACCAGAAATGGGTCTATACATTTTCTTCACCCAACTGTGTAAGTCAACATTTATTTTGGCTACTGCGTCGAGGCTTTAGCTTGTAGATTGTGAATATATAAGTCGTATGGAGCTACACATTGTACACGATTGCTTAAGCTGCATATGAAGGTAGTCCATAACTTGTGGTGATTATACCGAACATGTATTGATTTAAGTGCGTTTGTGCGCGTTTGAGATTATACTTGGCATATGGTGACATTACCTGCGAGCCAATCCCTTGCATATGTCAATATAAAAGTAATGAATTCCGTGCCGGCTTTCACTATAGGGTGCTCCCAGTGCAGGTGCTTACGCCTGGAGTATGGCTGAGGTACAGTACCTACTCAGGCGTATGATGCCATTATTGGGTAATTTGAGACTGCATTTGCCTATATGATAGCAGCAACTGACTGCAAATGTGAGGTTATGCCTTAAATATAATGACAATATTTGATAGCATTAATGAGGCATTTAAGACTGCACTAGACACATCATGCTGTACCTTGCATATGGCGAATATACCAGACGTATGATGACATTATGTGGGCACCTGGGGATGCACTTGGCATACATTGGCAGAACCTGCAAATCTATACATTACATACAATACTAATAATATAATATCAGGTTTATATATAGCACTTCAATTCAGATTCCTCCCATTTGCAAACACGTATTACCCCATTATAGTATACTAAATGTATTATTCTTGAAAGGATGAAGACCTGGTTCATCCCTGTTTGGAATCAAACTTGTGAAATGAAGGCTTGACACGTGGAATATACCTTGCACCCAGTGAATATATTACCAGGCAGATAATGGCATTAGTGGGATATGTGGAGCTGCACTTGACATATTAGGGCACTGCATAGCAATGTAGGGTTGTACCTTACATATGATGACAATATTACCAAGCAATTTCTGGCATTAATGGATAATTTCCAGTTTGCACGTGGCATAAAATGGCATCACCTGCACATATATATGATTACTGTGCCAGGCATATGATGGCGTAATTGGAACATCTAAGGCTGCAGTTGGCAAATTGTGCAGCACATGCACATGTTAGGATATGTTTTACATATGATGAGCATGTTTGGGTATACCTTAGACATAGTGATCATATGCCAAGTGCTAGCACATTTGCCAACTATTGTAATCATGTATCCCTTATTGTAGTTGTATTTTATTTTATTGTATTACTCACCTCATTTATAGTATAGGGGTGTTGTAGCCTACCCACTAACTCAGCGTAGATTAAGTGACAGGGTATGTGTTAGGGTAGGGGTTATGGTGATGCCAGGGCTAATAGAGTGATGGTTTGGTTAAGTATTATAAAAAGCGAAAGGGAAGTTGGGGGGTGCTGGTGATGTTGATGTAGGCTAGGGGTTAGGATAAACCTAGTGGTTAGAGCAAAGTAAGCATTAGGGTAAGTGTAAGAGTTGCATGTAGGGTAAGGTTAAGGTTGGAATTGGAGCAAGGCTTTGGGTTAGGGCAAGAGCTATGCCATTTGTAGGGAGCCGGTGATGAGGTTCAAATGAGGTTAACTGTTCATTTTCCATTGATTTTGTATTTGGTAATGTGTAAATAAAATGTTTGAGTTTTCCGAAGCATTAGTGTTCTGTAAGTGTTCAGTGTAGTAATTAGAATCAGGGGAATGTTAAGGAATGTAGTTAGGGTGATTGTGAAGTTTCTAATTGCAGTTTGGGTTATTCTTAGGGTGACATCCTTGCACTTTTGTGTATTTAGGCATCTTTTTTAGCAACCTTATTTCTGGCAACATTTTCAAACGTTGCATTGAATAACTACATTTATTATTTAAAACAACTTTTTGATGGTTACATTTTCACATTAATACATTTTGCTGGACCTTAGTACATAGAACCATACACCTCAGATGGTAAGGCTTGGCAAAACACATAATTTCCTGCCATAAGGTGACAAAAGCTGCCAAATGGTGTGACTGCCTGGGTAGATGAAGGCACATCCTGCAAAATGCCTTTACAATGCCAATATGAGAGTTAAAACTGTTGGTGTTACCAGTGCTCGTTTTACTTGCCATTTCACTACAATCTATGATATCAACATTAAGAATTCTGCTGAGCCACTATCATATGTTATAGTTGCATGGTTTGTTGTATAGGCAATTTAGACCTTCCTGCAATATGGATATCTTTTTGAACGATAACATTGCATACATCTGTTCAATATGCATCTCACCTCTTCCTAATCAAGGATATGAAATGATCATCCAATGTGAATAGATGCACTAGCACATCCTATATCGTGCCAAAAATCAGAACTCTCAGATGCCCACCTTTGTGTAAATATGCAAGTTCAACATCGTAAAGATGTACAAGTACAAGATAAAACTCTTTTAGCAAGGCATCAAACCCATAGTGGTGACATAGGAGTCACATGCTTTCCGAGGTGTGACATTGCATTTAGAGTAGATGCTGTTTGCCATCCTTCCAGGAACTTTTAGACTGTGTGCAGCATAGAAAAACACACATGCAGCAATGTTTTTCTTTACATACTTTTTACCACATCCATATTATTAGATGCAATTATGCAGTTTGAAATATTGTGCAGGTTGAGCTATAATAAGTCTAGTTGTCAGTTGATGTATGGAGCAAGAGGTCCGCCATGTTAAAATACACTATTTCTAAAGGTTGTAGAGTTTGCCATTGTAGGACCAGATTACAGAAACTTTGCACCAGTGTAAGTGCAACGTCTGCATGATATTAGCACTAGGGCAAAGTTTGTCCTATTTTTAAAAATACTGGGACCCATTAAAAAATAATGGGTCCCTTCAGCAAGTGCAGTTTGGCATATTAAAAGCAGCAGGGTAAAAATTGCCCTAGTTCAAAAAAGATGCATTTTCACTACATTTTTGCACCAAGGCAAAGTTTGCCCTAGTGCTAATACGGAATGGTATTAAATACTAATACTAATACCTAATGTAAAAATGCATCAAAAATGCATCTTTTTAGCACCACGACCATTTTTCCCCTGGTGCATTTAATATGCCAAACTGCACTTGTTGAGGTGCAATGTTTTTTTAATGTGTCCAAGTGTTTTTAAAAATAAGGCAAACTTTGCCCTAGTGCTAATACCGTGCACACTTTGCACTTGAACCGGAGCAAGGTTTCTGTAACTGGGCCCCTGGTGTGCTGGGCCTAATTTCTAAGCTATGATCATTTTATTCAAGGTTTATTTCTGCGGTTGGACAGAAAGCTCCAAGCAGCCAAGGTCAGGATGGCAAGAGATCGAGAACAGTGTTCAGCTAATTGTTGAAAGGGAGAAAGTTCTCAGAGGCCTAAAATGAGACTCAAGACAGCTGTTGACTTCCAAGACTAAAGACATATGAATACATAATGGTTGTGAAGGGCACAGTGAAATTCACACGAATGTCCACACAGTAGCGCCCCCAGTGCAAGCTGGCCATTTGGTTTGGTGGTAAACGTGCCTGGTGAAACAAAGAAATTGAAGGAATTCATTTCCAGGAACTGGGCCGCGCACATGTTTTACCACACAGCTGTTCATTGTGAGAGGATAACTAGAATGTCGGATCCAGAGCTGGAAATCTTGTATCGAGACAGGAGTTGGAGATGCAACGGGCAGAAGGCCGAATGGCCAATTATGGGAAAGGGATTGTGGTATTTCGTGGGATGTAACAAGGCTCTGACCTCACTGATTTCCACTAACTATACCATTGGTCTGTCTCATGGGGATGCTACAGCCCAAGGTGCCTCAGGAGTCACTGCCCAATTAGGGCAGAGCTTTTTTAATCAAATGCACCATGATGAGTGACAACTAATGGCAATGCAGCATTTTGTGCAGACTATGAAATTATGTCATGTTTGAGGAGAGGTATTTTTAATGGTCACGAGAAAGGAAACTCCCAATCAAAATGTTTAATGTATAATGTTCTTTAGGAGCTTGATGACGAGTAGAAAATTGAAATGATAGCATTAGAATTAATATTCTATTTGGAGAATATGTTAATTTATCAGTTTTCCACCTTAAATACTGTAACCCGGAATTGGTGTGTTGAGATGTTTTTCGGTTTAATTCCATGGAGCTGTCTGCTTATCCTGGCCGTATTTGCATAAAAAGCTGTTTATCTTGCAAGTTGTTTGTTTGTTTGTTTGTTTGTTTATTTTATTTATATTGCGCACCAGACCCTTAGGTTACCGGGCGCAGCAACAAGTATATGCGAAGCTTACAATGTTACAATGTTATATAAATGAATTTACAATATTACACCATATTTCACAAATTACAAGAATGTACAGATAAAGAGTTGCCGTATTTACATGAATGTACAGTTAACAATATACAGGATTAGCAGTAATAACCATAATGGTTGATGTCACGTCAGGGTGCATTAGGTAGGACTACACTTGTGAGTGTTCGGGTGTTAAGTCGTTGTTGGCGATAATGTGTTTGATAAGGTTCCTTCTGAACTGGGGGAAGGGTTGGTCAGCTCTTAGGTTAGGTGGCAGGGCGTTCCACAGGTTAGCAGCTTTCACAGGGAAGCAGACGCCACCAATTTTGGCAAGTCTGAATCTAGGTACTGCCAAACAATTGGAGTTGGCGAGTCTCATGGGTCTATTAGAAGTTTTTCTTTTTATTTTGTCCATCAAGTAGCTGGGAGCAGCATTATTTAGGGCCTTATGGGTTAATGAGATCATTTTTAGCTGGATTTTATTCTCAGTAGAGAGCCATTTATGTTGCCGCCTAGTCGAGGAGATATGCTCCCTCTTTTTTATTCCTAATGCAGCTCTGAGAGCATTATTTTGTAGAGTTTGAAGTCTTAGGGTAGTAGCTTTATTGGCGCTACTGTATAGGGCATTACAGTAGTCGAGTCGGGAAAGAATTAAGGCTCTAGCCAGGATTAGGCAGCTGGTATTAGACAGGAAGGGCTTGCCTGCTCTGATCAATTTACAGGTGTAAGCAGTAGTGGCGGCTAGGGAGTTTACCTGTTTAGTGAAGGACAGGGTAGAGTCGAGATAAAAACCAAGTGTTTTTACTTCCCTCGAGACTTTAATGGCATTTCCGTCTATGCTGAAGGCTGAGTAATCCGGGCCCAATTTGTTAGTATTGGCTTGTGTGCCCAGAATGATCAACTCTGTCTTGTCATCATTCAGGCAAAGACCGTGAGTGGCCATCCATGCCTGAATGATGAGATACACTCTATTCACCAACTCCTCATCCTCGCTGTGATCCCCAGAAAGTGGGAAGAGAATCTGTGTATCATCTGCATAGTTAGTGTAGGTGATACCGAGATTGTCCAGATCATCGAACAGAGGTTTGGTGAATATATTGTAAAGGGTCGGAGAGACGCAGGATCCCTGAGGGACTCCACAAGTAATGGGTATAGGGTCAGCTGCTGCCGAAGGGGAAAAGACTCTCATAGTTCTCTCACTCAGAAAGGATTCTATCCAACTGATAGCTTGGGTGGAGAAGTGAGCGGCAACGTCCAGGTGTTTGCAGAGGACTTTGTGGTCCACAAGATCAAACGCAGCTGAGAGATCTAGTAGGAGGAGGAGGGCTGTCTTACCCTGATCTCTCAGTTCGTCTATTTGGGCCTTTAAGTCAATCAGGGCTGTTTCCGTTCCGTGTAGTGGGAGGAAGCCAGATTGTCTAGATCCTAGTAGTTTGTGCTGTTCAAGGTAGTTTTGAATCTGTATATAGGCCACTTTGTCCAGGATCTTTAGCAGAAACGGAACTGTGGTGATTGGGCGGTAATTTGTGGGGATGAGAGGATCTAAAGTTTGCTTTTTAAGCAACGGGAGCACCCAGGATTGTTTTAGGTTAGCTGGGATGATGCCTGTGGAGAAGGATGCATTGACACGTTTGGAGATAAATGGTGATAGGTCTCTGGCAGCGTCTTATCATCATTCAGGCAAAGACCGTGAGTGGCCATCCATGCCTGAATGATGAGATACACTCTATTCACCAACTCCTCATCCTCGCTGTGATCCCCAGAAAGTGGGAAGAGAATCTGTGTATCATCTGCATAGTTAGTGTAGGTGATACCGAGATTGTCCAGATCATCGAACAGAGGTTTGGTGAATATATTGTAAAGGGTCGGAGAGACGCAGGATCCCTGAGGGACTCCACAAGTAATGGGTATAGGGTCAGCTGCTGCCGAAGGGGAAAAGACTCTCATAGTTCTCTCACTCAGAAAGGATTCTATCCAACTGATAGCTTGGGTGGAGAAGTGAGCGGCAACGTCCAGGTGTTTGCAGAGGACTTTGTGGTCCACAAGATCAAACGCAGCTGAGAGATCTAGTAGGAGGAGGAGGGCTGTCTTACCCTGATCTCTCAGTTCGTCTATTTGGGCCTTTAAGTCAATCAGGGCTGTTTCCGTTCCGTGTAGTGGGAGGAAGCCAGATTGTCTAGATCCTAGTAGTTTGTGCTGTTCAAGGTAGTTTTGAATCTGTATATAGGCCACTTTGTCCAGGATCTTTAGCAGAAACGGAACTGTGGTGATTGGGCGGTAATTTGTGGGGATGAGAGGATCTAAAGTTTGCTTTTTAAGCAACGGGAGCACCCAGGATTGTTTTAGGTTAGCTGGGATGATGCCTGTGGAGAAGGATGCATTGACACGTTTGGAGATAAATGGTGATAGGTCTCTGGCAGCGTCTTTTATTAGCTGTGCTGGGCAGATGTCACCTTTGCAGTTGGATGGTTTGAGGGTGAGGATGATTTTTTCAATCTCAAGTGTGGAAGTTTTAGTGAAGGAAAATTTGGTATGTTGAGGCATGTGGATCGCCTTAGGTGGTGACAGTGTAGGGAGTTTAATCGAGTCTTTTTTCAGTTGAATTTTGTTTTGGAGGGTAGTAATTTTATTAGTTAGAGCATATTGGATGTCAGAACACCAGGTCTGATCTTTAGTGCAAGTGTCTGGTATGGCAATAGGTGACTCAAGTTCCTTTAGGATGGAGAAGAGTTCCTTCATACTTGATTTGGAGTTAGCGATACGATCGTTGTATGAGTTTTTCTTAGCCAGACAGACTGCGTTTTTGTATTGACGGGAGATGGATATTAGGTTAGCCTTGTTCTCAGCAGTTGCACATAATTTCCAGTTGGATTCATATTTTCTCTTGATGAGGCGTAAAGCCTTGAGTTCTGGCGTGAACCGTTTATTTAGATGGGCTTTGGGTTTACTTGTGCGCATTTTAAGTGGGGCAATTTTGTCCAAAGTATCAGTCATAATTTTGTTATACTCGTGAACTAAAGTGCCGGGGTCTAAATTGTCAGGCAAGGCGTTTAAGGTTGGAACTCCATTATTTATTACTTTTGCGTCATTCTTTAGTTTGAATTGGGGAACTGGACCTTTACATGTGCATTACAATACCTAGTGCTGTAGCATTAAAGTTGGTTACTGTACTTAACCCATTTCCATAACCCAAACTGGAATGGGGTAGGGAACAGAAATATTTGTGCAGTGATTCTTACATTTCCCATATAGTAATAATAATTACTTCATGTAGTCATTGTGTGTGAAATACCACAAAGTCACAACAAGGGCCTACATTCTTCGGACAGTGCATGGACCATTAATCTCACAACATGAATGCTCCCACAATCAAATTTTAATTTTCCAATCAAACGGTGAAACAAGAAAAAGATCTTGACATTGTTTTGTAAAACTCATGGAATGGCAATCATTATTTTACAAAGAGGACAATTGCACTTGAGAAATTATTTAGTATAACTTTGCTATAGATTTCTTAATGGACAATGCAATTTTGCAATGGTTCTTTAGACAGATAAGCAAAGGATGTATGGTGCTAACTGGATATACCTGGCCAGTTTGACCTCTGCATTATTCATAGACAACTCCTGACAAATTTGAAGCCATAGAAATAGTGTAAACACAAATGCACTTTATATTAAATTCTGGTAAAAAAAAAAATCCTCTCAACTATGTGGAACTTTGTTCTAGGTGACATAATTAGAGTCCCTGAAAATGAACTTCATGTACATTAGTATAACAATAGCTGTACTGTCATAATTGTTACATTTATATTTGTTTTCTACCAAGAGATATTATGTACACACTAAATACCACCATAATTTTAACCACTTTGGATAAGGTGACCAGGTTTCAGGATATATATACACTGTACTGTCTTGGCAGGAGGTCATGGAGTCCATCGAAAACAACTGCTGTCCATTTGGAAGTTCTCAATATGAGTTAGTGAACATGATTTCATATTTTTTTAAGAATCTTGTTGTAGGACATCCTCTGTCTTGTACATTACTAGCTTTCCTTGGGTAAAGAGATGTGACCATTATTACGTACCTGGCAAGCAAAGCCAGGAGTTTGTTGATAACATGGGATGTGGATTGTGGGGGTATTTGTAGGCGTCCGGATGTTGGTAAAATATACTTTTTGGGGCAAAGACATTGAAGGAATGGAGTCCTCGGTACCCTGAATTATATAAATAACCAGCTCCAAGTCTTGCATGGTCGAGAGGTAAGAATTAGGATGCCCTATCCATCATCTGGCCCCAAATGAGAGTGACTGAGTGTGACTATGTATTTATTATGCACCTTCAAACACTTGTATATAGGTGCATAATAAATAACAAATCAATCAATCAATATAGCAGGCAGAGATGACAAAACATCAAATTGGAGCTGTTGTCATCAATCTCAGAAACTGTTTACATGGTCGAAAGATGGGTTTTTCAATAAGGTTCTGAAACAAAGGTGGGTAGCTTCTGACAAACACTAAAGGGGAAGTATGACCTATTTTTGAAGAGCCCAGATTCCAAAGTGTAATCCCCCTGTGTTGGAACATTCATTTTTGGGTTATGGCCAGAATTTTGTATTGCTCGATCTGAGTTAACTTGAGGGTTGATAAAGTGCAGGTTTATATGCTAGACACACAGGCGGGATTTTGTGAATACATGTGATGGATTAGATAGATACTTTCCAATGGAAATAGCAGCCAATGTACAATGGAATAAGTTGCCAAAATTCTACGCCTCTGGACGTGCTGAATATTATATGAACTGCTAAGTTTTGCATTGCATGTAGTGTGTTGAGGCGGAGAAGCGCCTGCTAGGAAGAGATAAGCCATTGTTCTTTTTCCACTCCTTCCAGGACCCCCCCATCCAGATCCTCAAGCACTAGAGATTGGGGCCAGGGAACCACTCCTCAGGAGACCAACTCCAGACTCAAAGCAGCACAATGTAAATCAGCTAAAGGCCTTTTTTACCATGCAGTCTTGAGAGGTTAGAAAAGAGAGGTGCCTTCAAGTAACCCGCACCAAAGTCTTTCTCTGCTTCAATCCCTTTCCTACCCCCTTCCTACGTAAAACTCTAGTACCAGGCCCTTTGTTTGTTTGTTTGTTTGTTTACTTATTTATAATGCGTGCGGACCCGAAGGTATCAGTGCGCAGAAGACAAAGAAGAAGACTTTAGGATTAGTTACATGTGGAATTAATACAAATCATAATATACAGATATAGGAGAAAACAATAAAGGCACAAGAAGATGCAGGCATATAAGATAGTGTTACAGTACAATATAAAGTGTGCAGGCATGAGAGTAATTTACAAAGTGTGTACAGAAATGTAATTTACAAGGTATTTGAAGTATTTACAGGTGGTGTGTACCAGGGCTAGAAGTGTTTACTTGTCGTTCTCTCTAAACCAGTTAATCTGGTTCTGTCTAAATATGGTGAATGTTTGGGCCACTCTCAGAGGTGGTGGCAGGGAATTCCACAATTGTGCTGACTTGAACGGGAAGCTGATGCCCCCCACTGTTGAGAGTTGGAATCGTGGTACAAGGAGACAATTATAATTAGCTGTTCCAAAGGGTCTACCTGAGGATTTACTGATGACTCTTTCTGTCAGATAGCATGGTGCCTTATTATTGAGGCATTTATGGATAAGAGAAGCTGTTTTCAGCCAGATTTTGTCATAGTGCATAGCCATTTATGTTCTTTCCTTGATAAACTGAGTGCTGCTCTAAGGGCAATGTTCTGAAGTATCCGTATTCTTTTAATGATGTATTTGTTGCCGCTGATGTAGAGTGCGTTGCAGTAGTCCAATTTGGACAGAATAAGCGCTCTGGCTAGTATCATGCAGCCATTAGGCGATAGGAATTGTTTGCCAGCTCTGATTAATTTGCATGTGTATGTGGTGGATGAAGCCAGAGTGTTTACCTGTTTGGTGAAGGTTAGAGTGGGGTCCAAGTAAAAACCTAGAGTTTTTACTTCTTTGGCAAGTATAATAGAATTACCATCAATACTGAAAGCCGAATAGTCAGAGCCTAATCTAGTAAGGAGAGAGGGAGTGCCAAGGATGATGAGCTCCATTTTGCCATCGTTCAGGCAGAGGCCATGGGTGGCCATCCAAGCCTGAACAATGTTGTAGGTCCTATTCACCAAATCCTTATCATAATCCCCAGTAAGTGGTACGAGGATCTGAGTATCATCTGCATAGTTGGTGTAGGTGATACCCAGATAGTCCAGATCATCAAAAAGGGGCTTGGTGAATATGTTATACAAGGTCAGTGGGACACATAATCCCAGGGGTACTCTGCAGGTGATAGGGATGGGGTCTGCTGATTCTGAGGGAGAGAAGACGCTCATAGTCATGTTGCTAAGAAAGGACTGTATCCATGCTGTAGACTCCTTGGAGAAATGAGCAGCTGAATCCAGGTGGCTGCATAAGACCTTGTGATCCACTAGGCCAATTGAAGCCGAGAGGTCAAGGAGGAGTAGCGCCAGATTTCCATTGTCTCTTAGTTGATCTATTTGGGCTTTGAGATCTAGTAAGGCTGTTTCCGTGCCATGTTGGAGCCTGAAACCAGATTGGCAGGCTCCTAATAATTGGTTAGTTTCTAGGAAGTTCTGAATTTGGATGTATGCTACCTTATCTAAAATTTTTAGAAGGAAAGGCAGTGTTGTGATAGGCCTGTAGTTAGTTGGTATTGTTGGGTCTAATGTTTGTTTCTTAAGAAGAGGGAGTACCCAAGACTCTTTAAGTTTGCAAGGGATGGTACCTGAAGAGAAGGAGGCGTTGATCAGTTTACAGATAAAGGGAGCTAAATCTCTAGCAGCGTCCTTGATTAGTTGTGCTTGGCATTGGTCACCTTGGCAGTTTGAGGGTTAGTATATGACCTTCTCCACGTCAATAGTGGTAACTTTAGAGAAGCTAAAGTGGGTTAAATGTTTGAGAGGAAGCAAGGGTGTTTTGTTCGAGGAAGTTGTTGTTGGACACAGTGGTTGCGTGTTGGTCTTTCGGGTCATTGAAACCCAAGTTGAGATCTCCCAGTATTAATGTGTTTGAAGTACTTTTTAAATTATCCAATATGATGGTGGAGATATCTTCTTTAAAGTTGCCCGTGGGGCCAGGAGGTCTATATATGAGATAAATATTCAGGGTTTTGGAGTTGGCGGTAGGTATCTTGACTGACAGGGATTCACATGATTTAATATCAGGTGAAGGGGCTAATCTCATGGAGAGATTGGATTTGGCAATGATAGCTAGTCCTCCTCCACGTGAATCACGCCTATCGGCTCTCAAAATCTTGTAATCGTTTGGGACTGCTAGAGTAGGGGCAGGACCTGCTGCATCATGTAGCCAAGACTCTGTAATGGCTAGGAAGTCATAGTTTTCTGCTGCGATAAAATCAGCTATCTCAGTCGCATGTGCAACTAATGATCTTGCATTTATTAGGGCTCCTTTAAGGTCAGATAGTGTGTTTTCAAGTGGGGGAGATGGAAGTGTGCTAGAAGTGGTCCCAGCTACATTTCCGCCTGTATGTGGCTTGGCTAATTGTGGTTTAATTTGGGTGTTGAGATTGATAGTTGTCTTTTTAATTTGGTCGTTAAGGTTAATAATGGTCTTTTTAGTTTTTGTTAATTGTTTATTAGATGAAGTTGTCCTCAGGTAGTCTTGGATGGTCGCATATCTAATCAGGGGTTCAAACAATTTTGGCAGGTGTGTGCGAAGTCTAGAATTTCTTTGGGCGGTGTTGCAAGGTATGTTGGTAATGGGTGGGCCTTGGGGAAAGCTGGCCTTAGTTGAAGGGGGTTTGTTTGTCGGAATGGTGGGAAAGGGTGTGGTGAGTGATAAGGTTGAGGCTGTAGGCATAGTAATAGTAGTAGTATAGAGAGTGGGTGGCATGTATGATGGATGGCTATCAAGGCTTGTTCTTGCCAATAGGCCCAGTAGTGTGCCTAAGGAGATTATATTTAGCAGAGTAGTGTATATAGTGCTTAGGTTCAAGAGGGTGTCATGTAATAGCAGGCAATAGACTGGTCAGATACAGGTGATACGGTTGGGAGCAGTGGGCAAGTCTCATGTAGGCTGATACAATTAGCATCAGGTCTAGTCTAATGTAAGCAAATACAGTTGAAGCAGTGGGCTAGTCTACTATAGGCAGATACAATTGAAAGCAGTAGGCTAGTCAGATACAGGCAAATACGTTAGAGAAATCCCGGGTAGTCAGATATCAATGGCTCAGAGGTCTGGTCTAATGTATACAGATACGGTTGAGGGGGTGGGCTGGTCCGATACAAGCAGGAAATAGACAGAGTATGTTTAAAATCAGTATGCAAGTTTCATATAAGGAGATACAGTTGGTCCGATAGGCTACTTTGATACGAGCGAGTGCAATTGGAATCAATAAGCTAGTCCCGTATAGGCAGTAGGGATTAATATTAGTAGGCTAGTGCAACGTAGGCTAAAACATTTAACTCAGAGCTCTGTATAATTGCATCTGTTTCGGCATCGGTATGGCGCCAGTGTGTTGAGGCAGCAAGAAGCGTACAACATTAGATTACACAGGTTCTTGCAATAGTAGCAGGTCAGGCACATCAGAGCCAATCGCTCTAGGACTGACGTAGTAACGGCATGATAGGCAGAATTCCATGGGAGTATCGTAACAGAATGTAGTACAAATACGCTAAATACAGTTATCAGAGGTGAACATGGATCAAGAGTGTGTTCAGCATTGAGACAGATTTGAGAGTCAAATGATTACGGAGGGTTTAGGCTACGTTGGTAAAGTCAGCGTGGGATAGCCAATTGTACTCTGGCCAAATAAAAACCATCTATACAGGGTCAGAATGTCAGCGTAAGGTGCTAGGCATTGAATGTACTTACTTGCGTGTGTGCCAGAGAGGTTCCAAAATGTTCGAAGTTTTTACATTTTTGTAATTTGTTTTATGTTACATGATTATTTTTATGATTGTTTTTAAGAAACATGATGTTTGTGTAATTAATCAAATTGATACATTTTTGTGAATAAGAAACATAAATAATTTAGTATTATTGGAATTGTTTGAGAGGGTACCCACTGACACTTTTTGATACATTGATACATTAGAACTTCTTTTTGTATATGACATAGCTATCTACTGCAGAGTAAGACGTTTGTTTATCCCCTGCTGTGGTATACGCTGTTTTGAGAACAAGATTTCATTCAGCACAGGTACGGTAAGCCACAACTCCATGAATTGCAACTTTCTGCCCCCCCCCCTTTATGAAATTAACAACATTGATTAAACCAATTTAGAACTTATAATGAGGAACATTAAAAATTGTGGGTCTGCTGGCGCCACACGAGGTAACTACTAAAATGATGAAAAGAGCACTGTCTGGGATAGAATCCTCCTCAGGCAATTTAAGAATGTGCTAGGAAAGAATATAATACTTAGCAGCTGGAAACTCTGTCTTCGCTATTACAGTGCAGGTAACAGATTTCATCCTGAAAACTATAGATTATTAACGCTGTTGGACACCTCTAGTAAAATCTTCACCTCAGTCCTTCAGAAAGACCTCAACAACTGGATGGAAAAACTAGACGTCTTAGCCCATTGCAAACAGACTTCAGAAATGGCTGTGGCACACTACAGAATAAACTTACCCTAAAAGCCCTCTCATATATGGCCAGAAAGAGCGATCCACCTCTCTATGTGGCTTTCATTGACTTTAGTAGGGCATTTGACACTATTGATAGAGGAAAACTGTGGACTAAATGCCTACGCTGGGGAACTCCAGCTGGCTTGATGAATACGATCTGCCAACTGCACATTTTGACTGAGGTAATAGTAAGGTTCAATGATGCAGGGGACTTTTCCAACAAGATAAGCACCAATTGTGGGACTTAAACAAGGCTGTGTGTTAGCCCCTTTACTGTTTAACCTCTATATGGGCTTTGGCATTGGACAGAATCTGCCTCTTTCCATCTAAATGGGGTGACAATCATATATAAATAATGGCCTATGGAGACAACATTATGATTTTAGATCACACACCCATCGGTCTGTAAATAGCATTGATTGCCCTAGAGAAATACACCTCTGAGGATGGTCTGATTATGTACCTACAGAAAACTAAAATGATGAGTTTCAGTATGGGGAAAAAGGTTTATATGGTCCCTTGGAAAATAAACAACCAATTACTTGAAGTGTGTCTACTTAGGAATGTACTTTAACCAAAAGTATGTAGGTCTCTATATTCAACTAATATTATTAATAGATATGAGGAATGTTGTAGAGAAGTACAATAGACGAGATAAGGGAAATGTATATTAGGGAAACTGATTTTAGTAATTATTACTGTGAGCTATTTTAGACCTAGATACTAGAAATTAGGTACCTGTGTTTTGTAATAACATATATTAGTAGCATTCTGTTTTTTATTATTTACACATTTTAGACAATATGTTAACAGTTATTAAATAGCTATATTACACTTATGAATAAATACAAAACATGCTTATATTTGCAATAATGTGCCACGCAAGGAATTCCTAGAACTCCCAGGAGTTCTTTTTTCATAGCAGAAAGAAATGTCCTCCAGCTTTTGAATGCCTATATGAAATTTGATGATGGGGTGTAAGAATTTTTAGCTTCCCAACATTTAAGGAAGATGATAAACAAGCCCTCAATGAGTGGGAACACATTGTGACACATACCTCACAAGAGTGAGTAATACAGCAATCTACAAACATTCTTGAACTTACTCTTACAGAAATCTGTAAAAGAAGAGACAGAGGCCATGAATCTACCAGAAATACCCTTTAAGAATGATCAGATTTTGGATGAACATATAAAACAATTTCCGAAAGAACCAAAGATGAAAAAACAGAACACATGCATTTTGAGATGAACAAGACTATAAAAACAACAGAATGAATACCTTTCAGAGAAAACATGATCTGAGAAAACCAATTAGAGAAGAGAAGCTTTCACAAACTCCTCCTCCGGCATTGGACTGCTCACCACTTTCTTCTGGTGCAGAATCAACCTGCATTAGTGATGTGTAGCATGACCTAGGACAAAGAGTATCTCACATAGATGCAGAGTGTAGTTTTTAGGAGGAATTCAGGAGATACAAACAAAACACCAGACAAAACAACACTCCATTCAGTAATCAAACATAGGAGAAAGGAATCAACAAGAAGAAAATACCTCAACCATATCTCAGCACACAAACGAGGTAAAAGGCAGATGAAAAAAAGTGGAGGGGTAAATCCAACAGGTGTAATGATGCGATCTCGAAAGAACAAGGAATACAGCAGGAAATGTAGTCCTTAAACTATCCAGTATTAACAACTCTAATTCCTTGATCTCTGCTTTAAATAAAGGCTTATCATTTAGCCCAATGAATACATATGACTATGTTCAAATTAATATCGACATCTACACATTTTGTAGATGTTTAAAGTTGAAAAAACATTTTGAAACACAATCAGCTATGAAATATTTAGAGGAACAAGAGACACCATCTAGACTTACTGTTGAATTAGCTGTAACAAAAATCACACTGCTTAATCTAGATGAAGTTGATGACTATTCCTCTGAACAATGTATTATTCAACAAAACATGAACACCTACATTTCAGAGGAAAGTGAATTCAAACCTAGATCTAAATATATACCTAATTTACCAATGGATAATGTAATAGATCTCTTCAACTGAGCAGTGACAGAAGATCTTTGTCAAATAAATTTGAAACATATGATACTTAAAACCAAATGTCTCAAAAGAGAAAAGTACTAGAGGAATTGAGAGGAAATCTGGAGACAAAGGAGGATAAGTGGTTCTTATCGACAGGGAAGATTATGTCAGAGAAGCGTATAAACAACTAATACCATAAATGTTATACCAAACTGGATTCAACCCCTTTATCCACTCTATTTCTAACTTGGAAAAGGATGAGCAAAAATTGGTATGATATTGGGCTTGAGAATGAAGATAAATGCAGTTATATAAAAGTTCGACAACATGTCATGGCAACTATGTATTTTGTACCAAAGATTCACAAAGGGTATGTCAGATTTCCAACTTTTAGACCCATCATCAATGTTTCAGGATCTATGACAGAGAGAATTTCAGAATATATAGAGGTGCACATAAGCCCTCTGGTATATATTAGCATCATATATCAAGAACACTAAACATGTGATCCTGCAAACAGAATCTATCATGTGGCAAGAGAATTATAGATTTGTGACAATGGATGTGACATCACTTCATAGCAGTATAGAACATGACAAAGGGATAATGGCAACAGACTATTTTTTAGAATCGCGTTTGGTTTCTTTTTTTAACATAATCAAATGATACTGAGCATGCTGAGATTTACATTAAATAACAATGGGCCTCATTACACGGATACCGGCACCGCCTTGGCGGAAAGGGGATTTACCGCCCCATTCCAAGGTTGGTGGGGCGGTAAATCCCCCTTCCGCCATTGCCCTTCCCCATTCCCATTTCTGCCCCATAGGGCTCTATGGGAATGGGGAAGGCGCTAATTACGGCACCGCAATTTTGCGGTGCCGTAATTAGCTCCGAGGTCCCTTAGCGGGTTGTTTTTTAACGCCTGCAAAAAGCAGGCGTTAAAGCACCTACCCGCTAAGGGACCTCGTAGTAAGGCGGTAATGGTTAACGGTCACCGTTACCATTAACGGTGGCCGTTAACCATTACCGCCTTCCGTGTAATGAGGCCCAATATCTACTGCTTCGAGAGTCATATTTTTCAACAATGTCAGGATACACGTTTATGGTGAGATTTGAATTGGAACATGCTTGGACACATCCAGAATTTACTACCAATGACACGATAGTCTACTGTGGATGTTGTATAGATGATATTCTGATAATCTAGAATGGAGATAAACATATGTTACTTGAATAAACTAATTATCTGAATAACAATGAGTATAACATTAAATGACAATGCAACAGATTAACTTTGTGGATTTAGAACTATATGTGGAGGGAAATGAAATGCATACTACTCTTTTTCAAAAACCAACAGCGGGTAATAGTATCCTTCATGCTAGAAGCAACCATCCAGCGCAAATCTTAAAGAACATACAATATGGTGAAATTTTGAGAGTTAAGAGGGACTGTAGTGATAGAGTAGAATGCAAAACATATGTAACTAGAAGTATGGAAAAATTAAAGAAAAGAGGCTATTGTCAATGTATACTCAAACAAGCTGTGGAGAAAACATCTGGCAAAGAAGAGCTGAACTTTTGATTGACACAACCAAACAACCAGATATGAGGGACACTCAATTAGTCTTGTAACAGCATACAGTACACATCATCACAGATTTAGAAGAACACTAAATAAACAATGGCACATTTTGCATCTGGAATCTGGACAAAACTGTATCTAAACATCTCAATGAAAAACCCTCCATAACTTTTCAGAAATCTGTAACAATTAAGAAACTTATTAACCCCGGTTTTCTGGAACCTAAGGCACATAAATAAACGTACTCGCTTTATGCATTATGGAACTTACCACCAGTTAAAGGCAACCACAAGTGTGGTTATTAGAAATTATGTTGACAGATAATGGGCAAAATTGATATTGTTACATTTCCAAATGGACGTCAACACAAGATTAAACACTTTTTTAATAGAAATATTAAATTTGTGATATATGGCATTTAATTCCAATGTGAGAAATGGTACATTGGAAGCACAATTCGAAAGTTAACATTTCGTATCATGGAACATATGACGGCAATTTAGAATAGAGACCTAAAATATCCAATGACTGTACATTTTCAGAATGAACATTCAAACCCAACAATGGAAACATTAAAATGCATGGCATTTGCAAGAGTATATCTATTCCAAAGAGGTGGGAATAATGAATTGAATTTAATGCAACAAGAAGCCAAGTGGATATATTTACTGGACATATGTTACTAAGGATTGAACAAGCAAAATGCATTTTTCTCATATTTAAAATTTTGCAAGAGTAGCATAACTTAAATTTGTGCTGAAAAATTATTTCGTTCAGAAATAGGGTCTTGAAATTAGAGTTGAATTAGTCCTCTCTAATAATGTTCTTTATTTTGGTCTCTTTATGGATTAAGATGATATAATTAGCCTTTTCAATGTGGCCACAGTGCACATTGTAAATTACATCATTGCGTGAAGGCCAGAATCCTCGTGGATCGGAAAGATAAGAAACATGAATTTGGCTGGATTATACACCTAATATATCTCTGCATCCCACAAGCTAGATAATGTTTTTAATTGTAGTTTTGAATTTGACACGTATCCATTACTTTTAGAGTATTGGAGATTCAATAGGAGTGTTAGGTGAAAGACAATATGAGCAACAGAACAAGTAAAAGGGGGCACGTTCAAGAGGCAAAACATGTTTAGAGGTTTTGAACTTAAAATGTTAGGCTATAAGCCTGGAACTTTATGTTGGAGGTTTTGAGTTCAACGTGTGAGGCTACAAGCGTGGAACTCCATTTTGGAATTATATTTACAGGGCGATTCATGGAAATAATGTGCGCTGAAATTTTCAGCGCAATCGTGCGAAAGCGTGCGAATCGCAATGCCAGTGCGAAAATTGCAGCGAACCTCGCACACAGCGATTCATGGAAGTCCGTGCGTGTGTAAATCCCAGGATGTGCGGCAAAATTCTGCATGGCGCACGCTGGCGCACACGTCTCCAAACAGCTTGCGCTACGCGCACAGCGAAATTGCACGTAGCGCGGCGCACACAACAAAAGTAGGAGGAACAGAGGGCGTGACACGTGGAATAAGGAACAACGCGTGAAAATGTGGGCGTCACGGGGAAATTACAGGAGGCAAATGCACGGAACGCCCACACGCAGGTTCAAAACACATATTTATGGATTCGAACAGGGCTAAATCGTGTGCCAAAAAAGACGCGCTAATCCGGAAACAAGTACACCAGCAGGAAGCAGGGGTACGTGGACCCGCGCAGCATAAAAGTGCGCGCAAACAACAAACAAGCTCAGACGCCAGGATGAATATACCGTTCCTAGTTGCAGTGGTCGTGGGATACCGCAGGAGGAGGAGGAGGATAGTCAGGCCCAGAATTTTCACACCCAGACTTTTTGGGATGCCTGATGACCAGGTGTATGGGAGGTACAGGTTTCCACCTCACATAATACTCGACCTGGTGAGTGAGTGGGAGGATGACCTCACATCACCCACTCTATGCTCCCAAGCACTCAGCCCCCTGGAGAAGGTCCTCAATGTACTGCACATCTTGGCCACTTGATCATTTCAGCGGACAAGTGCTATAGTGGGGGGGTGTCACAGGCCACGCAGTCACGCTGCCTACACCATGTCTTGGCCATAATGACTGCATGCCCATCAGTCCGCAGGCACATATACCTGCACAGACCACCTGCAGAAAGGCAGGCTACCGTTCAGGATTTCTACGGGGTGGCACAATTCCCCAAAGTCCTAGGTGCCATTGATTGCACCCATGTGGCTCTACGTCCCCCCAGGGCATCAGAGCACATCTATAGAAACCGCAAGCACTGGCATTCCATCAACGTCCAGGTAGTATGTGATGCCAAGGGAATTATCACCTCAGTATATGCCAACTATCCAGGGTCCACCCACAACAGTTTTATTTACAGAATGTCAACCCTAAACCGGGACCTAGAAGCTGGGTGGCATGGCAATACATGGCTACTCGGTGAGTATAAATGCCACAGCACATGCATGCATGTCAGATACTGATTAATGTCAAAACCCCACTAATGATACCCATCACCACCTCCCCAGGGGACAGTGCCTACCCTCTGAGCACCCACATGATGACGCCAATTCGGAAGCCCACCACGCCACCCGAGATAAGATACAACACAGCCCACATTGCAACCCGAGGCATAGTGGAGCGCACATTCGGAGTGCTCAAGTCACGCTTTCGCTCCCTTTACCGTTCTGGCGAGTAGCTGTTATACGCTCCCCCAGTAGTGTGCAGGATCATAGTGGCAGCATGTGTCCTGCACAACGTTGCAACACGCCGGGGCCTGCCCGTGGACATGGTGGTGCCCCCATATCCCCAACCACATGCATGGCCGCTGCGCATGGGAGGGGAAAGGGCACGGGGTGAGGCAGCCCGTACGTAGCTGGTGGCTAATTACTTCACCTAAAATCACACCCCTGTGGAGTGCACACAGCCCTGGCACATACCATCTGACAATCAATGATGATGACATAAGGGACAGTCAACTGTCACAACCATACCAGCCTGAGATTGGTCACCTGGAAGTGTTACATTGTGTGCATCCCTACCTACACAAACACCACCCATGCTGTGTCATCAAAAGACACACTTCTATGCTGCTAAATTCATTACCCCCTTGCAAAATACAACATGACAACATTGCCATGTCACCCAACCCCTCCCCAACACCGCCACCCAACACACCATGGCATGTCATGCTATGTGAGAGCAAACAAAGCAATCCCCAAAACCTGACACAAGTGTCACAAAGTACAGTGTCCCTAATGGAAACTGGACACACACAATATGCTCCCAGTAATGTAGAACTAACAACACACATGACCAAATATTCAACAAAGGTAGCAGGCGCCCCTCTCTCGGAAGAACAAGGCATGATAACCTGTTCAGTGGTTGTTAACCACATTGAGAGTTCGCAGCCATCTGCTTTTTGCTCACTGTACCTTTCACAGATGGGAAATATCCATTTGCATATCAGTCTTTGTCCCGCCCACAAGGGCAGTCCAGCACCGAAATGCTATGGCAATTCCTCTCTGAACAAGAGTACCTACAGCAACCCCATACACGTGTTTCAGCCTTGTTGGGCATCATCAGTGAGGTGAAGCTGAGCCTCTCTAAGCACAGTGAGCAGGGAGTCCACGTCCGGTTGCCCCCAGGTAACCTAGGGTGACCAACCCCAAGTTCCTTCAAAATATTCAACAAAGGTAGCAGGCGCCCCTCTCTCGGAAGAACAAGGCATGATAACCTGTTCAGTGGTTGTTAACCACATTGAGAGTTCGCAGCCATCTGCTTTTTGCTCACTGTACCTTTCACAGATGGGAAATATCCATTTGCATATCAGTCTTTGTCCCGCCCACAAGGGCAGTCCAGCACCGAAATGCTATGGCAATTCCTCTCTGAACAAGAGTACCTACAGCAACCCCATACACGTGTTTCAGCCTTGTTGGGCATCATCAGTGAGGTGAAGCTGAGCCTCTCTAAGCACAGTGAGCAGGGAGTCCACGTCCGGTTGCCCCCAGGTAACCTAGGGTGACCAACCCCAAGTTCCTTCAAAATATTCAACAAAGGTAGCAGGCGCCCCTCTCTCGGAAAGGCACAGTGAGTAAAAGCAGTGGCTGCGAACTCTCAAGTGGTTAATAACCACTGAACAGGTTATCAGGCCTTGTTCTGTCGAGAGAGGGGCGCCCGCTACCTTTGCAAACTAAATTTCAAGGAACCTGGGGGCAACCAGACGTGGTCTCCCTCTCACTGTGCTTAGAGAGGCATCAGCTTCACCTCACTGATGATCCCCAACAAGGGTGAAACACGTGTATGGGGTTGCTGGTGGTACTCTCGTTCAGGTTGGAATTGCCATTGCATTTCGGTGCTGGACTGCCCCTAGGCAGGACAAAGACTGATATGCAAATGGATATTTCCCATCTGTGAAAGGCACAGTGAGTAAAAGCAGTGGCTGCGAACTCTCAAGTGGTTAATAACCACTGAACAGGTTATCAGGCCTTGTTCTGTCGAGAGAGGGGCGCCCGCTACCTTTGCAAACTAAATTTCAAGGAACCTGGGATTGGTAACCCTAGGTCTCCTGGGGGCAACCAGACATGGTCTCCCTCTCACTGTGCTTAGAGAGGCATCAGCTTCACCTCACTGATGATCCCCAACAAGGGTGAAACACGTGTATGGGGTTGCTGGTGGTACTCTCGTTCAGGTTGGAATTGCCATTGCATTTCGGTGCTGGACTGCCCCTGGGCAGGACAAAGACTGATATGCAAATGGATATTTCCCATCTGTGAAAGGCACAGTGAGTAAAAGCAGTGGCTGCGAACTCTCAAGTGGTTAATAACCACTGAACAGGTTATCAGGCCTTGTTCTGTCGAGAGAGGGGCGCCCGCTACCTTTGCAAACTAAATTTCAAGGAACCTGGGATTGGTAACCCTAGGTCTCCTGGGGGCAACCAGACGTGGTCTCCCTCTCACTGTGCTTTGAGAGGCATCAGCTTCACCTCACTGATGATCCCCAACAAGGGTGAAACACGTGTATGGGGTTGCTGGTGGTACTCTCGTTCAGGTAGGAATTGCCATTGCATTTCGGTGCTGGACTGCCCCTGGGCAGGACAAAGACTGATATGCAAATGGATATTTCCCATCTGTGAAAGGCACAGTGAGTAAAAGCAGTGGCTGCGAACTCTCAAGTGGTTAATAACCACTGAACAGGTTATCAGGCCTTGTTCTGTCGAGAGAGGGGCGCCCGCTACCTTTGCAAACTAAATTTCAAGGAACCTGGGATTGGTAACCCTAGGTCTCCTGGGGGCAACCAGACGTGGTCTCCCTCTCACTGTGCTTAGAGAGGCATCAGCTTCACCTCACTGATGATCCCCAACAAGGGTGAAACACGTGTATGGGGTTGCTGGTGGTACTCTCGTTCAGGTTGGAATTGCCATTGCATTTCGGTGCTGGACTGCCCCTGGGCAGGACAAAGACTGATATGCAAATGGATATTTCCCATCTGTGAAAGGCACAGTGAGTAAAAGCAGTGGCTGCGAACTCTCAAGTGGTTAATAACCACTGAACAGGTTATCAGGCCTTGTTCTGTCGAGAGAGGGGCGCCCGCTACCTTTGCAAACTAAATTTCAAGGAACCTGGGATTGGTAACCCTAGGTCTCCTGTGGGCAACCAGACGTGGTCTCCCTCTCACTGTGCTTAGAGAGGCATCAGCTTCACCTCACTGATGATCCCCAACAAGGGTGAAACACGTGTATGGGGTTGCTGGTGGTACTCTCGTTCAGGTTGGAATTGCCATTGCATTTCGGTGCTGGACTGCCCCTGGGCAGGACAAAGACTGATATGCAAATGGATATTTCCCATCTGTGAAAGGCACAGTGAGTAAAAGCAGTGGCTGCGAACTCTCAAGTGGTTAATAACCACTGAACAGGTTATCAGGCCTTGTTCTGTCGAGAGAGGGGCGCCCGCTACCTTTGCAAACACATGACCAAATACTTACCAACAATACAATGCAGCTCCACAACCTCAAACATAGCAAAAACATGACAGTACTAAGTTAAAGTAGTGGTAGTTTTACAATCTGATTATGCCAGCACATCGACCCCTTCCGACTGTACAGTGATGCTGCCACGCAAATGTGTAAGTGCACTGCTTACAACATGAACTCCATCTCAAAAGTAGACGGCCTTGTGAAGACATGAGGAATGAACCTGCAAATTAGGAGGAAGACATGGATGCACAAGCACATATCAATACACCATGCAGTGTACAATACAACAACAATATCCGCTAGGAATGTATACACAGTATTGACTACAGACTGCCCACACAGCTCATGGGAGTCCAACGTCACTGTGTAAGTCACTGTCACTTGGGCGCACCCTTTGCAAGCCCATGGAAAAAGGAAGCAGGAGGGGTGTGTGTCTCACGAACCCAAGCATCTAAAAGGCAACACACTGTAAAAATAAATCAAAAATCAAAAATGGCCATGTGGGGGCCAGGGGGGGTAGGCCACCCAGGAGGTCCGAGGACAGGGTGCGCACCAACAGCCACCTGTGTGGATTTTGGGAAAAAAAACACCTCCATGGGCTCATGGCCTGCACGGCTATGCCAATGGGGGAGAACTGCTGCTGTCGCTCTCATCACCCTCTGCTGCTGCATCAGGAGGTGGTGGTGCTATGGGAGGCAGCCCACGCAAAGCCCTGGTATGGTCCTCCAGGGCAGCAAGCATGCGGGTGTGGAAGGTCTCGTTCTGGAGGATTATAGTGCAGAGATCCCCATGCAGCACCTGACTTGATGCCCGGATCTCCTGCTGAGTTGCCTGCATCTCAGCTGAGAGCGAACATGTGATCCGCTCCAGCTGCTGTTCTGTCCTCAAGTTAGTGGAAGCCTCAAGGTCAACAAGAGTCTCCCTGAGGTGATGGAGTTCTACCCTCAGAGCTTCCCTGTGACTCTATTGATATCGATTGGTGCAGAGTCTCCAGTGCCGCCCGTCTGTCCCTGTTGGACGCCAACATGTCCTCCCTGTGTGATTGGCAAATGGAGTCTGTTGCCTGCTGCAGTTGCTCCATCTGCCTTTCAGGGGGGACAATGGAAGTGGCCACCCTCTCCATTGCTTGAGCCATTATCTCAACTGATGCTACCTGTTGGGTAGCCATACCGTGCATGGATTGTTCCCATATGGTATCGCCTAGTGGCGTACGGCCACCGCGTCAGCGGGCACCACACCTGTTTGGGGCAAGGCGATCTGCGCCTTGCTGTGCCGGCACTGCCTGAAGCTGCAGGACTGCATTCCCCCTCTGATCTGCTGACCCAGGAACAGGATCAGATGTTGTGGAGTGTGACCCTGCATCCGTAACCGCCAAAGGCCGATTTACCAACACTGGCATCCCCATAGAGGGTTCTACCCCTGGTGCAGGTGGGTTGGACAGAACAGAATCCCTGCCAGAAACACTTACCTGCGACGGCACATAGGTCTCATCATCCGAATCAGCACCTGAATAGAGGTCTGGGGAGGTGCACCCAGAGACACACCTGGACAGAATGGTCTGCAGCAAGATTGGGTTCTCACCCACCACCACACCATGTCCCCCACTGGTGCCCGGTCATGCTTGAGATTGCTCCTGGGTCTGCACCATCTCCTCAACCTCAACAGAATCAAGTGCGTCATCCCCTGCAAAAACATGAAAGACAAAAAATGGAAACAGGCATTAGCACCATAGCACACAAATAGGCCTGACAAGCTACAGAACCAGTACATGATTTACACATGTGCCACATGACTATAACCCTCCCATGCATGCACTGTCACTGAGTTGGAAGGGGAGGCAAAAGGCAGACCCTGACGACACCAAGATGGAAGAGCAACACATTTGCTGCATGCTGAGTAGCACTGCCATCACACATTGGCCTGTGAGTGGCATGTCCAATACACATACATGACACATGCCATCACACAAATGACATGTACCATAGCCATGGTACATTCCACAAGTACATCCATATGTCAGTGAATGAGTACTGTCAGCCATCCATGTGAGATGGACATGATGAGATGAAAAATGCTACATAGTGTGACAAAATATGCATGTGCCACACACTGCAACACATCCAGTGTACAAAAATACAGTGATTGCAGGCCGATGTACACATCAATGGTTGTGCACTTCAACATGACAGGAAACAACTATCATGTTCCACATTCAAACAGGCCCCAGAAATGTATGTGATCAGGCCAATACTCAATCAGCCTGAATGGTCAAATCATTCACCTAACAAGGTAACACATGTGGGCCAATGTGGGGTTCATCAATGACAGAAGCATGTCACAAATGTGACAATAGGGCTGAGGAATGCGTAGCAAAAGTAGGAGAATTGAAACAATCAGCCTGAACGAACACTGAAAAATACAAACAATGTTGTTGCAAGATGCCACTTCCAGGGCAACTACCGTAATGTTGCGCTAAATTAATACTGTGGGAAGAAGGGATACTGTCACAGCCAAATCCAAGGCCGCTGAATGTTTTGGATGAAGCACATGGGTGACCCATACCACCCAGGCACACACACCCTCACCTGGCACTCAATCAGACCCCTTACCCAAACAACATACACATGCATTACACACACATGCATGGGCACTCACCGGACAATGCATCATAATTAGGTAATTCTCCCACACCTTGGATCTGTTCCTCTGTGACGAAGGCCCCAGCAACAGACTCATGTTCAGTGAGTTTGTTGTCCTCTTGTGGAGACCCACCGCCAGTCACCAAAGTAGCAGCATGATTTGAGGCCAGCTTGTTCTTTGCTCTGCGTTTCAGGTCATTCCACCGCTTGTAGCAATCATCAGCTGTGCGCCTCACAAATCCAAGGGCACTTATGCGGTCCACGATGGTCTGCCAGTGTGCCCTACGTTGACCAGGTGTGGTCTTTCACCCTGCAGTCACCAACATTTCGCGGCTATGTGCCGACACATAGGACACAAGTACATCAAGTTCCGCGTCATTAAAGCAAGGCTTCCTTGACGTGCCGGAGTGTGTAGCCATGTCTGGAGTCTCAGCCTGTCGTGCCAGAGCACCCTTCTTCCTCTTCTTTATAGAAGATTACGCCGCTCCGGTCAGTAGGGGCAGAATCACCGGTGGACTGGGTAGTAGGACGGTGGGAATGCACAATGACCATATGTCTTGATGCAGGCATTGGTTGCAGGGTAATGTTGGCAGGGGGATCGTCAGTTTGATGGACCTGGAGTAACACTGTCCTTGCTGGGAGAGTCAGAGCGGGGGCGGATGGAGCTGCAGCTGCCCCTGCAGCCTCCCCACCCTGCATACTTGGGGCAGCAGATGACATAGCTGCCCCAGATCCACGTGGCTTGCTGACAACAACTTGCACCGCCACACGTGGCCTAGACTTGCTGACCTGGAAGTCAGCCTGGGAGTCATCCTGTGCCAGGTCAGGTGCCACAATGGGCTGGTCCAACAGGGGCTGAGCTGGGATGGAGTCAGCCACGTTTCCCTCAACCATGGGGGGGGCATGGGCGGCATGGGTGTCCCTGATTGTTCCTCCACACATGGGGGTATAGGGGCACCCTGCAAATCCCAGCCACATCCCCTACCGCTTCCACCACGCCCACCTTCTGAAGGTCGGCCACCTTTGCCTCCCTTACCGCTTGGTCGCCTCCCAACCATGGCACTGATGTCGTGCGTATGGGAGTTGCAGTAAACTATTGTCCTGGGCAATTGGGGGTCGAAGCGGTAGGATACGCGATGGAATTTGTACCCTAGTGCTCTAACAAGGCTGTCTGTGACCCCTGGGGGAAGATGACGGGTCACGCAATGCACAGGCAGCCCAAAATCAAAAATTAATGTGCACGCAACCCCTCGTAGACCACGTGCGTGAAAAAATGAACCCGCACTACGCTGTGGCACCCAGAAACACAAAAATAAGCGTATGCGTAATACACGTAGCCTACAATGACCTCTGAAGGGGAACGCGACACACGGGGCAAGCACAGTTGCTAAGTACATGGGGAACTCACCGTCTGCCTGGAAAAAGAACGTGAAAAATACGCATGTGTGCGCGTTGGCAACACCCCCGCCAAAAGAAGAATTGTACGCTGTCTGAGGAGACAGGACAAAAGGAGAAGTGAACTCTGTTTGAGGAAACAGGCCCAACAAAAAATCAGAAAAGAGCTGTCAGAGGTAACAGGGAGTACGAACTAGAAAGGCTGTGAAGTAATCGCGTGTGAACCGACATGAAGTACAGATTTCACCCACTCGCTCTCCACGAAAAGCACGTACAAGGAAATGGCATCCTACACGTAGCTTTTAAAACGGTCCACACGTACACGTCAGATACGCGTGTACGCAGGCCCTTTCCTCCAATTACACGCAATGACACTCGGACGTGCAGTTTTTCCACGTGTGCTCTGTCATCACGTGCTATGAGGGAAACACCCGCACGCGTAATGTAACTTACGCGCTTACGTGCTAAGGTGATGACACTCGGACGTGCAGTTTTTCCACGTGTGCTCTGTCATCACATGCTATGAGGGAAACATCCGCGCGTGTAATGTAACTTGTGCTGACGCGCTTACGCGCTAAAGCCCTTTCCTCGAATTACACGCTGATGTGCAATTTTTTCACATGCCAAATCACTCCATATCAAGCTGGCCACGCGAAATCACATGGAAGACCACGCTCCTGCCCAGAAGGCCGAATTACTGCCCCCCAGAGCCCCGAGCACGCTCCCACCTGCTATCTGCTGCTGCCTGACTGCCTGCTGGCCACGTGCCCTGCCATTTGCTACCTGCACGTCAGCCAGGGGTGTAGTTGCTGTGACCACCCCTGCTGGAACCGAAGACTCCCGACTGGGATTCCATCACTCCACAGCCCAGCCCCAGGACCCAGTTGCCCACCCACTCCTGCCTCTGGGGTTGCCATGTCCAGCACAACAGCATCTGGCAGCACTGGCCACCCCCAGCCAGAGAGGCAGAGGGCCACCAGCTTCACTGCCACCGAAGTTGGTGTCCTGGTGGAGCAAGTCCTGGGGCAATATGATGCCATCTTTGGAAGTGCGCGCGCCGACAATGAAGGACAGACCAGGATCTGGATGGACATCGTGACTGCCATCAACGCGGAGGGGGTGGCAGTCCGCGACTTACATCATGTCAAGAAGCACTGAGAGGACTTCAGGTCCAGGACCCTTAACAAGGCCCGTTGCCTCGCTAAGGCAGCGGATGCCAAGGGGCACCGGGGCCAGCTGTTGAACCATCAAATGAGGGTCCTGGAACGCATATGCCCAGCGCTCTACGTCCAGATCCTTGAAAGGCAGACTCGTCTGTATTTTGAGCGGTAAGTGTACATGAATGTTGATAGTACGCTGTGCGTGTCGTGGTGTGCCAGTAGTGTGCAGGTTGCCCATGTGTTTATGTAGGGCCATGTAGGGATGTGTATGAACATGGGCGTGAGGCTGCCACATGTGAGTCCTCTCAGTTGTGAGACACATTGATGGTGTATGTGTTGGTAAGCATGCTGGGCAAATGCAGGTGTCGGAGCACACATGTTTGAATTTCTGTGTAGGTACATTGGCATGGTTGTGGCATGGATGGTGGTTCATAATGCATGTATCTGCACTGTGTACATGTGCATGTATGTGTATCTGACAAGTGTGCAACTGCGATGCAACATGGATGCACGTGACACTGATATGTAGAAGGATGAATGGCAGATGTGACATGTATGTCGATTTCATCACTGCAACAGTTGGAGTAGATGTAGACATGCATGTAAGTGTGGTGGCGTGTGTGCATTTCTAGTGCACTCCGTGTGTTTCATGTGATGTCAGGCTCACCTTTGGCTGTTCATGCTGTTGTATGTGTATGGATGGTGCTGCCTGGTGCAATATTGCTGTTGAAATGTTCATGTGTGTGAGTTAAAATGACATGTGTGTCGTGGAGTGTGATGCCTTGTCTGTAGTTAAACAATGCCACTCATGTGCAACTGTCATGTGTGTATAAGTCCATTGTACAGTGCCCTGATGCCTGTGTTTCATCTCTCCCTGTCTGCAGCGTCAACTGAAGAAGTGGCGGAGAGGGTGCTGTGGAGCACAGCAGCAGGGATCATCCCGCCAGCCGGAGACGCAAGGCCCAGCTCCCCTCCCAGGTTGTCATCTTGTCGGGAGTGAGGAGTCCGGTGCCGCGTCACAGGCCGCAGCTGCCGAGGGTAGGTCCAAGAGGCGGAGGTCGGAGTTGGACTCCTCGGCAGCAGAAGGGGCAGCTGAGACGCCACAGGGTCCGACGGAGGAAGATGGCACGGAGTCATCCAGGTTGGTGGTGGGTTTGGTGGAGGAGGAGGCCGTGCAAGGGACAGACACAGGGTCTGGAGGTGGGGATTCCACTGGTGCTAGTGGTGCAGTGCAGGGGCGGGGACAGGAGGCAGCACAGGCCACCGTGGAGGTGCCTGTGTGTAATCCTGTCCCCGATCCTGTGACTGCATCATCCCGCACCAGCAGGGATGCCTACGTCCAGACCCGTTTTCAGGGAGGGGATCCGCTTACAACAACTGGCCTTCCTCTCCCTGCGGACGTGGCTCTCCGGGACTGGGTTGAGCCTGCCCTGGGTGGGGTGGCGTTGCGTCAATGGGCCATGCCAGGTGACCTGCAGTCTTTTCATGAGGAGACTGCACATCATCTCAAATGGCTCGTTGACCGCGTTGACCTACTGGGACAGCTCACCAGGGCCGGATTCCTCCGTTTGCTGGACCTTGTTCCGACCCCCTCCTCAACTGAACCCCCTATGCGCCAGTCGTACTCCATGCCATCTTCCCACCGATGTATCACCTGGGTACCCTGTGGAGCTGCCTCTGACCCTGCGGCCAGGCTGGTGGAGGACACATCCCTGCCACAGTTGGACATCCAGCAGGGGTGGCCACATCAACAACTGCACCCCAGCCGGAGGAGGATGTGCAGACAGCAAGAGCCAGGGCACAGGCAGAGGCACAGCAGCAGCAGCAACAAGGTGGGAGCCATGATGGCTCGGGGCCTTCGTCATCGGAGGGGCAGGCATCGGCCAGAGGGCCGGAGGACCCAGGACTGGAAGAGTCTTCCGTGTGGCAGCAGTTAGGCCATGCTATAGATGCGGAGCAGCAGCGGGCAGAAGAGGCACGGCTCACGATGGTCAGGGCAGAGAACTCCATGCGGAGGGCCCTGAGGTGGGCCGAGTGCCTCGAGGCAATTCGCAGGGAGTTGGAGGAGAACATGTCGTCGTCCCTGCGAACCCTCGGGGCCATGGAAGAGGACTGCCTCCAGGACATTGAGCAGGAGTTCGATGATGCCCTAGCCCGGGACATCCAAAAGTGAGCCGTCGGACTAGACCGCTGCCATTGTAAATAGTTTTTAGAGTTAGGTTTCCTTTTCGTTTTCCTTTTATTTGTGGTCAATGGACAATGCCACACACATTTGTATATAGTTATTTTTGTAGTTAGTTTCTTAGGTAGGTTTCATTTGTTTAGTTGGGCTCATGGACCCTTAACATCGTTGGACAATGGATTGATTTATTTTGGGGATTTTTGCACATGGATTAATGGATTTTTATTTTGGACAATGGATTGTATAGTGTTACATCATGGATTCATTTGGATTATTTTTTTCATTATGGACATAGAGTATTGTTTTTTTTTTCAGGACAATGTATTGTAAATAGTTGGACTATGGATTGATTTTGCATTTTTATTTATCATTATGAACATGAAACAATGGATATCTTTTTTTAACCTTTTTTTGGATTTGCGCTGGTGGAGGGAGAGTTTGGACTAGTTTTCTTTCAAATTTTTTTGCATTGCTTATCATTTTCATTCTTTCATCTTTTTCACATGCTTTTCATTTCATGTTTGATATTTTGGTATGCCTTCATTTCATTTATTTATTTATGTACATAATACATTTTCATATTTTAGTTCCATGTGTGGGATTTGCTCATTGCGTTGATGCATGTGAAATTGTGGGTTTACACAGGCAATGCCAACCAGTGTATGTGTGTGATGGACATGTGTTGATGTACATAGTTGAGTTTTGGTTTGTGTCTTGAGATAGGCATGTCAGTGTGGGGTGGATTGGGAAATCATTGTGTCTCAAGAATGGGGTGGCGTGATGTGGTATTTTTTGCTGTAGAAGTGGGCCATGACTGTGCATCTTTATTTCGTGTAGGGGGGACATGAGCGGGACATGAGTGGGGGTCTGCTGGCAGGTGCCCTGCACTGCTGGGGGGTGGAGTTGCAGGGGTCATGAGTGGGGGCCTGCTGGCAGGTACCCTGCACTGCTGGGGGTGGGGGTGCAGGGGGACATGAGTGGGACATGAGTGGGGGCCGGCTGGCAGGTGCCCTGCACTGCTGGAGGGTGGGGGTGCAGGGGGACATGAGTGGGACATGAGTGGGGGCCTGCTGGCAGGTGCCCTGCACTGCTGGGGGGTGGTGTGCAGGGGGACATGAGTGGGACATGAGTGGGGGCCTGATGGCAGGTGCCCTGCACTGCTGGGGGGTGGAGTTGCAGGGGTCATGAGTGGGGGCCTGCTGGCAGGTACCCTGCACTGCTGGGGGTGGGGGTGCAGGGGGACATGAGTGGGACATGAGTGGGGGCCGGCTGGCAGGTGCCCTGCACTGCTGGAGGGTGGGGGTGCAGGGAGACATGAGTGGGACATGAGTGGGGGCCTGCTGGCAGGTGCCCTGCACTGCTGGGGGGTGGGGGTGGAGGGGGACATGAGTGGGGGCCTGCTGGCAGGTGCCCTGCACTGCTGGGGGGTGGGGTTGCAGGGGGACATGAGTGGGGGCCTGCTGGCAGGTACCCTGCACTGCTGGGGGTGGGGGTGCAGGGGGACATGAGTGGGACATGAGTGGGGGCCGGCTGGCAGGTGCCCTGCACTGCTGGGGGGTGGGGGTGCAGGGGGACATGAGTGGGACATGAGTGGGGGCCTGCTGGCAGGTGCCCTGCACTGCTGGGGGGTGGGGGTGCAGGGGGACATGCGTTGGTGATCAGTAGTGCAAGCTGACATGTGGCTTGGCTGGGGGGCATGCCCATGGTGGATGGGCTGCCTGCGGGACATGACCAGGGGTGCAGGGTAGTCCCCTCTGGTATGGGCTGCCTGCAGGGGCCGTGGAGGGTGTAGAGGGAACACCTGGGAGGACCCACACTGCCAATTCACGTGTAGGACTACTCGCGCACCCCTGAAATACAAGTACCCTGCTGAAATTGCGTGTGAGACTTCCCACGAACCCCAGTTATACACGTACCCCACTCGCACAGGCCCTTTCGCGTGTGAAACTTCCTGCCCACCCCTGAAATAAACGTACCCTGCTGAAATCGCATGTGAAACTTCCCGCGAACCCCAGTAATACACATACCCCACTTGCACAGGGCCTATTGCGTGTGAAACTTCCCGCAAACCCCAGTAATACACGTACCCCGCTCGCACAGGGCCTATCGCGTGTGAAACCTCCCGCAAACCCCAGTAATACACGGACCCCACTCGCACAGGGCATATCGCATGTGAAACTTCCCGCAAACCCAAGTAATACACGTACCCCGATTGCACAGGGCCTATCGCGTGTGAAACTTCCCGCGCACCCCGAAATACACGTACCCTGCTGAATTTGCGTGTGAAACTTCCCGCGAACCCCAGTAATAAATGTACCCGCTCGCACAGGGCCTATCGCGTCTGAAACTTCCCGCCAACCCCAGTTATACACGTACCCCACTCGTAAAGGCCCTTTCGCGTGTGAAACTTCCCGCAAACCCCCGTAATACACGTACCCTGCTCCAATCGCGTGTGAAACTTTCCGCGAACCCCAGTTATACACGTACCCCACTCGCACAGGCCCTTTTTGCATGTGAAACTTCCCGCAAAACCCCGTAATACACGTACCCTGCTCCAATTGCGTGTGAAACTTCCCGCAAACCCCAGTTATACACGTACCCCACTCGCACAGGTCCTTTCGCGTGTGAAACTTCATGCGAACCCCAGTAATACACGTTCCCCGCTTGCCGTTTGCTGTTTGGCAGCCCTGTAAACTGGTCCAGGGTTAGCGCAGACCTTTGCAATGGATTGGGGATTTTGATGGCTTTTCCTTGCGCGAGGGCATTCTTGGGGGCGTAACTGGCGCTGCTGCAGGGTCGCTGCACCACTCTGCGCCACGGCTGGTTTTGGAGGCTAAAATCCATGAATACGCTGTGCGCGGAAATCGATTTTAGCGCACGCGGCTGGCGCAGACATTCGCACACGCACACTGTGTGCCAGCCGCGTGCGCCACTTGTGTGCTTAATTCTATGAATTACCCCCTAAATCTGATTTGAATCTGAAACAAGTCTACAGATGCTTTTGTCAACCTGCAATTGCAATTTCTTGGCTATCTACTTCAAGCATTGGGCAGACAAAATGCATGTGGGGGAGTGACAAGCACCAAGACATTGAAGAAAAAATACAATAGGATTATAACCCTAGAGGTTAATGTATGTCGACCTAATTATGACATATGACATCTTCAATGCTTGGCACACATGAAGTGTTTATACATGTATAAAATGGTCAGAGTCCTAGGCAGGGAACTATATATGGAATAGACAAAGTACCCACTGCCATTCGTTTCAAGAATATTGCAAGTCACCAAGGAGTTCCTTTGTAATGCCACAACATTCTGATATGACTTGCAATATCCCTTTTACTTACGACAGGGGGTATTTTATTGCCATAAACTCTCATAACCTTCAATACCTGAACTCTTACTTAATGTAATATAAGAGATCTTTCTTTTGCTAATACATATAATCAATGTAGAATCTGTTTGGATTAAAAAAGCTAATATGCAGCTTCTAATGTGTTGCAGTTTATAATGCATCTAAAAAACATGTTTTCATTTGTACTTTAAAATAAGTAATAATACGTATATGTTTGCTCTCATGTGTTAAACTCCATATACAAAATAAACATACTGCCATGAACAGTTCCTTATCAGTTAATGGCTTTTAAGGGTCATAGAAAGCGATTTTACAAGAAAGGAATTTGAAAAAGTTGCCATGACTTCAATTATGTTCTGTAGTGGCAGCTGGATTTCTGGTCTGTGCTGGCTCAAGCAGCATGCACTGTGGCATCACATCTAAGAAGTAATAATTGATTACAGCATGGAAGTGATATAATTTTCTTATTACAGGTCTGTAGTTATGTGACAACTAGCTCTTTAATTAAGAACATTACTTACATCCGTGTATACAGTTATTACAGTATGCTATGTATTATTATTATTAATATAGAAAAGTTTGCACAAGTATGACCACTGCAGTTGTTCATTGTGAAAGTCACATTTGCGAGAGAGTCTCAGCCAGTAGCACAGTTCCAGACTGGATACTTCTAGTGTATCTCTTTGCGTGCAGTGCAGATTATTATCATAGAATGTGTCTGCAACATTCATAAAAAGGACAATTTAAATATGAAAGATTGTTGGGAAGCGTTGTACATGAGAACTCTAAGAAATCTGAACATAAGGGTTCTTAATAAACTCAATAGGGATGCCTTGGTAATTTTCTCTGAAAGTTCTGGACATGTCTCCAGTCATGCACAGAACTACCAGGGCGGTTAAGGGTGGACAGCCCAAATAAATCTTCTAACCAATCACAAAAGCTGCCCAAAAGAATCTATCTGTCCAAGATGTTCACACTTTTTATTGTTAGGACGAGTGTTGCAGCAAAATAAATGTGGACAAAAGAGTTCAGATTGAATAATGTAAAAGAGTTCAGCTTGAATAATGTTGCAATGCAGGTGCAACTCCCCAAACATGCAGGGAAGTACAAACTGTGGACATTCCAATAGCATGAAGATTTGGTCATTTTTAGTGTTAGTGTTTGACATTTGTCACAACATTTGGATATCACTGTGTCCAATTTGCAGACTTCAATGTTCACACTCACTTCATGATTGGGCTGTTTTGGTGCGACTTTTTTTTATTGGATTTAGTTTTGCCACATTCTAGAGAGCACTAGGCTACCACGCACATGGCGAATGATGGGCAGCAAAAGATATTATTACTGGTTTACATTAGCACACCAGCCAGAGTCCTGCCATTTTGAAGTAGGCCTGTCAGAGTTTTAGATTTCTGCCATTCATTTTTATGAAGCCACTTGGTTCCTAACAGATAGCCAGAAGGATATGTGTCAGGCATAGCAACATGTTTATAAATGGGAGTTGAAAAAAGCATTCAAAGTAAATTGCCACAAGGCCTGAGAACTATCTGCATTGTCAAATTGGTTGAGCTCATGTGAGAGGATATTACCGTGTCTAATTTGCTGACTTCACTGTTCACACTCACTACATGATTGGGCTGTTTTGGTGAGGGTATTTTTAATTGGATTTAGTTTTGCCACATTCTAGAGAGCACTAGGCTACCACGCACATGGCGAATGATGGGCAGCAAAAGATATTATTACTGGTTTACATTAGCACACCAGCCAGAGTCCTGCCATTTTGAAGTAAGCCTGTCAGAGTTTTAGATTTCTGCCATTCAGAACACTAGGCTGCAAATCTGAGCCTCTGTACTTTCATCAATTTAAACTTTATTCCTTCTTCCCCATAGAGTGTTCAGCATGCCAAGGTCCTTGGAGGAAGGGTGAGGTGCAGCACACATATTATTTTTGCAGGGCTTATCTGTTCTCAGGAGCTTTAAGTGAAATGTAGAATAACAGTTTGTGTTCTTGACAATAGATAGGTACAATATTTGTGAAGGTCATAATTTGTTGTGAACGAAGCCTGGAGTGGAGACATTGCTAAAGCGTCAAACTAGAGTGTGGTTATACTGCCCCCCAGGGAGTGCTGGGACAACTGGGCCTGCAATAGAATGGCTTGGTAGTATGAATAAATATGAGAAATTCATTTCCAAAGAGTGGAGACTGAGTTGCATTTGTTATGAGGCCACTTGGTTCCTAACAGTTAGCCAGAAGGATATATGTCAGGCACAGCAAAATGTTTCAAAACGGGAGTTGAAAAAAGCATTGCAGAGTAAATTGCCACAAGACAAATGAGAACTATCTGGATTGTCAAATTGGTTGAGCTCATGGGAGAGGATATTACTGTGTATAATTTGCTGACTTCACTGTTCACAGTCACTACATAATTGGGCTGTTTTGGTGAGACTTCACATCAGAAGTTACATGAATTAGTTTTGACCAATGAGGGTATGCCCTTTTAATAAATGTTACAAGTATAACCGTAGCCAATCAGGATGGAGTATTTTCTGCTGACTGCACAATGAGGTCATTCGTAGGGAGCTGCACTTAGGATGGTTACAGGTAATGTACTAACCAATGGAGAGTGCTAATGTATATTGTTCTTATAGTTTTGTATAGGTGCAAACTAACAGGGAATATGGGATTAACACATACTTGATATTTTGTGGTGTATGTCTATAAATACTGTAACTCTATGTGGGCAGGTCGAGAGCATTTTCAGTTTTCAGTTCGAAAGAGCTGACTCACCCTTTCCGTCGTAATTTGCATGTATTGGCGCTGTTTTTCTTGCAAATCGTCCACTCCATTATTGCTTCCTTGGATTGTTTTTCTGATCGTTTTTTGGGCCTACCGTACAATCACCATCACAGACATATTTGTCAAACATAAAAACATGTGGTCATTCTGATGTTCCCAAAATGCACTTTGAGTGTATGCAAAGCAGCAAAATGCTATTTGTTCTTCTTCCCTTTCTAATAGTTGATTTATTTATAGAATAAGGGCAATTTATTTAATTGGGCTCATTTTAAAAGCTGTGGAACTGCAAAATAAGTGTACAAATAAGGTGTTGAAGGTTTATGCCCACCTGTACACTTTTTTACCGCTCTTGGGTATTTAAGAAATATTTTGCTGGCAGAGTGGAAGAAAGGTGGAGAAATGTATGTCCTCCTCCCCATGCCTACTCCACCTACACAACTGTTTAGTTTATGCCTGCGTGATATCTTCATGCAGGCATAAAATTAATGGATTCATATGGAATCCACCTGCATCTAGCACTTCCAGGTGGCATTTAAATGTTCCTATGTTTACTCCTTTTGCTGTCCATTTTGTAAAAATGGAATTATGCATGCAGGTGACCCAACACCATGTAAGTGTAACACTTTTGGTTCTTTCAAGCAATAACCGCTTTTGCAAAATGAGCCTCACTTATTGAATGGTTCATATACAGAGTCTGAGTGTGGTTTATTTACAGACAGCAATTTGTTTACAAACTAGGGCAGAGGGAATTACTTAAAGTGTGCAGACTGGATAAAACCAGACCACCTGAGACCATGTGGAGTGACCCAAAATACGTGTTTATAGGGTCTCGTGATTTATTAGTTTGGACATTTGGCTCTCCATTTAGGCAGTGCCCATCACTCTTTAGAGCACCCCTTTCTTAAAACCCCCTGAATGTATCATATACTATTATGTGCAATCATAGAGAACCAATTGTAGATTGTATCACTTTTTACACCGTTTTGCTCAAATGTTGTGCTGGTAAATGCAGCATTTCAACACATTATTTAAAAAAAACATTCTCCGGGGCAATCTCCCTACATTACTTAAGGCTCCCTCACTATGCTTGGTCACTTGTGTTCATTCTTTAATTCTTGGGAGTAGGTCATTCCCATGCACTAAACATACTCACCTACCGCCACATACCTTAAATTGTTTAAAATGTTATTGCGCCCTCTGGTGCCAAGCACCTCCAGCAATAAAAGCTGCCTCTGTCTCTGGTATGAGTATAATCTTACTAGCTTTGCACAGTGATGGCTGGTGTGCCTGGCTGCTGGGGGGCAGGTGCTGTGCCCTTGTTTCTATGGTATGTGAAATATATAATGCCTGATTCAAAAACATACTCATATACATTTCTCCTAGCTTAGCGCATTTCATGCACCTGCAGCAGCGTGATTGCACATTTGGGGACTAGCCAATGTTTCTCCTGTAGAAGCTATTAGAATGGAACTCAGTTTAACTTCCCTGGCCACCTTGATAAAGATCAATAGCAGCATGCTCTATATTAAAACTATGTGCGCAGAGGAGAAGTCCTTATTATGAATGTGGAAAACTGGGATGTAAATACGACTTGCAACATTCTGTTAGAATTCAAAGGGATAAATGAGTCCTTCTTTCAACTAATTGGTTGGATCCCGAACTGGGATTATTGTATAAGTTCTATGCTTAAAACATTTAAATCACGTGCTGAAAAATGGTATTGCACAGGTGTTGGGATGCACATGCAGCGTCCTAGCATGGCCAAAATTTCAGACTATGGAAAATCTATTAGCGCATGAGAGAAGTGAAGGTGCGCTGCAGCAGGCGTGTAGGGATCGCAGTTGGGAGCTGGCCATATGATAAGTTTTCATATGAAAACATAGAGTAATCATCAAGTGTATCTCTAAGTTTGTTATTGCGGCTTAGGTAGGCCCAGCCAGGTATAGGGTTGGGTGGTATTGTAAAGCAGCACTAGAATTATAGTTATTGTAGAGGTGATAATATGGGACAATGGAGGTGCAGACCCGTGGCCGGAGTGAGGGGAATACTGAAGCACTGCCACATTGGAAGTGAGGCCTAGCATTCCCTGTTGTCAGTGCAGTAGCATGGTATAATTAAGATTTTGAATGACTTCCCTTTCTCGAGCCCCAGTAGTGAAGCAGAAAACAGTGCATTCAAGCCAAATAGATAACAGTTTAATTGTATCCAGCTGCAGGCCCTTGACGAACTCAGCTTGGAATGCGAATGGCAGAGCGAGGGTTGGACTGCCGCCTTCCCAAAGGACAAATCCATGGGGGTCAGGTTAGAGGTCTCAAGCTGCCAACATGTTCGGTTTAGATTTAGGATGCTAGCACCCTTAGAGAAAATGTCTGTCTTATTTGAGCTACCAGGTGGCTGGGGAATAGAGTACAGAAATTCATAAGAACTAGGCTGTTTAATGTGGCCTTCCAGAAAGCAGGGAGGTGTACTATGGGTGAGCAACAGATAAGAGTGGGCGAGGATCAGAACATTTTGTGATTTGGTTTATGAAGTGCAAGAGGTGGTGCCAACAAATCTAGTCCAGTGCGGGGGAGTCAATGCCGAGGCGCCTGCATGTCTGGTATCAAGAGGTGTGTATTGTTACTTCAAAAGGGCAATTTCGACCTCAGAGTTGTCTACAGAGCTCATGGTAATGACCAGGTGCACTCCATGTGACTCGGCCGATGGGGCGGGTAACATTCCAGGTAACTCGCCAATCCACTAGCTGGGAACCCAGGTGATGGACTAGGGGGACCATGTGTTGGAGGGTAGGGGTAGATTAGGATGTAGCCAATCGGTCAATGGACTATACAGGGCTATTAGTATGTGCATAGGTAGTAGCCAATGATGATGGTGGAATAACAATGCATATTGTTCACGTCATGAGTGACACGCTTTTTCTTTAAAACCATGTACCTGCTTTGAACTAACAGAGAGCTCCATGTCAGTTTGGTTCCATGGGACATTCTGATACTTTCGCCTTTCTGTATACAAAATGAACCTTGTTTTCTTTGCAAACCAGTGCACCTAGCTTTTTTCCTTAGAGGAGTGTATATTGTGGTTGTCTGGAGGTCTCGCCTTACACAGGTAATCATGATCATGTGGCCAAATTTAAATCTCTCCCAGCTTTTGCCAGAATGTATATTTCCTGCAAGAAACCACAAAGATGTGTATATCAGTTTCCGTGACCCACTTTCACAAGAACTAATGAGATTAATACATTGAAAGTGTTGGCAAACAGGGAGGCTTGGATGGGACTTGTACAGGATAAATGTACATTTAGGCTATATAGGGATACAAATCAAAATGAGCCTATCAGACATACAGTGCCCCACTATGTAAAGCATTTATCAATACATATAACTAGAGGGAATCCCAAATAACACTATAGAAAATAGTGAAATTCCTACCTTAATTTGGGAATGGATAAGATATATATTAACTGTTGTCATATCTATCTACCTTCTATTAATAGGTAAGCATTTATCAATGCCATTTTGGAAAACATTTGGAAAACATGCAGATAATTAGGAGCGAGAATTTCTGGTTAAGGTGTTAAGTTGGTTATTGGACCGCAGACCTGCAATGCTGAGAGTATGGAAGGTGGTTGAAGCCCGACTGGCCCTCAAATAATCAGCTCACTCTGTGGTTAACATATGGATAATGCAGTGGTGTATTTTGTGTTGATGATTCTGATTGTGTTTTTTTAAAACGTGCTTCTGTACTTATTTCGGATCAGATATATTGTGTGACTTTTTATATTGTTGGAATTATGTGTGTTGATTAACTGTTTTAATTGATCAATTGTTTTAAATAACATACTAATGGGGGGACTAAGGGCAGTGGGTGTTGGCCTCCTACAGTGCCCAGAGGACTACTTCTGCTGCTGTGCTGTTTGGCCATGCCCCCTTCTCCCTTTAACCAACTGACAGTTCCAACATGGCTGAATCCTGGCGGGGACTATGGGTGGCGGGTGTTGGTGTCCCGCAGGGCCCAGAGGACCGCTACTGTTGCTGCATTGTTTGGCCATGCCCCTCCTCCATTTAACCGACTTACACTCCCCACAGTGCTGAAGCCCAGCGGGACAAAGGGAGGCGGGTGTTGGCATCCCGCAGGGCCCAGAGGACTGCTACTGCTGCCATGCTGTTTGGTAATGCCCCCTCGTCCATTTAACCAGCTGACACTCCCAACAAGGCTGAAGCAAGGCGGGAACTAAGGGTGGCGGCTGCTGGCATCCTGCAGGGTGTTGCGGTATTGCACATCGCACCCCCGATGTGCTGTTGGGTCAGAAGATCACCCACCAACCCCTTGTGAAGCAAGGTGAGAACAAGCTGAAATGGGCATTGGTGCGGAGGGCACTGTGTACCACTGAGGTAGGAGATTGTTCTTTTTGAAAGGCCCTGGCTGCCTGTAACATTGGAAGCCCAATAATGGAGCCCCCACCCCCTTCACCCTTACACCCACTTTTTCTCTGCAAGTCTGCCATCCTATCCAGTTTACAAGTCAACCCAGAGCCCGAGCCCAAAGATAAATGTAAGATTTTGGTTGTGCGTCGTAAGGATGGGGGTCACCCACTGAGTAACGCAGCGGCCGTGTTATTGATATCTCCTACAACCCAGGATAGGTCTCGCTATTTTTTCTAATGACATTAACCATGCTCCTGGGGGAGCATCCAGGGGTTCCGGGGACACAAACTTCAAAAATCCCAGCAGTTCATTCAACTTCACGGGGAGATCTAACTGCTTATGTGCAGAACTCGCCAATTCCTGGGAGAATATCCTGTTGCTTTGGGAGGGAAGCGAACTGTATCAGGAGACCACTTTGGGGGGCAACTGCTTTGTAACCTGGATAGCTTCCCGGTTTTGAGCCCTGAGGAAAGGCCCCTCAAGTCAGAACCAAGGAGAACTTGCCATTAATGGTAATCTGCTTACTGCTGTAGGGAACTTGGACAGTTTGTTAATGGCAAGTGCACCTGGCACTGGAATTGAGAGGGTGCCTTCGAGCCCAGCTACAACACATTGGGCTTGCTCTCAATCAGCCTCCCTTTTGGCTTTTTGAGTTCCCACCTGCCTGTCATTCAGACTGTCTCTTCCAAATCATGCAATTGTTTACCCGGCTCCTGATTTTCTGACTTAATTGGGATCCATCACAACCCAGCATTTGTCTGGCTGTACCCACCGTGCAGAGGATCTAATGGTTACGGTGGCTGATGGAAATACTGGAGGTAAGCTGTCTCCTAGCTCTTCCTGCAGTAACTGGATTAAGAACATCCATAAAATACTCTCAGGGTCCAGTTTCTTAATCTGCCTAACCTCGTTTAGGGCTCCTAAGCCTTCAGTCTATGGAAGCCAGTCACCTTCTGTTCCACTACATAAGGAGGCCAAATCTACCCGAGGTTGTACCTGTGAGAGGGTGCTTTTCGAGCTGGCAGTCATTAAAAAAATAATAGACCTGATTGAGGCCCAGGGGAGGGGAGGGGAGAGGAGGGAGGAGAGGGTTTGTTGGGGGAGCCCACTGATATCCCTGTTTCTGCTAAGGGACCCCTTTCTTCGTGCCAACAGCGGAATACTGTATCAGGTGAAATCAATGCTCCAACGCCAACGAGACAGCCTTTGGTCAAGCATCCGGCAATACTCAATGTGGCCAGGGGTTCTCCCAGGGGTCCTATCCTGTGTATTAGGCCCTCCTCACTGGTGGACTGTGCCCCAAGTGCACGGAGAGCAAAAACCCCTAGGGAGAGGGTCACCAGTGCTCATAGCCACCGTCCAGGGGTGTGTTCATCTAAGGGCCATGCACCCGGGGACCCTGTAAATACCAATATATTACTTCACAGGGTTCCTAAGATGCCCCCCGGCAGGCAAGAACCATGGGATGCCCTTTTAAATAAATGCCTCCACTGGCTTCATACTGCTGGGGACTGTGTCTAAATTACCAGGGAAGCCATGGTCGGGTGCATTAGAATGCCTAGTGAGGGCGACAATCGTTTTGATTCTGTCAAACTGGTTCTCAGGGATGAGCGAATGACTAGGGATGTCCTGGATAGATTTGGGCATCATGATCGGGCCCCCAATAGCGGGATTGTAATTGGCTCATACCCCTGTTTAGGAACTGGTGATCAACTTAGAACTGTCCCAAGCAATAATGTTTTGTCAGGCGTGAATCTCACCCCTTTGGGAAAACACTTTTTCGGAATTGATGTAGTTTTAGGCCTGTGGAAATGAGAATGGTGTTGTTTTATAAGAAGGGACTTACTTGACTTCTGATTTCCCTGAAATTGGGAGGGTTCTTTTGTCTGAAGTACTTTATTGGAACCTTTAGAATTGTATTGATAGGATGTGCTTTGATGGCCTATGGCCGAATAAAGTGAATGTATAGATATTTTCTTTTTCTTCTTCTGTTTTTATGGTTGAAAGGTTATTGTTATAACGGTAGCACACAAAATACAAAAAATTAAAAGTGATGTATCTTACCGTTTCCAATTATCTGACCTTCCTAACTGCGCTGTTAGGTCCATTGGCCTGTAACAGTGATTCCCTAGCATGCCTTCTTCTGAATTGGCAGAGGAAACAAAGTATTACCTTTGAGTGTCCAAAGGTGCCAATTTTTTTTATGTCAATGTTTGTCTACTTCAGCAAATCAAAGTGGGAGTTGTATTTCATTGTTTTCTTTCCAGATTCCACACTGCTCAAAGAATAGGCGACACATTACTATGCTATATTGCAGGCTGTAATGGCTCGGTGAATTAAAGAGGCCATTACATGTGTAACAAAGGGGAGGGATTTCAATATGAGTGTTTAAGAATGTGATGAGTGAACAACTGTTGGAGTTTACCACTGTGACGGGAAGGGGAGCATGCTCTCACGTCTCAAGTCTACAACAACATTAGTGCATGACTCAATATCATGTTTTTTTTTATTCAGCAAATATCTCAGAAAACAATGGAAGGTGGATTTATTCATATGAGAAAGGCTACAATTACATTAGCACAGGCGTTGAGATTTTGTATTTTATGCATATGTTATATGATATGATAGGTTATTTATAACGTGCTTAATACCCAGAGGTTTCTAAGCGCGGACCCAGGGATCGGACCCAGGGATCGAACCTGTGTTGCTTTGTGTCGTCTAGCTTCCTAGGCCAGCACGTTGCATCTGAGCTATCCTCCCGAGACAAACACAGGTGGAATTACTCTCCACAGAAAGATTTGTCAGCATGAGAGCCCTAAAATCAGGACATACCCCTTTAGGGTTAGGGCTCCTCAGTTTAAAACAGAGAATGACTCACAGGCGAAGCACACAACCCATCAGCAACAGAATGCATATTATAGTCACCAACCAAAGGTGCTTTAAAACACCCTTCTTGACAGATGCCTGACCCTTACAAACCTATTACATCTCTTCTCCCCATGTAGGGAGAGTATTCTTACAGGGCATCAACAACGGTTTTCCTAATGCTGCTTTGAATGTTGTATTTCTATGCTGCAAATAGTGTTTTAAATCCTTGATCAAACAAAGGAATTTTTTGCAACACTCACTCCCAAACAGGCACTTTCAGCAGCAAGAGGAAAATTGCATGTTTTGAAGCAGACACTTTTGAAATACCCTTTAGAAGAATCTTTTTTTTAAACCCAGACAAACAGGCACAGTTGATTTGAAAGTCCTCAAAGGGAAGGCCCAAATATTAGAGGATTTATAGCACTAGTGCCCACCAGAAGGACTTTAAAGTACCCTTGTTCGCCATGTGGTTCTCACAGGTCTATCAGATCGATTCCAGTACGAAAGGTGGTAGTTTTATGTTATGTTACTGGGTCTTATATGGTGTGACTTAAGAAATGTGAATGCTATCTAGCAACATTGGGTCCTGTAAGAGAAGAACGGGTTGAGGTAAGGGGTTACTAGGATAGCAGGTGGAGATCAAGGTTGTTTTAAAATAGTGTTCACACCCCCTTTTTATTAACTGTGCAATTCCCAAGTATGACTCCAAGTATTCATCTAGCAAAAAAAAAGTTGAAAGGCATTAATGTTAGGATGAATAGACAAAGAATTGTCACAAGGAAGATAGCAAGCCATCAGTCACAAGGTGTCTGCAGAGAAGAATACACCCTTAATACTGCAAGACAATCATGAACTTGAATGAGAAAGGCAGTCACAGGCTGCTAGCCTGAACATTCACAGTGCACTGCTTGTGGCTTTATTTCCAGCATTCCTGTTTTTCCCTTCCCTTCCACTGGCACCCTGCCCATCATCTGAGAGGTGCTTCTAATACAACTGATCTTACTGTGCTATGAAGTATCTTTACTTTGGTTTCACGCTACCAATTTAACTCAATCCATTTTTTCTGTCACAACCTGTCACAACCATTCCGCCAAGCACTCAACCCTGCATTACAACAGTGCTGGCACAATTCTCGTCACGCCTCTTCACTGCGCCTAATTGTTTTTATTGTCACTGCGCCAATCATCTAAACCCACCACTACTTTCGCAACCCAAAATCTTAGGAGTTTTAAATATGCATTGCAACCTCTCTACTTTTGCATATGCAAATTCTAGCAGGCTGAATTCAAATGAATAAAAAATCTTACACATTGTTACTGGCTCCCTTTACTGGGTAGATGGTATCCTGCTTTGGGATGACAACTTTTGTTGACTATTGAATTCTTCCACAAATAAAGCAGTAGATCATGAAAAAAACGTACATTTCTTAAGGGAAGACCATTGCAAGATGTGCAGTAAAGTATTGTAAACTATCTGTTTATAATGCCATATTAACAGTAAATTAACCTAAGCCAGGGTGCCACATTAAAGGACCTCAGCCAATCAGGAAGCTCAAAATGTGGGATATACCTCAAGGTATTACCCATTTCCCGAGCCTCCTAAGAAGCTGCAGGCCGCCATCTTCCTCTCCAGTGATTTGGATAACCCACTAACCTGATATCATGCACTGCCATTCCATGAAGAAATGTTGAAGGCACCATCCTACTGGAACCTTTTTAAGACAGGACTTCAATGGATAGTTAGGGATGTTGCTTCAGTTGGGATGGGGGATGAGGCTTCAAGGCTGGGAAACATTGACCTGAGATCTGGTTTCTCTGCTGTTCTGTATTCAATTAGATCTGGCACTTGTTATGGTTTCCCTTTAGCAGGAAAACATGATGGGAGAAGATGGACAATCTTTGATGATTCTTGGTTTCATGAGCGTATCCCTTTTTGAAGGCATTGCTACACATTTCTTTTACCCCTTTAACGAAACAGGTAAGCAGAAAAGGAAGGCATAAAGAAAAAAACAGGCGTTCAATTGTTTTGTGCCTTGCATTCCCTCAAATATATATGATGTTTGCTCAACACTTTAGCTCCTGTGAAGAGAGTTATAATTCATGCACAATCAGGGCTAAAAGTTGTCAGGAATTCTACTTGAGCAGTCATGATATCTATTTGGTCTATGCAATTGGAGCCTTCTTGGAAGGCCACTGCCAAATCCTGAAACTCCCAACCCGAAGAAGTGTGAGAGAAGTGTAGGTGTCATAAACGCTGGTCTGCAAAGCCTAATCTGCAGCAGCACATCATCTCATAAAGGCAGCAAATGTATGTTAATCAAATGGATCACAAGATGACAGGTCCTCTGGGAGCGGTAGTTGTTTCCTTGTTGTGTGAGAAAGTAGCAGGTATAACCGGACCACCTGAGGTAATCTTGATTATGCCTCTGAATTGAGAATGCTTAACCCAAAAAGCAGGTCATGAACCTTTCATTATTATTTCAAAATCATGTGTTTGTCATAGGTGGGTAATTGTAAGGTAGTAAGAAGACCTAACTCCTTGAATATGTATATGGTATGCCATGTTTGAGGGCAAGAAAACAGTTTCTCATTAATACAATCCAACATTTCTTTCAGTGTATCCAGATATACTTCACCAATTGTTCCTATGAGCAGAATCCATTTAAAAGCAAAGGGAGATCTGGTTCTATTCTTCAGAAGAAGTCGTAAAATGGATGCACTGCACCTGCTGAAGGTGTTTGATGGAAGTGCCCCTAGCCACAGTTTCACTGGAAACAGTGGAGTTGTCCAGGTAGACAATATCTCCCTTAAACCAGGTGACGGGGGTGTAAGGCATTGCTGTGACATCCGAATCATGACAGGAATGGAGAATATATCCAGCAGGGTTGGGATGGGAGAGAGGTCCTAGGCGTGTAGTACTTGACTGTCCTTTCTTGTCAACATTAAAAAAAATTGTAAACACATTGACCTGCTTTTCTTGCCCATACCAATTCAACTAGTGGGAATTAAGCTGAATGCATTCTATGAAAGCGTCCTGCTTGATGGGCCCGACCTGGACATTGCATTAAGGGTTAAAATGTGTCGGGCAACTGGGAATGTCATGCCTATATCTTTGGATACCAAATCCCATGGACATCATTTGGGGGTCATCTGTGAAGGTCAGCTCAGAATGATGAAGGGCTGAAACATGAACTTGGAAAGTGCAGGTTGGCACAAGCCAAAGTTGAGCTTTTAATTCGCTGAGCTATCCATTTGTGTCACAGTATGTTGTTTAACCAATTGTGCAGTTAAAAAGAAATATGTATTACCAATCACTTTCTTCTGTCCCATTCAGTCCTTTTCAGAACAAAATATAAAACCGGTATCAGTTTAAGTTTACTAGTGGGCAAATACAACAGAGCCACAATTTCACATACCATCCTTTTCTCCCTCCCTAACTGCAGCCTGATGTCATTTGAACTTTTCCACCCCACCACATATGTGTCTCCCACTTAGTAACTCGCATCTAACCGTGGCTACAACAGCGTATGCTATATATACCCATTGCCGCATCTTATCTCACATTTCTTTCATAGCTGCGGTTATTGAAAATTACGCAGTGACAAAATTATTTCCGACATCCTAGCCTCCACAATTTCATGTGCTTTCTTCTTTACCCCTCTCCATTTCTAGCCTAATGTTATTTGAACTTTTCCACCCATCCACATAAGTGTTTCCAACTTTTTAATTCACTGCTAACCTCGGCTACAATTGTGTATGCTGTTGTTAGGCAGAAACCTGTGCAGTTCCCTCTGGGACCACTGCAAAAAGTTTAAGACTACAGGAGTTAGCAGTAAACCCAATTGGTAGCAGTCTGTACCACCCAGATTTACCTGGTAGCTGTGGCTGAGCAGTCAGACTTCTCTCAAGACGAGTTAGGCCGTATTTGGAGTATACAAGATAGGGCGATTTACACAGTAGAACAAGCAGACACTGATCAGAGCTTGGGTGTAAAGATATATAATTATTTATTTAAAAACACATCTACGGAAAACACACTGGCACTAATATGCCAAACAACTTCAATTACAGTTACTATAAGTATATATCAATCCCCTAACAATATTTCGACAAGTCTAGGTTCAACGGCACCACTTATTTGCAGACAGAGGTGAATGCTTTAACCTAGATGGCACTCTAGTATTCGTTAGAAAGGGAGAGAAAAAGGCAGGGTATGAAACCAACTTAGTATCAACACTTTTACGAAGCAAATGCAAGGCAAGCAAGGCAGGGTCTACTGTAGATCATAAAGTTCAGAGGCCAGGCCCACTCGGAGAGAGGCAAGGCAATATGTCCCAAAAGTACCACAGTGGAAATGCACTTCAAGTCTTTGTAGCAAAATGTCACAGAAAGGTTGAACCAGTTTTAGAACAAAAGTTAAGAAGGTATGGAGGCGACCCAGTGGAAAGGTAAGGATTTAAGACAGTTCACGCTAACCGTTTCAAGGGAAGCCAGGCGGACACAGTACCTTGAAAATGAAGAGACAGCTCCGGCGGGGGCAGTTGTTCCTGGTGGTGGATGCAAGTTGGGCTTTCCCAGAAGATGAGAGGATCTCGTCGTCGAGGAAAAGTTGAAGATCGTTGCACCACCAGGGAAGAGACCAGCCGCGGAGTGCTCCGTCACAAGGCTCCACCTTTTGGTCGCGGTACAGTGGTTAGTGGCTATCCGGTTGCCGGGGTGCTCAGCATGGGCAATTCGACCACTAGACGTCCTGGAAGCGAAGAAAAAGCAAGGGACCGGTTGTTCCCACCAGTCAAGGGAAGAAGACTCTCCAGCAGGGAGATCTCCTCTGTCATTGGGAAGTGGTGAGTCGGTTCAGCAGGGCTCCACCGAAGGTGTCGTCGGTGCATGTCGGCTCAGCTTTACCCTCGTCGGATTCTTAGGTCCTTTGGCGACTTCTGAAGTTCCAGTCCCAAAAGCCCTGCTTTTATGCAGCTAACCCCCATTCATTCAGCCTAGCTGTCAATCAAACATGATAAGTGGTGAGCGGGGCGGCTCACCACTCGGGCCAATCACACCAGAGTGCGACTTGAGTTGGCAAGGCAACTCAGTCCAGGGTGCCTAAACCCCCTCCCACACACCTTGTGGTACCCAGACAGAATGGCACCACTCTGGAGGGCTTCTGTGCAGAAGCCCGCCAAAAGTGGAACAAAGGGCTTAACCTTTGGTTTGGAGTTACAGAGGCGAACACATACGCCATTTTAAAAAACGAGTTCTGGCAGAAAATACCAACCGGTGGATTTATTTAAGACAAATAAACCGGTGGTATGTTAGAGACTAATGTGAAAAAGTATTAGCCTCCAACAATGGGAAGAATCCCATAGGAATATATTCGCGGTCAAATATAAAAAGTAGTATCCACTGCCACCAGCCAAAACTCGACGAGGGGGGACGGGACAGTGCCCCCTCGAACAACAGACCCAGGGGTAATCGAATTACCCCTACCAGTACGTCCACAATAGGATGGTTTGTAATAGTTCTGTTAGTAAATTTAGGTCTAGTAAAGCCAATTGTGACTTTACATGCCCTGGGAGACAGCAGTCAGTCCCAGGGTATGGTGTCTACGGTGTGGATCCTCTAGGACACCCCAGTGTTACGGCACGGAGGGTGCAGTGTAACACACATAGCAAAACACATGAGGCCCTATGGGGTAAAAGACCCCATAGCCCATAGAACACATTGACAATCAAAGAAATCAACCACATTCATGTCCAACAGTGGGAGGAAAAAGAGTCTCATTCTTGGCAGGATGAAAAAAAAAAACTCCAGAAATCCAGCAAAGCTGCTGGGGGACTCACTAGGTTAGGAAATTCAGCCTAAACAGAGAATTCTCCCTAACAGCTGTATATACGGATATCTCACATTTCATTCATAGCCATGGTTAATGAAAATGTCTTTGTGGCAAACTTCTTATTTCCAATGTCCCAGCTGCCACAATTTCACATGCTGTCCTCTTTCCCCCACCTCTAGCTTGATGTCATATCATGCTTCGGCCCCTCTCCGCCCCCCGAAATGTTATTTTTTCCAGTTTTCGTTTTGTGTAGCCGTGGCTATTTCCTGTTATAACCGTGGTGTTCTCTCACATCAAGCAAACATTTTCCTCTATGGGAAAATGAATGGGGACAAACCCAAAACTGCGTTTTTTTTTCCTACTAAATTCTTAATTTTTTTCCAAATCTTTCGCACATGTCCAGTGTGGACAGGCCCATCAGTACAAATTTGTCTAAAAAACATCAGCTAAATCCGTCCTTGGGATCCTCCTGCCCAGCAATTAGCCTGTGGCCTCCTTCCCTAGAACCCCTCAGCCCTTCCCTCCTGGGATCACCAGCACTTGACCATACCTTGCTCTGTTCCCGACCATCCCTTCTGTATCTCCTGCACATCTGTTCACTGCACTTGCCCGTTCGAATGCCACAAGGACTAGTAGGACCACATTTTTATATTTACTGTTCTATTTTCCATTGTATCTACTCACCTTGTCTCCTTTCCACTTGCCTCGTGATGCTTAGAAACACCATTTTGTTGTATAAGCACCCAACAAGTGCCCAATAAAATAAATAGGAGTCAAAGGTTATTAGCAATTAGTTATGCATATCAACAATCACCTTAGCTAAAGTGTGATGACTGCTGTACTATAATAAATATATATATGTGCATATTTCCACTCATACTGCCCTTCATGTGGTGCACTGTGCCTGCTTCCAGCTGTTGCTCTGCTATAAGGTTAAGGGCTAACCAATTAAACATGCAACTAATGTTTTGCTTGTTGTCACTGTAAACTTGATCACACACAGCTTACATAGCAAAACTGAAAACACAGAGCACTCGATTCAACTTTAACGTGCAATAGCATATTCAATTTAAAACAGTTTATATTCCACATGTTAACCAGCATGGACTTATAAAAATAACTTTAAAAGTCAAACACTCATCTTTATGCTCCACACATTCCACCCCTATGCATGGACCTCCTCAGGCGAAGTGAATCAATTTGTTTTGACTGAACCTACTTCTATTTCCACTCATTTTAGGAAGCCGTTCTATTTAAAGTCATGTGACTCACCCGTAAGGTTACCATCTAAATAGCTAAAATCATAGCACCCATCTTGGACCTGTTTCCTAATACTAGTCCATTTGGACATTCGTGGAAAATGATCTTGTATAATCTGTTTTCACAGACTGATACCAATTTTGGCTCTCTCATGAGTAATTGTAATTGTACTGAATAGTACTTATTTTTTCTTGTTCACGCGATCTGCCATATATTGTAATCTTTTCACAACAGTGCGTGTACAGAGTGTTGGGCTGTCTGTTATGTCCGCCTTGCATCCCGCTACGCGGTGACTCAAGGCGTCTAATAAAAGCCCCGCCCCCACTCCGGAGAGGCAGTTCTGGGGCAGAGCACCCAGCTGAGTGTGTCGGTGTGATTTATGCTCCTGCTGGAGCTGAGCAAGCGAGGCCTTCCCGCGAGGGCCTAGCCTCCCTGTCCTACGCCGATGCCTCGGCCAGGACAGGACACACCACTGGCGATGAGGGACGTGAACCCGACGGCAGGCGTGCCGAGGCAAACAGCTGTTAGCACCATCACGCAACCGCGACATTTTTGGAAACACAGTGGCGGGGGCACACAAATCCCCACCCACCCAAAAAAAAAAAAAGATTTTCTTCAAAAAAAATGTTGTTTTTCTGTCTCTGGGAAATTCATTCCTCTACTGCTTGGGCCTGATAAACCTCTCCTGACCCACTAACATCATTGGATCAGCCCCTACACGCAGCCGCACGGCACCAGGAGCCATCAACACTATGCAACAGGATCCTGACTGGGGAGAAGGTACCCCACTCACGCCCCACACGTGGACACATACTACGAAAGATGAGATTGCACCTATTACTGAACCTGGGGGAAGAAGTGTTACGCATCTTCAATTCTCTGACAATAGATGACGGCCTGGATGTCTACCAGCAAGCGAAGGATGCCCTAATGGCCCATTTTCTCCCACAGCTCAACCCAGATTCCGAGACATTCATATTCTGTACAACGATCCAGCTGGAAGAGGAGACGCTTGACACATACCACACCAGACTGCGTAAGCTGGCAATATCGTGTGAATTCACAGACATTGAGAATGAAATCCGAAGACAACTCATCAACGGTATCCAGTCAGAAAAACTGAGGAGGATAGTACTCAGTGAGAAGGGCATTTCGTTGACACGGATCCTTGAACTGGGGCGCCAGAGGGAACTAACCCACGCCAGAGCAGCACACATGGGCACAACCCTTCAGAAACTACAGCCAGCCCTTGCATCGCCTTTGGTGGCCCAGATCACAAATTGCCAATCTACAAGGGATGAGACCGGTGGACACTACACGCACTTCAGGTGGCAGCCCCGATCCCAGGGACCCATGGAATGTGGGCGGTGTGGAGGGCCTGGCCATGGAAGACGCAACTGCCCGGCTCAGGGGACCACGTGCGGCGCATGTGGCAGGAAAGACCATTATGCCAAGGTATGCAGGTCATCAGGCGCACAGTAACAGGCCCGCAAGCACCCCAGGAAAAGAGTGGGGGTAAGAAAAAGAAACAGGCCAGCGCCCGGCGAATCGAAACCACAAACTCCTCCACGGAGGACGAAGGTGATGATGCGGCACATGCCCAACAAGACTCCATGAACGAACAATGGAAAAAAGGGAGAAAAGTCTACCTGGTGTCAGCCCCCAACCATGGAAATGCCACGCCAAGGAAGAAGCTCAGAAGACAAAATGCCAGGTGACGATCCAGAACCAGCAGGTACTGATGACAATAGACACCGGGGCCTCGGTAAACGTGATGCCACTGACCACGTTCAGGACACTCCAGCCCCAACCTGACCTGAAAGCGATGGACACGCTACTATTTGCATATGGGTGCAAGTCCTCACCACCCATAGTAGGCAGGTTCCGTACCACCATCAACCGCGGCGAGAAGGCGCTACAATCAAAGATCTACGTAGTGAACGCAGGCTTCGAATGCCTCCAGAGTGGAGACGCAGCTAAAGACCTGGGGCTGGTGAGTTTCATCTGCGAAGTGACTGACTCACGAGAGGTCTAGAACGTGCTAGGAAAATATCCCAACCTACTCAAGGGGCTAGGGTGCCTGAAGGGGAAATCGATCAGGCTACACATTGACGAGACAGTCCAACCAAGAGCAGTACGACACAGAAGGACGCCGCTTCACATGCGCGACCAAGTGTAGAAGGAACTAAGGGCACTGGAGAAAGCTGGCATAATCGAAAAGGTGACAGGGCCCACGCCTTGGGTCTCCCCCTTGGGTCACGAAGAAGCCAAAACAGCCTGGCAAGGTAGGAATATGCATAGAATTGCGCCTATCAAACACAGCAATTAAGCGGGAGCACCATATCATCCCGACGCTGGACGAAATAGTGGCAGACCTCACCGGGTCCAGGATATTCTCCAAGGTAGATTTGAACGCTGGCTAGCACCAGTTGAAGCTACACTAGGACTCCCGGTACATAACAACATTTTCAACGCACATTGGCCTTTGCAGGTACAAGCACCTGAGTTTTGGGATCTCTTCGGCCGCCGAGGTCTTCCAGCAAACAATACAGGTGGTGATCCACGACATACCAGGGGTCTAAAATGTCAGCGACGACATTCTGATTCATGCCAGAAACAGAGAGGAACACACAAAAAGACTCCACATGCTCCTTGGCAGGTTAGAAAGCGCAGGACTGACGATTCATAAAGAAAAATGTGAATTCCTGAAGGACGAGATATCATTCTTTGGGTACACGTTCAACAGCACAGGCATCTCATCCCAAAAAGTGGCGGACATCCAAGCTGCCACCCCCCCACCACGCCGATGGAAGTGCGCAGTTTCCTAGGTATGGCCACCTACTGCGGGAGGTTCATCCCAAATCTGGCCACGCTCTCGGAGCCCCTTTGAGAACTCACAATGGCCAGCATAAAGTGGGAGTGGGGACCTGCCTGTCAAGAGGCATTCGAGCACATAAAAGCATCATTGTCAGCCGACACCACAATGGCCTATTACGACACTGCACTTCCAACTGAACTGTACGTGGACCTGAGCCCCGTGGGCCTAAGGGCAATCCTCACACAAGTGACAAAAACGAGTGAACAGAGGCCAATTGCCTATGCCTCCAGGGCACTGACACCGACGGAGCAACGATACTCCCACATTGAAAAAGAGGCAATAGCCATGCTATGGGGTTGCCAACACTTCCACCTACATCTGTACGGCTGAAAATGTACAACTTGTAGAGACCACAAACCACTGCTCCCCATATTCACAGGCACGTCCTCTCATCCTCCGGCCCGGATCGCCAAATGGCTATTGCACCTCCAACAATATAACTTTGAACTCGCATACCAGCCTGGCAGTGGAAACCTGGCAGACTTCCTGTCAAGACACCCAAGAGCGGCAACACCTAAGGAAGTCCACGTGGCAGAGGAAACAGAGGAACACATCAGTCAGGTGATACACACCATGATGCCTCGAGCAATCAGCCTGGACGACATTATTGAGGCCACACAAAAAGACCCCCGTTGCAACCTAATAAAGGATACGATCAACTCAGAGGAATGGAGGTCGTTCCTGCGGAACTTCCACAACAAGACAGCAGAGGCAAAAGTTTTCCTCACAGGGGTCTTCATGATCCGGCAGGACCTCTCCATCACGGAAGAAGGACTCCGCCTCCGTAGAACTCGAATCATCGTCCCCCTGAGCCTTCAAGACAAGATTGTGGCGTTGGCACACGAGGGACTCCAAGGGATAGCATGAACCAAAAGCCCAGATCAGGCACCGCGTATGGTTCCCCCAGATAGACGACAAAGTTGAGCAGTTGGTCAGCACTTGCCTCCCATGCCAGGTAACAGGGGCGCCGCCCAACCCGGAGCCCATCCAATCGGCAGTGAGAGGGTCCGGCAGATGGGACGCAATAAGCATAGACTTCTGCACATTACAGGAAGGCATCTACCTACTGGTGGCCATTGACGACACTCCTGGTACCCGAAAGTCGAGATTGTCAACTCCACGGCAGCTGAGGCAGTCATACCCGCGATTGAAAAAATGTTTGCAACGCACGGACTACCAAGAAGAATCAGGAGCGACAATGGCCCACCGTTCCAAGGGGAAAAGTTCAAACAATATCTCAAATAGCTCAACATCTGCTATCACCACATTATGACGAGATGGCCGCAGGCAAACAGCGATGTGAAACACTTCATGGGGACAATTAAAAAGGTACTGGGCCTGTCACGTGTCAATGCTAACCCATGGCAGGTCGACCTCTACCGATTTCTGCGGAACTACGGGGTCACACCGCATAGCACGACAGGCATACCGCCGGCAGACCTGATGTTCGGCACCCTCATAAACTCCTCCATACCACTTCACCTGAGTAGGGGCCCGGACATGCTCGACAAGGAGCAAACCGAGTCAAGAAGGACAGGAGCCAACGCCCACATGAGCGTCAATAGGCGCGCCAAGCAGTCCGATCACCGAGTGGGCGATCAAGTGGTCATGATGCAGAATCCGTCCAAATCCAAACTGGACACCCGCTATGACGCAGCCCCGTGGACAATCAGCAAACGGCAAGGCACGATGAAAACCGCAAAAAGGGGGCAAAGGCAAGTGACGAGAAATGCATCATGGTTTAAGGCAGTGCCAAGGAGATTGTGGGCAGATGGAAAGTGTCCCCCAGAAGGTGAATATGATCCACCGAGAGACGAGGGACCAGAGGAACCGCACAGCAGAGAAAGCTTGGGCGGAGGAGCCGAGGAACTACTGAGCGAACCAGAACTGGGCGAGCAGGACAATGAAGGTGAGCAGCCCGAAGGGACACTGGGGCCCAGTTCCAAGGGTGGGCGATATGAGTTACGAACCGCTACCAGGCCTCCCGCCAGGATCAGAGACTATGAATGGTAGATCACGCCCCAAGTGACTCGATAAAAGGGGGCAGCCCGTTGGCTGAGAAATGTATGTGATTTGTGTTGTTCAGTTAAAATAAAGGAGGCAGTTCCGGGCAGAGCACCCAGCTGAGTGTGTCGGTGTGATTTATGCTCCTGCTGGAGCTGCGCAAGTGAGGCTTTCCTGCGAGGGCCCAGCCTCCCTGTCCTACGCCGATGCCTCGGCCAGGACAGGACACAACACTGTCATCAACCATGAAGACTAGCAGTAATGGGGCGGCATTAATGCTTGCAAAAACCACCATAGTTTCTCTAGGGATAATCTTGCATAGTTAAAGCATTGTACGCCTTGGAAATTTTAACGTTGGTACTGCCCTAGTGGGCTCAATGTGCTTCCTTCGTAAAGTGACCAGTGATACACAGTACCAAAAGAAATCTAAAGTGCAATTCTGAAAATGATCTTTACTTTCAAGACCATTTTTAAAATGACTGCCTTGCAACCCCAACATCCATTTGTGATTTTGTATGTCGACTCTGCAGGATACTACAATGCTGCAAACCGTACATGCAGATCGGATCACTAACATGCCTGATTTCATTCAATCGGCTCAGTAAATAACGTATAACTGTCATATTAATTACACAATTGTCTAGCTCAGTGCTATATATCCGCCCTAGTGGGCTCAATGTCATTTCTGTTTAAAGTGACACTTGCTTATATAAAGTGCATGTCTGAATGTAAACAATATAATCTGAATCTCTTTCTTAACCAGCCCATTATCATCAAAGCTCCGTGTATGCACAGTGTTACAACATTGTATAAACAAAAATAAACAATAATCAAACATAACCTGAAGTCAAAACGTTAGCTAGGTGAGTCAACTTCAATATCTGACACTTAAATGTAATGCTACCATCCTGCACAATGTTACTATTTAACATCATATACTATGTACCATAAAGTGACCACACAATATGGAGCAAGTATCATCTTCATTATCCAATTGATAAATTTGTTCTTTTCATATGTAACAACACTCTTCCGGGCTATTCTATAGACAACACGTTTCAAACCTACGGGGGTGATGTAGATAATACTATTGGCCATTTACCTACTAATCATCTCTCAGATGGATAGATAACTCTTCCCCAGTATTATGTCCCCCAGGCTTTTTAGTGTTAAACATTATGATCAATTTTTATTCAAGGTTTCACAATTTGCGTTCACTACTGACTTTCCTCTTGTGTATTGGTATATGTGCTAATGCAAAAAATCTCATCAATGATACATCGCTACCATGTCTCAAAAATATGCAAAATATACAGCTAGAGGATAGTTACTGTCACCATTGAGTATTGCCCTGTAGTATTGCAAAATTCGTATCTTGAGTTGGCAAATAGTGGACCCGATGTACACCAACACGGACGGGCACATGATGCTATAAACCACACATTTGGTCAGGCAGTTGATCTTTTGTTTGATTTTGCATATTTTGCTGCCTGTAGTGCTAACCTGTATTTTATCTTTTTTAATAGCATATATACATATCTTGCAATTGTTGCATTTGTCAAACCCATTCTGTTTAGTTCTCTCCTTAAGCCAGTTTTGAGCGCTATTGGTATTGTGCGTACTAGGTGAGATAAGATCTTTCAATGATTTAGCTTTTGCAAAAGTAATCTGTGGCATATGTAAATATATATATATTCAGTGAAAAAACTTTGTTAAAAGGGACGTTATGGTTCAAAGTAAAACCGAAAACCCCTGAAATTCGGATAAGCAACCATAACTCGCGCCACCGTGCACTACTAACACTAACACCCAGGACATCAAAGATGACATCACAAACACGTGTATGGGGTTACTGTTGGTACTCTTGTTCAGAGAGGAATTGCAATAGCATTTCGGTGCTGGACTGTCCATGTGGGCGGGACAAACACTGATATACAAATGGTTATTTCCCATCTGTGAAAGGTACAGTGAACAAAAAGCATGTGCTGCAAACCCTCATCTCAGAACGCCTGCTACCTTTTTTGAAATATTTGCAAGGAACTTGGGGTTGGTCACCCTGAGTCCTGGGGGCAACCAGACATGGACTCCCTGCTCACTGTGCTCAGAGAGGCACAGCTTCACCTCACTGATGAGGCCCAACAAGGCTGAAACACGTGTATGGGTTGCTGTTGGTACTCTTGTTCAGAGAGGAATAGCCATAGCATTTTGGTGCTGGACTGCCCATGTGGGCGGGACAAACACTGATATGCAAATGGTTATTTCCCATCTGTGAAAGGTACAGTGAGCAAAACGCGTGTGCTGCAAACTCTCATCTCAGAACAGGTTATCATGCCATGTTCTTTCTGAAGAGGAGCGCCTGCTGCCTTTTTTGAAGTAAATTTAAATAGTGTGTCCCATTTCCCCTTTGAGGTTGGCTGTGAAAATAGCAGTTTTTTGGGTTTTTTGCAGATGCTTGACAGACACCTGTTATTTTGTATTTTCTTTTTTTTTACTTTACTACTAAAATCTTCACATAACCTTCTCCAAAGCAACCCTTACATTCCAAAACAGCATGGCATTTCCCAAAAAAGATAAAGAAATGCCATCTTCTTTAAAATAAACAGCATTACTGGAATCAATATTCTCATTATTACTGAAAAACATACCAGCTCTAAGCATGAAAGCACACATGCCTCGGTTGATTGCACACCTAGCAATGTTTTGCTGAGGACAAAAAACAGAACTATTGTCCTATATTGCCCTAGGTAGTAATGCAGAAAAAATTACTTTGGCATTTGGAAGGATGTTCATTACTACTTGAACCAAGTGTTCCAAATCTGCCAACAAATTAGGGGCACTGACATAGCCCAAATGGAAAGCACCATAGTGCAAAACTACCACATGGGGACTGTTCATCCTGCCCATATCTTCACAAACATATACAATTCCCTGTACACTGCAATCAGGCACAGAGCTCCACACCACCTCCACTCCTTTAACATCAAAATGGTTTGCCACATGCCTGCATTGAGCATACTGCTGTAAACCATGCACAAACATATCTCCAAGCACCAACACCCTGACTTTCTCCACCTCTGCCATCGTCACTACACACAGACTCTTTCAACACAAATCCACAAACTCAACATCTGATTGGCTGATCCCTACAGGTCCCTTTCCATGCTGCATTTGCTGGAAAACCCCGGATGTAGCACGCCCTGTCCGTGGTCAGCGCAGTGTCTGCGGACCACGTAACTCTTAAACAGCCCTTCTACCCTTTCCACTTTACTCTCTCTGCCATTCCCTCATTGGATACAGCTAGGCAGTCACACAACCGTCCACCAATCACATCCAAGACCTCTACGTCTAACTCCATCATCATAGTTCAGCATTTCAATGTACTGCTGATCACTCTGAGTACAAGTCTCATATCATTCGAAAGCACCTACTACAAAAACTACTGTACAAGTCTCCAGAATTTCTACTTGCAGCTGCATGGATATCCACATGCATGAATACAAACTACAGGTATGCATATTTTATTCAGAGTGCATGTACAACTCTTATGAATGGACTAAACAGAGTAATGCCACTAAACCTGTATAACCTATAAAATTAATTTATTGCAATTTTTCCCATCTGCTATAATCAACTGTCACTTCCAAACCTGTCTGCTATCTACAATTTATTAACACACACACCTATCTAAAAAAGTATAATAATATTAGAAGATGACAGAATAACAGTATAATTGTGGAAAAAGACTGATATTATATTATAAAATTACACACAGCCAGGAAAAGGTCATGCAGCTTCATACACTCACACACATAGACACTATCATTGAAAAGCTCCCAGCTGCAATAACACCACTGCCTGTAAATCACGTCCTTCTGCTTTATTACCAACACCTTCACAAATGCATACATTCCATGCTTTTCTCTACAGTTTCTGCCATTTACCTTATAAAAATTGCAAAATATATTATTATTTCTTCTTTCTCCTAACATTCTATAACACAGCTTTGAAAACCAAGTGAATTTCATACACTTAATATTCTACTCATTTGCAAAGCATGTTGAACTAACATATTGTAAATAAAATATAAAGGCTGCACATAGTCAAATGAAATGCATGCATATACAACGTTAAGATAGCAAACAAGAATACTAATACAAAAACATAAAAATCAACGTGTAAATTAACATCAGTGTTATAAACACACAAAATTACTAACTTCTTTCTTTTACAATTGCAGTGAAGACCACTCTCCTGAAAAGCAGCAGCATCTGAACTACAAACAACATCTCTAAAGAAACCTGTTCATTCCACAAAAAAAGAGTAAGTACAATACTACCTTAATATTCTTACTGTTACTCAAAAACACTGTGTGGTTCATTAATGTAATTGGTGCACCAAGAAAACTGAGATTTCTGAACCATTCTGCCCACAAATCCCTATTTATTAAACAGGGATTAGCAGGCAGAATGGCACACAAATCCCCATTTTTTGGAACACAAATAACATAACTCAACCCCTAGAATATTAGTATTACAAAACAAAGAACTGTTTTAATTTTATACCATTAGATTTACTATTAGTGCTTCTCCTCGCCACTAGCTCACTTTCTACTGTCATCTGAACCACAATATCGTAACACACAAATAGAAGAATAGCCTTCCCAACTAATTGTAGCTGCCCAATGCACAATCACACACCACTGCATACATCTTTACCATCACACTCAGACACTCATGCACACAGCACTCATACATTGCAGAACAGCCCAACCCATACCTTTCTTTTTTTTCAACAGACCCCAGAGAATGCCTACCAAAAAGCAAGTCTGTATAAAGCAACACAGAAATAGAGCAAATGAAAATAAAAGTGTCCAAAATAAGCATCCATCTTTAGCAGAGTTTGTACAAAAAGTTCAAACAAAACAGCTAATACAGTCATTTAGCAAAACAAAACAAGCTTCCAGTACAGAAACGTTGCCTCCTCTATCAAAATATAAAACAAAACAGAAAATGATTAACAAGAATTCATTCAGCTACCACTAATGCTAAAACTGCTCATATAAATCTTGATATAGTGGCAAGTAACCATACCAAAAAAAGTATTTTAGCAAAAATGTTCCACCACAAAGTCCTTCAAAATCTAATAAAACAGGAGACAAATCATGCACAACCCTTAAAACCTACCGTAGAAAATTAATCATAGAAGCTTTGATAGACAGTGCAATCCTTCTCAAAAGAAAGTTATTTATTAAAGTGTTAAACAGAATGAAACCACTAACAAAACTAACTACTAAATTACAGAAAAGACTTCTCAATAAACGGAATGTCAACAAAAATAACTTCTTAAATATCTGTGGAGGTGAATCGAGTCAAATCACAAGCACAAAACCATATTTTAATGAAAAAACATACAAACAAAAGCAAACAAACACAATTGCCATACATAGCAGTGGACGGGGTTATGAAAAACATAATATTACCATAATGCAACAAGAAATACTGCTTACAAAAATATCCCCTGAAAACTCAGTATTACCTCTCCATTCAACTGAACCAGAATGTCCAGTATACAAATGGCCATGCACGTCAATATGTAACATTGCCAAAAAATCTTTCAAATCTTTACGCCAGTTTCTCAATCAGTATGTGAAAGGCAAAGACAAAATAAAAATGAAACTGCTGCAAAATATGGATACCTGTCCAGTGCGCAAATACACAGGACTGCAAGGACATTCATTAGCCTGCATTTCAGGACCTATTTGCAAAAGCACCTTCCATCATATCAAAATGATATCAACACATCATTCAACTATATGACATCTAGACTATAAACTGCACTATGCTAAAAGTCCTGCTTTAGCACTAGCCAATTTAAATAACAATCTTCTACATGGTACAGCCAAAGCCACTTACAAAATGCATTAGCTTTACAACAGACTAGCAACAATTGTACAGATGGCAACCTTCGACTACGCACATACAAAAAAGAAATAGTAACATTTAAAAGTACATCCGCTGAAGTACCAAACCATGTGTGTGTGAGTTGCCGCAGAACTTTTTATAAAAGTAACACAAAAACTATAGATGTAACATACAAATTGGAAAACAATGAAGATTCCAAATTGTTTGAATGAGCTCTGTACCTTATAGCAGAAAACAAATACAAAATAACTGACCCCTTAATACTTTGCGGTTACTGCACTACACAACTTGACAACAATCAAACTCCTTCAAGTGCTATAACAAATAATTTGGAATTATCCCCACTACCAAAACCCCTGCAACAACTGAATTTATATGAGAGCATCATAATTCAAACAGTGCACCCATTTCAAGCAATAATACACCTTCAACCAAGCACAGCAAAATTACCTCCCACTGAATTGGTGAAAGGCATTTGTGGCAAAGTAGTTTATTTAGCATTAGATCTAAAAGAAAATGTGCACACTCTGGGAGTGCAAGGTCCAATAGAGCAATCTTTAATTGTCTCAGTAAATGGTGTACCTACAAAAGACAAAAGAATTTGGCAACAACTCGTAGACTTACATAAAGTTAGACAAGCCTTGTAAAATCTAAAAGACAATAATGAATACTACAAAGAAATACATATTGAAGAAAACTTATGGGAAACAACTGAAATAATTCAAGAGTCACCAGAAAGTGGTCAATTTTAACTTCTAGATCCTGCTACAGTATCCAATATTTTAGACCATTATACAATTCATCCATTACACTCTAATGACACCATAGATGATGCACTAGAAACATACCAAATGCGACAAACCAAAGGATCACCAATCAGCATATGGGAACAATGTATAGAAGCACGTGCTTTTCCTCTACTCTTTCCTACTGGCAAAGGAGGAAGATACGATGATAGACCTATTCAGATAACAGTATCAGAATACCGTTCATTACAAATGTATTCTGAAGATCCCAGATTTAGACAAAATGTGGAATACATATTCCACCTACTCTTTAAAAGTGAACTAGCAACACTATGTTACGGAGTTGCACACACATTGAAATCAGGAACCCACTTTCAAAATATGTCAGCTACGCAATTACTACAAAAAGTACAAGAAAAATATGATGTTTTACAATCAAGCATTACAAATCGGTTAGCAAACATGCGTGGTACTAAAGAGTACTGGTTCCGACGTCACAGAGATGTACGTTGTATGATAAGAAACCTTGGCCCACCCACTTGGTTTGTTACATTAAGTTGTGCAGAATCTGCATGGGAAGATTTACATGATTTCCTACGCATATCATATAAAAACAAAACAAACATAGATATAACACCTGGAGAACTTTGCTCTGTAGATCCTATTAATGTTTCAAGATATTTCCATCATCATTTCATTGCTGTGCTACACTTTATTTGTAATAAAATTGTTCCTCCCTCGGAGAAGTGCAACACTTATTTTGGAGAAAAGAATACCAAGCCAGAGGAGCACCACATATCCACATGCTTTTATGGATTAAAGATGCTCCGAAATTTGGTCAAGACAGTGATGCCACTGTTTTACAGTTTATTGAAAAATATGTCACATGTGAAATTCCATCAGAAGCAACACATAGTGATCTTCATGCACACATTGTACAATTTCAAAGACACAAATGTGAAAAATATTGTCGTCGCAAATACAAAAACAAAGGGAACACTACACCAAATGATGCTTTGATTTCCCTAGACCAGTTACAGAAACAGGTGAAGTGAACAACTTCATGTCTTCAGTTAGACATAGTGTTAAAGGTAAATCACCTAAGAACACATATTACATAAAAAGAACAGAAGAAGCTAAATATATCAATGATTACAATGGAATCATTGCCCTCTTATGGAATGCAGACATATATGTGCAGTACATTGAAGACAATTCCACTGCAGTTGCACGATATGTTACAGCCTACTTGACAAAAGCAAAAAAAAACAGAGCTTCAAGAGTTCTGGAATGACCTATCATCAGACAAAACACTGTCTCAGAAATTGTACAGCTTAGGCATAAAAATGCTCCCTCATAGAGAATGTGGCTGCTATGAAGCTGCAGATCGTTTAACCGGTACTGCTTTGTATGGAACATCTGGAAATATATTATGGCTAAGTCTTGGTCCTGCTAAACCTAGAAAAAGAGTTCTAGAAAAATAGAAACAATAGCCAAAAATGATCCCAACAGCCAAGACATTTTGAAAAACAATTTGCTGAGTCACCCTCCTGTTCCCCCATCCCCGCTAAAGCCCTGTGTCTCCCTCCCACTCCCCCCACCCCCAGCTCAAGCCCCTTGTCTCTCTCCCGTTCCCCCCAACCCCCGCTCATGCCCTGTGTCACCCTCCTGTTCCCTCCACCCCCGCTAAAGCCCCGTGTCTCCCTCCACTCCCCCCACCCCCCGCTCAAGCCCCTTGTCTTGCTTCCGTTCCCCCCACCCCCCACTCATGGCCAGTGTCTCTCTCCCGTTCTCCCCACCCCCCGCTCATGCCCCGTGTCTCTCTCCCGTTCCCTCCACCCCCTGCTCATGGCCTGTGTCTCTCTCCCATTCCCCCACCCCCCGCTCATGCCCCGTGTTTCTCTCCCGTTCTCCCCACGTCCTGCTCATGGCCCGTGTCTCCCTCCCGTTCCCCCCACCAGCCGCTCATGCTCTGTGTCTCCCTCATGTTCCCCACACCCCCCGCTCATGCCCCGTGTCTCACCTGTTCCACCCCACCCCCGCTCATGCCCCGTGTCCCCCTCCTTTTCCCCCCACCCGCCGCTCATGCTCCATGTCTCCCCTGTTCCCCCCGCCCCCCGCTCATGCTCCATGTCTCTCCTGTTCCCCCCCACCCCGGTCATGCTCCACATCTCCCTCCTTTCCCCCCTACCCTCGCTCATGCCCCGTGTCCCCCTCCTTTCCCCCCAACCCCCGCTCATGCCCCGTGTCCCCCTCCTTTCCCCCCCACCCCCGCTCATGCCGTGTCTCCCTCGTGCTACCCCCCCACCCCCCTCATCCCCCGTGCCTCCCTCATGTTCCCCCCACCCCCACCCATGCCCCGTGTCTCCCTTGTGTTACCCCCGCTCATGCCCCGTGTCTCCCATATTCCTCCCCATCCCCGCTCATGCCCCGTGTCTCCCTCGTGCTACCCCCCACCCCCCCTCATGCCCCGTGCCTCCCTAATGTTCCCCCCACCCCCACTCATGCCCCGTGTCTCCCTCGTGTTACCCCCCACCCCCGCTCATGCCCCGTGCCTCCCTCCTGTTTCCCCCACCCCCCGCTCATGCCCCGTGTCTCTCTCTTGTTCCCCCCACCCCCCGCTCATGCCCCGTGTCTCCCTCCTGTTCCCCCCAACCCCCGCTCATGCCCTGTGTCTCCCTCGTGCTACCCCCCACTACCCCCTCATGCCCCGTGCCTCCCTCATGTTCCCCCCACCCCCACTCATGCCTCGTGTCTCCCTCGTGTTACCCCCAACCCCCGCTCATGCCCCGTGCCTCCCTCCTGTTCCCCCCACCCTCCGCTCATGCCCCGTGTCTCTCTCTTGTTCCCCCCACCCCCCGCTCATGCCCTGTGTCTCCCTCCTGTACCCCCCACCCCCCGGTCATGCCCTGTGTCTGTCCTGTTCCCCTCACCCCCGCTCATGTCCCGTGTCTCCCTCGTGTTACCCCCCACCCCCGCTCATTCCCCGTGTCTTCCTCCTGTACCTCCCACCCCGCTCATGCCCCGTGTCTCCCTTGTGTTGCCCCCCACCCCCCGCTCATGCCCCGTGTCTCCCTCCTGTTCCCCCACCCCTGCTCATGCTCCGTGTCTCTCTCTTGATCCCCCCACTCCCTGCTCATGCCCTGTGTCTCCCTCCTGTACCCCCCACCCCCCGCTCATGCCCCGTGTCTCCCTCCTGTTCCCCCCACCCCCCGCTCATGCCCCATGTTTCCATCGTGTTACCCCCCACCCCTACTCATGCCCCGTGTCTCCCTCGTGTTCCCCCACCCCCCGCTCATGCCCTGTGTCTCCCTCGTGTTCCCCCCACCCCCGCTCATGCCCCGTGTCTCCCTCGTGTTACCCCCCACCCCTCGCTCATGCCCTGTGTCTCCCTCCTGTACCCCTCACCACCCGCTCATGCCCCGTGTCTACCTCATGTTGCCCCCCACACCCCGCTCATGCCCCGTGTCTCTCTCCTGTTGCCCCCACCCCTGCTCATACCCGAGTCTCTCCTCTGTTCCTCCCACCCCCCGCGTCACTCCCCTGTTCCCCCCACCCCCATGCTTGTGCCCCATGTCTCCCCTGTCCCCTGTTCCCTCCCACCCCCCGCTCATGCCCTGTGTCTCCCTCCTGTTCCCCCCACCCCCCGGTCATGCCCCGTGTCTCTCCCCTGTTCCCCCCACCCCCCACTCATGCCCCGTGTCTAACTCGTGTTGCCCTCCACCCCCCGCTCATGCCCCATGTCTCTCCTTTTGCCCCCCACCCCCAGCTCATGCCCCGTGTCTGTCTCCTGTTGCCCCCCACCCCCCGCTCATGCCCCGTGTCTGTCTCCTGTTCTCCCCACCCCCGCTCATGATCCGTGTCTGTCTCCTGTTCCCCTCACCCCCTGCTCATGCCCGTGTCTCTCCCCTGTTCCCCCCACCCCCGCTCATGCCCCCTGTCTCTCCCCTGTTCCCCCCACTCCCACGCTCATGCCCCGTATCTCCCCTGTTCCCCCTCACCCCCCGCTCATGCCCCGTGTCTCCCTCCTGTTCCCCCCACCCCCTGCTCATGCCCCGTGTGTCTCCCCTTTTCCCCCCACCCCTTGCTCATGCTCTGTGTCTCCCCTGTTCCCCCCCACCCCCCGCTCATGCCTGTGTCTCTCTCCTGGTCCCCCCCGTCGATGCCCTGTTGTGTTCTCTTTATACACCCTGCCTTCCCTTTCCATGGTGTCCATCTTGGTAAAAGATTTTCCTTCCTACACCGGGACACCGCAGGCGTTCCAGTTTGGGAAGAAAAATCTTTTTTTACCACCCCGGGTTCCCACTTTGAGAACCTAGGATGCTAGTGGTCTTCATCCATTGAAAAGGACGTTATGGTTACGTTGCACTAATAAAAACCTATGAAATTCAGTTAAAAAAATGTGTTAAAGGGACATTATGAAGTTGCACTAATAAAAAAACTATGAAATTCAATGAAAAAACTTTGTTAAAGGAACGTTATGGTTAAGTTGCACTAATAAAAACCCATGAAATTCAATGAAAAAACTTTTTTAAAGGGACATTATGGTAAAGTTGCACTAATAAAAACCAATGAAACTCCGTGAAAAAACTTTGTTAAAGGGACATTATGGTTAAGTTGTGCTACTAAAAACCTATGAAATTCAGTGAAAAAACGTTGTTAAAGAGACGTTATGGTTCCAAGTAAAACCGAAAAACCCTTGAAATTCGCAAGTAATGGTAAGCTAAGCAACCATAACTCGCGCCACAATCGTGCACTGCTAAGCCTAACACCCAGGACATCAAAGATAACATCACAAATGTAATTGATGACATCACTGATGACATCACATGTGCATTTACCTTTCATGAAAAGTCTGTACAAGGGATTCTTAGTGTAATGTTAATAAAAAAAGTGTAAAGGATTTTTGGAATAAATATCAAGTGCTAATTAGTGCATTAAGCTATGCATTGATATAAATAGCATTCTATTATTAAGTTCAATCCAGTATACTAAGGTACTCGTATAACAAACACAGGCATTGTGTGCAGCATACATGATGGAGGTGCAATATGCATGAGCTTTCCATGTTGAATAGTGAAATGATAACTGTTTTCTTATTAGAGTTTTGCGTACCTTGAAACATGTGATAAGTAGGTAATAAAACCCACTTACTACATAATTGCATTATTATAGACAAAACACAAAGAGACAACACCACATACAAATATGAATATATACAAGGAAATAGAAGTTAAAAAAAAACAGCAGTAGTAGCAGAAAGTGTTCATAACCTAACTGATTACCTTTATGCAGAGAAATGATTGCTCTGTTTCTAAGCTGTTACTTACCCTATGTATATATATCACATGATGTGCTTGAACCCTAAGGTAAATAGTGTGAGTACAACATATAAAAATAGGAGCATATACAGGGAAAGTACAGTAAGAAAAAAACATCAGAACTATCAGAAAGTGCTGATAACTCTGCTGATTATTTTAATGTACAAAAAGGATTGCTGTTTTTCAAGGTTGTGTCTTCCCCTATGTATATGTTTCATATGATATAACTCCACCATAAGGGAATTATTGTAAGAACATACTTGAAGGATAAGTCTACAAATATAGTACATTTACAATTCTTAGTTCCTAACTGTTACTGAAGAAAAACATGTGGCCTAGATATGTCAGTAAAGAAAAAAGGAGGAGCTAGACATGTGATGTCATCAGTGATGTCATCAATGACATTTGTGATGTCATCTTTTGTCATCTTTGATGTCCTGCAAGTTAGGCTTAGCAGTGCACGATGGTGGCGCGAGTTATGGTTGCTTAGCTTACCATAACTTGCGAATTTCAAGGGTTTTTCGGTTTTACTTGGAACCATAACGTCCCTTTAACAACGTTTTTTCGCTGAATATATATATATATATATAATATATATATATATATATATATATATATATATATATATATATATATATATATATCTCTATATATATATATATATATTATTGCTGCCTGTGACCTCTTCGCCCATAATTTGGAGGATGGCTGCATAACCAATTTTTTTTATTTGGTTACCATTGAACAGTTGGATGGAATGGATGGTTTTTGTAAGGAAATGCAAGTTTATTCCTTCAATTGTGATTGCCTAGTTTAAGAAAAAAGTTCCTTATGTATATGTGTTGCAACTTTTACCTAGCAATTGTTCTTTAAAAAGAAATTTACAACACAAGCACATAGACAAGTTTAGACTATAAAAAGGTGGGACATAAAAAGCCAATAACAATTCTCAGCTAGATTTTCTGATTAAAAATCCTGTTTTATTGGAATATGCGAGGCAAATTTCATGGCTCAGACTTAATGTACTAATTAATATTGTTTGATTATATTTTAAACTAAACAATCTCTTTTTTACACGTCCATCCTTTGAACCGTACCTTGATTACATTAATTGATATTCTGTGGCATTACTGGACATTTAAGAAATGCACTTGGCATTTGAAAGAAACAACTGGATGTTAAAAGCTGTAGTTTACATATTTTGACTGTTAGACCATAACAGATGGCAGTGCTCTCAAATAGAAACTATGTTTGCCATAATGTATTATGGCAGCACCTGGAAATGCGGGGCTTTACTTGGTACATGAGAACTGGACCTGACATGAGAAGCTATAATTGCCATAAGATGGCAGTAAATGGCCATATGAGACTGATGCGGCATATGCATGGCACTGCCCCTGGCCTACGTTGGTTTTATCAGGTCTACCCTTGTCATAGAATGACCTTTATCATGCAATATCAAGACAGCAACCTATTTAAAATGTGGTTGATATCTAAAAAAGTGTTATGTCTGTTTTAGTACTGTCTGGTATCTTATGCAACGTAAGCTTGTGAATGTTTTTTAAACATCTGTCAGTCACTCTAGGAGATGTCATAGGGGTTAAATCTCCTGTGATGACATCCGGGTCAAAGGTCATAAAATAACTTACGGCATTGTCATCGGCAATATGATATCACTTTAGCTACCATTGAATTTTGGTGAATTGACATCCCTGCGTACACCACTTAGAGGCCCACTGTCATTCAAGCTCAACTTGGAAAAGAAATGCCAGGAAGACTGCACACCTTACTATACTCATATTTATACTAACACAGACAAAAAAAGGATGCCATCTCATAAGGCTCTCTTCATGTGTCCTGCAGTGGCCATCTCCCTGTAATTCCTTTTGGTTTGCCGAAGCCTTTTTGCATTTCTCCGACAAGAAAGAAGGAATGAGGAATGTAATGAGATAAGAACAGTATTTTTGGGAGAATGTCTGGGATACTTGTGTAATAGAAAAGGTTTATTCTAAACTTTGTGGGAAAATGATACTACAATCAAGTCTGAGCTAGTTAATGTTTCTATATCAAACCAACATTTTTTCTTTAAATATGGTTGCTGCAATAGTGTTACTAAAACTGTGCTTCCACAAGCACAGTACAAACAACATTATTCTCTTGAAAAGTAACATGAACAGCCACGCAACCAATTCACACTCTTTTGTAATTCTTTTAATTTATTAAAAATATTTAAAATGTAAACTGTATTTTCATAATTCCAATAAAATACTAGCATATTGATAAATTTAAGTTTCATAAATCATGGTTGATTAACATGTTTCTCAAAGACTCTATATCCAAGGAAAATATTTTAGTCCTCAGGTCTCTTGCTCCAAGAATAAAACTTCTCTTGGTTACTCCTTGCCTATATGTGGTGTGTAGTGTTCCATAACAAACAAAAGTATAAATTGCAGAATTTTAATGCAAGTGTTTTGTGTAACGACAACATAACATTAAGTCTTATCTAACCAATACTCCATCTACAATTTCATGGTTTTTATCTCACAATTTACAAAGATCACGTCTCAAATTTAGTTTTTTCTATCCCACAGTTTGCCAACACGGGTTTCATTCAATGGGATCTTAAGCATTGTAAGACCTGCAGTTATCTTCTTCATGGCATTTCACGTCTATGTTACAAACAATTTTCTTTCATTTAAGCGATTTAACACAGTACTGTCAATACTCTTTGTCCTGGCCAACATCCATAATTGTTGGAAACAAAAAAAAGTGGGAGGGAGTGTTAAGACGTATTGATATATTAAAAGATTTTCTGGATGATATCAATTGAAAACATCACAGAAATATTTTAGGGATGACAAAGATTATAGATGGATATTATTTATCCTACCAACCAAAATATGATTCCAAATATGATACAAAAAGTAGCACACCATTGACATCACAGCAAATTCTGATTTAGAAAGTACAGATGTTAACAAGGAGGGTGGCAAAACTAATAGAGATTGAATTACTGATATGAGACCAAAAAGGAATTACATTGCTGAATTCAAAAGATATTGAAGAGTCAACAGACAACAATATACTGTAGCCAAAAAGTATCTATTTTATAAAAATCAAAAGTCACAAAACAAGTACCAACCATAAGACAGGGAGGTGCAGAGGACAAGGAAACAGACAGCGATGGAGACAAATCAAAAGGGGTCATGACAAAATGAAAATAAGGAAAAATGTGAAAAGATTAAAAATAAAAATACTATAATCAATTTATCGGGACACCAACTAAATAATTCAATGATAGGTCTGCTAAATAAAGGACTTTCCTTTGCCCTACATTTTTGTTTAAAACCTGTAGATCTTTATATGGATCTCTATAAATGTTGTCAAATGTTCAAATTAAAAAGGTGATTTTTCAAACAGAATATTTGAAAAATGAAAAGTTATTTTTTATTAAAGATATATCACTAAATTCTGTGGATGATTTGCAAAATATTAGAACTTTAATAAATCTTGAGGAAGACAATGCACCTAGTAAATTATGACTCATTGAGGATTTGGATATTGCTCACTGAGCAAGTAGAGGGAGTTGTCTCAAAACTAAATCAACAATCATTACTACTTTACCTAAGGAGAACATGATTGATGTATTTTTCAATGCAGTATCGGGAGATATTTTCAAATCTGATGACAAATACACTACAAAAATAACATTTATGAAATATAATCTCACAAAAGAAGAACATACACATCTCATGGAGTTTAAACATTATTCAAATATTGTAAAAACACAAGCGGACAAAGAAGAAAATGATTTGGGAGCAAGAAGATTATATCAATATAGGCAAATAGCATTTACCCAAAGCATAATGCTGGCATTGTAATTCTACTAATTCATAATGTTTTGCTATAACCTGTGTCTTGTAGGATCTGTAATGTATTGTTTGCAATCTGTGCCAAGAATAATTTCTCGTTCCTCCATCTCTAAAGTCAGTAGTATTGGCCTGGTTGACAGTAATTCAAGTTATGTGTTGCAGTTAGCTTTTATTTGTTCATGCAAACATTAATCCTAGGACAAAGTTGTACTTTAATAAACTATTTGTAGGCAGTTAAAACAATTATTTGCATGTTTTGCTTCTATACCTTTTATTTCATTAATGGTATGGCATGGTACAGTTATCTGCATTGTAAAGTGCAAAATTGGTTCAAAGAGGCCTCATGTTGCAGAAGAATACAGTCACCACCAAAACAATGACATTAGTCAAGCCAAGAATTGCTGTTACAAACAATTATGCATACTGAAACAATCACTAATACAGGTAAAGAAGTCTTTAACTTAGATCCGAGCAGATATGTAATCACTTAACATCCTTAGCTCCAAATGCATAGAGTTCCAGCCCTAGTGTGTGGGTCTGGAGTGAGGAACAGTAAATAAGGAGAGAGAGGTTAACAGTTCTCAACTTGGACAGCACAGAAAGAGCTTTCCCTGGAGAAATTAAGTGTGTGATTCATGCAGCATCCAATGTGCGCTATACCCAAAACACCAGTGATATAGATCTCTTCAGTTTATTCTCATATGTATTCTAGTAGCCACATTCTGAATGATTTGCAATTTATTGAAGGCTTCCTTAGGAAGACCTAAATGGACAACACTGAAGTGATCTGAACTGCTAGAGATGAATGTTTTTAAATGTGTCTCTTATGAGAAAAAGATAATTATCTAGGAATCTCCTCAAAATGTAGAGATAGAAAAAAGAGGAGTGTGATACAACATGTATTTTAACATGCCTTGTATGGGCAAATTATTGTCCAAGAGAACTTTCAAGTTGCATAATTTGTTTAATGTTTAGGGACAAGTGCCCAACTCTTAGGACCAGAGATCAGGAGACCAGTCATGAAATATAGAATTATATCCACTGGATAACTGGTAGAGCAGAATTTCTCTTTTTGCTCTGCAGATCTTTAATTATTCTTGTACAGACACAGGCAACTCATTTACCTGTAATGCTGAAATGTTCCACTGTGGTGTCTAGGTAATCCACCAAATCCAGGAAAACTTTGGTGTTCTCGGTATATGTGTAGAGCATAAATAAGGAAAGAAAAAGGTGTGCAAATGGCCCATTTAAGATTAAACAAAACAGTAATGGTCTAAAACATTACCCCTGTGGAATCCCACAAGAAATGCACATTGGAGTTGGCTCAAAGGATGGCAATGCTACTGATTGAGTGTGGCCATTTAGAAATGAGGTCAGCCAAGACAAGGCAAGATCTCTGATTCTCAGTTGATAGAGTTGACATAGGAGATTGGGGTGGAGAATGACGTCCAACAAAGCAGCTATATCTAACAAAAGAAGGGCACCATCACCACCACCATTCACCACTCACCTGTGGCCATCCATAGCTACAATAACCACAGATTCAGTGTCTCACCTGAGGTAAAAACATACGTGTTTATCACACTTGCCAGTATTTTCCTCACAGAAAGATTGATTGCTGCAATAGACATCTTTGGCTTTCATGTTATTATTTGTATTATGTTATTATTTGTATTATTATTATGATTATTAATAATATTATTAATACAGTATTTATTGAGCCCAGGCCTTACTTTGGGAAGTAACAAAGTGCTTTACAGATCATAGGGGTAAGGACACAGTTAGGGAAACAGAGATACAATGGGCCAGGGAGCTAACACCCTTGGAGGTGTAGGGCGAGCAATTTATTAGCAAAGGATCAACAGAAGATCATGGGATAAAACAAGGAGAAACAAATGACCTAATTTAGGTCACATGGGAGTGGAGGATAGGTGGACCTTTGTGTCAAGGAGGAGGCATTCCTTGAAGAGTAGGGTCTTGAGCTCCTTCCTGAAATGCAGAGGCAAGGGGGTGAGTCTGGTGTGGACATGGAGAAGGTTCCAGAGTCTTGTGTGTAGACAGAGAAGGCCTGTCTTCTGGTGCTTTCCTTCCTGCACCGTCAGCGTTCACATCTGCACATGTTCTTACTTCTGGTAGATCTTAGACCTTTGTAGATGTTGAGTTTGTCTGTGAGGTAGCTTGGCGACTTCAGGGAGACAGACTTGTAGATGATGCAACTAAATTTGAAGATGATACATGCTTGCAGCGGGAGCCAGTGCAGTTCAACAGGGGTTGTGGTAATGTGGTTGAATTTGTAGAGTCCATTGATGAGATGGGATGCATCATGCAGGACTTCTCTCAGGGGTGCCAGGCAGCCATCAGAAGACCTTCCGAAAGGGCATTGACGCCATCCAGGTGAGAGAGGACCAAGGCTTGGATAGCAGATCTAAGTTTTTTCCTTGGATGAGGAGATTTTTATTTTTCACAAGAGGGAGAGTTGATACCAAGCCATCTGTGTCTTCCTTGCTGTGTGTTGTTTGAATGAGAGATGCCTGTTGATGTTGAACCAAAGACAATTGCCAAGGAAGACCAACTGTGGTGTGAAGCCTTTGAGGCGTAGGTGAGCTAGGTCAGGATAATAGGGTGTTCAGTGTTGTTGGTCAGCAGTAGGAATTCCACCTTAAAGTGGTGGAGCTTCAGGTAAGCACTGGACATCCAGGACTGGATCATTGTGAGGCAGGCTTCGAGCATGTGTATGTCTTCTACGCAGCATATGTTGAGATAGAGATGTGTGTCATCTTCATATTGAAGGAAGTGGATTTTGTGGTGTGTTGATCCAACAGTGTTCCGAGTGGTTCCATTTAAAGATTGAAGATCACCCGGGAGAGGTTCAAATCTTGCAGGACTCCACAGTGATTGGTAGAGTTGGTGGACTGAATTAATCCATTTGGATGAACTGGTTGCAGTTAGCAAGCTGGGATTTGATCCACCTGAGGACAATCTCGCTGATCCCCACACAGCGATGTAGAATGTCACTGAGTGTCTGGTGGTCTAATTTGTATCATTCTGCTGAGGGGTCAAGGAGAACCAGAAGGCAAGGGTGGCAATCAACAAGAATTTTAAGGGTTTCATTGAATACCATGATGGTAGTTGTTTATGTGCAGCATCTGGGTCTGAAAACAGATTGATAGGGCTGAAACGTTGATGTGTTGGAGGAATTGTGTGGCTACTGCTTTCACAAGGGTTTTGCCTAGGAAGGGAATATGGGTGATGGGGCAGTCTTTGTCAGGGTCCAATGTTGATTTCTTGAGAAGTAGGAGGATCTTTCCCAACGTGAGTGGAAGTTGTTTTGAGTTAGGGAGCTCTTAATGTTTGTCAGGTAAGGGAGGGGTGCTTCATTCGAAAGAGTCCTGAGTATGTAGGCAGGAAGGATGTAGTCTGCATATAATGTAGCCTTGAGGACCGCTGAGGTGGCAGTGTGATCTTCCATAGTGAGTGACTTGAAATATGTCCAGGTAGTTTTGGTTTTGCGAGATGGGATGTGTAGTGTGCTTTCAGTTGTGAAGTTGGTGTCTATGTGGTGTTGGATCATGGTGATCTTGTTGATGAAGAATGAGTTGATGGCAGTGGATTTTTCAATGTAGTGTGCTATGGGTGGGAAATGCAGAGGGTTAATGAAGTGCTTGGTGGCTTTAAAAAGGGCTTTGCTTTCATTATTGGCCTTGGGTATGGCATTTTGATAACGGTTGGCCTTGGAAGTGGCAATCACTTTGCTGCATGTAGCACAGATTTCCTTGAGCAGGGTGAGGTCGGATATGCTGCCTGATTTTTGCCAAGATTTTTCTTGCTTTCTGATGGTTCTTTTGCTGAAGCTGAGTTCCTCAGTACCAGGGTGTGGATTGTTTAGGCTTGAGGGTGCGTTGTTTCAATGCAGTGCGGCAGTTGATGTTGATTATGTAGGTGGTGTTGAGCCACAGTGCTGGTCTGTCTGAGGTAGACCGGGCCATGTAGATGGAGTTTGGAGAGGTCTTCCCTGAGAGCCTCCACTGGGAAGTTCTTGAAAGATCAGAAGGCTTGAATGAATGCTGGTTTTACAGTGGGTATGCTTGACTGGGGTGGTGTGACTAATGTCAAAGAGGCTGCCAGATGGTCCGACCAGGCAAGAAGAGCTGTGTTGGAGGGTGGAAATGGCAGGGATGATGAGGTTGAGGATCTTTCATTTCCTGTTCGTTAGGACTATCTTGTGCTGTGCGAGGTTCACAGTGTCGAGTAGGCAGTGGAGATCGGCCTTCATTGAGATGGTTGCTGGGTTGCCAGGGATGGTGAAGTCACTGATGAAGATGTTACTGGCGTGCTTTAGATACCTGGCGGTGACCAGGACAGTGAGGTCTTCGATAAAGGAGGTGTTGGGTTTGGGTTGTCTGTAGAGATGTCGTAAAGTGACTGTGTATCCTAGGGAGAGTGCACAGTGGCAGAAAAGGTTTTTGAAAGGGCCAATTGTGGAGATGTCCTGTTGGGTGAAAGTCCATGAAGTCTTGTGATTGATTGTTAGGCCTCCTCCATCTTGTTTGTATGGTTTGATTGGAGAATTCTGTAGCCGGTAGGGAAGAGAATATCTAGGATGTGTGGGAGGTAGATTTTGTTTGTGTCTCAGTTATAAAGAGGGCATCCAAGTCATGTGTGGTGATAAGGCCAGGGATGTTTTCTGTGTGGGTGATTGCTGAGCAGACATTACTGACATGTGTTTTCATGCAGTGGTGGGTGAGGGAGTGTTGATATGGTCTATGGTGATGCTGGTCTGGTTGTTGCAATGCAGGTTCCATGATGTTGCTGGTGAGCACCATAGTTGGTGATGGTGGTGGATGGGCTGTTGGGGGGGGAGGCAAAACACCTGATTTTAGAAAAGCAGGATGTTCTAGTCCTGAGTCCTTCTGGTTCTAACAGGTCCAATCAGGAATTGCCCTTTTCCTTGTTTACAGTTTTACTTACACCCGGGAAAGAGAAACCCTTAATCTAAAGAAAGAAAAGGAAGAGGTATGGCTAAGCAGATGAGTGGGTCTAAGGTCATGTGACCTAGAACCACTTGTACCAGCTCATCAACTGTAAAATAAAAGAGGTTGGAAGGCTGCTTAAGTACGGAAAAAGTGAAGCAACTCATGAAGGCACCAAAAGATCAGCAGTGATTGGCAGGTGGATGGGCTTAGGTCACATGACCTAAATCCATGTTTACCAACTCACCAAATGCCTGGATATAATAACTACGAATAATAGTCACCTAGCTAGAGTTAGGAGCTTTTTCAACATTGGAGTAAACACTGCCCTGTTAAAGAGAAGTGGCACCTCCACAGATGCAAGATATGTATTTGTAATGTTCTGAAAATCAGGTGCCATCACAGAATGAGGTTTCTCGAGAAAGTGGGAAGGGCAGGGACCATGGACATAAGACTGAGGCGGTAGTGCACTGAGACAGGTTGGGATATAATAAAGGTGGTAAATATCTCTGTGGAATCAGCCTGATAAAATGGCATGTGCCTTTCTCTATCTGAAACAAAACGACACTTTGTTCTTTTATGGATTTGCTTTAATCATCATATGATATGATATGATACCATACCTATCTACGCCAAACTGTCTCTCCATAGCTAGAGCTACCACTGGATCCAAATTAGACTACTGTAATGTCTTATTTGCCGGAACTCCGTCCAAAAATCTGAACAGACTACAAGTCATTCAGAATAATGCGCTTAGGGCTGCCCTCTGCATTCCCAAAAGGGAGCACATTGCCAGCACCAGACAAAATGCTCATTGGCTTCCGGTCAAAGAACAGATTCTCTTCAAGACACTATCCATAACACACAAATGCCTTTCAATCACAGCCCCCCTTATATTTCAGAAAAAATCACAAGAACTTCATCATCCAGACCTAAGAGGTCACACCACGCCAACCAGCTCAAAGTCCCCACCTTTAAAAGGGCCAAAATACGAGGTGCCTGTTTCACTTTCATTGCTCCTAAACACTGGAATGCCCTCCCCACAATTCTTCGAAATGAGACATCCCACTTAGCATTCCGCAAATCGCTCAAAACTGAGCTGTTCAAATAGCCCACATGGCTCTTTCCGCCCACCCACCGCATCATCACAGAGAAGGTCCCCTGCCTTCTCTGGCCATATGTTACCTTGACCATTCTGTCGGTAACTCTTCACTCTTTTCGCTTCTTGCTCATTTTAACTTTCACCTGTCTGGCATCAGATTCAATGTAAAACAATAGACAACATACACCGGTTGTTGCCAACCGATAAGCCAGAGTTGCACTCTAATAAGGATATGAACCCTAGTATTTTCAATACCAGTTATGACGGTGACCCCCAGTTGGAAGTCACAATCCAAACTAATCAGCTTAACAGTTTCAATTACATATAGATTCAAATATACTCTGTGTAACCTTTAGTGCAGAAACGTGAGTTAATAATGTTGACACGGTCAAGAGCCAACAGGACCATGAATGATACAAGGCAGACAGCAAAGTTTTTCTAGTAAATAACAAAACATGTTAAAGATAGCAAATCTTAGTTGATACACTGTACTCTTGTGTGTACATTAAATGAATACAAATCAATCCAGAGATATAGTCAACAATTTCATCAAAAAAGCATTCAATATAAAACTCAGTGACAAATGGTAGACAAACTAGAGATTGCTCATTCTCTATGTGTGAGCAGTAACATCCCTTCTGCTCAATCATTTATCCTATACACTCCTAATAGTGCCAACGCGTTTCGGTATTTCAACTAATCCATCTTCAGGGTGAGTAGTGTACAGTTTCAAGGTATTTTCCTAAAAAAATCGAGGACAAAATAATTAGTTCTATTTATAAGTCATTTATGGATTTAGAAAGTGTATAGTATGCAGAATCACTAACCGTGTAGTTGGGGCAAACGAAAAAACACTTTAACCTGTTTTAAGAACAAATAGACAATCCTCAGCTACCTTGAACATAATCTGTCCAGTGAAAAGAAAAGCTCAGAGATGACTCCAATCTAAACACTCACCCGGTCCAAGGGATTACTCCTCGCCGTGGGTATGTGTGACCTGATGGACGGTAAGTCCCAAGTTGTATAAACTACATGGTTTAAATAAAAAAAATGTCAAGTGCATGGGAGAAGGAAAGTGGAAAAGTGCATGGAAGGTGGGAGAAGTGGAAAGTGTGAAGGAATAAAGGTATACTGATAAAGAATACAATAAATACATGATAAAGGCAACAAAAAAACAGTGGTACTGCAGCCGGCAAGTGGCAAGTGCTGGGTTGAGGTAGCAGGCAGGGTGTGTCTGACAAGTGCAGGAAAAAAAGGGGGGGCTGTATGGTTACAGATATAGACCCCAGTGCAGGGATTGCCCGGAGGCAGTGTGGGTGGGTGGCAGGATGAGCAGGTATCTGGGCCCGGAGGACAGAGGGTGGCCAGGTGCACGGTGCAGAGAGAGAAAAGATCAGCAGGAGAGAGGAGGGGCAAAGGCAGAAGCAAAGAGGAAGGTCTTGAGGTGCTTCCGGAACCGGGGATGGTTCTCCTCAAGTTTCGGAGCATACTATTGGAATTGATTTTTTCATAGCCGAAGAGGTATGGTTAAGGTGCACTTTAAACCCTAAAGTGGAGGAAGGTCTTTGAAAATACGAAAACGGCCTTGAGAAACATGTGCGCTGGAAAATATTCTATTGTACTCTATTTTTAGCACAATTAATGTTTCTTATGAATGCCAATGCATCCAGAAAAAGATAAGAGCCAGTTATCAACATAATTAGCCCCCAAAAAACGTTCGGGTTGCTACACTTGTGTTTTAACAGGTCCTAACTTAAGCAAACACTCTGCCTTGTTGGGGACCGATTCATGAGTTTTCAGATGTGTTCTTAGAGGCCCCACAACATGAACCTGCGTTGTTTTTATCGAACCCTGCTGAACGTGGTTTCTTAAACTGAATTATGGGACGGGCCACCTGACGATTGGCCATGACTGGGGTAACGTTTATTAAGAACTGCGAAGAACTCTTGCAGCATTTCCTCCACTTTTAGCGTAGCGCTGCCATGGCATACTTCCCTTCCAACCCGACAACTAAGAAAACATTCTTGCCGAACTGCTATTGTTCACTCCACGTGCAAATAACGACCGAAAACAGACACCCTCACTCATGTGCTGGACTTCTTGATTCGTAGAGGATATGGAGGACGAAGTCTGGACAGAACCACTTGATAATCAGCCATGCGTATAGATCCAATATTTGCTATGTGTGCTTCAGAGTCCTACACAACAGGTGCATAAGCAGCGCAATGGACTAACATGTCGCATTTGCTAGAAGGTTGAGTGCTAACCTACAGTATAACCCACTTTAAAATGCGTCATGGTGAGCACCCAACTGCAACACCCAGCAGCGTCTCATAGTTGGAAGTCTCCTTGTAGCCAAACATTATTCAAAATGAGGGTGCATTACCTTACCCAGGAATGGCGGTCTAATTTAGTGGCTCTTGGGTGCAGTGGCTTCATATAGAGCACTGTAGATGGAAGAGGACATGCCGTGCATTGTGATCATTGATCAATAGGCAAAAGCAGAGATGAAGGAAATCAAAGGACATTTAACCCTATATGGGGAACAGTAAGGCTTTCAATGTGTGCACGTGAAGTTGGTGACGAAAATCATAATGAAGACACCTAAAAACTTTAATGGTTTAAACATTGGCTGAAGTGTGTTTTGACACTAATAAGTATCCTCCTGTACTGCAATGAGGCACTCTATTTTTGCCAACTAAGCCTGAATGAACTTCCATAAACATGACTTCTTAATTTTTGCGGGTCACAGATCCAAATGCTTGGTAACCTGCACATATTTGCGGTTCACTTGTGGATGGTGCAAATCAACCCCATGACCACTCACAAGTACCCCCTCTGCAACGACCTACCCCAAATGCTCCCCATGCCCTCTTCCAGCAACACATGCTTGACGTATACATGTTCTGTCTATGCCACACTGGCTTTCAGGCAGGGCAGTTGAGCATGCTGTATGGCCCTTTCGGGGATGGCAGCAACCTGCCCTTCCCCATAGAGTCATAATGTTGTTCCCCTGAGTGACCTTGAACTTTACAGCATGAATCTTCCACGAAATTCTAAAAGTTCACAAGACACAAAAACAAATCTAGTGATTTGGGGAAAATCTATACGCATGTTCGCCCGGCTTAGTGATCACTCACAGATTTATAGAAAGGACTAGCAGAAGACAGACATAATAACACTGATCCTGTAGGTCGCTGCTCCGATTCGCTTATCACTTGATGTTCTTTTCACCCTGAAGTAAACTGCACTGAGAATGGGTGCCTGTGGCTGGCTGACATACCCCAGAGCAGAGGTTGGGGGGTGGCGAGTGTTGGTGTGCTGCTGTATACTGGGGCCTTCTGTGCTCTCTCCCCCCCTGTCGCCTCAACCTGGCGTGGTGCCGTTCATTGCATGCATTGCAGTGCAAATATCTGGGAAACCATGCGTCGTAGAGCCGGGACTTTGAGTTTTGTTCCGTAGAGCCGGGACCTTGAGTTTTGTTCCTCATGTAGGGACTTGTCCTTTTATGACAACGTTGATGTTTCTCTGATTTCAGACAACTGTCTCATGTGTAAAGGTGCCGAAATCTGGGGAAAGGGGCATGGTGTCCAAATGTCATGTAGCTAGTAATGTCCGGAGGGTCCTAAAAGGCAATTATCAAACGTTGGTGCAGATTGGTTAAACAGGGTGGAACAATGCTCCGCCACAAATCCTGACACAAACACATTTTGACTTGTATATATAGATGAAAGATGCATGGGAGGCACATCTTCAGAATGAGAGCGAGATAGAGAGTGATAGAGAGAGAGAATGTGTGTGTGTGTGTGCATGTGTGTGTGCATGTATGTGTGTGTGCACATGCGTAATGCCTCTATGTAATAAAGAGGCTGTCATCGGGTATGCCATATTTTACCAGACCAAGCCAAATAGTAACTGTAAAGGTATATCTTGCTAGATTTTGAAGTCAGACAAAGAGATGCAGTTAGAATGAATACAAGCACATAAGTTCTTCTCGATCAGCAGCCTCCCTATCGTTTCCGTAGGAAAACACAATCATGTCACGATAATGCAGTAATTATCCGTGGTTTCTCAGGCAGGTAAATGTTGTTAAACGGCGCTAAGTTTTCTTAATATGTGTCTGTATTAAAATCGACCTTTTGGCTGGAGACCTAGTTTGTGATGGCACAGTGTCATTTTTCCTAAGATTTAAGATACCCTTCCTGGCTGCAAAAAGAGACATATAGCTAGGTGGTGTTAGCAGCATTACTACACACAATTTAGTTTTAACAAGCTAATAGCCATGACAGTTCCAAGTAGCGAAAGCTATTTTTAGCCAAAGACACAACTTTAAAACTGCATACATGATATTCTCTTACCAGAAACGGGCTCCAGCATATGCACGAGACACACATAATGGCCAGCAGTTGAATGATCATTTCAAAATGATGAGACCTGCCTTGTCTGTTCTGTTTATTTTTGATTTTCACTCTGATGAGTGTAAGGCCAGTGACTGCATTGCAGATGAAAGAAGTACTCAGAGATAGCATCCCTAGACCGGAGAAAAGGAGGAGGTAGCACCTATCGGCCCATTCTTTCACCTGCTCAGTCTTTAGAAAACACCAGGTTCTGGATGCCTGGACTTCATACGTCCTCAGGCTGAGAATGGGCAGGGATGCGATGAGCAGCGCAAAGAGCCCCACTAACGCCAGTAGGACTTTCACGTGCTTCGAGGTCATCTTCGTAGAATGGAAGATTGGCTTGGTGACACCAATGCAGCGTTCAATCGCCATGACGCTACCAAGCAAGAGTGGGCACAGGCCAAAGAACACCATGCACATGCCAAAGATGCTGCAGAGAATGTTCGATTGGTTGATCCGGATCCAGTCTCTATTGTTGGCGTACACGAAGACCGCAATGGCACCATTGATGAGATGGCCGAAGAGATCAGTGATGACCAGACCACTGGCAAAGAGCAGGAAGGACGCCTTGGATTTCTTGCGGAATCTTTGGTAGGCCTTGATGAGGATGCCCGTTGCCAGACTGTTGGAGGTTATGCCGACAGTCATAAATATGACAGGGAAAATAACGGAGACCCTATGATCCGAGTGGCAGGTGAGGTTGGGGAGGCTCTCACTCCCTGGCAGTGTCCTCCTGTCGGAGCTGTTGAAGAGCATTGTTATGCTGGTTGGCGAGTCTTTCATCACATTCTAACAAGGCTGGAGTCAAAGGGCATCTGGAATAGGAAAACGTAGGTTAGACATATCCCATAACACAACAGAGATTGAAAAAAAAGATGGCAGCTTTGGAGAGGTAGCTGGTGGCAAAAGGTAAGCTCGCATAGCACCTACCCATATGGGGAAGTGTTGTGATATTTTAAAGTGTATTAGCGGTCGAAATGCTGCGGTAGAGCTCGAAAAAGAAGTTCCCCCTGAATACCGACTGCCATATCAGTACTTTAAACTTAGAAACTGCAGCACAGTAGTTGGTGTAGTAGCAATTCGGTTTAGGAGTGCTAAAGGCACCTTAATCAGAACATCATACATCTCAATGCGTGCTGCCATACCTAGAAAAGCACAATGTACATATACTGTTGTTTATATGAGTGTATAGTTCACATGAGTCTATTTCTAAGTACAACCTAACTTAGAAGATACGGGTAGTGAAGCGCAGGAAGACGGACTGATTTTGCCCAGGATAACACATTGTAGTAAAGTGGTAAAGTGGTGATGTCGAATTAAATCTCAAGCCGATTTTGACAGGTTCATGTTTAACGAAACACTTGTGTATAGGCGCGTTATAAATGCCATATCATATCATATCATATCATAACGAAATCAACAGCCATGCACAACTGCATAGGAGCCAGAATCATAGGACTTTAGGCATTATGCTAGGAATATATATTTACACTTGCACAGGAAGTTTGTGCAGTAAATTATCCGGGCGTTAATGCATACAATACAGTTCGTGCCTTCCAGTATTCATTAAGTTGGACAGACAGCTGAGAAAGGTCCGTGACCGCGCCAGACTCCCCCCCCCCCCCCCGACCGTCCCCCCCACGTCCCCCGTTAGGAAAAGGCTTGAAATGGTGTAAATCAGTGTGCGCGTTCCTTGAGTGCACCGTCAACGCAAGGAATGCGACTATTCGACAAACACGACGTACACATGGCCAAATGATTTATCCGAATAAAAGAATACCATTCTAAATAAGGTTTCATTTAAGTTTAAAAGGGAAACACGATGTCAATAAAAGACAAGTGACGAAAACAAGTTGAAGTGCAGTTCTTCCATCCGAGGCAGTGCATTCTATGACCAGTCGGACACGGTAACCACTTCCCTTAGGCTTAATCACACCAAAAGCACCACGCGCCATGTAAGCCAACGTAGCACGCGCATCGTCGCCTGTCAAAAAATGCGAACGCACGGCAGGACAATATGTTGCTTTCACGCACTAAACGCGAAGTAATAAAGCGTTTTTTTTCTAACATGAATTCTAGGGCAATTCAAGGTAGCATGTTTATCAGGGCAGACTTTAAAAAGAACTTGAATCATGCGCAACGAAGCAGCAAAATATACATACATATTGACATCCGATTGGGAGTGAGGTAAAGAGTGCGCCCACCATTCCTGAGAATCAACTTAAGCGCTCTCCCTACTGGGTGCAGCCGCGCAGCAGTGGGAACGAGTGCAAACAGCGGCGGGAGCTCGGGCTCCGTTCTGGAGCTACTCTGTAGAGGCATTCTCAAAAAGTCTTGCTCTTCGCAGCAGATGTGGGCAGCCAGTTCCCCGCTGTACTTACACTGGCGCTCCGCGTGCGACTCCCCTGCTCTCCAAAGCGGGCATTGCAGCGTGTCTGGTTTCCAGGACTGCGGGTCCATCGCTGAAGCTGATAGAACGGTACCCCGGCCGCTCCCAGAAGAGCCGCAGCCTATGGGCAGAGGCGCAGCGCCGTCCCTGGGCAGCGGTCCTGGAGCATCGGCTCTGCGGCTGCTGCTGGGCAGGCACGACGCGCTCCAGCCGCGCTCAAGTTACTAATTGGCGGCTGTGCGCGCACTGACCACCGTGCCCACAGGTTGTCGCCAGCCACTGGCGAGTACTCACCGTCGCACGCGTCAGAGGCTTGTCAGAGGAGCCTGCCCACAGGTTTCCATTCAGATTTAGCTAATGCTACTTTAAAGCTATACTGATCCCCCGGCCAGACCACGTGTTCCCAACATCAACATATCTCGGCCCCAACACCATAGCTGAAGGAAAGGGCATTTGGCGCGTGAAAATTGAAAAGAAAAATATATCGCCACTACTGCTGCTTCTGTAGATAACATAATACTAAAATTAAAAGGAATCACCGTCGTGTATTGTTAAGGTCTGCCCTCATCCTCACATTAAGAACATGTTGATTAGGCAAACATGTGGTATTTGGCAATGGGTGCAATGACTCCTGGAGCCGCCCTTCGCAGCCCCCGGTGTAGAGAAGCCACGCAGCCTAATTACACCGTGGAATGCGTTTGCTTCAGAGTAAGGAAGTCCAAGCCGCTCTACGTTGCTTCGATCTTCGATGTAATAACAGAGGACGCTGTAGAAAGACCCCCTCACTGCATATGCATATGTTTTCTCTAAAACGGTTAGGCGGGGCGGGTTAGCTTTTTCTGAATCCTGTATCCTGAATTCTTATTGAAAGGAAAAATTACTTTAATGTGCTGTGGCCCGGAATTGCAGTTAAACAGACCGTCCACTGGAGCATTGCTTCAGGGTAAGATCATTGTAGCACGGAGGGTCGGGATCACTGACCACATGTTGCCGAAGTGTTCGGGAAGGTGCTAAATTACAGGTAGGCGGAGTGAGTCTCGACTGCAATATTGCAGGCCTTATGCTGTCGCTTGAAGGATGTCTGGTGAGCAGGCATGCAGAGGCTCTATAAGAGGTATTATTTGTGCCTGTTTTGCCATGCATTGGTCAGTCACCCTCAGGAACTGCCATCTGGCAAGTGTGTAAAGGCCTGGCTTTTTTGATTTTGATTGAATAATAAAATGATGCGGGAGGTTCCAACTCAGAAAGTGTAATCTGTTGAGCAGATTCTCCTTTCGCCAGCTTCATGCCAAAAGCCTGACTCGAAGTGCCTGCTCTATCTACCCGTGGCACCGAGCAGGTCACAGATGCCCATGTGACAGTGACCAAAAAGTCTCTGCCGTGCAGGGTTGGCATTTAAGATATACACCCCTGTACCCAAACAACGATGATCATTGGTTGCCCATTATGGTGGCGGGACAATTTCTAAATAAAATCTATGCCTGAGTTTAGACATAGTGCATGGTACTACTTATGATCACGGCTGTCACATTCCAATTGATATTGCACATATGTCAGCTATTGTGAGTCAGCTGTGCTGTGGAAGGTGATGTGTATTCTGGTCAGCTGGGTGTAGCCTGCCAAATGTCAGGAACCTGGAGGGCCGGGGTCCTGTTGGATCTCTAGGTGGGGCAAGTAACACCATCTGCCACAAATAGTCACACAGCAGGCATCTGTCCTGGGCCCGGGTGTAAGGAATTCAACCATCCGCACAGGGAGAGTGCGCTCACCTGGGCTTTTTGATTTTTGTTTTTTAAAAAGAATGAATAATGGGTGATCAACCTCTGGAAAATATGTGGGGCTGTTCCCGCACATATTTTCCACTCTCACCGCACAGCAGAAAAATAGTCATGTACTCTGGGAGGACACAGCTTACAAGCGGCACCCTCCCCTGTCATGTGTAGCTGACACCCGACAGCAGTGGGTACATCAAAAACCTCTTGCCGGCGGCAGCCAGATTAGCATTTCAAGGCCCATGGATTTGCAGCTCCATTGTTAAACCTGGCTGGTGGTGGCAAATACTAAAGAATTTTAATTAGCAGTCCTCGGGAAGGGCTGGGTGCAGGAAGTGACAATGGAGACCAGAGACCCACACCTCTTTGTAATTCAATGTGTCAACTTGGTACTAACACCTCTCTTTGGTATAAAAGGGCAGTGAATGTCCTGTCTGGAACCACTCCTTTCAGAGCAGGGAAGTATGTGAATTGTAAGAGATGGAAGTTTGCCTGCAACCACCTACTTCAAAGACAGCCCATGTTGTTGCCAAGCGCTGCATGGGGCTCAGTTAATTAGGGAGACACTTTGATGTACAGCAGACAGGATGATGCGTGGGACTGTTGCCAAGCGCCCTGGTTCTGACCTGAAGCATCACTGAAGATTTTTGGTGGGGACCCAGGATTGGTTCATTAAGGTGGGCTGATCCTACACCAATCGCTGGGGGCCATTTGACTTTAAAAGAGGGCTAAACCCCTCACTGATCAGATCATCTGAAGACTTTGCAAGGAGTAAAGACTCATTTGGACCTAAGCTGAAGGTACAGTCAACCTTACATTTTCCACCAGTGAAGAAAGGCCAGGAGTTCAGAGTGGGAATCAAGATCCCACTGCTAAACATCTCCCAGGGAACATAGTGAGCTACCAGACTCAGAGAACCCATCCAGCAGCTCCAGAACCAGCAGCCAGCCAGCACACAGCGCGCCCCACTAGGTTCTAACAGCGAGCTTCCTAGGTGGGAAGTGCCAGAGAGTCTCTGGACAAAGGACAGGGCTGTTGCCTGCTAACACCCTCCTGAGCTTTGGGCCATCCACCTTGAAAGGACACCAGCCCTGCGAAGAAGCTAAGAGGAGTGCCACACAAGCATCATCCAGTGTCTATCTTTTTAAGGACAATTTCAAGACAGTCGAGTCCTCGAACCACATCCGTCTGCACAGCTGACTGTTGTCATGCCGCAGTCACCAGAGCCATCCGAGACGCCTCAACCAGCATTCCGGATCTGCCAACCAGGACAGCGACAATGATTCTTGGTCTCAAACCACCACACCGGACAACCTGCAGACATCCGTCCAACCTCGCTTGCCGAACTGCCTGCTGCCTGGTACCCCCAGCTGTCTCCCACCACTAACTCTGTCTCACAGGCTGCAAAGCACCCTGGAACCGCCTCAACGCTGTCAAGCACCAAGAACTTCTTCATTACCAGGTACATTGCGGTTATACAGTTACGACCCTTTGCCCCTTCGGTGTTGAAACCAAATAACCTTGAACAGTAAGACTGATTGCTTTACCAACTACCCTCTTGTCGGTTTCCAGAGTGCATCCCTTTCCTTCGTGAAACTGTCTGTCCTCTGTGTTCCTTTCCAGTGTGGGTTGTATTTGTAGTGTGCTAGAACTGTCTGTTGTAGTAATAATAAAGTAGATATTAATATACAACCTTGACTGGACAGTCCCTTTTATAATTGGGTAATAATTGTATTTTTGCTGTGTTGCAACTAACCAACAATCCACGACCTTGCAGAGATAAGCCTGCCGTTCCGACCACATTACTGAAATTGGACAAGGAGTTTTTATGATTTACTTGTATTCCAATCTGTTCAGATCTGTTCTGGTGTACTAGAGGTGTGTGGTTGATTGATGGTTTAAAGACCGATATTCATCCCTGGACAACTGGTGCCCCGGAAATTGATTTGTCACACCAGGCATCAAATGAGCATACCCATTCAAAGGGCATAGCCTCACGCCAGGGTGTTGCATCTCTAAAGGTCTTTGTTCTCAGTGAGAATGGAAGGGATGTATATTATGATAGTCAGGAGGGCTCTGATCAATGGCAGAAGAATTCCACCATCTTGATTCTCACTGTCCCTCTCTTTCCTTTCACCTCCACTTCCTCTGGAGCAAAGCACATTTGCTGTGACATCAGAAGGGCATCCTAGAGCAGGGATTGCAACAAACATTCCCCTTTAAAAGAAGAGATCCCCATTGATCTAATAATGGTGTTATGCAGTTTCTCCAGTTTCAGTTGGATCATGAGCATTCAAACATTTTGCAACATGCAACTCAGTTTTCCATTGGCTAACCCGCCTCAAGTATTCCTGTGTGGATTCCTTTCACCCTAATTGACCAATGACTTTGTGAGGTGTAGACAGTGTGGCAACAAAAAATAATACATCTAATTCCCACGGACCCAAACGTTGGCACCATCAGAACATTGTCATCCTTGTGACTGTTCAACTGACAGTATGTATTGCGACGTCTCAGTGGAAACATGTCTCACCTTTTGGTACATCTCCTACTTTTTTCCATGATGGAAGGACATGACTTCATAGGGTGTTCATCTTGGCTCCTCGCTTCAAGACCATTTTCAAATCTAAACTGTGCATTTATGTGTGGGTGGGTGGGAGCGGCCCTAACTTTTATAAACATGTATGGTTTGACGAGGTATCAGAACATTTAATGTATTCTCTATTGTATTTTCTACATTGATAAAACCTCTCCTTGCATCTATGGTCATTGGATACCTATCTCTTTATATTCTTATTTGAAATACCCATGTTGTTTGGTACTCATAACTCCACTCCTGGGTGGGTTTTTCTGACAGGGGGCATTGTGTATCTTTTGCCTGATCGACTTTGTCTTGTGTACATCTCTGCACATAACTTATTCTCACGGAGCTATGGCCTTCGTTTTGTTAGTTTTTAAAGTGATGGGTAAGAACATTATTAGTTACGCTTCACTTGTTCAAGGCTTGGGAACTTGCTGCACTCTCTGCTCCTAGCCAATCCCTGTTCAGCCTTTCGCATCTTTCCTCATGGAAGCTGACCTTGTCTGTTGTGTCTGGGACAAGCCGGAATGGGCTGTGTTTAACCACTGAATAAGTGCATTTTTTCTGCAGCCTAGTTTTCTAACTACTGTGAAGCGCCGCTGCCAAGAATGCATTTATGACATTAGACCGGCACAACTTCATTTGCTTCATATTGCTGTGCCAGTAAGAATTTCCATGTGTTCCTACTTTTTCTCTGACTATTTTCTATTATATTTGTCTAGCTATTATTGCCACTCTAAGAAGGGCCATACATCTCTTTCTGTTACTTGTACATGAGCTCTATTTCTTCTGTGCTGCTTTATATTAGTTGCCTCCTATCTTGCTGTACACAGTTTGCACTCTCACTGTTAGATGTTTTTGGGTGACTAATGTATATTTTGGCATTGATTAGTCTCAGACACTCGTCTTATACCTTTGTCTGCTTCACATGAGGACTATGGGCCTCATTACACGGATGGTGCTAAGGGATTACCGGCACCGGTAAGGGCACCGATGCCAGTAATCCCTTAGCGCCATTCTACGAGGTCCCTCAGTAGGTCCCGTCCTTAACGTGTGGTCAGACCACACGTTAAGGAAGGGACCCGCTGAGGGACTTCAGAGCAAATAGCGGTACCGTTATTTGCTCCTTCCCCATTCCCATTGAGCCCTATCAGGGCTCAAATGGGAATGGGGAAGGGCCATGGCGGACACGGTAAAATACCGGCGGCAACCATGGCGCTATTAGCGCCATGGTTACCGCCTACCGTGTAATGAGGCCCTATATGTCGTGCAGACGAGTAAGGTGACTTTCCCTCTTTATGGTTCATGTCTTGTGTTAGAGAGATGTGCTTAACTTGTACTCTCATGTTTGGGACATTGGACTTGCATCCCAACAGAACCACTTCTTGTACAAATGAATAAAACATGTGCAGTTCAGTGAGAAGTTCCCAGGTCTTCGGAGACTCCTATATCACAAAAGTATCTTTAGTTTTGCATATGGTTCAGTTTAAAATGATAATGTGCAGTGAACTGAAATACACAGACATTATGAAAACCTCAATCTACTCAAAGCTTGTATCCCTCATTATACAATATGTACTTCTTTTTTTGCAGAAGAGTCAACCATTTCTCCCAGTGCCTTATAAATATTTTGATTTTCTAAGCATCCCACATGTATTGTCAAAACGAATTAACCACACCTCAGGCGTGCCCGTGTTGCTATATTGAAAAGCACCAGTTCTAGTTGTGAGGCACTATTAGGTGTGCCTAAAGGTAACCCTGCTTTTTGTCAGGATATTATTTTGTATTGCAGGAAGATGAGCACAATTTGGATATGTCCATATCTCGCTGCTTTATGGTTGCTTTGTACCAACCATTGCTTTATATACAATTATGCATTTGTTTAATATATAGGGCCCACACGTATGGTAGTAGAACACCCATCCTTGTGATGCTGTCTTAGAAATCATCTTTATGTTTTTTAACCACATTCAGTTTTTTGCAAAAAGGAGGCCCAACTAGCAATAGGAATAAACTACATATAATCTCTCCCCCTGTAAGTGTCAAGAATGATGGGTTTTACCTTTACCAACGACCCCTATTTTTGTTTTGTGCATATTCAATTTGAAGCTGTGGGCTCTCAAATAATGCTTTGCACAAAAAGGCGTTGCTGCCCTGGTTCTCAGTACTGGAGGGCTATATCATCAGCATATAAAAGAGTTCCATATGGAATATTTAGCACGAATGGGGACTCTAGTGGTGTGTTCGGATGGGAACGATTTTATCCAAAGTGTGGCTTCCGGGAGAACTGGAAGGTTTCATAGATGGCTTTGTCTGCCTCTCTACACATTGGGTACTGTTTTACTGGGTGGAAAATTGCTTGTTTCTTCAATTTTCTTTACTGCCCAATCCCTTTCAATAATCCCACATCATAAGAGCTGTTAGTCCATAATTCACTGGGTAACGTTGCCAAGCCTTTTTTTAAAAAGGATGGTACTCTTTAAACCAACAATGTGATCTGGGTTGTCTCACGGAATTGTATCTTTAAATGACATTGAACGCAGATATCATAAATAACTTCATCATCTTTGTCATTGTCTTCAAATAATTCATCATCTGTCACATGCTATCACTGTGCACCAACTAACACCTTTGTCATCCATCTCATGTATTAGTACTCCGTCCTCTCACACCACTATGCTTCTAACTGTATAATTATAAACTCTCCTTCTGCTACACCCATGGGCACCTCTGCTCTGAATCCCAGAGGATTTGGAGGGCAATGTCGGACATGTGGAAGAATGGGGCATTATTCAAGTACATGCAGGAGCAGAGGGGCGGTGCAGCAGGGATTGTAGCACTGTGACCCAAGTGGAGGGACTGTATACCCGCCAGTATACAGTGCTTATGACACACCACAATTGCAGCAAAAGCACAACACCTTTGATTATACACAACAACAATAATTTCCAAATGGTAATGAGCAGCAACAGGTACAACAATTAACGCAATACACACTACAGCCACGACAGCAGATATCACAGCAACAGCCACACATATCGATATCCCAGAAACAGAACAACAGCCATCAAATGCATTGCAAATGCAACCACAGCAGTTTGGACATTGGAGAGGAACATACTGCTGCAAACACTGGTGCCCAGAGTAGGGGAAGGAATAGTTGTGGGAGGAAATCATTTTACAAGGACAGAAATTAGCATGTACCCACAATAGGGCAGCCCACAGAGTGGCTTGATGTGTCGAGTACTATCAGTAACTCCTGACCCATATGAGGGACCCCAGGTGGGGTTCAAAATAGGAGAAAGAACATTTTCCTTTTTAGTAATTAAAAGTAGTTGCAGTTGGTTGCACACGCCCTTCGTCGTGTGGGTTATCTTTATACTCTTTGTTAACCTGCTCCTCTTCCTCAAACATTTTCCATAGCTCAAGTGTTTTTAATATATTTTCCAATGTTTCCCCTTGTATGTGACATGTATGTACATGTTCATGTGTTGCAGCAAGCTTTTCGAATGTGCCCCTTCTTGAGGCCAAGGCTGACACATGTTGCCAACCGTCTCTTTAACACATTGCATATGGTATTTGACAATCTTTTCCTTTTACTGGGGAAGCAACTTGAACAGATGAGCAATGGGGGTGTCTGCCATTACAACAATATAGACAAATTAACTAATCATAGAAACATCGACAATCACTGCTACAATACACCTTCATACCTCCTTCCCTTTTGACGCCCCTCCCCTTCAGTTCTTTACAATGTCAGCACAATGGCATGTCCTGTCCAAACCACACCATAACACAACAAAATCTCAATCTACTCCATACTTACCTCCATACAAACCTAACTGCTATGCTTCCAACCGAAAGAATGCATCTGCTGCTCCATTATATACAAATCAATGCCGGCAAATAATCAAGATAACCAAAAACCCTATTCAACATAGCTGTCTAGCTGTCTGCCCTTTGTCTGGGGTATCTCCTCTTTATCTCTTTTTTACTGCCCCCCGAAGGAGGCTGGGCTTTACGCCCTACCGCACGGTCTTCGCCAACTACTGTCGGAAGTATCTTCTCTTTCTATCTTCAATAGTCTTTTTTCATTTTAAAACATCATCAACTCTCTCCTCCTGCAAGTATACTTGTGCACAGGTATAATCACAGTCCTAGGATCCCTGAGGTCTGTCAGTGTCGAATTCCATCTATGTGCCTGCTCTGCCCTCTGCACCCAGCATGCTGCCTGAGAGACTGGGCAGGACTTTACAGGAAAACGGGCTCCTGGCAACCTCCTCATAGGTGCGCACTTGAACGCTCCATGCAGGTGGACTCTGCTGTCCAAGGGAGACACAGATAGGAATCCTTGACCCTCCGCCAGACACTGAGTATCTCAGCATTGCCTCCAAGTGTTAATGTGGTCCTAATCACGGATAATTGATAATAGGTGATCAAGAACCACATACATTGTTTATCACCAAGAGCAAGAGAAAGACCAGCTAAACAGCTGGGAGCGCATGCAACACATCATTCTCTCAAAGATATAATACAGAACACAAGCTTTTAAATCAAATAAAAGTCACAAATGACATCATGGTTAATGATAAGAAGAAAACCTTTATTCAATTATGCTATTGGCTATCAAGAAATAACACCTATACCTACTATATGTTAGACTTCATTCTACAATTGCATTGGTTGGCAGTATGCTACATTAGCCAACATGGCAGACAAAACTGTAATTGATTCATATTTTGCTCATCCGACCATGAGCCCTTTAATCTGATGCCAGGGTGTGTGGTGAGGAAGGCGAGATGAACAGACCGCTATGATTCACTTTGAAGAAGGTACCCCCTTCTACGTCCATCTTTATGTTAGTTGTGTAACCCTATCTGTGTATTCTGCAACCTTCCCCTAAACTTATGAGTGCACTCTACTTCTCACCCTTCCTGCGTGGCACAATCTATTCTATTCTTTATGGTGATTACATTATCTCTATTGTGTAAAATGGTTGTTTACAGATTACTTCTCAGCTTGAACCTTATTTTGCTTCTAGGTATAGGTGGGCGCAGGGCCAGATCATGTGCTGTTCTTATCTGCATCATCACATTATTCCTGACCAAGGGAGAAGGCAAGTTCATATTTGATAATGGAGATGATCATGCTATTAGAAAGCACCAGAACACATCGGCATGAGAGACCCTCAGCCTTTCTCAGACATTTCTTATTGATGATGTCCCCTAGTTCAAGAGCATATAGAATTGCAAGTGTTACCTTTTTATCTATGATATTTAATAATAAGTAACAAAGAAAACATACTACATTTCTTTAATTGGATTCTAAACATAATGCTCTTCGAGTTTAATTTTATTAATTCAGAGTGGAAGGATAAGTTCCTGTGGATCCAAAATCTCAAGTATGAGACCTGATGGACAATTTCTTGCCTTTTTGTGTATTTATTGGCATTTGTTTCCTGCATATTGTTCCCTTACTTAACCTCAGAAAAAGTTTGAAAACACCCGAAACATGTTTCCTGCAGTTTCCATCTTTGCTTTAATGTTTGTGTCAACACAAACATTCACAAAAGCTAAATGTAAAGACAGCCTCTTCTCTTTTGTATTCCTTATAACATTTGATAATGTGTGCGGCCCAGTAGATCCTGTATATTTTCTTTGATTTGTTTCCTAAAGCTTGAATTTCACCCCAAAGAATGCAAAATATATACAACATGTTTCCCTTTTTATTTATTTTGTGCATTGGTTTAAAACAAGTGTAGAGGAGCAGCTGAATGCCTCTGCCGGAAGTTCTGCCCTATTCTGCCTATATGTTGGAAACCGGAAATTGCGACATGTGCAACACCAGTAATGGTCCCAATTAGAGGAAGAGCCTTTGAGACAAGGTATCCACTGAGACAACCGTATATGATGTATCCCTGAAGAGATGATGGTCTCCTGAGGGAGATCCCTAAAGAAGTGTGAAGATGAGAAAAGGGAAGGTGGCTGACGTCACAAGAAATGAGGTTGATGCACTGAGAAAGATGACTGAAGAAGAAAATGCATAGACCTTATAGAATCTGATGCAAAGCTAAGAATCAAGAAGACTTTCATGTGCAGAATGAAGATTGCATGTGTGAAGAAGCACTGCAGAAAATGCAAGATGTTTTATAACTGTACAGATGCAGCAACACAAGTAGACTAAGTAATCGTAAAGGCTGGCTATATGAAGTGAATTGACTGCAGGCACTGCCACCAATATGTATATATAGAATCTGGAGATTTGATGTTACAACCTTAGTAAGCTCACCCCGTGGAGAAAGGAAGATTGATAGCTATGTGTGTGTCGCAGCAAAGAAATATACAGAGGCTCAAAGATGGACCAAAGAAAGGCTGTTTGGCCTGGTGTCAAAGGCCAAGGCAGCCACAATTGGTTATCAGTCCTTGAAGAACAGTGAATGTGAGATGCTCAGGCATCCCTTGTTAAGTTGCAAAGAGAGAACACCATGAGAGCCAAGTTTCTTTATTCAAGACAATAAAATGCTATAATATGGGCCGAATCATAGTCTCCTGTCACATGAGTCCAGGATGGAAACAGGAAGTGGGCATGCAGATTTGAACCTTGATAAAAACATGCTCACACTCCCTTATATTCCCAGAGAAGAAAAGCTACTATAAGGCCAAGTTCAAAGACAATCTGAATAGCAGAAGGCATAAGTGATGAGAGATGATGGGCTAATTGGGTGAGGATTTACAGCCAAGTGCACCCACCAGCACCTGGGTACCAGCTTATGTGCTGCTAGTGAATCAAATGTTCCAGAAGAGTACAAGCGTGCCAACCAATTGTAGAGGGCCATATAATGAAGGGCCTTATAGTTTGAGAGCCAATGATGTGTTGTGTTTCTAATAACTGTTGAAGATGACTTGCACTAGGGGAGGGCATACATTGTCCACCTGACTGTAGAGACCCAATCACAATCCAATCCCTTATAGAAAGTATACTTAGACATTCCCTTGAACCAACCACAATCTCACATCGGTTTTCTTAGTTTGCCATATAGTATGACGTTACGTATGACAAAACCTTTGTTATATAAGAATTGACTGCACACAACACAGGACCCTGAATCAGCGCTTTACCCACCTGCTCTCCAGCTCTCCAGCTCTTTTTTCATATGAGCTGTGAAGCCGTGAAGGGGCTCTGTCAGTGCTTGGGCGCTTCCTGGAGGAGCCGGGGTCCGACCAACACACGTGACACATCACGTGACCCACCACCTCCTTATAGCGCCGACCCATCCACCCTCGCGGCGTTAAGCCCGTTAGGGGTGAAGGCCAGGGACTGTTGTGCGACTGTTTGGCGCTGGAGGAGCGCATTAAAGAAGCTAACTCTGCCTCATCGAAGCTCGCAAAGTTTGGCAGGCCTGCAGTCATGCAGGCTGCAGGGCTGCCGCCACCGAAAGCAGGGAGAAATGAGTCTGAGCCAGAGATGGACGCAGAACGGGTGGACCCATCCGAAACATCGCCCACGACAAGAGTGCTGCGGAGCAATGTCAAGTCAGCTTCTTACAGCGAACGGGAGAAAAGATCCCCGCGGAAAAGAGGTAAGAACCTCGAGATCCAATCCGTAAAGACTAAGTTTACGATAGACACTGCCCCATCTCCACCCCCTGGACACAGTATAGGGGGGGGGCAGGGGAAAGCAACACCTGACCAAAGACACGGGCGAAATAGACATGACCCCCCAGCAGGAGTCTGAGGTAGTACCCGGACAGAACCACTCAGACGAGGTGGAGATAACACAAGACCAGAGCGCCGCTTGGACGAGAGGTCTTCCAGCTCAGCCTGCCGGGGGGTGGACGGACCTGGACCTTGCTCTGGTCATGTGTACCAACAAAGCTGGGGGGGTCATGGAAGTCTACAAAGAAATGAACTATGAAGAAAATATCCAATCGAGAAATAATGGAGTAGACGCGATGGAGGTGCAAGCAACACCTATCGAGGCACCATTAAAAGAAGGACAAGCGGAAAGATCGGTACCACAAGAGTTAAAGGAGTACCGACCCGAATCCAACCAGACCCCAAGCATAAACATTAAAAGAACAATAGAAAGCCCCGGAACTAACAGGAAGGGGCCACCCGGAGGGGGGCAGTCAGGTCCGGCAGTTAAACCGCTGTCGATGATCAAGGCATTAATCCACACTAGCACGTCCGCATTAGAAAACGAGAAATGGAACTCGAACTCAAAGACAATGTTGGGAGCAGTAGATCCCAGGCAATCAAAAATAGAGCAGCGGGAGCCAGGACGGAGGAAGACTGGCGAAAGTAACCTGAGCATGGCCTCAAACAACGTCTTCTCTGAGAGCATCACCGTGGAAAAGGATTTAGAGCCAGGGGAATGGGTGGATCTGCTCCACTTGACAGATGAAACGCCCGATGGCCCAAAAAAGATCAACAAGGCAATCACAATAAAACAACAATATATTAAGAAAAAAAGCGGAAATCAAACAACTCAAAGAGGCACCTCAACCCTAAACCATCAAGACGAAGGAAAGCCGCAGCAAAATGAGACCAATTCAAGTACTAAAGAAGCAAAAAAACTAAAACGTGTGGGCGTCAAAAAACAGGGGGCGAGAACTGGAACGACCCAGAAACCCGTACTAGCTAATATTCAACTTCTTTAAAACCCGCCAGGAAAAACGAAAATTAGACCCGGACGATGAAATATCCGATGCTGATATTTTAGAGGTAATCGAGGGCTCGTTCCCGGAAAGTAACACAAGAAAAACAGACACTGAGTCCCAAGCAATAACGACACATGAGGAGAGAGGGCTATCAACAGGAGATACGCGAGGGACACTTCCAGTAGAAAACAAAGCTTATGAATCCAACCTCGCGGAACTACCCACGCAAATCCACTTAACCTCTAAAGAAAGAGACCCCAAAAGCCAAAAACATACTGAACAAAACGCAGAGCCCAGCGGCTTGATAAACCAAGCGGGTGACGATAGAGTAAGACGCACTCCACGGGGAGGCCCAAACAAAAGAGATGAAGACGCAATGATCTCCCCAAAAAGAGACGAAGTACAGGGCGACCCCCAACAGAGACTAGAGGAAGCTGCCCATGCCCGGAACCCTAGCAACACTGAAGGTATCTCGGTGTCAGGGGTATGCCCTCAAGCGGCAAGTCCGATCTCGAAGAGGGGAAAATCGGCAGAAAAACGATCGCAGAGGCTTAGTCAGGAGATTTCAGTTATAAATGATGAAATAAGTGAAGTCCGCATCTAGCCACAATTGCAACAAGAGGGGACTGCACAGCCCAAATCGGTGAAGGCATACGAAAAACAGCTCCAATCACCCGAGGCGCCCAGAATTGAACAGAGGGTGCTACATGAGCCCGACGTCGGAGATAGAAGTAACTTAAGAGCTGATAAGAAGGGGGGGATTGGAATGAACTTGGAGCAAAGGAAAACCTATGGCCGAGACTTAGATGGGAAAACACAAATGAGTGATCAATCTTGGACAAAAGCCCACCTGCAGATGATAGAAAGAGGAAAAAAACAGAAAAAAACAGATAAAGAAGGATTAACACCAAACTTTAATCCCTTCAGAACTTTGTTCAATAGTTCTAAATCAGTAGAAGGCACAAGTGGGCGACCATTGGGAGCAATCTCAGCACAACAATTCAACATTTGCCCCAGCAGGGATGGCCAAAATACACCAGGAAAGCACAGAAGATACAGTGAAATTGCACCTGACCATCAAAGAGCATCACCAAACAAAAAACAAGATATGACCACAATTATGGCAGCGCTCACAATTGCGCTTGCTCCATTTTGCAAATTATATAAAACCATCGGAGACTCAACAAAAGACAATACAACGATTCTAGGCAAAATTCTAACTAAGATGGATTTCTTAGAGGGATACATCACGGCCATAGAGACAAAGGCAAGAAAGCAGGAAACAAATTGGGTGGGAAAATGGGCCACCCAAGAGGCAGAATGGAAAGAAGAGAGAAACAGCCGGTAAAAAAGACTATTGACAGAGCCTCCCAGACAACTCCTCAGGAGGAGCGTGGAGAATTGAAACCAATTTTCACTAAGCATAAAACGACAAACACAAGTGAGGGACCTGCGCAACAAAACCAGAGCCCCAGGGTGGAAGCAAAAACCACACCAGTAGTGACCAACCAAAAGCAAAAACTGGGTTTACGACTGGCACACGACACAAACAAAGGGGCGAGGAATACAAAGAAAAACGAGACCTCAATCACAACGAAGGAAGTGGAAACTATTAATTTAACAAAAAGCCCCACAACTGCACCTTGCAGGAGCAAACCGACGGGCGAAAAGCCAACAAAGGACAGTAACATCGCCCAAAACGACAGAGGAATTTTTGAGGACAAGCGCCCTGTTGGACCTGTCAATCTACAGCGACACGGAAGTAAGAGAAGAAAACGCTAGAGGCGCAGATGGACTGACGGAAAAACAGCCATGGGAGCCGGCGAGGGGAAAAGAAACAAGAGGCAAAAAGATGACAGGAAAAACCGCACCAGCATCTCTTGAGGAGAAAGACTCTCCACAAAACCAGAAACACCGCGAGCGGGGTTCATACCCAGTGAAACAACTACAACAGCAACAGCAGGAAGAAACCGCAAGGAAAAGAGACGAGAAGGAGAACAGAGAAAATCCTAGCAAAACACAGACAGAGCACTCCAAGACCAACGTAACCCCCAAAAGGAAAGTTAAGAGTCTTCAAACTAGAGCAAACGTCCTGTAAATCCAAATACATAGTGCTGAATAGAAAAACAGTACTGCAGATAATAAGTAGAATCCACTGTCTTCAACATCTAAAGACTGATGACTTCGTATTAATAGAACCATACCATAGGGACCAAAAGGCCAAAATGTATCTACATATCAAAAGCAAGGCTGTAAAACAGATCACGGATGAAGCATATAAGGACCTACAGCAAGCAGGTTATACCCTGGCTGAACTAGAGCTAAACAAAACAGACCGGAAAGAGCTACCCATAAAGAAAAATTGTGAAAATAAAGTGCATTACATATCCCGCACGAGAGACTTATATAACAGAAAGAGACAGTTTCCGATGTACCGCACAGGAAATGAAAGCAGTCGCCACCAGGAGTGGGAAACGCGGGAACCAAGGAATGAGAGACACAGAGGCAGAGATATTAAAGGAACTGAAGATCGTAAGGAAAAGCACACAGAGAAGGGGGGACAGTCACGTGACAGAAGGGAGCGCCGGAGAGAAGAATCGCCCAGTAAGCCACAGACACCCCGAACAAAGAGAGAAGGGCCAGATCGAGAGAGCAGAAAAGAAAAAGATCGAGAAACAACGAGGGGAGAAACGCAAGCAAACAGAACAACAAAAGGTCCATGGAACTGGCTAAAAGCAACGTTAAATCTACACACCGAGAAATAGCAATCACCAGGAGGTGGGACAAAAGATACACCGCCTCCAACAAATAAGGAAGAAGCCAGGAAAGGGACCATAAAGCGAGATTTTCTTTCCATGGCCTCCTGGATCACGAGGGGCCACCGGCACCTGACAAACCCGGAGAATCAGGATCTAGGGACATTCGATATCCTATGCCTGCAGGAGCATTGGCTAACCGAGAAACCGGCCCTAGACGGCTTTGATATTACATTCTCGCCAGCTTCAAAGGGCCTGTTAGGACGACCATCCTCAGGGCTATTGATAGCCATAAAGTCGGGGATCGGAATAGCCCGAGTAAAAACCATAGTCGAATCGTACGGGGTACTGGCAATGCTTGCGACATGGGCGCAGGAAAAACCTGGAGGAAAGGGAATGGAAAAAGCAAAAATCGCATTAATAACGGCATATTGGAACCCAGAAAGAACCACGACAGCAGATTTTTGCAATTTAGTAGCAAAAACAATTGATGACATCATGGTGGATCACCCTACGGCGCATATAATAATCTGCGGAGATCTAAACGCAAATTGCAGTCGGATAAGGTAATAACACAATCTAAGAAGTTGAAATCCCCAGCAGAAGAAAGAGGAAATTCATGGATGAGGCTTATGAAAGCAAGAAATCTTCATAATGTCGCTGCACTGAAAGCATGGATGGTAAAGAATCACACATGGGAAAGAGGCGAATCCAAAGCCGATATTGACTACTTCTTTGTCTCTAACAGTCTAGTGGCAAGTATTCAAGACTACTCAGTGGCCAAAACGAAAGAAAGTGACCATAATCTTGTGGCTATAGAATGGCAAGCAAGACGGCCGGATCACGAGAGATACAGCAACTCCATTGAAGCGAACAGCCAACAAACCCGCATTCGGCTTACTGCAACTAACATCGAATGCATTACTGAAAAGTACAAAATGAAGGCCGCCCTACGAGGAGAAAAGAACAAAACTCCAGACTATGTTCCTTCTTATTGCAGTACAGGCCGAAATCGCAGGGTAAAAACCAAAAGCAAAAGCCAAATAAACATATATATGACAAAGAGGTCGTAGAAAGGAAGAGAACCCTGAGAAAACTTAAGAGACAAACCATAAAAGAGAACTCGCCAACAGCATGGAACGCATTGAAACAAGAAAGTGCAAAATATAAAAACTGGAATCGTGGTCACAGGCACACGATGTACCAGAAAGACGCAGAGGAAATGCTGCACGCTTTAAACACAAAAGAAACTGGAGACTTCTGGGCGCTCATTAACAAATCTGACAAGAAGGCGGAAAACCAAATAGCAAACGCGGTGAGTGAAGTGGCCTGGGTGAACTTCTTTGAAAATCTGTTCAAGGCACAACCATCACATCTTCCAAGAAGCAGGAACTCAGGGCAAACTGCTTGGATCGACATTACATCAAAGGTCGACATAGAAAACGTCATAAGAAATTTAAAGAAATCCAGGGCCCCGGGGCCAGATGGATTAACTAACATCGACTTAAAACAAAACCCGGAGATCTGGGCAGTCCTAATCAGTACCATCTTCGAACAGTGTAGACTGACAAGAACGCTCCCGCCGTCTTGGGTAAATGCGGTGGTGGTGCCAATCTTCAAACGAGGGAATCGAGAAGAACCGAGTAATTATAGACCAATTGCACTACTCAATATAATAGGCAAAATGTTTGCAACACTCCTTCTGACCCATTTTCATAGCTGGGCCAGTTCATCACCGGCAAATGACCCATTTCAAATGGGGTTCCTAAAGAAGGGAAGCACTACAGTAAACATCCTCATTTTAAATTTGATAAAAGCCAAGGTCAAGCAAGGAGCGCCGACCATGTTCATGGCTTTTGTGCATCTGTCGCAGGCGTTCGACAGAGTGGACAGACGGAGACTGTGGAACAAATTGGAAAAATGGAACTGCCCTAGGGAAATACTGGACCCGGTGAAGGCGTTATATACCAACACCAAGCTAAGAGTGCGCCTAAACAATCAAGGCCTGCTGTCGCAAGAGATACCGGTGGAACAAGGAGTAAAACAAGGGTGCCCTCTGGCCCCAGCATTGTTTATTGCTTTTCGAGGGGACCTTAAAGACTCGGACGAAGCAGTAAGAGCTTTTCCTCCAAAGCTGGGTAAGACCAATATACCACGTCTACTATACGCAGATGATCTAATATTGTTAGATCAAACCCAAATCGGCTTACAACGACAACTCGCCAGTCTGGCACAATATACGGGGCAAAACAACCTCAAAATAAACAAAGCTAAAACAAAAATATTGATATTTGGAAAAAAGGCTAAGAAAACATCTGCAGGCTACAAGTGGGCATTGGACAACGTAGAAATCGAAGTGGTCCAAAGCTTCAAATACTTAGGAGTCCACATCGATAACTCGGCAAAAGAAGTTACAACGCAGAAGATCCTGTGGGAAAAAACAAAATATCTTGCTGTCCAAATGAAAATGTTAGACCGAAAATATGGCAAGTTCTCCCTGGTCCCGACGATTGAGTTCTATAAAGGGAAGGTGGTGCCAACCTTGACATACGGCATGGGAGCGACCCTGAACATTCCTAAGAACATATGGCGGAAACTTGAGAGTTACATCTGGAAAACGGTCCTGAGTCTGCCAAATGCGACCGCAATGGAACTTATCAGAAGAGACTTAGGCCTACTCTCTCTAGAAGCCACGGTGGAATTAAATGCAATGCAACTCTGGAGAAACACTCTCATCAAGGACAGCTTGCCTATTTACAAGATAGTGGCCGACGAAATAGCAAACCATAGCCTGGCTATTTTAAACAATTGGACAAACAACCTGAGAGAAAAGCTCACTGATATCGCCTGCAATGAAGAGGACCTTATAAATAACCCTACAAGAGTGAAGTCAAAATTGGAAGACCAAGACTGGATAGAAACGTTGGAAAAAACGCAGAAGAACAAACTGACTAAAGATCTGCCCCCTAACTTCAATAAGTTAAAAGAACCAATGAGATACTGCAGCAAACTTCCAAATAAGCAACTAAGAAAAATGTTCATGAGGGCACGTTTCAATCTCCTACCAACCCGGGAAATCCAGGCGATCAGAAGACAAACGAACGAGAAGTCCTGCCGACTCTGCAAACAAATAAATGAGATTGAATCGATAAAACATCTGCTTTTATATTGCCCAGAGTTAAGTAAAACAAGAGCCACATACCTGACTACCCTATCTACAGATCTTTCTAGAACACTAGAAGATGCAGATACAACATGGTGGAATAGGCTGATGTCAGGGGAGAAAAATAAATGGACGATAGCGACCGTGAACATTTTGGAATGTGCATTAGAATCAATTGCCTCTAAAGTCCCGACGCTGACCGACGACGAGGCCCCCCGACCTGGAATCAACACTCTAACAGGGAAGAGGAGGAAACCAGGCGGGAATCGCCCCCTGTTTGGGGTTCAACTGTGGGACTGCTGCCCTTTTCTGTTTTCCTCTGTCGCTCTTCGTGTGGCTCTTGTTAGTTGACCAACATCACCTTTTTGTAAAAATTGTTAATGCAATTATATACGAATAAAAAAAATATATATATATATAAGAATGCATTTTTATGAAATGCTTTGAGACTATGCTGTGCAACGTCCATTGATGTCCGTTGTAACTCCCTGTTTTAGACATTTTACACAATTTCTGAGTCAGTCTTATTATTTGGTGTAAGAGTTATCCTCCATCTCATCCATCGTACAATGTGTTGCCTCGATAAAAAGGACCATAAGGGTTCACAAACAATTCACAAATGAATTAATTTAGTTAAAATGTTACCTTTAGATTAATTACATTAGGCCCATATTTCAAATAATAATAAAATCGAAGCATCCAAATATTTTCAACACTTTCTCAAATGAATAACAGAAATGTACATTACTAATAAAGAACAAAATGTGCTTCCCAAACATACGTTATTGCCAAAATTCATCACAAGAAAACTTGTTTGGTTTATTTACAAAATGCATTTCTCTCAGTGTATTTAGTCGCGTTACACTTTGTAAACAGATGTTTAAGAGATTCTAGCTCACTAGGATCCTTACCTAAACAACATATGCAATCTTTTCTCATCATTTTATTGCATGCCTCAACCCCACTAATATCCCTTCGCTGTTAGTTGCATGAGGTTCCTATAGAGTGAAACATCAGCATTTACTTTTTAATGTATTTTTGTTGGAGAACTGTAACAACCTACCAGGTATTAGAATACACTATTAAATAGTCCCAAATCAAATAAACCCTTATAATTGAATGTTCATGCAATAAGCAACCTTGTAAATAAAAGGCCACCCTTTGTAAAATAGCCAAAGTAAACAAAGACGTCAGACCACGTTTATTTTCTGATCAGTGCCATGAGTACAGTTTTATTTCCAAATCACACTCCCCAACATGTCAAGCCAATTTAATTTCAGGGTTATTCTCTTTTCAAATACATGAAGTATTGAAGGGAACATCTTTTGTTTCTATGCTTTAATCATATGTGTCACTGAAAAGCTTCTATATTTACCATGAGAAACTCTTAAAGAAGCAACTTCTTCTTTCCTGCAACAGGTCTGGGGGATGGATTCCTTTTGAAGCTGAACATACAATCTGATGCATCTGCCTAGAGTCTGTTCTCAGGAACCAGGCATTGCTAGCAAAACAAATGTTTCCCATTAACAACTGCCATCTGTCTCATAGCTTAGGATAAAAACCCTTATAAATACAATTAATTTGCTCTGGCAGGTGGGCTGCAGTCATCTCTTCTCAAGTAATCTGATATTTGATCAGCCTGTAGAAGGAGCATCACACTTTGGAAGACCTTGAATCTGATAAAAGGGGCAGCCAGAATCTGGATTCACTCAAGGGGGTGGTACTAATTCAAAAATGGCCCTGCTAGCTCTGTACTTTAAATAACTTGTGACATGCCAAACAGCCTTCCCAGAAGACATAAATGTCCCACCTCTCAGATACAAACGAGTAGAGGATCTGGAGATGCCATTTATATTGCGTTAAGTAGAAGAAAAACTGCATTTTGAAAATTACATATGAAATACCAATTTCATTTTTAACTTTTGAATGGAAGGTCCTAGAAAATATCAGCTGAATGTAAAATGACATTTGTTTGGTGTTTATTTCATTATATATATTCGGCAAATGCAGATAATTTCAGTTTGTAATGCTGCAGGTCACATATTCACATATCCTAGCATTCTTGCCAGGAAGCCAGTTGTTCTGAGCTGGGAATGGAATTTCAGTGCAAAAGTATCAAAGCGCAGAAAGACAACAATTCTGTAGCACACCCATCCCACGTCGTCCTCAGATGAAAATACCATTGTTTGATTCATTTGAGTGATAGCCACCTGATGAATTGATTAGTAACATGATCAGATGTGAGGAATATGATGTTTTATAAAGTTACAATTGTTTAATGTCGAACAACCCTAAGATGACTAAGACTGCCCTCTCTATTACTATGCCCAATAAGTATGAAGGGGCTGTAGTGCTGTCACTTTTAGAACACTGTCCAATCACATACACTGACCAATTAGATTATAGAAATTATACCAACCTCTAAATATCGATAAAAACTACAAACACATAGATTCTGGACAATCACTTGCTCACTCACTTACTGGGATGGACTACCTGACAGCCTAAAAGAAGGAGAGAAAGCAAAACTGGCAAAAACAGAAAGGAGAATGCAATATATTTTTTCCTTTTGGTCTCAGTATTGGATTAATAGCAGTACAATGGAAAAGAGGGCCTACCTGAGTTAGACTCCCAGGTTTTCTTCAGTGGGGCAGACATCAGACTGGCCCAAATACAGACATAATGGAACCAGAGTGTGGAGGGATGCTGTCATGATCTTGCTTACTGATGCCCACCTGTTCTTAGTGGGGGAGAATTGAACCAGTGTCCCTATGTATGTAAGACAGCCAAAGATAATCATATGTAAGTATCATGCCAAGGGGAAGTGTCATTCTGAGAGGAAATATCCTCTAATGGGGAATAGATCAATCCCTGGCCCCTGTCACATGTAAGTACTGAGGAGTGGGGGTAAATAAATTAACAGTCCATCCTGAGAAGTTAGGGAATATTTCAGAAGTTTGTTTTCGGAATTATATATTTGATAAAATAGGTCCTATGGTGTGTATAGTGGGAGACCTCCTGGCTCCTTCTCTGTATAATGATCAAGCACAGAAGAAGTATTTTTGGCAACCAAAAGGATACCTCACTGTGTGCAGACCTAGAAAATAAGGAAATCAAAGTACATTTAGGGGTGACATCACCAAGCAGAGTTCTGTTACTGATGATAAATCATTCCAGAAAAAGGGGAAAGGATGATTAATCGTTACCCAATTAATTAACTTCAAGTTGTCTGTTGAAAATGTGAAAATCACACTTTTGCACATGAATGCAATAGAAACACCACCGAAGGAAATTTAGCAAACATGCACTTTCATTTTGTAAGTGATTCACATAAGGAAATGTTAAGGAGCAGGTTTCAATTGAGCTTTCTAGAACACTGTTTGAAATGCTGACAATGAGTAAGAAGTAGGGAGATTTAGATAGGCTGGGATGTTCTGATTCAATTTTGTTGTTCTATAAACTGGCAATTTTATCCCAAGTACTCATATACTGTTCAATGCCTGGTGGATGTGTGCTGAGAATAAATCAAATGTATGTATGGTGTTTATTATTATTATTATTATTATTATTATTATTATTATTATTTATGTGTCTGCTTTAAAAGTTTATTTTCAAGTAAATGCCATTTTGACCATTTATGTGACTCGGGTGTAGATCATTCATCACCCCAGCCACCGCTTTCATAGATGCATAACTTTAATATTAATATTTTAAGTAATTTACTGATTTCTATTGTATGAATAAATAGATCTTCTGTGCAACTCTGCTGGTTTCTTGTCCGTATAGGGGAGGGAGGATGTACGGAATAAATATTAAATATTATTAAATTGGGGGTCCCAGGTTCATAAAAAGAACTTTATCCAATAATTAAATGTTGCGCATGACTAGTTTGGTGGGTGGAAAATTCCCCTGAGTTAGATGTTTGCTGATTATGACATCATTCAGATTTTTGAGATTACTAGTGTCATTGCAACAGAAGTCCTTTAATTCAAGTACAGTCCTCACAAATGTGTGTGGAAGCTTTTGTTCCATTTGAATTACATATCCCAAAGCCTCATAAGAGATACCTATGTATGCATAAACGTCTAAAGATTTAAGCTTAGAATTTAGAGTTGTAAGTGACTAAGTCACAGTATTAAAATAGGAGTAAGAAAAGTTTGCATTTTTGTTTAGCTTGAATTGTGGAGGTAAATTGCTACATTTTAAACAGAGAGATGTCTGACATAGCAATTCCTGTTGTTAAAGCATGTTGCTCTTTTAAACGTATGTTTGAAAGGGGATTCGGCAGCCCCTGCTGTTGAAATATGGAGAATAGAAATGATGGGAAGAATTGCATCTGTGGATTCAGATATTTGTGATGAAAAAGGCCCATTGAAACAGTCCCTCTGAGGCTAGATATGACTTCAGTGAGGAACATTTTAAACTGCTATGCCTCCCTACAGATCTGTATTTCCACCTTCAAGTGATGGAGGGCAGATTACTAGACAGGGATGCTCAGATTAAGTAGTGCCAAGAAGCATCCCAGAAAAAGTCTGAGGAGTTTCTAATCTAAAATCACACATGTAAAGACAAGTGGAAGAGATTCTGAGGTTGGAAGAAACACAGAAAGAAAGTCAGGTTTCTGCATGGCAACAGCAGCATATCACTCATCAAATGTAAGGTGAAATCAAGATGTATCATGATGAGCTACAGAAACAAGGGATGCAACTATTGAGTCTCCACAATGCTTACATTCATTGTATGAAGGCCACAAATAAGCTTATCTGAAAATATAATGACCAGTCTGCATATAACAATGCCCTGTTAAACAACATTGTGACAGTGAAACTACACGCTGTGGAATTATAACAAGAAAATAACAAATGAATTCTCAAAGAAGTTGAGTCCCAAACTGAACTTGATCAAATCAATCATAACTTTTGTGTCATAAAAAAGAGGGATCAGCTCACACACCAATGTAATTCTCTATTTCAGGAGAAACAGCAGTGGATTCAAAAGGTAAATCAGACACAAGAAAATGAGGGGTTGAGCATAGTCTATTTCCAAGGACTAGCCAAATTGAAAGATGACACTTTGACCCTACAACATCAATAGGAACAAATAAGGATTGCCCTCAAACAGGCAATCCAACAAAAAGAGTACATTAAAAAGGACATTTTATACTGGTGAGAGAAAATAAAATAAAATTTGTAGCGCAATTCAAACTTGCCAACACGAGAATTCATATTAACAACGGAAATTGTAAACTAAAATGACTTGTTAACTTCACATAGCAAAACACTGGAAGCCAATAAGGCCAGTTTGCATAATTTACGAAAACAATTAGTCTATTATAAGCAGACAATGACTACTGAAATAGAAAAAAAGAAAAGTCAAGCCTGGAATAAAGGGACTATAAAATGTCCTTAAAACCACCAACAGACAACCACAAGAGACAAGTGATTTGGGAGGAGTATTATACCTGTAACGCTCACCTGGCTCCCACGGAGGCGCTGGTCTGGTCTGGGTTGCTGTGGCCTCTTCAAGCGTGATGCGCAGAATTCGGACCACCGATTGAACAGGACCCCCAAATCTTGCTTGTCTGGCCCGTAGGAATATCCTTCTGCAGATGAGAAAGGGGATTAACTGTCTGCTGAATAGTGTGCTTGTTCCCCCTTTTCCCCCTTCGTTCTTCTCTGACTGCCTCCAAAACCCCCGGTTTAAGCTCACCTTATGGTTTGGAAGGATGAACTCTCCATCCTGCTTCAGGTGCAGGGGCGCGCGTTCGTCCAGTTACTTCACTGGTTATCAGAATGGCGCTGGCAAATCCACTTGACTTTTCTGAGCGATACGCCGTAAGTATGAAGATGCAAAAGTTCAAGTGTGAGCCTCCTTTTATGTTGTTTTTTCTCTCCTTTATTTCAGGTGCAGAACAAAGGCGATACGTTGAGGGGTTAAATCGCCAGTGGTAAAATCAGGTGAGTTAGTGATGAGGGCGACCCCTCTAAATGTCTTTATAATTCCCCAGTAATGTCTTTTGTCCTTTCCCCATAGGGGCCGGGGTGCGGTACCTGCCAAAGATGCAGCGCCGACCCGAGATGTGGAATGGTTCACCAAGAAAAGCCGGTAAGTAATATGGCTGAAAATTCAGCTTTCCTCTTGTGTTCCCTTGCTCACCTTTTGTCTCTTCTTCTCTCCCCTAGGTGCAGAGATGTGGCGACTGGTGCTAAGAGCCGCGATGGAGCCAGGCGGCGTCTCGGGAACAGGTGAGTGAAGCGCGGCGCTGCAGCGAGCAACGCAGTGCTTTTAAATGGAAGACTTCCTTCAGGAATGCTGGCGTGAAGATTCCGGATGCAGGTAAGAAGGTTGAATAAGTTCTTGGTTTTCACCTTTCTCTTCTCTTATTCCCTTACAGGTGTTCCAGGTTTGAGGCGGGCGTGGCTGGAGTCCAGGTGCAGGAGCAGACACGGTGAGCGTTCAGCTGCTGGGATGCAGAACAACGCGAAGCACGTGTGGCTGTCCGGGCGTGGCTTAAATAGCCTTGGAAGAAGTTCCAGGTGAGTAGTCTTCCACAGCCCCACCCAAGTAACAAAATAGTTCCTTTAGAAAAATAGTCCCTCCTAAGCCTCATTTGGCTTGGTTCTTCATGGAGCATGGTCTGCATCAGGTGAGTGTGCATCATGGTCCGCTTCAGGTAAGTGCACCAAACACTTCCCCTTATGAGCCTGGTGCCTATGGCGCCAGGACTGATGTCCAACATGAGCCTGGCGCCAATGGCGCCAGGACAGAGTCCAAAGAGCCCCTATAAAGGGCCGCTGGGCTTTTACCCGGGGGCGTGATGCCTGCGCCCGGGGGTGCTGGGCCTGGCCTGGTGCTCCGGGGGTAGGCATCATGACAGCACTCCCCCCCAAGGCCACTCCCAAGGTCGTTTCCCCAGGAGGTTTCCGTTTGTTCCGGAAATTCCGATGGAACCTTTTTACTAGACGAGGTGCATGTACGTGGTGGCTGGGTTCCCAAGATCTTTCCTGAGGCCCGTACTCCTTCCAATCTTAGAGTCCAAAATGTTCTTCACCTCGAATTCAGGCTCCCCATCTATCTGGATTGGTTCTGGTGGCTTTATTAATCTGGTTCCTGGTTGCACTGGTTTCAAAAGCGACACATGAAAAACGGGGTGAATCCGCATGTTAGCTGGTAGATCTAGCTTGACTGCCACTGGGTTAATTATAGCTTTGATCAAGTAAGGGCCTAAATACCTTGGATTAAAAGTCTGAGGTCCCTTGAGCGATAAGTGTTTGGTAGCCAACCATACTTGATCCCCTATTTGGTATGGAGGCGCCTCCTTTCGATGCAGATCCGCATTCTTTTTGTATTTCCCTTTCACATGTTGTAAGTGTGCAGTAGCATCCTTGAAGGCTTGAGTAATCGTAGAATGCAAATGGTCCACTGCCGGCATTTCGAGGCTCAAAGGTGAGTCCAAGTCTGAAGTACGAGGGTGATGTCCATATAGGGTATAAAAGGGGCTCTAACCAGTTCCAGAGTGTATCGAGTTATTGTATGCATATTCAGCCACCCATAAAATATCCTTCCAATTACCCTCCGATTGGTGCAACATACATCGTAGATATTGTTCAAGGGTCTGGTTCGTTCTCTCCGTCTGACCATCGGTCTGTGGGTGGTGGCTGGTTGAGAGTCTTACGTCGATTTGTGCCAGTTGACAAAACTTTTTCCAAAAATGAGAAATAAACTGGCTTCCCCGATCGGAGATTAGTATGGATGGGAATCCATGCAGACGGATGATATTTTCGAGGAATTCCTTAGCAAGAACAAAAGCTGAAGGTAATCCTTTCAACGGAATAAAATGGGCCATCTTGGAAAATAAATCCACCACAACCAGAATAGTATTGTATCCATTACAAGAGGGCAGGTCCGTGATAAAATCTAGTGACAAGGTGTGCCAAGGTGCTGGTGGAATGTCTAAAGGTTGAAGAAGACCGGCGGGTTTTGTTTTTTGACCTTTGTTTTGGGCGCAACCTCCACAGGACATCACGAAAGATTTAATATCCTTTCGCCAGGACGGCCACCAGAATTGTCGTTTATGACGGGAAATAACCAGTTCTTGCAATTCCTTTTCTGGCAAAAATAAACGTCCTTGGAAGTAAGGTAAGCCATCGTTGATTGAAAAGGCAGACCCCCTTTTGATCCAATCCTGCAAGGCTGAAGAGTCCAGGAATAGTTTTACCCGTGCTTGAATGTCTTCAAGGGTTTGTAAAGTGGTTATCCCCAAGATTCTTTGTTCGGGAATTATCGGTACAGGTTCTGAGTTTGTGTCCATTTCTCCCATTCCAATTCGAGATAGTGCGTCCGCTTTGCCATTCTTACAGCCGGGACGGTAAGTGATTACAAAATCGAACTCAGCAAAGAATAAAGCCCATCGGAGCTGTCGTGAAGACTGAGCCTTGGCAGTTTTTAAATATTGTAAATTTCGGTGATCAGTGATCACGGTGATGGTATGCCTGGCGCCAAGAAGATAATGCCGCCAAGCCTTAAAGGCGGACTTAATGGCTAATAATTCCTTATCGGTGATTGCATAATTTATCTCCGGTGGCGAGAACTTTCTGGACCAAAATGCTACAGGGTGCAGTTGGTTGGTTTCGGGGTCTCTCTGAGACAGGGCAGCTCCCATGGCTAAGCTGGATGCGTCAGTTTCGACTATATATGGGAGATCAGGACGCGGGTGTTTCAAAATAGGTGCGGACGTAAATTTAGCTTTTAATTCCTGAAAGGCCTGTTCAGCTTCCTCGGCGCCAACGGCGCCAGGACAGAGTCCAAAGAGCCCCTACAAAGGGCCGCTGGGCTTTTACCCGGGGGCGTGATGCCTGCTCCCGGGGGTGCTGGGCCTGGCCTGGTGCTCCAGGGGTAGGCATCATGACAGCACCCTTCTGCCCAATGCCTCATTCCACCTACCTAAAACATCCTATATGCATGCTGAGGGAAGCAATATGCCTTACCCTTCCAGAGAATAAGGAGCTGCAATATTTATTACATCTTTCTCCCAAGCATTTCTGGCCTGGGAAGTAGAGCATTCGTTTACAGACCAAGATGACTACTCACCCGTACCAGCGAGAAGGGAGGAGAGTGCCCATTCAGCATGTCAGGATGGGACAGGAGTGGAAATGAAAATGCATATTGACGTGACAAAAATCAAGAAGAACTGAGAGATTTACAACTGCAGAAAATGATCCTATAGAGAAATAATTTAGCCCACTTTGCTATGGCAAGAAAGACAAAATCATCAGTTCAGGAAGGACATTGTAATGGTATCTTCCCAGCAGGGAGACTTGAAGGATTCTTCTAGGTCATCTAGGAGAAGAGACCATGTGAATTGTCAACCCTCTGATAAAGAAACCCACTATTATCTGACCTCTAAAAAGGGAATCTTTGAAAATAACCTTGCAAAGTCCCAAAGAAAAGAGAGAAGTGTCTCATGCCACATTCCTAAAATCACAATAGTATTGAGGGCCCAGATAACAATGGTTAATGGGGGTCGAGCAGCAGTTCTGCCTAAAGTGGATTCAGGTTCAAAGATACACGATGGGCAGATCCCAAGAGAGTTTCATCAAAGACCCCATAAAACAAATAAAAGACATCAAACATTTTATGACCCCTTATCACATATATAAACAATATTCTGCGTGGGAATATCTAGAGTTATATGAAAACATAATGCTCTCATTTGCAATAAAGAATTACCTCAATGACGTGGAGTTTGCAAAATGAACATTCTCTCACAGGTATTCCAGCTTCTTTGCAGGGCTGAAGGACCAAACGCACCATAAATGGTCTACATTCCTACACACACAAATCCCCACAAGGCCCATATATTACATACAATATGATGTGTGGGAAGGATCAATCTTCAAGAGAATTGACTAAGAGTTAAGGTGTACATTCATACCGACTTCTTGGCAGGTAAATACTAACTGTAGGGAGTTAATTGCCAATTTATTTTCCAAAAACATGGTATCCCAATTAGTGACTGACATCAATGATTTGTGAAATCTCGAATGGTTGATTTCACAGGCTGCAAGGATTTATGAGGTCTAAAAGCCTACAGAACATAAAAACAACCCCAAAACTCTGAAACCTTACAACATCTACCACCACAAACATTGCAGAGGTGTATAAAGCTCTTTCTTTGGATCTGCAGTCAGGAAGAGTCTGAAAATACTTTTCCTTCTGCCAAAAATAATGACCAACACAGGAAGAGCTCTGCCCAGACCCATCTGACACCAATACATAAAGGTCCATGGTACATGGGTTCTAGATCCATCATGGGCTACAGATAAACTGCCCCATAACAGGGGGGAATCCAAATTAAGGAGCAGTCCCCCAATGAAATTCAATCAGAATTTTTCATGTGAAAGAAATTCAACACCCCCTGCAAATCTGAATTTCTAAAATACTGACCCTTGTAATCCAAATTTCAAAAACAAATTTCCCCCATCTCATCCTAGATTCCAGGACAACAGAGTCCAGAATCAAGGGGAGTCATGACCCAGAATTGTAGGTAACTCCATAAATGTTCACAGTAGCCGAGTTACCTTGCCAGTTCCTTACCCTTCCAGGAAGCAACAAAAGTATAACCAAATAATTCTCTATTGTTCTGAGATAGGAGAAAAGATCTCTCAACTTGAGCGACAGGTGACACAATTGACAGAGAGCATTGGACAGATACTGAGGGCCCAACAGAACCCTCAGACTTCCAGCGTTCTGCAAAATACCCCAACATCCAGGTCAGGTCCCCCGGGGGGACAATGACAGGAGGCATATTATTCTCAAACTAGTATCCTAGTGGAAGAGGATAAAGTGGATATGGCGGAAAAGTCATGACAAGCCTTTGAGGACGCTTCCTTTCTAACACAGAAAAAGACCCCTGAATTAAATGAAGAAACTAGCAGCTCTTGCTCCCTGGAACTAGAACCAAAAGAACAGAAAACAAATATGAAATTCAGACAAAAAACTACAAAATAAAAGTCACCATTGAGAGACACGAGAAGACAGAAAACCCAGAAAAGAAAGTCTTCTCTTTCAGAGACGGTGTGACACAGCCTCAAAAAAGGGTACAACGTCCTTTCATTGACATCCATTTTTCTGACGGGTGTTTTTACGTAGAGGTTGTACCAAAAAAGTATTACATTTCTGTGGGTGGTGGCAAAGGGCATATAAAGGGTTGGTGGGGTCTGGAATAGCTAAAAATAGTTAGAGGATGGGGGTTTAGATGGGAACCCCCCAAAAATAATTGTACAAAAATTTAAAATAGTTTTTCTGCAAAAACTCTGCTTAAAAATACCATAAAAACAGGCGTTGTAAAATCAAGTTTCGATGAAATGACATAGAACCTAAAATAGTGGGTCAAAATAGAATACCTCAATTCAGTGGTATCAAAACAGAGAGCTAGAAGTGCGAAGAAACCCCTAGCTATGAAAGCCAATCCCAGAATGAACGGCCTTCATGCAAAGGAAAACTGAGAGAGCTATGGAGTATTTTAATAGATTTGAGCAGATATTTGCTGAGGAGAGTGGACAAGATTTGATAACCGAACCAGGAAAAAGGTTGTTTGTTGATAAGTTTGTGCATGCTCTTTTTGTCTGAAATTCAGTCTAAAATCACGGCTTTGGAGAGTGTCTGGCAAACCAAGACACCATCCAAAATACTCCTTATGGCTCAGTATTATGAGAACAGAGTTAATAATGAGAAAGAAAAAGGTGGAAAAGAAAAAAGTGGATTTAAATACTAGGGTGCTGCTAGAACAACCCATCTCAGAATTATTTTTCTGAAGACTAAACATCAGATGACATATTGTTTCACTAGGACAGCCCAAAGCAGGGCCTGGAACCCACTCCTATACCCGTCAATTAAAAAGTTTCCTATAGAACAATGAAAGTAGGGGATAGGCTGCACACCTTTCTAGTTGAGACCTACGCACAGAAATTCTCCATGGATCACTCATCAGTTCCAGACATACCCCTGTCAGAGCAACAGAATGTTTACATAGGGTTTGCTGGCACACCTGTAATAAGTCCAGACTTGCAACCAGTACCTATTTCCATGGGACCATTTACTAATGCATGTCCTTTTCAGGTTAACGGCTAACTGCGGTGAGAACCTGTTGGGACTGAATTTATTGAAAGAACTACATGCTATTATTTATTGCTCTCCTGATGGTGTATATTTGACGATTTCTCCCCAACACACTTCTACCTCTCAGTTATTAGCATTGCCACTAGCCAGTGAATTACAAAACGTACCAGCTCATTTATGAGCCCTTAGTCGTAACAACGTACAGATTCTCGATAGTGAACATGTATGCATCAAATTACCTTGCATGCCTCAATACAAGGTCTCAGTGGAGGGAGAAGAAGCAATGAAATAGTTATATCATATCTTGTACATCAAGGTGGCATAGAAGACATTTCTGGTAATCCTTGTAGCAATCCCATTCTTCCTGTATACAAGAACAGTGACAACGCCCTGCCTTACCATTTTATAATTGATCTAAAGCTATTAATAAGATCATTTCTCCTCAATGTACCACTGTTCCTGACATCACTACAATTCTAACAATGATCCCTGCCCATGCAACTAATTTATCTGTGATTGATTTGAAGAATGTGTTTTTTAGTATACCCAATCACCCAGATAGCAGATATCTGTTCACCTTTACTCTTCAAGGCCGATCATTCACTTTCACTAGAATACAACCGGGGTACACTGAACGCCCTAGTATTTACAGTAGAGCCCTCAAGCAACAACTAGACACACTAGAATTATCGTCCTCTTGCACATTGATACAGTACATTGATGACCTACTTGTTGCTGAAGACTCTGGAAAATGTTGTCAGGAAGGTACTGCATTGTTCTTAACGCATTTGACGGACAACAGTCATAAGGCTTCATTAAAAAATGTCAATAGGAGGTTGCCTACTTAGGATAACTCCTGTCGAAGGAGGGTAGATGTCTTGCCCCTGAAAGAATACAAATTATTTCTGATATGGTGGTCCGAAACACTCAAACTGAAGGCAGGACATTTATTGGCATGGCATCCTATTGCAGGCAATGTAATCCGAATGGTTCCCTTTTTTTATTAAGCCTTTGTTAGCACTAACAAAAAAATATGTGTTTTTCCCGGAGCTTGCCATAATGATTTTGTTATATTTAAGACTGCGTTGTGTTCTGCTCCAGAGTTGGGCACACCACATTATAATAATGAGTTTGTGTTATTTGTGCATGAGAAAGAGGGTTGTTCTTTGGCGGTATTAACAGATGAACAGGGAGGAAAGAATAGATAGTGTGGATATTTTTCCTCCACGTTGGATCCTGTTGCATGCGCTTTGCCAAAATGTTTAAAAGCAGTGGCTGCTGCCGCTGCCTTAGAAAAACAGAGTGAAGGCATGGTTTTGGGTCACTCCTTAACTGTGATGGTGCCTCACTCAGTAGATGTACTATTAAACAGAACTCAAACCCAACATCCTCCATCCGCTCGCCTCACTAGCTACAAGCTTATTTTGTTAGCACCCCACATTAAAATTAAAATATGAAATTCCCTAAACCTGGCTGAACTATTACCTCCTCTTGAGGAGAATAGCATTCAGGATACCAATCATGATTGCATCTTTGTCACTGAGCATGAAACAAAAGGCAGGATTGATTTATTTGATACACCCTTGCCATCTACAGATGGAGAAACATATTGTGACGGTTCTTGTTTTATACTTCCAGACTGCACTTCTACTGCTGCCTATGCAATCACCACACTCGATACAGTGGTTGAAATTAGAAGAATTCCCTACAATTCCGCCCAAGCAGCAGAGATAATTGCCCTAACTTGAGCTTGTGAAGTATCCCAAGGGCTCAAAGAAAATATTTATACAGACAGTCAGGACATCTTTTGTGTAGCTCACAACTTTGGCAGACTATGGGCCAAAAGGGGATTTTTAACAACCCACGGTACCAAGATTCAACATGGCCGTCTGGTAGCACAGCTGTTGTCAGAATTAGCATTACCCGAACAGCTGGCGATAATGAAATGTGCTGGCAGACAGAACAGCAAAACAAACAGCCATAGATTTACAATGAAGGATGAACGTATCAGGTCCCGCAAGGTGGGTACCCAAAAACAGGGATGATGGAGGACGGGATTAGCAGTGTGAAAGAGATCCAGTCCAGGGCCACAGCAAATGAAATTAAAGCATGGGGATTGGGACCAGCCTGACTGGATGAGGAAGGATGTTGGGTTGACCATGACAGAGATAGATGTTACCAAATGCTTATGTACAGGATGTAGTTACTATGGCCCATGGCCTAGCTCACATTAGTAAAAACATTTAGACCCAGTATGGAGAAATGATAACATTCCCAAAGTAGCGAAAAGGTTAGTGCAAAATTGCATGATTTGTTTGCGTAATAACATTGGGAAAGTAGCATTAGTACCTAGGGGCAGTTTTGGCTCATCTTCCATGCCCTTTGAAGTAATGCATTTTGATTTCATTGAGATGGAACAATGTCAAATCTTAAACATGTCTTAGTGCTTTGTTGCGCTGTTAGCACATGGGTTGAAGCTTTTCCTGTAAAAGACAATACAGCCATCTCCACTGCAAAAGACATGTTAAAAGAGCACTTTCTCCACTTTGGATTACCAAGGGTGATATGGTCCGATAATGGGACCCATTTCACTGCTTCAGTTATAAAGCATGTGTGCGAAGGGTTGCATATTAGAAAGAAATGTCATGCAGCAAATCACTCACAATTGGCTGGTTGGCGGAGAGACATAACTGTACCCTGAAAAACAAGTTAGCAAATATATGTGCACACAGTGAACTAAAATGGCCCGATGCTCTCCCATTGGCCTTACTGTCCATGAGAACCACAGCCCAAGTAAAAAAACAGGCCTTTTCTTGTATGAGATTTTGATGGGGAGACCTGCCAATATATGGAGACCAAAGAAATTGTCAGAAATAGTATGCCCATTATTGGTCAATTACCATAAACAGTTGTTTTAAAACCTGCATTTGATTCACCAACAGGTTTGTGAAGCACTGCCTGATAAATACATGGGTCCTGGTCACACCATTTGTTCAGGGGACTACGTCTTGATAAAGGACTTCCAGTGAAAATCCAGCCTTGAATCTCGTTGGAAAGGACCCTAGCAAGTGTTGCTGACTTTACAGGTAGAGGGTTTGATGTGTTTGACAATGTTTGTCACTTCTGGCTCGGTGACGTCTCTGAAGACGAAGAGGGGTATTTGGGAGAGATGGTTAGGTGGGGAGGCAGATGAGGAGTGTCCTGATTGGGAAGGGCTTTACGCTGTGCTATTATCTTTTCCTGGAGCATTTTGACTTTGTTGATGAGTGCGTCCTGAATGCTGGAACACCAGGCTATGTCTTTGGTGAGTTTGTCCGGGGTAGTAGCAGGGGAGATGAGATCTTTGAAGATAGTGAAGATTTCCCTCGATTTGGAGTTAGGTTTGGAAATGCTTTGGTTGAATGATTCTGATTTGGCAAGGAATATAGATTTTTTATACGTGGATGAGATCTCTTTGAATTCATTTAGGGGGGATTGATTGGGCGATGATTGCCATTTGGCTAGTGCTTGACGCTTTTTGGTGTGTAGGGCAGAAAGTTCTTCAGTGAACCAGGAGGTAGACTTCATCGATTTTTTTTCTTTTTTGTTTTCTAAGGATGCTATGGATTCAATAGCTTGGGTGAGTATGCAAGCATATGTGTTGGCCAGGGAGATGGGGTCGTTGTTAAATCAGTGTTTGAGTTCAGGGGTATCGAGAAATGGAGCTAGGTTGGTTTCGGTTTGTTTTTTATAGCCCCTAACTTTGGCAGGTGGGGCATACGAGAGTATCTTATGTTTAGGAGTGGTGGGAATAACAAATTGGATGAGGTGGTGGTCAGTCCATGGGAGGCCGGAGATGTCAGTGATGGACGATGCACAGTTGTGGTCTGTGATCCAGTCGATGGATTGGCCTTTGCAGTGAGTTGGTGCAGTGATTTTTTGTTTGAACCCAATGTGGGTGAGTTCTTTGGCTAGGGAGGCGGCTGCTTTGTCCCTAAGGTCATGCAGGCCTAGGTTTAGGTCACTGAGTAGGATCGTTTTGGTAGAGCTTTTTAAGTTATTACATACGATTTGGAGAAGGTGCTTTTGCAAGTCTTGAGTCAGATGCACATAGGGTCTTTCATGCTCCCCAGAGTCTGCCTAAACAAGGCAAAAAGAATCACTGTTTCAGTGACTCCAATAAGATAAGACCATTTCCTGCTTTAATTTGACAAATAAAGAGAAGTTGGTCTGGAAAATCAGGATTCAAAGACAAATTGCGGCAAAGCTATTGACCATAATTGATGGGTAGTAGACATGTCGCTGAATTCATGGCCAGTGATATTCTCAATTAATTCGGAAGTTATTAATAATAACATTTGCTCAAGACTATTGAAGAACCCAATGGGCTTTGACAAGATTGAGAAAGCATTTCAGTCAGCTCAACTGTTGCCCTATGCTGTTGAAGTCCAATTTAAAAAGAGGCTACTATCCCAGGACATGTGCAACAATTTATTGTACTCAGCAAAATAAAGAGAAGACAAACCCTGATAATTCATGAAGCATGTATACATGTGAATCATATCCTTCTATATCAAGGATTGTCCTTACATCAAAAACCACTAGTCTGTCTAAATGATGATACCATTCAAATATTGGTGGATAACAGTGATCCTCAAAGTGTTACTTTGTGTAGATGTAATAGTGATTGATTTCCAATACTATTCCATTGATTATGGAAATTAAATTATAGGGCCAATTCCTGAGGATTGCTATGACACTAAAGACAATATCCGGCCAGAATAAAATCATACCCATCCCAGTGGGGGAATTTCTTGGTGTTTGCTTTATGCCCTTAAGCGGTAGAAGAAGTTACATGTGGAATCTTGGAAAATGAGATAGTATTTAGAGTTAATAATTTCTCACGTGAATGCATGGAACCTCCTGTCCAGGAAAACCCCAGTAAATGTGATCTCTCTACCCAACTGGAGGATACATCTGAAATATAAAAATTGAAGGTATTTTTTGACTTCCAGCATGTGGTCAAAGGACAGATTAATCTGACCAATGCTTGTGAGGACCATGTACAGTGACAACAACTGAGACAGGTATACCTCACTTTTGAGAGCATCTTCTCAGCTGACTCCTATGATTGTGGACATACAACTATTCATTCAACAACAATGCTTATGGACCCTGAAATGACTCCCACGTTTGTGGGACAATCCAGTTTGCCTCTCGTGTCCATGGAGTCACAAACTGAGATTATGAGAAATCTTTAATCCTGTGGGAAATCCATTTGATCGACAGTATCCATAACAGCCCACTCTGTGGATCCTAAAACCAAATGGACAATGAAGATGCTGTGCTCACCTGAGGTAGTTGAATAAACAGTTCTACATGTCAAGGTGGTCTCGTCTCTGTATTGAACACAGACTGGCACAGATCCATGGATCAAATGTGTACTCAGACCTTGACCTAACAAACAGTTATTGGACAGTACCCATGAATAGGAAATATCAGTGTAAGCTTGCCTTTACCTTTGGGGGGCAACAATACATTTGGACCCTTATTATTGGACATACATTTAGAAAATTAGTTTAACATTTCCTTCACAAAAGCATTCCTTATTTGAGGAAACTTAGCCTATGTGGATGATCTGTTGAACAAATGCTCAACAGTGGCAGCAATCCAATATTTTGTTGCCCAACTGCAAAAAACTGGTGCAGAATTATCTTTCCAGAAAGCACAATGTTGTAAAACCAGAGTGAACTTTCTCTGACATGATATCACTACTGAGGACCATCAATCCCCAGAAAAAGAAGTGATTAGACACTTATCAAATTACAGAAACCCACAACTCTGAGTGAGTTGTGAAGCATCCTTGGACTGACTAATTAGAGATGAAATTTCATTGAGGATTATGCAGAGCTCACTCAACCATTGGTCCACTTATTGAAGGTCGGGTAGGTGGGAGTGGGGTGAAGCACAATCTGAGGCAGTAAACCAACCGAAAAGAAGCCTGTTACAAACTCCTTGTTTGACTCTAGGAAAAGGAGTTTTTCTTAGAGATTGGTTTGCCAGACACCTGCTTGATGAAAGTCGTATACCAAAAACATGGCAAAGACAACAAGGTAATCTACGGGAGCAAATCATTATCCTCTGTAGAAGAAACATTCATTGATTGTGAGAAAACACTCCTGACAACGGTGTGGGCATTGAAAATCTAATGCCCGTAGCTCAAGGTTTGGCAGATTTACGTGATTGTGCTTAAGAAAACTGTCTTGAGGATGCATGTCTAATAACCAGCAATACTATAGAGGCATACCTGGTGTCCCTGCACAATGTATATGAAGAAAACATTGTTCAGGGGATACTCACACTTTATGTGGATAGATGTTCCACCCATATTACCATATTAGTGGAGAAATAATTAATAGCTGGCATTGGAAATGTGTGGTGAATTATCTTCCCAAAACCTCTGCTGATTACAAAATATGTCCCTAAAGTAGTCAGGTGGCAGATCTGATGGCAATTTATAAAGCTGTCCTCACTGCCACAAAGGACCAATTCACAGAACTGGTGATTATTACTGATTCTGAGGCATGCTTTGTTTAAATAATAAACTGTGAAAACATGGTAGATTGATCCAGACTATTAATGATCTGGTCACATCTAATGGAATGACCATCTAATGGAAAAAGGAAATTTCAAAATACTTGCCCTCATTACAGGTTTGCCGGTCTGGTAATAATGTGCCAGTAATAACATATACCAGCACATTTACTGGATTGGCAAATCATAAGTGACATGGGCCCATTTATCCTCAATCACCGGCACCAGTAACACCACCCATGGTATTACCGGCGCCGGTAAGACTGGAAATGCTAATGCCTGCAATGTAGGGCTGGTGTTACTGGCATAACAGTAACACAGTCACATTATGAACATGGACTTAATGGTAATGAAGGCAGAAAAATACTAGTATCACCAGCAAATGCATGCCGGTGCCACCACCACCTCAGAGCTGCCGATAAATAGACCCAGGTGAGGGAGATAAAGCCACAGGTGCACCCAATCCACCAGGTGCACCCAATACACACATGAACAGTACAAAAGGGCCACACCAACCCCAATAACACTTCCCAACACAGCCATGCTGACACCATTTTTGCAATCTCATCCATTGCTAATAATACACCCGTTGAGGTGACAGGTAGCAAGCACCATATAATCAACAAAAGGACGATTTACTTTTCTTTGTCTGTTTCAACACCAGTTACAAATCAAATGAGCTGGTACTCTTTGATGTATTGTATGTGACAGTACTGTTTTGTTTAAACCCATATCAAATGTTGTCTACATGAAAAGATGTCCAATGTGATAAAAATGTATGTGTTATATGTGCTTTAATACAAAAAGAAAAAACAGAGACTCAAGATGAGTCAATAATAAAATATGATGTTCTGCGCTTAAAAAAATATGGTTTGGTCTATAAGAAGTTGATATGCTTTATGACTTCAGGGTGTGCACGTGGTTCTGATTATTGATAAACAGCCAAGATGCAGGAGTAGGAGGAAGTTTGTGGTACCTTTTTTTGTTCACTCATTGTTGCTGCCATAGACATGGAGGCACTGCATGCTGGAGTGTAGCTGAGTGAGCTGGAGCAGTGGCAGTGGCGACAGGAGGCCAGGGACAGGAGAAGGAGGAGGACTATGAATGGGTTGCAAGTGGAGGAGGCGAGTTGTGATTCTCTGCACAAGGGCCACAACCTGGGCACTGACAGACAGCCAGATACACACGCTGTACCCCCACAATCCAGGATTTTGAATTTATTGAACATTTGTATGGCGCATATACATCAGAAGTGTTTCCAAGTGCCACAAGACTAAGGGGGAGGGGAGAACAGAAGAGGATAAATACAATAAATGGTCCTACTAGGCCATGTGACATTCAGATCATGCAAGTGTATCACACCAAAGTGCAGGCGGTGATGGGGGAAGGCCAGGGTGAAGGGTAGGTTTCAGGAGGATGAGGGAAGGGGGGCCCCAAGGGCTGGTTAAGTGTACGGGGAGCATGGAGGGCAGGTGTGCTCAGACACAGGAAAAGGGTCAGCTAGTGCACGGGGGGTGGACCAGACTCAGTAGTCTAGTCAGGGAAGGGTGCCCGAAGGAAAGTGCTAGTAGGGCGGTACTGAGGCAGACTGGTTAAGGGAGGGAATGGCCCCTGTGTGACTCAGAAGGAATTGGATGGCCAGTTGCAGCAGCAGGGGGGCATTAGCAAGGAAGGAGGAGAGGGAAGGAGGAGGAGAAGTGGAAGGTCTTCAGAAGCTTCCAGAGATTGAGCTCAAGTCTGAGAGGGGCAGGGAGGCCATTCCAGAGGGAGGCTCCTGCCAAAGAAAGAGATCTACCCCCTGCTCTTTCCTTGGAGAAGCATCTGACCTGCAGAGAGTTAGACCTAGAGGACCAAAGGGCTCTAGCAGGGAAGTATTTAGGATACAAAGTTGAATGCAGCATACCCCAGAAAGCCTTGTGGATGAAGCAGAGGGTACTGAATTTGATCCTTGCAGCCACAGGAAACGTGCGGAGAGATTCTAGGGCTGGAGAGATGCGGTCCCTGGGCTTAGGGCCAAGGAAAAGGATAAGTATGGCATTGAGAGCAGGATCAGCATCAGGACAGCCATACCACTGCTGTTGAAGTTGGTGTCGGTCCTGTACTTGATCGCAACTGGCACGTTCAAACACTCTGTGAGCCAGTTGCATGGCATATCGCAGCCTGCTTTCTCCAGAGTGCTGGTACTGAAGGCCCTCCTGTGCCCTGAGGGCCAGCACATGGCCCTCCCAACCACCCAGGCACAGGTGAACACCACCATGGCCCGCTTCTATGTGATTGCGGGCATGCCTCATGTGATGGCAGCATTGGACTGCCCACAGGTTGAGCATGTGGACCGCCACACCTCAGTATAGGTGTACAGGAACCGGAAGCAGTACCAATCCCTCAATGTCCTACGCCCTGTGATGCCGACTTGACCATCACGCACTGCTGTGCCCTCTTTCCAGGATCAACCCACAACGCCATGGTCCTGCAGAACACCACCCTGCCAGCATACAATGCGTACCAACATGGATAGAGGACCTAGATGTTGGTTGAGTACATGTATATTTATGCCTACATATCAGCAGGGTTCACAGGCAAATGGCAGAGTTAATGCCACACATGCATGTCCGTCATTCACCCTGAAAATTCAGGACCAACCAGCGCATGCCCAATTGACATAGCACAACACACAGGAGTAGAACATGACTGGAGAAGTATAAGCTACTGACCAAGTCATTTCCAACCCCATAGGTCAACCACATGCAATGCACTACAGGTACCAGAATACAACACTGCCACTCCTCCAAAGCACGTGTATCAGTGCACGCTGCCACCTAGAGCCATGAGACGTATGTCCTTGTGAGACATGGTGCATGCATGCACACACTGACTGTTGAGAATCATCCGCTGTGACAGGCAACAAGACTGCAGAGCACCCTCACTCTCACATGTCAATGACTATGTGAAAGTCAATGGGTCTTGTACTGCACACTGTTGCCACTTGTGTAGTCTATTGGTGCTCCTGTGGGTCTGCAATATGAGTAGTGTAGGAGTTGATAGTAAGTGGCTTGAGAGGGAGAGGAACAAGACGGTCATGAGGTGCCCATGGCAGCTTCAGCGTCACTGAATCGGTTGCTGAGTGTTGTTGCCTTCTGTGATTAGTAGTTGTCATGTGGCTTTGATGCATGAATTAGTATGGTTTGTCCATATTGTGGGTGTCATAATTTGTGTGCAGTGAGTGGTGCAGTAGAGACACAGTAATGTTTAAACCAGCTAATAAGGGAACCTATGCAGACTGGTGAGTCCTCACTATGGTCAGTCAGTAGCAATACATGTCCTACCCCCAGCAGTCCATCCCAGGGAGCTTAACCCAGCATGGTACAGATGTGACACTGTGGCTGTCTCAGGGTGCAGCAGGGAGAAGAAGACACAGCCATAACATTGTACCAGATGCATGATATTGCTAACCAACAGTTTTGAGCTAAGTGTAAGACATGGCAAATTGGCACAGTCCTGCCACATGCAAGATACGGCCAACCTTGTGTCCTCACCCCTCGCAGGTGACTCTGGATACCCGCTGCTTCTGTGGGATCTCCTGACACAGAAAGAGATGGCATACAACAGGGCTTATGCGAGGACCAGGCCAATCACAGAGGCAACCTTTGAGCTCCTGAAGGCATGTTTCAAATGCCTACAATGGTCTGGAGGTGCACTAATGTACAGGCCAGTGAAGGTGGGGTGAAAGTTTTGGCCTGTGAAATGTTCCATAACATCTGCGTCAGATGCCACATACCCCTGCCAACAGATCTAGACATACCACCACCAGAGAAAGAAGATGATGATAATGATGATGCAGCCCCAGCCAGGCACAGGCACATGCACATGGAGCCCAGGGATGGACGCATTATCAATCAAGAACTCACTGATAACTTCTTCTGAGCAGACCCTCCACAATGCACTGCCCATGAACCTTACTGCATATGATGCGCACACTCAATAAATACCTGGACCAAAGTAAGGAATGTCCACTCATTGCTTCAAGTGTAAACCAAGAGGTATTGAACAACATTTTCTAGCTACTATCAATACCCTGTGTCCCCTCCTCCTCCCCACATACCCTGTCCCCACACACACACACCCTCTCCACATACCCTCTCCCCACACACACTCTCAACCTCTCCACACACCCTGTCCCCACCCTGCCTCCCCATCCCCACACACCCTGTCCCCACACACCCCAAACAACAGAATGTCCCATTGTCACAACATCAAAGTCACTTCTTCACCTTTTTGTCCACGGGGCCCTTGCCAGGCCCAGGTGTGTCTGTTAGCCACTGGGATCCTTGCAGAAAGCTTGCAGGGGTTCTGACATTAGAGGGTGGGTGAAATCCTTGTGCCCCCAAGCGCTCCAGTGAGGTTTTCAGGGTGTGGGTGAGGGACTCTGCCATTGCAGACACCCCCTCATTGCCCTCCCAGACCCTTTTTGCAAGTAGCACGAGAGCAGATGCTGTGCACACCTGTGGCTGCATGCCTGCACACACTCCCTCATGAGGTGTGACTCTTTGAGTTGTTGTTGCACCATGTCAGCCATCTCCAGGTGACATTCCTCCATCCCACGTATCCTTGCATCCATGTGCCAGATGGTGGGCATAGGTGGTGGAGGGGTGCTGTGCAGGGTGGCAGGGCTGAATGTTGGCGTTGGGTAGGGGGTGTGCTCCTCAGATTCATCATCATCACCAGCCTACACCTCCTCTGCATCGGCGTACCTTCCAGGATAGGCCAGGGCCTGTTGGGTCATTGGGATTGTGTAGCGCACAGTTGGGATGGCGGGGACACTGTGGATGTGTGTGGGCTGTCTGGCAGCTGGCACAGGTTGTTGCATTTGTACAACCGTCACAATAGGTAGGGTGGGCTGGGCCGCAGGTTCAGTGGGCAGGGCTGCAGGTTCAGTGGGCTATGCCGCTGGTGGTGGCTGGGCTGTAGGTGGTGGTGTGGCTGTCCTGCCTACCATGCCCGGCCTGATTATGGGCCTGCTGTGTTGCTGTTGGAGGATGTGCCTGTTGGGGTGAGATGAGCATGAAGTTAGTCTTCAGTGAGTCACGTCTGCGGGCTTGCATTATACTGATGCTACTTTGTTTGTGTCCTGCACCTTACAAGCTGTTTGGTTCTTCAGTTTTCTCTGATGCACTCATGTACATGTGGGTGGTTGGAGTGCACATTGACTGTTAGTCTGCCACAGTGGATCGTTGCTGTTTGGGTGTTGGGGATATGCTCATAATCCTGTACTCCCATGGCGCACATTGCCACTCCTCATGTGCCCATGTGTGCGGCACTGCAAATGGTCTACATGGCTATGTGTGTGTGTGTGATTGGACCAATTGGTGTGGTCATCATGTGTTGGACCCATTCCATTGGCCATGTATTATTAATCTGCCTGGAGAATTATTTCTTTGGACACATGTTTGACATTTACATGGGGCTTGTTGTACTTACCTCCATCATCCCGCCTCTGCTGCACCGGCTTCCTTGATGCCCTCCATGTGCAGCATTGAACTGCATGTTTCCTTTCAGGGCAACAGGCTCAGGGGTACCCCCTCAAGTGACCTAGGATTCCCAGCGATGGGCCGAAAAGATGTTCCGCAAATGCAGGTCATCCGACCGCTTGTGGCAGTCAAGGGGCATGCATGGGACAGGACCCACTATGAAGACTTACTCCGCCACCTCCTGCCATATTGTAGGCTTCCGTCTTTGGCTGGTGCTCCTGTTGTCTGAGTCGAATAGTGATTCTGCATGTGTAATACATGGTCTGCTAGTGCAGTGAGTTCCAACTCCATGAAGCATGGCTTGCAGAGCCGGATCTCTGGTAGACAGGATTTAGCACTCCCAGGGATGTTTTTGAAGTTGTGTTGGGTGGATGTCAACAGAAAGTGGCTGATTTCTGATGGATTGTGTTTTTCAAAATGGCAGCCAGCAAGCTTCCAGTTCCGGGGATGATGCTATTTCGGTGCTGGTAATTCTGGTGCTGGTTTTTCCATTATCAGAATCACTGGCACCAGTTATTATGGTGGTACAGGTGCTGCTATGATTGTTGCTGGCATGTATTTGCTGCAGTCACTGCCATTTTGGGGTTCATACCGGGGATTCCTGCACGCCAGTAGTACTATTTCCGGCAAGGAGGAGAAGCACGCGCCTGCTGACCTGGAATATGCAGTGATTCCGTTTTGTTGCCGGTAACAGTACTTGCTGGTAACAGTACTACCGGCATGATAGAATTACTGCCATTTTACTGGCAAACTTGTAATGAGGGCTACAGGGTCCTCACAAAACTAGAAATGATTTGGCTGACCAAGTGGCCAAAATAGGAGCTCTACTGGTGGAATTCAAAGATATGGAACACCTTCTGTCCAGATCACAAACTCTCACTGACACTGAAATTTCAGCTGTTCATTGGAGTAAAGATGCATCTGATGCAGACTGTATCACTGCTAACAAAAAGGTTCCCAACATTAGCAAATTCTATCAATATTTAGATGATGCGATCAGTTTTCCTCCGACAGAATCAGATTCTCAATGAAATTTCAAAAGATGTTTAAGATACAATAGCTTGTTGGGCAGGAAACTCCAATCTGGATATGACCACTGAGTGATACGGGTTTACACCAAAAATACCGAAAAAAGAGTTGAATGCACATTTATTGTGCATTTGACATGGTATAAAAAATTGAAACCCATAATACCAAACAAGATGAGCTTGGGTTGCGGGGGTGCAAAATGCGAACAAGTGGGCTTTGCAATATTGTAATTCAAGCTTTTGGGATTCAGTTTTATAATGCAGATCCGGGTGGTACGTACCTCCTTCTGAAGTTTGATGTAAAACCATGCCCATTTCGTTGCAACTGGTCATAGGGGATTTCAAAAGACTAAGCAAGAAGTTGTTTACTGGTCACATCTGGGCCAGGATATCAAGACATTTGTTAAAATGATGTCTCGTTTATGCTCAGTTCCAAATGAACTCTCCCACACAGAGATCTCCTCTACAGCAAGGACCAGACATTTATTGTTCTAGTGGAAACAAATACATGCCGACAGTGACATGCCTCTTCACTAAGTGGATTTAGAGCCTTCTTGCCCCAAACTGTAAGGCAGTGACAGCCACCACTTTGATAATCAATCACATCTTTTCTCGTTCTGGTCATCCTCAAAGAATTGAGTCGAACATAGATAGTCATTTTGTCTGACTAAGATTGCAAAGAAATGTTACAATGTTGCCCTATTTTGTTGAAATGTAAAAGCCATGTAGAAAACAAAATTGTCACATTCACGAAGAGGTGAACATCTTACTGCTTCCTTCTGGCCCCCTTTCTTGTCGGAGAGGTGATGGCTTTTCTTGTCGAAGAGGTAGGGTCTATATCTGGGGGTGGCCAGGCTGACACCCGGGAAATATCCACAAGGTGACTAGCCAGGCCACCAGCAAGCTGGATCTGAAAATCAGAGGGAAACCCTCCGGGGAAAAAACCCATCTGACGTTGTTAGTTTGAATTCTCTTCTGTGTAATGTAGAAATTGTAATTTCGTATTGGCAACTGTGGAGCATGGTAGGAATCGCAGCCAGGGTATTCCACAGGGAAAGAGGACCGCAGCAAGCATAGAAAAAGGACAGGACCAGAGTACCTGTAGACACAGAGAACAGGAAGAGCAACAGGAAGCACAGAGAGTCGCTATGTTGCAGGAAGGAGAAACGAGAGAGAGTCAAACAGGAATCTCAGTACAAGGGCTAAGGAAACACGCGAGAAGGAAAACTCATGAAAAGTGCTGATGCAACTTACTGAGGGGTTGCGACGCAAGGACTCCGGTTCCAGTAAGAATTATAAGGCTTCCGGTTTTGTGAAAAAACAAGGCCTCCTGATTGGCAGAAGGGTTGCCAACGACTAGACCATTACACGTGTCTTCCTCACAAAGCGTATCAGTACCAGAGGGCATGGAGGAGATGCTGTGCATGGCATGTCATGACAAACATGACCTTTAAATGCTGCAATTGTGAACAAAGTCAGCAACATGGGCATGGACAGAAAAATGGCATTCCTCCCACCCAGAAACCCCAACATAGTCAGAGGGCTAGGGGCAGGTGTTGGCTTGCTTTCCCATGAGAAACATGTGAACACTGGCTTTTGAAGCTGGCTTTTGAAGATGACTCTGCATGGAGTTGGTTCGCAAGAACCAGGCATTACAAGCAACAAAATAAATGCTCCCCATTTACCCCATCCATCTGTCTCTGAGTTTAGGCTAAAAACAATTAAAATACAATTAATGTGTTCTGGTATGTGATCTGCTATCATCTCCTCTCAAGTACTCTTATCTTTTGATCAGCCTGGAGAAGGAACTTCACACTTTGGGAGACCTGAAGTCTGATACATGGGGCAAGTCCTAGATACTTAATTAAAAAAAAAAATGTTCAGAGAAAGGTCTATTATATTTTTTATGTTGATTCCATTGTGTAATTTAGGTGAATATGGATATTTTCACACAGAAACATTGCACACCTCTGATTCACATATCCTAGCATTTGTGCCAGTTAGCCCTTTATTCATAGCTGGAAAAGGAATTTTTATGTAGAAGGATCAAAGCACAAAACAAATGAATCTGAAGCACACATATCCTATGTTGTGCCAAGATGAAAATGTAATTTCTTGATTGTTCTGAGTGAGGGCAATCAGATGAACCGATTAGTAATATGATCACATGTGAGGAATATGTTTTAGAAGGTTAGTTGTTTAATGTTGAAATCAATATGATGTAATCACATCAAATGGGAGAGACACTGTTTTTAGAAGTGCCCCCCCAGTAAACTGCCCTCTTCATTATTATGATCAATGAATATGGAGAAGATGGTTCACTGTGATTCACGTTTGGAACACTATCCAATCACATACACTGACCAATTAGATTAGAGCAATTATGTCCCCTTCTAAACTGAGGAGTTTCTAACCTATAAAAACATGTCCAAAATCATAGGTTCCGGACACTCACTTGCTCACTCACTGACAGGGATGGACTGACTATATCACAGAAGGGGCTCCTGAAATTCACTATTCAATCACTGAATTCACACATATTTTTACGGTAGCCACATACAATTCCCACACCCCAGCTAAGTAATGGTGAGTGCACCTTTCTATTCATCATACACAACTCAAAGAATTATTTATTTTCATCATATATTTATACACACATTAACAAAACATTCTTCACATGAATCATTCAAATAGTCTTGTTATATATAGAATGTCCTCCAGTTCCTTTCAACCCAAGTGGCCTTAGCTCTGATCTTATCCATCTACCTCCATCCCTCGTTATGTCCCTATGCTTCAGTATAATATAGTGGAGGTAACAATGTCAGGTTGGTAAACCCAATTCCACAGACCTATATAACATACAGAGTACACGTGCTTTGCTCCAAGTGAAAACCATGCAGTCCAACCCTAGATCTGCATACACAAACTATAAGCCATACATATAACACTCAAGGACTAAACAACAATTCACATATAAACAGAACAATGAATAGATTATTTTATAATATGTTACATTGATAGATTGTCACACCACTATTAGTGCGGAGCGGGCTCCAATCATATTCATGGTGTATAGTTAGAATCATGCAGTGCACTCATGAGTTAGCCTCAATTCAGCCCCCACAGTGAACTTCATCGTGCGGCTGGTCGAGTACCTCGTGTGTAGTATCAATCACCAATATAGTCACTGTGAGTCCTACTCATAGTCCCCAGTGCCCATGCACATCAGTGGGCATTTGCTATACTTACAACTTCATTCTCAGATTCCTTGGACCCATCATGGAACCAGGCGTAGTTCAATTAAAGCAAGTGTAGTGCATCTCGTGGAGAGCTGTAACAAGCAAATGCCCATTATTAAATGCATATAAGCTTGTCTGAGTCTTGCCATGTTCAAAATGAGCAGTGTATTCCAAGGAACGTACTCTTGCAAGTACCTCAGATAACCACACCTTAAACACACATGTTCCTGTTCGCATTCACACAATGAATATAAATAAGTGAGCCCCTCCACACGTTCCTCTTTGCGTCAGCTGCACCCTCTGCTGTGTACCTGTGACCAGGCTGAAATAATTGGAAATCCCAGGGGAAACATACGGAAATATTCCAACGTGTATTTTCTTCTTATTGGCGAAAAGTTGTAATATTAATTTCTAAATGGTTACGCTTGCCTCTTAATGCGGTTGTTTCCACACACAGGCTTTGGTAGCCGTTCGCTATCCCCTGTTTCTTCTGAAATTCTGCCTGCTTCTGTGAAAGTTGGGTAGAGCCACATGCCATCGGGCTTGCACGTGCGGTACTGAAGTGACCACTGGACCACTCCTCGATTGCTCCACTGTGCAGCACATTCTGTCCTCCATTTTTCATATATTTCTCTAGGCAGTCAAGGGGCTTGTACTCATGTCTCAAATATACTGTGCCTCTCAAGCAGCTCACAGTTCTTTTCAGCTGGTAGTTCCCCAGGATATAGCCAAAGATAATTGGAACTCTTAGTTTGTATTCACGAATGGCAGTTGAGAGAGTGCCTTTGCAAAAGTCAAGTTTAGTCCTCTCTAAACACTATGTGAGCCAGGCTTTGATAAGACGCAAGAAAAGTCCCAGTTTAGTACCCTGGTTTGGGGTTGGGTTATTGTCTTCTGTCGAGGGCTTGAGGGTGGAAGGGTGGTCTTAACTATTTTAAAATTGTATCTCTTTGTACTATGGATTTTTACTATTTGATGCGGTTGCACAATGTTTATGTATGGTGCATTTACCTGTGTATGTTAATGGAAAAATCTTATTTAATACAATATCTTCACTAATTCTCTAAACACTAACTGCCACAAGCTGTACATGGGAGCAAGAGGGCATAGATCAAGAATCCAGCCCTGAGGTATACACTCAGGTAATGTATGCATGAAATACCTAGGAGCTGCCGGACTGTATGCAAGTAAGACCTTGCATACATGGGAGATCCATGAAACAATCAAGTAGAGCCCCCCCTAAACATAAACTCACATGCTGTGCAGTGGTACCTAAGAGCACGAATCACACACCCAGCCCTAATATTGAGCCTGTACAACTGAACAAGCTGTTCTAGCGCTGCTATGAGTTTATTAAAACATCAAAATACCATTCCGCCCCTCCCTGTGGGTCTATAATTTGTGAATCCACCAGCACTCTTTGAGATTCAAACTGTTGGTAGGATTGTTGGCTGTCCATGCAGTATTCAGAACCTACCACAGTGCTGACTGACAGACTGAAAGAAGGAGAGAAAGGAGAATTGGCAACAACAGAAAGGAGAATGGAATAAATTGCTTTCCTTATGGACTCATTTTTAGATTATAAGCAGTGTGCTGCAAGAGGGGCCTACCTGAGGTCAAACTCCAAGGCATTCGTCATTGGGAAAGACAGCAGACCGGGTCAAATACAGACTGTGGAGGGAAGCTGACACGATCTTGCTGACTAATGCCCACCTCAACTTAGCAGGGGAGAATTGATCCAGTGTCCATCTGTCTGTGAGACAGCTAAAGACAGCTAAAGACATTCCTATGCAAGCATAATGCCAAGGAGAAGTATAACTCTGAGAGTATACTCTCCAAAGGGGAATCGATTAAACTCTAGCCCTGTCCCATGAAAGTACTCAGGGGTGGGGGTATATAAAATGACTGTACATCCTAAGAATTTAGGGAATATGCCAGAAGTGCATTGGCGTCTTAAATTGTATACTTGATAGAATAGGTCCTATGGTGTGTATATTGGGATGTCTCCTGACTCCTTCGCTGAGTAATGATCAAACACAAAAGAAGTATTCTGGGAGCCAAAAGGATCCCTCACTGCATGCATACCCATTTTGCCGCCTTTTGGTTGTCCCTTGAAATTGAGAAATGTACACTTTTATATATAAATGCAATAGAAACACCAATTAAGGGAATTTAGCAAACATACACATTCATTTTGTAAGTGATTCACGAGCAGGAATGTTAAGTAGCTTGTTTCAATTGAGTTTTCTAGAACTCTGTTTGAAATTCTGTCACGTGCATTCAGTTGGGGGTCATTATTTTTAATGAGTAAGAAGGAGAGAGATTTAGACAAGCTGGGATGTTCTGGTTTAATATGGTTTCCTAAAAAATGACGTTATTCAAAGCACGTATACGCTGTAGAACACGTTGTGGATGTGTACTCAGCGCTACAACAAATGCACATATGGCGATGCATGCACTTTAAAAGTTCATTTTCATGGTCATGCTGTTTTGCCTATGCAAGTGACCAGTGAATGGATCATTCGGCATCGTAGCCGCCATGGTTGTTGGAATATCAAAGATGCATGACATGTTTATATTTATATTGATTTACTGATTTCTATTTTATGTATAAATAGATCTTCTGTGGAGCCCTGCATGTTTCGTGCCTAAACTGAGGCCCTAGGATCATTAAAAGAACATTATTCAATAAAAAAAATCATGCACACATACTTTGGGGTGGGTTGAAAATTCCCCAGAGTCAGATGTCACACAATTAAAACATCCTACAGGAAGGCTCCCCCAAGCTCCTTAACAAAGCTGGGGCTGAGCCACACTCTGGCCCGGCCTGCAACATCCTGCATGTGCAATGCCAATGATGATCATGGTGTTGCAGGATAATGCTATGCATTTAACTAGGTGAAAGATGTAAGAATGTTTTTACACCAAAGATGACATCTTTTACCCAGCTTGGCAGCAGGCACAGAAATATACCAAATGTACGAGCCGTCAGTGGTGGCTGTTGAATATTTGAATTGGAGGGGCATAAATATTTTGCCAAAAATATGAGAGTGAATGATCGTAGCCATGTCAATCATTCCAACCACAGTCGGTTGGGAGTGTTCTCCTCCCGAGAATTTTTTTTGAATAATGAGGTAAAATTGTGCTTTATGCAGCACACTTTCTGTGAAAAATTGGGTAAAAAGTGAGACATTAAATCAGTTTTAAATGAGAAAAAATCCAGCAGATGCCAGTCACCAACAGTCCACTGGAGTATTCCACAATGCCTTACCTCACAATATTTTCCAGTGTAAAAAAATGTTCATGCTGGTTGTGCCCATATATTTTCATTCTGATTGCACCAATATATGCCGGTATTTCCATATAAGAACAAACTCATGTTTTCTCTTTGCATAATACCATTTATTATACCATAAGAAAACATGACCAAGCTGGCTCAACTAATATATGCCAGTACACCCATGTAAGAACATACTCCTGTTGGCTTTGACATTAAAAATGCCATGCCACAATTAGAATATGTGTCCAAACTGGCTGCACCAATCTCCGCCAGCCTAGACACACACTTATCATGTTTGCTCTATCATAGATGCCCAGTAAAAATTGCTATGCCACATTAAGATATTATGACGACTAACTGCACCCAAATTTCAGTTAATGAACTTGAAAAGGTTTATCATGATTGCCAGCATAGATTCCCAGTAAGAAATGTGATACCACAGTATGAAATGGCTAGACTGCCTGCACCAAAATGCCAATCTAGCCACACAATGACATTCACCGTGCTTGCTTTTTCATAGATTCCCAGTAAAAAATGTCACACTACTTTAAGAAGTGACTAGATTGGCCTCACAAAATGCCCATCTACCCACGCAATAAACTGTATCATGCTTGCTTTATCATGGATGCCCAGTACAAAATGTCAAGACACTGTATGAAATGATAAGACTGACTCCACCAAAATGCCAGTCTAGACAGACAATACCATTTATAATATGTGTAAATGAGAATGCAGTGCGTGTGTGAATGTTCTGGGTATGCATGTGAATGAATGTAACTACAAGAGAAGCTGTAAGGGTCAGTAAATGGTGAGTAAATGCCTGGGTATGAATGTGATAATATGTACCTGCAAATACAATGCAATGCCTTTCCCCGGTCCTTCCAGCTCCTTGCAAGCAAACAAAATTAAACATAATAAGAAACGCCCAGTAAAAAAAACAATGGAATGCCTGTCCTTCCCTGGGCCCCCCAGCACCTCACACACTCACGTAATCACGTTCATACCCAGCCGTTCACTCACCATTCACTCACCCATACACCCCTCACATGTATTCAAATCCACACGAGCACCCAGAACACTCTCAATAATGTGAATTCACACCCATGCATAAATAAAACATTCACATGCACGCACACATATACATACACAATCACATCTGACACACACCCAGACATCCAAAAATTAAATAAAAAGCCTTTCTTACCTTCTTCCTGGTCATTGCTCCATTTTCTCTTCAGACCTCCAGCTTGCACAATCCACGCAGATAGGATGGAGGGAGAGCTTCATGGTTCCTATCTGGCATGCGCACAGGAGCCGGAGACAGAGTGCTCTCTTCCACATGCCAGCCAGCTGAAGTAGGCTCAAGATGAGGGATGAGCGGGGCCCCTCACTTGACAAGCAGTGGAGAGGCCATCCACTCCTTCGGGCCTGTGGGAGCCCTGCTATTCTAATGGTCAAACATCACAATCCTATTGGCATATGGCAGCCAGTTTACATGATGCTTTCCAATTGTAGGGAAAAGGTTATTAACATTTCTCAATGCATCAGCCATATCTGCAATGTAGAAATTTAGCAAACATAGAGTGTGACAGATTGCCATTTGGCAAGGGTGTAGAAGCGCTGGCATGTATGATTTGTAAGAATTTAATAAAAATAATACAGATTATTGCGTCTATGAAAGGTAATCTGCATATCAGATTCTCATTTCATAAGCTCCATGACAAAAGTATAGTGTGCACCCGTGCCCTGATGCATCAGTAGCCTGATATGCAGCACCTGTTCTCCAGTGGCACAGAGCAGTTTCAGAAGTAACAGGTGCCCATTTGACAGCCTTAGTGACAACCAATTCTCTGCAGTGCAGGGGCTGCATTTATGATAAAAAACACTGTTCCAAAAAGTACATAACTTTGAGTTTGTTGTCCTGGTGGCACATAAACTTGAAATACAAGCCATGCCTGAGTATAAGGTATGGTGGCACACATCTCTCATAGTTATCCAACTCACGTCAATTTGTTATTACACTTGTGCCAGCCCTGTGAGCCCAGTACAGCTCTGGAAGGGTTTTTGTGTATTCTCCACCAGACAGGTTGATCTTGCTACTGTTAGCTAGACTGTAGCCTTGAGGGTTGCCTCTCTTTGTTCCTTTGTGAGGGCAGCTAACTCCCTCCCCAGTGAGATAGCCACTCCACAGGAAGCTACCCACAGAACAGGAAACAAAGGGCACACCCATTCACAAAAAGCTTGGCTTCACACCAGGATGCTGCACAACAAAAGAGTCTTTGATTCTACTGAAACGGGAAGGGCCGGGTTTAGTGTAGACAGAGGGAGAGTTTTACAGCTAGATGAAGGTTTTACCATCTTCTTTCTCTCTTCCTCTATCTTTCCTTCCTATCCTTCCTTTCCACTTCCTTTAGTGAAAAGCACTTTGGGTGTGATGTCAGAAGGCAAAGCCACTTGCTCTAAGAAACAGGATTACACCCCTTAAACAGGCTAGCTTTATTCCAATAACCTGTGAGCTTTTGCTTTGAAAGAAAGGTCATATCCCAATCCTTCTTTGATTAACTCTTGAACAAAAACCTGAGGATGAGTGCATTGAGCCTCTGTTAGGAGAATTGATTTCTTCAAGTCCTATACTGGTGAGAGGAGGACTGAGTGTGCAAGACAGAGGTAAGCCCTGTCACCTAACCATTCCCAAGGACCACAGGGGGTGAACTGCTGTTGGGACAAGACCTGCCCCTCTGCCAGCCACAAGGGTACTCAGGACCTCACCATGTTGAGAAACACCTGCAGTTGTGGGCCATCCTTTCCTTTATGTGGGAGCAAGAGGACAAGGATTGAAACATATAATTGAGTACCTGGATTCCTGGACTCTTATAGTCCAGAAATGTGAGAAATCAGCTCAGAGCCTGGCTGATATTCAGCAAATTGGAGAGCAGTTGTTCATCCCTGTTCAGTTAAATGAATGGAAGGACACTGTTCTCGCCCGAGTGTGTGTGAACAACGGTAAGTGCTTCATCAGCGAAGCCATGTTCTGCCAACTCCCAAAAGATCCAGCCATTCCCACATTTAAACTGATAGACAAATGGGAAATGGATCTGGACACGCCCGATTCCAAACATCTCCTGCCAAGCAGGTGAATGCTCAAAATCTCCATAGGCAACAAGAGCATAGTCCATAATTGTTGGGTTGTGCGAGACGTCATTGCCACCTTTTACTTAGGCGGTGACATTCTCAATTGCTTTGCCATTAGTTTGGACCTAATAAACTGCAAAGCTTGGTCCCGATTAGCGGATAATCCCATGGGCTTTGATGACCCAGAGAAAGCATTTAGGTCAGCTCAACTGCTGCCTTATGCAGTTGAAATTCAGATTGGAGAAGAAGTCAACATCCCAGAAAGGACCCAACAATTATCCCTGGAAGTGAAAGTTAAAAGAGGACAGAAATTGAAAAACCCTGATGCCTATATTCATCTAAATGCCTATTCCCAACAGCTAGGGTTGGGGGTAAACCCAACACCCCTAGTCAATATAAAACATGATACCATTCCAATAGAGGTGGTTAACAGCGACTTAAAGAGTATCATTCTAGCCGTAGGCACCATTATTAGAATGATGGTGGATGACCAATATTTTTCCATAGATTTAGGTAATGAACTGTTAGGACCAATCTCCATGGACTGTTTTGACAGTGATAGCGATGACCACAAAACACCAGACAGCATCTTTACCCGGCATGGTGGGAACTTCCTGGTGTACACTTCCTGCCCTGATGGTAAGGAAGATGTGACCTGTGACTTCTGGAGGGATGAGGTGATTTTCCATGTCCGCGAGGACTGCCTTCCCCACCTGAAGCCACCAGTCCAAAACAGCACTTTGACCAGGGACTTCTCCACCCAGCTGGAGGAGGCCGCTGAGATAGCCAAACCAGAAGTCTTTCTGGGATTCAGGCAGATGGTTGAAGAGAGAGTCAACCTAGCTAATGCCTGTGAGACTCTGGAGCAAAAGCAAAAATTGAAACAAGTTTTCTTAGATTTTCAAGATCTCTTTGCGGTGGACTCAGACAACTGTGGTCGCACCGACATCCACACAACAACAATTCCCACGGACCCCGGCATGTCTCCAGTGTTTGTGAAGCAATATCGCTTGCCTCTCACATCAATGGAGTCCCTTACTTTAAGAACCTTGAGTCACGTGGGATAATCCGTCCAGTCCACGGCACCTTCAATAATCCGGTGCTGGGAATTTTGAAGCCAAACGGCCAGTGGAGACTCTGCGCCAACCTTAGGGAGCTCAACAAACGGGTCCATACTTCCTGATGGCCTCTTCCATACATAGACCAAGGGCTGGCCCAGATCCAGGGGTCACAGGTATTCATTGCAATAGACCTGACCAATGGATACTGGACTGTACTTGTCAGTAGGGAGGACCAATACAAGCTGGCTTTCACCTTAGGGGGGCAACAGTACACATGGACCAGGACTCCCTTCGGATACATCAACTCGGGCAATGAATTTAACATTTTTCTACATAAGGCCATGCCCGACTAAGGTGAAAGGGGTAACCTGGCCCATGTAGATGATGTTCTCATCAAAAGCTCAACTGTGGAGGAACACATAGCGGAGATCCGTTATGTTCTGGCACAGTTGAGGGCTGCCGGAGCAAAATTTTCCTTTCAAAAGGCACAGAAGTGAAGAACCCCTGTCACTTTCTTGGGGCATGAGATTACTCCTCAGGGTCTCTGTCCCCAGGAAAAGAAAGTGGAAGCACTCCAGAAATTAAAAGACCCCACAACTCTGGGGGAACTAAGGAGCCTCCTTGGACTAACTAATTATAGCAGAAAGTTCATTGAGAACTATGCAGAGATCACAAGACCCCTGATCCATCTTTTGAAAGGGGGGTCAAGTGGGAGTGGGGTCCAGAACAAGCCGAGGCAGTAAGACAACTCAAAAGAAACCTCTCACAAGCGCCTTGCCTCGCTTGCCCTGTCAAACACAAGGAGTTCTTCTTGGAGACAGGGTTCTCAAATACATGCTTGACTGCAGTATTATATCAAAAGCATGACAAGGTCAATAAAGTAATCTCCTGTGCGAGTAAAACTTTATCCTCTGTGGATGAAAAATTCAACGATTGTGAGAAGGCACTCCTGGCAACGGAAGAAGAAGTACCGCCCGTCTATCCAGGGGGAGCACATCATAGTGGAGACTCCACACCAGCCTCTGCAATATCTCCAAAGTGACAGAATACGGGCCGGAAATGTGAGTAATTCCCAAATTACTTCCTGGATTCTGACAATGCAAGGCTTTCCTGTGGAGGTCAGATATGGCCGAAACAAGAAGAGACCCCTTGCGCAAGGTCTGGCTGACTTGTATGATTGTGCCAGAGAAAACTGTCTCGAGGACGAAAGTCTTAAAATCAATGATAACATGGAGGCACACCTTAATTCCCCATCCAAGGGGATCTACTTGAGATCGAGTCCCTGTTGGAGGAAATCCAGGTCACTGCTATCACTAGGTCCCAGACAAATGCTCACAATGGACTCTCAACTGCACAATGGAGTAAGGAGACCACAGATTCTGATTTGATTACGGCTCAAAAAGGGGATCCAATCATTGGTAAGTTTTATCAACACATTGAGGACCCTGAGAACTTTCCCCTGATGGATACCGATTACATAGGGAAAGAGGACCTCAGAGTGTTGATGAAATGTCCAAAAATGTTCCGAATGCAGGACGGTTTGTTGGTAAGGAGATCCCTAGCTGGCCATGATCAGTGGGTGGTCCCCACCTCATTCCAAAGCCTTATGTTAAGTCACGCCTATGATGCGGCCACAGCCGGTCATAGGGGGTTTCAGACAACACTAGAAATCTCAAGAGAGGTTGCATACTGGCCACACATGGGGCAGGACCTCGACCAATACTTGAAGGGTGTCTTGTGTGTGCACAATTTCAGCCAATATCCCTCACACACCGTGCGCCTCTCCAAAAGAGGGGGATGACACTGCCATGGACAGATTTGCAAGTCGATTGTATCGGGCTCGTGATTCGCTCCTCTAGGGGAAATAAGTACATGTTGACCATAACATGCTTGTTTACTAAATGGGTGGAACGTCTCCCGGCCCCAAATTGCAAGGCAGAAACAGCAGCTGCCCTGATGATCAACCACATCTTCCCGCATTTTGGACTACCCCAAAGGATCGAGTCAGACCGAGGTAGCCACTTCACTAGCGACGTAATGACAAAGATGTGGGAGATACTTGGGTCAAAAGGAAACTCCACATTGCCTACCGGCGGCCTCTAGGGGTGCAGTAGAGAGATACAAAAAGACAATTTTGAGCATATTAAAAAAGTTTGTGGCAGATTCTGGGCCAAGTTGGGATATTTGATTACCCCTTGTCCTAATGGCCATCAGATCTACCCCTTCATCTGCAACAAAAATGTCACTGTTTGAGCTGATGACTGGATGCAGGATGGTGCTTCACCAGCATATGCTCTACAGAACCCAAGAGCAGACATTGATCAATGCATCCACACCTCATGAGTATGTTGAAAATCTGAGAAAACACCTTCAACATGCTTTTGCCTATGCTCAGCAAAATCTAAAGAGATCTCCAGACAGCATGAAGACCCACTATGACTTAAAGTCTACTAGAAAGGAATACCATGTAGGAGACCAGGTATACTTATACAATTTCCAAAGGAACCAGGCCAAACAGTACACATGTTTGCCTAGCTGGAGGGGCTACAAAATCCAGTCGCCTACAAAATCTGCATCCCCAAAGGCAGTTTGGCAGAGGGGGAAGATAAGTGGGTCCATATCAACCAACTGAAAGGTTGCCATCCTAGGCACACTCTGCAGCAACTGGATAGTCTTCTGGAACCCCAGAGGGGGTCACTCCAGCTCCCTAGAATTCCAACTATAAAATATTCTATATAGTCAATAAATTGCAAATAGAAACATGTGTTCTGATTTGTCAAAATGTATGTGTCCGCCCCACTACGTAAATAGTGGTTGGGAAATGTCTACAAACATGTTTTGCTTTGTCATCCTAGAATTGGAAAACATGGAGACTAAATCCAAGGAAGACCACCCAGGGACCAGAAGGAAAGATCCAAGGGGCCCGGGGTATTGCTCCATACTCACATCAGGACTTGGCGAGGAGAACCGGTCGATCAACCACTGATGGGAGAAGCTGATGAATTTTGCCATTTTGAACCAGAAAGAAAAGAAACTGATTATCCCAGTCTCATGACTTCTCTTGACGGATGGTCAATGCCAAATCACAAGGGGGACTTGTGGGATGTATTGACCCACTAGGCTCTGCCCTGGACATCACTGTGCGCTGCTTTCACCAGAACCCACAAAATGGCCGCAATAAGCCCTGTGTGCTATAAAACCTCTGAGAAGTGCGCAGTGAAACTGGAAAAGATGGCTGCCAATCTACTTTGCCTGTGTCAGGGGTGGAACAGGAGACCACACTGCCAAAACCTGTCATTGGGCTGCCCACAGAGGGAAATGGAACTACCTGCAAAGGCAGTGCTTCATTGCAAGGAAACCCAGAAGTGCTCTAAAATATGTTTTTCCTTGGCTGTTGAAATTGCAAAATAATGGTTCCCAAACATCAGAAAAGATCCAACATCTTTGCTGGGTGTTAACCATGACCTTATTTAAGGAATCCCCATAAGCACACAAGGTCAGGAGAAGCAGATTTCATCACAAGAATATCCACATTAAAAAAAAAGCTGCTTGCCTGGGAAAATCTGTCAGATATGGGCGCAGTACCGCGACCTGCCTGAATCAAAGCTGTCAGTTAAGTGCATTAGGAGTTTAAACTTGTGCATTAAATTCAAATTGTGGAAAAGAAGAGACTTGCCATCAAAAGCAATATAGATTGTCATTATTTAATTTCTATGTTGAATAAGACTGGAATTAGAGATCTGTGTGTCTACTTTTTGAAAATGTCAAATTTATTTTAGCAAAGACAATTTAAAAAAAAGTGTTTTAAAGTGAACTGATGCCAGCCACAGAACTTCAAAGGCAAATTCCACAGTGCGTCCCAAACAAAAGGTACCTTCCTTTTGCTCTCTGCCCCAGGAACTCTCAGTAAGATGCTAATTAAAAGGGGAGGAGATTTTGCTCTGTTGCTCTGGGGAGAGACAAAAGGCTTCCTGGACTAAAAGGGGATGCAAATTCAAGTGTCAACAGAAACTACTGCCAGCAGGAAGAGATGCCTGGATTGCTCTTGGCCCAGCAAAACATTGGGGGCGTGCCAGACAGATATGTGCATCTTTAAACCACAAGAAAGTATCTTTTTGAAAAAGACTCACATAGAACTGTGAAAAATTGTAAAAATCTGTAAAGTATAGTGTTGTTAACATGAAAATCCTGGTCACATTGTGAACCTACTCAGAACTCTGTGCTATATTCAGGGACATGACTACAGAAATTGTAATTTTGTAGCAATTGTGATGATGCTAGAAATATGAAACTTCACAGGATTATGCCCAGATGGAATGCGCATATATGTATAAAAATGTGGACAAATCTGACATTGGGTACTCAACAAAAGCACAAAAAAAGTTCAAATCTGAACCAAAGCTCTCACTGAGATGGAACTTAGACGGATACTTGCTCCACTAAATCTGTGATGTAAATATGTTATTGCTAGCAAGTTGGTAATATTGTAAATATGGTTTATACAAAGGGGGGGTTCTCCCTGGATTGTAAAATACAGCATCTTCATGACACCAGAATTTCTTCTCAAATCAGAGGAGAGGACAGACCCTAACCAATAGGATTCCTAGAGGGTGTGCCTAGTATAATTCAGCCTACCCACCCCTTAGGGAAATACATAAATACAGACAGCTTAGGACATAGAGAGACACACACATTCACCCCTCCGCTGATTGCTGGTGAAGCTCTTTGCAAGCAAAATCCATATCCAAGGCTCCAGAACTTTGAAAGCAGCGAGGCCCAATTCCAAAGCTGAACCCTTCTCAGCTGGCCTTTTAAAATCCAGAAACCAGATTTTACCCCAGATCTCCAAGGGGCACCAAAAAGAACAGCCTGGCTGTGCTGTTTCTGCTTTCTTGCTGAGAATTCTTGCTAGAATCCAGAGATCCAAACCAGTAGGGCAGAGCTGTAACCAGATAGCTGTGAACCAGAACCTACCCGTCAGATCCAGTCCAGAGTGCCGTGCAGTGTCCAGAGTGCCGTGCTGAGTGCAGAACCCGAGCGCCCTGAATGCTAGCAGAATTCCAGTCCAGAAATCTTTGGCCAGATCCCTGACGAGCCCATTCCAAACAGGAGTAGTGAGTATCCATAGCATAGAATTGTCCCTAGCCCGTATCTTATTCATAAGTATCCCTTTCCCTATCCAAACCCTTCTATCATATGCAGAACTTCATTGTAGAAAATCTTTTGTCTTTCCTGAATATTTCTCTCATCCCTATAGTCCTTTTATAATAGTAGTGTTAAAATCATCTTTGCGCTAATATATTAGCTGAAGAAAGACAAGCGTCTCGGCAGGTAGAGACAATCCGCAGACGTTGCTGGATTGGTGGCTGTGCTGTCGTGTAGCTTGTGGCTTCATAGACTCCCTAGTGTAAAGAACATTTTGTTTGTAGATTCATGAGTGCATCTTTCATTTGAAAATGTCTGACTCTTTCTGAGAAAAAAGGACCTCTACTAAAACCTAACTTCCGCACCGTGCATGCTAGAAAAGCGCGCAGAAAAGTTTGCCACGAATTTTCGTTTGGCTCAAATTCATCACGTGTAAAACATCTGTTCTTTGCATCCGACCTCAGAATTTAGTTTCAACCTGCTAGTTATTCAATAATCATTGCTAGTGTTGATCTGAAACTATACAAAGCGGCTCCCACTTGTTTTGACTCCATTTAGTGAATTAAATCCATTTTTCTGTGTTTTTAACCATTCATTCAAAGCCACATTCAAAAGCATTTGACCTGTTTGCAATCATTCCTGTTTCTCTCTGAGTTGCTGGGGGAAATTGGGATTCAAACTGTATTTGTTGAGTGTGTATTCCTGAAACCTGTTTTATCACCTTCCATCTCTTTATACTGCATATTGGGGGGATTGAGTAGTGTGCAGGGGGAAAGAGTGACATTGCATTTGACTGAACCCACAGAAAGTATTATTCTATGTTGCATTATTATCCATACTCCTTCTGATTAAAGAGATTGTTCATTGTGACATCACCCCATTGGAGATCACTGTATAAATACGAAATAGTGTGATCTATATATATTGTTCAAATCCGTAAAATAAATCTTTTAACTTTGCAAAACAGCCTGCTTTCTGGTTCAGTGAGACCGGGGGGTGGGGGATTCAAAGAGAGGGGCGTGATATAAGGGTACATCATTCAGAAATAAAAGAACTTATAGACAAAAATATATAATTATTGGTTTCTATTGTGCATCCCACGCTAGGCATTGACTTAGGTGAAGTGCTGGGTTGAAATCACTTACAGTCAAACAGAGAGGGAGGGATCCACTGCAATGCAAAAACACCTACATAGGTTTAGCATGTACATTTTAGCTTCCAGTGAGACCTCTTCCATGGAAACCTCCAACGATTATGATGAGAATAATGAGGGAGTGTGCTTATGTTATTCACAGAAGGAAATGCTTGTTTATGGCCAGGCACACCAGCACAAGCTTACATCCGTATACACTGTCAGAGCCTGCCGATGCACCTCTTCCCGCAGGGCCCTTCTGACATCACTTCCACCTCATGACATCTTTATGGAGGTAATCGTATTCTTTTGGGCCGGTGCAGTCTGAGAAGGCATGGGGGGACCAAATGATGTGCCTTGCTGCAAGGTACTTCCAGTGTTGCCAGATGACCATAAATTGGCAGAGCTAAACCCAAACACTATGTGAAATACCATGCAGAGGCACATGCTCCACCTCCACAGTCCCCTCTTGTAGGTGACTGACTGGGCATTTGCTGTAGGGTAGGAAAAGGGAAGGTGGGGTGGCTTGCCTTACATTTGAAGCTAGCAATATAGAGTCCATAATTCTTTACTGCTACCCTCCAAATGTGGAAGAGGTTCAGAATGAGTTGCACAATCCTATTTAACAGTTGTTTTGTTAAAGAAAATCCACTCAACACTGGAAGTTGCACTACCATCTGCAGAGTTGAAAAGGGAGTGGAAAGAAATGTAGAAGGGACATAAGGAGTTAATCCAAGTTAAAAGAGCTAATCTGGAATTAATTTATTGAATCGCATTTTGACTCATGTTAGCACATGGTTGCGAACTTGCAAGTTGCAACACACTTGTTATAGTGTCAAAAGGCAAACATCCAATGCAATATATTCGGTCTGTTGTAACATATTTGCATTTTCTCCCAGGAAAGGTAAAACACTGCCAACTAGCAATGGGCTCCTTATGCCACTATTCTTTCATCGATGGCCGAAATGGTGGTAACTTATGAACAATGTATAAAGCAACCCCTTGATCCAAAATCATGTTTAACTGAGCTGAATAATGAAGAAGCCAACAATTGAACTCATGTAACTCATTGAAGAAAATGTTAGGTGATGCTACACAACACCAGATATTGTAGTAAGTCCATGTGAAATTGGTTCATTTTTCAAGTTTGCCCTCTTGTCATTGCTGGCCATGGGCTGATAGTGTATTTTCTGAGGCAGTTTTTAGATGTTTGTAATTTGGCAAAAGGGAATGCGAAAGCCATGCATGCATTTTTGCAGTTAAAGGCAGCTCAGATATTAATTTTGTTTATTTTGCTTGGGAATGTGTAAATGACAGATGCTTTAAAGATGTTTCACCTAAAATTCACAAGTGCTTCACCGCTACGTGAACTTTGATGAGTGTTCAAACTTCTGGTTGTCATGCTTATGACGCAGACACTAGACTACCAACAATTTTCATGTTTGCTGCTCTTTTTTAAAGGAAGAAAAGAAAAAAATGCCATATGTAGAAAGGTTGTCTGCCTCGTGGGAAGGTGTCTCTCTGCGCACTGATGTTGTTATGAAATAGTAAAAGAGGACTTAAGAACAGAATAGTAGTAGCACAAATTCTAATTACATTTCCGATTATTAAAGCCAGTCATACTTTCACAGCAGGAGAATTTTCTGTGGTGACAGTGCGCAATGTGGTTGTTATGATGAGTGGCTACTAGTGAGAAGGCTGCAGCAGAGGTGTTCTAAGTTCAATCCATTCATGTTCAATATGGCACATCATATGGAACCACAACGATGCTCCCAGCTTTTCCCCGGCATCCATTCTACTTCCACAGAGTATTGTGGTGAGATGCTGTTTCCATTTGCTCTGTATTATGAAGACAGTTTGCCTGAGACTTTCTTACTGAACTAGGGAGATGTGTCATTGAATGCTGATCTTTCAATGACAATGTTGGTGGTTGCCACATGCTGACATTTTCCAATTTCAGAAGGATTGTACAAAGGTCACAAACTAGCATTGCCCTTCACTCCTTTTTCTGTAACTCTGGTATGTCATGCCTGTCAAGAGAGTAGATGTTGTGACATGTCCTGCATCTAATAAGATGGGTTTGTCTGATGTATGCTGTGCGTGATGTAATGTTCAATGTTAGACATTACACTGGATTTAGTGTTCCATGTGTGTTGATTGGTTCACCAAGTGATCATGAGCACAAGGATCAAGCATTCTTATCCCACATATTTACAAGGAGAAAAACTGCTATATTTGGTGAAGGGGATTAAAAGAGAGAGAAAGGATGTGGAGGAGTTAGGCAGGGAACGCCATGGCCCCTCATACCAAACACATCAAACTCAGCAAATAATCTGTGCATGTGCTAGTGACAAAATGACTACAGCTCTGCAGGAGTACAAGGATGAGTAGTGTCTAAACCACCTACTCGGCCGTCACACTATTACAAACCAACAGTGGTCCCAACAATATAGGTGAACAGGCATATTCATGAGATATACCTCCTTTGCCTTTTGTGGCAACCTGGGCAGAGGCCTGTTTAAACTCTTACAAGAGTTATGAATATGATGGCAGTTGCAACTAAAAAACAATAATACAAAACTCCATAACAAAGGGCTGTCCAATCCAGGTTCTAAGAAGTATGTACACTTTTATTAAAGACTACAATATGGAAATAATGTATGTATCAATGCCAGATCGCTTAGTGCCCACGCCCTCGATATCGCCAACCTCATCATCACCCAGAACCTTGAATTCATTGCGATCACATAAACTTGGCTACACGCTGCATCTGGCCCACTCTTATCCCTTGCCATTCCCGATGGTTACTCTATCCTCAGAAGAGACCGCACCTCTAATTTGTCTAAAGGTGGCAGCGCTGCCTTCATACATAGGGAGAATATCAACATGAGACTGATCTCTAACTCTCATTGTGGCTCAGCGGAATCACTATCAGTGAAACCTTCGCTCTCACCCACCAACACTGCGACACTTCACCTCATTTACAGACCACTCGGTCCCCTCTCCTCCTTCGTAGAAAATATCACGGCTATCCTTTCCAACAATACGAAGCCTAACTCACAAGTGCTGCTGCTAGGAGACCTGAATCTGGGTCTGTCAGACCCCAAGGATCTCATGGCCACTGAAGCAGCAAGTATTGTGTCAAACCTTGGCTTCCAACAACATAACCTCGAACCCACACATAACTAAGGCAGAACGCTTGATTGGATAGTAGAACTAAACTGTAACACTACAATAAGCTCAAACTCAGCCTGTGCCTGGTCTGACCACCACGTCATTATCTTCCAACTACCAGCCACCATTCCCAACACCAAACCTCCATTAGCCCCTTCTATCCCCACTAGGAATAAAAAGGACATCAGCAGGGACAATCTACTCCAGCTTATCCTGCCCACGCTGAACAATTGTGCCACATATCATAACGACCCTACAGTCATGGTGGACACTTTCAACCAAACTCTGTTCAAAGCTATTGACACCATAACCCCGCTCAAACTTAGGAAAGCTAAACAACAAGCCCACCTGAACTCGTGGTTCACGCCACATCTTAGAGCTCTGCGTAAAGAAAAACACAAGGCGGAATCTCTTTGGAAGAGGCTCCCTTGTGCTTCTAACAAAGACAACCTCTTCATCGCATCCCTCAATTACAAGGAAGAGATTATACAGGCTAAAAAAGAAACGTATAACCTGCGCATCTCGCAAGCTGAATCGAATACGAAGGAGCTCTTCAAAATTCTCAAAGAATTAGAATCCCCTTCGCCTATACCTGATACGTGCAATAAAGACAGTTCTTTGTGCAATAGCATCCAAAATGCTCTCCTCTCCAAAATAACCACCTTACAAGCCAAAATCAATGCCAAACAAAATTCCCTTCTCTCCAAACCCCTGGCACCTCAAACACCTACCACTTTCACCCAGCCCCCATTCAGCTTCACCCCTCTCTCTATCTCGGAGGTTGAAAAAATTATCAGCAACCTAAAACCTTCCAACTGCCAAGGGGACTCCTGCCCTGCCCCTATTATTAAGGAATCTGCCCACAACCTTGCCCCCTTCATTACTACCTTCATTAATTCCTCATTTAATGCCGGAACTGTGCCCAACAACCTTAAGGACTACTGGGTCGTCCCACTGCTGAAAAAGCCGTCACTTGATCTGTCCATTCCAACGAATTTCAGACCAATCACAACGGTCCCGTTCCTCCTAAAAATACTGGACAGAGCGGCTTACCTACAGATACAGAAGAATTTGGAGACTAATAACTTACTTGGCCCAAGACAATCTGGATTTAGATCTAGGCATGGTACAGAAACAGCCTTATTAGATTTGAAAACTCAAATAGAGGATATAAAAGATAAAGGCAAACTAGCCTTACTATTGCTCTTGGACCTCTCTGCGGCCTTCGATTTGGTCAATCACCAAATCCTTTGCCAACACCTGAAATCTGCGGCACACTTTTCTGAAAATGCCACTAACTGGATCAGATCCTTCCTTGACAACAGACTCATGAGAGTATTTTCACCCACAGACTCTGCTGACCCATCCCCGGCCCCATGTGGAGTCCCCCAAGGATCGTGAGTATCCCCTACGCTCTATAATGTCTTCACCAAACCTTTGTTCGATGTGCTCGATTATCTGGGTGTCGTCTACACCAATTATGCGGATGACACCCAGACACTCATCCCAGATACTCATCCCTATCACTGGTGATTACATCACAGACGCCAAAGCACTGAATGACATATACCAACTCATCCAAGCATGGATGGCACTTCATGAGCTCTGTCTCAATGATGACAAGACAGAGCTCCTCATCCTTGGCACCCAACAAAGACTTAGTCCAAAACTCTGGGAATCTACCTTAATTACACACTGTCCCTTAACCGACAAACCAATGCAGTTGTTGCGGCATCAGCTTACACCTGCAAGCTAATCACAGCCTGCCGCCCATTCCTTTCCACCCAGAACTGCATCACTCTCGCCAGGATATTGGTTATGTCTAAACTTGATTATTGCAACGCTTTATATCAAGGCACTAACCAACGTAACATTAACAAACTTTAGACTGCCCAAAATAATGCAATCAGCGCAGCCCTTGCCATCCCCAGGTCGGCACACATCTCTGACACCAGGAAGTGCTTACACTGGCTCTCCGTCGCCCAAAGAATCTCGCTCAAATCGCTGACTCTTACTCACAAATGTGTTAACAACCTGGCCCCTACTTACTTAACCTCCTGCTTCTCTCAATACATCGCTTCATGGACACTGAGATCTGCCCAAGCTCAATCGCTCACTATACTGAAATAGAACCTGCAGACTGCCGGTGGCATCAGCTTCCCAGTCCTTGCATCCAAACTCTGGAACTCCATGCCACTCACCATCAGAACTCTCCCATCTGCCTCGCTCTTCAAACACAAAGCCAAGCTATGGCTATCCTCCACAGATCACTCACCACCAGCCTAGGCTACATGCTTTTGCTCTTCCTGCACTTTGCTTGATAATGCATTGTCTTCTCTTTGCCCGCACATTTAGCCTGTCACTTTTACCACTGTGCCTTAATGTATTCACCTGTGATTATCTTTGACTGTATGTAACTGTACCTTTGTACCGCAAGATATGCGCCTGGTTGCCCTCGGGCCTAGCGTGCTATACAAATAAATAAAATACAAATACAAATATAATAAAAGACTATAAAAATAGAACACAGACAATACAGAACATGAATATGAAGGCAAACTGGGTACTGTAGCAAGGGTGAAGAGCGAGAAATTGGATCAATGACACTTGGTCAAAGGATATGTCTTGTAGAAAAATGTCCAAAAAGGGTGGTTTATTAGTCACCTTGATCCCAAAGGTGGCCCAAGGGGTCTGCATCTCTTAAACATACCTTCTTCTGTGCTTGGTGGTTGATCAATGTTAAACTGGGTTTCTCCACGATGTGCTTTTGGGTCAAACCGTATTTGAACGTGATGAATCACATTGATCCAGGCGGCGAGTAGGCATCAAGTTGGTTTTGATGGGAAACTCCCTGCAGTTTGAGGCTGCATCAAAAAAGTGCAGTTCAACGAGTCCAGCAGATTAGTTTTGACGTCAAGCTAGTTCAAAATGATGGGAACCGCAGGGTTGAGTTGAAGAGTAAAACAATGGTTCGAGTCGTTTGAGTCGAGGCTTGGTCTGGTTCGATGCAAAGATCCTGGATGTTCGAGATACCGTTTGAAGACACAGCAGGTTGATGACTTCCACAGTGGCTAGCTTCTTGTTCTAGTTGGAGTGGCGATTAACTTGGCTGGCGTGATGGAGTGATGGACTGGTTAGATGAAGCAAACAGTGGTTTTAGGGTTAGAAGAGAGTGTAGCTTTGCCAGTCCTGGATGGTTTGTGACGAATCTAGCAATATTGTCACTAGTTCTCTGGAGGGAAGTTTCTCCTATGTGTCCATGGAAAGGCAAAAGCTACCTGATACTGAACCTGGAGGTGGCTATCTGTAGGAGGACCACTTTGGGGAAGACAAACTCCAGGGAGGCAAGAGAATACCAGACTTAAACAACCCTTCAGTGCTAATTCCTAGTAACACCCAAGGATTACACCACACTCCTGTATGGCTGATTGTAATGTGGATACTGAATTCCTAGCCTCTTCTAGCCAACAACATTATGCACCCCTGCCCTCTTTTCTAGTACTGAGATGAGGAAGACGGATGGATAAATGAGGGTCACCTAACACGGCAAACAAACACTGCGTTCTAGTCATTGGAAACTACTAAGTAATACCAGGATGTTTAAAATGCACACCACTGAGCAGCCAGCAAGATAGCGAGGGAGCTTGCCACTGCATCTGACTTGTTCTGACATTCTCTAGGACACCGTAGGTGAGTGGAGTGCGGAAAACAGCTCAGAGGCTGACAGATACGGCGTGCAGTGAAGACAGGCTGGGATAAGTTTGCAGCATGCCTGTCTTAGGCAGCTGGAGCTGCCAGACATAGAGGGATGCCACATGATCGAATCGGCTAATGGAAGACACTGCCGATCAGCGAGTGAGAAGTGATGGAGACAGAGAAATGCAGCGAATGCTGGAGACGCAGAGAAACACCAGCAAGGCCAGGAAGAACAAATGGGTTACCGGGGAGCATCAGGGCAAATACATAGTACTGCACTCAACGCAGGAAAGCCCAAACAATGAAGGCAACATCATTGATACAGACTCAAACCTTCTTAAATGCCTAAGTGAATGCAATAGAATTGAGATGAACATTGTGAAAAGCCTAAGAGAAGACAATGTAATTAATGTAGACACAAACCTTGTAAAACGCCTAGGTGAAGGAAATAGAATTGAAACAAATATTGCGAAAGTCCTAAGAGAAGACAATATAATTGCACAGATACGAACATTGCGAAAAGCCTAAGGGAAGGCTATATCATTGAGATGAACATTGGGAAAATCCTGAAGGCAGCAGAATTGAATCAGAACCAAACATTTTTTTAAACCTGAGTAAAGACAATACAATTGATAAAAAGCTTGCAAAGAAAGGGTCAGTGACCCTATGCTGAAGAACTGTTGTTGCTTGGGTACAAAAGAGTGTGAAAGCGAAGGAACCCTGGCAGGATAGTGAACCACACAAACAGTGATTCTGGGACTCATACCCAAGTAGAAAAGGAGAAGAAACCAGGGGTGAAAGGAGAAGTGATAAGAGAAGTGAAAAAAGTGTGAAGAGATGGAGGGGTTAAGAACCCCACCTTAACAGTGTGCAATAACCAATGGGAACGTCAATACTGCTTATTGAGAAGAAGCCACAATACCCTGGCAGGAGAGTATACCAGGGAGGGGATAAGGAGTGAAAGCAAGAAACCATAACGCTAAATGCAGAAAAGGAAGCTCCTTACCTCTTTGAGTAATAAAGGAAACAAGAGAAGTAAGAAAATAGTGAATTCCTGGTAGGAGAGTGAACCAGGGCAAAAAGATAACTGAATAAACCTGAAGTTGTGGAATAGTGACAAAAGGGGAAGCCATACCCTTGAAAGATGAACAAGACCAGGAAAGAGAGAGAAAGTAAATATTACAAAGCACCTGTTACATTAAAGGAATTGTAACATTGACAGGAAACCAGATGGAGAAGGAAATCCCTTTCTTCTGAGAGACAAAAAGACCACCGAATAAGAGAAGACTGAAACGATTCAAGGCTCTGATGCACTTTAGGAATGAGGCGGGAACTATGCTCCCAATGTATGTTTACATATTTTTAATTGCACCTTAACATAGGAATAGAGGTGAACAGGGGCGAGATGTAGGTCTCTGATTAAAGGACACTGGTCAGAATGAAATACAATTTTGATTAACTAATTTGAGTGTGCATGTTTTATGTGATGAATGTATGCCAATGTGTTTTTTAATTTATGTTGTGCTCTAACGGTTTTAGATTAGGTTTTGACAATAAAATAATGGTTTTATCATTACCTTGCTTCCTTTATATGAATTTTTCCATGGCAATTAGAATTTCTTTTTGAATTAAGCAGTTGAATTTATGTATGCCAGGAGCCTCTTGTTATGCTTTTTGCAATTGAAGGGTGGAATCATCCCCCCTTTTTAAACTGTGAGATAACAACGTGGATGAAAGGAGTGTTCAGGGAGAGAGGCATCTCCTTGGGAAACATTGTAACATTCTTGACTTTACCAGAAGTGCCGGATAGATTGCTGGGAAACCAGAATAAACACACAGGAAGGAAGAACACCTTTTCCCGGGCGGAACTTTATTCCTTTTTTTTCTGCTTCTTAGAACTTTATGTTTGGAACTTCAAGAATAAGCTATACGTTTATGGCTCAGAGAAATCCCCATTTTCTCCTTGTATTTAGTTTAGCATCTAAGGGTCAGTTTAGGGTTTTGGACACAGGACTGGAACACATTATTTGTTGAACATCCTGACACAGACGTTCATTAGCTTTGTTGAGGCAGGTAGGATGTCCCCAAACTCTGTTCTTATTTTAACAATAAAAGAACTATTTCAAACTTGAAACCTGATACTGACTCCGACTCTTACTCTTGAATCCTTACAGGTTGCAAACCCAGTTCAATTCTGTTGAAGGCTTCAAACATGTTTGACTTGGACTTGAGAATAGTTGAAAGCAGAGGGACAGAGGAATACAGCTGATTGGACTTCTCTAGTGATGCAAGTACTAATTTAGGTGCTTTGGTACAAGGTGAGTCAATTTCTTTTTCACTTCCAGTCCAGGGAATGTAGATGCCACATGCAGGATTCCTGTACATCCAGTGAGGAACCTGGTCACTGGTGCAGCTGGCAGCATGCATAACTAGGTCCAAGTGCAGTAACCCCCTGATTTTCCATGGAGATGGTTAAGGGACAGGGCTTGCATCTGCCTTGGAATCACTCTATCTTCACCTCACTGGACTCTGGAGTGGATTGCATTCCCAATAGAGGCATCATGAATTTTTCTTGCTTGAAGGTCCAAAAGGAATCAAGGAAGGAGTCAGAGACCCTTTCCTTTTAAATGTAAAAGACCATAGGGGAAAGGACACATGTAATCCTGCGGTAAGCAATCCAATCCCTGTTGTTTTGAGCATTGATCTTTGCCTTTTTTCGTCATGCCCACAGTGCTGTATTCTGTAGAAAATGGAGGGGACAGGGACAAGAAAAATCCACACAGAAGGGCAAGGTGGTGAAACCTTACCTCAGTTCCGTTCAGCACTTGCTGACTTCTCTGAATCCACAATTCATCCAAGTCTGCAGCTTTAAGGTCCCTCTTGATTGCAATACCCTATTGTGAGGCTGGCCCTTGTTATCGGTGTGCCTCTTTGAAGCATGGTTCCCAGGAGCTCTCCTGCACAGAGTTTCATGGGGTGGGTTTGGGAGAGGAATTATCCAATTTTCCAGAGAATCAAAAGAAGTGGCCTTCCTACCTTTTGTTTTGATTGCTAAAAACCCAGACAGGCAGTCTGACCATAAATTCACATATATTTCCATATTTCCATGACTGGCCTGGGTTCACAGGGCTGACATGAGTATGATACCAATCAGATGTGCCTTTAAGAATTGTGTGCACTATCAGTCACCATACCATAACAAGGTATGGCTTATTCTTAGAGATTACCCGTTCACCAGACAGATAGGACCACACTTATTATGTTTTTGGATCTGAGGTGGAGCAGGTAAATGCAATGTCTGTCTGCAGTGACTTTGTGTCATACCAGCTGTGATACGGGGCACAAGTAACCTCTGAACCTGCTCTGTGCCAGAGAAGGACATGTGCTGCAGATCAGGTGACTGATGCAGCAGGTCGCATGGGTGTGTAATGCTATTGGCATAGTGCTTAATGAAAGGGGTGCTGGATTATCAAACCACCATTTCTGAGATGGATTAACTGCATAATTTTATTATTTCATAAAAATAAAAAATGCCAGTGCTTCCACACCCTCAACAGAAGGCAATCTGTCACACACCCCAACCATATATGTTGGAAACCATACTTCTAAGGGTTGGACTCATCTTCAAGGTAAGAAACATATTGATACCATCTGAACTAGAATATTGAGATCCATGTTCAGGCCGTATTTCCATTTGAATCTGTAGATATCTGGCCCAATGCTTGTGCTCTAGATCATTCTTAATCATGGCCCAGTTTTTCTCTTTCCCCATCAGCCACCTGTGAAAGTTGGATATTGGGCTTATCAATTTCTTTTGAAATCATCTGGACTGAGTCTTCTCCAATTCCATATACACAGGTGCCTCTCTTGCTTTTCATTCAATGCCCATAGTCTAGGAGTTCAGTAACTGAGGCCCAGCACCATCCATCTTTCCAGCGCTGATATATTATTTGGCAAGCAAAGGCCTGTTGAACTTTATGTGTCATCTGCATAGCCACAGACATAACATGTGTTTGCCTGTCAGTTATGACTTCCTGGGGGAATCCCACCTGAGAGAAGTTAGCTTTCATCCCACAAGTCCACCTAACTACAGCCAGTGGATGTATGGGTCTGGGTTGCCTCTCCTGTCTTACCATTACCATAGCAAGAGGCACCAGAGCACACTCTTTCTTTCCATGGGGCTTGTAAAATTGATCTGACAAGCTGTCAGATGTCATAGTCTCCTCTAGGTTTCCAGCAAGTGTGTAAGTTGTGTGAAGGCATCACTAATTAAGACTCAGGCAAAAGATTCAATTTTCTTAATAAAATGGTTTATTTTTCTTAAAGGTCAGGATGGACTAAGGTCTGTGTACTTAAGTTCAACTCAACAGTCTGTCTGTGTCCAAAACCTATAATTGCCCTCCCAACTATACAATATACAATGTGTAGGGATGTCAGCAATAAAATAAATAGTGTTCCAAATTAAAGTTCCCAGATTCTTTCAGCTCCTGGCTTACTTTCCAGCTTCCCCTTCTCCAAGTTCAAACCAGTTCCAAAAGGCCGCAGGGCTTCCTTTCCCAAGAGTTCAACACTGTTCACAAAGTCTTGGGATTCCTTTCCCCAAGAGTTATACTCTTCTCACCAAGCCTCATGGTTTTCCTTCCCCAAGAGTTCAACACTGTTCACAAAGTCTCTGGGTTCCATTCCCCAAGTGTTCACCACAGTTCAAATCTCTTAGCTTTCAAAAACAGTTTCAGTTCAACTTCGTTATCATTCAGGCTTTTCAATAGGTCACACAGATTGCTCTCTCTCTCATTCACTTTAGCAATCTGATATTAAATACAGTTTCTTTATCTTGGCTTTCCAAGCAGGGGTCACTTGGTGTAGGCGCAGTTGTTAGACCACACAGTCCACCCATTACATGTCACACAACCCATAACCCTTGGCACTTTGTGATGCTTGTGTATTCTTTGTGTAGAGGAGGATCCAAGTGCCCCTACCGGAAGTCCCGCCCCCATTTTGCCTATATGTTGGGAACCGGAAATTGCGACATGCACAAAGCCAATAATGGTACCTATACTGTGGAAAGTCCTTGAAACAAGGTATCCATTGAGAAAACTCCACACGATGTATCCCCAAAGAAATTACAGTCTTCTGAAGGAAATTCCGGAAGAAGTGTCAAGATGAGTGAAAGAGATGACCGGTAACTTCATCTGAAGCAGAAATGACACACCCAGAAAGAGATACCAATAAAGGAGGTGTATAGGCCTTATAGAATCTGATGGCGAAGTAAAGAAACATTTCATAAGCAAAATTAAGATTGCACAAGCGGGAGAAGAACCGAAGAAAATGGAATGCAGTTTTATAATTGTACAGATGCAGTAACACAAGTAGATATAATTAATCATAAGGCTGGCTATACGTAGTGAATAGACTGCAGGTGGTGCCGCCAATATATATATAAGTGTGTATAGAATCTGGATGTTCCATAATGCATTTTAGAAAACTTGGACCTCGCAAATAGAAGGCCTGAAAGTGTGGCGCAGTAGAACAAAACAGTTGACGGCAAAGAAAGATTCGAGAAGGCTTGTCTGGCCCAGTGTCAAAGGTTGAAGCAGCCAAAAAACGGGTTATCTATTTGAGGCAATACAATGAACTTGAGAAGCGAGTCGAGCTCCTGTTTGAGGTGTAATGGAAAAACACTAGAAATGCCAGTTTGTATTAATTTAATAGTGTTAAATACAACAATCCAATATTATCACACACAGTGATCCTTTGCAAGGGCGAGTTCAAAGCACTAATTGAATGGCAGACAGCAGAAGTGATGATGGATGTTGGGCTAATTAGGGAGGTAGCCATGACCAAACCAACTCTCCAGCACCTGGGGTACCAGCTTACGTGCAGCTAGCGAGTGGAATATTCCAGAAGGGTATAAGCATGCCAAACAATTGTAGAGGGCCATGTAGCAAAGAGCCCTATAGTTTGAGAAGCCAATTAAAAGTTGTGTATTAGTATGACATGGAAGATGACTTGCACTAGGGGTGGGCATAGCTGACCACCTGACCTTAGAGACGCAATCACAGTCCAGTCCCCCTATAGACAGTATACTTAGATATTCCCCTTAAGTCTATCACATCCCCTAGTAGGTTTTCTCATTTTGCCACATAGGGCCTCATTACACGGTAGGCGGTAGGGATTTACCGGCACCGGTAAAATACCGGTACCGGTAAATCCCTGCCGCCTTACTACGAGGTCGCTTAGCGGGTTGGAGTTTTAACGCCTGCTTTTTGCAGGCGTTAAATACCAACCCGCTAAGGGACCTCGGAGCTAATTACGGCACCGCAAAATTGCGGTGCCGTAATTAGCGCCTTCCCCATTCCCATAGAGCCCTATGGGGCAGAAATGGGAATGGGGAAGGACAATGGCGGAAGGGGGATTTACCGCCCCTCCAACCTTGGGATGGGGCGGTAAATCCCCTTTCCGCCAAGGCGGTGCCGGTATTTTACCGGCATGAGCCATGGCGCTAATAGCGCCATGGCTCACCGCCTACCGTGTAATGAGGCCCATAGTATGACATCAATCATGATGAGTTTTTACTATATAACTGTGTTTTTTCATGTAAATCATTGAGAGACTTTGATTGTGCGGTATCCGTTCATGCCTTTTGTACTCCCTGTTTTAGACAATTGCCATTAAAACATTTGTGTATTTGCCAACTTCCTGAGTCGGTCTGATTACTGATGTCTGAGTAAAATCTGCATCCCCATCCATCTCAGATACAGTTACCTTGTCTTAAAGGGCCTGGGGAGCTTTCTTGCCAACACATGTTGTCTCTCTCTGAACCTGTGACATTGGTTAACACTCATTTCTGATTCTCCTCTGCAGTCTCTTGGCTTTGCCACACTGTGTTTTCACACAACTCACTCTGTGGTGTTCATCCCTTTCCACCTCCTTGCTTTCACATTATTCATAAGTGCTCATTACTTGCTTTTCACTTTGTTCATAAGTGTTCATCACCTGCTTTTCACTTGCCCATAAGTGCTCATCACTTGTTTTTAACTTTGTTCATAAGTGCTCATCACTTGCCTTTGACTTTGCTTATAAGTGCTCATCATATCTTTTCTTTAGTTCAGTATTCAATATTACTTGTTGCACTTTTAAACGTATTGTTAACGATTTGCAGCTTTTTCGTTAGTCAAGAACCCTCAATTTGATGTCCAAAACCAACTGTCATAGTTTTCTGTTTGTTTGGCATCTACATATGCTTCCTCCCAGGCCTTGGAGCGCCCCAGTATGAGTGTTCCCTTTCTTACACTCACTGGTATGCGGCAACTCTTCGAGGCATCTTCTTTCTTCTATCTGTCTTTAGCTCACCCTGCTTGTGCTTCAAGGGCTCTCATTTTGTGCCTGCTCCCCTGCCTGATTCCACAGACCTGCCACAGTGATATTCTTCCTCTGTTCCTGGCAAAAGTCAACCTGATATAGTACTCCAGCAGAGGGAACCTTGTTGAGTTCTGGCAGGCGATCCCAGGTTCCCGTTGTACACCAGTAGGCAAACCTGAGATCACCTAATCCTGTGCTACATCTGTAGACATCTCAGTGGTCCCTGGGCCCTCTCCCATAGAAGTAGACTCCACAGTAGTCTTCAGGTCTGGACTGCTTCCTCCCTTATTTGTTTATTTATTAATTTATATAGCGTTCCTGAACCGTAGGTATCTGGGCACTTTTACAAAGGTTACATGTTAAAACAGGATAACGTTATACAGAATAAACAGGTACAGGCAATTAGTTACAATACACAAATTGAGTTAGGCATCAGAAACTATGTGTTACATTACAAAACAGTTATGTACCATTGAATAATGAAGTGCTGGGTTAGACGTCGAGGGAGATAAACCAATTTTTGGCATTATTTCTGAAACAATGGATGGAGGGTTTTGACCTTAAGTATACAGGCAAAGAGCTCCATAAATTGGAGGCTAGAACAGGCATGCTGCTTCCCCCTGCTCTTTTGAGATTGTATCTGGGGTCTTGAGGCTATGAGAGTGTGGGGTTCTGGTAGGTGGAGCCAAAATGTTTTTGAGAATTTGTCCACTAAATATTTTGGGGCAGAGTTTGCGAGACATTTGTGAGTAAGGGTTAGTGACTTGAAGTTTATTCTGCTTTCACAGCTAGCCATTTGGTGTTACATCTAGCCTCAGAGATGTGTTGCATTCTGGGAATATTTAGTGCAGTTCTTAAAGTGTTGTTTTGCAGGATTTGCAATTTGTCGATATTGTGTTTGCTGGCCCCAAGGTAAGAGCGTTACAATAATCTATTTTGAATAGGATTAATGCCCTGGCCCAGGTAATGCAACTTGGTGCGGAGAGGAATGACTTACATGCATTGATTAACTTGCAAGTGTATGCCATAGCCAAGGCTGTGGGGTTAACTGGTCTTTTCAACCCAAAGTTTTTACCTCCTTAGATACTGTAATGATATTACCGTCAATGTTAAATGAATTGAATATGTTGCTTAATTTATTTAGTCGTGTGGAGGAGCCAATGAGCAAGAGCTCTGTCTTTTCATCATTGACAGAAAGGCCATGGGTGGCCATCCATGGCTGAATGATGAGGTACATTTTGTTGAGCATGATTGTGTGGGTCTTGTGGTCACCAGTAATAGGGATGAGAATCTGGGTCTCATCAGCATAATTAGTGTAGGTGACACCCAGATTCCCAAGGTCGTCAAATAAGGGCTTGGTGAAAATGTTGTGCATCGTAGGGGAGACAGACGACCCCTGCGGTACTCCACAGGTGATAGGTATGGGTTCCACTAATGCAGCAGGGGAAACAACTATGGTTGTGCGATTATCCAGAAAGGATTGAATCCAGGCGGTAGCTTCATCAGAGAAGATGTCTGCTGATTTTAAATGGTCACATAAGACTTTATGGGCTACTATGTCAAATGCTGCTGAGAGGTCCAATAGGAGAAGGAGCGCAGGTTTACCTTTATCCCTAATATCATCAATTTGATTTCTTTAGGTCTATTAGTGCTGTTCCTGTTCCATGTTTAGGTCTAAAACCTGACTGACACAAGCCAAGAAGGTTGTTAGCTTCAAGGTAAGCCTGTATTTGTAAGTATGCCACATCGTCTAATATCTTCAGCAAAAATGGGACAGTTATTATAGGTCCATAGTTTTTTGGGATAGAAGGGTCGAGGATGGTTTTGTTTAGTAAAGGGAGGACCCTAGCATCTTTTAGATTAGTTGGGACAGTACATGTGTTGAAGGAGGAATTTATTAGTGTTGTGATAAATGGTGCTAGCTTCCTAGCTGCCTCTTTGATTATAGGTGCAGGACAAGTGTCCCCCTGGCATCTAGAGGGTCTGAGGGAGGCTATTATGTGCTCCACTTCAAGACTTGTGAGTGGAGTGAATTTGAAACGGTGCTCAGGTTTTGTGGAGGTTGTTTGTGACTTCTGCATGGAAGGGTTTCCAAAGAGACATTTTTTGTTTTCAATTTTCTTTCGTAGGGGATCAGTTTTGATAGAGAGTGCTGCTTGAATATTAGTGCACCAAGACTTGTCATTAGTGCAGGTGTCTGATGGAGGAGAAGGAGATTCTAATTCTCTTAGAATGATGAAAAGCTTTCTTGTATTAGAGATAGCTTTATTTATTCTGTTGTTGTACGTATCTCTTTTAGTTTGAGTAATTTTAGCTTTATATCTAGTGGACATTTTGGAGAGATTTTCCTTGTTCTCTAATGTGGGATTGTTTTTCTAAGAAGATTCAGCAGTTCTTTTTGGGTTCCATAACATTTTCAGATTTGGGGTAAACAATGAGTTTACCTTTGTGCAGTTTTAAGGGGCTATTTTGCCATTAGCTTGATTGATAGTGTCATTGTAAAGGTCTACAAGAGTTGTAGGGTCTGGTTGCACAACTGTGGAGTTGGTGATGGGTTGGAGTAATGGTAATACGTCATCAATTGTTATATTACGTTTATTTCTGGTAGGAGCTGGAGGAGCTATGGTGTTTGCCTAAGTATGATGTGGACAATCTTGTAAGGTGAAGGAAATAAGGTTGTGCTCAGTCCAGGCACATGGTTAATTGGAGGTGATTTTGATATCACAATTAAGGTCAGCTAGCCAGTGTAGCGTTCTGCCTTTAGTATGAGATGGCAAGTTAATTTGGTGGGTGAGGCCTCATTCAGTAATGGTATTGGCTAATGAGGAAGCATTATCATCTTTAGGGTCATTGAGACCTAGATTAAAGCCACCTAGTACTGATTTGGGAAGACGGTTTAGTATTTGTGGTGAGTATTGATGTGACATCCTCCTCAAAAGTTAAGATGGGTCCAGGTGGTCTATAAATCAAGTGCATAGTTATGGTATGTGATGGTGTGAGTGGCAGTTTGATTGACAACAGCTCTCCTGAAGAGAATGGGAGGTGTGGGTTGGCCCTTAATCCCAGGTTGGTTCTAGCAATGAAGGTGATGCCTCCTCCTCGGGCAGTTTCTCTGTCCCGTATTAGTAAGGTGCAATTTTCTGGTATAGCTAATGAATGTGACAGGCCTGCAGCCGAATGCAGCCAAGTTTCCATTATGGCTAGGAAATTAAATTGGTTGGAGATATTAATGTCTGCAATGTCAAGTGGGTGGGTTATCTGGCATTTATCAGGGCACCTTTAATGTGAACAGTGACACGGTCAATGGGAATTGGAGGAGGGCTCGTAATTACCTCTAGAGTTGTATTTTTAGTAGGACTGTGGTTGTGTAATTTTCGAGTTTGTCTTTTTTTAGATAAGGTTAGTGTATTGGGATGTCTGTTGTTGTCATTAGTTAGTGGTTGATACACCTTTCCCAGTCTTGATCCTAGTTTAAGGTTCCTGGAATATGTAGGGCAAGGTTGGTTTGGGGTTGGCCTAGTAGCGTATCATTCAATCCACTGGAGTGGTGATAAGGGGCACATGAGGCCAGTATCTAATTGAGGGCCGGTTAGATAAGTGAAGGTACTGTCAGTAGGCGGGAAGATACCAGTGGCTATGTTTAAAGGTGGTAGGAATAATGTAGGTCTTATATATTCTGACTGTGGTGGCAATGTTAGTTTGTCAGTGGCTGGATTAAGTGGAGGCAAGAATTTAGTTGGTCTAATACGTATAGTCTGTGATAGCGGTGCAGGCTTGGTAGGTGAGAGCATGATGGAGGTATTAGCCATGTCCCAAGAGTTGTATGGCAAGGGGCTGATCTAGGTGTTCACCGTATGTAAGCTAGGTGAGGGTATGCTATTGTGGCAAATTATTACCAACAATCTTATAAATGTTATTAAGCAGGAGTACATGGCTTGCGATGCCAGTATGATGCTGAAATGGGAAGGAGGTTTGGATCGTAGGTGAGGCAAGCCCTGCTCTTGCTGCTCTCAGAACTCTTGCTCTAGCAACTGCCTCAACTATGTCTCATCAGGGAGCTCCTCACTCAATAGACACCATACTGGAATGGAATCTTTGACTGCAGCATGGCGCTTGGACATTGTATCCCTCCAACTGAGCACTACCTTCGCCAAGCAACAGTAGCTAAGACCATCAAACCCTCCTACCATCAGGTCTGACACTGGGATGCTCTGCCCTTCCTTCACCCATTGTCATTTGACAACGGTGACACTACCAACAGTGTCACGCAAAGTTGGAGATTGTTTCCCATTTATGGCAAGATTCTCCCAAAATATTGGCAGGAACTTGAGCCCCCTCTAGGGACCCACTACTTGTCCTACCTAGACTGATTAGGGAGCCTTCCGATTTTCACTAGCCTTGAGAACCTTAAACTGCAAAAATGCCAACTCTATGAACTCCTCAATTACACCAGCAGCCACAGTGGCCTGTTTGATTTTCCCCTTGCAAGCCAGATCTCCCCATCTATATGTAAAATCTCCACACAGAAAACATCCTCTGGAAGTTGAAGGTGTGGGTGCCTCAGTGCTAGAGGTACACTCACTCTTCTTTTCTGTGGGGTTTAACCAGCCATGTACCTGGGATCTCCCTTTATGTTTTTGAGGGTCTTTCGTGGAGGAATGTCAGAACCTCTATCCTTGCCCTCCTTGTGTTTAGTATTGTCAGATGCCTTATCAACTCATTTGGATGTTTTTGCCTGAGCGTTTTTCTGGACTTGAATGCTCACCTACCTATCTGTAGCCTTCACAAGCTCCCTAGACTCTGTGATACTCTTGTCCACTAAATGACAGTTTAACTCCATCTCAACATTTTCAAAGATATTCACACATGCTACCAAATTTGACATGACTTTAAAAGTGTCAATTGTGTTACCTGTGATCCATCCACTCAGATACTTCAAGGACTTATGTGCAAACTTCTCAACGGTTTGATTCTCTGTATTTGTGTGTGACCTAAAGGTCCTGGGGTACGGTTTTGGGGTGTTGCAGAACTTCCTGAGAAGTCTGCTTTCATTTTTTCATAAATGGGCTTCTCTACAAGAGCCAATTGAATAAGTGCATCAGCTCCAGACATTGGTAGGCGACTCATAAGAGCAGCTCCCTATATATATGCTCTTCTACCACTTGGAGGTGGAAAACTAACTTCAGTGCTTAAAACCATTCAATGATTTCACTCCCCACCTCATATGGTTGGATTAAGTCCTTGGGAACATGTCACTTAGGCTTTCCTTTGGTCTGGAAGTATTTCCCTCCCATCTAGAAGGTCTGCGGGTATACCTTTGCTCTTTACGCTCCATCTTGATTAGCATCACATAATACCTCTGTTTCTGCTCTGCTAAGATGTCTGCAACTTTCTTCTTTGGCTCTGCTAATGCTGAAGCATCCTTGTGATTCCTCTCTGCTAGGAACATCTTTTTTTCCTTTTTAAAAAACTTCCTTTTGGATAGGTCATCCCCAGTGATTATCATTTGGTAACTAATGGAGCATAGGACCTAACTGAGGCATGAGACTGATGGGATTGTTGGGATGTCTGCAAAACCAAACTACCCACCTTCTCATAAATATGGTGGGAATCACTATCACTATCGCTATGCCCCTCCACTTCTGTGTGTCCCTAGTGGGCTGGACACCTGAGCTCAGGGCCACAGATCAGTAATACCCCACTGGGATTGCTACACCCCCTCTATCTTCCTCAAAAGACCACATACTTACAAACAGCTCAGCCATTTAATCTTACTGCCATGGCGGAGTCCCCTCTATTGACATAGCACATGAAGGACACTTGCTTTTATGCCATGTACAAGGGATATGTTGATTTCCATTGTTGTAGCAATTAAACATGACTGCCACTATTTCTAATGTTAACTGCACACTGTTCTATTATGGCACACTAAGATGTAGGCACAGCCTGTATCACATTACAACCCCTGCCCACCAGTGTGACAAAACGACTACTGCTCAGCAGGTGTACACGGATGAGTCGTGGCTCAACCACCTGCTCAGCCCTCACACTATACAAACCAACAGTAAGCCCTATCAGATTGGTAAAACAACAGTCATGAGATATACATCCTTTGCAGTTTCTGGTAACGTGCCCAAGGGCAGTCTAAACTCTTAAGAGGGGTGTAAATGTAATGACAGTAGTAACCCAAAATACAATAATACAAGACTCCAAAATATGGGAATGTCAATTCAAGATTCTATACAAATATATATTTTAATTAAACACACTGATATGCAAATAATTGACAGTTAAGAGCATTAGCAGAAGGCAAGCCCTGTGGAAAAATGGCAGAAAGTGCAGAATATGGATGTAAAAGCACTCTGCATACTCTAGCAGTGATGAAGAGCAAGACCTTTCAACAATGCCACTTAGTAAAAGGATATGCCTTTTACATTAATGTGCAAAAAGGGTGGCTTGCCATTCACTATGGTCTCAAAGGTGGAACAAGGGATCCCGGCCTCTCAAAAGTACCCTTTTCTGTGCTTGGTGATTTGACAGCATCAATCTGGGTTTCTCACCAATGTGCTGTCAGGTTGAGCAGGGTTCCAATGTGGCGAGTCTCTGTGGCCCAGTCAGCAAATTAGGTTTGATGTAAAGCTCCTTGTGGTTCGATGTGGCATCAAAATAGTGCAGTTCGTAGAGTACTCCAGGTTAGGTTCAACGGTCAATGTGAGTCAAGTTCATGGCGGTTTGATGGAATCAGTCTGGTGATTTAAGGTGCTGTTCATTCAAAGATGCTGTGGTTTGAAGGATTCCACAGTGGTTAACTTCTTGTTTGAGCCAGAGCGGCAACAAACTCTGCTGGCTTGATGAGTGGCAAATTGGTTCAATTATGGAAACAGTGGTTTGAAGATTCGAAGAGAGTGTCAAAGGCAGCAATCTGGGTCCTGAATGGGTCGAAAGTATCCAACACGGTCTACCCAGACTTGAGGAATGTTTGAGCAGTGGAACAAAGGAACCCAGCTGCTTTGAATTGTCTGGTGCTGCAAGTCCTAATTCAGGGGCTTTGAGGTCAGGCGAGTAAGTTTCCCCTTCACTCCCAGTCCAGGGAGCTTATCTGGCACCTGCACAAATCCTTTACCTCCAGTAAGGAGCCTGGGAAGTGGTGCAGCTGGTAAAGTGCAGGCCTTGGTCCAACATCAGTCACCTGCAATGTTCCCTGGGGTGGGTTAGGGCACTGAACTCACCCCTGCCTTGGAATCACTCTATCTTCACCTCACTGGTGGAAGAATCTAGAATGGGCTACACTCTCCGTAGAGGTATCGTTCTTCTTCTTATCTTGATGGTCCAAAAGGAATCAAGGAAGGAGTGTGAAGTCCCTTCCTAACAAAGGTAAATGGCCACAGGGAATTGGACAAAAGCAAGCCTGCTGTAAAGGGTCCTATCCTTGTTGCTGTGATAAGTGACCCTTGTCATCTTACATCATACCCAGAGTTCTCCGTCCTGCAGGAAATGGAGGGGACAGGGGGCTAGTGACATCCCCACAGAAAACATGGTGAAACTGTTCCTAAGTACCTTAGGCTCTTTCTAGCTACTCTAACTCTACACCCTTTCCAAGCCTGCAGATTCAAAGTCACTGTGGTATGAAACAACTTGTGGTGACCCCAGGCTTTGTTATGGGTGTGCCTCATGAAGCATGGATCCCAGGAGCTCTCCAGCTGAGAGTTTCCCAGATGATGAACAGAAGTAGACTTCCTGCCTTTTGTTTTGTTTGTTGAAGCCAAGGCATGCAGTTTGTCCATTCATCCACACAGGCCTCCATAGCTGGCCTACGCTCACTGGGTTGATTTGGGTATGATACAAATGTGATGTTGCTTTAATAATTGTATGCCCCATCAGTCACCATAACAAAACCTGGCATGACTTATGAGATTACCCTTCCCGGCAGACAGAAAGACCCACAATCATTATGCTTTTAGATCAGTGGTTCAGCATTTATGTGAAACCTTTGTGAGCAATGCAGTTGTGTCAAAGCAGCTGTCACACAGGACACATGTGTCCTCTGAACCTGCTCTGTGCCACAGAAGGGTAGGTGCTGCAGATCAGGAGAACCTCGGATAGCAAAGCTCTCTCCAGGTGTAAGTCAGGTTTAAATCAGAGTTACTCCATGTTACTTCTTTTCTTTTTTCATTTTAACCCTCACATTCCTGTGAAGGAACAAGGAGAATATATTGATTGGATGTAAGTGACTGTATACATTTCAGTGGCCAAAACAAATAATAGTTGCAGATATAAAGTCTGATCATTCTTAGTAGGAAGTAGGAAATTCCTGTCTATGGATGGTAGCTGCAACTGCACTGTTGGCCACTGAGATTCTGCACTGGTGCAGCTTGATGTTTCTGCGAGTTTCAGAGTGTTACAGAGTGATGCAGTAGGACCCTGCAAGGTCCTTTCCTTTCCTCTCCTCTCGGCTCTCAGGCAGTAACCTGTTAGGAGAGCCGACGCTGTTGAAGCACTTTCTATGTCGGTTTCATAGTTCAGTGCCTTGCTGGGAGCTCTGTGGCACAGACGCAGCACAAAACATTGGTATTGAGTGTCAATGTGGTGGCGAGGGTGGGTGATTATATCTCAGGCAAACCTGCATTGGAGTGAAAAAGTGAGCAATGGTACTTGGGTAAGATTGTTGCAGTGGTAGTGTTTTCATTTCAAGGCCACCTATATTATCATACCCTTGGCTAAAATATTTAAGAATTGCTGATGTGTCAGGGCAGTCTGGCAGTCTGTTGCTGGGGGTAGTTGTTGGTGGCTCCATGTGTCTGCTATTATTTCCATTGTTTATTTTGCTCAGTTCGTCCTGTGTTCCTTAGGCCAGTAAGGCTAAAAGAGGTAGCTCCCCCTACCTGACAGCCAGTGCGTGACTGTAGTGTCTCCGGCATTGGTGGCTTCAGTTCTTAACAATGAGCTAGCTCCTGCCCCATCTGTGTCCCCCCTCCCACTGTTGTCTCAAGTGGTGGCAGCCGGGCAAACCACCGCCCCAGCACTCTTAGTGCATAATGTGATTGTTATGGTTAACTCACTGATTGAGGGGGTGGGCCAGGTGAAGACAGTGCTTTCAATGAATGCGGGTGATTGTCACCACCCTGCAAGATCGCTGGCTAAGCTGCCGAAAAAAACGATTTGCTTCTTTCTTCCTACTGGTTGTAGTACTGAGGCCCGGTCGTCTAAAAGGACTGATGAAGAGAGGAATGTGGACTCAAATTTCATTGATGATGTTACCCTTCTGGAATTGGATTTACTGAATCGGGATGGGGGAGTTTGGTACAAGAGTCCTCAGAGTGGGTGCCCTCCCAAAGGTGTGTCGCATAGTTGGCAAGCAGCTGAGCAACTGTGTCTGGAAGACAAGGAGGAGCTATCAGATTTCCGCACTAAGCACCACACATCAATTAATTCCATTTCGTCTGTGGTAGGCATCAGTTCAACTAACGGGAGCTGGATGATCAAGTTACAACCCCATCAATATCAGCCTTAAATCTCATTTTAAACTCCTTTGTGAGTTTATATGACAACATACAACTACAAATGCCATCACACACTTTGCAGTTACGTGAGATTGAATTCTCCCTGCAAATTGTTCAGCAGCTAAGACAATCCTTGGTGGATAAGGACAATGCCCCTCTATGGTGACCCCCGTGTAGCCATCGGTTCAGAGGGAAACACAGGGCCCCCCACCCTGAAGAAAAGCCAGTGGATACTGGCGTATTGGTTTAACTAGTCCAGGTTTTGAAAAAATCCACAAAATAGCCAGTTAATGGAAGGAAAAGTCAAAACAGCACACAAAAATTACTGCAAAAACTTCATATACTGGAGGAAGCTGCAGAAAATGTCTTGGTGCAAACTGGCCTAGTCAATAGATGCAATACCAGTGGATCAGTGCCTGTGAACCATAGTCAATAAGCCATTCCTATTCTTCAGAAAGTAGAGGTCTCCACTCAGACTAAAAACAGAAGTGTAGGCTGTGGAACTGAACATCTTCATTCACTCTTTCCTAGAAAAGGTACTCTCAAGGTTCCTCAACTCAATGGCGTTTCCACAAGAGGAATTCAAGCAGGGACTTTTGTGGGCGACATTGCGGAGTGGACTAGTCTAGGGGATTGTGAGCAACCTGGTAAAAGCAGAGAATTCAGAATGGAATCCTTGGGCTAAGACCCCAAGGATATTGTTAAAATACCAACCCAGGTGGTTGAAGTGCAACATTCGATGGTGCAAATATCAGACCATAATTATAAGGCGGCTGCTAATACTCACACACCTTTAGTGGGAGTTCAACAGTGGTCTGGGGGTGTTGCAGCCTGCTCAAGTCGTGTACTAGGTCCCTCCAATATTTTGAATGGTGTTAATGGGACATGAATCATCTCCACAGGAATTTATTTATGATGGTCTAGAGGATGTTTACCCGAATCGTCTCACCCTGGCACTGGTTTTTCAATCTGACGTTCCATTAATCTTGAACAAGCAACTATTCTAACCTTGTTTCATGAGGGGTCCTCTCTTTGTATTTTGTCATCTAAAGACATTGATTCTGTGATTTATTTGACAATGATAGGACAAATATTACAGAACTATGTTTTAAATTGAATTTGGTTGATAAAATGATTTTGGATGAGGATGAGGGGGCTATGACATTTTTCCAAAGAGAAGGGGGCCAGCAGATATGCATCTAAATTCCCCTCAATATAAACATCAGAATGCTAAATTAGATCAGAATGAGGTTTTGAAGATAACGTGTAATCATAGAAGTGGAGGCCCTCATATTGTTCAGTTGGAAGCTCCGGATTTGGTAGACTGAATGATAATCGGTCTGATTGGTCTTAGTTTCTGCATAATCTGGTGGGTGACCATTATGGACTTGCTGAAAGAGAGACAGGTATTTAACAGCGGATGAGGTGCTGTCATTATCCCTTGGAATATGAGGGGCTATAACAGTTTTATGACAGGAAGCTGGAAAAAATATTTTAAAAAATGTTGATATTGTTGTACTGCAAGAAATGTGGTTACTGAGTAGGATCTCCCTTGATGGCTTCACAACTGTACAACAGCTGGATTGGACTGCTAATGGGGTAGGCCTTCAGTGGCCTGTTAATTGATGCTAGAAATTCCATGGTGGAGAAGGTGGAGATAGTCTCTGATGTAAATCCTGGGATATTGGTTGTAAAGGTGACTACAAAAGAGAGAGGGAGTTTAAAATCCTTTCTAGTATTTGATATCTACTAGAATCTCGCTTCTTATAGATTAGTGGAGTTTCAGGCGATGATTGGAGATTTACTGGACAAATTGATGGTCTCAAAGTCATGCTGGTGGGTGACCTGAATTCTGAATGTACCCCTGTACACCATAATTTGGGCAGTATGGTCCCTTGTTTTAAACATGGAGTGGATTGGATGAAATTCTTTAACGTCTGCGATTTTATATTGGCTAATGTTAACATAGAGGGGGACCTTCATGGCCAGTGTACCTGAAAAAATGGCTCTACCTTCTCTACTATTATTGATTATCTAGATGTGTCACTTCCGTTGATCATGAAATTAATGAATGTTTGTCTTTAAAAATTAGAGACTGAGTTAAGCAAGCATAATATGTTAACTGCCTGTTTAAATGTTTCCCCTGAGGTCACTTGCCTTCTTTTTTCTCAGTGTTTACTGGTTTTACAACAGGATAATCAAGTGTCTATGTTTGCTGCTAATGAAGCCATTTTAATGCGCTTTTATGGTGCTATCTTGGCGAGTCCTCTATGGAGGATAAATTGGAGTCCTTGTCAGCTGTTTCTTTTGTTACCATTTTATAGGGTATGAACCATAAGAGGTTCACCAAAAATCAGCTTCCTAGATGTTAACATTTTGACCAAGCAAATTTCGATAGAAAAAAAGCTCTGCGAAAGAATCTGTGGCACCTTAACTTCATTTGCATCAGAGGATGGGATTGTTCACTGCAGAACAATAAGGCAAAAGTCTCTTATAAAAACTGCTTAAGAGTCCATCGTTTGGTAATGGCCCAAAAGGATGAGGAAGACAAGCTGAAGGTGTTGACTGCAGGGAATACCCACAATTCTTGGTCGACTATTAATGAAATGCAGACATCCTAGTGTTTGCTGCAAACTAGTGCAGTATTGGAATACTCCTGGAAATGCCACTTTCATAATTTGTATAAGGCCCCCAGCTATCAGTATGATGTGGTTGTAGATTCACACACAAGATTTTGCCCTCAATATAAACATCAGAATGCTAAATTAGATCAGAATGAGGTTTTGAAGATAACGTGTAATCATAGAAGTGGATGCCCTCATATTGTTCAGTTGGAAGCTCCGGATTTGGTAGACTGAATGATAATCGGTCTGATTGGTCTTAGTTTCTGCATAATCTGGTGGGTGACCATTATGGACTTGCTGAAAGAGAGACAGGTATTTAACAGCGGATGAGGTGCTGTCATTATCCCTTGGAATATGAGGGGCTATAACAGTTTTATGACAGGAAGCTGGAAAAAATATTTTAAAAAATGTTGATCTTGTTGTACTGCAAGAAATGTGGTTACTGAGTAGGATCTCCCTTGATGGCTTCACAACTGTACAACAGCTGGCTTGGACTGCTAATGGGGTAGGCCTTCAGTGGCCTGTTAATTGATGCTAGAAATTCCATGGTGGAGAAGGTGGAGATAGTCTCTGATGTAAATCCTGGGATATTGGTTGTAAAGGTGACTACAAAAGAGAGAGGGAGTTTAAAATCCTTTCTAGTATTTGATATCTACTAGAATCTCGCTTCTTATAGATTAGTGGAGTTTCAGGCGATGATTGGAGATTTACTGGACAAATTGATGGTCTCAAAGTCATGCTGGTGGGTGACCTGAATTCTGAATGTACCCCTGTACACCATAATTTGGGCAGTATGGTCCCTTGTTTTAAACATGGAGTGGATTGGATGAAATTCTTTAACGTCTGCGATTTTATATTGGCTAATGTTAACATAGAGGGGGACCTTCATGGCCAGTGTACCTGAAAAAATGGCTCTACCTTCTCTACTATTATTGATTATCTAGATGTGTCACTTCCGTTGATCATGAAATTAATGAATGTTTGTCTTTAAAAATTAGAGACTGAGTTAAGCAAGCATAATATGTTAACTGCCTGTTTAAATGTTTCCCCTGAGGTCACTTGCCTTCTTTTTTCTCAGTTTTTACTGGTTTTACAACAGGATAATCAAGTGTCTAAGTTTGCTGCTAATGAAGCCATTTTAATGCGCTTTTATGGTGCTATCTTGGCGAGTCCTCTATGGAGGATAAATTGGAGTCCTTGTCAGCTGTTTCTTTTGTTACCATTTTATAGGGTATGAACCATAAGAGGTTCACCAAAAATCAGCTTCCTAGATGTTAACATTTTGACCAAGCAAATTTCGATAGAAAAAAAGCTCTGCGAAAGAATCTGTGGCACCTTAACTTCATTTGCATCAGAGGATGGGATTGTTCACTGCAGAACAATACGGCAAAAGTCTCTTATAAAAACTGCTTAAGAGTCCATCGTTTGGTAATGGCCCAAAAGGATGAGGAAGACAAGCTGAAGGTGTTGACTGCGGGGAATACCCACAATTCTTGGTCGACTATTAATGAAATGCAGACATCCTAGTGTTTGCTGCAAACTAGTGCAGTATTGGAATACTCCTGGAAATGCCACTTTCATAATTTGTATAAGGCCCCCAGCTATCAGTATGATGTGGTTGTAGATTCACACACAAGATTTTGCCCTTTGAAGTGCCTACTGTAACAGATTTTTATAAAGAAAGTATTTGAGAGCTGCAGGCCTGAATGGCTTGACTAATTCCATTTTAAAAAGGGACAGTGTGCTTTGGGCTAATGCTTTAACTCTCTTGTTTAGAAATATTTTGCATACCGAGCAGACTTCAATCTACAATCTCCAAACCTCAACCATTATATTGGTTTATAAACAGGGCACTTGGTCTAATCTGGTAAAATATAGGCCGATCGCCATTCTTGAGGCCAACAATAAACAAATGTTGCCATTGGTTTTAGCAGCTGTGGAAGTTTGGGTGTCTGAGATGGGTCACTTCCAGTTGTTTCAAAATGGATTCCGGAAGGGGATGAAAACCATGCTTAATGGCCTAATACTTAATTATTTGCATGACAAATCGCTGGACAGTGATGCTCACCTGACCAATGTCGCTTTGATACATTTCTCACAGGCCTTTGATACTGTGAACCAGGGCTTGTTGTGGCAACATCCTGCATCATGGGAACTGCCCCAGACTCTGTTAGCAATAATACGATATCTCCACACTTATTAAAATATTTGAGTTAGAGTGGATGGACATGATGCCTTGTCACCCTCGATCAGTACAGATAGAGGTTTGCGTACGGGCTGCCTCTTGGTGTCCCGTCCATTCAATGTATAGTTCTCCGATTTGGGCGATTGTTTGGAGAGGGTTGCTTTTGTGAGCCCTAAGCTTTGTTACCTGGGTGGCCTACATGGACGTTATAGTCCTGATGGATCACACCCCATTAGGTCGCAGCCTCTGATGAAAGCACTCAAGGACTATGTCTCCGAAAACTATCTGATTATAGTCCCCAAGAAGTCTGGTGTTATACATTTTAATAGAAATGGGGAAAAAACGTATGGGTTCACCTGGAGGATTGGGGATATAGAAATAATCCCAGAAAAAAATGTTACCTACTTGGGGGTTGATGTTGGTGGCACTCCAAATAAATCTGTTCTAATTCAGCACAAGCTGAAAACCAATTCTCATTTCAAATGAAGAAAATACATCAGAAATACTGTAGGTTGTAGGTTTTCTATAAAGCCCTTACTTGAATTTTATAAACTTAAGGTGTTCCCATTGCTCCTTTATGGAATGGGAAAGGGTTTTTCATTTTCCTCATAGTTTACTGATCGCTTCTATGAGATATGCTCTAGGTTTGTCTCGCTGAAAGGTTGGTTCTACTGGCAAATGTGCTCCCTATTTGGCAAATTACTCTTCTCTCCCCCAGAATCATTGTATATGAAACTAAGTGATACATTGCTCTCTGGAAAGTCCTCAGCTTTAGTTAAATTGGAATGTCTTTCAAATTCAATAGTAAGGGAATGTGGACAATCGGTGGAATGTTTAACTGCTAATTCAATGTTGGTAAAGAAATGGTTGTTTTTTACAGATTGGATTGAAACTATAGGAGAAATGCGAGGCTATGCTATGCATTGTTCTTTTGTTATTGCTGGAAAGCCATCAGGAATGTTGCCGAGGTATCTGAGCAGATTTCCAAATGCAATACAGTGTGATCAATTCCTTAGGTTTAGGTTGAGCTTGTTGCACATGAAGGAGAACCTCCCTAAATGATAGATAAATTGATTGATATGGATTGTAATTTTTGCAGAGGAGGATAGAATGTGCAAATGCTCAAGCACAAGGACTGTCTGGCTCTACAGGATAATACAATCCTATTTTTGGGTTGATCTTTAATAAACCAGGCTGGTTGAATACTGTTGATTTCTGGAATAGGTTAAGTTCTGAGAGCAAGGCCCTTTTAACAATAAATGTTTCAAAATGCTTAATGAAAATTGACTTGGTGAAAAACAGTTGGTAATATTTTAAACCCCAAGTGGCTAATTTGAAGGTTTTGATGATGGTATTGATTTGGTATATGGTGATAATAAAATCTTTTAATCAGACTGCCTGTATTATTTAGATTGTTTGATGAAATGTATCATTTAATGATGAAATGCACTATTTATAGTATTTGTATTATCTTTGTGCATTTCTGCTTGTCCCTATTGTATCTGAAAGGTTGATTTTAAAAACCAAAACACATTAATAATAAATACAAAAAAGATGTTAAGTACTTCTTAATATTTTGCTGAGAATAAATGTTAGGTGCAGAGAAAAAGTCTCATAAATGTCGGTAGGCAAGAGTATATTACATTTAATGGGTCTGAGTGACCTTTCCATCGTTTAGAGGAAAGACCAAATAAATACTTGTTGCTGAGTAAAAGTCTTAGATTTCTTAGTAGCTATGAGGAGATTATATTCAGTAGATATAATTGTCAGTGTGAACTTTTAATGGAGATACAACATGTTAGTTGCACTGAAACAGTATTTTCATTGTTGGTATGTAGGAGTATATGTATTTAAGTGGCTCTAACTGACTGTGATCTTGAATTGTTCAAATAAAATACTTGCTGCATAGATAAAGTCTTATACTTTTTGGGAAGCAGGGGGATCATAATGAGTGTCTGTAACTGAGTGTTTAGAGGTTATACGAAATTCTAGAAAAAATGTCTTACAAATGTTGGTAGACAGGAGTAGATTATATTCAGTGCCTGTAAGTGACAGCACCTTCCATTTGTAGCCAGGAAAGAATACTATGGGCCTCATTAGAAGTATGCCGGTGCTAAATCGTAATTACCGGCATGTTGTTGCTACCGTGTCTGTGTGGCACTGCTGCCGCAATCTACGTTGATTCCTTGTCAGCGTACACACGACTTCTGGCATTCCAGTAACGGTTGCACTGGCATGCCGGTAATACCACCAAACTACTCTGAATCCGACTCCGCGCTTCCAGACATTCTGGCACCGCTGTTACCGGTGCTGGTATTACCGTCACTGGAAATAACGTGATTGCCGGAACCGGAAATGGACCAGCAGCCATTAAAAAAACACAATCCATTGCAGTGCACGGGATTGACAGACACATCCCAAGCACTGACAACCAACCAGAGACATGTCTTCAAGGTTACAAGCAGAACGGATGCGCAAGCCATGGTTCAGCGAGGCTGAACGAAACATGCTGGCCAACATGCTAGTGGAAAATGCTGATGAAGTGTTCAGCAGCGACCTACGGTGCCAGACACAAAAGCGCTAAAAGGCCATCTGGGAGGAGGTGGCCCATAAGGTCACGGCTGTAGGGACAACACCCAGAACAGTCCAGGACTGCTGCAAAAGGTGGGATGATCTACGAAACCTCCTGACAGCACAGCACACCCATGGCATATACACAGGAGGGGGTCCTGCATATCCCATCCACCTGCAGCCATGGGAGGAAACACGCAGCAGCGCCATGCACCTCGAGGCCATTGAGGGAGTAGGTGCAGCAGAGGCTGGAGTTGTAACATCGGATGAGGCTGGTGAGTACCTGTAAGCCCAATGTCAGATCACACACCTTGTACCCTGTATACAATTGAGTAGGCAAACATGACAAGTATGTTGTTCCCAATGTCAGTAAAGCCCTGCTGGTGCACCCCCCCTTCAACTTGGTTTGACACATCCACATAGAACTTGATCCGAAACCACATTCATACACCACTCACACATCACCCAGGCCCCCTGTATCACCCTCATAAAATGCACCTGCTGGTACTCAGACACACATCCCCCTGACACAGCAGAACTTCTGTTATCACTGGCGTGCTAGCACATGCCCAAAGGCACGTCATTGTCAAGCACCTCCACCACCAGCAAATGTCCAGCTGCACACATCAATGATACATGTGACCCACTCGTCCCATCCACCACGGCCCATCCCGCAAAATCATCATCAATGCAGCAGTCACATGTGTAATCCATGTCACAACGGGCCACAACACCATATCATACAGCTTGTGTGGCACACCCATAACACCCAAACCGGGAAACACCAGTACCCCACTCAACAGCCACTGCACACACCATGTTCAGCATTGTCATCTGAATGTACTAGCACTTATGTCTGTCTCATGAATCCACACCCATCAGTGATGCCCTGCCTTTCTGACCCCCACAGGCACATCATCTGTCAATGATGCTGAACAGTCAAGCACATCCCGGCCCACCAGGCCACGGTGCCAGCGGACCACCACCATCTCTGCACAGCACTCGACTGCATCCTCTGGCATCCAACCAGCCACCCAGCATCCGGGAGGCACCTGCACCCCAACCACCCCCCAACCAGGATTGCACACGCACCCCAGCCACAACCCAACCAGTATGTACCTGCACCCCAGTCAGCCCCAACCAGGAGGAACCTGCACCCCAGTGTTTGGGAGAATTCTCTGTTTAGGCTGAATTTCCTAACCTAGTAAGTCCCCCAGCAGCTTTGCTGGATTTCTGGAGTTTGTTTGTTTTTTTCATCCTGCCAAGACTGAGACTCTTTTCCTCCCACTCTTGGACATGATTTGTGGTATTTCTTTGAATGTTATTGTGTTCTATGGGCTATGGGGTCTTTTACTCCATAGGGTCTCATGTGTTTTGCTATGTGTGTTACACAGCACCCTCCGTGCCGTAACACTGGGGTGTCCTAGGTGACCCCCACCATAGACTCCATACCCTGGGACTGACTACTGTCTCCCAGGGCATGTAAAGTCACCATTGGCTTTACTAGACTTAAATTTACTAACAGAACTAGTACAACCCATCCTATTGTGGACTTACTGGTAGGGGTAATTTGATTACCCCTGGGTCTGTTGTTCGAGGGGGCACTGTCCTGTCCCCCCTCGTCGAGTTTTGGCTGGTGCAGTGGATACTACTTTTTATATTCGACCGCAAATATATTCCTATGGGATTCTTCCCATTGTTCTAGGCTAATACTTTTTTCCCCTTAGTCTCTAACATACCACTGGTTTATTTGTCTTAAATAAATCCACCGGTTGGTATTTTCTGCCAGAACACAGTTTTTAAAATGGCGTATGAGTTTGCTTCTGTAACTCCAAACCAAAGGTCGAGCCCTTTGTTCCACTTTTTGGCGGGCTTCTAGACAGAAGCCTCCAAAAGTGGTGCCACTCTGTCTGGGTACCACAGGGGGTGTGGGAGGGGGTTTAGGCACCCGGGACTGAGTTGCCTTGCCAACTCAGGTCGCACTCTTGTGTGATTGGCCCAAGTGGTGAGCCGCCCCGCTCACCACTTATCATGTTTGAGTGACAGCTAGGCTGAGTTAATGGGGGTTTTCTGCATAAAATCAGGGCTTTTGGGACTGGAACGTTAGAAGTCGCCACAGGACCTAAAGAATCCGATGAGGGTAAAGCTGAGCCAACCTGCAACGACGACACCTCCGGTGGAGCCCTGCTGAACCGACTCACCACTTCCCGACAACAGAGGAGATCTCCCTGCTGGAGAGTCTTCTTCCCCTGACTGGTGGGAACAACCAGTCCCTTGCTTTGTCTTCGCTTCCAGGACGTAGTGGTCGAATTGCCCGTGCTGAGCACACCGGCAACCGGATAGCCGCTAACCACTGTACCGCAACCAAAAGGTAGTGTCTTGTGACGGAGCACTCCGCGGCTGGTCTCTTCCCTGGTGGTGCAACGATCTTCAACTTTTCCTCGACGACGAGATCCTCTCATCTTCTGGCAAAACCCCGACTTGCATCCACCAGGAACAACTGCCCTCGCCGGAGCTGTCTCTTCACTTGCAAGGTACTGTGTCCGCCTGGCTTCCCTCGAACCGGTTAGCGTGAGGTGTCTTAAATCCTTACCTTTCCACTGGGTCGCCTCTAGACCTTCTTAACTTTTTGTTCTAAAACTGGTCCAACCTTTCTGTGACATTTTGCTACAAAGACTTGAAGTGCATTTCCACTGTGATACTTTTGGGACATACAGCCTTGCCTCTCTCCGAGTGGGCCTGGCATCTGAACTTTGTGATCTACAGTAGACCTTGCCTTGCTTGCCTTGCATTTGCTTCGTAAAAGTATTGGTACTGAGTTGGTTTCATACCCTGCCTTTTTCTCTCCCCTTCTAACGAATATTAGAGTGCCATCTAGATGAAAGCACTCACCTCTGTCTGCAAATAAGTGGTGCTGTTGAACCTAGACTTGTTGAAATATTGTTAGGGGATTGATATATACTTATAGTAACTGTGATTGAAGTTGTTTGCCGTATTAGTGCCAGTGTGTTTTCATAGATGTGTTTTTAAATGAATAATTATATATCTTTACGACCAAGCTCTGATCAGTGTCTGCTTGTTCCACTGTGTAAATTGCCCTATCTTGTATACTCTAAATACTGCCTAACTCGTCTTGAGAGAGGTCTGACTGCTCAGCCACAGCTACCAGGTAAATCTGGGTGGTACAGACTGCTACCAATTGGGTTTACTGCTAACTCCTGTAGTCTTGAACATTTTGCAGTGGTCCCAGAGGGAACTGCACAGGTTTCTGCCTAACACCCAGCCACCTCCCCACCAGGAGGATCTTGCACACCAGCCAACCCCCAACCAGGAGGAAACTGCAGCCCTTCCGCAAGGGGGTCAAGATGACAACATTGGGGATGACATTGTAGTTGGAAGCGTGGAGAGCACTGAGGGCTTCAGTCCTGTGGGCCTAATGAGCCCCCAACTGCAACAACCCCCACCCCTACGTAATGTTAGGAATATTGAAGGGCACCTTTCCAGAATGGATGCACACCAGGAATCCCTTGCATATATGGTCCAACAGCACCTGCATGAAGCCCAACTCATGTGGGAGGGTCTTCAGGCCAGCTCCAGGTGGGACGCACAGTCACAGGGCAGAGCCACAGGTGCAATTTTTCAACTGACATGGAGTGTGAGGGAGGGGAACAGTGTGATGTCCTCCCTGGTTGAGTCTATTTCCATGTTGGTGCAGGTCCACGTGGACCAAAGGCACATGCCCATGCCACTGGCTCACTCCACAAGTTCAACTACATGGAGTTCACTTCACCGAGCGGCTTTCTCGGCCTGCAAAGGCCGCACCCCTAAGCCTAAAAGATTCCGGAAATAGGACACTGATTGGGTGGGTGTGGGGAGGAACAGTTGGGGTGGGGGTGTGGGGATAGTTGGGGAGCGGGTGTGGGAAAGTTGGGGAGGAGGTGTGGGGATAGTTTGGGAGTGGGTATGGGGAGGAATAGCTGGGTGGGATTGTAGAGGGAGTTAAGGCTTATCACTAATGTAAATAATTGTTTCTGTCACAATATATTTTGTGTCGAAAAGGAAATCATGACTGGACATTGATCTTTCAGTGTGAGTGTATTTATTCATGTACAGTGCCCAGTGCCCAGTGTGCTCGATGTCCTGTGCTGTGTGTGTGACATGTGCACAAAAGTAGTGGTGTATAAGGTCCCACGTGTGACATGTCCATCCGTGCAATCGCAGTGCTGTGCAATATCCTCCTCATCATCAGTGTCATCCTCAGCCTCTGGTGGCAGCATATCCATGTCGTGGGCAGGGGGACGTTGCACCTGATGCACATGTTGTGCAACATGGCACATGCAAGCACATTTTTCCCCACCTTTTCAGGGCTGAACATCAGCTCTCCCCTTCGATCTGCTGTGGCAGCTGAAACTGTCGTTCAACAGGCCAAAAGTCTGCTCAATGGTGCAGCGAGTACGTACATGGACACGGTTGTACGCCTGCTCGTGGATGTTGCGGGGTTGCCTGACGGGGGTCATTAACCATGGCATCAGTAGATACCCAGCATCACCTCCACGGGAGCAACAGAAAGTGTACATGTCAATTTCCTGGAAATTTCATGTTGGCACAGGCTGTATAGAGTTCATTTGAGAAGACTAACATGCACAAGCCAAATTGAGTTTCGATAGCATATGTTAATTTTCGTGTACCAGAAGGGCACTTTGTCAGAATGCGTGTGGGTGTGTGTTGTGCAGTTGGATGCACATGAACCATTCACAGACAACAAGACCTCTAAGACTTTTCTTACAAATGACACACATGGAATGGATGTGAATGTCAGTAATGTGTTACAAATGAAATTCAACTATATGTTCATGTACAACGTTACTTTTAGCATTTAAATGATATGCATTTATGATTTTGTGGTAGTAACCGTATGCAGTCTTTATTGCGAATTCTTAATATAGACATGCTTTTATATCGTAACTCATGTAACAAAACACATTTTGATAATATGTGTGTGTGGGGAAAGGGTTACATCTTATCGAAAAGGGTGGGGGAGGGTACTTAGGGGTGGGAAATCGGGTGGGGACCCCCCTAAAAATCATATATTAGAGAAAAATAAATTGTTAAGTGTTTTTTTTAATTTGCAAGTTTTGGTCTAATACCATTCCTTTTAAAAGTGTTTATTATTAAGACTTGTAACTGGTACTAACAGACAGTGTACCTATCAAATGTGTGTGCAGCCAAAAATTGTTTTGGGGTGGTAGCGTCTGGATTCTCTGGCTGTGCCTCATGAGTTGTGGGTTTGCTTAACAGTGATTTTGCATGTTGTTGTCACTATGGTGTGGTGCATTCTGGTACATGTCGTTTTTAGTTTGTCGCTGTACGGAATAGATGCAGTTGTGTATGCACTGTATATTTTTCATACATGGAGACACGCCTGTCAAGGCAATGCACTCTGGCATGCTACTACAGTGTTGCACCTTGAGTTACACCTACACACTTGCACTCACAACGCTGAGCAGGGTCATGTCCCCTTCCATGTTTGAGGTTTACTACTGCTACAATTGTGGGTATAATGTTCCTTGCTCTTATTTTTTTTTACATTTTATTATTTTTTTATTTGTAACATTTAGTTTGTTTACAAACATTAATTACAAATTCACTTTATCACTTCATCAAATCCATAAAATCCCTAAAACAAAATCCCTAAAACAAAATCCATACAAAAAAGAAGAAAAAAGATAGAACAATATGACAATCCATCATTCTTAAGAGAAAGAAAAGAGAACGAGATTAAATCAATTTATGAATCCATCTCTACAGCAAAAAAGCAAAACCTCGCAACTAAAGAGGGAACATCATCCAAGGATGTAAAACGTGTTTGTGCCCTCCCTTCCATAGTAACAGTGTGTGCTTGAAGGTGCTTTTTATCCTACGCAAAACTAAATGAATCAAACATTGGGCCTCCGACAAGGGCACTTCCTGTGGTACTAACATTTTCGGTGTCCCTGATGCATGTGGTATGAGCGAACAAATGTAACAGCTCTCATTTGGCACCTGCTTTGCCGTGGCACTCATGTCCGAATACCACTTGTTTGATTGATCTGGGTGGCGGGGGTCTTCTATCTCATCTAACCCCAGATCATGATAAATGTCATATCTTTTCCTTTTTGCCCCCTTCTTCCTTCTCCTTCTCCCTCCCTCCTTGTAGCTCTTCACTCTTTGGTGGTGTATTGGGAACATGCCCGCCCAAGCTGTGTCATTCCTGTTAAATATGTTATCTTGTGTGTACTCATTAGTGGCAGCAGAGTAATATGAGGTAGGCTCTAATGTTGTTTGTGCATGCAAGCTTGTGTTAGCTACATTGCTTGGCCATTAGTAGTCGCCATCATATGCATTCAACTCGTAATCATTACTTATATTTATACTCGGATGAAACAAGGAGACACTTGTTGGATTTCCACATTGTCTTTACTCCAGTCCACATTAAGTGCAAACCTTCTCGTATCAGCCCCGCTCCCCCCCTTGTGCATGTCATTAACCAAAGATAAAAGTGTATAGTACCAGGCCATGAAAAACAACATCACTGAAAACAAAACTGCAGCACATTTCAAAACACATTCAACATTGCTGAACCTATTAGCCCTAATGGCGTCCCTATCGCTATCTAACATAATGGTGTTTTCGGTGATTGCACTGCGTTGGTCCGTTTGCCACCTGGAGGGGCGATACAAAGTTGTTAAGTAACCGGAATAAATACAGTTGTATATCTACATATTTACTTTTCATTCTTTACTCATTTTTTCTATTTACTTTTTTTACTCTTATTTTAGTTGTGTCCTTTGCTTTAGGCATTTCATATCAAGATAGAGAGAGAGTGATAAAAAGAAAGTGGAAGGAGAAAATGACATGGACATAGTTCACTTTAACCCAGAGGGCGTTTCGTCACTTTCGCCCTTTACAGGTTATGTTTACTTAAATCACATCATCATTGTGTCTGAACCTCATCCGCGGTGCTGCTTGCACATTCCTGTTCAGTCTGAGGGAGTATACTATCGCGTGCCCTCCTCACATCTGAGAGGAGCACCCAATATTTCAGTCCCTTGACTTTAACTGTAGTGGGCGTACTATAAATGACTTCGTAGGGGGCAAGAAAACCCAGTGAATTCCATCTCCTCACAAAAATCCTAACGTAGACCTGTGCTCCTGGCATCAATGGCCCACTTGGGCTGACTGCAGCTGGCATGGTGGTATCAGTTGCTGCATTCTCAGTAAATGGTGGTGCAATTTGTCGCGCTATGCTGTGTACTACGCGCGTCAGCGGTATCAGGTATTCCTTAAATTCCTCCCCCAGCACTGTGGCAGCTCTGTGTGTGTCTGATGCTCTCCTAATCGGGGAGAGCGGTGTGTGTATTCGCCTCACAGTCACAATCTTGTGGGGGCTCAGATGGTGGTACTTGCATGGTTGCATTCTGAGTTGGAACAGTGCTAGGGGTAAGCAATACACCCAGTTTTTTTTCAGCATATTACACAGTTTCGATAGTTTCCTGTTGAGTAATCCGTTGATCTTTTCCACCATCTCATTCGCCATCGGATGATAAATGGAACACAGTTTGTGTTTCACCCCCAAGATTGACGTCACCTCCTAGTAAAGGTAATTCACAAAGTGGGTGCCGTTGTCTGATCTTATCACATCACATATTCCCCAACGAGAAAAAACTTCTCGCACCAGGAACTTCGCCGCACACTTGCGTCTGGGTGGGGACATGGACCCACTTCCACCCACCTTGAAAAGGGACACACCACCACAATTAAATACCTTGCTCCGTTACATTGCTCTCCCATGTCCGCGTAGTCTATGTGGAGTTCCCTAAATGGTCCTGTTGGTCGGGGCAGGGTACCACGCAGTGTTCTCAGTGTCATCCCTGAATTGTATGTTTGGCATGTTGTACACTCTACTACAAATTTTGACAAATATTCCTGTAAATTGGGGACAAACCAATGTTCCTGGATGTCTGCGGCAATGTGTTGCTTTGCTACGTGGGCTGGGAAGTACAGCTGTTGGAATGCTACTTCTAGTAATTCTACTGGCATCACTACCTTTCCCGTTGTCTCCTGTCTCCAAATTAGGTCTGTGGCTGATTGTTTGCACCCCCGTTTGCTCCACAACTCTTGCTCCTCCTGTGGTGCTCTCCTTTGTAGTTCTATTATCTGCGCTATTGGTGTGTTACTGTACGCCTCTTCTAATGGCTCTGTAATGGTTGATTTTACAACGCATTTGATTGTTGGTGTTGTATTGAAATACGAGGCCTCCTTCGCTGCTGCGTTGGCTGCCGCGTTTCCCAATGAGACTGCATCTGTGTTGTTGGTATGGGCTTGGCATTTCACCACTGCCACTACCCAAGTAGTTCTGCTAATGCATCTATCAATTCAGTCAATAGTGTGGCGTGCTGTACTGGGGAGCCATCCGCTCTTCTGAACCACCTCCTACGCCAGCAGGCTAGCCCTGAATGGATTGTGGTTGTTGCGTGTGCTGAGTCTGAATATATTGTTACTGTGCATCCTTTGGCTTTGTGCAGTGCCTCAATCAATGCAGTTAGTTCTGCTGCTTGTGTGGAGTAATGGGACGGGGGGCGCTTCTGGACAATTGTTTCATAGCCATCTTCCTCCATGCGTACTACTGCCATCCCTACATGCTTCTCCCCTGTTTCAGGGTTTATCGATGCTGACCCATCTATGAAATATATCTCTACTTCCTTCAGGGCATTTTCACTCGCTTTGGGAATATCATCTCCCTCCCCTTCATAGGTGGTGCAGTCGTGTTCCTGCATATCCTCTGTGGTGCATGGTTCTGTAATAATTGTTGCTGGGTTTACTGTTTTGCACCTGACAACGTGTACGTTGGGTCTTGAAATTATTTTCTCATATGCTGTTGCTCTCTGTGTTGTTAATGTTGATTTTGACCTCTCAAGAATTGCAAATAAGGAGTGTTCTGCATATAGTGTTACCGAACATCCCATCACGATTGTGGCACTTTTTTCAATGGTGAAAGCTGCTGCAGCGAGGGACTGTTCACACTCGAAGTGTCCTTGCATTACTGCATCTAATGTTCCACTGTAATAGGCCAATGGTTTGTGTCCTAATGATGTTTTCTGTGTGAGCTCTGCTGTCATCAGTGTCCCATTGCAGTGTGAAAATAAGAAAAATTCCCTCTCATAATTTGTGTTCGTGAGTACTGTAGCATCTGCAATGAGGTCTTTTAGTCTAAAGTACTGTGTCATCATGTCATGTGTCCATTTTATTGGGGCTCTACTCTTCTGTGCTTCTTTCAATGCTTGTAGCAGGGGACGTGTGTATGCTGCATAAGCAAGGATCCATGCTTGGCAATAGTTACATATGCCGAGAAATGTTTGCATGTCTTTTACTGTTTTAGGTATGATTATGTTGCATATAGCAGCTGCCCTGTCTGGGAGTATCCTTTTTCCATCTTTTGATATTAATTGTCTGAGGTATACAATGTCGGCTAATCAGTATTGCAATTTTCCTTTGTCCACTTTATACCCCTTGGCAGCCAGCACATTTAATAGTGTTATGGAGTCTTCTCTGCACTTTTCTTCTGTAGGGCTGCAGGCGAGTAAATTGTCTACGTATTGTATAATGGTGCTCTCTACATCTATGTTTCCAATATCTTCACGCAATACTCTGTTAAAAATGCTGGGGCTTTCGCAATATCCCTGTGGGAGTCTGCGATGTTCACACCTGTTGTTTCCTAGTGTGAATGCTGTCAGGTATTGCGAGCCTGGGTCAAGTGGTATGGAGAAGAAAGCATTCTTCAAATCAACCACAGTAAAACATGTAGATTCTTTGGGTATGCTGCACAGTATTGATGCCGGGTTAGGCACTAATGGGAACTCTTTTTGAATGACGTCATTGAGTGGGCGGAGATCTTGGATCATCCTCCACACCCCTCCTTTTGCTTTTTTGATCGGGAAGATAACCGTGTTACACGGGGAGTTTGATGGCACTATAATACTTTGTTTTAGGAGTGCATTTATTGTTTCCCTAATCCCTTCCTCTGCTTCTCTGGATATGGGATTTTGTTTCACTTGTGGCGGTATGGCACTGGGTTTTAGTTTTATCTTTATTGGTGTCACTTCATGGAGTAATCCTACATTGTGGGGGCCTGTAGTCCAAATTTCAGGTGCCACCTTTGCCATTTCTTCCTCAAATATTGTTGACGGGGCATTAATGCTAACCATAAGTGGGTTGTGTACCTCTCTGTACTGGATCATGACGTCACATGGTATGCATATTTCCATTATTATCTCTGTGCCATCTTCATTATCAGTGAATATTTCCTCATCAGTTATATCTCTTAATATTATGTTTGGATCTATGCATAACACAGTTCTCCACTCACACCCATGCGCGTCCAATCCTATGACCACAATGCGTTTGCTTGATACCTGAACTGCCTCAATGTCTATGGACATGATCGTGCCTGGCACAACATCTGTGTGTGCAATTGGGCGGAATATGAAATTAGATGGTGCTCTCCATTCCTTTCTCGTTATCTCTGGTACCACTCGGGCTAACACTTTGATGCCATAGATAAACATGTCTATGTCAATGGGTATTCCTTGCACTACAACTTCATTCATCGCTGTGCTAATCATCAACCTTGCTCATACTGGGCATACTCCTGGGGTGGAACACACTATTCCCCGCTCAGTAAATGAAATGGTCATGTTCAATTTACTTAGCAAATCTCTGCCCAGTCAATTGATTGGCGCATCTTCGTGGTACAGTAAGGGTTTTCCCCCAACCATTATATCAAGATCTTTAGTGTAAGGAACTTTTAAAATAGCCCCAGAGAACCCCTGCATTTCCAAATTCCTGCCTGAGAGTGGAAACCGCCCTTCCATAAGACATGATTTCTCTGCTCCTGAGTCTACCATGAAGATAAACTGCTTGTTTCCTATCTCTGCCCCCACTAGTGGTTCCTCTTCTGCACGTAGGGTGGTGGATAGGACTGGACACGCAAGTGTTCCCTGTGGGCTGTCCTAGTCTGCATACCTTCCTTGCCCCGGTACTGAAAAGACATTATCTCCAACCACTGTTACGCCACGGAATGGTGCATGTGCGCCATTTGCAGCCATTTCGAAACAGTTATTGTTTGTGTTTCCTATAGCGTTTTGCCTTGCCATGGATTGTGATGCACTGTGATGTGTTTGTGGGGGTGGCTGTCTTTGCCGCATTTGGGGTTCGTTATAGCACTGGTCTTGTTGTCTAACCCCTCCCATTGGTAATCCATAGGGGCTACCTGGGTGTGGGCATCCCCATCCTTGATCGTTTTCCATGGGCTGTTGCCCTTGGAAATACCCTGAAGGCCGCATTCTGCAATCTCTTGAATAGTGTCCCCATCTCCCACAGTTCCAACAAGACCTTTGCGGTCCTCCTCTCATCCCTTGCCCACCAAATCCTCTATTCCCCATACCTCCGAACCCCCCTCTCTAGCCACGGTACCCACCTCTTCCTCTTGCCGGTCTTTCTTGCCACTGTGATCCTCTGTATGACTCCTCCTCGGTCCGTGTTCTCCTGCTGCCCGCAATGCTCCTATTGCAACTGGTCTGTTTCCTGCTCCTTCATCCCCCTCATTTTCTCTATTTGTGGCTACGCTGGCGTTTATGGTGGCAACCTTCACTAATTTGTTCTGTACCAGCTTTGCCTCGTCTGCCAGCCTTTTTTGTGCTATCTCCTTTTCCCTCTCTTTGATCCTCCTGCAGTGGTGCACAATTATACTCTGAATTTCAGGCCAACCCTTGGCTTCTATCCCAGCTATTTTATCCAAGGCCTTCTGTACCTACTTCGGGAGCCCTTTCTTGATGATAAAATAGAACAAGGCAGTGGATTGGTTCCACGCCGTACCAGTTTCGCTTCTCCACAAATCTTGCAACCGTAGTATGAATTGCACAGGATCCTTGTTCTCCTCCATTGCACACTGTATCACTAAATGCCAATCTGGAATTTCTGGAAACGTGCGCCGCAATGCATCCCATACTCGTGCTCGAACGTTGTTAAACAGTGACCCATCGTGGCGGTCACAACTCATTGTTCCTCCGGGAAATCCTGCCTTTTCCCACACTGCGTCTGCCTGGTCACCAATTGCTGACACTAGCAAGCTTTTCACATCCCCTATTGCTAGTGGCACTCCTGCTGTGTTCTTTTCGATTTCCCAGCCCCTCACGCCATTGGGGGGAGTACTTTTAGCAGGTTGTTTTTGCCCAAGGAATGTAGTGAGGCCTACCTGCTCCTTTATGTATCAACAGCATCTGTAACTTATGTCTCCTTCCTGTTTTACTTACAGTCCCCTTTTTTACCTTACTTACCAACATATTCCCTACTCGCTGTCTTAACCTACCCTGCCATCGTGGGGGTGACTGTGGGTCTGAGTCATCGAAATGATGTGGCAATGGGGATCCTACAGCGGCCACTCCTTCCTCGTATTCATCTAAATCACTCCACACCTCTTCTATCTCTGCTTCTTGCTCACCATTCTCCTCCTGTCCTTCCACTTGCTGGCTTTCTGGGGTAGCTGGGCGTATGATTCTCACTGGTTTGTCATTCAGATGAAACAGGAACTCTCCTGATTGCCATTCTTTTTCTCGCCCTTTTGGTATGTGTGTCCCCTGTGATGATATGGATTGTGCTGGCTCTGAAATTGCTGGGACCACCTCTCCTGCTGTACTTAATGAGGGTGTGAGATCTGTCCTAGACAATGGTGGTACCTCCCCTCCCCCTGGCAGCATTTGGCCCCTATCGCACAGTGCTCTTAGCCGTGTTATCTCCATCTGTGCATGCGGTAGCTGGCGGTCTAACTCTCCTGTTAAGTGTGCTAAATTCACGGGGGTGCACTCGTTGGGCCATACAAACCTACTTTGTCATAGGGTGGTGGTGCTGTAGCTACTGCTCCATTTGAGGGAGTGGGGGTGGGGCACGCCGGTACATACAGAGGCTCGCTGTACCCCACTGCTGGTCTTGTCATTAAAGGGTATATTTTGGGTGTATCGCCCTCAGCTGTGGTTGTTGTGCACTCGCCCTTTGGCGTTCCGCTTACCTCTTCCTGTGGTTTCTGTTTTTCAATTGGTCTTTCTTTACCTACCTCTGCTGTGGGGGTAACATTTTTTGAACATTCACCATAGATCCAGCACTTCCCTTCTATTTTGTAACTGCTTCCCCTTATATCTTGCTAGCAAATGCGTAGACACTAAATCTAACACCCTCCTTCTGGCCAAATCAGCGTTACACTGTCTCCTTTTATCTCTGTCAACCATTGATCATGGTGCTTTTTTATCCTTTCACTGTATAACGGAAGATGTTGACAAATATGAGCTAGTGGTGTTATTCCCCCCATGACAATGTTTCTCCCCCTAATCACCTTTCCACCCACTCGTCCTTTCTTTTAGACCAGCGATATATCAAGTACTTCTCAATTACTAGTAGTTTTTATGTATCAATATTCACTGTTACTTTTGTAATTATTGCATTTCCAAATTCAACAGTTCACTTTCGCATGTGTACCACTTTACCAATAAATCAATTACAATACTTTGATATTCTTGACCAAAAAATAGACAGAACATGGAAACACATATAACACATAACATGCACATGCACTATCTGCGTGCTTTTATTTCCTCTTTGTTCCCGTTACCAAATCTTTCCCCTTTTCACCTACTCTTCTCATTCGCTCCCCACCTCTTACACCCTTTTACTCTTCCCCAAGAATTCTTTCTTACACGGAAAAAGAATACTCTAGATAACTACTCCGAGTCTACTCAATATACAAGACCCCTACTATTTTCTCTTTATCTTCTCTTATTTTATCAGCACTGGACGAGAAAATGCTATGCGGCGCCGCCTTCTACCCCATTCGGGCTAGGACACCTCTTCTCTTCTTCTTCTCACTTCTCACGAAACCTAATGGCCATATAAAGGACAGATCAGAAAAGCTTCATCCTCACTCACACAGGCCCTACTCTTCACTATAACCCATTACCACTTGTTCCCCTGTTCCCTTCTATTCCCCCTTACCTTTCCTTGGTAACCTTCGCAACCGGCACTCACGTGTTCAGTCAGGTGATCCGAGGGTCACCGTTTGCGGGCCGACTCCAGTGAGGTCCGCACCCCAACCAAGCCGCGGCCTGCCTCGGCGAGCAGCTTTTCAGTCGGGTATTTGTCAACCGGGAACCCTTGACCCTTTCTTGTAGTGCACACAGGCTGGTCGGCCGCGGTGTCGATGGTTTTGCTGAGGGGCGTCCCGGATCTTGCCGCACAGTGTGTGCCTTGAGGTACCTCTCCAAATCACGTCGCAGGGGGTAACCAAATGTTTGTGCCCTCTCTGTCTTCAACGTGCAAGAGAATGAAACGGACACTCCCCGGACAGGGAATAAGGCAAAGAGAGCAGGCTGTGAGAGTTCAAGGAAAAGTTTATCTAGATCTCTGAGAGCGCTCTGGCAAAATTAATGTTACAGTACATTATATAGGTACAATGACACGTCTAACATATGATGCTACGTTGGACCCGGATTGGTCAGCCGGGGTGGTGTCTTACGTGTGGGCATCATCTCTTCCTCCTGGTTGGTTGTTTGGTTGGCGGGAGGATGGACGTCAGATATCTGTGCTCTGAATTTGTGAAAGTCAGGTCGCCGTGAAGCAGGGTGGTCACTATCTAAGCTAATGAATACATTATAAATAATGCATGCACTAAATAATAATTGTTCAAAAGACTCTCAGTAGTTTATCATGTCACTATATAAATCACACAAGTGCCTATATCATCTATAACATTAGGTTTATACAGGTCACAGGTTAAGGGTCTTGACCACTATAATACATTGATTGAACGGTAGGTTTAGTTTCACAAGAATCTCAGGTATGTGGCATTTGTTAATATTAGGCACGATATACTGCAGCAGGGGTCTAATGTTATTTGGGAGTCTGCTGGGTGGGCATCATGGCATGGTCAGTGGTCTGGCCATGAAAGGAATATCTTGCGGGGACACAGGGTCAGAATGGCAGTAAGTTTCTATTGGTGGGGTCCGGCGGCAAGGACACGTTTGTGGATATGAACGAGCTATGTGTTTAGTTCATGCTGGTTCACATGCAGGGCAGTGATCTCAGAGGAAGACTGATGGGATACATTCATTAGTTGTTGCAAATACCTCCGCCTTCAGCGTGAGAATGCAGCCGCAGAGTTTTCCAGTCAGAGTGGGAACGAAGGTGGCGGCCATGTGCTCTCTGTGCCTGACCTGCAGTGAGGAGAGGGAGAGAAGCGTTTCGTACTATCGCAGTGAGGCCTGGTCACCAAGATGGAGTCGAAAGGGGGTACAAAAAATTGATGCCCTGTGTCCTGGTCAGTGGTCCCATCTACATGAAAGTCAACTAAAGTTAACATTGCATAAGGGCAAGGGGCGAACCCACTACTGGAGGCACTAGGTCCAAGTTTTGTACTGAGAAGGCAGAGAGGGGCGTGCTGGCCCCTCGCTCCCACAAAACCTTAACCAGAAATATAACCAAATGTTCCATTTAACTTCATCTTTGCACATAAGGAAATACAGCCTTTCATAGTGCCCTCATCATCATTCAGGATCTTCTCCAAAAAGTCAACGACTGCACATGTTAGTGGCACATTTTGACTTGAGAGCATGTGAAACCACCACTCCTCCATATCACCATTTACTGGTGCATATTTCAGTAGGAAGAAGGATCTAGAGCTTGTTAAATGTACACATTCAGTTATACTTTTGTTTTATAGACATTTAGCCGTAGCCTCAGAAATTGATTACGATGTTTCCTCGAAGGGAATTTTTCTAGATATTTTGGTAGTTTATCCAGACTATTTGCTGCTACGCCCATATATAAGGTGGTTTTCAACATGCTCATCCTTTCATTGTTTTGTAGCCAATTGCATAGTCTCCGTTTTTATTTTGCAATCTGTGGAGTTAATATGACTGTTTCCCATTTTCGACAAACAGATTTGGATTTGATGATTGTACTATGGTGCAGCCATTGGCATTGTTTATCATTGTAAGTAGGCCTGAGTATGGCCGACCAAAATAATTTTTTCCAGCAGGATTCAGCAATATGGAATAGCCATCTCTCACAGGTTACTCCCTCAGCCACGTCTCTTGGAGGCATATGGCAAAATTATTATCAAGAGGAGTTTGGAAATCTTGGTACAAATGCGTGAAACCCCTTGTATTCCACGATATGAGGACATTTGTAGTCTCAGATCTAAGCCGTGATAGTTAGGCTTTTTGAAGTTTTTCGTCATTCCCAGACTTAGTGAACACTCTGTCCTGCTGATTTTCACAAGTGTCTCTGTCTTTTATTCTGAATTTAATTCTCAGAGCTTCTCGACATGTTTAATTCATGATCCTGTTGTCGCTGTTAGATTTAGGGCTTACCAGCACATTTGCATCTGACTTTTTCTCAACAGTTATATCGAAACCATACAATAGAAGTTCTTCTTTTGCTGCCATCAGTGTGTTTTCAACAGCTTGTGAGTTGATGTACAAATACACTTTGTCAAGACAGTTTTCGGTCATGTATTCACCAATCTTGATATCCTCTGATTTAATTCTTCTGCGGGTTGGAAAGTTGTGTAAGAGGCACATTATATTACTTCTATTTAAGTCTACTTTGTTGTCATCGGAAAGATGTTATGAACTCGGATTTTCCAACTTGTTGACCTCTTATCCATAGTTTGACTGGACAATTCTTTTGATTTATTATAGTTTTGTGTCTGCCACTGGGCCACAGTCATTTTTGGATTTAGTTTTGACAAGGTCCTTTTCGGAGAAACATTTTTTGCATCATCAATTGTATGAGAATTACTTTGGTCACATTTTAAAGATTGTTTTGGACCAATAGGTTTATGAATGCTCCTGCTAATGATCTGCTTTTGAATTTTCGTGACAGTTGAGCGTTTACTCGTTAACTGAGCTGTCAACGATGTTGCTTGATTCACATTTGCTGTTTCACTTACTGCAACCGAGTTATCTTCAAAAGCCGAGAAATATGTTGATAGGTTGCACAAATCAGTGACACTCACACTTGAGCTAACGGAATTTTCAGCAGAATCGATCCTTCTCTATTTATTTAAATTACTTTGGACTCTTACTTGGGATCTTTCCAGTTCAACTGCTATCCTCACTCTCGAGGAGGAATTTACTCCACTGCTCATGTTTGATTATGTGACTCTCGAGTAAAGAGGCCTAGCTTTTGCGGGGTTGATAGATTTCTTACAAATTGTTTAGTTTTTGTTGTGTTTTTTGACGCCTTAACGTTTTCCGTTATTTTACTTGAGTTTTGAGAACTTTTTTTTGTAGTTTCTGATCTTTATGAGCCTTGTGTTTGTGTCCGAAGGATTTTGCATTTCCTGAGAAAATTCCAAAAGTGTTTATATTGGTTTTCGATGCAGCAGCCGAAGGTTCTGTCTGTCTTGAGACTGGACTTATCTCTGGCGTTTGAGAAGTTGTGGGTGGCCCACTTGGCTCAGTTGGTACATCAACTACAACGATAGTGTTTACTGAACTAGAGGTAGTACGACCATTGGGGTCACCATCATGGCTATCAATCACTGACTTTTCTTTATTTTTCAATGAATCTTTTCTGACTGGTGTATTTCTGTTTGAACTTGATTTATTTGGGATATTTTGTGCGCTCGGACACAAAGTGCAACCAAACTTATTTGACTTTGTTTTTTATCTTTCATTATGACGAAGCCATTTCATGGATTTCAAAATGGCGTCCATTAGATCTCATTTGTCTGTGTGGTCTTTCATGGCTAAGTCCCAATACGATTTTGCCATTGCAGGGATTTCTCGGCTTTGCGTTCTAACTTTTGTTGTAAAACCACATATGTTTGTTCAATTGTTGTAAATTTGGCTGTCAGATTTGTCAATTGTGCATTTTGATCCTTCATCGTTTCACTTAAGGTCTCATACAGTTTTACAAATGGGATAAGTGCTAACGAAGTTGCTGCTAGAACATTATTATGTATATGGATTCCATCTGCAACAGATAGATTAGCTTTGTTGGTGTATTCTGAGTCAAACTCATTAGTTAATGCGCTATTCGAGGTTGCCTGAGGCGTTTTGTTCTGCTCTCGCTTTCTGATGTCATTGAAGTCAGTTTGTTTCTGACAAGCTTGTTTTGAGACACATAGCTTTGGTAACTTTATTTTTGGAGAATCTGGCTTGGATGTTGATTAAGGAACCAATGAGGTCCTCTGCTGTGGCGTACTGGTTCGTTCTCTATCTATCACTTGATCTAGTTGCATCATTGTAAATGGAAATCTGTCAGGTATCACTCGCCTATTTCCTGAAATTACATTCCTTCCGGGTGAAACATTGATGAAACTGTTAATCAATTTGTCCTTGACTGTTTGATAGGCTGCTTTCAAGCGTTCAGTTTTAACGCGCCTCTCTGCCAGCTAATTCTAATTCAAGATTTTTGCCACCCGGCACGTCTGATTGCAGGTTATAATAATTGGACTCTAACTGATCTGAAATCGTAGTCACACAGCCAGGTGTGGTACGAGCACTTTCTGGATTAAATGCTAATATTTTGTCTGTGTCTGCCACTGGCCTAACATCCTTGGTGCCAGAAAACAAAGCCGATCTGTAACTGTCAGGCATACGGGTAGGCATACAGGCACCCTATGTCTGAAACTCGCCTTCAGACAGCCCAGTATGCACTAATTGTTCTGGAATTATCGTCTCCTGGTCTTCATTGTCCAGAGGGCGTTTTTGTTGCTTCTGTGGTGCATAACTGAAGTTGACCAGTTCAACACTGCCTTGATTTGGCAACCGCTGGTGTTTGAAAGAAGAGGTGGAAACACTGGCCATCTTTGTGTTGTTCATTTCTACAACTGAAGTCGAATTTGAAGACCTACGCACATTTGTCAGCGGCGGAACAAATATAAGGTTAGTTTGTTCCACAATGCCAGTGGGAGTTGAAGTTCTAACAATTTAATGTCTGTTACATCGAAAGATGATTGAAACGAAGCGTATCAACTTCGACAGTAGTATCAAGCTGCTTTCTTCTGTGCTGATTCGGAAAATCATTTCTTACAATGCCGCTTGGCCTCAATATAATGTTTTCAGAATCTGGAACGTGCTCTGCTGTTACGGTTTCGCCAGTATTGCTCCTTTTGTCTACAGTATCAGCATCCTGTAAATTACTTGTCACTAAGGCAACTGAACATACAACAGGCTCGCTATCTTGTGCCTGCGGTATTGGCAGGGGTGGCAAGTTTTCAGTCAAGTCAATCATTCCAGTTCTTACCTCTGGGGGGTGTCAAAGTCAGAATTGCTGGTACCGGAAGAGTCGGAAGCTGAATACCAGAGAATTCACTGGAAGAGGCAGGCTCCATGCTGCCATGTGAGTCTGTATGGCCACGAGCATGCAGAGTTTTCTGCCGCATTTGCGGCCCCGCCACTAGCACCATTTTCGGTGCCTCTCCAGACAAGGCGGACTGGGGCAGACTGGGACACTTACACAGACTCTGCGCGGTGCTCCTCGTTCACCTTTTAAGGTGGAGTTCCAAATTAAAGAGCCAAGCACCACAATCACAGAACGTTGCTGCAGCTCCTCTCAAGCACAGGGATTGGGACAGACTGGGACTCTCACACGGACTCCTTGCTCTTATTCTTCGCTGGTTTCGGGAGGATAGCTCAGCGGCAACGTGCTCACTTGGAAGCAAGACGACACGCAACAACACAGGTTCGATCCCTGGGTCCGCGCTTAGAAACCTCTGGTATTAAGCACGTTATAAATAATCTATCATATCATATCATATCTACCTTCACCTTTTAATGCCCCATCTGGCCTCTGTGCATTTTCACAGAGGTTTGGTAATTGTGTCAGGAAATTGCAGTAGGAGTAATGATGGATTAATGCATGCAGTGTGCACATCCACTGGTCATGGGTGTCATACTGGACCATAATTTAACACTGCACATGGCCTTGTAGTTGGACTCACCCAGCAGCCAGGTATGCTATGCTGGTTACTGCCCCTCCTCCCCAATTTAACAATGCACATGACCTTGTAGTTGGACTCACTCAGCAGCCAGGTATGCTATGCTGGCTACTGCCTCCCCCAATTCAACTCTGAAAATGGCCTTGTAGTTAGACTCACCAAGCAGCCATGTACAATGTCCAGCATGTCGTGCCATGTACCGAGGCAGCATGGAGTTCCGCAGCACCATGGAGTCATGTGTTGAGCCGAGAAATCTTGCACAGCAATGGGTAATGAGGTGGCAGGCATCACACTCCATCCCTACGTCCAGTGATTGAAACATCTTCTTGTTGCGGTACACTACTTCCACAGCATGCCTGACGACCAGCTCCACATGTGTGCAGTCCACGGCACAATGACATTAGGTATGCCTGCAAGGGCATGAAAGGCTATTTTTGTGCCATTCACCTCATCAGCAGTCCGGGGTATGCTGATGTGGTCTTGTACGTGACACAGGAGTGCATCAAGAAGGGTTTTGAGATCCCATGCAGCTGTCCAACTCTGTGCTGGTATGTGCCTGTGGCAAGAAAGTGTAGCACATACATCAGCTTCAGCAAGGGTGGGTGGATGGCTGTATGGATATTAATGAGGCTCACCAGGTCATTATGTATCAGGTCCACTATAGAGGTGACGGGGTCTAGCCTGTCTAGCCAGTGTTGGGGGCGGGTCGGAGCCCCCACGCGGTCCCGTAAGCCCTTCAACACAAAGGACTCACACGGGCACCAGTCCTTCCTGTTCGGGCTTCCCGGTCGCTCTAACGCAGCCGGGAACGCCCCCTTTATTTATGCACACCGCGGCGGCGTGACACTTCACGCCGCCGCGTAAGCCCGTCATCGGGCAGCGCCACACTCCTCCTTTTCCGGGAGGAACAACAAAACAGATTAACATCAACTTTATTAACCAGAAACCCACACATCTATCATAAACACTACTGCACACCCAAAACCCCTTTAATGTCATCCAACCAAATCCTCTCACCCCAGTTCACTAACCAAGTGCCCCACGACATATTCGCTGAGGTAGGCAGGTTTCCCTCGCCCAGCCCTCTGGGGGTACCTCCTGCCTACCTCCGGCACGTGACGTCCTTCCGCCGCTTCTCCCCGGACTGGGGATTCGGGTACCTCGTCCCAGAGGCCTCCGCCAGCAGGCATGTCTGGTGGATCAGGTTCGGGTGGGGTGTCAGTTCGTGGATCACCCAGCTTCTTGAAAAAACTCACATTTCGGGTGACAGCAGATCGTCCATCCGAGGCCGTCACCATGGACCCTTTCACTGCCACTACATCCAATGGCTCCGGTTCATAGGGGAGTGAGAGCTTCCCGTGGGGGTGTCGGTTGCGGATGAGGACCTCATCTCCCGGTTCAAGTCTTTGAGGTCGGAGACCCCTGCGCAGGTTTGCCTGTTCAGTTCGGACTCGCCTTTCAGCCTCCACCCGCTGACTATCGATGACCCCCGGTTCTTTCTCCCCAAATTCCGGCAACAGCCCCCGGGGGCACCTCTTGAATAACACTTCTGCCGGAGCCACTCCCGTGGCGGCATGTGGGGTGGTGCGGTACACCCGCAGAAACTGATAGAGGGCGCGTTGTAATGATTGACCCTGCCCCTGAGCAATTTGGAAGGTTTTGTTCAGAGTCCGCATCAGTCTCTCAGCATCCCCGTTCGCTCGGGGCCACAGTGGGGATATCTTCCTGTGTTGTATTCCGCAGCTCTCCATCAACTCGGAGAACCGCTCACTTTGGAAGGGCGATCCGTTGTCAGAGCATAGAGTGTGGGGAAAACCATGGTCCGCAAATATTTTCTCCATCGCCACCACCACATGCTCAAAGGCCACAGATTCAACGAACTCGACCTCCGGGTATCTCGAGTGTTCATCAACTATTACCAGGAAGTGGGTGCCCACTGATGTTGAGCCAAAGTCAGCGTGGACGATCTCCCATGGCCTCGTGCCTCGGGGCATTGCCTCAATGGCAGGCTCTCGTTGCAGAGGAGAGGCCGCCTGACACCATACGCATGCCGCCACAAAGTCGTCCACCCTTTTCTCCAACTCCGGAAACCAGACTTTCGAACGGAGCCGCGCCTTGGTCTTGGCGGCGCCCTGATGTCCATGGTGGGCGAGACTGATCACCTCGCTCACCTTTGACCGTGGAACAACAATTCGGTCACCGCGGAGTAGCAGCCCCGAGTCCGAGAACGACAGCTCCTCCTTCACCTTCCACAACTGCTCCAGTACTGTTTTGGCTTCTTGGGTGCGCCCGGACACAGCTCCGAGGATGGACTTCCAAGAACCATTACGCATCGAGTCCTTCAAGATTCGAAAACACTCGTCCTCAGCCGCCGCAGCCTCCAACTCCTCTAGGGACATCGCATTTGGTGTTGCCGCCTCCACCACCATTCGTACATGACTGTCCGCTTCTTCTCCGCATGTGTCATATCCCTCTCCCCCACCCATTCCCGGATGACGAGAGAGGTAGTCTGCGGCATTGTTGGCCCCCGGCCTATACACCAGGGTGACGGAATATTCCAGGAGGGCGAGCATCCACCTCTCGATTCTAGCCGGTGGTTTTGAAGAGGAGCCCACCAGTATTGGAATCAGTGGTTTGTGGTCAGTTACCACCGTCACCGGACGCCCCAAAACATAGAGCCGGAAATGTCTGCAGCCCCACAGCACCGCCAAGGCCTCCCGCTCGATCTGGGAGTACCTCTGTTCCGTTTCGGTGAGCGCTTTGCTGGCATATGCCACAGGTCGAACAATCCCGTTGCGGTCCACTTGAGTCAGCACTGCTCCCAACCCGAAAGGACTTGCATCGATGCCATGCAATGCCATGGTGACTCTTTCTTGGTCAGCGCCCGGAGTGGTTCAGATCTCGAGGCCAAGTTCGGGATGAACCGCCCACAGTAGGTTACCATCCCCAGGAAACTCCTCACGTCCGTCACAGACTCGGGGGCTTTCGCCGCTTTGATGTCCTGGACCTTTCTCGGGTCTGGCGACACCCCGCCTTCCTTGAATATGAAGCCGAAGAATTCAATAGAGGAGCGCATGAACTCACACTTTTCCCTGTGAAGGGTGAGGCCCAACGATTGAAGTCGTTTCAGAGTCTTATCGAGCCTCTTCATGTGATCCACTTCGGTTTTGGCGAATACCAAAATATCATCGCTAATGTTAAGGACGCCCTCCAGATCTTCTAGGGCGCCCCTGATGATATTTTGGAACACTTCAGCGGCAGACGATACTCCAAAGCTCAACCGCTTGTATCGATACAGTCCCCGATGGGTGGTAAACGTTGTTATGTCCCGGGACTCTGGATGAAGGACGACCTGGTGATACCCAGCTCGGAGGTCCAGTTTCGAGAAAAATCGAGCCCCTTAAACATCAGCAATGATATCATCGATCATTGGTGTAAGATGTCGCTCCCTTTTGATCTCCTTGTTGGGGAGCCTCATGTCCACGCAGATGCGGACCGAGTCGGGTTGCTTGGGCTTTCTGGCCACCACGATCGAAGACACCCAGGGGGTTGGGCCTTCCACCTTCTCGATGATATCCAGGCTCACCAAGTTGTCCTGCTCCTTATCGACCTGCTCCCTTTAATGGAATGGTACTCGGCGTTGTTTCAATGCGATGGGCTGCACCGACTCATCGATGTGTAGTCGAACTGGTTCCCCAGTCATCTTTCCGATCCCACTGAAGAGTGCAGCATATTTGTCAAGGAGATCATTAATGTCCTCCAGGTGGACGGAGTATGCAAAACTGACGATACCTAAGGCCTCCGCAGCTGCACAGCTGAGCAAGGTATTGCTGCTCACCGGGGTCACATAGAATCGAGCCTTGATTTGTGAGCCATCATGCTCCACCTCTGCCACGAAGGCACCGTCTAGCGGTATCGGTTCCTGACCCCCAAAAGCAAATATGCGGGCCTTCAGTGTGACCAGACCTGGGAGGGGTTTGAGAGAGTCATAATGCCCTCTGGCCATCACATTGACTGAAGTGCCTGTGTCAACGAGCACTGGGACTGGGGAGTGGTTGATCTCCACCACACATCTCGGCTGTCTCCTGCTTTTTCCTTTGAGTATTCCCACGCTGGAGACGAAAACATGTTCTCCTCATCTTCCTCTTCGGCTCCTTCAGCATGGGACTCAACTTCACCCTGTTCTACCTGGGCTACACTGGGCTGTTGGCTCTGGCGCGGAGTCCACGTCCGTGCCTGACCTCTCGGCACCATCACCGGCATGGCTGCACGACATACTCTCGAGAAGTGATCGGCCAGTCCACACCTCCCACAGGTTTTTCCAACCGCCGGGCATTCTGCCATGTGAGGGAGGTCGTACCCGCACTTCTGGCACGACTCCCCGGCTCTTCCTGCCCTATCTCGGGGTCCTCCACCCGGGCGTCTCACTCCTCGGCCACCTCGCCACACGACACACACCTCCTCCGACCTCACCAACCGAGACCCTGCTTCCATCTTGTTGGCTCGGGCTTCTGCTACCTCGTGGCACCTGCCCAGCTCCAGTATGCGGGGCAGCGTGATGCCCGGCTCTCTCAGGACTTGCCTCCTGAGCTTGCCAGAGGAGCATGCCTGGATCAGCATCGTGCGTGTCATGTCGTCTGCATCCCCCCATGCGCATCCGAGGGAGAGGCGGCGTAGGCGACCATAAAAAGTGTCCAGTGTCTCGTCTTCCTTCTGCTTAGCCGAGAGCATGACGAATCTCTCATAATCCACATTTGCAAGGGGAAGGAAATGTGCAAGGAGTGCCGCCTTGGCCGCATCATAAGAGTTATTGATAGGTGTAAGTGATTCAAATATCTCCTGGACTGCCGGCCCTGCCGAGTACAGCATGGTGGCAATTCTGCTGTCGTCATCCGTCACCTGAGCAGCCCTGAAATACATGTCCAGGCGACTCACCCATCTTCTCCATCGGGGCCCCATGCTCGAGGGTGGGCCCGATGCATCGAACTCCGGGATGGGCTGCAAGGCGGCATGGGCCGCGGGTGCTCGTGCTTGAGCCATGATGGGAAGTCCTGGTTGTCCAGGTAGCGGTCCTGCAGGGGCTTGAATCACCGGACGTAGGACAGCCTGTTGTTGAGCCGCTGCCTGGCCACGATCGCGGGGGAGTGACGCAGCTGCAGCACCACTATCAGAATCCACAGAGTCACCCATGGGCTTGAGCGCACAGGCACCCCCACCTACTGTCCTGAGGGCCGCAACTCAAACTCCCACCATCATAGTGCAACTCATCCCTTCCTTTCCGGGCACACGAACAGTTCAAACAGGGGGGCTTCCGGACAGGGCACCACTTGAGGCACAAAAGAATAAGACACCCAGAGCAGCCAAACTTGATGATGAAGGAGACAAAGAAGAAGCCACAGCGCTCTGATGATGAAGGGGACAAAGAGAACACTGTGGATCCACCTTGCCGTTGTCCAAATAGAGCTGGGAGTTCCAAAAATTGAGCTGAGGCGATGGATTGGCCTAGACAGGCCCTGTCATGTTAATCCTTCTCCTAGCTTTCACATGACGTAGGAGTCCCAAAAATGGGTTAAAAACCACAAACGAGGCATGGGCGTGCAGTGTAGACTTCCTGTTATCAATGTTTCCAAAAATTGGGCCCGTGTTGCCTTCACGCTCCAAACCGGAGCCTTGTGAAGTTTCACGGCCTACAAGACAAAATGGCCGCCGGCCGCGTGTGCATCCCGCGACCCGGCATGAAGCGAGGTGAAGCTTCGTTCCGCTTCGTTAGAAAAAATTAATCCAAAGGATTTCACCGCCGGGCCCGGGTCTCCCTCACCACTCGTCGCCACTGTTGGGGGCGGGTCGGAGCCCCGACGCGGTCCCGTAAGCCCCTCAACACAAAGGACTCACACGGGCACCAGTCCTTCCTGTTCGGGCTTCCCGGTCGCTCTAACGCAGCCGGGAACGCCCCCTTTATTTATGCACACTGCGGCAGCGTGACACGTCACGCCGCCGCGTAAGCCCGTCATCGGGCAGCGCCACAGCCAGTACAGGGTGTTGATCTGACAGAGGGTGAGGTTGAATGGTGTGGCCCTTAAACGAGTGATTGGTGACTGCATGCAGGCTACAACTTGCTGGACATTGGGGATTTGCAGGGCCATGATAGCCCTCCTTCTCCTCAAGCACCTCTGCTGCATCCTGAGCCTCACTGCCTTTTCAATTAATAGCTCTGCAGGCAGGGCCTCCAGCTCCGGAAATGGCCCAAAATGTCTCCCTCACAATTGCGACTGCCGAAATGCCAGTTTCTTTTAAACACACCCTTTACATCACATATCTATTTGTGGGGTATGGAATATTATAGTAATATGGCGTGATGTTGGGGGTCTCCGCATGTCTATGTGTTGTAAAGGGGGTTTAGTTAAAAATAAAATTAAAAAAGTCACAATTTTCGCCCATCGCAATTATGTGTGGTCGCAGTGATCACATAGATCCCCAGCTCCAGTACTGCTACAGCTACTGCTAAAATTGTGGTGTTGGAAGGGGTGTTGGGTGTGGGAGTGGTCCTTTTGTGCTGTGGCACAGCCCATTGTGTCCACCTGTGCTTATTTTGAGCACATGTGGCATGTTTCTATACACCAGTATATACTTAATGCCTGGTCCGCGATGCCAGTGTTTCCGGCATTGTTTTCAAGTTGTTACCGGCATGTCCATGCCGGTGATTGCATGCTTGTGCACCTCAGAATGTGCACTTACTTACGGCATGCTGGTATATCAGGCATGGCTGCCATGTGTCTCCGCAGATACCGGCAACGGCGTTGCCGTATGGGTGGGTCACGTGTGATGCTGGTGTTACCCACATCGCAACTCAGACTAGACCGGTCTGGAAAAACGTGCCATCACGGATATACTGGCAATGCTATTTCCGCACCGGTATACTTGTAATGAGACCTAATGTGAAGAGAAAACTGTTGTGATGTGCTTGTAAGAGTATGCAGAATATATTGATGTAATGTAGAATGTTATGGTGTGGATGAGAGAGTGTTTGTGGTGAGCGTTCCAAGCTCAGGCAGTTGGAGAACCCCTGCCTGGGTGATGGGTGCCAGTGTCTGCTCTATATGTCATATGTAACAGTTCCTGATAAGTCAAGCTAATGTAACTTAAGAAGATGAGAATCAAGCTTAAGGGAATTTACCTGAAGACGAAGGAGGTCACATTATTTCACTCGTGACGAGAATGGGCTCAGGCTGTTGCAGAGGGTGCAGCAAGAAGATAAAGGGACACACTGCCCCCAAAACAAGTAAGGCCCATCACCCAGGGCAGTAAAGGGGAGAACCATAGCCCCGTAGTGGAGAAGAAGAAGGGGAGGGGCAGAAGAAAGAAGTCTTCAGATGTGCTCCAGAAAGGGAAAACCCAGAGATAAAAGAGACTCTCCCCTGTGCAGAGGAAGCAGAGATGGTTTAGTCTGGACAGAAGAGTCATTGAAGACTTGGCCTGTAAGAGTCCAGGAAGGGGGATAGAAGCCCCATACGGAGCCCATGGTAGAAAGGAAGATAAAGAAGGAGATGTGTGCCTCATCCTGGAGCTCCAGCCTTAGTCACGGGGAAGAGAAAGAGGGGAATGCCCCTCAGTTGATCTAAAGAGGCCCAAATGTTAAAGAGAGTGTTGAAGGAACGGTACACCCACCAAGAAGACACGTTTACAGACTATGGGTTATAGCTGCCCCCTAGGTTTGTCCATAGCTAGCAACGACAATGTTCGGAGAAAGATGGAATTGCAAAAATGTACTTTATCACGTGTGTCCATGGTGTAGATACGTGTCGGGTGTTGCTGCATCCCATAAGGGACCTAGAGACTTTGAGGATGCCTGAGAGAACGTCCTGAAGGGGCTGTGTGCATGTATGGCCGTTGGAAGCACAGAGTTCTGTCATCACTGCCGCGCAGTACCTGTATGATGACGCAAGATCGCTGCTGGCTGTGATGGCGAAGGGACAGAACAGAATGCTGGGTACTGGAATGCATAGCGGTCGCTGCATCCTCAATATTGGAAAAGAGTATCCAGAAGCGCACCGCCAAAGTCTGTAGTGTGCTTGCGGATTTTCGCATGCACAACGTTTAGGATGGATGTAAAATTAAAGTGTTTCATGTGAGCACCTGGTGGCCAGATATCAGCAACCGCAGTGGTGTGTAGAGGCCCTCTGGGATATTTGTGAAGATGAGCAGGGGAAACGAGCACGGCCAGGTATTGAAGATTTAGTAGCAGTTTGCCAGCTCAGGCGGCCAGAAGGTGGGAGCAGTGTTCTATCCATGAAGGGAAGGTGACCTACTGCTATGTTTTTTTTTTAAAAGATGCATGTGAAACGTGGAATTGATATACATGAAATACCCAAGGACCAAGGTACGGTTTCCTTTGTGCAGTTTGTGTGGACCGCATGTCCAACCAGTTATGCTGTGTATGGCCCAGCACTGGAAGGATGGTGAATGGGATTCCAGTGGCTTTTGAATAGTACTTATGCTCAAGGTGCATACATTGCAAGAAGTCATTTTGCATGAGACGTGCAATAGGTTGAGTTGATGTATATACAATACCTGGTATAAGCATGGTGTGTTGTGGGTCAAGATATGCTCTAGTATATACCCTTTTTGAGGAATTGTAGGGTCGCAACTTACTGCCATGGACTTTTAGACATGAAGAATATATGACAATGAGCCTCATTACGACCCAGGCGGTAATCTGCCGTCATTACCGCCATGGCGTAATGAGCGTTTGCGCCGTGGGCCGATGGCGTAAAGAGCGCCACATTACGACCCATCGCGCACGAGCATTACGCCATGGCGGTAATGCAATTAACGCCATGGCGGAAAAGGCCCCTACCGGCATCGTAAGTCGAGCAAGGTGCACTTCCGCCACCGTAAGTAGCGGCCACCGTAATTAGCGGCCACCGTAATTAGCGGTGGCCGCAATTAGCGGTCACCGTAAAAAGCAGAACCGGAAATAGCGTCATTGCGGCGGAAGGGGAAACAGCACGTCGGCCATCTTTAAAAACACAATCCATTGCCATCCTACCGAACAACACCAGATCCAACCCAGACACCTGTCCCAACCAATCACCCACCCATCCAACTACCCAAAAATGCCTACAGTTGTTAAGAAGGCATGTGACCGCCAGCGCCAGGAAAGATTTAGCCGGGAGGAACTCTGCATGCTTGCGGAGACCCTGCAAGACAACGCAGCTGTCGTTTTCTCCCCGGAAATGACCAGGACAGCGATAGCGAAAAAGAAGGCCATCTGGGCCCTGGTGGCTGAGCGGGTCAGCGCGGTGGGGACCGTACCCCGCACCCCACAGCAGTGCAGGAAGCGCTGGGATGACCTTCGCATACGGGTCAGAGCCGTCATCTCTGTGAACCGCAACCTTGCCCTGGGTACCGGTGGAGGTTCGGAATCCCCACTAAAACTCCAACCGTAGGAGGAGTTTTGTGCAACCACGATTGGCATGGAAGGCATTGAAGGCGTCGGAGGGATGGAAAGGGGAGCTCCGACATCAGGCGATAAAGGCAGGTGCCTCAAACAATACATGCCATAGTCACTGCAGTCCATTCATGTGTAGCACAAGGTTGCCCTAGAGTGTAAATGCAACACATTAGCTCCACACTGCCCATAGCCACATGGGAGCACCACCCTGTATACACTGCTGGCACCCACATACCTGCATCCACATTCCACACAAAAAGGAGACAACCTGCATGGCCCTGCCTGAAATCTGCCTCATCTACTGACCAGAATCATGTCAATCATTGTCATTCCAAAGTCCGCAGACCCATCAATAACGCCCTCCCTCCTTTGCTCCACCACAGGCACAGATTCACACCCCGAGGACCAGGACACCCCTGCGACGAAGAGAGCCAAGAAGGCCAATAATACCATTCCCGCACCCTCAACCTCAGCTGCAGTGAGGCAGACCCCACAACAAGCAGAATCCACTGCAAGCAAATTGGACGGGCCACCGGCAAGCACCCCTGTAGGCAGCAGGCCAGCAGCAGCAGTTCCACCTGTACCAACATTGCCTGCCACAGAAGGCACCGGGTCTGCGGCCAGCAGCAACATGGGTGAAACAGCTGCAATTGCTGCATGTTCAGACTCTGACATTGAGGAGCACAAAGTCAGAAGCCCCACTGACCTACTACATTCCCCCTGTTTGTCAAAAGCCAGCCCCCATGAGGATCACACACAGGGGCACACAGAGGTAGAGGAGTGGCCTTCTACCCGATGCCCAGTCCTCAGTCCACAGGAGGGGAGCAGCCCCTCCATCACACCACCAGCACTGGGCATGGCCCAGCAGGGGCAGCAGTCCCTCGAGGACATCATAGAACGGCAGCAACAACTGCCCACGATGCTGACTGCGCATGCCGCGGAATGTGTGGGGGTTAGGGCAACCATTGAACAGGCCACAGAGACCCTAAGGGCCGAAGTAGCGCAGAGCACTGCCACCCTGAGGGATGCCATGCAGGCCATGTCCAGGGACATCTGTGGTGAACTTGCCGGCTTGCGTCGTGCGCTCACTGAGCTCACCCACACCCTACAGGACGTGCATGCACAGGGGCAGGCAGGGACATCCTCCGCTGCCAGTTCTGCACAGAGCAGCCCCGTCCGACGTTCCGGACGTAACCTGCGCTCCACAGCCAGGGGTGCCCCGGGGGCCGGGAGAGGGGGCTTGTAACCGCCTGTGGCCACTGTCACAGGCATCTGTTGACACCTACATGGGGTGTGTTTGGCTGTGCAGGGGGGAGGTGGGAGGGGGTTGTGTTGGGGTGTGCAAGGGGGAGGGGGGAGGGGGTGTGTTGGGGTGTGCAGGGGGGAGGGGGGAGGGGGTGTGTTGGGGTGTGCAGGGGGAGGCGGGAGGGTGTGTGTTGGGGTGTGCAGGGGGGAGGGGGGAGTGGTTGTGTCACGACGTTTTATGATTGAAATACACTTTTTGCTTTCCCGAAATGAAATGTGTGGACATTTTCATTGCATATGTGTGCTTTATTGGTGTACAGTCCACAGTGTGCATGTCCCAGAGACACACAGGGCCTCATTACGACCCAGGCGGTAAGTTACCGCCTGGGTCGTACCTTTACCACCATGGCGTAAACTATGTTTACGCCATGGTGGTTGGCAGACTTACCGCCCCATTCCGAGGTGAGTGGGGCGGTAAGTCCCCATTAACCCATTTACCCTTCCCCATTCCCATTTTTGCCCCATAGGGGCAAATAATTAACAACAAGGTCCCTTAGCGCCATGGATTTTAACACCTGCTAAAAGCAGGTGTTAAAACCTCCATGGCGCTAAGGGACCTCGGAATCAGGCGGTAAGGGTCATCGCTGTTTACGCCACCGTAAACCCCTTACCGCCTGGGTCCTAATGAGGCCCACAGTGCCCCAAGTGCAGTCTCCATGTGATACACACCAGCCGTGTGTGCTAGAAGCAGTGGTCGATGATACTTTGGCGCATTGCACGCCCCTCCTGTGCATCGCCTCCTCCATGGGGTGCCGCCCCATCTGCACCCTCCTCATCCTCATCGTCAGGTGGTTGCAGTTCTGCGTCAGGGGGCAGGGGCACATTCCGTCTGATGCACATATTGTGTAGCATGACACATGCCATGACGATCTTTGCCACCTTCTCATGGCGGTAGAGGAGTGCCCCACCAGACCTGCTGAGGCTTTGGAACCGTGCCTTCAATAGGCCGAATGTCTGCTCTATGACCACACGAGTACGTGTATGTGCACGGTTGAAGTCCTCCTCGTGCTGGTTCTGCGGGTTCCGGACTGGTGTAAGGAGCCACCTCTTCAGGGGATAGCCTGCATCACCTGTATGTAGGCGAGAATGTATGTGTCAGTCATGTCGTCTGATCAAGAACATGATGTGCCACCATGGCTTGCATCCAACTGTTACTTTGGCTCACTTCTACATGCACTAATTGATTCACGCAATGCAACCAGTATATGCTCATGGCTCCCATGGCCTGTTTTGCATGCCATCACCCAATGTATGCAGAGGGGTTGAATGCATTGTGAGTGCCCATCCACTGTGTCCGTTCATGCCGTTTGGTTAGTTGGCCTGGCACATGTCCTGTGATGGCAATGCCACATGTCCTGTGATGGCAATGCGCACATCATTGCAACATTGCTGTGGGCCTCATCATGACCCCAGTGAGCAATGCTGATGTAGACAGGGACATTGTGGGGGCCCTGCTGTCTGTGTAATGGTGTGTTGATGTTTCTGTCCGTCATGTGCCTCCTTCGTGGGCAGTTATGGGGGACAGGCCTATCGGTTGATGGTGTTTGGTGACGTGCATGTAGGTGCCTTTCATTGTTGACAATGTGGTCTGATTTGGTAGAATGCACTTGCAGATGGTTGTGTCATGGTTGGGACACAACCTCATTCACATGGTAGGGCTGCATGCATTGGCTATTGGCTTTACTGGTGTTGGGTGTAGTATGGGTTGCTTCAGGGTATCCTCTGTCTCCGTTCTCTCTGCTACGCACAGCCAGGTGGAGTATGCATCATTCCCCCCCCTTTCAGCCAGGTGGAGTATGCATCATCCCCCCCCCTCAGCCAGGTGGAGTATGCATCATTCCCCCCCTTTCAGCCAGGTGGAGTATGCATCATTCCCCCCCCCTTTCAGCCAGCTGGAGTATGCATCACCCCCCCCTTTCAGCCAGGTGGAGTATGCATCACCCCCCCCCTTTCAGCCAGGTGGAGTATGCATCATTCCCCCCCTTTCAGCCAGGTGGAGTATGCATCATTCCCCCCCCCTTTCAGCCAGGTGGAGTATGCATCATTCCCCCCCCTTTCAGCCAGGTGGAGTATGCATCACCCCCCCCCCTTTCAGCCAGGTGGAGTATGCATCATTCCCCCCCCCTTTTCAGCCAGGTGGAGTAGGCATCATCCCCCCCCCCTTTCAGCCAGGTGGAGTATGCATCGTTCCCCCCCCTTTCAGCCAGGTGGAGTATGCATCATTCCCACCCCCCTCAGCCAGGTGGAATATGCATCGGTACGTCATTCACCTGCCCACTTCCATGACATTGGACTCAACGAGTAGCCAGGATCTTGGGCCTGCATGTCGCTCCATGTAGCGTGGTATTGTGGAGTTCCTCAGGACCATAGAATCATGGGTTGATCCGGGGAATCGGGCACAACAATGTGTGATGATCTTGTTGGAGTCACAGACCATTTGCACGTTGATTGAGTGGAACTGTTTCCGGTTGCGGTACGGTACCTCCATGGCACGTGGAACCACCAATTCCACATGGGTGCAGTCGATGGCACCAATGCAACCGGGTATGCCGGCTAGTGCATGGAAACCCACTTTGGTGTTTGCAATCTCCTGGGCAGTCCGTGGTAATGAGATGTGGTCGTCTGTGTGCTTGAGGAGGGCATCGAGCACTTGGATGAGTGTTCGTGAGAATAATGGTTGTGAAATGCCATGCAAGTGCCCCACTGTGTGCTGGTAGGTGCCTGTGTCCAGGAAGTGTAGTACAGACACTACCTTCAGTAGGGGTGGGATGGTGGTTGGAGTTTCTATCATGCTGACGATGTCGTTGTGTGTCATGTCTACGATGGCGGTGATGGTGTCCCGGTCCAAACGGTACAGGGTGTGGATCTGCTCAGCAGTGAGGTTGAATGGATTGGCTCTGATGCGTGTGATTGGGGGCTGCCTGCGTGGTGGCACTGGCTGTGCTGGTGGGGCTTGCTGGGCCTGCCTTGCCCTCCTTCTCCTCCTGCATCTCCTCTGTGCTGCCTGTTGTTGTTGTTGCTGTTGTAGCACTTGCATTGCTATCAGGTCCTCCAGCCTCAACATTGCTAGTCGTATTGGTATCATTGTGGAGTGTGACTGGGTGTGGGAAGGGGTGGGGTGTGCTCTTTTTGTACTTCCTGAGTCTGTATTGCCTTCACCTGTGCTGTTTCTGTGCACCTGTGGCAGCTGCATTCACTTTACATGGCCCTTTACGGTTGGTTCGCGATGGCGTAATTAGCACCATGGTGGTAAGGTACTTAACGGGCTGGGTGATGGCGTTAGGTGCATGTCCGCTTGGGTCGGCATTCGCGTACCTTTCCGCCATGGCGCTAAGTACGGTGTGGGAGGTCGCGTGCGCGCGCCCTTGGCGCAGTTAGCGGCAGTGTTAACTACGATGCCGCTAATGGCATCGTAGTTAACGGTCACGGGTCATGATCGGACCTGGCGGAAAACAATGGCGGTAACCATTTACCGCCATCGTTTTTCACTTAGCGCCAGGGTTGTAATGAGGCCCAATGTCCTAGAAAATGTGCTATTTTGCAAAGTCATAGTCTTAATGGAATTTGAGGATTTGCAGGTTAGAGCCTTTTAGGCTATGGACTTTTAGGTTTCGGCAGGTTGTCACTGTTATAGTGTGATACATTGATATGTTTAACCTGTTGTTATGCACTGTGCCAGTGATAACAGAATTTAAGGAAATGCAGCAGTGAGGCGTAGTACTGTGACCTTTGAGGTGCAGTGTATGTATGTGTGAGGTGAGCACTGTACATTGTAGTGGGATGTTGTACTGGGTTTAGTGTATGATGTTACGTTTGATAAATAGGAGGGTCATGTCTTCCTCTAGGGTTAAAGGAAAGTCATGCTTTCCCCAATGTAAAAGGGAGGTCATGCCTGCCACCAGAGATAAGAGAAAAATATCAAGGGTGGTCCTGGGAGTCCCTCTGCCAGACATTAGTCCTGGTTACGAGAGACTTACCCAGAGTCTTCAGCTCACTATCTTTCACAGAGAAGATATATCCCAATCAGAGCAGTCTTTGTCCTGCCCTGGGGCAGTCCAGCACCGAAATGCTAGGCAATTCTCTTCTGAATAAGAGTACCAACAGCAACCCCAGACACGTATTTCGGTCTGGTTGGACCTCATCAGTAGGGTGGAGCTGTGCCTCTCTAAGAATAGTGAGCAAGGGGTCCACGTCTGGATTCCCCTAGTAATTTAGGGTGAGACCCAAAACGACTTAAATCTGCAAATTAACAAGGGGGGTCCTGGGAGTCCCTATGACAGACATTAGTCCTGGTTACAAGAGACTTACCCAGAGTCTTTAGCACACTATCTTTCACAGAGGAGAAATATCCCAAACATATCAGTCTTTGTCCTGCCCTGGGCAGTCCAGCACCGAAATGCTAGGCAATTCTCTTCTGAACATGCGTACCAACAGCAACCCCAGACACGTGTTTCGGTCTGGTTGGACCTCATCAGTAGGGTGGGGCTGTGCCTCTCTAAGAATTGTGATTGATAAGAGGTCAGGGAGGTCATGCCCACCAAGGTAGAGAGGGAGGTCACGTCTTGCGGCAGTCGTAAGAGGTTGGAAATAGTGAGTTTGTCACATGTTAGTCAAAAAATAGCGGGGTCATGCCTCCTGCCAGAGATACGAGGTTGGAATTGGTAGTTCCCAGAGGGGTAGACAGGGAGGTCATGCCCCCACAAGTGTTTAGTTCAGGGATGGGATTGTGAATTCCCGCCAAGGTTTACAGGGTGGTCATGCCTCTCGCCATTGTTGGTCAATGGTTGGGATTGTTAGTTCCCACCAAGGTGATTAAGGGGATCATGCCTTTGATAGTTGTTCTTACAGAGTTGCACCTCTCTTTTAAAATGTTGCACCGTGGGGATGTGTGATGTGCTTGTTGTGTGTGTAGGTGGTGTCTTTGGAATAAAAAAGGGAGATGTGTTGTGATGTGCTTTTTAAGTATGTGGTGTCTTTGGTAGAAAGGGAGATGTGATGTAATGTGGATTGTTATGGTGTGGATGAGAGAGTGTTTGTGGTGAGGGTTCCAAGCCCAGGCAGTTGGGGAGCCCCTGCCTGGGTGATGGGTGCCAGTGTCTGTTCTATATGTCCTATGTAACAGTTCCTGGTAAGTCAAGCCAATGTAGATGCCAATTAAGTTTAGGGGTACTTACCTGAAGACTAAGGAGGTCACTTTGTTTAAAAAATGTATTATATTTATTTGTAAGTAGGAGGAGATTAAAGTCTGTGGCAGTAAGTGTAAGTTTTGTCTTCTATTGACCCACAACAAATAATACATGCAAAGCAAAAGGCTTATAATGTTCGGTAGTTAGAGGTACATTATATTCAGTGTTTATTAGTGACTGTGCTGAATTTAAATTGGCATACCAAATATCAGTTGTAGTGAAAATGTTGCACATTTTTGTATGCAAGAAGATATTATAAGGCATGGTTATATTGACTTTACTGTGTCATCTTTTAGTTGCCAGGCACAAAGTTGCCAGATTATTATTTCTTGGTAGACAATAGGAAATTGTATTCATTTTTTTTATAAGTGGCTACATTGTCATTTAGTGTACAGACCCAATACTAGTTGCAATTAAAAAGTCTCATATTTCTGTTAGTCGCAAGGAGAGTTTATTCACTGTCTGTAACTGAGCCTGGAGTCAATTAGTAGTCATTTGCATGGTAAATGTTTTGCAATTGTTGGAATGGAGGAGGAGATTGTACTCAGTGCCTGTAATTGACTGCACCCCCCATTAGTGGCCAGAATAGGGAGATCTTTTTGTTCAATGGCTGTTGGTTGACTGTTCCACTTTTCATGGACAGATCAAAGTCCACTTGGAATTTCATGGTGAGAGTTTCAGAGAATTTTTTTAATTTTTAAATACTCTTGATATGGCAGAAGAACACTATCGTCAGTACATTTATTTGGGTGTGCTTGCTGAGACTCAGACATATATGAATATGGTTTAAAGAGTTCTGATACACTAGTAACCAAAGAAAAATCATAGCATGTCAGGATAACAGTAAAATCAGTAGAACAAAGTGATAGTATGATGACTAAAAATGTCAGGGTGTAATGTGAGGGAAGCGCCAGTGAGTCTCCAGAAAGCGATGTTCAAAGGGGACTGGAACAAGGTGCTCAATGTTACAAAGTTCCAAAAAATAAACATCTGGTGTAAAACATATCTTCTGCAATCTGTCCGATGTGCACTCAAAGCAGGGGTAGCCAATGTCTTCTCTCCTCAAGGATGACAACTATCACCTACTTTGGATCCTTGAGAGAGCGATAGAGAGAGAAAGAGAATATATTGTCCTTTATCCCTCTGCCTGGTTTGCAGGCTTCCCAGGGTTGTAACCTATACTTCTTGGGCAAACAGGTGTTTCTACACTCTATCAGTTATCTGCCTGACTCCTTTGAGTCTTTCATGAGACTATTTCAGTAAAGGTTATCACGGTCTGCTTCGAGGAATGGGTCAATTTCTGAGCTTTCAGGTTGTTCTGGCATTCCCTGTTGGAGTTTGGGGGAGAGGCATGACCATACTCTCATCCAATGCACAATGCTCTGCATTGGGTCCTTCTGTATCATGACTATTCCTGGGCTGTTGTCCCTGTCCCCCGGGGGCACTCATAGTGACACCATCTCATACTTCCACCCTCGTCTATACTTTCTCCTGTACTGAACCGGTCCTCTGGAAACCTCCCTATTCGCTCTGTCTAAGTGATCTAGTTCTGGCCGTCTCTCTAGCCATTCAAATCGTTCTTCTCTCACCCAATGGTATTTCACCTTCACTTGCCAAATCTCTTCCAATTTCAGGTTTTCTTTCTCTACTTTACAACCATACTCTCCTCCTTCTCTTTTACACTTACCCTATCTATCCCTCGTCTGGTCAAATCTATCCCCACGTTTCTCTCACCTCACCACACCGCAGGCTCTCCTTTGAAGTCTCCAACTTCAGGCTTTCCGCATTCCAGATCTCCACACTTGGAGTCTTCTAAGGTCTGCTTTCTTCCTCCTCTGTCTGGTGTTTAGGAACTTTGGCTGCACCTTGGTTGCATTAAGGCCTGCCACAATGTTTGATTACAGACTGGCTCGGATCATCTGTAGCAACACTTCCCCTCCCATCACTGCAAATGGTCTGTCTCGCTCTGTATCCCTCTGCTTACAAAGAATGTGAATTACTTGTATGAAAACCTCAGGATAATTCTTTAAAGTGTGTTTATACATGTGTAAATCCTTCACCATGGGGGTGGTTAACTGCCATAGTGTTCAAGGGATTAGGAAATAGTCTGTTTACTTTTCATTCCTCCACAAGTTGGATTTCCTTTTTCTACATCTAATCATCTATCCACAGACCTAGAGCCTGTGCATATATGACTCACTCTAGGGAATGTTTCCTTTGGCATCAAGGCTGAAGAAAAAAATATATTTTCTTGCTTAACAGGCTTTGTGAAATGATGCACATTTATTTAATTACAGCGACAAACCTCTTTCCTTATGTGGGGAGTTTTAGCCTGGCTGGAGGGTACCTCATGCTCCTTTCAACCTATTAAGGTATCTTCTCTGGCCTCAAAGCTGGTTTTGGGAACCTTGAGCTTCACAAAGGGCCGCGGGAGCTTGTGCCTGTGAGTTTCCCTTGCTCTTGGACATTGGACTTTTTTCATAGTATGTATTTATATGCTAGGTTACATATTGTATTGTATTGTATTGTGTTGAATTGTATTGTACTCATCTTTTGTATAGCGCCTAAATTACCATTATTATAGTTTCTTTGCACTGTTAGTGGGAACTCCCTCGGAGGACCAAAGTCCAGAGTGCTGGAGGTCCTAAAGCACAATTAGGATGCATGAGTGCATTTGGCTGTCAAAGGCTTTGTAGGGCTGGCTTGGCTTTAGTAGAGAAGAAAACCATGCGGTCAGGCATGTGGATGGGTGCTGAGAAGAGTAGGGTGGCATCAGTGCTAGAGAAACGCAATGTGTTCAGCATTCCTCAAAATGATTGTTGGTCTGCGCTGCCTTCTGCTGTCAGAGGTGGTGAGGCATAGTCAGGTGTTAGTAGGTGTAGAATGAATGTGAATAGTATGACCAAATGTTTGTCGTAGCCCTTGCTTTATACTGCTGTGGTGGTTGGCTATGCTTGCGGCCAGTGGAGTGGTGTATTATTGCCTCCATTGGTGGCCCTTTGATGTTAGGGCACTTACTCTGGTATTTTATTTTTTTCTGTTGGTTCTTGTGGCTGTTATAAACATGTTAGCAGCAACAGTCTATACTAAAACTATTCACCACAGGGGCACGGTTTGTGCTTCAAGATTCATCTAGGTGTGTTGGGTGTTCGATTGCAGCGGATGTGACTATGGTTCAATCACACCACTGTGCTTCTAGGTCTATTGATGTAATTTGGTGAAGTGCGCAACTTTGAGAGCCAACAGTACATGGTGAAACGCCTACATTTGGGACACAAGAACAGAGGGAGAACACGCCTAAATTTAAGAGTCAGCAGTACTTGGAGAGTTGCCTATAGTGCAAAGCTTCCTGTTAAGCAACTGAGCATTTCACAAGGGGATATAATAATAATGTGTATACAACGTAAACAAGTAAATGGATAGACTCTTAGGGGTAGGCTTGGAAAGTCATGGAGACCAGAGGCAGTGGCTACAGGTTAGGGAGGGAAAGGCAGATTCATTTGTTAGCGGATCCATAGCTGTGCTCCTGCTGAAGCTACATTCTGGCATTCTGTATGCAGAATGACTTTCCTAACTGCATTGTTTAGTACCTGAGACTGCCTCTGTGATTCCCTTCTTTGAGAGATGATGCAAAGAGTGTTCCTTTTGATTCCGAGTTGCAATTTATTTCGCAAATCCTGCAACATTTTTCTTGACTTGTTCTAAGCTAATCTCCCCAGAAGACTCCAGGGATAGGACATGATTAAGCAGAACCTGCCACATGGCCCCACCTTTTTCTATACCATTGTTGATAGGATTCATAAAGCAACTATGAGTTTTTTCTGAGATTCTCTTCAGATTGCCACTCTTCTAATGACACTATCTATCACGGTTTCCAATACATGTAAGTGGAATATGATCAGGTATAAATATGCTCCCAACAGTGAAGCACTTAATGTATTGGGAAGTCTACTGCATAAGAAAATAGGCGCTAAATTGGAATGCTAAAACGGTAGCTAGCAAACTGACAGATCTAGATGGCATGGTCCAAAACAGAAGTAAGAATGCCATTACAAGGGTAGGCAAAAGCCTGGGAGAAATTTGAAGATTTCAGGGTGAAGTGGTGAAGGGCTTTTGAAGATCCCAACTGGGCGAGAAAAAGGAACAACCCCACAAATCTCAGGAAAGAATCCAATTAAAAGAGCACAAGCCTCAACAGTTGTGTTTTTCTGCAAATAATGAAACTGAAAACAATTGAAAAAAACAGCTAAGATTGATACTCTAGACCAGACTCACAAAATCAGGACAGACAGACCCCCTATATCAAGCCCGGCCGTAAGTCTATTGTCAAAGGCATCAGTTATAATACAAATCATAATGCAATTAGAAACAGAGACATGCTTGTTTACTCATCATCCTCTGATCCAATCAAAAAAATAGTTACAAATCTCAGTCTAGTGCAGGTACTATTGCAGAGCAAATCTTCAATTCTGGATAGCTAGGTGGAGACTATATATAGTGTAGATAACTGCAAATACACTGTAACATAAACAATGAGTGCACTATGTACTTAGAGTTTATTGATCTGTCAACAGCATTTAACCTGGTTGACAGGAAACTGATGTGAATGATCCTAATGGACATGGACATTCCAAAAGGGCTGCTCAAGCTAATAATATTATTAAACAATAACACGGAATGCTTTCAAAGCTATGATTCTGTGTGTGTGTGTGTGTGTGTGTGTGTGTGTGTGTGTGTTAGCACCAATTTTATTGAATCCTCACACCAACACACTTAAATCTGTCTTGGAAACTGCCACACCCAACTGCCACACCCAACGTACTGCAAATATGTACAAGGAGAATGCTTCTACTGGTATATGACAATGACGTGGTGTTGCTTGCATCGACACATAAGACCCTACAGATTTTACAAGACTCATATGTTAATTTATGACTATCAGGAAATGGAAAATGAATGTTGCAAAGTCATCAGTAATGGTGATGGGCAAGACTCACAATGTTCTCAGAGCCTTTCATTAAACGGGTCCCCTCTGGAAAGAGTTGATTATTGCACTGCATTTAGGCATACACTTTTCTGTCTGTGGCCAGGGTAAACCACACATAGAGACACAAACCATCAGGATGAACCGGACAGTACGAGGTATAGCCCCAAATCATTCTGATGAGAGGAGCCCACACAGCCTGTTCTCACAGAAGCTTCCCCCTTGTCCCTCCATTGTTGCAATTACTCAATGTCACTGGGAGGAATGCAACCTGCAAGGCCGTGAGACAACACCAGGCTCCTTGCAGTGCCCATTCAACACAGCTAAACTGTCAGCAGACCTCTAACACTCACCCAGCATACCCAGAGCCATGGCCCACACCACCGTCCTGACCCCCACACTCCTGCATTCTATGATAGTGAATGACCCCAATCCAATTCATAAACCAACTGGCCATAAAAGATCTAAGCATGTGCGACTGCTTCACCTCTTCACATAAATACATCCTCTGTAATAAGAGGTACAGTGAGGGATAAAATATAGATCAAAACGAGGGTGGAGACCTTGGGTGCGAGAGGTGCGGCATCAACAAAGCACAGAATGTGTGGGTCACCATGACTGTATTTCTTCCTCCCGTCCCCCTGGCAACAGTCCCCAAGCCTCCCAGGTGCATGCTACAGTGATGTAGTAGTAGGCTTAGTGTATCATAGCAGTTTTTGATAATGTAACTTATAAGAGACCTGACCTTCACTCCGCGGAGAGATGAGCCCAGCTGACTTACCTGGGAACTGAAAGATGGCAGAAATGTGAAACAATTGTAGCCTCGAATCCCCTATGGTGCGGGCCCATGTATATGGTTTCGCCAATCAGTGGTGCTAGTTTTTACCATATGTGATGATGCCATCTGGCTTTTTAAGCCTCTGCTTGTACTAAGATTAAACATAACGTTCTCGAGCAGCAGAGTCCTTTGCTGATACCTTTGTATTATGTATAATTAAACCTTGTTATCCTTGCAAGCAATCTCTTGGCCTCTTTCCCTAGAGGGTGTATTCTTTCTAGCATGAGCGTAAACAGGGACTTGCCTCCACATGTCATATATTTAGTTTATTTCTTTATGGGCATGAGGAGATTTTAGACAGGTGCTAGAAGTGCATGTGGCAACTTTTAGTTGGCCTAACAAACACAGGCTGCAGAGAAATGTCTTACATTTCTGGGAAGGCAGAAAGTGATTATTTGCAGTTGTTGTAAGGAGCTGCAAGGTCTGTTAGTGGCCAGCCCAAATCAAAGTTTCAGAGAAAAATTCTTGGTAATCAGAAGGAGATTATATCCATCGTCTCTAACTGACGGTGCCATCTTGTCATGCCGATACCAACTAGAAATTGCAAAGGACTGACTAAATTGAATGACATAAACCACAGAATTTGTCTTGCCAGTGTGAGGAGCATGACACCACAGAGTTCTTTTGAAGTTACGCAACAAATCATTTTGCTTTCAGTGTTATTAAATCAGTGTTGCGTTATGTTATGTTACCAGACTAAACACCTGTAGTTGCAGAGTTACAAACAGTAAATAATATAATGCTTTTTAGGGTGCATTCCAAGTCTGCAACTAAGTTCATTTTCTTCAAATGACCAGCATAAATACTAGTTGGCAAGAAATATTTTAGTGTAGAGTAACAGCAAGTTGTTTTAGGGTTTAAAGTAATGAGAAAATACAGTCATAACCTCAAATTGGTTGTACTTTTTTTTTATATAGGGAAACAACTTTGCAATTCAAAAACTTTAATTGTATACTTTTCACATCTTAATGATTAATGGTATCATTTAAATGATCTTTTGTACACCAACATACCTAATCCTATGGTGTACCAGGCCAGCACATTTTTCAATAAACACCAATCTTAAACTTATACTTTAAAAAATACAGGATCAATTACAAGTGCATGTATTTAATAAAAAAATATTGTTACATATATAATAATATATAAAAACATTGATAGGATTTGTTCTCAACTATTTTGGTTCATGAGGTTCTCACATAATTGTGTTAATGGCGGTTCTTCATTATACTATTATTCACATTCATATTGAGTATAATGTATTTATTGCAATCCATTATAATACTCTTAAACCAGTGTTAAACATATTCAACACAAAAATTACTATATCACGTTGACACTCAGTGTTTTAGTTGTAGGATGATTACCCCATTCCCCTTGATGTGACCATGGGCCTTCATCAGGAAAGATATACATTTCCAGCACTATAAATGTCTTCCCATGAGTGTTAGTCCACAATTCGATTTCAACAAAATTAAAAAAAATGTTTTAATGTGTTATGGCCAAACATCTTGATCTTTCACACAACAAAAGACACTATGCAAAACAAGTATATGAACCACAAATCCTTACAAGGAAAGACAACAAACACGATTTAAAACAAACTTTTGAAATTAGATATTTAAAACATACCACGATACAAATAGAAAACATCACCTTCAACACTATCAAAAATGTTATCAACAACATTTTTACTAGAAATGTTAAAACCTGTAGAGTTGAAAACATTTCATGACCCAAATTTAATCTATGTCAAAATTCTTCTGTTAAGTTGAACTTAACAGTATGTATGTTTCCCAAACCTATACTTGCCCTCACAGCTAAAGGTAAACAATTTGTAGGGATGTCAACAATAAAAGAAATAGTGTTCCAAATATAGTTCTGAGCTTCTTCCAGCTCATGACCTACATTCCAGCTCCCCTTATCCAAGTTCAAAGGAGTTCCACAAAACTTGGATGTTCCCTTCCCCAAGTAGACAACTTATTTCCAAAAAATGGACTCAGGGTTCCCTTCCCCAAGGCGACAACACATTTCCAAAAATACTTCAGGGCTCTCTTCCCAACGTTACAGCACAGTTCCAAAAATCTTAGGGTTCTCTTCCCCAAGATGTCAGCTCTTCCATCATGCCAACTCACAATCAGTTCAGGTCTCTTAATTCTCAACACCTGTTCCAGGTTGACTTTACAATCCTTCAATTATTTTAACAGATTGCTGTCTTTCACTTTCTTTATCTTTCCTCTTCTTGGCCTTTTCTAGACAAAGTATCCTTGGTCTAGGTGCAGTTGTCAGACCACATGGTCTACCCATTACAGCTCACACAACTGATAACCCTAGGCTTTCTTGCCCACAGAGGATTCCCTTCCACTGCACCTGTGCTTTGCTTGACAGTCTCTTGCCTTTGCCACAGTGTGTTATTCGACACAACTCAGGCGGTGCTCACTTTCTTCCACCACTTTGCTTTCACACTCTTCATAAGTGCCCACAGCTTACTTTACTGTATTCATAAAGATTCATTTCATAAGTGCTCATGAATTGTTTTACGGTATTCATTCATTGTCTTTAAATGTCCATCACAGCATTTCACACATCCTTTCATTTCATTTTCAGGTTTACAAAAACTTTCCTTAGTTTGGTATTCAATAATGCATGCTTTAAATTTCAGTCTCTCTCTTTATAGTTCAGCGTTTACTTGAAGTTCAGAAATACTCACTTTGGGTTCACCAACTCTTGCAAACATCTATGAGTGTTCCCTTCACCGCACTCACCGGTCCTTAGCAGCTCCTCTGTGCGTCCTCTCTCTTCTTTCTCCTGGCTTTCGCTGGCTACATGCACATGTTTCAGGAGCTATACGAGCAGCATCTCATTCTGCAATCTTTGTTCTGGGTTTCCGATAGCTCCGGTCTACGCACATGGACCCTACCGGTGGCCTGCAGCACATGGGAATCTTCTGTGCACCAAGCCCTCAAACCCAATTCCCTGACCACAATTACTGGTGTTCGCTGGACATACCAGACCCTCACAATAGTTTCCAGGTTGCTGGTGTAACTGCATGTTAGTGTTTACAGCTCCTAGTCGCCTCTTCCTCGTCCCAGTACTAGAGTGGTATGACTGAGGGGAAATAGGGAGAAATGACTACCAGGAACCTATGAAGGTAGGGTAGGGCAGGGTAAAATAATAATAAATAATAATAATTTAGCATTTATGTAGCGCTACGAACCTTTCAGGCATCTGAGCGCTTCTTATTATCACCCACGGTGTGTGGTGCTTATTAAGGATTTATTAACACGAGGAAAAGAGGAGCTATGCACACATCTTGGTTGTTTGTTTACTATTTTGGCCTGATGTTTCTCTAAAACAATACCGGGGGGTTGAACCTCCACCTAGTGTCACTACATTGTCACTACATTGTTGCCATCTTCTAAGGCCACCCGGAAAGGAAGAAAAGGGGGTAGGATGACAATATCCCATAAAGGCTGCTGGGACTCGAGGTATATTATGAAATGGAAATAGGGGATACCTTGACTGACCCAAAGACATCCCCCTTTGCTTCCTCAAGGCTCATCTACCCAGGTGATCATCCCTCGCAGATCCACCCCCAGGGGCCGAGATACAAAAGTGATGACCCTGCCCTTGCCACCTGAGCAGAGGATACTGGGGAGAAGGATGTGAGGGCGTCGCCACGTTCCTCACACAACTCTATCAACAAATCGTCCCAGAAAAGAAGACCTATATTCCTGAAGAGATGAACAATCAATCATAAAATATTTAAGCCTTTAACTCTTTAGTTTCTGGGCAGAAATGACACATACCATCCTTTACTCTCTGACTAGATCGAGCTGCAAGTACATCATTAGTGTTAAGCAAATTTAGACAAAATCCTAAAAAATTACTTTGCATATAAGCATTGGGAAATTTAACTAGATATCTCAGAAGCATGCCATGGGGCTTATTGTGTGTTAAAAATGTACAGCAAAGGGAATAATTATGAATTAAAACAATTGTGGCCGTCCAATAGATATCACACACAGATTGTTTTTACAGAAACAGGATTTACCGTTAGATAATTTGGCATCTTACCACAACTATTTAAAATGAAGTCTGCCAAAGTTTGGAGATTTACCTGGCAGCATAAGAGTTTTCAAATTAATATACATTGAAAAATCCATTTGAAAAATCCATAGAAAAAAGCATTTTACCATACAGTTATAGAATCCACCAATCATACCAGGAATTTAGTGAAACTAAACCCAATTAAAGCATAAGGGAGCCAATAACACCGAAGGAATAACCTTTGTTTTGTTAATGCTTGTTCAGAATGTTCCACATTTGATATGAGAATTGATCAATTCTTCCTTGCAACCGTGGTAAAATTAAATGCTGATTTGAAGAAGCAGTGATCTCAAAGCCCAGGTAGGTAACTTTCGAAACAGATACCAACTCAACAGCATCTAAACTACATGAAATCCATATGAATTCCCTTCATTTTTCAGCAAAGCAAATAATATGCAAATTGTTAGGGTTTATATCAAGGTCATTGTGGAAGCATTTGTTTACATGGCATCCAGGAGCCGCTTGAGGCCTATGAGTGTTAAATCGACCAGAAAAACATCATCAGCATAAGCCATCAGCATACCCTCAGGCTGCCGAACCAAAAGCTGCATTTTCTAAAAAGTCACCAATACCTGCAAAATATGTATTGAAAAGACAGGGGACCAGTATACAGCCTTAATGGATGACTCTACAGGTCTTCATTGAATTTGTCAAATATCCCTTCCATGTTTTCATGAATATATTTAATAACTGCCAATAATGATACAGGAAAAACCCACTTTTTTAACTTGTGCCAGAACAGGCCTGATTAATGGTGTCAAATGTCTTCGAGAATCAATTAGAGCCACATAGAGAAAAGTGTCACCTTTGTCCCAGGCGTTTGCCCGCAAACAGTTAAAAACAAGACCGTTTAAATCCATGCCCATATCCTTTTAAAAGCCATTTTGTGTCTTCTTTAACAGACCAATCTTCTCTACCTAAGCCTCAGGCTTCTTTAAAACCATCATTGCAAAGATCTTACTATCCGCATCAAGACAGGTGATCGGCCTTTAATTAGCTGGATTGGCACAAATGCCCTTCTTGTAGATCGGAATAATTATGGAAACTTTCCAAGATGGAGGAGTAGATCTAGTTGTATATAGTATACTAATATTGTGGAAGAGTAGAATAAAGATTTTAGACCAAAGGCTCTTATCAGTTTTTAAAATTTGATTGTGAGACTATTAGGTCCTGCTGCCATTGAATTAGACACTTTGCTTATGTGCTCTGCTATATCTACCACATCAATGTTAAATTCAAAGTGGGCATAATCGTAACTAACTTCTAATCCTCCCTGTGGAAGTAAATACAACTCCTCAAAATAGATTTTCTAGGAGCCTTCGAACACAAGATTACTTTGCAGGGAGGATTGTGGCTTATTGAACCCATTTATTAGGGACCAAAAATTACATGTATTTTTGGTAGACAAAAAAATGTGACATTTGCTCTCCGTTTTTTTGAGTCATCAAAAAGCGATTAACCCTTAGCCAATTTTTATATTCCTGCTTATGGGCCCTTTTCTTTCCACAATAATCTTCATTAGAAAAATGCAAGTTTTTTTAGGACTTTTTCTTAACATTCTGTTCTTTGCAAACACAACAAGACCTTAACAATGCCATCAAACATGTGCATGATTTCCCTTAAATCCCCCTGCAGAGTCAGAAAATGGACAAAGTTAGTGGCTGCCAGTAAATTCTCATTTTTGACCCAAGATTTACCTAATGGAACATTCCCTATGTTTTTTCAATCAGAATTACCCCACCCGCAGTGAATTTGGAGATCCTATTTCCCTTTTGATTAACAGTTCAACCGGAATATATCTATGAAAGTATTTAATTGCAGCTAACTTTGAAACATTCAACAAGCTTGTTGTGATCACTAAGAGTTGTTATTTCCACCTTAAAAATGTGCATTTTGCAAACATTGATGGGCACAGCAGCAAATAATCGATAATTGTTGTTTAACTGCCACTTTTCCTTGTCGAATGTGCCTTTAAGTCCCCTTCAACATTACCATTAGCCATTCTTAACCTCCAGTGTTTGAAAATGATTTTCCCAGATAATTCAATTTTTAAAACAGGGGCCCTTCCCGATTGTATCAATTGTTTCAGTGATATACTGCAAATTTAAATCACCAGCCAGCATAACACTATTTTCATCACCTGAGGTTATAAAATCAGCCAATATTAAAACAGGGGCCCTTCCCGATTGTATCAATTGTTTCAGTGATATACTGCAAATTTAAATCACCAGCCAGCATAACACTATTTTCATCACCTGAGGTTATAAAATCAGCCAATATTTCTGCCACATCAGTCAGGTAATCCTCTAGCCTGAAACACACAGTGTTTGAATACAAATCCAGCAATAGGATGCAGAAAGAATTTTTTTAGGGCTAATATACCCGCTGTGCCTACTGAGACCAATTCTGCCTGCTTTAAGTAGGCATTTGTAGTAACCCCTATTTGGAATCTTGGCTAGCTGTTGAGCTATCGTAAAACCATCAATATTGATGTCAAACATAAGCCAAGTCTCCTGTAAAATGGTTATATCATAATTAACAAAAGATCGACTATTGTCTGGTTGTTCATAAAACTGTTATACCCCCGTGTGTTCTGAACCAAAACAGCTAAACTGGAAAGTGTTAAAGGCCAGTCCCACTATCCCCAACTCTCTTAAGACCTTTGGAGATGGATCCAGGCAACCATGAACAATCATTGCCATCTCTTTGCACTATGTTGCACATTGGATTTTCAAAATGGACAGAGAATTTTAAATGAGACTTTTATCGTATCACCAGGTACTGGGAGGCCTACCAATATGAGAAATTCTCCTTTGCGCAGAACCACTTTGCCTTTGAGGCAGAATATCATAAACCAATTTATCAATAACTGATGCTTCCTACAGAAGCAATTTTGACACAAAAGTTGAGTTTAACAACAATTCCACAATGTCAGTTCACTCATCCAAAAAGTATACAGATTTGATTTCTCTAGATGATAACAAGCGCAAAAAAGGAATCACGTGAAAAAGACCCCAGATTTGACCTATTAAGAATAACAAGACGATCAGATTTAACTATAAGTTCCAAAATTAAATAATTAGAATACAGCTTTTCTATGACCATGAAGAGTTTCATTGGTCCTGCACATAAATCTCTTCTATTGAGTACTCCTGTGTTTGAGAAAATAATCTAGGGGAAGAAGCTTCCCAGGCAAACTGGACCATGCTAGTCTGCATATTTGAATCAACTTTCTTTGAGCTCCACACAGATCAGGCAAAACACCTGCTGTGGGCTGCTCCCGAGCCATCAGCAGCATCACTTGGGCAAGACTTAATAACTGACAGTGGCTGCTCGATGCAGGTGGAGGTAAATTAGCAATTGCAAGGAACATATGCTGAAGTCTTATTGGCTTCTGAGTTAGTTTGATATCAACAGGTTTAACAATCCCTATTCGTTGGTTGTAAGTAGAGGCATTTGGCTGAGACAGTGTCTGGGTAGACACCTCTTTTGTTTGCTGTATTACTGCAGACACATTTACAGCAGGAATATTTGTGATACTGGGACAAAACAATAAATTAACACTGTTTGTATTAGTCAAACACTTCTCTTCTTCCTCCTCTGTGGAATGAAGGTTTCACAGAAATTTCCTTGGATTTTTCCTAATTTTATTTTTGCAACCATGTTTTGATTGTTTGGTCACCTTTTTCGGTCTTATGTTTTTACCTGCGGATCTTGTGGAATCTCACCTAACACGGCTGTACCAACAGAGGGCACCGTTGAACTCAAAACATGAGACCAAATGTACTTATTTTGCTACTTTCTGTGTGACAGAACTTCTTTTTCCTTGGCCTGAAACATTTCTTGTATTATTTGTAGTGTAACTTTAATTTCACTCAGTTGTAAGGTGTGAGCGGAGAGGTTCATCTATATATATTTTCATATAGACTGACAAACAAGCTCAATACCAGGTGCTGTTAATTTAACTTTGTCATCTAATTCCTTTATTGTATGGTGAAGGGCTTGATTAACCATTTGATAATCCATGGAAGTAGAGGAAGAAGAATTTGTTGGAGAAGCAATGTGAACTGTGTAAAAAAGGAACATCATCCAGATCGAGACAAGCGGTGCCCGATCCCTGCACTACTTCCTCTTAAAAGTTGTTGTCACCAAGAGGTGAACTTGTGCTGATTGGGCAGCTTCAGCTGTGTAGAGGTCGATTTCCAATAGGCTACCATCATTAATGAAATGTGATTCACCTGGGACAGGTGGGCCAGAGTGATGCATGAACACAGTTCTGTGCTAGTGCCAGCCATTGGAAAAAAGTCAATCAACTTTTTTTGTAGCTTGCCAGGAGGGTTAGGAAGAATATTTCCACTGGTAGCTGATGTTGGGGTATAAATGCGCTTCTCTGACACAACTAAAACATCAGATGCATGTCCAGCAACGTTCAGTGCACCTGCCAATACTGATTGGATCTTTAACTATCACATTTCTCTCTAACTGTTCATTCACCCCACTGCAGGCCCACAGTGTGTTATTACAAGACAGCTTACAAGAAGACAGGGAAACAATTGATTCAGGACACACAGTACCGCCTATCTCCAAAATACAATTATCCCCAATCAAGAGTCGCGTGGATTGTTGAACAGTTTCAGGCAATTTGTCTGATATGCCACAGTACACTGATTCTCAGAAACTGGCTCATCAACTTGAATAGAAGCCACCGCCGTCCAACAGTCTTCAGGCACAGATGTACTCCTTGAAATGTACAGATTTGGGGGTGGACATAAAAAGGAAAAGTACTTACAATACCCCAAACGCCACCACCGCCATCCGCAAGACTGCCAGGCTGCTTCTACACACAGTGGCGCACGTCGCACAGGGAACAGGTTTTCAAAGAGCCATGGACATGTTCACAACTAAAGAAAGGTAGGGACAATGGAAAGACCCTGCTCCCAGGTAGCATCATTATTGTTTTGACACTTCCTGTAAAAAACAGTCTCACTCAATGTCTCGGAGGCCAAAATTGAGCTATTAATCGTATTATTTTCTTGCTCTCTCAGCATTTGGCATCACATCATGCCAGCTTTATGCCACTTGTGCCATACCAGAAAGAATTTAAACTGAATGCAATTAGTTCTACTCATTGCTTCTGATTGCCTCTTGTTGCCATATTGCTAATCCCACTTAAAGATGCTGATACCTGGATTGCGATGATTAGAGATGTTCCTGGTGCTTCGTCTTGCTAAATGCCTGTAGACTAGCAATCTTTCTTTGGAAGGATATCTGGAACTTCATAAAAGGCATAAAAACATATCAAATGCACACAACAACAAAATATAATAGATACAATAGTAAGACCATATAAATAAAATTGTATTCCCCCACAGGGGAGCACCGCTTGTCTGCTTCCACAGGTCCAATTATACCTTTATCTATTGCTTAATCACCTTGGCAACTTCTTCACGGAGAGCAAGAGGAATACATCTCAATTTGGCCATTGTTGCATTTGCATCCTTTTTCAATGTGATTGTGTGGCACCTTCCTTTGAGACAACCTAGTTTTTGTCTGAAAACAACAGGTAAACTATCATCATCTCCTGAACTAATGGTTTCTGCGCTATCTGGTATCCTACGGTTTATGGTCAGGCCAATCTCACTCTGTTGATACCAACATAAGAAGCAACCAACGTTATCAGAAACATAAACTTTGCCCCTGGTTAATTTGTTTTTACATTCAAGTTTGGCCATACAACAACCAAGCATTGTGATCCTGGAACGACTGTAGGCGCTTGATTTGATGTGTGAGGGTTTCAAACTGATTCTAGAAAATGTACCCTGCCAGATTTCTTTATTTATAATGGTATAATCTGACCCAGAGTCAATTAACATTCTTACACCCAGTCCATCAATGAGCACTATTTTTGTCTAATCTCTTGGTTGGTCTAACCTCACAGACCATGTCATATCAACATCTTCAGCATCAGAATTAGTCACATCAAAACTTTCAAGCTCCTGCCTGTCTGACATTTCTCTTATCCCTGTGCGGGAAAGATTCTGGCAACATCTGGAAAAGTGTCCCTTTTTTCCACACATGCTACAAGGCACATGGTGACGTGGACATTCAGAATTATTTGTCAAATGAGACATAATGCCACACCTAAAACATTTCCGGATTGCATTGAGTTTGCTATAAGACATTTTGGAATCACAATTATGGTTATCATTTTCTGGCTTGAATTGTTTGGTCTGTGTACCCATAAGTTTCTTTTTTGCAGGCTTCTTGGTACATCTTTGGCATTTACAGCATCCTTGCTGACTTTGTCGTCTAACATTTTAATGCAGGCCATCATGTGTTCAAATATTTTGGCTATTTCCTGAACATCACTAAACTAGGGTCACCCATTGCTCAGATTTCTTCCCTTTCCTTGGCTACTTTTACCTTTAGCATGAATTGATCACCGAGGCGCTTAACCTTAAATGAGTCAAATTACATTTGTTTGCAAGCTCTCTAAGGACAGTTATGAAATTCTCTTTCAAGAATTTAGCATGCTCTCTGGTGCAAAAAAGATATCTTTGGAGAATGATGCTAGTCTTCTTTTCAGAATGTTTGTTAAGTAGTTTTAGCATAACATCATAATCAGAGGGTACTTCAGAACCTTCACCAGAGGCACATGGGAGTGAACAGACAGTTCAGGAAGACGCTTGAGACTCCGCCTGCACTTGTACCCCAAGCAATGCATTAGAAGCACTCTGCGCCATTCCATATTAAAATTTGGACTGTGAATAGCTGTCACGTAATCCAACAAGTCTTCTCACCAGGAGTCCTAAAGAACTGTGGGTTCACCAAGCGACTGAAGAAAATTAAGGGGTAGGTTGGTCATAGCTGAGGGGATGTGACTCAGAAAAAAAAGGAAAATCAAAACAATGATGTGAGGGAATGTAAACACACTGAACAAAAAATTCTGAGTGTAACACAAAATGCCAGTTAGGTAGTAATACATGGAATAATTCAGAAGTAATAATGGACTTATGCAATAAACCTTAACAGAGTTATATTTAACCACATGAACAGCAACTATGCATATAATGTAAGTGCCAGTATGAGCATCATATGCATGAGGTAGGGGGAAGGAAAAAAAGCAAGTAAAGAAAGTCACTGGGGCCCTAACAATGAAGGCAGGGCAGTCACAAGCGTGCCACAGACAAACGAAGTTGGAGGAGAGCAGTGAGGCAGCCCGGCAAACAGGGAGAGCAGGAAGCAAATGAGCAGCAGTCTTTGAGTTCAGAGGCAAAGGAAAGGCTTACCAGGGGACCAAGCTCAGGCGGGCATCAGTAAACAGTGAAGAACAAACATTGAGGTCTACATAAGGCAGAAAAGCTGAAGATAATCAACCAAAAAGGAAGGCAGCGAAGGAGGCTGCTGGTTCCCATCAAGAACAGGTCCTTTACTCGGGTTCAGGAAGCCTACGGAGCGGAAATAAGCTGGGAGATGGTGGTTTCCTCCCCTGACAGCCTGGGGAAATGAAGGGAAGATAAAGCAGCCACTCCTTCATGGCAAGTGTCCAGGAGCAGAACAACTGATTACAGAAAGCCTCACGGAATGGTGAGATGAGAAACAGTGGTTTCCACACTGGTAATCAGGAAGCAAAAGTTTTCCCACAGCAAGCACAATCCAGCGTGTCAAAAGCAGAATTCAAGCTGGGGGCAACAGCAGAAGTGCCTCATGGATCGGTGAGAAGAAGAGAAACAGTGGTTTTCTCACCCAGCAATCAGGAAGTGAAATCTTTTCCGCAGCAAACACAATCAACAGCATCAGAATTCAATCCCGGGAAGTCAGGGGGGCAACACCAGAAGTGCTGGCAACCAGGAGGAAGAAGTCAGCAGGCAGGCAAATTATCAGGAGTACCTCTAGGGGTTCAGCCCATCACCATTCTGAAGTATCCTGAATGATCCACAGAGACGGGTATGGTCAATTCTGCAAAAGTATTTATTATCAAAGGAGGCCCTCCTGTTCAGAATAATCTCTTCTCTTGAACACTCACAGAACCTTTATGTACACACCTGAGCATGCAATGCTGCATGATTTTGAGTTGCCTCACAACATGTTATGATGCCAGCTACTAAGAACCTGGCAACCTCTAAACAAGTGAAGATTAGAAAGGTGGCTCCTGCCATAACATGTTTACAAATGCTGTTAAACAGTACTAATAACAACAACAAGTTGTAGCATGCAATCTCATACACTGTGTCATGGAACATGATGACAAGCTGTGGAATGGTGAAGGAGGGACAGGGACAGCGCGAGGCACAAAGGATGAGAAGACAGTTAAAGGGAGAGCTGAGGAGGCGAGGCAGAGTTTGCTTTTCATAGCATTATATTTCTTAAGAGTGTACATACATTCAAAAAACCCGTACACAGTTAACGTTCCAGTGTGTCCGCTCCCTCCTTTACACTACACAAGTTTATGTCTGTAGTTTGCTTTGTATTACAATGAATACAACTATATAACTGCCATTATCAAACATCCTTGTAGGGACATAATATACATGTTTTTACAATACAAAGAAATACTACAGCAGATATAACAATGCTCTTTGCTTCTTCAATCATACGCAAAGGGCTTTGTGCTAAAGCAAGTGCAGGAGGCAGTTGGAAAGGAGAGCTCCCGAGAAAAATAAGATGGTGAAATGCTTTCCCAACCTTGCTGTGCTCTCTCTGACTACACTAACCTTGCTCTCTTCTCAGACCCATTTGATCAAATGCTTTTTGGTATGCAATTCACTGGTGTGAGGATAATCTTTTGTTAAGGGCATTCCATTTGATCCATTTTAACCAGGACATCTCCTGCAGAGGGGCTGTCCTGCTGGACAGAGGTGTTGACCGATCTTACAAAGGATACAAATAGAGGCATAGTCTTTCAGTATCTTGCCTTGCTGGCTGAGCAGAGGCAGGCTGTCTGACTAGTATACTCACAACCCTTTCAGAGCTGGCCTGGGCTTACAGTGGTGACATGTGTATGATTCAAATCAGATGTGGCTTTAGTAATTATGTAAATTACCAGTCACTGTATCCGAAACTCAGGTATGGTTATGTTTAAAGATTAAACTGCCACCAGGATGATAATCACTCATACGTATGGTTTAGGACAGAAGTGCAGATTTGAAATGTATTGTCTGCACTGCAGTGTCTTGACTGTCAAAGCAGTGGTCAAAATGGCACCTGTGACCATATAAAGCTGCTCTTTGCCACTGGAGAGCTGCTGCTACAGATCAGGGGACTGATGCAGCAGGGCACATGTTTCAGTATGGTAATGGCAGTGAACTTGAGGAATTGGGGTCTGGTTAGAAGACCACCTATTCCAAGAATGACCCACATCACTGTATTCATTATTAAAAAAACTAAAAAAACCTGGAATTCTAAACCCTTGCCAGATGAAATGTCCTCCCCATAACATAGTGCTGCCCCTAACTGATGTATTTATATAATTGATTTAAAATTCAAAACATAATCAATTTCGTCTATATCCCGTATGGACCAGAAAGGGTAATGCTGTGCAAAGCTGTGGGACTTCACCTTCACACACTTCATGAATTTTATTACAATCTTCACCAAGTTGCAGCATTTTTGCAGGCCTCATTAAATACATGGAAAACAGTTTTTTCAGGTTTTTAAGCATGCACATGAAATTATTAACATGGTAAATGGTTTCTCGATGTGATGCATTTTCCCCTCTGCACACAGCTCTAACCACTGAAAAACTTCTGCCTGCTGAACGAAGGTATGATTTGTTTGTAGTTACACAGTTTGCAACACACACTCAGTACAGCAGAGGAGGAAGAGGGGCAATGGAAGGCTCTATGGATGAGCACAAGTATAATTTGGAAAAATTTAATAGTGATGAAAGTAATATTGCAAAATTCATAACACTTTAGTCATTCATAAAAATGTAAACAATGCAGGAAAGAAATATCAATCAGAAACAATGTTAATCACGATTGATAAGAATAATGTAGTCATTTATGAAAGGAAATCGTGACAAAACATCAATTTGATGAGAAATAATATTAGTCAAGATAAAAAAATAATATTGAACAGCTATAGTGATAATCAAAATTGATAATGCATTGTAGTAAATCATGAAAAAAAACAAGTGACAACATATTTATATTTATCAGAAATAATGCAAATAAAAATAATAATATGCCATTCTAATAAAGAGTGTTAAAACGTGCAGCAATGTATACATATACAGGCCAATTCATGGAATTAATGTGCGCTGAAAATTTTGGCGCAAGCGTGCGAAAACGTGCGATTCGCAGTGAAACAGCAAAAATCGCAGTGCAAGTGTGAATATCGCAGGGAAACCATCGCACATCTATTCATGGAAGTCCGTGCACGAGTAAAATCAGGGATGTGCGCTGAAAAAGTGCGCGGCGCATGCCGGAGCACAGGTCATCTAACGGCGTGCGCTAAGGCCACAGCAAAAGCGCCCATAGCGCGGCGCACATAACTAAAGGGGCGGAACACTCGGAATACGGAACAACTCGTGAAAATGTGGGCATCAAGGGGGAAGTACAGGAGGCAAGTGCACGGACCGCCCACACGCTCGCCTACAACACGTATTTATGGAATCGAGTAGGGCAAACGAGCGCACAGGCAAAGACGCGCACTGACCCAAACCCGTCCGCCACACGTAGCGTCCCTGCGCTGGAAAAAATATGTGCGCCAAAATGTGCGCTAACAAAAAGCACGAATAAACAGCTCTGATGAATGTCCCATACTGTGGCCCCATAGGACAAATGACGTGCAAAGGGGTACGCGACAAGCAGCGACACCCGCTGTGTGAAAAATTAGCTTGTGCGTGTATTTCGTGTGTGCGCATGACGTTTCACATGCGATTGGGTATGGGGGAGCGGGGTATGTGTATTTCAGGGGTGCGCGTGAAGTTCCACACGCGATCGTGCCTGGGGGAGCGGGATACGTGTATTCCAGGGGTTCGCAGGAAGTTTCAAACGCGATAGGCCCTGTGCGAGTGGGGTGCGTGTATTCCTGGGGTTTGCGTGAAGTTTCACATGCAATTGGGCTGGGTACGTGTAAATCTGGGGTGCGCGGGAAGTTTCACACGTGATTGGCCTTGGTCGAGCGGGGAACGTGTATATCTGGGGTGCAGGGTAGTCCTACACGTGAATTGGCAGTGTGGGTCCTCCCAGGTGTTCCCTCTACACCCTCCACGGCCCCTGCAGGCAGCCCACACCACAGGGGACTTCCTGTTCCGCAGGCAGCCCATCCACCATGGGCATGCCCCCCAGGCAAGCCACATGTCAGCTTGCACCACTACTACTACTGATCACCAACGCATGACCCCCTGCACCCCCACTACCCAGCATTGTGGGGCACCTGCCAGCAGGCCCACACTCATGTCCCACTCATGTCCCCTTGCACCCCCACCCCCCACCAGTGCGGGGGCACCTGCCAGCAGGACGCACTCATGTCTCCTTGCACACCCACCCCCCAGCAGTGCGGGGCACCTGCCAGCAGGCCCCCACTCATGTCCCACTCAAGTCCCCCTGCACCCCCACCCTCCACCAGTGAAATGGCGATCCCACGACACAAACCAAAAGTCAACTATGTACATCAACACATGTCTGCCACATGAAGGCAGGCGGTAGCGTCCCTGCGCATAAAAAAAATGTGCGCTAACAAAAAGCTGTATATACAGCTCCGATGAAAGTCCCATACTGTGGCCCTCTAGGACAAATGACGTGCAAAGGGGTACGCAACAAACACGGACATCCGCTGTGTCAAAAATAGCGTGTACTTTGGGGGCTCGTGGGAAGTTTCACACGCGAGTGGGCCTGGGCGAGCGGAGTACGTGTACTTCAGGGGCTCGCGGGAAGTTTTACATGCGATTGGGCCTGGCCGAGCGGTGTCCGTGTACTTCTGGGGCTCGCAGGAAGTTTCACACGCGATTGGGCCTGGGCGAGCGGGGTACGTGTATCACTGTGGTGGGCGTAGAAGTACAGGAGGCAAATGCGCGGAACGCCCACACGCAAAAAAAGTCACGCTAATCCGGAAACACGTACGCAAGCAGGAAGCAGGCGTTCGTCGACCCGCGCAGCATAAAAGTGCACGCAAACAACAAACAAGCTCGGACGCCAGGATGAATATACCGTTCCTAGCAGCAGTAGCCATGGGATACCGCAGGAGGAGGAGGAGGATAGCCAGGGCCAGGCAGTCACGCTTCCTACACCAGGTCTTGGCCATCATGACTGCATGCACATCAGTAAGCAGGCACATATACCTGCCCAGAACACTTGCAGAAAGGCAGGCTGTCGTCCAGGATTTTTTATGGGGTGGCACACTTCCCCAAAGTGCTAGGTGCCATTGACTGCACCCATGTGGCTCTACATCCCCCCAGGGCATCCGAGCACATCTATAGAAACCGCAAGCACTGGCATTCCATCAACGTCCAGGTAGTATGTGTCATGATGCCTACCCCCAAGGAGCCAGACCGGGCCCAGCAACCCCAGAGGCAGAAATCATGATCCCAAGGGAAGTCCCAGCGGCCCCAGGTAGGGGCCCTTTGGACTCAGTCCTGGCACTTTTGGCGCCAGGCTCATGTTGGACAACAGTCCTGGCGCCATAGGCGCCAGGCTCATAAAGGATGACTTTGTGTGAAGAAGTGCTTTGTGTGAACTTACCTGATGCAGACCGTGCTGCAACACCCAGGCCACCTAGAGGCCTGAATGGGACTATTTTACCTATGGGACTACTTTACCACACGGGTGTGGCCGGAGGAAGAATACATACCTTAGATGAAGAATACATACCTGGAACTACTTTGAAGGCTATTTAAGCCACGCCCAAGCAGCAACTCACGCTTCGCGTTGTTCTGCACCTAGCAGCTGGACGCTCACCGTGTCTGCTCCTGCATCCGGACTTTAGCCATGCCCGACAGCATCCTGGAACACCTGTAAAGGGAAAAGAGAGGAGAACAGGAGAAAGAAGAGACATTACCTGCTTAATCCGCATTCCAGAGTCATCTCGCCGACGATCCTAAAGGGAAGACATTCATTTTTAAAAGCACATCGCATTGCTCGCTGCAGCGCAGCATTCCACTCACCTTTACTAGGCGCCTTCTTGCCCATCAGCGATCATCTGGATCTTCCGCCGCATTTCAGCGCCCAAAGGAGAAAAAAGACAAGAACAAAGGTGAGCTAGGGAAGAGAATAAGAAAGGCTTAATTTCCACCATAAGACTTACCTGTTGGGTCAATCCCTCTTCACTTCGGGTCGGCGCCGTTTCTTTGGCATTTCCGCACCCCGGCCTCTAAGGGGAAAAAGACATTAGCATTAGTGAGCGAATGCAAGGACATTAGCGGAACGCTCATCAAAGACTTACCTGATATCTATTGGGACATCCCTTCTCACTTCGGGTCGGCGCCGTATCTTCGTCATTTCCGAACCCCGGCCCCTAAGAGGAAAAAGACACAAGCATTAGTGCATTAATGCAAGAACACTAGAGGAACCACTCATCAAAAACTCACCAGAGTTTTCCCTCGACGGTTCCATTTCCTAACTCGGAATCTTCATTCAGCACCTGAAATAGAGAAAACGGACAATGGTTATTTAAAGCTTGAACTTGCAACAGAATTCTTACGGTACCTTACCGGAAAAGTCAAGCGAACTTGAACTCTCACCAATCCGAGATCCAGTGAAGTAACTGGATAACAACGCGCCCCTGCATCAGAAGCAGGATGGAGAGCTCGTCCTTTCAGACCCTAAGGTGAGACTTCACGGTGAATCGCAGAAGGGTTTCATGGAGGGTGAGAAGGGAAGTGGGAGGCCTACACATTATCCCGCAGATTGTTAATACTCCCTTTTCACACACAGAAGGATATTTCTACGAGCCAGACAAGCCAGATTTGGGGGTCCGGTCCATTCCATCTTCCGAGTCCTGAGCATCACCCTAGAAGAGGCCACAGCAATCCAAACCAGGCCAGCGCCTCTGTGGGAGTCAGGTGAGCGTTACAGAACGCGAAGCCTACCTACAATTTCCCACCCGGGCTATGGGTACTTCCGAGACAGACCAGCTGGCCCAACTTTTGAGGGAATTACGGGCAGAAGTACATTCCGCCCGCCAGGACACTAACGCTCTCATGAGAGAACTGATCCTATCCAAGGAACAAACTGATGACCTGGCCAAACAGCTGTTGCAAGGTCAGGCAGGACAAACTCCTTTACCTGGTTCCGGGGGTAATCCCACTCCTGTGGTTTCGAATAACCCGGTACAAATCAATCTACCTGGAAATATGCCACTGGCCCCGCCTGAACGTTTTGCTGGGGACCCCAAGAAATATGCCGTTTTCATGAACCAATGTCGCTTACACTTTCTATGCAGACCTGGGGCCTTTCCTAATGACCAAACCAAGGTAGCTTTTGTATTATCTTATCTCAGCGGCTGTGCTGCCGATTGGTCAGTTCCTTTGGTAAGTCAAGATGACCCAATTCTCCAGGATTTTCAAGGCTTCCAGGCAAGCATGGAAAGATTATTCGCTCGACACTCCCAGGGACAGGCCCTGGACAACGAACTGCTATCCTTACGACAAGGTAACCAGGATCTCTTATCCTACATCGCCACCTTTAATAGGTTGATTGTGGAAACAGGGTGGCCAGAAAATAAAAGGATCACATTATTTCATCGAGGCCTGCGCGGAGAACTTAAAGACGTTCTAGTTCAAATTGTAAATCCGCCCCAAGTCTGCACTGAATACATAGACTTAGTGGTCCAACTTAATCACAGACTTCAGAATAGAAAAGCAGATCGGTCTAAGTTTGAAACCCGAGTGTTGATCAAAACTCATGCTAACCTCAAGGGTACCGACGTTTCAGAACCTATGCAAATCGGTGGAATTAAAGGACCGTTAACTCAGAAGGAACGAGAAAGAAGGCGGCAGAAGCAATTATGTCTTTATTGCGGGGCTTCTGGCCACTTTTTACGAGATTGTCCGGTAAAACCACCCAAGAAGGTGGTTGGAGCAACTGACAACAATCTAACAGAACCTGATTCGGGAAACGACCAAGTCCGACAAGCGTAGAGGTCTGCTTGCCGAGCTTGAAAACAAACTCTTTGACCTCGCATTTCATCATGCCAATGGTCCTCGTGGATCCGAGACAGCCTGGGCGGTTGCATGCTATAAAGGCATACATCGACAGTGGAGCTATCGGAAACTATGTTGATCGTGAATTGGCCTCCAGGATTAATCTCCCTCTCCGTCCGAAAACCAACAAGGATGTCATTACCACAGTTGATGGAACCGAAATTGCCCCAGGGCCGGTAACACATTCTACTACAGAAATGACACTAGTGGGTCAGGATGGACATCGGGAAGCTATTGTGTTTGACGTAATCAAGGCCCCACAGTTTCAAGTAATTCTAGGAATTCCTTGGTTAGAAACACATAATCCTCGAATTGACTGGCGAGCAAAGAGAATAACCTTTCCTGATTGTACACAAACTTGCTATCCAAGAAATCCAAACACGGGCCTGGCCACAGTAACCTCCGCCACAATACAACTACCGCCTGAGTACCATGAATTCCAAGACGTTTTCCAAAAAGAACAGGCCAACACGTTACCTCCCCACCGGTCGTACGATTGTCAAATCGATCTGGTACCCAATGCTCAACCGCCTTGTAGTAGGATCTATGCCCTTACTGAACCTGAGAATCTTCATTTGCGACAGTACTTAGATCAGTACCTTGCCAATGGTTTTATTCGCCCGTCAAAGTCTCCTGCTTCCTCAGCTCTGTTCTTCGTGCCGAAAAAAGAAGGCGACCTAAGAACTTGTATTGACTACCGCACCCTAAATCAAATAACGATTAAGAATCGTTATCCTCTGCCCCTGATCCCTGAACTTCTCGACCAGGTAAAAGATGCTTGTATATACACCAAGTTAGATCTCCAGGGAGCTTATCACCTGGTGCGTGTAAAAGAAGGCGACGAATGGAAGACTGCTTTCCGCACCAAATATGGACTCTTCGAATACCAGGTGATGTCTTTCGGATTGTGCAACGCACCTGCTGCCTTTCAATACTTTATGAATGATGGTCTTTGGGAACTTATCGATGTTTGTGTCATCGTATATATATACGACATTCGGGTGTACTCCTCTTCGGAATCCGATCACAGAAAACATGTCAAGGCAGTTCTTGAGAAATTGCGCCAGCACAAACTGTTTGCAAAACTCGAAAAATGTGTTTTTCATGCCACAGAAGTCGAGTTTCTTGGATTCATCCTGACACCAAAGGGAGTCCGAATGGACTCACGAAAAGTGGACGCCATCCCAAAAATGGCCATCTCCTAGCTCTGTGAAGGGTGTTCAGAGCAAGCTTGGTTTTGCCAATTTCTATCGAAGATTTATCCCGGAATTTTCTCGGGTGGTTCAACCCATCACTGCACTCTTACGGAAAAATAAACGCTTCGAATGGACTAATGAGGCAGAACAGGCCTTTCAAGAACTAAAAACTAAATTCACCTCAGCACCTGTACTGAAACATCCGCGCCCAGATCTCCCTTACATTGTTGAAACCGACACATCCAGCTTAGCCATGGGAGCTGTCCTGTCTCAAAGGGATCCTGTAACTAACCAACTGCACCCTCTAGCATTTTGGTCCAGAAAATTCTCGGCTCCTGAAGTTAATTATGCAATCACCGACAAGGAGTTATTAGCTATTAAGTCTGCCTTCAAGTCTTGGCGTCATTACCTTCTCGGCGCAAGACACACCATCACAGTGATTACAGATCACAGAAATTTGCAATATTTAAAAACGGCCAAAGCTCAATCATCACGTGAACTCTGATGGGCTTTATTCTTTGCAGAGTTTGATTTTGTAATCACATACCGCCCTGGCTGCAAGAATGGCAAAGCGGACGCTTTATCCTGGATTGGGATGGGAGAAACAAATTCAAGCTTAGAACCAGTACCGATTATACCTGAACAGAGAATTTTGGGGTTGACCTCTTTACAAACTATTGAGGACATTAAAACTAGAGTTAAACAACTTTTAGACCCTATAGCCTTGCAAGAATGGAGTCAAACGGGTTCACCCTTTTCCGTCAATAATGATCTACCCTACTTCCAGGGGCGATTATTTCTGCCTCATAAGGAATTGCAAGAACTTGTTATTGCCCATTATCATGATACATTAATGGAAGGACATCCTGCTATTGCTAAAACTGAAGAAAAGATCAAAAGGCAATTCTGGTGGCCCTCCTGGCGAAAGGATATAAAATCCTTTGTGATGTCCTGCGGAGTTTGCGCCCAAAATAAAGGTCAAAAGAAAAGACCAGCTGGCCTTTTACAACCCTTGGACATCCCACCGGCACCTTGGCACACCTTGTCGCTGGACTTTATTACAGACCTGCCTCCTTGCTATGGATACAACACTATCCTGGTGATTGTGGACCTCTTCTCCAAAATGGCCCATTTTATTCCATTAAAGAGGTGACCTTCAGCCTCCATCCTGGCCAAGGAATTTCTTGAGAATGTCGTTCGTTTACATGGTTTTCCATCCATACTGGTCTCTGATCGAGGAAGCCAATTTATTTCCCATTTTTGGAGAAAGTGTTGTCAACTGGCACAAATCGATGTACGACTATCCACTAGTCACCACCCCCAGACCGATGGTCAAACCGAGAGAACAAACCAGACCCTTGAACAGTATCTTCGGTGTATGTTGCACCAATCTGAATGTATTTGGAAAGACATTCTTTGGATCGCAGAATATGCATATAACAATTCTGTACATTCTGGAACGGGACAAACCCCTTTTTATACCTTATATGGCCATCACCCCCGAACCTCTGACCTTGACTCCCCTCAAAGTCTTGAAATGCCCGCTGTAGATCATTTGCATTCCACGATAACTCGAGCCTTCAAAGAAGCAATGACTCATTTACAGCAAGCCAATGAAAAGTACAAAGAAATTGCTGATTTACATCGAAGTGAAGCACCTCCGTACCAAATAGGGGACCAAGTGTGGCTAGCGACTAGACATTTACCACTCAAAGGACCGCAAACTTTCAATCCAAGATATGTAGGGCCCTACCCAATCAAAGCTATAATCAACCCGGTGGCCTTCAAACTCGATCTACCAGCTAACATGCAAATCCATCCTGTTTTTCATGTATCACTGTTGAAACCAGTACAACCTGGAACCAGACTAATTAAAACACCAGAACCAATTCAAGTAGATGGGGAGCTGGAATTCGAAGTTAAAGACATATTAGATTCCAAGGTGTCAAAGTCAAAACTCTTCTATTTAATTGATTGGAAAGGATATGGGCCTCAGGAAAGGTCTTGGGAACCAAGCGACCAGGTACATGCGCCTCGGTTAATACAGAAATTCCACCGGAAATTCCCAAACAAACCGAAACCTCCGGAGAGAACAACCTTGGGAGGGGCCTTGGGAGGGGGTACTGTCATGATGCCTACCCCCAAGGAGCCAGACCGGGCCCAGCAACCCCAGAGGCAGACATCATGTTCCCGAGGGAAGTCCCAGCGGCCCCAGGTAGGGGCCCTTTGGACTCAGTCCTGGCGCCTTTGGCGCCAGGCTCATGTTGGACAACAGTCCTGGCGCCATAGGCGCCAGGCTCATAAAGGATGACTTTGTGTGAAGAAGTGCTTTGTGTGAACTTACCTGATGCAGACCGTGCTGCAACATCCAGGCCACCTAGAGGCCTGAATGGGACTATTTTACCTATGGGACTACTTTACCACACGGGTGTGGCCGGAGGAAGAATGCATACCTTAGAGGAAGAATACATACCTGGAGCTACTCTCAAGGCTATTTAAGCCACGCCCAAGCAGCAACTCACGCTTCGCGTTGTTCTGCACCTAGCAGCTGGACGCTCACCGTGTCTGCTCCTGCATCCGGACTCCAGCCACGCCCGACAGCATCCTGGAACACCTGTAAAGGGAAAAGAGAGGAGAACAGGAGAAAGAAGAGACATTACCTGCTTAATCCGCATTCCAGAGTCATCTTGCCGACGATCCTAAAGGGAAGACATTCATTTTTAAAAGCACATCGCATTGCTCGCTGCAGCGCAGCATTCCACTCACCTTTACTAGGTGCCTTCTTGCCCATCAGCGATCATCTGGATCTTCCGCCGCATTTCAGCGCCTAAAGGAGAAAATGACAAGTACAAAGGTGAGCTAGGGAAGAGAATAAGATCGGCTTAATTTCCACCATAAGACTTACCTGTTGGGTCAATCCCTCTTCACTTCGGGTCGGCGCCGTTTCTTTGGCATTTCCGCACCCCGGCCCCTAAGGGGAAAAAGACATTAGCATTAGTGAGCGAATGCAAGGACATTAGCAGAACGCTCATCAAAGACTTACCTGATATCTATTGGGACATCCCTTCTCACTTCGGGTCGGCGCCGTATCTTCGGCATTTCCGAACCCCGGCCCCTAAGGGTAAAAGACACAAGCATTAGTGCATTAATGCAAGAACACTAGAGGAACCACTCATCAAAAACTCACCAGAGTTTTCCCTCGACGGTTCCATTTCCTAACTCGGAAACTTCATTCAGCACCTGAAATAGAGAAAACAGACAATGGTTATTTAAAGCTTGAACTTGCAACAGAATTCTTACGGTACCTTACCGGAAAAGTCAAGCGAACTTGAACTCACCAATCCGAGATCCAGTGAAGTAACTGGATAACAACGCGCCCCTGCATCAGAAGCAGGATGGAGAGCTCGTCCTTTCAGACCCTAAGGTGAGACTTCACGGGGAATCGCAGAAGGGTTTCGTGGAGGGTGAGAAGGGAAGTGGGAGGCCTACAAATTATCCCGCAGATTGTTAATACTCCCTTTTCACACACAGAAGGATATTTCTATGAGCCAGACAAGCCAGATTTGGGGGTCCGGTCCATTCCATCTTCCGAGTCCTGAGCATCACCCTAGAAGAGGCCACAGAAATCCAAACCAGGCCAGCGCCTCCGTGGGAGTCAGGTGAGCGTTACAGCGTGTGATGCCAAGGGAATCATCACCTCAGTATATGCCAACTATCCAGGGTCCACCCAGGACAGTTTCATTTACAGAATGTCAACCCTAAACCGGGACCTAGAAGCTGGTCGGCATGGCGATACATGGCTGATTGGTGAGTATAAATGCCACAGCACATGCATGCATGTCAGATACTGATTAATGTCACAACCCCACTAATGATACCCATCACCACCTCCCCAGTGGACAGTGCCTACCCTCTGAGCACCCACATGATGACGCCAATTCGGAACTCCACCACGCCACCCGAGGTAAGATACAACACAACTCATATTGCAACCCGGGGCATAGTGGAGCGCACATTCGGAGTGCTCAAGACACGCTTTCGCTCCCTTGACCGTTCTGGCGGGCAGCTGTTATACGCTCCCCCAGTAGTGTGCAGGATCATAGTGGCAGCATGTGTCCTGCACAACATTGCAACACGCAGGGGCCTGCCGGTGGACATGGTGGTGCCCCCACATCCCCAACCACATGAACGCCCGCTGCGCATGGGAGGGGAAAGGGCATGGGGTGAGGCAGCCCATACGCAGCTGGTGGCTAATTACTTCACCTAAAATCACACCCCTGTGGAGTGCACACAGCCCTGGCATATACCAGCTGACTATCAATGATGATGAGTCAACTGTCACAACCATACCAGCCTGAGATTGTTCTCCTGGTAGTGTTCCATTGTGTGCATCCCTACCTACACAAACACCACCAATGCTGTGTCATCAAAAGACACACTTCTATGCTGCTAAAATCATTACCCCCTTGCAAGATACAACATGACAACAGTGCCATGTCACCCAACACCTCCCCAGCACCGCCCCCCAACACACCATGGCATGTCATGCTATGTGAGAGCAAACAAAGCAATCCCCAAAACATGACACAAGTGTCACAAAGTACAGTGTCCCGATTGGAAAATGGCCACACACAATATGCTCCCATTAATGTAGAACTGACAACACACATGACCAAAGACTTACCACAATACAATGCAGCTAGCCACCCCAAACATAGCATTCACATGACATTACTAAGTCAAAGGATACGTAACCTGGTGATGCTAGCACATCGACCACCCCCAACTGTACAGTATTGGTGCCACGCAAATCTGGAAGTGCACTGCTTACAACATGAACTCCATCTCCAAAGTAGACTGCCTTGTGAAGACATGTGGAGTGAACCTGCAAATTAGGAGGGAGACATGGATGCACAAGCACACATCAATACACCATGCAGTGTACAATACTTCAACAATATGCACTAGGAATGTATACACAGTATTGACTACAGACTGCCCACACATGTCATGGGAGTCCAATGTCACTGTGCAAGTTACTGTCACTTGGGCACACTCTTTGCAAGCCCATGGTAACAGGAAGCAGGAGGGGAGTGTGTCTCACGAACCCAAGCATCTAACCCAAACTCAGGACAAGCCTGCATGTGCCCAGCCAGAACACAGTGGATGCCCACGGGAGCCACACAAAGCAACACACTGTAACAAAAACTCAAAAATCAAAAATCAAAAACCAAAATCCAAAAATCAAAAATCAAAAATGGCCATGTGGGGGCCAGAGGGGTAGGGGAAGCCACCCAGGAGGTCCGAGGACAAGGTGCACACCAACAGCCACCTGTGTGGATGTTGCGAAAGATAAACACCTCCATGGGCTCATGGCCTGCACGGCTACGCTATCGTGAGAGATTCAGAATCGCTGTGGTCGCTCTCATCACCCTCTGCTGCTGCCGCCACAGGAGGTGGTGGTGCTATGGGAGGCAGCCCACGCAAAGCCCTAGTCTGGTCCTCCATGGCAGCAAGCATGCGGGTGTGGAAGGTCTCGTTCTGGAGGATTATGGTGCGGAGATCCCCATGCACCACCTGACGTGATGCCCGGACCTCCTCCCGAGTTGCCTGCATCTCTGCTGAGAGCATACGTGTGACACGCTCCAGCAGCTGTTCTGTCCTCATGACAGTGGAAGCCTCAAGCTCCACAAGAGTCTGCCTGAGGTGACGGACTTCTACCTTCAGGGCTTCCCTCTGGCCATGGAACTCCAAAGAAATGGCTTCCCACAGAGTGTCCAGGACCGCCCGTCTGTCCCTGTTGGACGCCAACATGTCCTCCCTGAGTGATTGGCAAATGGAGTCTGTTGCCTGCTGTGGTTGCTCCATCTGCCTCTCTGGGGGGACAATGGAAGTGGCCACCCTCTCCATAGCTTGAGCCATCATCTCAGATGCTGCTGCCTGTTGGTTTGCCATACCTTATATGGATCTCTCCCATGCGGTATTGCCTGGTGGCGTACGGCCACCGCGTTGGCAGGCACCACACCTGTCTGGGGCAAGGCGAACTGTGCCTTGCTGTGTCGGCACTGCCTGAGGCTGCAGGACTGCATTCCCCCTCTGATCTGCTGGCCCAGGAACAGGATCAGATGTTGCGGAGTGTGGCCCTGCATCCGTAACCACCAAAGACGGACCTACCAACACTGACATTCCCATAGTGGGCTGTACCCCTGGTGCAGTTGGGTCGGACAGAACAGAATCCCTCCCAGAAACACCTACCTGCGAATCCACATAGGTCTCATCATCCGAATCAACACCCGAAAAGAGGTCTGGTGAGGTGCACACAGAGACACCCCTGGAGAGAACAGTCTGCAGCAAGAGACCACCCACCACCATACCCCGTCCGCCACTGATGCCCGGTCGTGCCTGAGATCCCTCCTGGGTCTGCACCATCTCCTCACCCTCAACAGCATCAAGTGCTTCATCCCCTGCAGAACCATGAAGGACAAAAAATGGAAACAGGCATTAGCACCATGGCAAAAAAATTAGGCCTCACGAGGTACAGAACCAGTACTTGATTGACACATGTCCCACATGACTATAACCCTCCCATGCATGCACTGTCACTGAGTTTGAAGGGGAGGAAAATGTCAGACACTGATGACACCAAGATGGAAGAGCAACACATTAGCTGCATACTGGCTAGCAGAGCCATCAAACATTGGCCTGTGAGTGGCATGTCCAATCCACATACATGACACATGCCATCACACAGATGGCATGTACCATAGGCATGTCACATATCGTTTGACAATAGGGATGAGGTATGCGTAGTGAAAGTGGGGGGATCGAAACAATCAGCCTGAATGAACAATGAGAAATACGGAACAATGTTGTTGCAAGATGCCACTTCAAGGGCAACTGGCGTGATGTTGCACAAAAAGTCTACTGTGGGCAGAAGGGATACTGTAATACCCAAATCCAGGGGCGCAGAATGTTATGGATGAAGCACATGGGTGACCCAAACCACTCAGACACACACACCCTCACCTGGCACTCAATCAGAACCCCTCACACACACAACAACACATAGATCACACACACATGCATGTGCACTCACCGGACAATGCCTCGTAATCTGGCAGATCTCCCACACCTTGGATCTGTTCCTCTGTGACGTAGGTCCCAGCAACAGACTCATGTACAGTGAGTTCAATGTCCTCTTGTGGAGACCCACCTCTAGTCACCAGAGTAGCGGCATGACTTGAGGCCAGCTTTTTCTTTGCCCTGCGCTTAAGGTCATTCCAGCGTTTGTAGCACTCACCAGCTGTGCGCCTCACTGATCCAAGGGCACTTATGATGTCTGCGACGTTCTGCCAGTGTGCCTGACGTTGAGCAGGTGTGGTCTTGCACCCTGCAGTTATCAACATTTCGCTGTCGTGTGCGGACACATACTGCACACGTGCATCACGTTCGGCTTCATTGAAGCTAGGCTTCCTTTGCGTGCCGGACTGCGTAGCTGTGTCTGGGGTATCAGCCTGTAGTGGACGAGCACTCTTCCTCTTTTTTTTGGAAGGTGGTGGGGATCCTGCGTGGCCTACGCCGCTCCTGCCACTAGGGGCAGGAGCACCGGTGGACTGGGTAGTTGGAGTGTGGGAATGCAGGCATTGGCTGAAGTGTTACGTAGTCAGGGGGAACGTTAGCAAGATGGACTGGGACCAACACTGCCCTGGCTGGGAGAGTCAGAGCTGGGGTGGATGGAGCTGCAGCTGCCCCTGCAGCCTCCCCACCCTGGCTACTCGGGGCAGCAGATGACATAGCTGCCCCTGATCCACGTGGCCTGGTGACATCAACTTGCACCGCCACACGTGGCCTAGACTTGGCGATCTGGAAGTTAGCCTGGGAGTCACCCTCTGCCAGGTCAGGTGCCACAATGGGCCGGTCAAACAAGGGCTGATCAGAGATGGTGTCAGCCACGTTTCCCTCAACCATGGGGGGGAGCATGGGTGTCCCTGACTGGTCCTCCACACATGGGGGGCTAAGGGTACCCTACAAATCCCAGCCACGTCCCCTACTGCGCCCACCACGGCCACCACTTGAGGCTCGGCTACCTTTGCCACCCTTACCGCTTGGTCGCCTCCCAACCATGGCACTGATGTTGTTGTGCGTATGGGAGTTGCAGTAAACTATTGTCCTGGGAAATTGGATGTTAAAGGGGTAGGGTACTAGATGGAATTCGTACCCTAGTGCTCTAGCAAGGCTGTATGTGACCCCTGGGGAAAGATGACGGGTCACGCAATGCACAGGCACCCCAAAAACAGAATATGACGTGCACGCAACCCCTCGTAGACCACATGCATGGAAAAATGAACCCGCACTTCGCTGTGAAACCCAGAAACACAAAAATGAATGTAAGTGTGTTACACGCAGCCTACAATGACCTCTGAAGGGGTACGCGACACACGGGGCAAGCACAGTTGGTGAATACATGCGCGACTCACCGTCTGCCTGGAAAATGAGCGTGAAAAATGCGCACGTGCGCGCGTTGGCAACACCCCCGCCAAAAGAAGAATTGTACACTGTCTGAGGAGACAGGACAAAAGAAGAAGTGAACACTGTTTGAGGAAACAGGCCCAACAGAAAATCAGAAAAAAGCTGTCAGAGGTAACAGGGAGTACGAACTAGAAACGCTGTAAAGTAAATCGCGTGTGAACCGACAAGAAGTACAGAATTCATCCACTCACTCTCCACGAAAAGCACGTACAAGGAAATTACGTCCTACACGTGCCTTTTGAACCGGCCCACATGTCCAACGTCACTTCCGCGTATACGCGCTAAGGCCCTAACCTCCAATTACACGAGCTGACACTCGGACAAGCAGTTCTTGGACGTGTAACATGCACCCGTGTTCATGGAAACTCCAGCGCGCGCACGTCACAGACGCGCTTACGCGCTAAGGGCCTTTGGTCCAATGAAATCGTGTACGCGTGCTGACGCGCTTACGCGCTAATGGCCTTTCCTCGAAATACACACTGACGTGCTAGATTATCATGTGCCAAATCACTCCGTATCAAGCTGGCCACGCGGTCACACACGGAAGACCACGCTCCTGCCCAGAAAGCCGAATTACTGCCCCGAGCACGCTCCCACCTGTCATCTGCTGATGCCTGATTGCCTGCTGCCCACGTGCCCTGTCATTTGCTGCTTGCACGTCAGCCCGGGGTGCTGTTGCTGTGCCCACCCCTGCTGGAACAGAAGACTCCCGACTGCCATTCCATCGCTCCACAGCCCAGCCCCAGGACCCAGTTGCCACCCACACCTGCCTCTGGGGTTGCCATGTCGGGCACTACACCATCTGGCACCACTGGCAACCCCCAGCCAGGGAGGCAGAGGGCCACCAGCTTCACTGCCACCGAAGTTGGTGTCCTGGTGGAGCATGTCCTGGGGCAGTATGATGCCCTCTTCGGAACATCACGCGCCAACAAGGAAGGACGGGAGAGGATCTGGGACGACGTAGTGGTTGCCATCAACGCAGAGGGGGTGGCAACCCGCGACATCAAGCACGTCAAGAAGCGCTGTGAGGACTTCAGGTCCAGGACCCTCCAAAAGGCCCGGCGCCTCGCGGAGGGGGGCCGGGCACACCTGAGTGCCATCCAGATGAGGGTCCTGGAACGCGTAGGCCCAGCGCTCCACGCCCAGATCCTTCAGAGGCAGACCCGTCTGGAGTTGAGCGGTAAGTGACCAAGCATTGCTGTGTGAGACAGTGCATGTTGCAGTGTGCTGCTAGTCTGATGCTTGCCTGTATGTGTGACATAGGCCTTGTATGGATATGTGTGTGTGCAGGGACATCATGGTCATGCATGTGAGACCAGTTATGTGTGAGTCACTTGGTTGGTGCATGTGTTTTGAAGCAACATGGGGAGCTCTATGTGGAATGCACACATTAATGCATGGATGTCTCTGTTCCTGGACATGGAAGGGGGTGAGGAATGGGTGCTGATGTCATGTACATGTATGGTGCACATGTGTGTGTGTGTGCCTGAGAAGTGTGTGTGTGAGTTTGAAACGCCATGGATGCATGTGACTTTGAAGGCAACATCTTGGTTTACAGGGGCCCTTCTACATGGATGTTGATGTTGATTGCAGGCGCACGGACTGTTTCTGCATGTGTGTTGCGTGCATTCACCCATGTGTTGTGGAATGACTGGATGGAAGTGACATTTGACAGTGCCACTCATGTGTTATTGCTTCCTGTCTAGGGTATTTTGTACTGTACCCTGATGCTTGTGTTCTATGTCTCCCTCTATGCAGCGTCAAGTGAAGAAGAGGGCGGAGACGGCGCTATGGAGCCAAGCGGCGGGGATGCATCCACTGGGCGGCGACGCAAGGCCCAGCCACCCTCCCAGGAATTACCATCATCCGGGAGCGAGGGGGCTGGTGCTGCGTCTACCTCAACGGCTGCGGCGGAAGGGCCGGGTGAGCCCCCACAGGTGCTTCCAATGGCGGAAGACGGTGTGGAGACATCCAGGTTGGTGGTCTCCACAGAGGAAGAGGAGCCCGCTACTGAGCCGCACATGGGGCCTGTTGGGGGTAGTACCACTGGTGCAAGTGGTGCAGTCCAGGGCCAGGGTCAGGAGGCAGCACAGGTCACCGCGGAGGGGCCTGTGCATGTCGCTGTCCTTGACCCTGTGACTGCACCATCATGCACCAGCTGGGAGGCCCCGCCCCAGGCCCGTCCGCAGGTAGGGGAGAGTGCCATATCACCTGCCTCTGCACTACCTGCGGACGAGGGGTCCCGCAACTGTATGGGATCCGTCCTGGTGGGTGTCGCGTTGCGCACGCGTGTCATTCGTGATGACGTGCATTCTTCCTGGGCTGAGAATGCACGCCATCACGAAGAGCAGCGGCGTGACGTGGCACTGCTGGGAGGGGCCCTGGTCGGAGGGTTCCTACATGTGATGTGCACTCTGGCGGACCTCTCCTCCTCTGTGGAGGCTATGGGCCGGTCGTTCTCCACATCGTCTTCCGGCCCAGATTCCACCAGGGCCCCCTGTGGACCTGGCCTGACCAACACAGCCAGCTTGGTGAAGCTCACATCCCTGCCACAGTCGGGAGTCAGCGGTCCAGCAGGGGTGGACACCACAACTGGAGACCAGCAGATGGAGGATGTGCAGGCACCATCGGACAGGGCACATGGACAGCAGCAGCAGGAGCAGGCTGTAGGTGGGAGCAATGATGGCTCGGGGCCATCAACATCGGAGGGGCAGGCATCGGCCGGAGGGCAGGAGGACCCTGGACGGGAAGTGTCTTCCTTGTGGCAGCGGTTGGGCCATCCGATAGATGCGGAGTGGCAGCGGGCGGAAGAGGCACGGCTCACGATGGTCAGGGCGGAGAACTCCATGCGTAGGACCCTGAGGCGGGCCGAGTGCCTCGAGGCCATTCGCAGGGACCTGGAGTTCCAGATGTCATCGTCCCTGCGAACCCTCGGGGCCATGGAAGAGGACTGCCTCCGGGACATCGAGCAGGAGTTCGATGATGCCCTGGCCCGGAACATCAACATGTGAGCCGTTGGACTTGCCCGCTGCCCTTGTAAATAGTTATTTAGTTAGTATTAGGTTTCCTTTGTTTTTTTCTTTATTTTGGACCTTTTGGACAATGGACCACATTTTTGTTTATAGTTTTTTAATTAGGTAGGATTTTTTGATAGGTTTCATTTCTTCAGTTGGGATCATGGACCCTAGATTGTTCATCTGTGTATAGTTGACTGTTGGATTATACTTTTTTGTTTGGATTTCCCCATGGAGCAATGGTTTTCACTTTTCTTTTTCCCTTGGATTTCATTTTTTGAACTGTGACTTTGGACACCTTTCCTTTGGATTATGATTTGTTGTTTTTCTTTATGTTATGGGCATGCAGCTTTTCTTTTTGAATTTCCATTGTCGTTTGTTTTATTTTAATTCCATTCATGTTGCTTTCAATACTTTTCTTTCTTCAAACTTCAAAGTGTGGTATTATCTCATTGGTTTCATGCATGTCATGATATGGGTTTAGAGATTCACTTGCACCCATTGTGTGTGTGTGAGGGACATGTCTTCATTTACATACTTGCCATTGGGGTTGTGTCATGTAATTGGCATTTCTATGTGGGTGGGTGCAATACTTGGGTGGGTCTTTGGCATGTGGAGGCTGGCCATAAGGGCCAGGGATCTAGATTGTGATGACGTGTTGGCTGGGGGACATGTGTCAGGGACTGCTGGCAGGTGACCTGCACTGCTGGGGGGTGGGGGTGCTGGGGGACATGAGTGGGGGCCTGCTGGCAGGTGCCCCACACTGCTGGGGGGTGGGTGTGCAAGGGGACATGAGTGGGGACCTGCTGGCAGGTGCCCCGCACTGCTGGGGTGTGGGTGTGCAAGGGGACATGATTGGGGCCTGCTGGCAGGTGCCACGCACTGGTGGGGGGTGGGGGTGCAAGGGGACATGGGTGGGACATGAGTGGGGGCCTGCTGGCAGGTGCCCCACACTGCTGGGGGGTGGGGGTGCTGGGGGAGATGAGTGTGTGCCTGCTGGCAGGTGCCCTGCACTGCTGTGTGGTGGTGGGGGTGCGAGGTGGTGGGGGTGCGAGGGGGTAATGCGTTGGTGATCACTAGTGCAAGGTGACATGTGGTTTGGCTGGGGGGGCATGCCCATGGTGGATGGGCTGCCTGTGGGACATGACCAGGGGTGCAGGGTAGTCCCCTGTGGTGTGGTCTGCCTGAAGGGGCCGTGGAGGGTGTAGACGGAACACCTGGGAGGACCCACACTGCCAATTCATGTGTAGGACTCCCCTGCACCCCCGAAATACACGTACCCCACTCGCACAGGGCCTATCGCGTGTGAAACTTCCCCGCACCCCAGAAATACAGGTACCCTGCTGAAACCGCGTGTGTGACTTCCAGCGCACCCCTGTAATACACGTGCCCTGCTGAAATTGCGTGTCAAACTTCCCCGCACTCCAGAAATGCACGTACCCTGCTGAAATTGCGTGGGGGACTTCCCGCGCACACCAGTGAGACACCTACCCTGCTGAAATCGCATGTGAAAGTTCCACGCACCCCAGTAATACTGGTACCCTGCTGTAATCACGTGTAAAAATTCCCCGCACCCCAGTAATACAGGTACCCTGCTGGAATTGCATGTGTAACTTCCCGCGCACCCTTGTAATACACGTGCCCTGCTGAAATTGCGTGTAAAAGTTCCCTGCAACCCAGTAATACACGTACCCAGCTGGAATCGTGTGTGGAACTTCCCGCGCACCCCTGTAATCCACGTACCCTGCTGTAATCGCGTTTTGAACTTCCCCGCACCCCAGAAATACACGTACCCTGCTGAAATCGCGTGTGGAACTTCCCGCGCACCCCTGTAATACACGTACCCTGCTGTAATCGCGTGTTGAACTTCCCACGCACTCCAGTAATACATGTTCCCCGCTCGCCGTTTGCTGTTTGGCAGCCCTGTATACTGGTCCAGGGTTAGCGCAGCCCTTTGCGATGAATTGTGAATTTTGATGGCTTTTCCTTGCGCGAGGGCGTTCTTGGGGGCGTAACTGGCACAGCTGCAGGTTCGCTGCGCCACTCTACGCCACGGCTGGTTTTCGAGGCTGAAATCCATGAACGCGCTGTGCGCGGAAATCAATTTTAGAGCACGCGGCTGGCGCAGACATTCGCACGTGCACACTGTGCGCCAGCCACGTGCGCCACTTTTGTGCGAAATTCTATGAATTACCCTCATAGTGTAATAAAAATGACTGTTAAAGATGAATAGTAATAATAAAAATTGCTCAAATAGTCTTTACAAATAAGTGAAAAATAAATGATAACTTATTTAAAATAATAAACAAACATGCACAATTCTTTTGTTTACAACATAAAGCAAAACACACACATTTTTAATAATATATGAATAACGCAATATTGATAATTGTACATTAAGCCACACATGTTCATTATCAATAAAACAATAAAAAAAACATTGCATAGTGTAACATCGTCAGATTTATTTTATATATAATTTGATCTAAACAAAAGGAACTGTTTAAGAAATACAATATTACAAGTGTCATTATTATTCACATTCCAGAGTTGTTCACTTCTTGTGTACTTTCATTTCAAGCTCCTCGATGCACACTGTATCCTATCGGTTACTCACTTTGACAGTGTGAACGCGTTCCACATCACATGAATACGATTCTCTCAGCATTGATAAGTACAATGGTCACATTGAACTCCACATATTCTGCCAAAAACATATGTGCGAAATAGGAATTCAGGCACACATTTTGGCACTGGGAGATTTTGGAATCAAACGGATAACAGCAATTGAGGGGAATGTCATGCTCATCGGAAAATAGAGCATAAGTCGGTCAGTTACTGTGACTTCATCTGAAGCATCAATGCTTATGGACAAGCAAGTGGATGATGGTGAAAGGAGCTGCAGGAACAACTCCTGAAGATCGTGTTTGTTATGCAAGCAAATTCTTGAGCTCCTTTGTCATGATGTGAATTCCACTATGATAACTATATACGGAACAGACCGGACTTACGGCTGATTGTTCACCATTTTGAAGTCACATTCTTCCATCCATTCAATGATTATAATAACGCGCCTTCCAATATAAAGGGATGTTTATTGTACTATATGTTTATTAGTGAGGCACTTTAAGCTTATTTCTGCTATCTTAATTCTAGCTGCAACTTGTTTGGGACACTGCATTTGTCCCTTAAAGATGAATGTACCCTCTTGAACTAGGTACATTAACAGGTATGTGCATCTTATTATAAAGTACCATTTGTCATACTCCATATTTATTTGCACGATATCTGGAGTGTTCTCTTTATATGAATGCATCTAGTGGCAGTAACTATTTTAGGAGCTGATTTATTATGCCATTGAGAGAGATTGTAAATTTGATTTGATGCATCTTTCATAATGTCAGTAAATCAGGCTTTCAATATGTTATTTGACTGATCTCATTACATACGTAAAGACATTTACCTAACCAAATACATACAAATTAGTTAGGGACAAGTACTCCTGAAGGAGGGATATTAAAGAGACTCAAACTGAATGTAGATCATTCAATCTTATTTCCTGGCACACAACCCTGGATATTCAGTGTTTTCGCCACTTTCTTGTACACATATGGGGCTGATTCACTAAGGCAGAAAAAGGTATACGTATGATTTATGCCAACTAAATAATAAATCTTCTGCTGGCTTAACTCATCAGAGTCACACACAGGGCTTACAACTTTTACAATAGAAGGCGTGAGTGAAATTGGAAACCGTGTGCCTTGGAGGAAGTTATAGCATTGTTGGAAATGATGCCATTGCAAACAATTAAAAAACAACCCAAAAAAACATCCAAACTGGAAAAGCTATTTTAAACATTATAAATACACCACATTACATATACACCACAAATACACCACAAAATAGCAGAAAGCAATGTAAATGCATAATGGCCTCTAAAACACCCAGGCATGTCAGCAAAAACCAATATCACCATTGCCATTAGGCACAAATAGATGCAAGTCTTGCTCATTAAGGCACATCACACATGATGCCAATACAGACAGGGCTCCACTCCACTATGCTCCCCACATCTACAGCGTCGCTCTAGAGCTACACTGCAACAAACACACCCAGGAGTCAGGCATCCATTCATAGTAGTCACTCATGCCGTCCCCAATGCTGTTTATATGACCAGACTGACACCAGTCCACAGCCGACTGTACAAAATGTTCCAAGGTGAGTTTGCACCAGTCCTACTATCCAAGGAACAAGAGGATGCTAGTGGTGCTGCTGCATCAGAGGAGTCAACAGACACAGAGGGTATTAGCAATATAAGCAATATACGACCACCTTGGCTCACATTTACTTAAGGCATGCAAAGAAGCTGTGGAGAGACAGTTGCTCCCATCGTCTATGTGTGATGCAATTATAACACTGTTAGTACAACCCAGAAAGGCACCTGATGATTGGGATTCGAATAGATGTTAAAATATTCTGCAACATCTTATCTAATGGGCTAATGCTGTTCCCGGGGCATATAATTCTCCCGGCCCAATCTGGGTGTACCCGATCCTATAACATCTTCAAACATACAGAGAGTTTTTAATATTGAGACACAAACTGATACAAATGTGCCACACTAGGCACACGGAAATCATTCAACTCCATATCTTGGCAATTCCTTTGTACAGTGTTGCCTTAGTGTGGCGTTGGTATATACGGGAGGGAGAGCCCTAACCAGACTCAGGACTGAGGGCCATTAACAAATGTGTACAAGAAGGGGGGGTGTCCTGACTGGAAAAGTCTAAGCCGACTGCAGCTTATTAATTGCAGTCTAAGTTTAAAGACAATGTGCTATCTTTAGGTGTCACAATTTATATATTACCAAGGATAGCAGTACATGAAAAAAACGTAATAATCCACATGTGCTAGATCATTAGTTTGCGAGAGAACAGCTTTTATTAAGTGGCTGTCCTTATTCTTTTACACATTTTGTGAAGGAGTTGTAAGTACAATATACAAGGGTGTACATTTTTCACCCAAATCACACATCAAAATACAAACAAATACAGATGAAAGGAATGTAGAAGAGAATAAAGCAAAGTCAAACATGCACATGCTGTGTGTTGTCACTAGTACAAAACATGACAGAAGTATAAAGGCATCCTGTTGTTGCTAATACATTCTGTTTTTCTAATTGTAGATCAATTTAACCCAACAGGTTTACAACAGGTTTACCCAATGCAACATGAAACTGGTGAAACCTAAATAATCCTCAAAAGTAAAGTCCTTGGATGGGTCTAACTAAGCCAGGCTAAAGGGTGACCAAAAAGTAGTTGTGTGGCGTTGGACCATGCCTCATTTACTATTTTCAAACCGCTCTCACGGACCTGGTGATGCTTGGACATGCACATAGAGGCATCATAATAACAGGGACATGAAAAATAATATCATTATATGCTGATGATACCTCACTATTTGTGAGAAACCTGCAAGATAACATGGAATCCATTATGCCGGATGTCGCTCGATTCGGTGCATGTTCTGGTGCATTTGTAAATTATGGATACTCCAAACTGTTCCTGTTGACTGATGGCATGTGCCCAAATGGCTCGGATGATTTCACTTTCACTGATGAGTATTAAATACCTGGGATTGAACATTTCAAGAAACAGGAACTCCCTAGATGAGAATAACCTGGGTGACTACTTGGCACTACTGGTTGCTAAATTGCAAAGACAGGAGTGTCTCACAACATTTATAGTGGGCACGATTGCACTCTTAAAAAGATTATGAATTGATAAAAATACTTCCAAAATTGTTATACTTTTTCCAAAACATACCAATCTGGCCAGGGCAGAAATTCTTAAAATATCTAGAATCAGGGATATCTGCCTTCATGTGGCATTCTGGCGCTGTTGAGATGAACTGGTCAGACCAAACAAACCATATGACAAATATGGCTTCATGGCCCCAAACTATTAAATATATTGCCTGGCGGCCCACACACAATATACATCTTGTTGGTGGTTTGAGGACTCCTCCTCTTATCCTCACTTGAAAATTGAAAAATATATGGTGGGAACCCATGATAACAGGTCACTGATATTACAGCCTGGATACTTGGAGGACTGCCCCTATGATCCAGTCAAGGCTACCATTGTAGCCTGGAGGAAGGTATTCCAGCTAAGGCACAAGATCAACCATATTGCAGGAAAATCCCTGTGTGGAATTGTGGAGCCTTACCGCCTACCTCATATATTACAATACATAAAATATGGTCATAGTTGCAGTATGCCAGGCTGGGGGATGTTTATTAACACATGTTTTTCATTAAGATACACAACGCAATGCCAAAGGCGTGATGCAAGAGGCTATTTCTCCTACGATACTACAAGTTGCAGGCAGCCCTCCAAACCAGATGGCCTATGTTTCCTGCAGAACTGGCTAAAGATCCCTGTGTATCATTCGTTACATGTGCAGGAGAGTGCTATAAAACTGGGCACATTTTATTCGAATTGATTCTCAATCTAATGCCAGAGGAGCCCTCTTAAAACAGGGTGAGTGGTCTAGAGATTTAAATATAAAAATAACAGAGAATACATGGCAAGCAATGTTCAGGCTAACCTGTGAAGTCTCCCTAAAGTAATGCTTTAGACTCTTCCAACAGAAGGTTCTGAAAAAATGGCACTACATATCAGCTAGAATGCAATTATGTGTGCAAGATTGAGATGACTTATGCCCGAGGTGCCAGAGCAACAGTGCCATGTATGTACATATTTTGTGGTCATGTCCCCACCTGGGGACATTCTAGAGCAATGTGTGCTCCACATTGGAGGCAATTACTGGAGTTCCTCTGCGACCTATGCCAGCTAACTGTATTATTTGTTGATTTGGTGAAATTCCCAAGCAGAAATAGAGCTGCTGAGTTTGTGCTTCCTCCTGGCAAAAAAATGCTGCGGGGTGAAATATATCCCCTGCATGCCAGAAATACAGAGGACAGAGTCATTTGTAAATGCCCATTGAAGTATAAGGCCATCACATAAATGGTGATTTCAGACATGAGGCCTACTGGACCAAAAACAGGCCTAAATATCAAAGGAAAGAAAGTGGGTTTAAATCTCAAAAGTGCAAAGATATGCGCAATGCATTTTGGCAAGGAAAAGAAAGACATGTGGCTGACAATGCTGCTTTACTCAATCCATGGAGATCTGCACTTTTACTTAAAGAGACGCAGTGCATACATTATCTTCAATGTAATACCAGATTGTGCTCCAGCCATCTAAATTGAAACCAAGCTTCTTGCAGTTACAAGAAATAAAAGAACTTCTGTTTTGTTTTTCCCTCATCGAAATGACAGTATGCTAAGAGAAGTGGTGACTAGACTCCTCAGAGTTGGAACATGGTTTTCTCATATAGCTTCCCTATACATATGGACAATTCAGAAGTGATATTAATGTATTTTGCAACTGTGAGATTAAATAAGTACATTTTTCCTGGATATTAGGCCCAGGTGTCTTATAAAATGTCATGTAAAATGCACTGTGTGTGAGTTTAAAAGCCATTGCTTGCAAATCTTGAATGCAGCCGGTCATTTCCCCTACAAGATTAAACTTAACCTCCAAGACCTTTCCTCTGCTGTCTTGGAGAGGGGGGTGTGGTGGTCAGCCATCAATCAGGGCCATTGCTTAAAAATATAGATAGAAATACACTGCTTGGATTTAAACCACAGTGAAACCCAAATGGATAAGGCAGAATTGATCTTGAGTCACAATTCCCATAAAATGTCCATTAGAGTTGCAATCAGGGCCATCACAGGCCTTTAAGGTGAAGGGGAACGTAAACATGAGGCAGGCTCTGGCTGATCACATGCTCAAGTGTAAATGAAACTGAAAGCGAATAAAGAAAATACTGTAGTGAGGTAATGATAATATACATATTATAGCATAAAAAGGGCAGCGTATATGCCACAGCGATCATTCTAGACTTTTATTAAAGCTGACAGTAACCCCCTCTGAACCATGTGAAAGCGATTTTTGGGTGATAAAATAACAAAAGTTATTAATGAAAATATGATTTGGGCCTTGCCTTGATTTCAAGAGATTTGAAAGTTGCTGTGAGGGTAAAGGAAATCATTAACATGAGAACTATGAAGTGGCATATTTTTCACTGATTCGGCTCCTGAGTAAATGTAGAAAAATGGTATCACTGAAAAGGAAGGGCATGCCGACTTCAGATTAGCATCATCTGATTTGCCTTAAAATGTAGTACTTAAAAATATATATTCATACATGTAAGGATTTGAGAAATTAGGTTACTTGCCATGTTTATAGATTGTTAGAGTTTAAACATGCCGAGCCCACCTGTCAGTTTGCGATTACAAAGCTTTCTCCACCCACAGCTGTCCTAACTCACGTCTCCTTGTCCTATTAGCACACAGGTGGGAGGTGTGTAGAGAAAACCAACCAATCCTTTTTGTGGGAATCATGACAGGTTTGTGATGTCATTTGCCCAATAAGTAGACCAGTTTGTATTAGAACTCAGCATTATGCACTTATTTCGGGAGGCAACCTGCTGCTGAACTCTTGCGAAAAAAACATCCAAGCAGAGAGTCCCCAAATCGTGCATTGAAGAAAGGAACCAGTAGACATAGGCGCTGACTCAGAACCCCTTAGAGGATTCAGAAGAGATTGTCCTTGACTGACCCCATTGCTGTTCCAGAGGTGCCCTGCTGTTCCCTGATGCTCATTACATGGCCTCTCATGTAATTAAAACTATCCCCAAAGCCATAGATTGTGTAGGCCCTGCATTTCAAGCATTGTTTTAGTTATTTCCCCATAGCAAAATATACTGTTTGTGTAGATCCAAAGCATAATCAATTCAAGTGAATCAATTAATTCCCCTATAGGAATCCCAGGATGCGTTTTGTTGGCATTCGAAACCAACAAACTCTTCCCAGTGTGTTTTGAGCAGGTATCGACATAAAGATTTGTCAAAAGAATGAATCCCAAAACCCTGTTTCCACCTGAGTATGCAGGGTGCAAAACCAAATTCCCCATTGATCCCCTTCATTTTAAATCAGAAGTGTGAAGCCTGGTACTTCCTTTGCATGTGAGGTATAAAACACAAAATTGCCCCTGTGTTCCCATTGTGCTCTGATCAAAACCACCACGCCCTGCCTGTTCTTTTAAGGTGGGCCAAAACACATTTTCCCATTGCTTTTCTTTCCCTCACATTGCATCTGTGATCAGAATCCATTCAATTTAGGGGGTCAAGCCTAACTGATGTTTGGAGGGTGGGGGTTGCTGGAAGACAAAGTATTATAACCAAATCAGCAATCACTGTGTGTCTTGAATTGTTCTTTTTCTGTATCGGTGGGTGATTTGAAAGGAAATTGTGATTGCATATCTCAGTGTTATCTCTGTGTTGGCACCATTACGGAACTCATTTTTGTTCTTATGTTGCCACAGCATTGGTGGGTGATGTTAGTCTGTTTGTAAAATTTGGTTTAAATAAATTAATAAATATATTCTTACTACACACCACCCTGGTTCCTAGTCCATTGTGGAACCAGGTTTTTGTTGGGGTTGGGTGCAAGATGGGTTGGAGGCCTTACCAAATAGAACCTGAATCAAAATCATAGTGATATGTTTTGCGCCACATTCATTGGGTGGAACGGGACTCCCTGAGTTGAGTGTGACCGCGTAATAAACCGTGACAATGCATACTCGGAAATTGGACTCAGCAACATTTTCCAAACAAAGATATATGGACATACTTCAAAATATACTTGTTCACTCCAAACACAGTATCAAACATGAATGTGAGTGTCAGTATATTTGTTGAGTCAAGTCTTAACGCAGATTTTTAGTTATATTCTGATTTACATTTTGATTTTTGACATTTGATAATGTGTAATGTACTGATGTTCACTATTTATATGCTCAGTATATGTCTAAAATGCCAAGTATGTAAGTAAACCTATAAAAAAGAGATGCCATTAATGGAGTTAGATATGGATTTTGTGATCGAAAAACAATGTCTTTAAATGAAGGAATAGTAAGGAATGTGACTGAGTGAGCATCATTCCAGGTTATTTTTTTTTGTTTGTTTTTATTATTTGTAATGCGCACCTAACCCATGGGTAGCAGGGCGCAAGAGCAACAAGCGGGATGTATAGCTTAGGTTACATATGGCGAAATGGATGGAGTCCAGATATGGTTACAGTACTGGACACATCTGCATCATTGATAACAGATACAATAAAACATATTACAGAAAGTATAATATACAAAATGTACATGTTATAGCTAAGCATATAGGGTAGTAGGTGAGAGAAGCAACTACGGTAGTTGTCGTGTTCCTTGATCCAGTGGATAAGATTGGATCTAAATTGTATGTAAGGAAGGTCTTCCCTTAGGGGTGGCAGTAGAGATATCCAATGTTGTGGTGCTTTGACGGGAAAACTACGCCCCCCGGTCATAGTGCGTTTGAATCTCGGCGCCAAGAGGAGGTTTGAGTTGACCTTTCTGGATGGGCAGCAGGAAGCTTGTCTGGTAAATCTCTTTGTCAGGTAAAGAGGGGCAGAATGGTGGAGACATTTGTGGATCAAAGAGACAGATTTAAGAAAGATCTTGTCTGTCGTGGAGAGCCAGTTGACAGATCTTCTAATATCTGAAATGTGGGCTTTCTTCGGGAGACTTAGGGCTGCTCTTAAGGCATTCTTTTGCAAGATTTGAATCTTGTTTGTGATGTATCTGTTGCTGCCTACGTATAGGGCATTACAATAGTCCAACTTGGACAGGATCAAAGCTCTAGCTAGGGTAATGCAATTATTGGAGGGGAGGAAAGGTTTGGATAGGATGTGGCGGAAGTCATAGCGTTTACTTGTTTTTTTAATGTTAGTGTGGAGTCTACATGGAAACCAAGGGTTTTTACCTCCTTAGCCACGGCAATGGGATTATTGTCAATTTTGAATGAAGAGTAGTTCTGGCCAAGTTTGTTAAGGTTAGCTGTTGTGCCCAAGATGAGGAGTTCCGTTTTATCATCATTCAGGCATTGACCATGGGAGGCCATCCATGCCTGGATGATGAGGTATACTCTGTTTACAAAGGCTAAATCCTTGTCATAATCCGCCGTCAACAGGATGGGGATCTGGGTATTATCAGCATAGTTCATGTAGGTGATACCCAGACCATCAAGATCATCGAAAAAGGGCTTTGTAAAAATGTTGTACAGAGTGGGCGAGATGCAGGAGCCCTGTGGCACACCGCAAGTTATAGGTATTGGGTCCAGAGCTGCTAATGGGGAGAAGGCTCACATTGTTCTGTTGTTGAGAAAGGACTGAATCCAGTCGATTGCCACTTGGGAGAAATGGGCTGCCATCTCTAAGTACTTGCAAAGGATCTCATGTTTGACCAAATGAATGCTGCTGAGAGATCAAGGAGCAGTAGTAGTGCTTTCTTGCCCTTGTCTCTCAACTCATCAATTTGTTCCTTAAGGTCTACAAGCGCGGTCTCAGTTCCATGTTGGGGTCTGAAACCAGACTGTCGGACTCCTAGGAGGTTGTTGTATTCAAGGTAGTGTTGGATTTGTAGGTATGCTATTTTATCAAGGATTTTGAGTAGGAATCGCACTGTGGTAATAGGACGGTAGTTGGTGGGGATGGAGGGATCTAGGTTTTGTTTTTTGAGGAGAGGGAGGACCCAGGATTGTTTCAGGTTATTAGGTATGATACCTGAGGTGAAGGATGCATTTATAAGTTTGGTAATGAAAGGGAAGAGTTCACAAGCTGCATCTTTTATGAGTTGCGCTGGGCATAAATCACCATGGCAGTTTGAAGGTTTAAGAGTAAGGATGACTTTTTCAACCTCTATGGTGGATACTTTGCGAAAGTTAAAGTGGGGGATGGCTGCAAAGGGTGGAGACAAGATTGGTAACGGTGCTGTAGTATTAGTGTTGCTGGATTTCGAGGTGGTAAGAAGAGTGTCTTTTTTGTTATTGATCTTAGTTTGTAAGGTTGTAATTTTATTGGCCAGAGCATATTGTATGCCCGTGCACCAGTTTTTGTCCTTGAGGCAGGAGTCTGGAGTTTGGATAGGGGATTCTACTTCTTTCAGATTAGTAAAAAGCTCTTTGGTATTGGACTTGGCTTGGGAGATGCAGAGGTTGTAGGAAGTTTGTTTATCAAGGATAATTTCTTCTTGTCTAATTGCTTTTAGGTTTGGAGTGAACCAGGTATTCACGTGTTTGCGAGGTTTGCTCTTTCTCATTTTTAATGGTGCTATGACATCAAGGGATGATAACATCACTTTGTTGTACATATCTACCATAGTGAAGGGATCAGTGTAGTCTGAGATAGAGTTGAGAGTGGGTAATATCAAAGGTAAGAGGTTTTCTGCCGTAATATTTCTTTTGTTTCTAGTGGGGACCGCTGGTGCTATACTGTTGATAAGCAATGGAGCTGATGCCTCTAGTGAGAACATAATCAGATGATGGTCGGACCAAGACTGGGGCATTATGGATGTGACGGTGGTTGGGCAGTTGTGCTCGGCAATCCAGTCAAGGGTTCTACCTTTGGTGTGGGTGGGAGCTGTTATCTTTTGGGTAAAACCTAATTCTTCTAAGGAGTTGTTGATTAGGGTTGCATTAGGGTCTAGAGAGTCACTGAAGCCAAGGTTAAAGTCTCCTAGTATGATGCTTTGAGAGGAATTTTTAAGGCTGTTGGACAAGATGTTGGTGAGGTCCTCTTCGAAAGATCCTAGAGGGCCTGGAGGTCGGTATATAAGGTGGATGGATACTGACTGCGTGTTGGATATGGCTAACTTGGTGGTTAGAAATTCACAAGTCAGTATTGTGGGGTGGAGAGAGTCACAGTGTGAGGTTGGATTTAGCTATTATGGTGTAGGTGTAGTAATCTGGGATGGCTAACATAATTGCTGGACCAGCTGCGGGGTCAAGCCAGGATTCAGTGATCGCTAGGAAGTCTATATTTTCTTTTTGTATTAGATCGGCTATATCTGTTGCGTGGGCAACCATAGAGCGGGCATTTATAAGAGCACCCTTAATCCCAGACTGTGCTGGTTGGGGCAGTGAAGGCTGTATCTTGAAATTACAGAAATGGGCTCTCGGAAAAGTCTGCTGTTCAGTTGGAGGGGGTGCTGTGAATGGCTAGTTTTGCAAGAGATAGTAGTAGCATTACTTGATGCTTTTTTAGGTAGAGGGTCATACAGTCTTGGGAGTCAAGCAATAGGTATAACAGTACAGAGCTACTATCTATTAGCAAGTAAGGCAGAGTAGATCTAACAGGACTAGCATAATGCATGTGTGAAGGACCTAAGGCTAAACAATAGGTTGGATGCGCATAAGGCGTAAATAAGCTGGTATAAGGCTAGTATGCTAGGTAACACTATAGGAGGCATACAATCATAGCATTGTTACTTGAATAGAGCTGCGTTAAATACACTATGGCGTACTGGTAACTATAGATCTATTGGCAATCATGGGTGAAGTAATTGTTAGGAAATCCCAGCGTTCAGACTGGAAAATATGGAAATTACACCACCCTCGCTACCTTCAACAGAAACCAAGATGGCGGCTATTTGGTTCCGTTTTTCCTAGTGCTCCGGGCAGGTCTAGCTTATTCCAAAATGGCGACCTCCTAAAGCCAAACGCTATATCAGTCTCGTTGAGACCCAGGTAGGTGCGTCGCTACTCGCTCCACATCCTGTGCAGCTTCATAGCAGCTCATGCTCCTGCCTTTCGATCCTTTCTGCCTTTCTGACTACGGTCTTCCTTCCCAACCCTCTTCTTATTTCCACCTATTCCTTTCCCTTTCCGCCGATGTACTTCCTTGCCGTATCCTCCCCTCTCCCTCCTATTTGTGCTTCAGCATCGCTGTACCTCCTTGCTCCTTTACACCTTACTCCGGGTGCCGTCCTGCCCCGTTGAGCGTCTTGTTTACTTTTCCTTGCCCCGGGATTCCATAAAGTAAACTCTAGAAGATTGTCCTGTTCCGGACCTTCCTTCACGAGACTCGGCTACACGGAGCCGGGTTTCCCTTCTACTTCAGCTGGAAGTTCGGCCAACAGTACAAAGGACTCTGTACTTAGAACATCACCAGACCTGCACGTACTTTGGAATCCAAGCACATCGGGTTTTATTCCCCAGAGGGTTTCCCGAGGGTGTCGCCCACGAGGCACTTAGAGCCCATTTTCCTGGTCTCTTCAGCGCCTTCTGGGAGGCATACCACAACTTCAATACTACAGAAACGAACTCTGAAGCCAAAGGTAAAAGGGACCAGTTCTGTGAGTACTATCTTTTGTTTGTATTGAGAGTCTAAGAGTAATAGATTGAACAGAGTAGGGCTACTGTCTAATGGCAAACATGGCAGCGTAGATCTAGCAGGACTAGCATGGTACATATGCAAAGGACCTATGGCTTAATAATAGGACGAATGCGCATATGGCGTAAATAAGCTGGTATGAGGCTAGTATGCTAGGTAACACAATAGGAGGCATACAATCATAGGCAATATTACTTGAATAGTACTAGGTTAAGTACAGTATAATGTGCTAGTAGCTATAGAACTATTGGCAAACACAGTGCACAGTGCATTGGTTGTTCACCTAGCATTGATGGCGGGTCAGATAGCAATGCACTAACAGGCTAAATGTAGCTATCAAATTACAATGTAGTGACAGGCTAAGTGCAACTATCAAATGGCTATGCACTAACAGGCTAACTACAACTATCAGGTGGCAGTTCAGATATCAAAAACAGTGTAGTAACAGGCTAAATGCAGCTAACAACTGGCAGTATTGTGCATGTGCACCTGTAAGGCAATACAATAAGTATAACTGACAAAAGGTGATGCAGCAGGTGGCTGGGTATAGATAACATATGGCATAACTTGGGAGCAATTATCAAATGGTGCTACAAGCGGAAGACAAGTGGTAGCGCAGTTACAGGCAAACAGTGTTCACATTAGGTTACCTCTATGATGTAGAGTACTGCATCGGAGCACCAATGAAGTTTGGTGTGCTGTGAGGGCAAGGTCCAAGACTCTGGGTGGTCTGGATAGGCTCAGGACCCAGATGGGCAAGGGCTAACTTGTGGACAGGAAGGGCAGTCAACAAGGCTTATGGTGATAGAGCTTAGTGCCCTGGTGCAGCCTGCAGCTCGGTCAGCTCAGTCAGGATCTGAGCCTTTTCTTGATGCCTTCTCTCAGAGGCCGGCTCTCACCTGACGGTGTCCTGATTGGCCTCTTAGCAGAAGAGGGATCCAATCAGGGCCTGTTGGAACAGACTCAGAGGGGTGAGGAGGCAGAGGCACTCAAGGCAGCCATCTTGGAGGGGCAAAAAGCCTTGTGCTTCACACAATGGGCAAATGGCATCTGGTAGCTGCAGAAGGAAAGCAGCACCTTTCTGTGGCCTGGTAGCTGGGTGCAAACTTGCTAGTTTCACGTCGTGGATATAAATAAATTATGCCGCCAAATTTGGCGATTTCCATGATCACTCGCACTGGCCTGGGGGCGGGTGGATAAAAAGGTCCTCACTTCCCTGCATGTGCCGGCAGATTGAGCAGCAGAAGGGATGATCCTGGAAGTGGCCCAGAGCTCATGCTCTGGGGAAGACGACCTGCAACTGGAGACTTTTTTATTGAAGACAACAACAAAATCATGCTCCTTTTTATTAATTCTGTTCTGGAGGTGTAAAAATCTGTTTTTGGATCTGAGCAGGTTAACAATAGAGTGGTATGCTTCAGGGAACATCATGTTCATAAGAATGAGTAGGATTATGCTGTGTGGAGCAAGCAGGTCTGCTAGACTGATGCAGTAAGTGGAGCTGCAGTTTAGCAGCTCAATGTTTCGATAGGAGTAAGAGTGTTTTGGTGAGGAATTGATTGATTGGCATGATTATTGTGATAATGCGGATGGCACTGACTCCTCCCCATGGTGGCTGTATGATGGCAGGATGATTGCAGGATGAGATTGACGGGAGGGTACCGGTGCACTTTCATGGAATTGCACATTTGATTTTCATCGTGCCCGCAAGGTTGTCCAGCTCCAGACCTTGAGGGCCAGATCCATGTCCGATTTTCAGACTACCCCTCATTAATAGACGTGCTGCAGTCTTTACATAGCGCAAAAGATAAAAGTCTCTGCAAGTGAATTTGTGTTGGAACAGCAATCATGTTCAGAGCGTCCCCATAAAACTAACGGGTTAATGAAAAAGGAATAAACGCCTCCCACATTGCATCTTCAGATGCAGATTGAAGGAAAAGTTTGACCCTGGAACACAGCGTGTAGAAATCGCAATAAAGATGGGACTTTGATACAAATGGGCCCAGAGGGTCATTCCCTCCCATAGAGTGTAGCAAGCTGTAAGTGATTTCAATACGGCACACACCCAAGTCAAAGCCCAGCATGTAGTGCACAACTGCAACTTTCCACAAATGTGTGTGTTTAACATGGGAATGAGGCTATAACGTTTCACAATTCTAGCGGAAATACAGACCCCATAAACCCACATTTATTGGCATTCCTGTTGAGAATAAGCTACAAGGTTGTACTAAGTTTTCAAAGGTAGTGCTAAAAATTTGGTTAATTAATCTGCCATTTTCAGATTTTGCACACCTTTTGATAATAAGTTATACACCATCCAAAAATGTCCATTACATATCCTGTTAACACCAACTGGTCAGTATTTGTCACTCCTTGGAATTTGCTTCTGTCAGCCAGGAATTTCCTGTGCTGCAGCAGTTTTACGACCTTTCACACCTTTAATGCCCTGGGTTGGTGGATGGTCATTGTTCCTTTGCTCTCTGTAGACCAGATTCTGTTCAAACCTTGTAATTACCACATCCCTGTGAGTTTCTGCTCAGGAAAGGCCTTTCTTCTGTGAGAAAAACCTGCTATTCCAGTTTTGCAGCTTCAGCCAAACTAATTAACTTTTAAACTTAGCAAAAACCCACATCTGTTGCATCACATACAAATACATTTCTTTCTTGGGCTTAAATCTGTGGAATCAAAACACAACTAAAATCTGTATTCCTTTTTGCAACAATCCTGTTTATGTTGCTACTTCAGCAGACTTTTGAGTTTTAGGTCATTTTAAAGCTGCCTTAGTAACTCTGACAGCTGTCATTCAAGCAGCCCCGGGTACTGTAAACAGATGTTGGCATAGAGGCTGTCAGTTTTCAGACTTTGTATGTTTCACAATGTTCCATTTAATACATAGATTTTAGCACCAGGCAAGATTGTGAATGTTGAAAAGTGTTGTGTTATAGGCATTTTGGAGATTTTAGCAACAAAGCAAATGACATTTGTAGGCCCATTTTGGGGATTCATTCACAAAGTGCTGCTTTTATCTCTGCACTCTGCTGGTCATGGTGCCCACTGGCACATTTCTGCAGGGTGTGCCTTCTACTACTGCACATGCACCATCGGAGGCAGGTAGTGCATCCCTCTTTTTGTTTACTGAAGCACACGTTTTTTTTGTAGGTTGCTGTAGGTTTTTGGCACGCTTAAGGGTTTTGCCCCATTGTTGCTGTTTCTTTCCGCATAACTGTCAGGGTGATGCCGCATAGCAAAGCAGAGTGGGTTAATACATCCCACACAAGTAAGCTGTGGAGGACGATTTTTCAACGTTTTTTCAACTTCTTTTTTTATAAGAGAGACATATCTAGAAGTAGTCCACTCTCAGATTTGGACAATGAGAGTTTATACAAGAACACAGGCAACTACATGGTAGCCCCTGAAGAATGTTCCATAATGGTTTAGGAACAGAACCATGTCATGCATAGAACCTGCAAGCAATTAGCCTATTCAGGGTTCAAGTTGTGTTTTGCATAGCTCTGTTTTTTATACAAATCTGTTTTTCATTGTTTCTATTCATTACATTGTGTTGGTGTCCGTGATATTAATTAGCTAGTGGTGCATTGATTACAATTCAACTGCTCATTATTGTCACTTGGTGATGGGTCATTTGGTGTTGAAACAATACATGTTTTTTGTATTGTGTATCCATTGGTAGGAGTTTTTTCTTCTATAGTTGTTCTGCATTGTGAGAGGATATTTCTGTTTTGAGGTTTATGCAATATACCTCTTTCATTGTGTATATATTACCCAGCCATGGTAGTGGCTGTGTAGTTATGGCTAAGTTGCTAATCCCATAGAAAGAGCACTTTTTGGGTGGCTTATAACTTTGTTCTCCCTGGACGAATCCTCACCAAACTTTGCAAAAAAAGTATATGGCCCTCTCTGAATTTTTTTGCAAAGTTTGGTGAGGTTTGATCCAGGGGGGGAATGGACTGAATGGGGAAAAAACTTTGCGCACACCTACAACCCAAACCGCTGGACGGATTTTCCCCAAATTTGCGGCAGGAGCAGCGACTTGGTCCCGAAAGCGTGCTTTTGTAAATTTGGTGAAAATCTGTCCAGTAGTTTTTTTTAAAAACAATCAAAAAGTAGGTCTAAAAAAATGTGTGATATCTATGTCCGCTCCGCACCGATTGGCTAATTGGCTCACGTCATGTCAATGGGCATGTGATGCATTTGCTGATTGGATGTTGAAGAGCGTGAAGTGCGTCAGATTGTTCCGATGCGCCCGCCATCTTGTATCCGCCGACAGCGCAGCGGCGAACAGAGTCGAAATGCAGTTTTGGGGAGTGTTTTGGTGTGCAGGAGTGCTTGGGGAGGTTTGGGGAGTAAGAGATGGGTCAAATACTGTATTTGTTTAGGTGGCAGGTGCTACTGATGTATTCGCCATGTCCACACTGTCCGGGATGTTTGTAATTAGTGGAAATGCGGGGTGTCCTAAGGACAGTATTCCCGTCTGTGCTGTCCGCAGGCAAGTTGAAACTGTCTAAGGACACACGCGGTGTCAGCGGACCTACAAATTGACCATATGCCGCAGTTGTACTGTTTGATTCTATGGGTGTGATATGCTGCGGTGGTTGTGGCCAGGGCATAGAGTCTTGGGTGCATGGCCGCATGCCGTATGCACCCAAGACTCTAGGCCCTGGCCACAACCACCACAGCATATCACACCCATAGATCACACCCATAGAATTGAATATCTATCAAATATTTGCAAATCTACATTTTGTGTACTTTTTGATTTGTATAGTTTGTATGTGAATTTTTGGCTACGTCATGTCATTAAGATTGTAGAGTTTGGTAACAAGCACTGTAGTATATTCTAATAGAACACATAAATACTGCTGCATAACAGAACCATTGAAGCAAACATCTAACCATACACCACAATACAAAATGTCAATGGTTCTGTTATGCAGCAGTATTTATGCGTTGTATTAGAATATATTTACTGTTTGATTTTTTGAGATTGGATATATTTTTTCATGAGTTGGGTAACTGGAGCACATATTCTTTTTCAATTTCTGTGATAAAAGAAAAGAGCATGTTAGTGTATGTATTTTATAAGGACTTATTACATTGCATAATAGACATTTCAGCTTTTTTTCGACTCCCATATTTAGTAGTTTACAAACCAGTGTACTCTTCCATTTGCTCAGTTTCTGTGTTTGTTTTTCAAATCATTGGGTCTGTGGGAAAAAGAAATCCATGTTGGATTAAAAAAAAAACTTTTTTTGTTATGCTACAGTCTATTTGTTTGTTTGTTTTCAGTGTTCACTTGTTGTTTCTGGCTAATGTTCTATCTGTTGGATTGTTGCAGATTTATGAAGCTGTTAGATACCTGTTGGCATATTCTGTCTATTTTTTGTTATAATTCAGTGGTATTGATTTATCTGTTTGGTTGTTGCAAAATCTTGGGGCAGTTAAATACTTGTTGGTTGTATTCTAACTGTTTATTTCTTGTTATAATTTAGAGCCATTCATGTATCTGTTCGGTTGTTATAGAATCTTGGGGCAGTTAGATACCTGCTGGCGTATTCTAACAGTTTATAGTCTTTTAATTGAAGTTTTGTTAATGTTTAAGTATAGATTAGTTATAAAAGTTTGGTTTTAAGAAGATTAAATAAGCATTTGTAAGATTTGCTGGTAATCTCTGCTTTAGTGCAGTGGTACTATCATTACATTCAAACCATCCGCATTTCTTTTTTATATATGCAGTGTAGTGACCTGCATTGGTTGTGGCTCCTGCATGGCCGATTATACCTATTGTTCTGAAGGTTTTCTTACCAAGTGATACTTGACCATGTGTGAATCCAGTCAGCTTGCATTTGTTTTTGGTACAATTTGCATTGTAACGTAGAAGCATTGGTATTATTTTGTACAAGTTGCTGAAATGGAACGGATTCACAATTAGGTATGATACATACACAAAGCGCTCATTAGGGATTTGTTCCTGTGCCACATTGTTGCAGAGAGCACATGTATGTTTCCACATGTATGAAATCTGGAAGATTTCATTTATAGGTATGTTTTTGTTTTCCAGTACTTGCAGTAAGTACATTAGAAATTCTTGGGGATCTTCCTGTGAGTTTATAGTGAATTTCAACATTCCAGCACAGTAGTCCAATTCTTGTCTTATTCCATGAACACTATACATGTTTCACAATTGTTTGTTACATTTCTATGAAGGACTAACATTTGCAAACACAATTGGTCTGTACTGTGTAAGTAAATGTTGTCAACAATTGGTGGCAATTGAAATAGAATATTCATTGCTACATTTGCATAGCAACTTACACCGTTTATATTTGAAAATTTGAATGGACCAGATAGTTCTGTGTCCAAGTCATTTTTTCAGAGTGTGTGTTGTTTCTTTGAAGAAGCACCTGAGTTACTTTGAGTAATAGGTTCTCCTTTGGTTGTGGTAATTGATGAAGTATTAGCTTCTTTTACTCTCTTTGGAGGATTTACAGTGAGAACCTGTTGCATTTCTGTTTGAATTAGTTTTCTTTTACAATGGTTTCCTTTTTGTGGAACAGGATATGTTTTTAGTTGGGGGTGTATAGTGAACGTAGTCTATTGTATTCTAAAATGCAAGGAATATAGGCGTTTACTTTACTTGCATCAAAGTAGATTAGAAATAGACCATCAAGTGTACGTAAGCGTGATAGTGCTACGTAGCTCACGCCTTCTTTAAAGACTGTGTTACCAATATCTATCAATGCTTTGTCTCGGGTAAGACCTTGTGATTTGTGAATGGTGACTGCATATGCTAGAGGGAGAGAAAATTGTTCTCTACGTACATACATATCTTGGAAGAGAAGGAATCGAGCTGTTGAGCGCCCTATCCTTTTTACTTCTGAAAGTTTGTCAAAGAAAATATTGGCAAACTGAATGTTGTTGTCACGTGGGTATGTTTGAAAGCCAACAACTGTACCCACTGCTCCATTAACTAGTCCTTTTAATTTTAACATTTTCTCCAAACCAGCTGTGTGGAGATAGAATTTTCTAAGGTATTTAGTCTTGCAGTGGCTTGTTGACACATGGGTAGTGTCATACCATGTACATCCAGTTTGTCTGTGGAGCAAATTTCAATTATTGGTTGCATTTCTTTTTTCAACATTGTTTCATTGAATTTGGAACAGCTTGCAAGAGTTGGCATTAATGACATACAATTGACATTTTTGTGTGCTAATTGTTCCATAACATCAGTAGCACATGAGTTATGACCATAAAGTGCATGGATGTGCCGGGATTTTAATATTGGTTGTGCTTCTTGAGATAGTACACCAACTCTAATACTTTTTAAAATGTTGGCGTAAGTGAGGTCTGCAGATTGGCGCATGTTTTCTTTTAATTCTCTGTATTGGAAATGTTGCCAAAGGTTGACATTTCCTATGCTGCCAACAGTTTTACGGCAGAGTTTGTGTCCTAAGGTTTTAAAAATAGGTTCACCTTTCACTGTTGTCAATTGAAGAAGATCTCCGAAAACAATAATGTGTTTTCCTCCAAAGATCTCTTCGTAGTTTGTTTTAAGTACTTATTGCAATCTGAGGTGAATCAAAGCCAACATTAGGTTGGAGACCATGCTCACTTCATCTATTAGTAGCATTTGCATTTGTTTTAACACTCTGTGTAGTTCCATTGCAGCTTCTGTAGAAAGTTTGTAATATTCTAATTTGTTTTGGTGTTCGACTTGAAGGAGTAATAATCGGTGTAAAGTGACACCGCCTATGTTGTAGGCAGTTAAACCAGTGGGGGCAGTTACAACAACTGACAGTTTGTTGTTTGTCAATTGTTGAAGGAACTTGCTGATGATTTTGATTAAGAATGTTTTGCCTGAACCAGCTTTACCACTGACGTGTAGTAGTATAGGTTTGTAATTTTGGCAGGTGCATTCTTTATTTTCATGTTGTACACCATGTGCAGTTTATTTTGTTACTTCTTGAACAATGGTACGCTACTCTTTGTTCAGTTTTGATTGTAGTACAGTTAAGTCGTCTGTATCTTCTTCATAGTGACACATCATGTTCTCTACTTCTGCCATAGCTAATTCTTCCTCATTTGCTATTAGTGGCTGTCCCAGTGGATCTTGACTTCCTATTACAGAAGGTTGACTACTGTCAAGAGTGTCCTTATCTAGTTGGGCCTGGAGTTCTTCTTTGTGTTGCTGTTCATTGTGCAACATTGTTTTGTACTGCGTAAAGTTTACATCAGTGATAGTGCTTTCATTTGCTTTGAAAGCGTCTTATAGGAGTCATAGTTTTCTAGTATCTCTTCTTCTTATCTCCATGGTTTAAAAAGTTGTAGCAGGGACATGTAATATAGTTCTTTTTGTTGAGGATTTTTTAATGACAATTTGATATGATTAATTAAGCTTTGTTTGGTAAGTTTCACTAAGCTGCCTTCACAATCTATCACTCTATATCTACCTTATTTTTCATCGGGTTTTATATTATTTTTGTATGTGAAGTTTGGACTATGTGGTATAGATACATGGTTTCCAAAGTGGTACCCCTGTTCGGGTAGTATGTGTCTAGTAAATTGTTTTTCAAAATGTCTTGGCTGTTGGGATCATTTTTGGCTATTGTTTCTATTTTGTCGTATAATTTGAGAACTCTTTTTCTAGATTTAGCAGGACTAAGACTTAGCCATACTATATTTTCAGATTTTCCATACAAAACAGTACCAGTTAAACAATCTGCAGCTTCATAGGAGCCACATTCTCTATGAGAGAGCATTTTTATGCCTAAACTATATAGTTTCTGAGATAGTGTTTTGTCCGATGATAGGTCATTCCAGAAGCCTTGAAGCTCTGTTTTTTCAACTTTTGTGAAGTAGGCTGTAACATATCGTGCAACTGCAGTGGAATTGTCTGCAATGTATTGCACATCTATGTTTACATTCCATAAGAGGGCAATGATTGCATTGTAATCATTGCTATATATTGATTCCTCTCTTCTTTTTATGTAATACGTGTTCTTAGGTGATTTACCTTTAACACTATGGGCCTCATTAGGACCCTGGCGTTAAGGGGTTAATGGTGCCGTAAAAGGTGTCGGCGCCGTTAAACCCTTAACGCCTTACTACGAGGTCCCTTTACGGGACCCGACCTTAACGGCTGGTCTAGACCAGCTGTTAAAGTAGGGGCCCAAAAGGGACTCTCTAGGTAAGTACAGTACCGCAATTTGCGGTACCGTACTTACCGCCTTCCCCATTCCCATTATGCCCTATGGGGTAAAAATGGGAATGGGTAAGGGCCATGGTGGCATGGGGAATTACCGCCCCGGCAACCTTGGAATGGGGTGGTAATTCCCCATTCCGCCATGGCGGACTCCGGCATTGACCATGGTGCTCCGCCTGAGTCCTAATGAGGGCCTATGTCTAACTGAAGCCATGAAGTTGTTCACTTCACCTGTTTCTTGAACTGGTCTAGGGAAATCAAAGCGACATTTGGTGTACTATTTCCCTTTGTTTTTGTATTTACAACAACAATATTTGCCACATTTGTGACTTTTAAATTGTACAATTTGTGCATGAAGATCACTATTTGTTGCTTCCGATGGAATTTCACAAATGACATAGTTTTTGATAAACTGTAAAACAGTGGCATCACTGTCTTGACCAAATTTAGGAGCATATTTAATCCATAAAAGCATGTGGATATGTGGTGCTCCTCTGTCTTGGTATTCTTTTCTCCAAAAGAAGTGTTGCACTTCTCTGAGGGGAGGAACAGTTTTATTACAAATAAAGTGTAGCATAGCAATGAAACAATGATGGAAATATCTTGAAAGATTAACAGGATCTAGCGAGCAAAGTTCTCTTGGTGTTAATATATATATGTTTGTTTTTTTTGTTTGATATGCGTAGGAAATCATGTAAATCTTCCCATGCATATTCTGCACAACTTAATGTAACAAACCAAGTGGGTGGGCGAAGGTTTCTTATCATACAACGTACATCTCTGTGACGTCGGAAATAGTACTCTTTCGTACCACGCATATTTGCTAACAGATTTGTAATGCTGATTTTAAAACTTCATCCTTTTCTTGCACTTTTTGTATTAATTGCACAGCTGACATATTTTTGAAAGTGGGTTCCTGATTTCAATATGTGTGCAACTCCGTAACATAGAGTTGCTAGTTCACTTTCAAAGAGTATTCAGAATACATTCTTAACGAGCGGTATTTGGATGCTGTTATCTGAGTGGGTCTATCATCGTACCTTCCTCCTTTGCCAGTAGGAAAGAGTAGAGGAAAAGCATGTGCTTCTATACTTTTTTCCCATATGCTGATTGGTGAGCCTTTGGTTTGTTGCATTTGGTACGTTTCTAGTGCATCATCTATGGTGTCATTAGAGTGTAATGGATGAATCGTATAATGGTCTAAAATATTGGATACTGTAGCAGGATATAGAAGTTGAAATTGACCAGTTTCTGGTGACTCTTGAATTATTTCAGTTGTTTTCTTCAATATTTATTTATTTGTAGTATTCATTTGTCATGACCACTGCCCCCAAGGTGTCAGACCTAGCCCAACATCCTTGGAAGCAGGGTCATGACCCTCATTCCAGGCACCAGCCGGCCCCCGTAGGGGCCTTTTGGACCCTGTCCTGGCGCCAGTGGCGCCAGGCTCATGCTCATAAAGGGACCCAGTCCCGGCACTGGAAGCGCCGGGCTCATATAAAAGGGATTGGTGCTTGGGTGGACTTACCTGCTGCAGACCATGCTGCCTTCCTACCTGCAGGATGAACTCTTCATCCAATCCTGCTGGGACTACTTTAACTGCTGGGTGGGGCCAGCACCACTCCCAAGAACCACATACTGGAACTCTTTTCTTACCTCTGGAGGCTGTGGAAGAAGACGCCTAAGCACTACTGAAGGCTATTTAAACCACACCCGATTGGTTTCACGTGCTTCGCGTTATTCTGCAATAGCAGCAGGACGCTCACCGTGTCGGCTCCAGCTGATCTTCTTCTTCTGCACCTGAAAACAGGACAATCTTCAACTTACCTTCCTGAAATCCAGCTCCAGCCTTCCGTGACATCTGAAAAGGAAAACGAGAACATTAGAGTAGCACGAGAAAATACCAGAGCTGCTCTTACCACCCGTCGGCGCCTTCCAAGGCCTCGTGCCGCGATTCTTCGTTCTCCAGCCATCTGTAACAACAAAGAATACAGGTTAGCGATAACTCCATGATATCTGCTTACCTGTGCCACGGTCTCCGCGAGCTCCGTTCTGCGCCATTTGTCCGCACCTGTAAAATACAAGAAGGACATTATTAGAGCTCAGGACTCCATTTCTACTCACGTGCCTCAAGTGGTCCTCCGGCACGATCCTTCGGCATCAGTCTTCATCGCCGGTTGCACCGCGACCTGAAAGAAAAGGGGAAAAAGACATTTAAAAGTGCATTTAACTTCAGATGAAGCTTTTGCTTGCCTGCAAAAAACTCCGGACTTTTCTACTTACCGGATCAACATACCGGACCTGCAAAGAGGCAAGATTCTGAAAGGACAATAAAAGACTCAAATAAGGCACTTACCGTTCGTGCAGCTAACGACGGTCTTGCCTTCTGGACTCTACCTCCGCAATAAAAGGCTGAAATATCGTCCAGTGAAGTAACTGGCTACAGCGCCCCTGCACAGACGCAGGATGGAGAGCGCCGCATTTATTTACCTAAGGTGAGCACGTGCGGCCTAGGGGAGTCGTAGGAGTGTCAGGAAGGGGAAAGGGCCGAAACCCCATCAGGCAGACGTTAACCCCTGTTTCTTCTCTGCCCGCAGACATCTCACTCTCCAGATTAAGATCACAGTAAGATGGGGGCCCTTCCAGGGTGGTGCCAAAGACCTGCGAGTGACTCTGGAAGGTTCGGAGAACGCCCAGACCAGACCCGCGCCTCCGAGGGATTCAGGTGAGCGTTACAGAACGCGAAGCCTACCACAAATATCCCACCCAGGCGCAATGGAAACCTCTGATACTGACCAATTGGCCCAGTTGCTTGGGGAGCTGAGGGCCGAGGTACATGCATCTCGTCAAGAAACAAATGCCTTACGAAGGGAATTGATCGTTTCCAAAGAGCGAGCGGACGACCTGGCCAGGCAATTGCTACAAATTCAAGCTGGGCAAGCACCTTTGCCTACCTCGGGAGGGAATTATCCACATACAACCTCAAGCAATCCGGTGCAGATTAATCTGCCAGGGAACGTGCCCCTGGCTCCACCAGAACGTTTCTCAGGTGATCCTAGACGCTACGCAGTATTCATCAACCAATGGCGCTTGCACTTTTTGTGTAGATCCGCTGCATTCCCAACTGACCAAGCTAAAGTAGCGTTCGTACTTTCTTATCTTAGTGGCAATGCGGCTGATTGGTCCATTCCTTTAGTGACACAGGATGATCCGATCCTCCAAAACTTCCAAGACTTTCAGGCCAGTATGGAAAAGTTGTTCGCACGGCATTCACAAGGGCAGGCCTTGGACAATGAACTCCTATCGCTAAGACAAGGTAACCATGATCTCCTGGCGTACATAGCATCTTTTAACAGACTGGTGGTTGAAACCAGATGGCCTGAAGACAAGAGGATCACGCTTTTCCACAGGGGGCTACGTGGAGAACTTAAAGATGTCTTAGCACAGGTGGTGAATCCTCCGCAAGAGTGCTCCGATTATATCGACTTAGTAGTTAGTTAGTTAGTTAGTTAATTAGAGTATCAACTACAGAATAGAAAGGCCGATCGCTCCAGATTTGAAACCAGGGCGTTCTCAAAGACTCAAAACCCTGCTAAAGGAAATGATTCCGTGGAACCCATGCAGATAGGCATTGTGAAAGGACCTTTAACTCAAAAGGAACTAGAAAGGCGAAGACAGTTACAGCTATGCCTCTACTGTGGGAAGTCTGGACACTTCCTTCGAGATTGTTCAGTGAAACCGGTCAAGAAAGCCATGGGAGCTTCTGAAAAGGATGCAAAACAACAAGAATCGGGAAACGACCTCGCACGGCAAGCGTAGAGGTCCGCTTGCCGAGCGTAAAAACCAGTTCCTTGACCTCGCATTTCGTACTGCCCATGGTCCTCATAAGCCCCGACCAACCAGATCGTATGCATGCTATTAAGGCATTCATTGATAGCGGATCAATCGGTAACTACGTGGATCAAGATATGGCAGCTAGGATGAATCTTCCTTTGTGTCCTAAATTGGTAAAAGATGTAATCACTACAGTGGATGGTACAGAAATAGTTTCCGGACCAGTCTCTCACACCACCGTGGAAGTGACCCTGCTCTGCCAGGATGGACATCGGGAAGGAATCGTGTTTGATGTAATCAAGGCCCCGCAGTTTCAAGTAATTCCAGGAGTTCCTTGGTTGGAAAAACACAATCCTCAGATCGACTGGCGAGCCAAGGTAATCCGGTTTCCAGAGTGCGCCCAAACCTGTTATTCTCGGCCCGACATCAGGCTGGCAGCCATCGCTTCCGAGAACCTCCAATTGCCTCCTGAATATCAAGAGTTTAGTGATGTCTTCCAGAAAGATCAGGCCAACACCTTGCCTCCGCACAGGTCATACGACTGCCAGATAGACCTGATACCCGGATCCACTCCACCGTGCAGTAGAATATATGCTCTTACTGAGCCAGAAAATCTTCACCTCAGACAATACTTGGACCAGTACCTGGCTAACGGATTTATTTGTCCCTCAAAGTCTCCAGCGTCTTCAGCTTTGTTCTTCGTCCCGAAAAAGGAAGGTGACCTGAGAACGTGTATAGATTATCGCGCCCTGAACCAGATTACAGTCAAAAACAGGTACCCGCTGCGTCTGATTCCCGAACTATTGGAACAAGTAAAGGGCGCCTGCATTTACACAAAACTAGATCTCAGAGGAGCCTACTACTTGGTACGAATCAGGGAGGGGGACGAATGGAAGACGGCCTTTCGCACAAAATACGGATTATTCGAGTATCAAGTAATGCCTTTTGGACTATGTAATGCACCGGCCGCCTTCCAGTTCTTTATGAATGACGTTCTCCGAGAGCTTATTGATGTTTGTGTAGTCGTCTACATTGATGACATCTTGGTATACTCCTCCTCAGAAGCTGAACACCGACGACATGTCACCGCAGTATTGCAGAGGCTTTGCCACCATCGTTTATTTGCTAAATTGGAAAATTGTACCTTTCATGTAAAGGAAGTCGAATTTTTGGGGTTCATTTTATCACCCAACGGTGTTCACATGGACACAAGAAAAGTGGATACTATCACCAAATGGCCGTCTCCGACTTCGGTAAAAGAAGTACAGAGCATGTTGGGCTTCGCTAATTTTTACCGAAGGTTTATCCCCGAATTCTCTCGAATAGTCCAACCTATCACGGCTCTCCTAAAAAAGAACAAAAAATTCGAGTGGACTCCAGAGGCCGAACAAGCCTTCCAAGATTTGAAAGCCAAATTTATTTCTGCTCCAGTCCTGAAACATCCTCGTCCAGACCTTCCTTATATCGTCGAGACCGATGCATCTAGCCTTGCAATGGGGGCAGTTTTGTCACAAAGAGATCCTGAAACACACCAATTACACCCTGTGGCGTTTTGGTCCCGCAAATTTTCGGCCCCGGAAATCAATTACACAATCACGGACAAGGAACTTCTGGAAATCAAGTCCGCCTTTAAGGCCTGGCGGCATTATCTCCTAGGAGCCCGGCACACTGTCACTGTAATTACTGATCATCGTAATCTCCAATATTTGAAGTCAGCCAAGGCCCAATCTTCAAGACAACTCCGTTGGGCTTTATTTTTCGCGGAATATGATTTTGTGATAACGTTTCGGCCGGGCGTCAAAAACGGAAAAGCGGATGCCCTTTCACGAATAGGTGTTAACGAACTCGCAGCTAATCCAGAACCAGTACCCATAATCCCCGAACAAAAGATTTTGGGAGTCATCAACACAATGGGCCTCATTACACGGTAGGCGGTGGACCAAGGTGCTATTAGCACCTTGGTCCATGCCGGTAAAATACCGGCACCGCCTTGGCGGAAAGGGGATTTACCGCCCCATTCCAAGGTTGGAGGGGCGGTAAATCCCCTTTCCGCCATTGCCCTTCCCCATTCCCATTTCTGCCCCATAGGGCTCTATGGAAATGGGGAAGGCGCTAATTACGGCACCGCAATTTTGCGGTGCCGTAATTAGCTCCGAGGTCCCTTAGCGGGTTGGATATTAACGCCTGCAAGAAGCAGGCGTTAATTCCTCCAACCCGCAAAGGGACCTCGTAGTACGGCGGTAAGGGTTAACGGTCACCGTTGCCATTAACGGTGACCGTTAACCCTTACCGCCGTCCGTGTAATGAGGCCCAATGTCTCTTGACGACATAAAAAAGAAAATCAAGCAAGTAATAACTCCCGAAGATTCCTTGACTTGGCTGCAGAAAGGAAAGGATTTTACGATAGAACAAGATCTATTATACTTCCAAGGCAGACTTTATTTACCGTGTGATGACTTACAGAAACAGGTCATCACCTGCTATCATGATTCCTTAATAGAGGGACATCCGGGTGTAGCCAAAACCTCCGAAAAAATTAAAAGACATTTCTGGTGGCCGTCCTGGAGAAAGGATATCAAAGACTTTGTGGCCTCATGCGGCATTTGTGCACAAAACAAGAGCCAGAGAGAAAAACCAGCCGGGCTACTGCATCCGATAGACATTCCACCGTGCCCTTGGCACACCCTCTCAATGGATTTTATCACGGATTTACCCCCTTGTTCCGGATATAATACAATTCTAGTAATTGTCGATCTTTTTTCAAAGATGGCTCATTTTGTTCCACTGAAAGGATTACCCACAGCTTCCATTCTAGCCCGAGAATTCCTTGAAAACATCGTTCGCTTGCACGGGTTCCCTTCAGTCCTAATCTCTGATCGAGGGAGCCAATTCATTTCCCATTTCTGGAGGAGTTGTTGTCGTCTTGCACAAATTGACGTGCGACTCTCTACCAGCCACCACCCTCAAACTGACGGACAGACTGAGAGGACTAACCAAACTCTGGAACAGTATCTTCGTTGCATGTTACAACAATCAGAGGGTACTTGGAGGGACATTCTTTGGATTGCTGAATATGCGTACAACAACTCAATACATACCGGAACAGGTAAAACCCCTTTCTTCCTGTTGTATGGGGTTCATCCTCGGACCTCTAATTTAGATCCGCCTCAAGATCTAGGAACACCCGCTGTGGACCATCTTCATGCGACCATAACTCAAACATTTAAGGAAGCCATCGCACACCTTCAACGAGCCAAAGAATCTTATAAGAAAGGTGCTGATCAACATCGGAAAGAGGCCCCTCAGTACCAAGTAGGAGACCAAGTCTGGCTGTCTACTAAACATCTATCTCTAAAAGGACCACGTACCTTTAACCCAAAGTACTTAGGACCCTACGCGATCACGGCTGTGATAAATCCTGTGGCAGTTAAATTAGAATTGCCCACTCGGATGAAAATACACCCTGTGTTCCATGTTTCACTCCTGAAACCTATGCAACCCGGAACCCGTCTGACTAAACCTCCAGAGCCAATCCAAGTAGACGGAGAAACCGAATACGAGGTTCAGAACATCTTGGATTCTAAATTTTTCAAGTCAAAACTGTATTACCTGATTGATTGGAAAGGGTATGGCCCCCAGGAGAGATCTTGGGAACCTTCAGAAAATGTCCATGCTCCTCGTCTAATCAGAAAATTTCATCGGACCTTCCCCAACAAACCAAAGCCTCCGGGGAAGACCAATTTGGGAGGGGCCTTGAGGGGGGGTGCTGTCATGACCACTGCCCCCAAGGTGTCAGACCTAGCCCAACATCTTTGGAAGCAGGGTCATGACCCTCATTCCAGGCACCAGCCGGCCCCCGTAGGGGCCTTTTGGACCTTGTCCTGGCGCCAGTGGCGCCAGGCTCATGCTCATAAAGGGACCCAGTCCCGGCACTGGAAGCGCCGGGCTCATATAAAAGCGATTGGTGCTTGGGTGGACTTACCTGCTGCAGACCATGCTGCCTTCCTACCTGCAGGATGAACTCTTCATCCAATCCTGCTGGGACTACTTTAACTGCTGGGTGGGGCCAGCACCACTCCCAAGAACCACATACTGGAACTCTTTTCTTACCTCTGGAGGCTGTGGAAGAAGACGCCTAAGCACTACTGAAGGCTATTTAAACCACACCCGATTGGTTTCACGTGCTTCGCGTTATTCTGCAATAGCAGCAGGACGCTCACCGTGTCGGCTCCAGCTGATCTTCTTCTTCTGCACCTGAAAACAGGACAATCTTCAACTTACCTTCCTGAAATCCAGCTCCAGCCTTCCGTGACATCTGAAAAGGAAAACGAGAACATTAGAGTAGCACGAGAAAATACCAGAGCTGCTCTTACCACCCGTCGGCGCCTTCCAAGGCCTCGTGCCGCGATTCTTCGTTCTCCAGCCATCTGCAACAAAAAAGAATACAGGTTAGCGATAACTCCATGATATCTGCTTACCTGTGCCACGGTCTCCGCGAGCTCCGTTCTGCGCCATTTGTCCGCGCCTGTAAAATACAAGAAGGACATTATTAGAGCTCAGGACTCCATTTCTACTCACGTGCCTCAAGTGGTCCTCCGGCACGATCCTTCGGCATCAGTCTTCATCGCCGGTTGCACCGCGACCTGAAAGAAAAGGGGAAAAAGACATTTAAAAGTGCATTTAACTTCAGATGAACCTTTTGCTTGCCTGCAAAAAACTCCGGACTTTTCCACTTACCGGATCAACATACCGGACCTGCAAAGAGGCAAGATTCTGAAAGGACAATAAAAGACTCAAATAAGGCACTTACCGTTCGTGCAGCTAACGACGGTCTTGCCTTCTGGACTCTACCTCCGCAATAAAAGGCTGAACTATCGTCCAGTGAAGTAACTGGCTACAGCGCCCCTGCACAGACGCAGGATGGAGAGCGCTGCATTTATTTACCTAAGGTGAGCACGTGCGGCCTAGGGGAGTCGTAGGAGTGTCAAGAAGGGGAAAGGGCCGAAACCCCGTCAGGCAGACGTTAACCCCTGTTTCTTCTCTGCCCGCAGACATCTCACTCTCCAGATTAAGATCACAGTAAGGAGGGGGCCCTTCCAGGGTGGTGCCAAAGACCTGCAAGTGACTCTGGAAGGTTCGGAGAACGCCCAGACCAGACCCGCGCCTCCGAGGGATTCAGCTGAGCGTTACATCATTATTGTCTTTTACATATTGCAAGGCTTGTCTAACTTTATGTAAGTCTAAGAGTTGTTTCCAATTTTTTTTGTCTTTTGTTGGTACACCATTTTCTAAGACAATTAAAGATTGCTCTATTGGCGTTGCGCTCCCAGAGTGTGCACATTTTCTTTCAGATCTAATGGTAAATAAACTACTTTGCCACAAATGTCTTTCACAAATTCAGAGGGAGGTAATTTTGCTGTTTTTGGTTAAAGACGTATCATTGCTTGAAAGAGGTGCCCTGTTTGAATTATGATGCTCTCATATAAATTGAGTTGTTGCAGGGGTTTTGGTAGTGGGACTAATTCCAAGTTATTTGTGATAGCACATGAAGGAGTTTGGTTGTTGTCAAGTTTTGTAGTGCAGTAACTGCAAAGTATTAAGGGGTCAGTTATTTCATATTTATTTTCTGCTATAAGGTAGAGAGCTAATTCAAACCATTTGGAATCTTCATCGTCTTCTATTTTGTATGTTTCATCTATAATTTTTGTGTTACTTTTATAAAAAGTTCTGCGGCAACACACACACACATGGTTTGGTACTTCAGTGGATGTACTTTTAAATGTTAGTATTTCATTTTTATATGTGTGTAGTAGAAGGTTGCCAGGTGCAGAATTGTTGCTAGTCTGTTGTAAAGCTATTGCATTTTGTAAGTGGCTTTCACTTCCAAAATATTTTCTCTGGATATGGTCGATTTCTTCGAGTTGGTCTTTGGGTGTACCATGTAGAACAGTGTTATTTAAATTGGCTAGTGCTAAAGCAGGACATTTAGCATAGTACAGTTTATAGACTAGAGTTCTTATAGTTGAATGATGTGTTGATATCATTTTGATATGATGGAAGGTGCTTTTGCAAATAGGTCCTGAAATGCAGGCTAATGAATGTCCTTGTAGTCCAGTGTATTTGCGCACTGGACAGGTATCCATATTTTGCAGCACTTTCATTTTGATTTTGTCTTTGCCTTTCACATACTAATTGAGGAACTGGCATAAAGATTTGAAAGATTTTTTGTGAATGTTACACATTGACGTGCATGGCCATTTGTACACTGGACGTTCTGGTTCAGTCGAATGGAGAGGTAATTCTGAGTATGTAAAATATGGTTCTGTGCTTGTGGTGTGACTTGATTCACCTCCACAGATATTTAAGAAGTTATTTTTGTTATTTTTGTTGACATTCCGTTTATTGAGAAGTTTTTTTTTGTACCTTACTAGTAATTTACTAGTTAGTTTTGTTAGTGCTTTCATTCTGTTTAACACTAAAATGAATAACTTTCTTTTGTGAAGGATGGCGCTGTCTATCAAAGCTTCTAAGATCAATTTTGTATGGTAGGTTTGAATGGTTGTGCATGATTTGTCACCTGTTTTTATAAGATTCTGAAGGACTCTGTGGCGGAACATTTTTGCTAAAATACTTTTTTTGGTATGGTTACTTGCTGGTATATCAAGATTTGTAGGAGCAGTTTTAGCAGTAGTGGTACCCGAATTCTTGTTAATCATTTTCTGTTTCGTTTTACATTTTGATAGAGGAGGCAAAGTTTCTGTACTGGAAGCTTGTTTTATTTCGCTAAAAGACTGTATTGGCTGTTTTGTTTGAACTTTTTGTACAAACTCTGATAGAGCTGGATGCTTATTTTGGACACTTTTATTTTCATTTGCTCTATTTCTGCATTGCTTTCTACGGACTTGCTTTTTGGTAGGCATTCATTGGGGTCTGTTGAAAAAAAAAAGAAGGTATGGATTGGGCCGCTCTGCAATGTATGTGTGCTGTGTGCATGAGTGTGTGAGTATGATGGGAAAGATGTATGTAGTGGTGTGTGATTGTGCATTGGACAGCTACAATTAGTTGGGATGGCTATTCTTTTATTTGGGTGTTACTAAACTGCGGTTCAGATGAGAGTAGAAAGTGAGCTAGTGGTGAGGAGAAGCATTAATAGTAAACCTGATGGTATAAAATTAAAACACTTCTTTGTTTTGTAGTACTAACATTCTAAGGGAAGAGTATGTTATTTGTGTTCCAGAAAAACTGGGATTTGTGTGCCATTCTGCCTGCTAATCCCTGTTTAATAAATGGGGATTTGTGGACAGAATGGTTCAGAAATCTTTTTTTTGGTGCGCAAATTACATGAATGAACCACACAGTGTGTTTGAGGAACAGTAAGAATATTAAGGTAGTATTGTACTTACTCTTTTTTTTTGGGGAATGAGCAGGTTTCTTCGGATATGTTGTTTGTAGTTCAGATGCTGCTGATTTTCACGAGAGTGGTCTTCAATGCAATTATAAAAGAAAGAAGTTAGTAATTTTGTGTGTTTATAGCACCGATGTTAATGTAGACGCTGATTTTTATGCTTTTGTGGAAGTATTCTTGTTTGATATCTGAACACAGTGTATGCATGCATTTCATTTGACTATGCGAAGCCTTTATATTTTATTTACAATATCTTAGTTCAACATGCTTTGCAAATTAGTAGAATTTTAAGTGCACGAAATTCACTTGGTTTTTTAAAGCTGTGTTGTAGATAGCAGACAGGTTTGGAAGTGACTGTTGATTATAGTAGATGGGAACAATTTCAATAGGTTCATTTTATAGGTAGACAAGCCAACAATTGGGAGCCCCTGAGAGGGAGATTTCACCACAGCAATCGGGAACATTTATTTTTCCCATAGAATTGCATTGGGATTAGCATTAATTTAGGTGGGAGACAGTAAAAAAAAGTGTGATTTTTCAATGAAAAATCGGGAGTCTCGCGCCTAAATCGGGAGGTTTGGCATGTATGTAAAAGTTATGCGGGAGACAGTAAAAAAATAGTGTGATTTTTCAATGAAAAATTGTGAGTCTTGCGCTTAAATCAGGAGGGTTGGCATGTATGTATAGGCTATGCAGTTTTAGTGGCATTACTCTGTTTATATGGATTTATAAGAGTTGTACATGTACTGGGAATAAAATATGCATACCTGTAGTTTGTATTCATGCATGTGGATATGCATGCAGCGGTAAGTAGAAATCTTGTAGAGTAGTTTTTCTAGTAGGTGCTTTCAAATGATATGAGACTTGTACTCGGAGTGATCAACAGTACATTTGAAGTGCGGAACTCTGATGATGGAGTTAGATGTAGAGATCTTGGATGTGAGTGGTGGATGGTTATGTGACTGCTTAGCTGTATCCAATGAAGGAATGGCACCAAGAGTGATGTGGAAAGGGTAGAAGGGCTGGCTAAGAGTTACGCACTGCGCGGACACCGCGGCTGTCCGCGGATAGGGCGTACCACATCCGTGGTTTTCCAGCAAATCCAGTATGGAAAGGGGAATGTAGGGATCAGCCAATCAGATGTTGACGTTGTGAATTTGTGTAGAAAGAGATTGTGTATAGTGAATATGGCAGAGGTGGAGAAAGTCAGGGTGTTGGTGCTCGGAGATATGTTTGTGCATGGTTTACAGCAGTATGCTGAATGCAGGCATGTGGCAAACAATTTCGATGTTAAAGGAGTGGAGGTGGTTTCGAGTGCTGTGCCTGATTGCAATGTAGGGCAAATTCTACAAGTTTGAGAAGATATGCGCAGGATGAACAGTCCCCATCTGGTAGCTTTGCACTATGGTGCTTTCCATTTAGGCTACGTCAGTGCCCCTACTTTGTTGGCAGATTTGGAACTGTTGGTTCAAGCAGTAATGAACATCCTTCTAAATGCGAAAGTAATTTTTTCTGGATTACTGCCTGGGGCAATATGGGACAATAGTTCTGTTTTTTGTCCTCAGCAAAACATTGCTAGCTGTGCAATCAACCGAGGCATGTGTGCTTTCATGCATAGAGCTGGTATGTTTTTTTTTGTATTAATGAGAATATTGATTCGAGTAATGCTGTTTATTTTGAAAAAGATGGCATTTCCTTATCATTTTTGGAAAATGCCATGCTGTTTTGGAATGTAGGGTTGCTTTGGAGAAGGTTATGTGAAGATTTTAGTAGTTAAGTAAGAAGAAAAAAAAAAAAATACAAAATAACAGGTGTCTGTCAGGCATCTGCAAAAAACCCCCCCAAAAAATGGCTCTTTTCAGAGCCCACCTCAAAGGGGAAATGGGGCACACTATTTAAATTTACATTCACCACGCTCAGATTTTCGATATGTCTGCGGACATGGCGGTAGTCTGCAGACAGTGCCTATTACCTATAGGGATTCTAAGGTGGAGAGGCATGCAAATGAGAATGAGCGGAGCTAGGGATTGGTCAGTAAAGTTTACTGGGTGTGTTGTGTAAGGAGAGATTTTGTCAGAACGTCTTTTTCCAGAGAGAAGAACAGATAACTTTGGCTGTGTGTTTCCGAAAACAGATTACCTGGATTTTGGGAGGATCATGGATACATTGGTTGGAGGTGCATGCAGAACGTTATGGAGTAGCTGCAGATGTTTGATTTCCTCATGTCGAAGTGCACTGGCATGGAGTGCGTGGAATGAAGTGGCTGGACTTGGTACCTCTCTGTGCTAATTTAGAGACAGAGCAACATCCAGACATAATTATAATTCATTGTGGAGGGAATAGTTTAGGACATGTGCCTGGAATTTCATTGCAATTTGCAATGAAAGAAGGACTTGAGAAGGTCATGGACATGTTTCCAAATTCCCAAGTAATTTTTTCTCGTATTGCGCAAAGACAAATGTGGCTGCGTTCTTCTTTATTTGGTCCACAAATGGAGAAAGCGAGGCGTAATGTCAATAAGGCTGTTTGTGCCTTTCTAAGAGATGTTGGCATGTCCTCTTTTCACAATGAAAATATTATGTTTCGTAGCACATACATTTTTCGCAGAGATGGAGTCCATCTTAATTATGCTGGCAATCAGATTTTTCTGAGAAATGTACAGAATGCATTGCAACCTTTTTTGGAATTAGAGTCATCTATTTTGCAGTAGATGTTGACGATTTCAAGTTTTTCAAACATACAGAAACACCACCAAAAGGCTCTTTTCAGAGCCACCACTTCCTCCCAGAGAAAAGTGCATTGGTTTTGCTAGGGCAGCACCCTAACATTGTATATGTCCTAGGACTGTCCGTGGACTAAAATGCTCAGGGCCCTGCACTGTTTATTTGCCACTTCTATTTTTAAACTGTGAAAGGCAGCTCTGAAAAGAGCTCTTTTTTTGGATTTTTGTTGTTTTATATTTTTTGTTTTTTTTTACACACAACACACTAGGAGAGGATGGGAAAGGAGGGTAAGGCAGGGACACCAACCACGGGGATAATAAAGGGCAGGTGGAGACAGGAAGATGTAGGGTGGGCCTTACTTAGGTAGGGTAGCAGGTCTTCTGGTGCTCCGTGATCGTAGTCTCGAAAGCACTTCGAAGACTCTTCCCCCCTGCAGAGTACTGCATCACAGTACATACACAATATTGTGACCCTCGAAAGGTAAGGGTCAACAGCATTGTGAATGGCCTGTGAAGCAGCTGGAGGGATGCGCTCTTCCACAGGAGTGTCTCTTGTGGTGAGAGGAGCGGAAACGGAGGATGTTGTAGAGGAATTCAACCTACTACGTTTCTCACAAGGTACAACCTTGCGAATGTCCGCACTTTGGAACGAAGTTAGGTTTCGCTTCATGGATGTCATACCAAAGCTGTAAGAACCATGTCTCCCACGACTAAGCACCATTTTGCACTGGTTGCAGATGACCTTGTTCGCACGTGCTTTTGGTATGTTACCATGAATGGTAAACAACCGCCACACCCAAGACTCCCAGTGAGTGCTGGCAGAAGGGAATTCCTCAACCTCATTCTCTTCATCCTCTTCATCCTTGTTCTCTACATCCTCATGCCTGTTCCCCTCTGCAGGCCCTTGGGGAGGCGGTGGTGGTGGAGGGTTTGGGTGTGGTGCTGAGGCTGATGTAGCAACAGCAGCCGTGGATGCCATCAGAGTTGATGAGATAATCTCAGCAAGAGCAGCAAAGGCAGCAAAAGTCATTCTGCAATAGCCAGAAGTACAATGAGGATCAGCTCTGGGGTGTGGCCTTTTATAGGGGTGGAGGGGTCCGCTTCGCGAACAGATCGAACACCCGAAAAGGTTCAAAAAGTTCCAAAAAGTATATGGAAAGCCAGTGTCTTTGCCTGGGACATGTGCAAAGGTGAATCTTTACTGTAGAATAATTTGGATTGTCTAAAAAAAGTCTTTTAAAATGTTGGGTAAACCGGACAGTGTCCACAAATTAGGACACACGCTCAGCGTGGGTGCGATCACATGATGATGTTGGGAACACGTCCGCGAAGGGAATGGGTGTCCGTAGGACACTAAATGCATGGGAACGGTCGTGCGCATGCGCGCAGGTATTCTACAGACAGTGTTCGGGTCCTCAAACAAATTAAAAGTGCGACACAAGTGAGACAGACAGTTACAGACAGGCACAATGTTTGCTGGACTTACGGGTGTGGTGCGCATGTGCGTAGATGTTCTGCCGACTGTACGGACAGGTTTTGTATCCTTAGGACACCTTCATTTTGTTTGACTACGGACATCCTGGACACTGCACGTGTTCTTAGGACAGTTTCAACTTGGCTGCGGACGGTACGGACAGGTATAGTTTCCTTAGGATTCCCCCATTTTGTTCATTTACGGACATCCTGGACACCAGGTGTTTTCTAAGAACAGTTCTGTCTTGGTTGCGAACGGTACAGACAGTTATAGTGTCCTTAGGACATCCCCATTTTGTCCATTTATGAACATCCCGGACACCGGGTGTGTTCTAAGAACAGTTCCATCTTTGCTGCGAATGGTACGGACAGGTATAGTGTCCTTAGGGCATCACCATTTTGTTAATTACGGACAGACATTTTAACTGCTTTAAAAAAAAAATAAGACACAAAGAATGTCATTAAAAGAAACATATTTTTTTTTGTATTATATACATATACACAATTTATGAAAGAGAGGGGGAAGAAGAAACTGACACAAATACAGGGGAATTAGGGGTTTGGAGAGGTTGGATGGGAGGGGAATTAAAGAATGGAAGTCTCATCAAAACATTTTTCTTGGTGTTGAGGGTTTGGGGATAGTGAACTGGGACATGGAGAGGGGTAACATGTACATGTGGGACAATGGTATTTAATTTTTTCTTTTATGTGGTCCTCAACAAACTGTTTTAAAACATTGAAATTTTCCTTGAGTATGTCCATTTTCTGTTCCATGTGTTGCAGAGTCTTTCCCAATGTGTCTTTTGGTGTATTATTTTCAATGTTTGTATGGTCTGTTAAAAATAAATGTATATATATGTTAAGTACACATAAAGTAATGATTATTAATTTGCTTACATAGAGAAGTGTCTACCATTATTATCACTGTCTTCAGACATTTCCTCACATGGAAAATGTTCCGCAAGCCTTTCCAAAGTACAGCACCTTTCTGTGTGAAAAACAAAAATATATTAATTGTAGTGTACCTAATACAAAAAGTTTAGAAATATATAAGAAAAATGAAGTTTACTTACTAGTTTCTGGTAAAGCGTATTTGTACTGTTGTGAAGGTCTACTGTTGCTTCTAGCTCTGCAGTTTCTGTGAGGTAATTATGTTGGAGGCATATCTTTTTTGTTTTGGTATATTCCATTTTACTACATATGGTATTAAATGGATGGTTGATGTGTTAGATATATGGGTTCCACTTCTTATTTATTATTACATATAATGTGAACTTGTGCAGGGTTTATATGGCATGATAGAACAATTTAAGATACCCCCTGAGTGTTTGGTTAGTGTTGTCGTTGTCCACCTCTGTCCGCGGACATACGCAGAGCCCGCGGACATCGAAATCATTAGCAGGGTGTTCAGTATGTTCTATGTTACATGTATATAAAGTAAGGGAATCCTAGTAAACATCTATCAAATTCACACTATGAACATGTATATTCAGTAAAAAAACATTGTTAAAGGGACGTTATGGTTAAGTTGTGCTGCTAAAAACCTATTAAATTCAGTAAAAAAAAACTCTGTTAAAGGGACATTATGGTTAAGCTGTGCTACTAAAAACCTATGAAATTCAGTAAAAAAACTTTGTTAAAGGGACGTTACGGTTCCAAGTAAAACCGAAAAACCCCTGAAATTTCTAAGTTATGGTAAACTAAGCAATCATAACTCGCACCACCACTGTGCACTGCTAAGACTAACACCCAGGACATCAAAGATTATATCACAAATGTCATTGATGATATCACTGATGACATCACATGTCTGGCTCACTCTTTTTTCCTTTACTGATATATCTAGGCCAGTAACAGTCAGGAACTAATAATTCACTATACTACATACATGATGGAGGTGCACTATTCATAATCTTCCAATGTTGAATTGTGAAATCATGAATATTTTCTTATTAGAGTTGTGCGTACTGTGCAACATGTAATAAGTATCTAATAAAACCCACTTACTAAACCCACTTACTACATAATTTCATTATTAAATACAAAACACAAAGACAGAACAACACATACAAATATAAGTATATAAAGGGAAAGTGAAGTACGCAATCAAAGCAGCAGTAGAACCAGAAAGTGTTCATAACCTAACTGATTATATTCAAGCACAGAAATGATTGCTCTGCTTCAACGCTACTACTTCCCTATGTATAACTATCACATATTGTGACTAGACCCTAAGGAAAGTAGTGTAAGTGCAATGTGTACAAATATGAGCATATCCGGGGAAAGTACAATAATAAAAAAGCAACAGAACTATAAGACAGTGTTGATAACCTTACTAATCATCTTCATGGTGGTCAGTCAAAATGTCGAAAATAAAATGTCGAATGACAATAATGTCAAAAAAAAAATGTAGAAAAAAAATGTCGAATTCCCTTTTTTTTATATATATTTATTTTGGGATCCGGGAATAAAAAAAAATAGGTAAAACAAAAAAAAAAGAAAAAAAAGGGGGGGTTGGAGGGAGAACCCCCCCATTTCGAATAAAAAACGTCATAAAATAAAATTCGACATATTTTTTTCTACATTTATTTTTCGACATTTTGACTTTCTACATTTTTGAGGTAATTCAAATGAATTCAGCGCACAAGTGGCGCACGCGGCTAGCGCACAGTGTGCGCGTGCGAATCCCTGCGCCATCCACGTGCGCCAAAATACATTTCCGCGCACAGCGTATTCATGGATTCCAGCCACCAAAAGCAGCCGTGGCGCACAGTGGCGCAGCGACCCTGCAGCAGTGCCAGTTACGCCCCCAAGAACGCCCCTTGCACAGGGAAAAGCCATCAAAATCCCCAATCCAGCGCAAAGGGCTGCGCTAACCCTGTACCAGCACGGCAAGTGGTCTACATGTATCACTGGGGTGCGCGGGAAGAACCTCACATCATTTCAGCTGGGTACGTGTATTTCAGGGGTGCGCTGGAAGTTCCACACGCGATTCCATCAGGGTACGTGGACATCAGGGGTGCACGGGAAGTTTCACACGTGAATTCAGCAGGGTACGTGTATATCAGGGGTGCGCGGGAAGTTCCACACGCGAATGTCCTGGGTACGCGTATTTCGGGGTGCGCGGGAAGTTTCACACGCGATATCAGCAGGGTACGTGTATTACTGGGGTGCACTGGAAGTTCCACACGCGAATGTCCTGGCTACGTGTATCTTGGGGTGCGCAGGAAGTTTCACACGCAATATCAGCAGGGTACGTGTATTTCAGGGGTGCGCTGGAAGTTCCACACACGAATGTTCTGGGTACGTGTATCTTGGGGTGTGCGGGAAGTTTCACACGCGATATCAGCAGGGTACGTGTATTTCAGGGGTGCGCTGGAAGTTCCACACGCGAATGTCCTGGGTACGTGTATCCTGGAGTGCGCGGAAAGTTTCACACGCGATATCAGCAGGGTACGTGTATTTCAGGGGTTCCGTGGAGTACTACACGTGAATTGGCTGTGTGGGTCCTCCCAGGTGTTCGCTCCACAACTCCACGGCCCCTGCAGGCAGCCCACACCACGGGGGACTAGCCTGCACCCCCACTCATGTCCCCCTGCACCCCCACCCCACAGCAATGTGGTGCACCCTCCACCAGGCTCCCACTCATGTCTCCCATCACCCACACTCCCCAGCACTGTGGTGCACCCTCCACCAGGCCCCAACTCATGTTCCCCTGCACCCCCACCCCCCAGCACTGTGGGGCACCCTCCACCAGGCCCCAACTCATGTCCAACTCATGTTTCCCTGCACCCCCACCCCCCAGCACTGTGGTGCACCCTCCACCAGGCCCCCACTCATGCCTCCCATCACCCCCACCCCTCAGCACTGTGGTGCACCCTCCACCAGGCCCCAACTCATGTTCCCCTGCACCCCCACCCCCCAGCACTGTGGTGCACCCTCCACCAGGCCCCCACTCATGTCTCCCATCACCCCCAACCCCCATCACTGTGGTGCACCCTCCACCAGGCCCCAACTCATGTTCCCCTGCACCCCCACCCCCCAGCACTGTGGTGCACCCTCCACCAGGCCCCCACTCATATCTCCCATCACCCCCACCCCCCAGCACTGTGGTGCACCCTCCACCAGGCCCCAACTCGTGTTCCCCTGCACCCCCACCCCCCAGCACTGTGGTGCACCCTCCACCAGGCCCCCATTCATATCTCCCATCACCCCCACCCCCAGCACTGTGGTGCACCCTCCACCAGGCCCCAACTCATGTTCCCCTGCACCCCCTCCCCCAGCACTGTGGTGCACCCTCCACCAGGCCCCCACTCATGTCTCCCATCACCCCCACCCCCCAGCACTGTGGTGCACCCTCCACCAGGCCCCAACTCATGTTCCCCTGCAAGCCCACCCCCCAGCACTGTGGTGCACCCTCCACCAGGCCCCCACTCATGTCTCCCATCACCCACACCCCCCAGCACTGTGGTGCACCCTCCACCAAGCCCCAACTCATGTTCCCCTGCACCCCCACCCCCCAGCACTGTGGGGCACCTGCCAGCAGGCCCCCACTCATGTCTCCAATCACCCCCACCCCCAGCACTGTGGTGCACCCTCCACCAGGCCCCAACTCATGTTCCCCTGCACCCCCACCCCCCAGCACTGTGGCGCACCCTCCACCAGGCCCCCACTCATGTCTCCCATCACCCCCACCCCCAGCACTGTGGTGCACCCTCCACCAGGCCCCAACTCATGTTCCCCTGCACCCCCACCCCCCAGCACTGTGGTGCACCCTCCACCAGGCCCCCACTCATGTCTCCCATCACCCCCACCCCCCAGCACTGTGGTGCACCCTCCACCAGGCCCAACTCATGTTCCCCTGCACCCCCACGCCCCAGCACTGTGGTGCACCCTCCACCAGGCCCCCACTCATATCTCCCATCACCCCCACCCCCCAGCACTGTGGGGTACCCTCCACCAGGCCCCAACTCATGTCCAACTCATGTTCCCCTGCACCCCCACCCACCAGCACTGTGGTGCACCCTCCACCAGGCCCCCACTCATGTCTCCTATCACCCCCACCCCCATCACTGTGGGGCATCCTCCGCCAGGCCCCAACTCATGTTCCCCTGCACCCCCACCCCCCAGCACTGTGGGGCACCTGCCAGCAGGCCCCCACTCATGTCCAACTCATGTTCCCCTGCACCCCCACCCCCCAGCACTGTGGTGCACCCTCCACCAGGCCCCCACTCATGTCTCCCATCACCCCCACCCCCCAGCACTGTGGGGCACCCTCCACCAGGCCCCAACTCATGTCCAACCCATGTTCCCCTGCACCCCCACCCCCCAGCACTGTGGTGCACCCTCCACAAGGCCCCCACTCATGTCTCCCATCACCCCCACCCCCCAGCACTGTGGGGCACCCTCCAGCAGGCCCCAACTCATGTTCCCCTGCACCCCCCAACCCCCAGCACTGTGGTGCACCCTCCACCAGGCCCCCACTCATGTCCAACTCATGTTCCCCTGCAGCCCCAACCCCCGGCACTGTGGGGCACCTGCCAGCAGGCACCCACTCATGTCCCCCTGCACCCCCACCCCCCAGCACTGTGGTGCTTCCTCCACCAGGCCCCCACTCATGTCTCCCATCACCCCCACCCCCCAGCACTGTGGGGCACCCTCCACCAGGCCCCAACTCATGTTCCCCTGCACCCCCACCCCCCAGCACTGTGGGGCACCTGCCAGCAGGCCCCCACTCATGTCCAATTCATGTTCCCCTGCACCCCCACCCCCCAGCACTGTGGTGCACCCTCCACCAGGCCCCCACTCATGTCCAACTCATGTTCCCCTGCACCCCCACCCCCAGCACTGTGGGGCACCTGCCAGCAGGCCCCCACTCATGTCCAACTCATGTTCCCCTGCACTCCCACCCCCCAGCACTGTGGTGCACCCTCCACCAGGCCCCCACTCATGTCTCCCATCACCCCCACCCACCAGCACTGTGGTGCACCCTCCACCAGGCCCCAACTCATGTTCCCCTGCACCCCCACCCCCCAGCACTGTGGTGCACCCTCCACCAGGCCCCCACTCATGTCCAACTCATGTTCCCCTGCACCCTCACCCCCCAGCACTGTGGTGCACCCTCCACCAGGCACCCACCCATGTACAACTCATGTTCCCCTGCACCCCCACCCCCCAGCACTGTGGGGCACCCTCCACCAGGCCCCAACTCATGTTCCCCTGCACCCCCTGCCCCCAGCACTGTGGTGCACCCTCCACCAGGCCCCCACTCATGTGCCCCATCACCCCATCCCCCAGCACTGTGGGGCACCCTCCACCAGGCCCCCACTCATGTTCCCCTGCACCCCCACCCCCCAGCACTGTGGGGCACCTGCCAGCAGGCCCCCACTCATGTTCCCCAGCCAACATGTCATCACAATCTAGATCCCTGGTCCCTATGGTCAGCCTCCAAATGCAAAACACCCACCCGAGTATTGCATCTACCCGCTTAGAAATGGCAATAACATGATAGAACCCCAATTGCAAGTTTGGAAATGAACACATGTCCCTCACATACACCCAATGGGTGTCAGTGAATCTCAAAACCCATATCATGATATGCATGAAACCAATGAGATGATACTACACATTGAACTTTGAACAAAAAATATGTATTAAAGGAAACATAAATTGAATAAAAAATAAACAAACCGAAATGGGAATGTAAAAAAATAAAAAGAAGCATGTCCGTGAAAAAATGCAAAACCAAAAATCATAATCCAAAGGAATGGTGTCCAAAGTCACAGTCCACAAAAGAAAATCCAATGGAAAATTATAATTGAAAGCCAATGCTCCATGGGTAAATTGTAAAAAAAAAAAGAAAATCCAACAGTCAACTATGTACAGATGAACAAGCCAGGGTCCATGATCCCAACAGAAGATATGAAACCTATCTAATAACACTACCTAATAAAACAAAACTATATACAAAAATGTGGCCCATTGTCCAAAAGGTCCAAAAAAAATGCAAAACCAAAGGAAACCTAACACTAACTACAGAACTATGTACAAGGGCAGCGGGCTAGTCCGACGGCTCACTTTTGGATGTCCCGGGCCAGGGCATCATCGAACTCCTGCTCAATGTCTCGGAGGCGGTCCTCCTCCATGGCCCCGAGGGTCCGCAGGACCGTTGACGTGTCCACCTCCAACCCCCTGCGGATTGCCTCGAGGCACTCGGCCCGCCTCAGGGCCCTCCACATGGAGTTCTCCGCCCTGACCATCGTGAGCCATGCCTCTTCCGCCCGCTGCCGCTCCGCACCTATGGCGTGGCCCAACCGCTGCCACACGGAAGACACTTTCTGTCCTGGGTCCTCCTGCCCTCCGGCTGATGCCTGCCCCTCCGATGTCGAAGGCCCCGAGCCTTCATGGCTCCCACCACGTTGCTGCTGCTGCTGGGCCTGTGCCCGTGCACTGCCTCCTGCTGCCTGCACATCCTCCGCTGGCTGGGGTGCAGTCGTTGATGTGGCCACCCCTGCTGGACGTCCGACTCCCGACTGTGGCAGGGATGCCTCCTCCACCAGCCTGGCCGCACCATCAGAGGCAGCTCCACAGGGCACTCAGGTGACTGATGGGTGGGAAGATGGCACGGAGGATGACTGGTGCATAGGGGGTTCAGTTGAGGAGGGGGTCGTAGAAAGCCCCATCAAATGGAGGAATCCGGCCTAGGTGACCTGTCCCAGTAGGCTGACGCGGTCAACGAGCCATTTGAGATGAAGTGCAGTCTCCTCATGAAAAGACTGCAGGTCACCTCGCATGGCCCATTGACGCAACGCCACACCAGTCAGGACAGGCTCAACCCGGACCCGGATAGCCACGTCCGCAGGCAGAGGAAGGCCAGTTGTCGTGAGCTCATCCCCTGCCTGAAAACGGGTCTGGACGTAGGCATCCCTGCTGGTGCAAGATGATGCAGGGACAGGATCAGGGACAGGATTGCACACAGGCACCTCCGCGGCGGCCTGTGCTGCCTCCTGCCCCTGGTCCTGCACTGCACCACTAGCACCAGTGGAATCCCCACCTCCAGACCCCGTCTCTGTTGCTTGCACGGCCTCCTCCTCCACCAACCCCCCCACCAATCTGGATGACTCCGTGCCATCTTCCCCCGTTGGGCCCTGTGGGGTCCCAGCTGCCCCTTCTGCTGCCGAGGAGTCCAACTCCAACCTCCGCCTCTTGGACCTCCCCCCGGCAGCTGCGGCCTGGGACGCGGCACCGGACTCCTCACTCCCTGACGAGATCACAACCTGGGAGGGGAGCCGGGCCTTGCGTCTCCGGCTGGTGGTGGGATCCCCGCCGCTGTGCTCCACAGCACCTTCTCCGCCCTCTTCATCAGTTGACGCTGCAGACAGGGAGAAATAAAACACAGGCATCAGGACACTGTACAATGGACACATACACACATGACAGTTGTACATGAGTGGCATTGGCAAACCTCAGACATGCCAACACAATCCCCAACACACATGTCATTTCAACTCGCACACATGAGCCATACCACAGCCATATCGCAACTGCCAGCACCATCCATACACATACAACAGCATGAGCAGGCAAAGCTGAGCCAGGCATCACATGCAACACAGGAAGTGCACTACACATGTACACACACCACCACACTTGCATGCATGTGTACACCTCTGCCAAGTGTCGCAGTGTTCAGATGGGCATCCATGTCACATCTGCCAATCAGGCTTCCACATACCGCTGTCACATGCATCCATGTTGCATCACTGTTGCACCCTTGTCAAATACACACAAATGCACATGTACACAGTGCTGATACATGCAGCTGAAAACAACATACATGCGTGACATCACGAACATGTCTACTTACATACACATTCATCCAAACATGTGTATCCACACAACTGCATTTGGCATGCAAGCCTACACACAAGCACCATCCATGTCTCACACATTACAGCCCTCACATGTGTTAGCCTCACGGCCCTGTACACCCCCACCCATACTCGACCCCATACAAACAGATGTGCAACCTGCACACTACTGAAACATCACCACACGCACAGCTCACAATCAGGATGCATGTACACTTACCGCTCGACTCCAGACGGGTCTGCCTCTCAAGGACCTGGACGTGGAGCGCTGGGGATATGCGTTCCAGGACCCTCATCTGATCTTCCGACAAGTGGCCCCGGCGCCCCTTAGCATCCGCTGCCTTCAAGAGGCGCCGGGCCTTGTTCACGGTCCTGGACCTGAAGTCCTCCCAGCGCTTCTTGACATGTTGGAAGTCGCGGACTGCCACCCCCTCCGCGTTGATGGCAGTCACGATGTCCGTCCAGATCTGAGTCCGTCCTTCCTTGTTGGCGCGGGAACTTCCGTAGAGGGCATCATACTGCCCCAGGACTTGCTGCACCAGGACACCAACTTCCCTGGCACTGAAGCTGGTGCCCCTCTGCCTCTCTGGCCGGGGGTTGTCAGTGTTGACAGATGTTGCAGTGCCCGACATGACAACCCCAGAGGCAGGAGTGGGTGGGCAACTGGGTCCTGGGGCTGGGCTGTGGAGCGATGGAATCCCAGTCGGTTCCAGCAGGGGTGGTCACAGCAACAGCACCCCTGGCCGATGTGCAGGCAGCACATGGCAGGGCACGTGGGCAGCAGGCAGTCAGGCAGTAGCAGATGGCAGGTGGGAGCGTGCTCGGGGCTCTGGGGGGCAGTAATTCGGCCTTCTGGGCAGGAGCGTGGTCTTCCGTGTGCTTACGTGTGGCCAGCTTGATACGGAGTGATTTGGCATGTGAAAATTCTGCACGTCAGCGTGTAATTCGAGGAAAGGCCCTTAGCGCGTAAGTGTGTCTGCACGCATACGCAATTTCATTGGACAGAAGGCCCCTCAAGCGCAAGAGCCCCTGTGACGTGACGTGCGCAGGCGAGCATGGGCATTTCAGCGCGCGTGAAAATCTGCACGTCCGCGTGTAATCCTAGGAAAGGGCCCATGCGCGTAAGTGACGTGATGCGCGTGGGCGTTTCCCTCAGCACGGGTTAAAGGTGAGTGGGCCCAGCAGTTCGCTGTACGTGCCTTTCGTGGAGACCAACGTGTGTGCTGCTTCCTTTTGTTTCGCGTGCCATCACAACTTTACAGCTATCAAGGACGTATCTCTTCTTTTGGCGGGGGTATTGGCTACGCGTGTTTTTCTGCATCGCGCTAGTCTGACGGTGAGTCGCACACGCTCTTTTTCCCACTGCGGGTGCCCCTGTGTATCGCACCCATTTTCGATGTCATAGTAGCCTGCGTGTCCCACGCGTACGCGTTATTCGTGTTACTGGGTGCCACCGCTTACTGCAGGAGGTGGAATCCACGCACGTAGGCTGCAGGGATGCGTGCACGGTTTTACTGCAGTTTTGGGGTGCCTGAGCGTTGCGTGACCCGTCACTACATCACCGGGGTCACATACAGCCTTGTAGATGCAGGGGGGCTGTTAACATCTTGCTTCCCACACCCTTCACCCCAATTGCCCTGGTCAATTGTGGTGTACACCTCCCATTGGCACCACTCCATCTGTGCTGGCACTACTACATCTGTGCCATGGTTGGGAGCAACCAAAGGTAAGGGGAGCCTCAGCTGGGCGTACTCCTCGTGGCGGGCGTGGTCGGGGACGTGGCCGTGGTGACCAGGGAGTAGGGGGACTCCAGGGTGTCCAGGGCGGCCACAGAGGGGGAAGAAACAGGGGTGCGCCACTTGAGCACAATGTTGTGCCATGTGTCGGTGCAGTCATGCCACCACCCCCTGTGGTTCCGGGGGATGCAGCTTCTGCATCTGGCACTGGCGCCCGTGTGACCCGGCAGTCTGTTCCATCGACTGCCACGGGCCCAAGGGTAGTGATAGCTGCAGGTGCAGCTGTGGACACCGTCACCCAGGCTCAGGGTCTGCCAGCGCAGGCTGCGTTGGCACTTGAGGAGCCCTTGGTAGATCTCCAACAGGCCAGGAGGGAAACCATAGGGGCAGGCGGGCTGCTCAGACCAAGACACGTGTCCCTGGGGCAGTCATGTCATCTGCTGCCCCGAACAGCCGGGTGTTGGCAAGTGCAGGGGCAGATGCACCCAACAACACCCCGGTTGTGAGTCTGCCTGTTGCGGTCAATGACCCTGCCACAGCTGATGTTGCTGCTCAGGGTCCATTAGAGGGCACCCAGCTGCCACTGACACAAGTCAGGGCTTTGGTCCTCCCTCCACCTGCCACTCCCTTGGCTCAATCCACCGAACCCACTGGCCATACTGGTCAGGGCGGCATTAGCCAGCCAGGGTCTGCGCCACAGTCCAAGAGGAGGAAGGTTGCACCTGCAGCAAAGGCTGAGACCCCACACACAGCCACGACCTCCTGCACGTCGAGGAAGAAGCCTTTCTGCAAGCAGGAACTGGACTTCCTCGTGGACTACGTGCGGGGCCACAGCCGTGACATGCTAGTGGGTGCCAATAGTCAGACTACGGCTGCCCAACGTGACACCCACTGGAAGCATGTTGCAGAACATGTCAGTTCATTCGGCCATGAGGTACGCACGGCGCAAGAGTGCACAAAGCGTTGGAATGACATCAAACGCAGCACTAAGGCTAAGCGTGCCTCTAATTACAACTTGACTCTGGTGACTGGCGGTGGGCCTGCACCAGAGGAGGAAGTGCTCACTCCGCATGAAGCACTTGTTGCGGAGTTCATACCACCTGAATTGGTCGAAGGAGTGGGATAAATGCTGGACTTTGATGCCCAGTCCAGTGAGTGTTGATGCGTGTTTGTTGAGGACGTGTGTGTTTCACTTGTGGGATGTGTTGTGCATGATTGCCACTACATGTGACGTGTACATGGTTCTGATGTGTAAGTAATGCAATGCTTCCGTCATGCATGTCTCCTCTGCCTGCATGCGGGGACTCCATGTAGGCATGCTCCCTTGCCCCTCCTCCGCCACTCTGCACCCCAGTTCCACCTTTGCACTGGTCTGCTTCAATCTTGCCAATGTGTACTTTCTTGTTCATGCGTCCTGTTTAGATGCTAACTTCCAGCGTAGAATCTGCCAGACATATGCCGTGTGATACAGCCTTAGTACTTGATGCAGGGTATCTCACTTGTACTGTGCATAGGTCAGACGTCCCGCAGGGACATGAGTGCCCATTCATGCTCCATGTGCATTGCACGCATGCCCCTATGTGTCCTTGACTGGATGATCACTGTAATACAAGTCCTTGGTTACATACATTTCCTGGCATCTCATCAGCCTTCCCATGTCAACTGTGGCTCAGTCCTGCATTGCACACATGTTTAGGGTCTGACAATCTGTGTGGCTCACAGGCCTCAGCCTGTTCAATGGCCAATGACTCTGTCCAACTGTTGTTGTGTCTTCTTCACACATGGGCGGCATCCAGAGTTTTCATCATGTGTCCTGCTTACTGTCCCAGCATCATTTGCAGTGTTGTCACTTGAATCACATTAAGCTGTTGATGCCAGTCAACACTGCCTGTCAATACACATGTGTATGGTCAGCCTTTTGATACCATGCTAGGCATCCCTGCTTTGGTACTGGAGTGGAGGGGTGCTTGGCTTCTAGATATGGTACACATTGAATGCACAATGCACGTGATGTCTGAATTTGACATTGCACTGCCTTCACATTTCCTGGCACACACCATGGAGTCCTTGTACATGTAGGTAGTGAGTGGCGTACACATTTTCTGCACTGCAAAGACCCACTTCCATGGAAACTGCCACCTTTCAACAGGTCTGATCACAGAAGCAATTCAAAGTTGACCCAGCAGGCATGCCTGGTTATATGTTGTGTGTCACATGTCTTCCTGATGCATTTGCTGTCGGTGTGTGTGTGTGTGTTGTGTGCTTCTGACATGTGTAGTGACCTTTTTTCTCTCTATTTTTCAGGTGATGACACAATGGAGGCAGAGGATGGTGTTGTCATGCCAGACACAGGGTTGTTACCACTACATCAACCCGGCACTAGTGGGGGTCGTGGGGTGGTAGGCCACGAAAACCCCCAAGTGCTACAGTCCATCTTGTCTCTGGCTGCCTATGAGTCCAGCCTTGATGACGACTCTGACGTCCATGTTGAGTTGGATGAGCATCAAGTCCATGTGTCAGGGGTGAGTGATTCTGATGTGGACACTCCTCTGTCCGCGACACCTGCACTGAGGGATCAGACAGTCTTGGTTCCTCCGCCCGTGGTGGATCGGGACGCAGGGTCACCCTCCACACCAGTCACTGATGTGCCTGGGACATCACGTCGACGGGGGCATGTGGTCGTGCAGCCGCGGGCAGTGCCAACACAGCGAGGACCCCCGGTCCTTGGGTCCCGCAGGGTTCAAGCCCGGCAACGCGGTCACCGTGTGCAACCGCAGTATACTGAGTGGGAGCAAGACATGACTGCCAATTCCAAACGGCAGGGGGCAGCAATGGAGAACATCGCTGAGAGCATGGAGCGTGTGGCCCGATCTGTGCTCCCCCCTGCTAGGCAGGTGCTTCTCCAGCAGCAGGCGACACGGTCCACGGCCCGCTCGCTCAGGCTGGGCATGGCGGCCTCAGACAGGGCATGCCAGGCTGAAATGTCATCTCTGCGTCAAGCAATTGCTGCTCACGTAGAGGCGCACATGGATGCCCTGAGGGAGGAGTATGCTTCCCTCAAATCCATTCTGGGTGTCCTTATGATTTCCCAGAGGCAGCGGGCAGAGGAGAGGTTTGCACAGCTTGAGCGTACCATCTCGGCTGAGCTACAGGCTTGCCGGGAGGTACAGCAGTTGTCCAGCCAGGCCTTGCAGGAGGGACTCTATGTTACACGTGCTACCTTGCAAGAGGAAGCACGTGTATCACGTGAGGTTCCGCATGCAGACCTACGTCACATCGCCACACAGAACCAGGCTCACCCATCTGGCAGACTTGCTGCCAACGAGGGGCAAGCTGCGGCTAGGCGTGGCCAGGCTACTGTGCCACGTCCTCCTTTACAGGATGAGCCAGACTCGGACGACCATCTATCTCCCACATAGGTCGGGCTGTGCAGGCGTTGAGCCCATGGAGGTTTTTTTTTGGCTCAGCATCATCGCATGTGGATGTTGAGCAGCACCCTGTAACTCCCCCCTCCTGGGTGCCTCCCCTCCCCCCCGGGTCGTATGTGGCCATTTTTGATTTTTCTTTTAGTTTAGTTAGTTAGGTTTCTGTTTGATAGTTAGTTTAATTAGGTAATGTATATTTTCCATAGTTAGTGTAATTAGTTAATATAGTTTAAAATTGCTTGTCTATTGTGCTTTCATGTGACAGTGCGGTGCTTTGTGGCTTTTGAAGGCATCCACTGTTTGTTCCAGCTGGGCCCTTCAGGCTTGTCTTGTGTATGTGTTTGCTGCTTGGGGTCCTTGACTCACATATGCCACTCCTGCCTCCCTTATCCATGGGCTCGCAAGGATGGTTCGGTGTCGCAACCTTTTACACAAGGGCTTTGGACTGTCATATCTGTGGCATGTCTGGTGCTGTGTGACTTGTGTTTACACCCCTAGTGGGGATGATTTTGGTGTTATTGTCCACTGTTCAGCTTTTGCTAGATGGGGTGTTTCATGATTAATGTGTACATTCATTGCTATGCATTGTGTAGTATGTTTCTTATCTTTACTATACACGTGCTTGTTGCAATTCATGCCGTAGATAGTGTTCCACACTTTGGATGTGAATGACGGACTGATGGTGTGATTTCTGATGTGACTCTCTGACATGGTCAAGTAATGAGATGCCTGAAGAGACACACACAGATGACTTTGAAGCATTAATCATGTGTTTCATTCCCTTTCTGCAGGGGGATGAGCCTCCAGAGGACCTTTGCCAGCAGACATGGCCCATTGGACATCGGAATTCTGGACACGTTTGTTGGTGCCCATATGCACATGTGTGCACAAGCAGAGGCACAGGGATTGCAGACCTACATCCTAGAACTGCTGACGTGTTCCAAGGAACTCCAGGCAAGGTGGGCAGCACAGGGGGGCCACAACACAGCAAAGCGTGCACCAGGCGAGTTGCACATGCAGGCTTAGTCACAGCACTGAGGGTTAGCTTGGACGAATATTGGTGTTGAAACACACAATGCAGCTCAGATGTGTTGGTGGACTGATGGCTGTTGATTGGAAGGTTGTCTGGGACACCTGCAGGGGCAGTGGCACATACCCTCTGGTACACCAAGGTCCATTGAGGCACTTGTATCAACCATGTAGCCTTCCGAGACATGGAAAGGGGCAGCTCACAGGGACATACAGCAAGGGACATACTCGGGTGCAGTGCATTTATTTCCATGTACATTTTGATAAATGCACTGCCAACTTTGTTTCGGTCATGGTGGTACACAACTTGCTCTGAAGTCATGGCTTGCTATATGGGTATGTTTGCTTACCCAGGGAACATTGCATGTTGTGTGAATTGTGACACATTGGTGTTCCATTTGCCATGTACCCACCGGCGGCTGACTTACTGCATTGACTGTGTATGACCCATCACAGGGGTAATGTTATATATGGGTACGAAGCATCTACACCAGATTGTCTCTTTGTAGAGTAGTTTGTTGCTATGGGGCATGTTTGGTGGTGTGTTTTTGTGTAATGGGCACGTACAGGTTGTTGACTGTGGCTCTCTTTGCAGCATTGCAGTGCTCCTGGATCCGGACCTGAGAGTGCGCAGGCAGGAGGCCAGCACTCAAAACCAGAGCTAAGTGTCTTGTTGTTTTTCTTTCAAACTGCTCTGCATAGGCTTGCTGGGGGGTGCACTAATGCATGGATGAATGTGTAATTCAATTTGGTATGTTTTTTTCCCCCTAATCACCCGGAATCCTATGCAATGTTGAACCCTGTACCCTCTACCCGGTGTTCCTGCTTCCCGTACCTATCCAAGCAACGTTCCCTAACCCTCTTTCCCCGCTGGGGTTGCGGATGCCTGTGTAAGTCCCAAACTTGCAGGCACCGAAACCCTAGAGGGGTGGTTGGTTCGTGCCACTCCTAAGCCTGGACTACAGAAGGCCATGACAATGATGTCCAAGTTTGTTTGGATTGTGTATGTGTTCATGCAGGTAGTACATTTTCGTGCATTCCCTACTTTCATGTGTCATTCCTCCTCCCCTCTCCTGCCACTCATTCCAGTTATCCAGTGTGCCAACACCTGTCCCGACTACATATCCCTGACCCTCCTTCCCCAACAGTGTCTCAGGGGCCTGTGTGAGTTTGACCTTGCAGGCACCCGGGACACGGTGGGGGTGGTTGTTTCGTGACACTCCCGCGCCTGTACACGGGACCTGTGACAGTACACATCCGTTTATGGTGCATCATTCTATGTTATGTACCACACATGGTTCACATCCTGTTGTGACATTGTTTTACTGTGCTACCTTGGTTGTTGCATCATTGTGGCAGTACTTGGCCTTTGTGAGGTACTGCTACGTCAAGTCATCTACTGGAGGGTGTTCTGGTTCGTTTTTCTGGCTTGGATTTTGTGATTTTGGAAATGAGTGTGGATTCTGAGGGTGCAGGCACCTTTTTACACACAAGGTGGGAGATGATGACGAAGGTGAAAGGTGGTCCTGTGGCCAGGTGGAATTGAGGGTTGAAGGCTCCATGACCCAGGTGCAGTTGTTCAGTGGGTCATGGTCATTTGTGAGGGGGGGTTGTTTTTGATAGTTGCCTTGCCCTGCAGTGTGATGGGAACCCTGACATTGTAATTGTGGTATCCTATGTACATGTTGTGTTCTGCTGATCAATGCCTGTTCATGTGTTGTGTTTACCTTTCAGGTGCAAGGGGATAGTTGTGGTTTGACATGCTGGGGTGTACACATGGTGAATGTTCACATGTGATGTGTAGAGAACACTGATGGTCACTTGATTGCACATGCATATGTTGAGTGCATGTCCTTGCTGACCCACACACTTGCACTCTGATGCACTACATGTACAACCACCCTTGCATATCCACGTGTACACTGTTTGCCTTCTGGTGCCCACTGTGTCCCTGCAGCACATGTTCTGTGACCAATTATGGATCCTGTACATGCCTAATTTGCCTTTTGATGTGGTCTGTCGCTTAGATGTGATGCTCAAGGTGTGCATCACACACAACGGCTGTTCACTGTTCTGTGCGCTGAGCAGTGTGTTGCAGGAGTAGGACACAGCACACAGAAGCTGCAGTGTTGATTTTGCAATGCGCAATGTGCATGTAGACAGGCATTCATTGTTATGTTACGTCTACAACTCTTGTAATGCATTTGGAAATGACTTATTTTGGGTGGGAGGTTGTTGGTCAGTCATTTCATCTGATTCCAGGTCAGGCATCATTGTCTGATGCCACTGTACATTTTGGACATGGCAATGTGTACCTTATTGTTACTGTGTTGGTGTATGGGTATTACTTGGCATGTCATGTTGTGGTTTGGGAGGGTTTGAGTGACATAACAGTGATGGCCATGGCCTGTTTTGCAGGTTTGTGTGATTCACACCTTGCATGTCAGGGTCATCCGCTTCTCAAAGCAACTAGCTGGGGGTAGATCTCTCTCCGCGGCAGGGCCCTCCCTCTGGAAAAGCCTTCCTGCCTCACTGGAACTTGAGGAGAACCATCTCCGGTTCGGGAAGCACCTCAAGACCTTCCTCTTTGCTTCTGCTTTCTCTCCGCCTCTCCCTTGCTAAATACTTCACTGGAACTGCACTGGATCTGCAACTGGGCCACTCTCACCGACCTCGGCCCCTGGCCCAGCCACTCTCCACTTGCACTGCCTCCCTGGCAACCCCTGCACTGCGGGACTGTCTCTCTATCCCTACAGCCCCCCTTCCCAGCACTTGTCTGCACTTACCTTTGCAGTTGCCACCAGCTGGCCTATGTATTTGTTTTTTGGTCTACTTACCCTGTACTGCACTCCCCCCCCTCCCCTTCCCCTTGCACTTTTCCCTTCCCCCTACCCCTGCACTTGCACAATCTAAATGACACCTGGCCTAGTAGTACCGTTGTCTGTCTTCCCTTGTTCCCCCCTCCCTGCCTCATCGCACCTTGAAATACTTGTGTATAGGCCATATCATGTCATGTCATATGTGTGCCTTTTGGTCACACAGGATAGCTTGTGTTTACGTAGCTAGGGATGCAGACAATGTGGCACTTCCATGGCAACTATCTCAGGGTGGTAGGGTTGTGACAGTTGATTGTCTCTTTCTCATCATCGATTGTCACCTGGTATGTGCCAGGCCTGTGTGCACTCCGCAGGGGTGGGAGTTTATGTGAAAAATGTGGCCACAAGTTAGGTCCGGGCTTCCTCGCCACGTGCCCTGTCCCCTCCCATGGGCAGCGCCTGTGTCTGTGGTTGGGGATGTGGGGGCACCACCATGTCCACCGGGATGCCCTGCCGTGTTACAACATTGTGCAGGACACATGCTGCCACAATGATCCTGCACACTACTGGTGGTGCATAGAGTAGCTGCCCGCCAGAGCGGTCAAGGGAGCGGAAAAGTGACTTGAGCACTCCGAAATGTGCGCTCCACTATGGCCCTGGTTGCAATATGGGCGGCGTTGTATCTTACCTGGGGTGGTGTGGTGGGGTTCCGGATTGGCGTCATCATGTGGTTGCTCAGAGGGTAGGCACTGTCCCCTGGGGAGGTGTAAATGGTTGTGATTATTGGGGTTTGTTTGTTTGTGTGTGTGTGTGTGACATGCATGCATGTGCAAGGGCATTTGTACTCACCTAGGAGCCAGGTGTCGCCATGCTGCTCAGCTTCCAGGGCCCGGCTCAGGGCGGACATTCTGTATATGAAACTGTCATGGGTGGAGCCAGGGTAGTTTGCATAGACAGAGGTGATGATTCCCTTTGCATCGCATACCACCTGTACATTGATGGAATGCCAGTGCTTGCGGTTTCGGTAGATGTGCTCAGTGGCCCTAGGTGGACGTAGGGCCACATGGGTGCAATCTATGGCACCGAGCACTTTGGGGAAGTGTGCCACCCTGAAAAAATCCAGGACAACAGCCTGCCTTTCTGCGGGTGTTCTGGGCATGTATATGTGCCTGCGGACTGAGGGGTGCGCTGTCATGATTGCCAGTACCTGGTGTAGGCAGCGTGACTGCATGGCCTGTGAGATCCCCCCCCACTATGGCAGTAGTCCGCTGAAATGACCCAGTGGCCAAAAAATGCAGGACATTGAGCACCTTCTCCAAGGGGCTCAATGCTTGGGAGCAAAGGGTGGGGGATGTAAGGTCATCTTCCCACTCCCTGACAAGGTCTAGGATGATGTGGGGTGGAAACCTATACCTGCCATAGACCTGGCCGTCAGGCATCCCAAAAAGGCTTGTCCGTGGTGGCAAAATGCGCACCCTGGCTATTCTCTTCCTCCTGCGGTGTCCCACGATCAGTGCTGCGACAAATGGGGCATTCATCGTAGCTGTATATACGTGTTTGTTGTTTGCACGCACTTTTATACTGTGCGCGGGGACGCTTCCGCCTGCCTTCGTGTGGCGGACGCGTTGACGCCTGTGTGCGTCTTTTGCCGTGCGCGGGTTTCCCGTATTCGAATCCACGAATACGGGTTGTTCGCGTGTGTGTAGGCGTTCCGTGTAGTTCCCTGCAGTACTTCCCTAGTTACGCCTTCTTTTTCATGCGTTATTCCCCATTCCGCGTGTTACGCCCACTGTTCCGCCCACTTTGGTTGTGTGCGTCGCGCTATGTGCGCTTTTGCTGTGCGTGTAGCGCACGCCGTGTGTGCCTGCATGCGCCATGGCAGGATTGGGCGCACTGACAGTGGGAAACACGCGCAGCGTCTTCCTTGAATCGCACACGTGCGCGTGGGCTGCGTTTCTCGCGCTTGCGCTACCTTGCGCCTGCTTGCGCTGGGATTTTCGGCACACATTTGCCCCATGAATCGACCCCTTTGTCTTTCTACATTATCACTATAAGCCCATCTTCATACATAGAAAGCATTGCTGTCTTCCAAGTCTGTGTTTTCCCCTTTGTATATGTTTCAAATTCTTTGAGTGGACCGTAAGTGAATTACTGTAAGAACATATTTGAAGTATAAGTCTACAAATATAGTACTTTGTACTATAGTATAGTGAATTATTAGTTCCTGACTGTTACTGCCCTAGATATATCAGTAAAGGAAAAAAGAGTGAGCCAGACATGTGATGTCAACAGTGATATCATCAATGACATTTGTGATATCATCTTTGATGTCCTGGGTGTTAGTCTTAGCAGTGCACGGTGGTGGCGCGAGTTATGCTTGCTTAGCTTACCATAACCTATGAATTTCAGGGGTTTTTCGGTTTTGCTTGAAACCATAACATCGGTTAACAAAGTTTTTTTACTGAATATATATTACACGGCCACGGTAGCGGCCGTGTAGTTATGGTTAAGTTGCTGTTTCCATAGGAAGAACACCTTTTGGGCGGCTTATAACTCTGCTCTCCCTGGACGAATCCTCACCAAACATTGCAAAAAAGTATATGGGTCACTCTGTTATAGTGGGGGTCCCAAAACGTCTTTTTTTCCCATAGACTGAATGGGATAAAAACGTTGCGCCCGGCTACAGGTGAAACCGCTGGATGGATTTTGACGAAATCTGTGGCAGGTACAGGCGTTTGGTCCAGAAAGCATGCTTTTGTAAATTTGGTCACCATCCGTGCAGTATATTTCTTTATAATTATCAAAAAGTAGGTCTGAAAAAATTAGTGATATCTATGTTCGCTCCGCGGTCACACTTCCCTGTTCGGTCGACGGACAAGATACCGATTGGCTAAGGGGCTGGCGTAATGACCGCGGACATGCGACGTCTCTGCCCATTGGCTGCTGCGAGACGTGTTCTGTGTCAGATGTTTGGATGCGCCGACATCTTGGATCCGCGGAAACCAGCGTACACATGCTTTTTTCATGAAACTATTTTGCTGTGTCACAGAGCATTGGGAAAGGTTCAGACAGTAAGATATGGGTGATCAAAGCATTTGTCCTGGGGGTCGGTCGTCATGATGTATTTCTATGGACATACAAAACCCAAGGTGGGAACCTCAACAATCACTGGCACCGTGAGGTGAGAACATACAATGAAACATAAAGTGGTGACAGGAGAAGAAGACTATTTTGAAGAAGGAAGGCAGAAAGCTAGAAAAATCAAATCATTATTTCATTTTATTTTGATTTGAATATGTAAAAAATCATTAAACATTTTAATCAGTTATGTTAAAAAAGCATCCTATATATCACGCATCAAACATTAATTCAATCTAAGTCAATTCTTAAAACATTCAATAATTTTAAGATATTAAAGAGGAATATACAATTAATTTCCAATTCATTTCACCTATACAATTCATTTCCAATTCATTTCACCTATACAATTAATAATAGTTCATTCCAGACAGAGTATTGACTATTGGTGCCCATAAGTGTAGATCTTCTTTAAAGCACGTGCTTCCCAGTTGGTAAATAGTTTCGACTTGGCAAAATATATAAGTCTTCATCAGGATGGAATGAACAATAACAATTTCTAAAATCAAACAGATAAACATTGTTAAAAAATAATTAAAGCTAGCTTGCAGTCTCCCCTCACTCAGTAGTACTCACAATAGTATAGGACCAGAGGGAAAGAACAATTAAGTCTATCTCTCTAGCCATCAGGCTCATCTATTAGCCCACCACTTAGGTCCCAATATTTGCTGCATACCTAAATGCAGACGAAAACCAAAACAATGCCTTAAACACATGTCAACAAACTTTCGGCAAACCATCTGGACCCTTTACTAATTTAAGGTCAATGGTACGTAGCACAAAAATCAAGATTCCTTTCATTTAGTGCCACATCTCACACTTTATACTCAACCATGCTCCACATCTGTCGGGACTCAGTGTAATAAAGTATTCGTCATACCTGCAAACCCTGATTGGGTTCGCCTGGTAACTTGTACTCCAATGGCCAGGTAACTAGTACTCCTGTGGCCTCTGGTGGACATCAGTGTAGCTCACTCTTCACATGCAGGCTAATCTAATGAAAATACAAACGTATACTTAAATATAACAATAACAGACTACCCACAAAAGTCTAACAGAGAAAAGCAACACAGGATTAAACTTAGCAAACAAGTATATATATATATATATATATATATATATATATCTTCGTTCGGGAATACTAATTCGCCCGTGCGAGGAAACTCATACATATCAATGCGTCTCTCACGCGTTCTCATTTTGTTAAGTTGCGGAACCGTTCATAACGGGCGGAAAAGGAGTAATGCACTGCGTGTATGCGTTCAGTTCTCGATCTATACGGAACCAAAAAAGTAGAAAATACTAAATGCTACCGTAAATTCACTTTTCTCCCTTTCAGAAAGGAAAAAGCCAACTTAATCTAAGAGGCTTACCTTGCTATCAGGACCAAGGGATCGATTACGGTAGCGTCCGTTTCCAAAACAAAGCGGCCAGCAAATGCTAAGGAAGGCAGCGCCGTCTTTTATTTCACTTAGACAATTAGTAGGATCGCTAAAAATAGAAGCAGACTATTATGGCAAACGTCTGCAAAGGAAGAAAGAGAAAAGGGGAAGGTCTACATAAATAATACCAATATGAAGCTGACCCAACAGACCACCATTTTAGATCCTCTGGGCTATGTTTCAGCTCCAAAAAATACATAGTCAAAGGAGCATTCAACTGCCCCGTCCTGATTTTGGATTTATGCTCACTTATATGCAATTTTACAGCTCTAGACGTTTTACCAACGTAAGCCTTTTTACAGGGGCATATTATTGCCTACATTACATTAAGGCTGAGGCAGGTGGTATGATGCCTCAATTTCCAATCCCTATCATGAATTTTGATAGTGGAGGTTGCCGAAGTGCTTGCACAGTTAGAGCAATTACCACAGGGGTAATGTCCCATAATAGGGGGCATACCCCACGTCGCAGTTAAGGTCCGTTGGCTGTCTTGCACTTGATTTCTGTTGGCCTTAGACACCCAATTTTTGATGTTCTTGCCTCTTTTAAACGCATAGATTGGTTTAGGTCAATCAACCATATTTAACTGGAGTAAGTGCCAGTGGTTAGATATTATCTTCTTGATCTTATTGTGTTGAGTATTGTAAGTCAAGGCATCCAAGACTCTAGGCCCTGGCCACAACCACCGCCGCATGTGCCATCCATGCATACGCCCGTAGTGTTGCGTTTTGATTGGCAAGTTGTGGGAAGTGCGTGCAGTCTTGGGTGCATGGCCAAAGGCCATGCAACCAAGAACAAAGTGGTAAGTACTAGACTTGGAAGACACTGCACACCCATCCCATGTGAGATCTACAGACATACAGCTAGGAGGGAAGCCTCTGGGGAGAGGTACTGAAGGATAACACACCTATAGAATAACCCCCACTACCACACATCACCGAGGTGGTTGTGGGGAGACCCTGCACTCTTGGGTGCATGGCTAAAGCCCGTGCACGCAAGACTGAAGTCATAAGCAGTGGAGTTACAAGTCAATATGGGTGTGGTGGAATGCGCTAGTGTGTTGATGCGCTAGTGTCTTGACTTCATGGCTGCAGACGATGGTCCGAAAAGTAAATTTATAAGCAGCTAATTTACAAGGACCATGGTTTTCATATGCAGCAATGGTTGTGGATAGGAACTAAACTCCTTGTACCTTGGTTGTAAGGCGTAGGTGGTAGGTTACTCACCGAAGATGGAAGGGCAGCCTACAGGCACTGCAGCATATTAGTACCATAGATTAGACGTGTAGATTCCCATGTGTAGAAAATGCCTGCCAATATACTTACTCCTTACTTTGTTCAGAATCCACATACATTTTTTTAATTGGCTATCATACTTGGCGGAAGTATCACTTTTTCCATTTCTGTGATGAAAGAAAAAGGTGTGTTAGGGTTTTCATTTTCTTAAAATGTACTACATTGCATAATAGACAGTTAACCTTTTTTTTTACCCTCATATTTAGTTTACAAACCAGTGTACTGTGCATTGCACTCAGTTTCTGTGTTTGCTTTTCTAATCCTTGGGTCTGTTTCCTTCATCTTTCCCATTAATGTTTTGTTTTTTGCCTTCCTGCCGATTTTCAACAAAAGTTAGATACCTATAGGCGTATTCTACCTGTGCATTTGCTTCCAATGAACTGTGATAATCATTTATTTATGTCATTCTTCCATCCTGTTGGGTAGTTAGATACCTGTGGGCGTATTCTAACTGTTTGTAGACTTTCACATAATTTGTTGACAATCTTGAAGTACACATTATTTCGTAAATTTTGGCTTCAAGAACATTAAATACGCATTTGTTAGGTTAGCTGGCAACCTCTGCTTTAGAGTAATGGTGTTATCATTACATTCAAACTATCCAGAATTCTTTTTAATGAATGCAATGTAGTGACCTGCACTGGTTGTAGCTCCTGCATGGTAGATTATTCCTACTGTTGGAAAGGTTTTCTTTCCAAGTGACACTTGACCTTGTGTGAATCCAGTCAGTTTGCAGTTGTTTTTGGTGCCATCTGCATTATAACGTAGAAGCATAAGTCTTATGTAGGCACTATGGGCCTCATCACAAGTCTGGCGGTAACCCTTAAATGCGGCGGTAGTGCTATTACCGCTGCATTTAAGGGTCTGCCAGATCATGGCTTTGGCGGATTTCCCCCAGCTCTGAGCTGGGGGGAAATCCGCAGCAAAATTGCCAATTTTCAGCGCGATTACCGCCGGCGGGAAATCCGCCGACGGTAATAGCGCAAATTTTCCCCATTGGGCCCAATGGGGAATGAAGAATTCCTGAATGGGCCCAATGGGGAATGGGCAATAACCCTTCTGACAAACCCGTGATCCGGCGCTAATAGCGCGGGGGGTTTGGCGGTAGGGCTATTACTTGTGATGAGGCCCTATGTGATTGTATCAGTAAGGTGGAGCGATTGTCTGAATTGCAAATACTACATAATCTGCCATGGTTTGCATTTTGTACAAGTTGCTGAAATGAAATGCTCTCACTATTTGGTATGGAAACATAACCAAATTGCTCATTTGGAATTTCTTTCTGTATCACTTTGCTACAGAGAGTGCATGTATTTTTCCACATGTATGAAATTTGGAAGATTTCATTTACAGGTATGCTTTTGTTTTCCAATACTAGCAGTATGTACATTAGAAATTCTTGTGGATCTTCTTGTGAGTTCATAGTGAATCTCACCATTCCAGCACAGTCGCCCAATTGTTGCCTTACTCCATGAACACTGTATGTGTTGTCAGGATTGCTTGTGGCATTTCTGTGCAGCACTAACATTTGCAAACACAATTGGTCTGTACTGTGCAGGTAAATATTGTTAACAATTGGTGGCAATTGAAATAGAATATTCATTGCTACATTTGAATATCAACTTACCCCACTTTCATTTGTAAATTTGAATGGGCCACCAAGTTCTGTATGTGAGTGCATTTTTCGGCTTTTCTGTTGCTTCTTTGCCAACGTCCGTGGTTTACATTCCCTAATAGGTTCTTCTATGTTTGCGGCAAATGATTAAACTTTAGCATCTTTTCTTTTCTTTGCGGAATATGCTGTTGCATTCTGTTGCATTTCTGTTTCATTGACTTTTCTTTTACCACGTTTCACTTTATCTGGCACAGGGTATTGTTTCAGATGAGGGGTGTGCAGTGAACGCAATCTATTGTATTCTAGAATGCAAGGAATATCAGCTTTGACTTTACTTGAATCAAAGTTTATTAGCAATAGACCGTCAAGTGTACGTAAGCGTGATAATGCTACGTAGCTCATGCCTTCCTTAAACACTGTGTTTCCTATATCTATCAATGCTTTCTCTAGGGTAAGACCTTGGGATTTATGAATGGTAACTGCATAAGCAAGAGTTAGAGAAAATTGCTCTCTGTGTACATACATGTCTTTGAAGAGAAGGAATCCAGCAATTGAGCGCCCTATCCTTTTCACTTCTGAAACTTTATCAAAGCGAATATTTACAAACTGAATGTTGCTATCATGTGGGTATGATTGAAAGCCAACAACTGTGCCCAGTGCTCCATTAACTAGCCCTTCCTCTACGTCAAGGTTACACTTAAGCATTACTCTACAATTTAAGGATAATTTCAGTATTTTTTCCAACCCAGCTGTGTTGGAGATTGAATTTTCTAAACTATTTAGTCTTGTTGTGGCTTGCTCACACATGGGTACTGTCATACCATTTACATCTAGTTTGTCTGTGGCGCTAATTTCTATTATTGCTTGTATTTCTTTCTTTAACATTGTTTCATTGAATTTGAAACAGCTTGCAAGAGTTAGCATTAAGGCCATACAATTGACATTTTTGTGCGCTATTTGTTCCATAACATCAGTTGCACATGCATAAAGTGCATGTATATGCCGGTTATTCAATTATTCAATACAACTTGTGCTTCTTGCGATAATACACCAACTCTAATACTTTTTAAGATGTTGGCATAAGTGACATCTGCAGATTGCTGCATGTTCTCAGATAATTCTCTGTATTGGAAATGTTGCCAAAGGTTAACATTACCTATATGCTACCAACAGTTTTCCGGCAGAGTTTGTGGCCTTAGGTTGTAAAAATCGGTTCACCTTTCACTGGTGTCAATTGTAGAAGATATCCGAAAACGATAATGTGTTTCCCTACAAAGAGTTCTTCGTTATTATTTTTAAGTACTTCTTGCAATCTGAGATGAATCAAAGCCAACATTAGGTTGGAGACCATGCTCACTTCATCTATTAGTAGCATTTTCATTTGTTTCAATACTCTACGTAATTCCATTGCAGCTTCTGCAAAAAGTTTGTCGTAGTCTAATTTATTTTGATGCTCTACTGGAAGCAGTAGTAATTGGTGTAAAGTCACACTGCCTATGTTGTAGGCAGCTAAACCTGTGGGGGCCGTTACAACAGCTGACAGTTTGTTGTTTGTCAATTGTTGAAGGAACTTGCTGATGATTTTGATTAAGAATGTTTTCCCTGATCCAGCTTCACCACTGACATACAGCAGTATATGTTTGTAATTTTGGCAGGTACATTCTTTATTTTCATGTTGTACACCATGTACAATTTGTTTTTTTACATCTTCAAAAAAGGTGCGCTGATCGTTGTCAAGTTTTGCTTGTTGTACAGTTAAGTCTTCTGTATCTTCTTCATACTGATACATGGTGTTTTCTACTTCTGCCATAGCTACTTCAGCCTCATTTGCTATTAGTGGTTGTCCTAATGGTTCTTGACTTCCTGTTACAGAAGGTTGACTACTGTCGGAAGAGTCTTTATCTAGTTGGGCCTGAAGTTCTTCTTCCTGTTGCTGCTCATTGTGTAACATTGTTTTGTACTGCGTAAAGTTCACATCGATGATAGTGCTTTCATTTGCTTTGAAAGCATCTTCATAGTACTCATAATTATCTAGTATGTCTTCCTCTTTTCTCCATGGTTTGAAAAGTTGAAGTTGTGACAGAGACATGTAATATAGTTCTCTCTGTTGATGAGTTTTTAATGACAATTTCAGATGATTAATTAAGCTTCGTTTGTAAAGTTTCACTAAGCTCCCTTCACAATCGGTCACTCTATATCTACGTTTGGTTTCATCAGGTTTTACATTATTTTTGTATGTAAAGTTTTGAGCTATGTGGTATAGACACATGCATTCCAGAGTGGTACTCCTGTTCGGATAGTATGTGTCAAGTAAATTGTTTTTTAGAATGTCTTGGCTTTTGGGATCATTTCTGGCAATAGTTTCTCATATGATTTTAGCACTCTTTTTCTAGATTTTGCAGGACCAAGACTGAGCCATAGGCCCCAAATTCTCTATGAGAGAGCATTTTTATGCCTGGGCTGTACAATTTCTGTGATAATGTTTTGTCTGATGCTAGGTCATCCCAGAGGTCTTGAAGCTCTGTTTTTTCTGCTTTTGTTAAGTAGGCTGTAAAATATTGTGCAACAGCAGTTGAAGTGTCTGCAATGCACTGCACATCTATGTTTGCATTCCATAATAGGGCAATGATTGCATTGTAATCATTGATATATTTTGATTCTTCAATTCTTTTTAGGTAGTACGTGTTTTTAGGTGATTTACCTTTAACACTATGTCAAACTGAAGACATGAAGTTGTTTACTTCACCTGTTTTGTATTTGCAGAGACAATATTTGCCACATTTGTGTCTTTGAAATTGTAAAATCTGCCCATACAGATTACTATGTGTCTGTTCTGAAGGGATTTCACATGTGACATATTTTTTGATAAACTGCAAAACAGTGCTATCACTTTCGTGCCCAAATTTCGGTGCACCTTTGATCCATAACAACATGTGAATATTTGGTGCTCCTCTCGCTTGATATTCTTTTCTCCAAAAGAAGTGTTGCACTTCTCGAAGGGGAGGAACATTTTTATTGCAAATAAAGTGTAGCATTGCAATGAAACGATGATGGAAATATCTTGAGACATTAACTGGATCTAGAGAGCAAAGTTCTCCAGGTGTTAATATATCTATGTTGTTTTTGTTGCTGTTTGCTATGCGTAGGAACTCCTGCAAATCTTCCCATGTATATACTGCACAACTTAGCATAACAAACCAAGTTGGTGGTCCAAGGTTTCTGATCATGCAACACACGTCTCCATGCCATCTCAACCAGTATTCCTTTGTACCACGCATGTTTGCAAACAAATTTGTTATACTTGATTGTAAAACCTCATCTTTTTCTTGTACTTTTTGTAATAACTACGTAGGTGACATTAACTACGTAGCTGACATATTTTGTTAGTGCGTTCCAGATTTAAGAATGTGTGCAACTCCATAACATAGTGTTGCTAATTCACTTTCATAGAGTAGGTGGAATTCCACATTTTGTCTAAATCTGGGATCTTGCGAATACATTTGTAATGAGCGGTATTCTGATGCCCCAATCTGAGTGGGTCTATCATCATATCTTCCACCTTTGCCAATAGGAAATAGCAGTGGAAAAGCACGTGCTTCTATACTTTTTTCCCAAATACTCACTGGTGACCATTTGGTTTGTCACATTTGGTAAGTTTCTAGTGCATCATCTATGCTTTCATTGGAATGCAATGGATGAATTGTGTAATGGTCCAAAAGAGTGGATACGGTAGCTGGATTCAGAAGTTCGAATTGTCCAGTTTCTGATGGCTCTTGAATTATTTCTGTTATTTCCCTTAAGCTTTCATCAATATGTATTTCCTTGTAGTACTCATTATTGTCTTTTAGATATTGCAATGCTTGTCTAACTTTGTGTAAATCCACTAATTGTTGCCACATTTTTTTGTCCTTTGTTGGTACTCCATTTACCAAGACTATTAAAGAATGCTCTATTGAACGTTCCACTCCTAGAATGTGTACATTTTCCGGTAGATCTAATGGCAAGTAACCTACTTTGCCACGAATGACTTTCACCAATTCAGAGGAAGGTAATTTTGCTGTTTTTGGATGAAGGCATATAAATGGGTGAACTGTTTGAAATATTATGCTCTCAAACAAATTGAGCTGTTCCAGGATTTTTGGTAATCGAAACAATTCCAAATTATTTGTAATAGCAAGGTTGCTATGTGCAGAATTGCCACTATGTTCCAAAACTGCTGCATTTTGTACGTGGCTCTAACTTCCAAAATACTGTTTCTGAATACGGTCCATTTCTTCTTGTAAGTATTTGGGTGTACCATGCAGAAGAGTGGTATTTAAATTGCCTAATTCTGAAACTGGACTTTTTGCATAGGATATTTTATACACTAAATTTCTTACATTGGAATGATGTACTGATATTCTTTTGATATCATGTAAGGTACTTTTGCAAATAGGCCCAGAAATGCAAGCTAATGAATGTCCTTTTAGTCCTGTGTCTTTCCGCACTGCACAAATATCCATATTTTGCAGCACTTTTATTTTACTTTTGTCTTTATTTTTTAGATATTGATTCAGGAACTGATGTAAAGATTTGATAGCTTTGTTTGGAATGGCACACATTGATGTGCACGGCCATTTGTATACTGGACGGTGTGGTTCTGCTGAATCGAGAGGTAATTCTGAGTTTTCAGGAGATAGTTTTGTAAGCAGTGTTTCTTGTTCCATGATGGCAGTATTGATTTTCTCAGACCCTCGTCCACTGCTAAGGATGGCAATTGTGTTTGTTTGATTTTGTTTGTATGCTTCTTCATTAATATATGACTCTGTGGTTGTTGTGTGACTCCATTCACCATCACAAACATGCAAGACATTATTTTTGTTCACATTCCGTTTATTGCTGAGTTTCTTTTGTAGTTTGGTACTTAGTTTTGTTAGTGCTTTCATCCTATTTAATACTAATATGAACAACTTCCTTTTGAGAAGGATTGCACTGTCTAGGAGTGCCTATAGAATTAACTTTCTACGGTACGTTTTAAGGGGTGAGGATGATTTTTGTCCTCTTCTTAGTAGATTCTGAAGGACTCTGTGACAAAACATTTTTGCTAAAATACCTATTTTACTATGGGTTCCTCTTACACTATCAGGATTATTAGGAACATTGTTAGCTGTACTGGCAGCTGTTTTTTTGACATTTCTGTGTTTTGTGACACTTTTTGATGGAGGAGGTACAATTTTGGTAATTGAGACTTCCTTTATTTTGTTACTCAACTGCATTAGCTGGTTTGTACCAAGATTCTCTACTAACTCTACAACAGGTGGATGCTTACATTGGGCACCTTTAGTTTTATTTGCTCTAATTCTGTGTTCCTTTCTACAGAGTTGCTTTTTTGTAGGCATTCTTTGGTGTCTGTTGAGAAAAAATATATACTTTGGTCTGTTTTACAATGTGTGCAGTGTGCATGTGTGCATAAGTCTGATGGGGAAGCTCTTTGTCATGGTGTGTCAACGTACTGTGACCTCTAATAATGATTTGGTAAGGCTACTTTACTGTTTGTCTACTACTACAATGTGCTTCAGATGAGAGTACAAAGTGGCCTACTTGTGACGAGAACCATTATTAATAACCGAAATGCCAAGAGCTTACTACAGCAACTTCTTTTCACAATATAACCTTCTAAGGATTACCTATGTTATTTGAGTACCAAACACTGTGGGCCTCATTACGACTCAGGCGGTAAGGGGTTTACGGCGCCGTAAACAGCGCCGACCCTTACCGCCTGAGTACGAGGTCCCCTAGCGCCATGGTGCTTTTAACACCTGCTTTTAGCAGGTGTTAAAATCCATGGCGCTAAGGGACCATGGAGTTAATTACGCCACCGTAATTTACGGTGGTGTAATTAACGCCTTCCCCACTCCCATTATGCCCTATGGGGCAAAAATGGGAATGGGGAAGGGTAAATGGGGATTGGGGACTTACCGCCCCGCCTAGGTCGGAATGGGGCGGTAAGTCCGCCAACCACCATGGCGTAAACGTAGTTTACGCCATGGTGGTAAAGTCACGGCCCAGGCGGTAACTTACCGCCTGGGTCGTAATGAGGCCCACAGGGATTTGTCAGCCATTCCGCCTGTTATTCTTTGTTCAATAAATGGATATTTGTAGGTAGAATGGTTTACAAATCAATGCTTGCTTTGGTGCCCAAAATAAACAAATAAACCACGCAGCCTCTTTAAGGAGTAGTTACAATATAAAGGTTGTACTGTACTTACTTTTTTGTGCAAGATGACCAGGTTTCTTTGGATATGTCGTCTGCAGTGTAGATGCTGTTGATTCTCAGGAGAACAGTCTTCACTGCGAATTAAAAAAACAAAATTACCTTGTGTGTTTGCAGCAGTGATGATACTGCAGACATTATTTGTGTTTCTTTGGTCAGAGCATTGAACTTTCATATTTCAACCCAGTGCATGTGCACATTTCACTTCACTCTGTGCAGTCTTTGCATAGTAGTTGCAATATGGTACTTTAAAGTCCTTCAAAATAACTAAAACTTTTAAGGGTATGGAAATGCCTTGTTGTTTACAACGTGTACTATGCATAGGAGAGAGGTTTGTAAGCGATAGGGCACAGTACTAGATGGGGGAACATTTTCTACTTATTAATGAAAAGCACAATGTTGAAAAATCGGGAGACCCTCAGAAGGAAATGTCACCACTACAATCGGGAGCTCTCACTATTCTCATATGATCACATTGCAAGTAGCATTACTGTAGGCCATACAGAGTACACAACTCCAACATTTTCACATACAAAATTGAGGTCTGCCCTAAATAGGCATGCTTGCAACGTATGTACAGGTTATGTGAAAGACAGTAAGCATTCGTGCGATTTGTGAATGACAAATAGGCAATCTTGCACTTTAAAGGAGGAGCGTTGTTATGTATTCCCTATGGACATTTAGTGGCAGTATTTTGTCTAAATTAAATCATAAGGCTTCCACATGTTCTCTGATTAAAATATACATACCTGTACTTTATACTGATGCATGTGGACATGCATGGATGGGGCTGTATGTAGAAATTCGCAATCCTTGCACAGTAGCTTGTGAAGTAGGTGCTTTGCAATGGTATGCGACTTCCATTCAGAATCATCGACAGTAATTTTGAATTGCGCAATGTTGATGACCGAGTTAAAATTAGCGATGTTCTATGTGACTGGTGGATGATTGTGTGACCGCTTAGTTGTGTCCAATGAGGGACTCACTTTGGTACCGCTGTAGAAGCGGTGGAAGGACTGTGTAAGGGTTACATGCCACACGAAGGCAACGCTTGTCCGCTGGTAGGGCGTGTCACATACGGGTTTCTACAGCAAATCCTGCATGGAAAGGCGACTGTAGGCATCAGCCAATCAGATGTTCACATTACTCGTTTATGTTACACACTGAAGATGCAGAGGTGGAGAGGGTCAGGGTTTTGATGCTTGGAGACATTTTTGTGCAAGGCTTACAACACTATGCCGAGAATAGGCATGTGGCACACCATTTCGATGTTCGAAGAGTGGAGGTGGTGTGGAGCGCTGACACTGATGCCAATGCTGCGGCAATTCTGCAAGTTTGTAGAGACATGCGTAGAATTACCACTCCTCATGTGGTCATTTTGCACTACGGTGCTTGCCATTTCGGATATGTGACTTCACGTACTTTGTTGACAGATTTGGCACAGTTGGTTGAAGCACTCATGACCATCTTCCCAACAAAGCTCCAATCAGTGATGTCATCAATGATATTTGTGATGTCATCTTTGATGTCCTGGGTGTTAGTCTTAGCAATGCACGTAGATGGTGTGAGTTATGTTTGCTTAGCTTACTATAATTGGGGAATGTGCAGTGGTGTTTGGTTGCTCTGTGAAGTATAACATTCCTTTAGTGACATTTTTTTACTGAATGCACATATATATGTATGGCAGGGAAGGAAAAGAAAGGGGCTAAACACGTGATGTCGTCATTGATGTCAGCATTGACATTTGAGATGACATCTTTCATGGTCTGGGTGTTAGTGTTAGCAGTTCACAGGGGTGGTGGCAGGGTTGGGGGCTTACTTTACCATAACTGTCGAATTTCAGGGGTTTTTCGGTTTTAATTTGAAGCATAAAGGGGAGGAGGAAAGAAAATGTGCTAACAGAACGTTATGGTCCAAAGAAAAACCGTAAAAGCCCTGAAATTCGCCAGTTATGGTAAGCTAAGCAACCATAACTGCCCGCACCAATGTGCACTGCTAACACTAATACCCAGGACATCAAAGATATCAAAGATGACATCACAAATGTCATTGATGACATCACTGATGGCATCACATGTGTAGGCCCTTCGTTTTTGTTCACTGCCATATCTAGGCCAGGTGGGTTTATTTACTGACAGGCAGAAAGTTAACTTTCAAAAGGTATTATATATTCTAACATGTTCTTACAATACTTTCCTTATAATTTAATCACATTTTATGATGTACATATATAGGAGAAGAAGCAGGCCTGAAACACAACAATCATTTTTGTGCGTGAATACAATCATGTAGATTACACACATTTGCTAATGATACTACCTCTTATTTGCTTACTTTACTTTCTACATACAAACCCCATATTTGTATGCATTGTAGTCTATTTATGTTTCTGTGTTTATTAGTAGAAATATATAGCAAGTGATGTATTATTAGCTACTTAGTACATGTTTCACAGTACGGAAAAGTCTCATACAGAAGCATTCAACTTTTTTTTATATAACTTTGGAACATTACAAATATAGCTCATCTGTGGTGTATGCTGCAGCCAATACCTACATTCTGTATGAGTGGGTTCCTGTACTAGAAAGAACACTGCAATGGAATGCTCTTTAGAACACTACATTGCGTAATGAAGTATGTTGATTATTACACATCTCCCGATAATCCCTGATACTTTTTTCCAAAATTACATTCACAACCCCATGTCTAAAAAGTAAATGCACATGTGATGTCATCAGTGATGTCATCAATGACATTTGTGATGTCATCTTTGATGTCCTGGGTGTTAGTGTTAGCAGTGCACAGTGGTGCGGGCAGTTATGGTTGCTTAGCTTACCATGACTGGCAAATTTCAGGAGGTTTTCGGTTTTACTTTGAACCATAATGTTCCATCAACAAAGTTTTTTTTTAGTGAATTGCATAGGCTTTTAGTAGTACAACTTAACCATAACGTCCCCTTAACAATGTTTTTTTAGTGAATTTTATGGGTTTTTAGTAGGGCAACTTAACCATAATGTCCCTTTAACAAAGTTATTTTTACTGAATTGCACAGGTGTTCAGTAGAGCAACTTAACCATACCGTCCCTTTACCAAAGTGTTTTTGCTAAAGAGCACCGGTTTATAGTAGTGGCATGTAACCATAATGTAAAGTAACTTCTGACTTATTTACACACCTTGTAGAGAATACCACATGACAATATGGTGGTGTACAGCACGGTGACATGTCCGAGAATCAGTAAACACTTAACAGTAAGATGTATGCCTCGTGGACAGTGTGGAAACAGATTTTATATTGATGTAGGAACGTCCACCTGCAACATTTCCCTTGCACAGCGCCAAGACGTATTGGTAGTCAGCCTTTAACAATGTAGTACACATTACAGATTTTTATCTGAAAATGACATGAGCTAAGGCCATCCCTCCTCCCCAAGAAACAACAGCACTGCTGTAATGAAGGAGCATGACAAACACTGCCCCTACCTTACAAATAACAAACGCATAAAAATGTTGCGCCGTCCACCTACCCCCCATATTTCCATTTGGTGCCTCTTTCCTTATTTCCGTTAAGAACCACCTTTCACAGTGTAAGTATATTAAAAAAAAAAAATAATCATACACTCCATGTACTTTATATTTCTCAGAAATGGACATAGACGCAATAAGATTTGCCAGTAATAGTATAGATTTGCAAAGCAATAACATGTGCTACGGAAAAATAGGATTTTTGGTTATAATCTGGCCCACCTGCGGCAGGCCCGATTACAAAACAAAATCCTTTTTCAAGATGGCCACCATAGAAAGGGAAGGTGGTTGTTCCATACATGGCCCTTCTTCACTTTCCATGGTAGCCTGCGAAAAGCAAAAGTACGTGCCGTGACGCAGAACCAATAAATAAACATACAGCGATTACAAAACGAAATCCATTTTCAAGATCGCCACCATAGAATCGGGAAAGGTGGTTGTTCCATACATGGCCCCTCTTCGCTTTCCATGGCAGCCTGCAAAAAGCAAAAGTATGTGCCATGACGCAGAACCTGTAAATAAACATACAGCGACGTACAACGTAGTACCTTACATTTTGAAATGATATACTGGATTTTAAAAGAAAACGTTAACATTTTAGAATTTGTAAAGTAGTTTTATTTAACAAACAGAGACCATCGCACTAATCCCATTTTCAATTACGTTGTAAGAATGGTTGTAAGGGCGTCATTGAAAATGTTCATGGTGAGGCACACGTAATTATTTTCCCATACGCACAATATGTGTTTTTGTTAAACCACCCGCTTTGTTTGCACAGTGATTTCCAAGACGGCGCCATGACCCTTGCCCTACACCACCATAAATGATGTTATGTTACTCCTTGTAGCTAATTCAGCGTAGGGACAAAGGGGGCCTGGCCGGTCATCCCACAACATTGTAATGGACAGGCAGCCGGTCACGAGCAGTTGCATTTGGCGTCCAAAGAAGCCGTCACTCGGCATCTGGAATCCATGGCACGCACAGTACGGTAAAATGTAGCTAGGCGTAAAACGTAAGAGAAAATATGTATCAATACCCAACTTTTAGCAAAAAATTTCAAAAAAGACACAAACATTGTGGAAAGCAGTACACAAATCGAAGTGGTCAAACATGACATTTTAAGGAAATATTAGCGTTGACCATGGGTAAATATAGTGACAGCCTACAAACGCCAACAATGAGCACTCGCCGTATGGTTTAAAAAAATGGCACCTACACAGTGAGATGGTAATTCAGTTATGGAGCCAAAATGAATGGACAAGCAAGAGAAAATTACGTCTCGTGATTTTAAACAAGAGCAAAAGAATATGCAAAGTGATACACAAAGCTATGATATGATATGATATTTTATTTCTATCGCGCTCATACACAGGTATTTCAGAGCGTGACAAGGCAAGGGAAAGGGAACAGGGGAGAACAAAAACAATGATCTTACTAGGCCCAGTGACATTGAGAACGTGCAAGTGCAGGGTAGAGGGAGAAGGGGGAGAAGTGCATGGGAGGAGGAACAAAAGGAGAGTGTGCAGCGAGAAGGAAAAAACAAAAATAATACTAAAATAATAAATAAAAGGCAACAAACAATGGGAGTGCAGCCAGCAAGTGGCAAGTGCTGGGTTTATGGCAGCAGGGCGTGTAGGTCTGAAAGTGCAGGAAGAGAAGGGGAGGACTGTATGGGTACAGATACAGATCCCAGTGCAGGGGGTGGCCCGGAGGCAGTGCCTGAGGGTGGCAAGATGAGCATGTACCTGGGCCCAGAGGACAGAGGGTGGCCAGGTGCATGGTGCCGAGGGAGAGTGGAATCAGCAGGGGAGAGGGAAGGAGAAGGCAGAAGCAAAGAGGAAGGTTTTGAGGTGCTTCCGGAACCGGAGATGGTTCTCCCCAAGTTTTAGAGTGGCAGGGAGGCTGTTCCAGAGGGAGGCCCCAGCCGAAGACAGAGATCTACCCTCAGCTCGTTTCTTTGAGAAACGACTGACCCTGAGGGAGTTAGAGGTAGAGGAGCGGAGTGCTCGAGATGGGAGGTATTTGCAGAGGGATAGCTGAAGGTATGTTGGACCCAGGTCCCAGAAAGCCTTGTGGACAATGCAGAGGGTTTTGAATTTAATCCTTGCATCCACTGGGAGCCAATGGAGAGATTTCAGAGCTGGAGATATACGATCCCAGGGCTTCAGTCCAAGGACAAGTCTCGCAGTCCTGTTCTGGATAAGTTGTAAAGGGCGGACAGTAGAGGCAGGTAGATTAAGAAAGAGGCTGTTGCAATAGTCCAACTTAGAGTGAACCAGAGCTTGGGAGACAGTGAGCTTCTGGGGGAAAGAGAGGAAAGGAAGAATACTTCTGAGGAGGTGCAGTAGGAGGTTTGACTTTTTTGATATATCAGCGATGTGTGCGGAGAAGGAGAGTGTGGAATCAAAGGTGACACCATGGTTCTTGGCCTCGCAGGTGGGGATATGAGGAGGGCCAAGGGAGGCCGGCCAGAGAGTGAGGGGAAAGGAAGGTGATGGTGTGCCAATGAGGAGGATTTCTGTCTTGCTGGCATTAAGACAAAGATCATTGGCGGCACACCAATCTTGGATGGCAGTTAGGCAATCAGTGATGAGAGAGGTGGAGGAAGTGGCCGAGGGCAGCCTGAAAATGAGTTGAGTGTCGTCTGCGTAGCACTGGAAGTTTGAGCAGAAAATGGCAATACAGCGGGCGAGAGTTGCCAGGTATTGGTTGAAAAGCCAGGGCGAGAGGTTACACCCCTGGGGAACACCACAGGTGGAGAGGAAGACAGATGATAGGAAGGACCCAAATTTGACCTGGGAGGGTCGATCAGAGAGGAAAGAGGTCAGCCAGGCCAGGGCCTGATCAGTGATGCCCAAGTTATCCCGGAGACGGTTGAGCAGGATGGTATGGGCAAGCATAACATTTCAAAGAGGAAATATTAACGGTCAACAAGGGTGACTCTAGTCATACCCTGCAAACGCAGAGATTCTGCACTCTCCGTTATTGGAGGAAAATTACAACTGTGCAGAAAGATAATACTTCAATTATATTGTCACAATTAGTGTTTCGGTAATATGAAATTAAAATGGGGTTTGGTGTAGAGTCGTAAAAATTAAATTTACATGATGTTTACTGGATCCATTGTTTTTGGCCAAGTGAGACAGCAAAGTATTCGCAGCAATGATGTATTTGCAGCAATTAATTTTCGTGAACTGATATTTCATGTTTCGTACAAACGTTTTTAAAACATAACCTTATCAAATGGTATTTTTTCCAACCAGTCATTCCTTTCATTCTTTTTGGAGTTTCCCTTTTCGCTCAAGGTCAAAAAACAAGTGCCCCTTAAGTATTCACTCGGATGCGTGGGCCTACTGAGCTTGCAACCAAAAAAGCAAATCAAGTGTCCTTCACTCAGAAGGCAAATATATTCTCACTTTGCAACAACATATGAGAATCCAATCATGAGAACCGCTACTCGATATGCCTCCAGAACCGCTGTTTCCAACAAACAGTCCAGGTGGTGGCCTCAGATTTCAAAACGTAGGACGCCAGTCTGACTACAATATTAATCTAAAGACATTGTGACACAGACGCAGTAATTGTTCGCCGTACATTGAGCACCAACTTCCACTTTACCGTATGACTTTGGTGACAAGAAAACACCACTTTTTGAGTTTGTATTGCCACATCCCATCCCAGCCTAATTAAAGCTCACCTTCAGAAACAGTATTTCATAAGTATAACAAGTGCATTGGTGTCTTGTTTTGTATGTGTTACCGCCGATGTCCGCGTACACCAAAACATGAACAAAAGATGGCGGGGGCATCGAAGAAATCTGACGCACTTCACGCTGTTCCACAACCAATCAGTGAAAGCGCACACATGTCCGTGGACATGACGCTACGTATTAGCCAATCAATTTCTTGTCCGCGGAGCGGACAGGGAAGTGTGACCGCGGAGCGGACATAGATAGCACTAATTTTTGGAGACATACTTTTTGGTCATTTTAAAGGAAACTACTGAACAGATTTTCACCAAATTTACAAAAGCACGCTTTTGGGACCAAGCCCCTGCCCCTGCCGCAAATCTGGTGAAAATCCATCCAGCGGTTTGGCCTGTAGACATGCGCAAAATTTTTCCGCCATTCAGTCTATGGGAAAAAAGACGTTTTGTGACCCCCCATATGACTTTCCCCCCCTGCACCAAACATCACCAAACTTGGCAAAAATATTCAGAGCGGCCCATATACTTTTTTGCAAAGTTTGGTGAGGATTCGTCCAAGGGGAGCAGAGTTATAGGCCGCCCAAAAAGTGCTCTTCCTATGGAAACAGCAACTTAATCATAACTACACAGCCACTAACGTGGCTGTGTAATATATTCCTTTATGATTTTGAATAATTATATGCACATATTTTGTATACTTGTCATACAGTAAGTGTGTGTGTATATGTACTTTTTTTAATATATATTTTTAGATATTTCCTGTGAATAAAATTTGATATATTTTTACAGATTGGTAGTGTGGAAGCAATTTATTTTTGTCTGTAAATTAATACAACCACAATAATTCACAGGAAAGAACCCCTTTGTTATACACCCCTCATTAATATTAATGAGATACATTTGCATGCAATCATTCTAAGGGGCCGATTCATGGAACAAACGTGCGCCGAAAATCTACGCGCAAGCAGGCGCAAGGAGGCGCAAGCAGGCGCAAGCGGAAAAAAAGAGGCGCACGCGCACGCGTGCGATACATGGAAGTCCCTGCGCGTGTCTTCCTCGGGATGTGCGCCAAACCCGTGCATGGCGCAGACGTCACTGCAACATCGCGAAAGACGTGCGCGATGCGCACAGTGAAAGCGCACAACCTCTGCGCATACACTAGAAAGTGGGCGGAACACGGGGCGTAACGCGCGGAATGGGGAACAACCTGCGAAAACAAGGGCGTAACTGGGGATGTACTGCAGGGAAGCAGAGGGAACGCCCACACGCACCCGAACCACACGTATTCATGGAACCGAATAGGGCAAAGCCACGCACAGCGAAAGACACGCACAAGCCGATACACGTCCGCCACACGAAGGCAGGCGGTAGCGTCCCTGCGCATTACAAAAGTGGCAACATACAGCAATTGTGCGAGCGGGGCACGTGTATTTCGGGGTTGCGCGGGAAGTTACACACGCGATTGAGCGGGATACGTGTATTTCAGGGGTTCGCGTGAACTTTCTCACGCGATCGGGCCTGGGGGAGCGGGCTACGTGTATTTCAGGGGTTCGCGTGAACTTTCTCACGCGATCGGGCCTGGGGGAGCGGGCTACGTGTATTTCAGGGGTTCGCGTGAACTTTCTCACGCGATCGGGCCTGGGGGAGCGGGCTACGTGTATTTCAGGGGTGCGCGTGAAGTTTCTCACGCGATCGGGCCTGGGGGAGCGGGCTACGCTTATTTCTGGGGAGCGCAGGAAGTGACACACGCGATTGAGCGGGGTACGTGTATTTCGGGGGTGCGCGGGAAGTTACACACGCAATTCCATCAGGGTACGTGTATTACAGGTGTGCGCATATCAACAGGGTACGTGTATTACAGGGGTGCGTGGGGAGCAGCACACTTGAATTGCACGTGTGGGTCCTCCCAGGTGTACCCTCTACACCCTCCACGGCCCCTGCAGGTGGCTCACACCACAGGGGCCTACCCAGCACATGTCATGCAGGCACCCCACCCACCATGCCCATGCCCACCAGCCAACCCACATGTCAACTTGCACTACTCCCCCCCACTGCATGTGACCCTGCACCCCCAGCCACCAGGGGCAGCCTCCACCAGGTCCTCACAATCCCCAACACACATGCACGTCCGCGTGTAATACGAGGAAAGAGCCTATGCGCGTAAGTGACGTGACGCGCGCGTGCGTTTCCCTCAGCACGGGTTAAAGGTGAGCGGGCCCAGCAGTTCGCTGTACGTGCCTTTCGTGGAGACCGACGTGTGTTGCTGCTTCCTGTTGTTTCGCGCGCCATCACAACTTCACAGCTCTCAAGGACGTATCTCTTCTTTTGGCGGGGGTATTGGCTACGCGTGTTTTTCTGCATCGCGCTAGTCAGACGGTGAGTCACACACGCTCTTTTTCCCACTGCGGGTGCCCCTGTGTATCGCACCCATTTCCGATGTCATAGTAGCCTGCGTGTCCCACGCGTACGCGTTATTCGTGTTACTGGGTGCCACCGCGTACTGCGGGAGGTCCAATCCACGCACGTAGGCTGCAGGGTTGCGTGCACGGTTTTACTGCAGTTTTGGGGTGCCTGAGCGTTGCGTGACCCGTCACCACATCACCGGGGTCACATACAGCCTTGCAGGTGCAGGGGGGCTGTTAACATCTTGCTTCCCACCCCCTTCACCCCAATTGCCCAGGTCAATTGTGGTGTACACCTCCCATTGGCACCACTCCATCTGTGCCAGCACTACTACATCTGTGCCATGGTTGGGAGGCCAACAAAGGTGAGGGGCGCCTCAGCTGGGCGTACTCCTCGTGGCGGGCGTGGTCGGGGACGTGGCCGTGGTGATCAGGGAGTAGGGGGACTCCAGGGTGTCCAGGGCAGCCACAGAGGGGGAAGAGGCAGGGGAGCGCCACTTGAGCACAATGTTGTGCCATGTGTCGGTGCAGCCATGCCACCACCTCCTGTGGTTCCGGGGGATGCAGCTCCTGCATCTGGCACTGGCACCCATATGACCCGGCAGTCCGTTCCATCGACTGCCACGGGCCCAAGGGTGGTGGTAGCTGCAGGTGCAGCTGTGGACACCGCCACCCAGGCTCAGGGTCTGCCAGCGCAGGCTGCGTTGGCACTTGAAGAGCCCTTGGTAGATCTCCAACAGGCCAGGGGGGAAACCATAGGGGCACGCTGGGCTGCTCAGACCAAGACACGTGTCCCTGGGGCAGTCATGCCATCTGCTGCCCCGAACAGCCGGGTGTTGGCAAGTGCAGGGGCAGATGCACCCAACAGCACCCCGGTTGTGAGCCTGCCAACCAGGACCGTTGCGGCCAAGCACCCTGCCACAGCTGATGTTGCTGCGCAGGGTCCATCAGTGGGCACCCAGCTGCCACTGACACAAGTCAGGCCTCTGGTCATCCCTCCACCTGCCACTCCCTTGGCTCAATCCACCGAACCCACTGGCCATGCTGGTCAGGGCGGCATTAGCCAGCCAGGGTCTGCGCCACAGTCCAAGAGGAGGAAGGTTGCACCTGCAGCACAGGCTGCGACCCCACACACAGCCACGACCTCCTGCACGTCGAGGAAGAAGCCTTTCTGTAAGCAGGAACTGGACTTCCTCGTGGACTACGTGCTGGGCCACAGCCGTGACATGCTAGTGGGTGCCAATAGTCAGACCACGGCTGCCCAACGTGACACCCACTGGAAGCATGTTGCGGAACATGTCAGTTCATTCGGCCATGAGGTGCGCACGGCGCAGGAGTGCAAAAAGCGTTGGAATGACATCAAGCGCAGCACTAAGGCCAAGCGTGCCTCAAATTACAACTTGACTCTGGTGACTGGCGGTGGGCCTGCACCAGAGGAGGAAGAACTCACTCCGCATGAGGCTCTCGTTGCGGAGTTCATACCACCTGAATTGGTCGAAGGAGTGGGAGAGAAGCTGGACTTCGATGCCCAGTCCAGTGAGTGTTGATGCGTGTTTGTTGAGGACGTGTGTGGTTCACTTGTGGGATGTGTTGTGCATGATTGCTGCTACATGTGACGTGTACATGGTTCTGATGTGTAAGTAATGCAATGCTAACGTCATGCATGTCTCCTCTGCCTGCATGCGGGACTCCATGTAGGCATGCTCCCTTGCCCCTCCTCCGCCACTCTGCACCCCAGTTCCACCTTTGCACTGGTCTGATCCAATCTTGCCAATGTGTAGTTTCTTGTCCATGTGTCCTGTGTAGATGCTAACTTCCAGCGTAGAATCTGCCAGACATATGCCATGTCGTACAGCCTTAGTACTCGATGCAGGGTATCTCACTTGTACTGTGCATGGGTCAGATGTCCCGCAGGGACATGAGTGCCCATTCATGCTCCATGTGCATTGCACGCATGCCCCTATGTGTCCTTGACTGGATGATCACTGTAATATCAGTCCTTGGTTACATACATTGCCTGCCATCTCATCAGCCTTCCCATGTCAACTGTGCCTCAGTCCTGCGTTGCACACATGTTTAGGCTCTGACAATCTGTGTGGCTCACAGGCCTCAGCCTGTTTAATGGCCAATGACTCTGTCCAACTCTTGTTGTGTCTTCTTCACACGTGGGCGGCCTCCGGAGTTTCCATCATGTGTCCTGCCCACTGTCCCAGCATCATTTGCAGTGTTGTCATTTGAATCACATGAAGCTGTTGATGGCAGTCAACACTGCCTGTCAATACACAGGTGTATGGTCAGCCTTTTGATACCATGATAGGCATCCCTGCTTTGGTACTGGGGTGGAGGTGTGCTTGGCTTCTGGACATGGTACACATTGAATGCACAATGCACGTGATGTCTGATTTTGACATTGCACTGCCTTCACATTTCCTGGCACACACCATGTAGTGCTTGTACATGTAGGTAGTGAGTGGCGTACACATTTTCTGCACTGCATAGACCCACTTCCATGGAAACTGCCACCTTTCAACAGGTCTGATCACAGAAGCTATTCAAAGTAGACCCAGCATGCATGCCAGGTCATATGTTGTGTGTCACATGTCTGCCTGATGCCTTTGCTGTCGGTGTGTGTGTGTCGTGTGCTACTGACATGTGTATTGACCTTTTCCCCTCTATTTTTCAGGTGATGACGCAATGGAGGCAGAGGATGGTGTTGTCATGCCAGACACAGGGTTGGTAACGCCACATCAACCCGGCACTAGTGTGGGTCGTGGGGTGGTAGGCCACGAAAACCCCCAAGTGCTGCAGTCCATCTTGTCTCTGGCTGCCTATGAGTCCAGCCTTGATGACGACTCTGACGTCCATGTTGAGTTGGATGACCATCAAGTCCATGTGTCAGGGGTGAGTGATTCTGATGTGGACACTCCTCTGTCTGCGACACCTGCACTAAGGGATCAGACAGTCTTGGTTCCTCCGCCCGTGGTGGATCGGGACACAGGGTCACCCTCCACACCAGTCACTGATGTGCCTGGGACATCACGTCGACGGGGGCATGTAGTCGTGCAGCCGCAGGCGGTGCCAACACAGCGAGGACCCCCGGTCCTTGGGTCCCGCAGGGGTCAAGCCCGGCAACGCGGTCGCCGCGCGCAACCGCTGTATACTGAGTGGGAGCAAGACATGACTGCCAATTCCGAACGGCAGGGGGCAGCAATGGAGAACATCGCTGACAGCATGGAGCGTGTGGCCCGATCTGTGCTCCCCCCTGCTAGGCAGGTGCTTCTCCAGCAGCAGGCGGCACGGTCCACGGCCCGCTCGCTCAGGCTGGGCATGGCGGCCTCAGACAGGGCACGCCAGGCTGAAATGTCGTCTCTGCGTCAAGCAATTGCTGCTCACGCAGAGGCGCACATGGATGCCTTGAGGGAGGAGTATGCTTCCCTCAGATCCACTCTGGGTGTCCTTATGATGTCCCAGAGGCAGCGGGCAGAGGAGCGGTTTGCACAGCTTGAGTGTACCATCTCGGCTGAGCTACAGGCTTGCCGGGAGGTGCAGCGGTTGTCAAGCCAGGCCTTGCAGGAGGAACTCCGTGTTACACGTGCTACCTTGCAAGAGGAAGCACGTGTATCACGGGAGGTTCTGCATGCAGACCTACGTCACATCGCCACACAGAACCAGGCTCACCCGTCCGGCAGACTTGCTGCCGACGAGGGGCAAGCTGCGGCTAGGCGTGGCCAGGCTACTGTGCCACGTCCTCCTTTCCAGGATGAGCCAGACTCGGACGACCATCTATCTCCCACATAGGTCGTGCTGTGCAGGCGTTGAGCCCATGGAGGTATTTTTTTTTGGCTCAGCATCATCGCATGTGGATGTTGAGCAGCACCCTGTACCTCCCCCCTCCTGGGTGCCTCCCCTCCCCCCCGGGTCGTATGTGGCCATTTTTGATTTTTCTTCTAGTTTAGTTAGTTAAGTTTCTGTTTGATAGTTAGTTTAAATAGGTAATGTAGGTTTTCCATAGTTAGTGTAATTAGTTAATAGTTGAGTTAGTTTAAAATTGCCAGTCTATTGTGCTTTCATGTGACGGTGCGGTGCTTTGTGGCTTTTGAAGGCATCCACTGTCTGTTCCAGCTGGGCCCTTCATGGTTGTCTTGTGTATGTGTTTGCTGCTTGGGTTCCTTGACTCACATATGCCACTCCTGCCTCCCTTATCCATGGGCTCGCAAGGATGGTTCGGTGTTACAGCATTTTACACAAGGGCATTGGACTGTCATATCTGTGGCATGTCTGGTGCTGTGTGACTTGTGTTGACACCCCTAGTGGGGATGATTTAGGTGTCATTGTCCACTGTTCAGCTTTTGCTAGATGGGGTGTTTCATGATTAATGTGGACATTGATTGCTATGCATTGTGTAGTATGTTTCATTTCTTTCCTGTACATGTGCGTGTTGCTATTCATGCTGTAGATAGTGTTCCACACTTTGTAGGTGAAAGACGGACTGATGGTGTGATTTGTGATGTGACTCTCTGACATGGTCAAGTAATGAGATGCCTGATGAGACACACACAGATTACTTTGAAGCATTAATCATGTGTTACATGCCCTTTCTGCAGGGGGATGATCCTCCAGAGCACCTTTGCCAGCAGACATGTCCCATTGGACGACGGAATTCTGGACCCGTTTGTTGGTGCCCACATGCACATGTGTGCAGGAGCAGAGGCACAGTGATTGCAGACCCACATCCTAGTACTGCTGACATGTTCCAAGGAACTCCAGGCAAGGTGAGCATCACAGGGGGGCCACGACACAGCAAAGCTTGCACCAGGCGAGTTGCACATGCAGGCTTAGTCACAGCACTGAGGGTGAGCTTAGACGAATATTGGTGTTGAAGCACACAATGCAGCTCAGATGTGTTTGTGGACTGATGGCTGCTGATAGTAGGGTTGTCTGGGACACATGCAGGGGCAGTGGCACATACCCTCCGGTACACCAAGGTCCATTGAGCCACTTGTATCAACCATGTAGCCTTCCGAGACATGGAAAGGGGCAGCTCACAGGGACATGCAGCAAGGGACATACTCGGGTGCAGTGCATGTCTTTTCCACGTACTTCATGATAAATGCACTGCCAACTTTGTTTCGGTCATGGTGGTACACAACTTGCTCTGTAGTCATGGCTTGCAATATGGGTCTGTCTGCTTACCCAGGGAACATTGCATGTTGTGTGAATTGTGACACATTGGTGTTCCATTTTCCACGCACCCAGCAGCGGCTGCCTTACTGCATTGACTGTGTATGACCCGTCACTGGGGTTATGTTATATATGGGTACGAAGCATCAACCACAGATTGTCTGTTTGTAGAGTAGTCTGTTGCTATGGGGCATGTTTGGTGTTGTGTTTTTGTGCAATTGGCACGTACAGGTTGTTGACTGTGTCTCTCTTTGCAGCATTGCAGTGCTCCTGTAACCGGACCTGAGAGTGCGCAGGCAGGAGGCCAGCACTCAAAACCAGAGCTAAGTGTCTTGTTGTTTTTCTTACAAACTGCTCTGCATAGGCTTGCTGGGGAGTGTACTGATGAATGGATGTATGTGTGGTTCTATTTGGTATGTTATTTTCTCCCTAATCACCCGTGATCCTATGCAATTTTGAAACCTGTACCCTCTACCCGGTGTTCCTGCTTCCCGTGCCTATCCAAGCAACGTTCCCTGACCCTCTTTCCCCACTGGGGTTGCGGATGCCTGTGTAAGCCCCGAACTTGCAGGCGCCAAAACCCTAGAGGGGGTGGTGGGTTCGTACCACTCCTGAGCCTGGACTACAGAAGGCCATGACAATGATGTCCAAGTCTGTTTGGATTGTGTATGTGTTCATGCAGGTTGTACATTTTCGTGCATTCCCTAGTTTCATGTGTAATCCCACCTCCCCTCTCCTGCCGCTCATTCCAGTCATCCAGTGTGTCAACACCTGTCCCGACTGCATATCCCTGAACCTCCTTCCCCACCAGGGTCTCAGGGGCCTGTGTGAGTTTGACCTTGCAGGCACCCGGGACATGGTGGGGGTGGTTGTTTCGTGGCACTCCCGCGCCTGTACAGGGGACCTGTGACAGTACACATCCATTCATGGTGCATCCTCCAATGTCATGTACCACACATGTCTCACATCCTGTCGTGACATTGTTTTGCTGTGCTACCTTGGTTGTTGCATCATTGTGGTAGTACTTGGCCTTTGTGAGGTACTGCTACGTCAAGTCATCTACTGGAGGGTGTTTGGGTTCGTTTTTATGCCTTGGATTTTGTGTTTCGGAAATGAGTGTGTATTCAGGGGGTTCAGGCATCTTTTTACACACAAGGTGGGAGATGATGACGAAGGGTAAAGGTGATCCTGTGGCCAGGTGGAATTGAGGTTTGGGGGCTCCATGACCCAGGTGCAGTTGTTCAGTGGGTCATGGTCATTTGTGAGGGAGGGGGGGGTTGTTGTTGATTGTTGCCTTGCCCTGCAGTGTGATGGGAACTCTGACATAGTAATGGTGGTATCCCATGTACATGTTGTGTTCTGCTGATCAATGCCTGTTCATGTGTTGTGTTTTCCTTTCAGGTGCGAGGGGATAGTTGAGGTTTGACATGCTGGGGTGTACACATGGTGGATGTTCACATGTGATGTGTAGGGAACACTGATGGTCACTTGAGTGCACATGCATATGTGGAGTGCATGTCCTTGCAGAACCACACACTTGCACTCTGATGCACTACATGTACTCCCACCCTTGCATATACACATGTACACTGTTTGCCTTCTGGTGCCCACTGTGTCCCGGCAGCACATGTTCTGTGACCGATCATGGATCCAGTACATGCCTGATTTGATGTTTGACGTGGTCTGTCACTTAGATTTGATGCTCAGGGTGTGCATCACACACAATGGCTGTTCACTGTGCTGTGCGCTGAGCAGTGTGATGCAGGAGTAGGAGACTGCACACATGAGCTGCAGTGTTGATTTTGCAATGCATGATGTGCATGTAGACAGGCATTCATTGTGATATTACGTCTACGACTATTGTAATGCATTTTGAAATGACTTATTTTGGGTGGGAGGTTGTTGGTCTGTCATTTCATCTGATTCCGGGTCAGCCAGCAGTGTCCGATGCCACTGTGCATTTAGGACATGGCAATGTGTACCTTATCGTTACTGCATTGGTGTATGGGTATTGCGTGCCATGACATGTTGATGTTTGGGAGGGTTTGTGTGACATGACAGTGATGGCCATGGCCTGGTTTGCAGGTGTGTGTGATGCACACCTTGCATGTCCGTGTCATCCGCTTCTCAGAGCAACTAGCTGGGGGTAGATTTCTCTCCGCAGCAGGGCCCTCCCCCTGGAACAGACTTCCGGCCTGACTTGAACTTGAGGGGAATCATCTCCAGTTCTGGAAGCACCTCATGTCCTTCCTCTTTGCTTTTGCTTACTCTCTGCCTCTCCCTTGCAGAATTCTCCACTGGTACTGCACAGAAGCTGCAACTGGGCCACTCTCACCGACCTTGGTCCCTGGCCCAGCCACTCTCCACTTGCACTGCCTCCCTGGCAACCCCTGTACTGCAGTACTGTCTCTCTATCCCTACAGCCCTCCCTTCCCAGCACTTGACTGCACTCACCTTTGTAGTTGCCACCAGGTGACCTATGTATTATTTTTTCGGGCTACTTCCCCTGTACTGGACTCCCCCCCACCCTTCCCCTTGCACTTTTCCCATTCCCCCTACCCCTGCACTTGCACGATCCCAATGACACCTGGCCTAGTAGTACCGTTCTCTGTGTTCCCTTGTTCCCCCCTCCCTGCCTCATTGCGCCTTGGAATACTTGTGTATGGCCCATATCATGTCATATGTCATATGTGTGCCTTTTGGTCACACAGGATAGCTTGTGTTTAAGTAGCTAGGGATGCAGACGATGTGGCACTTCCATGGCAACTATCTCAGGGTGGTAAGGTTGTGACAGTTGACTGTCTCTTTGTCATCATCGATTGTCACCTGGTATGTGCCAGGCCTGTGTGCACTCCGCAGGGGTGGGAGTTTAGGTGAAAAATGTGGCCACAAGCTGGGTCCGGGCTTCCTCGCCACGTGCCCTGTCCCCTCCCATGGGCAGCGCCTGTGGTTGGGGATGTGGGGGCACCACCATGTCCACCGGGACGCCCTGCCGTGTTGCAACATTGTGCAGGACACATGCTGCCACAATGATCCTGCACACTACTGGTGGTGCATAGAGTAGTTGCCCGCCAGAGCGGTCAAGGGAGCGGAAACGTGACTTGAGCACTCCGAATGTGCGCTCCACTATGCCCCTGGTTGCAATATGGGCGGCGTTGTATCTTACCTGGGGTGGTGTGGTGGGGTTCCGGATTGGCATCATCATGAGGTTGCTCAGAGGGTAGGCACTGTCCCCTGGGGAGATGATAATAGTTGAGATAATTAGGGTTTGGATATTTGTCTGTGTGTGACTTGCATGCATGTGCAAGGGCATTTGTACTGACCTAGGAGCCATGTGTCGCCATGCTGCCCAGCTTCCAGGGCCCGGCTCAGGGCGGACATTCTGTATATGAAACTGTCATGGGTGGAGCCAGGGTAGTTTGCATAGACAGAGGTGATGATTCCCTTTGCATCACATACCACCTGTACATTGATGGAATGCCAGTGCTTGCGGTTTCGGTAGATGTGCTCAATGGCCCTAGGTGGACGTAGGGCCACATGGGTGCAATCTATGGCACCGAGCACTTTGGGGAAGTGTGCCACCCTGAAAAAATCCAGGACAACGGCCTGCCTTTCTGCGGGTGTTCTGGGCATGTATATGTGCCTGCGGACTGAGGGGCGCGCTGTCATGATTGCCAGTACCTGGTGTAGGCAGCGTGACTGCGTGGCCTGTGAGACCCCCCCCACTATGGCAGTGGTCCGCTGAAATGACCCAGTGGCCAGAAAATGCAGGACATTGAGCACCTTCTCCAAGTGGCTCAATGCTTGGGAGCAAAGGGTGGGGGATGTGAGGTCATCTTCCCACTCCCTGACCAGGTCTAGGATGATATGGGGTGGAAACCTATACCTGCCATAGACCTGGTCGTCAGGCATCCCAAAAAGGCTTGTCCGTGTTGCGAAAATGCGTGCCCTGGCTATTCTCCTCCTCCTGCGGTGTCCCACGATCAGTGCAGCGACAAATGGGGCATTCATCGTAGCTGTATATACGCGTTTGTTGTTTGCGCGCACTTTTATGCTGTGCGCGGGGACGCTTCCGCCTGCCTTCGTGTGGCAGACGCGTTGACGCCTGTGCACGTCTTTTGCCGTGCGCGTGTTTCCCGTGTTCGGATACGGTCCGAGTGTCATCGCGTGTGATTGGAGGGGAGTGTGCGTACACGCAAGTGGCCTGGGTACGTGTGTTCCGGGGTGCCGGGAACTTTCACACGCGATTGGTGGAAATCCACGTGTGTTCTGTCATCACGTGCAATGAGGGTAACACCTGCGTGCGTCACGTCACTTACGCGCATAGGCCCTTTCCTCGTATTACACGCGGACGTGCAGTTTCCACTACGCGCATGGCCCTTTCCTCGTATTACACACTGACGTGCATGTGTGTTGGGGATTGTGAGGACCTGGTGGAGGCTGGCCATGGTGACTGGGGGGGTGGGGGTGGTGGGAGACATGGGTGGGGGCCTGGTGGAGGCTGCCCCTGGTGACTGGGGGGGTAGGGGTGGTGGGAGACATGGGTGGGTGCCTGGTGGTGGGTGCCCCTGCACTGCTGGGGGGTGGGGGTGGTGGGGGACATGAGTTGGACATGGGTGGGGGCCTGGTGGCAGGTGCCCCACAGTGCTGGGGGGTGGGGGTGGTGGGGGACATGAGTTGGACATGGGTGGGGGCCTGCTGGCAGGTGCCCCACAGTGCTGGGGGGTGGGGGTGGTGGGGGACATGAGTTGGACATGGGTGGGGGCCTGGTGGCAGGTGCCCCACAGTGCTGGGGGGTGGGGGTGGTGGGGGACATGAGTTGGACATGGGTGGGGGCCTGCTGGCAGGTGCCCCACAGTGCTGGGGGGTGGGGGTGGTGGGGGACATGAGTTGGACATGGGTGGGGGCCTGCTGGCAGGTGCCCCACAGTGCTGGGGGGTGGGGGTGGTGGGGGACATGAGTTGGTGTTCATTAGTTCAAGGAGACATGTGCCTTTGCTGGGGGGCATGGCCATGTTGGGTGGGCTGCCTGCGGGACATGACCAGGGATGCAGGGTAGTCCCCTGTGGTGTGGGCTGCCTGCAGGGGCCGTGGAGGGTGTACAGGGAACACCTGGGAGGACCCACACTGTCAAATCACATGTAGGACTCCCCGGCACCCCTGAAATACACGTACCCTGCTGAAATCGCGTGTAAAACTTCCCGCGCACCCCTGAAATACACGTGCCCAGGCTATTCGCGTGTGGAACTTAACGCGCACCCCTGAAATACACGCGCCCAGGCTATTCGCGTGTGGAACTTCCCGCGCACCCCTGAAATACACGCGCCCAGGCTATTCGCGTGTGGAACTTCCCGCGCACCCCTGAAATACACGCGCCCAGGCTATTCGCGTGTGGAAATTCCCGCGCACCCCTGAAATACACGCGCCCAGGCTATTCGCGTGTGGAACTTCCCGCGCACCCCTGAAATACACGCGCCCAGGCTATTCGCGTGTGGAACTTCCCGCGCACCCCTGAAATACACGCGCCCAGGCTATTCGCGTGTGGAACTTCCCGCGCACCCCTGAAATACACGCGCCCAGGCTATTCGCGTGTGGAACTTCCCGCGCACCCCTGAAATACACGCGCCCAGGCTATTCGCGTGTGGAACTTCCCGCGCACCCCTGAAATACACGCGCCCAGGCTATTCGCGTGTGGAAATTCCCGCGCACCCCTGAAATACACGCGCCCAGGCTATTCGCGTGTGGAACTTCCCGCGCACCCCTGAAATACACGCGCCCAGGCTATTCGCGTGTGGAACTTCCCGCGCACCCCTGAAATACATGTACCCTGCTGAAATCGCGTGTGAAACTTCCCGCGAACCCCTGGAATACACGCGCCCAGGCTATTCGCGTGTGGAACTTCCCGCGCACTCCTGAAATACACGCGCCCAGGCTATTCGCGTGTGGAACTTCCCGCGCACCCCTGAAATACACGCGCCCAGGCTATTCGCGTGTGGAACTTCCCACGCACCCCTGAAATACACGTACCCTGCTGAAATCGCGTGTGAAACTTCCCGCGAACCCCTGAAATACACGCGCCCAGGCTATTCGCGTGTGGAACTTCCCGCGCAACCCTGAAATACACGCACCCAGGCTGTTCGCGTGTGGAACTTCTCACGCACCCCTGGAATACACGTAGCCCGCTCCCCCAGGCCCGATCGCGTGTGAAACTTCACGTGTACCCCTGTAATACACGTAGCCCGCTTGCCGTGCTGGTACAGGGTTAGCGCAGCCCTTTGCGCTGGATTGGGGATTTTGATGGCTTTTCCCTGCGCGGAAGGCGTTCTTGGGGGCGTAACTGGCGCTGCTGCAAGGTCGCTGCGCCACTGTGCGCCACGACTGGTTTTGGTGGCTGGAATCCATGAATACGCTGTGCGCGGAAATGTGTTTCGGCGCACGCGGCTGGCGCAGACTACCGCACGCGCACACTGTGCGCCAGCCGCGTGCGCCACTTGTGCGCCGAATTCTATGAATCGGCCCCTAAATGTATTCAAATGTTTACTTATGGATTAATGAGGGTTTTCTTGAAAACCCGTCAGGTTTCCGGCCCTCAAGGCCTGGAGTTTTACGACCCTGTGTGTCAGGTTCTGATAACTGAAGATCAGCAGTTGGTTTGTGTTGATTGCCCTATTAACTCAAGGCACATGCCCGTGTAGCCACTCATTATCATAAGCAATGAAACGTGATGTCGTAGGATGTGAACATTCATTAATGTGAAATATGCCTCGCCATTTCAAAATCGAGGAAAACACACAGGACAAATTAACATTTGCTTCTCAAAACGTTAACCAACAACAACCACAATATAGTCATGGAAATTACATTTTCCTGTCATGTTTTTGGCAAAGCCGAAAAGGTTCACACCTTTTAAACCAAAGATTCTGAATTTAAATACCCCCTGTAGAGCAAAATACAAATATGGGACATTTTACTCAGGGTTTGCTTCCTCCTCATGTAGTCTTGCGGGTACGTATCTAGCCTGGGACACGGGCAACCTGGGTTTGAATCTTAGTCTTTGGCACTGTTCCTAGAACTTAATCGTTAATTCAATTAAAAAGGAAATAACTACCTATTGTTGACTATCAGACTCAAAACTACACAGGGGTTCAGTGTCTGTCCTCTGAACAATAGTTTATGAATGCCATCCACGTGCATGCACACTCGGCTTGTGCCTTTCATTAACTGAAATATTTTAATGTGATTTGTGTGTGTGCGCAGAGGTCTGGTAACATCTCATAACTCCATTTTGAATAGAAAAGATTCACCTCTAGTTGAGACCGCCTCACTAGTGATCACCTGTATTCATTCACTTATCAGTTCTGTCTCATTATTAATCCAACATTATCTTCCGAAATAGTCACTCAAATTTGACCCTTGTTTGATCACTCTTCTCATCTGCTGATCATCCCTATTTCACCACTTTTCATGCTGCATATCACTAGTAATCAAGGCATCCTGGTGCATATAATCATGGCACAAGTGATGGGCGCGGGGCCACCACTGAACAACCAAATATCTGATAATCCGATCTCACAACAGATATCCCCATTCCAAAACTGAGCATGCAGCGTCAGTAATGATGACCCCATGTCACCACTAAACAGTCACGCTTCACCACTGGATGATATCATTACTAATCAACCATCCCTCCCACAGATCAGTCTATTTAGTAACAGATCAACAAGCACCATTGCGCATCCCTGCACTGCTACTGATCTTGCACCACCTTACCAGTGATCAACATATGAAAACAATGATCGTCCCATCTCCTCACTGATCATTCCATCTCACTGCCAGTGAATCAGTCTGTCTAACTCTGGATCCAGCACTCATACCAAGGATGCCCTAAATTAACCACTGAGCAGCCCATTTCATGAGTTAAAAAACACACACCACAAATGCGCAACACATTCTAGCAACTCATCTTACCACTCGTCATCTTCACTTTAGCATCAATAACGCCTTCTCACCTCGTATCACTATATCTCTCTGATGACCAACCACCATCTAACTACAAATCAAGCACATCCCACTATAGATCACTGATAGAATATGTGCTGATCGCATTCACCTACTTCATTGGAATGTCGTAGCTGGGCACTGGCTGCTGTATTATTTAAGACAATGTATTCAATGCTGCTTCCCTCAGCACAAAGTTGATTGCTATCTATGTGTACAGACTCACATTTTTCTTAAATGGACCTAAATCTGCTAACAACATTGTAGGTGCTTCACCACCAATAACGTGCCATCAGATCCAGCATGGCAGAACTGGGCTGATGAAATTCATGTTGTCAAATCATTCTCAATGTGATGTTATATTTCTGATGCAACAGTATAAACCAACTCTCACGGAATGGGATAAATTAGCACACTCTTGAAGTGGGAGAATGGAAGAACAGGCTCCCGCCCTTCCCCTCTCGCGCTTGGCCTAGAGGATCACGGCCCAGACACCCGCCATGAGAGGAGTTTGCCCATCTACCAGACGACCAAATACCCTGGTACAGGAACATACGGATGTGCCCACCAGCCTGCCCTGCACATGCCGACACCTGTGGCATGGATGGACTCGACTGAAACATCCAGCACTAAATCAACTCGTCGTTAGAGATGCCATGACGAGCTAGCCAACGGTCAGCACTCCTGTGCAAACATGCACACCGGACACTCCCCCACCAATCCACACGAAGAATGTACTCAGTGCTATGACGTAGGCGACAGACATACTCACGGACGTGCATCTTTATTATTTTCCACATAGGCTCTCGAAATGCAGAAACGCAAGACGCATCATGAACTTATCTAAAAAGGCTTGCTCAGGCTTCTTCTAAGAACCATGTACCATAATGAAGAATATAACGAAGACACGATACTGATGATAGGGCAATATGATACCATAACCTAAAGCGCTCTGCATCAAACGGTTCCACCTATGCACTAGGCCCAAGTAGGCCGCAAGCAAAAGCTTCCATGAACATTGAATGAGCAAGAGCTCGGTTGCTGACCCTGCAGAATGAGCCCGGCGAAAGCACACCTCCAAGGGCACGATGTTGCAATCTCGCACGCCGTGAGCCAACGCCAAGGTCGCACCTGCAAGATAAACCAGGCACACAGTGGGAAAAACAATATTAATTGTGCTGAATTCTGCCTCAAACACGGTCCCACCTCACGTGACAAAGCCAAACCTGACAGAATGCCAAGCCCAGGAGGAAGGAGATGCCTGAATCCCACGTTTCAAGACACAGGCAGATACAATTAAAAGACTCATTGGACAATCTGCAGCAGTGGGAGTAGTCGACCTCCCAACATATGAATAAATCCTCACATTGTTTACACCTACCCATAGTAAAACATTGTTGCAAATGACAGGTGCACCGTGAGCTGGGAACAGCGATAGTCCCAGATTGGGAGGCTCGCGAGTGGACCAATCAGAACATGGGGCTCTTATCATTGACGCCATTAACATTGACCAATCCTCAGAGGTCTTCATGTAACAATTTTCATGTATCAAATTGAAGGGACAGCCCAAGTATATCACCTGACTAACCCTCAACCACTAATACCGTTCTCTATATGTATGCTATATTGACCCTACCACTCGAGTAACCAATCCAGAGTGGAAGTAGGTTTTTTGTTAAACTTTGTAAGGTGACGCAAGTAGCGCGTCATACTAAGGTAAAAACGGCCTGCGAGCCCCACGATTGTGTGTGTGTCAGGACGGACGCGTACGCTCCTTGACCCATCCCTGCCGTTTTGTCTAATAAACAGCAGAGTCACCTTTCTTCTTCCGTGTGTCTCATACTTTATCTCTTTTGGGATATACGGGAGGAGTTGGGGCCTCCCTGCCTAGAGGTCTGCGGACGGCCCGGCCGACCCCGGCAGAATTTCCCCCGACAAGTTGGAGGCACTGCTGAGATCTGTTTAAGATCTGCTTTTTTATTTTTACTTTTTTCCAGGTAATCCCGTTGTGAGGAGGCCCGGCGGCGCGGCCCCCTCTGCCGTTGCCCCCTTCTGAGGACTACAGAACAATCGGGGAACTGCGAGAAGACCGGACAGCGCAATCCGGATATTGGCCTTCGGGAGCCGGTTGAGAAGTATCCCGCCCGCGGTTGGCGAGTGTCCAGACGTGGTCCAGACGAGGGGAGGTGGCGAGCCGCTTGGAGGGGTGCACGCAGTCGAGCGGCCCCGCATCAAGAGAACTTGGTGAGCATGCCACGCACAACAAGCAATGTGAAATTGTGAGGGAGGGGGGAGGAATTAAATACAGGAGGTGGGAGGTGTTGCACAGGTGCGCGGCGAAGGTTTGACAATTTAGTGTTGGCAATGAAATGAATGGTAGCCGAACGAGTGCGAGAGCAGTCGGCTACGTTGCGCGAGAGAGGGGGGTGGAGCACGAAAACATCACGTGCGGCCGCTCGTAGACACTGATTGGCCTAGGTCGCGACTACGTGTAAGGGTGTGTGTGTGTGTGTGGTTTCCTACGATTTGGCATTTATTGATCAATGAGTAGATGAGGATCCCTATTGTTCGAGCAAGAAACTCGATAGGTAGATGACGTTTCCCTGTAGGCGGTAGCTAGTTAGTTGTCCAATACGGAAGATAATTGGCTGGTTAAGCCCTCCTGTCGGGGGGCGTATCACACACGAGGCGACACAGCGTGCGCAGTCCGATTATATTATTGATTACCTTGTTCCAGGAGTGACAGGAAGACAGCTGTGAGGTTAACGGGGGTAGATTGCAAGTGTATTTTGAACTTAAAGAATATATGAAAAACTTACCAGTAGCTCGAAGAGATCGGTGACGTCACCAGTAGGGCTTTCATAGGATATCCCGAGCACAAGGCATCTTTCTTTCTGAGAGTGGTGGGGAAGAGAACTGTGGTAAGGGAGTGGAAACGGAGATAAACGGTAATGAATTGATCGAGGAAAGGCGAAACGGGGGACGTGACGGCGCACGGAGAACGCCGGCCACGGCAAGTGTAGAAGAAGGAGGAGGAGCAAGTGAAAAATAGGACGACTGTATAAGAACGGCACAAGAGGTACACAGCCGCAGGGAGCTATGTGCGCCTCGGCCGCAGGGGGCCGTATGGGTGTCGTGTAAAGGAAGAAAGACAGAAGAAAATATACAAATGTAAATACTATATTTTAATAATTTTCCTTAGCGGACTATCGCAAGTCCCCAAACTTACGGGGCCAGGTAACGATATAAGGCTGTATATTGTAAACTGCTAGTGAGATAACCGCTACCAAATAGGGGAAGGGTAACAAGTGGAGCGCTACTATGTCACACGGGACAGGATCGGGAGGGTGGGGGAACACCCTCACTACCCCACTACAACACATATGTACAACACTGTCACCCCATAGGGAGAAACTGATCAAGTATAGCATAGAATGGACACAGGGGACGGACAACAAAATGACAACACCATGGCCGCCTAATGGTAGCTTCGATCCATATACCCAACATTCACTATTAAACCATTTGCATAATACATACAAAGGGAAGAAGTTGACAAACCACGTGGAGGTGTTTAACTTATGGAGGATGTTCCAGGGGTCCCGACCAGGACCAAATGGAATGTTCACTGTGGGGGAAATACCGGAAGAAAAAGAGATTAAGGAGGAAAGAGAGAATGGGAAAAAGGGGAGTGAAGACCCAAAGAACACGGGGAATGGACAAGAGGGAGGAGAAAAGAATAATAACTCAAAAGTAAATGAAATAAAAAAGGAACAGAGCAACGATATACAGCTAGCAAAGGTAGTGAAAACAGAGGGAGGGGGGTTGTACCCTTTAAGAGAATTAGGAGAAATAGAAAGAGGACAGTTAAGGGCGGCTGAGGGGTACTCGAACCCGGCATACAGCCCGCCACCATATGTGGCTCATAGGAAGATGACAGCAGGGGAGGAGAGGACTGGAGAAGAACAAACTGTGGAAATAGGACATGAGGAGTGGGTAGCCGCGCAGATATTATTAAAATTACAAGGTTCATTAACAGGAGAAGAGAAGGAGGTAGTAAGGAAAATAGACGAGGATAATACTAGGGAGAGTGGAATGACAGGGGAAGAGCTGTTACGTCAAAAGGAAGAGATTTTGGAGGAACGACTAGCAGAGTTAAGGGATGAGCAGAATGAACTGATCAAACAGCTCGAGAGGGAGGAAAGAGAAGAGCGAGGGAAAGGAAAGAAGGTAAGAACAAATTGGAAAAAATAAGGGAAAGAACTGAGGAGCAAAGGAAAGAAGCTGACAGGGTAAGAGCAGCAGCAGAAAGGGTATCAAGAGCAGTGCTACGAGAGAGGAAAAGGGAAGAAGAAGAGAAAGAAAAAGAAATGGCAATGTGGAAGAAGAGATTACTATCAGAAACAACTAGGAAATACGAAGAAGGGAGGGTGATAGAGAGTATATTAGAAAGGGAGAGGGTGAGAGGGGAAAGGAAGAAAGAGGATGAAAGGATATTGGAAAAATGAGTAGTGAAGTAATGGAGGAATTAAAAAGGAAAAGGGAGGAAATTGGTAGAGAGATGGAGGAGAGAAATGAAGGGGAAAGAGAAGATAGGAGAAGGGAGAGTGAAGTAAGGGGGGATGTATATAGAGACACAGAAGTAGCAACAACATCAGTGCAAAGGGGAGCGGTTGATAAAGGAGAAAAGGGAGAACCGGACCTAATAGACTTAAAAACAGTAACAATCAAGGGGAAAATACAGAGTGGGGGCTGCCGTTTGTGAATGACTTTTGTAGTGAGGAAGAAGAAGGAATGGAGAAGGAAGGAAGAAGCAGTGAAAGGGAAAGTCTAGATAAACTATACACCACCAGACCAATACAGACTCACCATGGATCTGTAGGAGAAAGGATGAACTGGAGAGAAGTGAGGAGGAAGAGCAAAGAATAGCGGCAAGACAGACACATGAAACCACACCGTCACCATCACATCCTCTCCCATCCCACCCCACATGCTCAACCACCTCATGCTCATTACATACAGTAAAACTTGCGCCCTTCACAAACGAACTGATACCCTATGCATGTCGGCTTAGAGACCTCCCTAGACGCAGGCAGGAAGGACGAATACACATGCCCACATTAAATACAGGAAATGATGGAAGAAGGGGAAAGGATGAAGAAGAAAGAGTTACGAGCAGGGGAAATACGGACGAAATTGATGATGTAGAAGAGAGTGAAGAAGAGGAGGGGTGTGAGGACTCGACTTTATGGAACCCAAGGGGTAAAATGAGACATAACTTAATGCCACTTCTGGAGAGGGGAGGAGTTAGACCACAGTACGTCCCTTGGAAGCATACAGACAAAGAGAATATAAAGTGCAGGCTCCCATCATTAAGTGGAGGTGCGGGTAAATGGATATATGAAATGGAAAAACACACCGCAGGACAGAAACTGGCAGTGGGAGATGATAAGGGCCATCTAATATCGATATTAGGGGATGCAGTGGATGACATTTGGAAGAGAGCGGGATTCCCTGGGGTAACAATAGCAAACACATCGCATGATGGGGCACCATTCGCAAACTGCAGACATGCACTATGGCAGGCATCAAGGGTACAGTACCCAGACACATCAGACATAGGAGCAATTACCTCACACAAGATGCGTGAGAACGAAGATCCTGTTGATTATATCCAGGGAATCCAAGAGAAGTGGTGCATGGAAACTATAGAACAATGGGACAAAACACCAGCAATATTTTATCATATACTAGTACAAGGGCTCCCAGAAGGAGTTCAGAAACAACTGAAGAAAGTAGTGGGAATGGAGGCAAAAGCATGGCCAGAACTACAACTGACAATAGTGCATGATTGTAGGGCATGGCAAGGAAAAATGAAACAAAAGGAAGAAGACAGGAAAATGGAAGAGGCTAAGCTAGTACAGAAAAAACTTACTAAATACACAATGGAAGGGGCACTAATAACTGCACCTACAATAATGACCCAAAGCCCCACACAAGTATTGGCTGCACAAGATCCCTCCCAAATACTACCCTCACAGACAATAACACAACAGGTGCCGCCACTCCAACCATACACGACCAACATGGGAGGAGGATACTCAATGCCAGGAGCTGGGTATTATAATTACAACAGGGGAAGAGGAGGAATTATGAGGGGGAGAGGATACGGATATAACACACAACAGCAGGTGGGAGGACTTAGAAACTCCTACCCCACCAGGCAACCAATATACCAGGACAACACAGGAAGCTTTCCATGGCAGAGTAGGGAACCACCGGTGTGTTGGAGTTGTGGATTAGGAGGGCACATGTCACGCACGTGTAGAGTAAGACCAGGTACACCATCATGGAGCGAACAGGGACAACCAAGGCCCACACAGGAACAGCAGGGCATACAGCAACAGCAGACGTTGCAACAGGGAAATGAACAGCAACAAATTATAACACAACAACAGCCACAGACATATTCACTGCCACAACAACAGGTAGCGATAACACAACAACCCCAAGCACAACAAACACAACTGGGTAGGGTGACGGTCCTGGGACACAACCCTTACACAGGAAATGGTCAATCATTGTACCCTCAATAGGACAGCCCATAGACGGCCTTGGCATGTCCCATCTTGTCGGTAACACCTAATAGTGCGGAGGAACCACGCATAGAGGTAACGATAGGCGACAAAAAATGATCATTCCTTGTTGACACCGGGGCGACCCGGTCTTGCATAAGGGAAGGTAAATTTAGGATGTCGGGCGAAGCCATGAACACCCAAGGATTCTCTGGGGCTAGAGGGTTGGTTCCTTTTACTGATAACATTCCCTTATCTATAGGAGATTATGACATGTCAGTCCCACTTTTATATTATAGTGCCTCACCAGTAAATATACTGGGAAGAGACATAATGAACAGGTTGAATATGACGATCTCCTTTACGGAGGACGGCATAATTTGCTCCACTCCAGGAATTAACATGCTCACAGCATGACAGATTATGCAAGCATACTGCGGACAGACAGCGATTAGGGCCGAGCCAGTAGATGGCGAACTCTTCCAGTACGGGACAGACATGGCATTTGCATGGATGCCAGGGATAGAGGGAAAGATCTGGAGGAGGCCAGCAGCCTATTTGTTCAGACCAGAAACACCAGTCAACGAACTAGAAGGAAAGGTGGTTCCAGTGGACATTGAGAGCATTATAGCAACAGCTGATTACATTGCTGTACATGCCCAAGACAGAGAAGGAAGAGCATGGAGGGCAGTGATAGCACTAGCAGAAGGATGTAGGCTCACCCAGGTGTCAGATGAGGAGCTGTTCTCAGAAGAAAAGGAGGAAGGTGAAATGGTGTTTATGATGAGTGTGGAAATATGGCTAAGAGTGGCGTACAAACAAGTGGCACAGAAAATGGCAATGGCACTTGAGGCACCCACATCCACCCCAGTTCCCTTCTTTAAGGAGGATATGACAAAAGTACCCACATCATTATGGACTACTAGCCCCTATGACGTGGGGTGCATTAAAAGTATAGGGGGGTAAGGATAAAATTGAAAAAAGGTGCAATACTCCCCAGAGTGAAACAGTACCCACTATCAAAAGAGGCAGATGAGGGCATATATGAAACCATAATGGCCCTTATAGATAATGGCATATTGGTCCCCTCAGAATCTCCATGTAACACGGCTGTATACCCAGTGCGCAAGGCTAGAGGGGGTCTTGGCGCTTCATACAGGATCTCAGGCCCTTGAACAACATAGTAGAAGCAGAATACCCCATAGCCGCAAACCCGGCCACGATATTGTGTGGCATTCCAGCGGAAGCATCACGATTTACAGTGATCGACCTTAAAAATGCTTTTTTCTCAATACCATTGCACCCAGACTCACAAGATCTGACAAGCCTCACGTACAGAAACACAAAGTGGAAACACACCAGATTACCACAAGGGTACTGCGAATCACCCTCAATATTCAACAGAGTAATACAGATGGATTTGGGTAACATTGAAGTGGAAAGCACAGTGTTGCAGTATGTCGATGACATAATAATTTGCAGTACAAACGAAAGAACATGCAGAGAGGACTCATTAAAGATGCTGACAATATTGGCTGAAAAAGGTTACAAGGTAGATATGGAAAAGTTACAGTACTGTCAAGAACAGGTACTTTACATTGGTCAGCTCATATCCCAACATGGAAGAAAGATTGCACCACAAAGGGCACAGGCCATTTCAAAAACGCCAATCCCACAAACAGTCAGGGAACTGCAGCAGTTCCTGGGTCTGTGCAACTACTGTAGAGCATGGGTATTTGATTACAGCTCATACATAGGACCCCTGCTTGAGGGGTTAAAGGAAGCTAATAAAGGGGAGAAAAAGTTGGGGTGGACAATGGAAATGAAAGAGGCGTTTGATGAACTGAAAGATGCGATATCAACTGCTCCGGTACTGGCAACCCCAGACTATGAGTGACAATTCTTTATATTTTCACATTGCGACTCAGCAGTAATGAAAGCAGTGTTGGCTCAAAAAACAAGCATGGGCTACAAACCAGTAGCATTTTACAGTGGCCACTTAGATCCTGTGATGTTAGGTCATTTCCATTGCGAACAAGGTCTCGCCGCAGCTGCTTTTGCGGTAGAAAAAGCATCAGCAGTAACCATGGGGTGCCCAAATACACTGTTTGTGGAACATGCACTATTTGCAATATTGAATAAACCTAAGTCCACCCTAACCACGCAAAGGGCATCAGGTTATGAGATCATCTTATCCAGAGCTGAACTATCAATTGTTAGATGTAGCACAGTCAACCCTGCAAGGTTCCTAGCAGAAGTACTTGAGGAAGGAGATTATGCCCACGATTGTACGCAAATAACTGAAATGTACTCATGTACTAGAAAGATTGAAGAAAACGCACTAGAGGGAGGTGAGCTCCTGTTCATTGATGGGTCATCAACTATCGACCAAAGGGATGGTATACGGAGGACTGGGGCAGCATTGGTAAAAATGATGGAGGTACTGGTGTGTGTGGCAATGAAATGTGTACAATTACCACAGCATTACTCCGCTCAAGCAGCAGAATTAATTGCACTGATTTTGGCGTTGAACAACCAAATATCTGATAATCCGATCTCACAACAGATATCCCCATTCCAAAACTGAGCATGCAGCGTCAGTAATGATGACCCCATGTCACCACTAAACAGTCACGCTTCACCACTGGATGATATCATTACTAATCAACCATCCCTCCCACAGATCAGTCTATTTAGTAACAGATCAACAAGCACCATTGCGCATCCCTGCACTGCTACTGATCTTGCACCACCTTACCAGTGATCAACATATGAAAACAATGATCGTCCCATCTCCTCACTGATCATTCCATCACACTGCCAGTGAATCAGTCTGTCTAACTCTGGATCCAGCACTCATACCAAGGATGCCCTAAATTAACCACTGAGCAGCCCATTTCATGAGTTAAAAAACACACACCACAAATGCGCAACACATTCTAGCAACTCATTTTACCACTCGTCATGTTCACTTTAGCATCAATAACGCCTTTTCACCTCGTATCACTATATCTCTCTGATGACCAACCACCATCTAACTACAAATCAAGCACATCCCACTATAGATCACTGATAGAATATGTGCTGATCGCATTCACCTACTTCATTGGAATGTCGTAGCTGGGCACTGGCTGCTGTATTATTTAAGACAATGTATTCAATGCTGCTTCCCTCAGCACAAAGTTGATTGCTATCTATGTGTACAGACTCACATTTTTCTTAAATGGACCTAAATCTGCTAACAACATTGTAGGTGCTTCACCACCAATAACGTGCCATCAGATCCAGCATGGCAGAACTGGGCTGATGAAATTCATGTTGTCAAATCATTCTCAATGTGATGTTATATTTCTGACGCAACAGTATAAACCAACTCTCACGGAATGGGATAAATTAGCACACTCTTGAAGTGGGAGAATGGAAGAACAGGCTCCCGCCCTTCCCCTCTCGCGCTTGGCCTAGAGGATCACGGCCCAGACACCCGCCATGAGAGGAGTTTGCCCATCTACCAGACGACCAAATACCCTGGTACAGGAACATACGGATGTGCCCACCAGCCTGCCCTGCACATGCCGACACCTGTGGCATGGATGGACTCGACTGAAACATCCAGCACTAAATCAACTCGTCGTTAGAGATGCCATGACGACCTAGCCAACGGTCAGCACTCCTGTGCAAACATGCACACCGGACACTCCCCCACCAATCCACACGAAGAATGTACTCAGTGCTATGACGTAGGCGACAGACATACTCACGGACGTGCATCTTTATTATTTTCCACATAGGCTCTCGAAATGCAGAAACGCAAGACGCATCATGAACTTATCTAAAAAGGCTTGCTCAGGCTTCTTCTAAGAACCATGTACCATAATGAAGAATATAACGAAGACACGATACTGATGATAGGGCAATATGATACCATAACCTAAAGCGCTCTGCATCAAACGATTCCACCTATGCACTAGGCCCAAGTAGGCCGCAAGCAAAAGCTTCCATGAACATTGAATGAGCAAGAGCTCGGTTGCTGACCCTGCAGAATGAGCCCGGCGAAAGCACACCTCCAAGGGCACGATGTTGCAATCTCGCACGCCGCGAGCCAACGCCAAGGTCGCACCTGCAAGATAAACCAGGCACACAGTGGGAAAAACAATATTAATTGTGCTGAATTCTGCCTCAAACACGGTCCCACCTCACGTGACAAAGCCAAACCTGACAGAATGCCAAGCCCAGGAGGAAGGAGATGCCTGAATCCCACGTTTCAAGACACAGGCAGATACAATTAAAAGACTCATTGGACAATCTGCAGCAGTGGGAGTAGTCGACCTCCCAACATATGAATAAATCCTCACATTGTTTACACCTACCCATAGTAAAACATTGTTGCAAATGACAGGTGCACCGCGAGCTGGGAACAGCGATAGTCCCAGATTGGGAGGCTCGCGAGTGGACCAATCAGAACATGGGGCTCTTATCATTGACGCCATTAACATTGACCAATCCTCAGAGGTCTTCATGTAACAATTTTCATGTATCAAATTGAAGGGACAGCCCAAGTATATCACCTGACTAACCCTCAACCACTAATACCGCTCTCTATATGTATGCTATATTGACCCTACCACTCGAGTAACCAATCCAGAGTGGAAGTAGGTTTTTTGTTAAACTTTGTAAGGTGACGCAAGTAGCGCGTCATACTAAGGTAAAAACGGCCTGCGAGCCCCACGATTGTGTGTGTGTCAGGACGGACGCGTACGCTCCTTGACCCATCCCTGCCGTTTTGTCTAATAAACAGCAGAGTCACCTTTCTTCTTCCGTGTGTCTCATACTCTATCTCTTTTGGGATATACGGGAGGAGTTGGGGCCTCCCTGCCTAGAGGTCTGCGGACGGCCCGGCCGACCCCGGCAGAATTTCCCCCGACAAGTTGGAGGCACTGCTGAGATCTGTTTAAGATCTGCTTTTTTATTTTTACTTTTTTCCAGGTAATCCCGTTGTGAGGAGGCCCGGCGGCGCGGCCCCCTCTGCCGTTGCCCCCTTCTGAGGACTACAGAACAATCGGGGAACTGCGAGAAGACCGGACAGCGCAATCCGGATATTGGCCTTCGGGAGCCGGTTGAGAAGTATCCCGCCCGCGGTTGGCGAGTGTCCAGACGTGGTCCAGACGAGGGGAGGTGGCGAGCCGCTTGGAGGGGTGCACGCAGTCGAGCGGCCCCGCATCAAGAGAACTTGGTGAGCATGCCACGCACAACAAGCAATGTGAAATTGTGAGGGAGGGGGGAGGAATTAAATACAGGAGGTGGGAGGTGTTGCACAGGTGCGCGGCGAAGGTTTGACAATTTAGTGTTGGCAATGAAATGAATGGTAGCCGAACGAGTGCGAGAGCAGTCGGCTACGTTGCGCGAGAGAGGGGGGTGGAGCACGAAAACATCACGTGCGGCCGCTCGTAGACACTGATTGGCCTAGGTCGCGACTACGTGTAAGGGTGTGTGTGTGTGTGTGGTTTCCTACGATTTGGCATTTATTGATCAATGAGTAGATGAGGATCCCTATTGTTCGAGCAAGAAACTCGATAGGTAGATGACGTTTCCCTGTAGGCGGTAGCTAGTTAGTTGTCCAATACGGAAGATAATTGGCTGGTTAAGCCCTCCTGTCGGGGGGCGTATCACACACGAGGCGACACAGCGTGCGCAGTCCGATTATATTATTGATTACCTTGTTCCAGGAGTGACAGGAAGACAGCTGTGAGGTTAACGGGGGTAGATTGCAAGTGTATTTTGAACTTAAAGAATATATGAAAAACTTACCAGTAGCTCGAAGAGATCGGTGACGTCACCAGTAGGGCTTTCATAGGATATCCCGAGCACAAGGCATCTTCCTTTCTGAGAGTGGTGGGGAAGAGAACTGTGGTAAGGGAGTGGAAACGGAGATAAACGGTAATGAATTGATCGAGGAAAGGCGAAACGGGGGACGTGACGGCGCACGGAGAACGCCGGCCACGGCAAGTGTAGAAGAAGGAGGAGGAGCAAGTGAAAAATAGGACGACTGTATAAGAACGGCACAAGAGGTACACAGCCGCAGGGAGCTATGTGCGCCTCGGCCGCAGGGGGCCGTATGGGTGTCGTGTAAAGGAAGAAAGACAGAAGAAAATATACAAATGTAAATACTATATTTTAATAATTTTCCTTAGCGGACTATCGCAAGTCCCCAAACTTACGGGCCAGGTAACGATATAAGGCTGTATATTGTAAACTGCTAGTGAGATAACCGCTACCAAATAGGGGAAGGGTAACAAGTGGAGCGCTACTATGTCACACGGGACAGGATCGGGAGGGTGGGGGAACACCCTCACTACCCCACTACAACACATATGTACAACACTGTCACCCCATAGGGAGAAACTGATCAAGTATAGCATAGAATGGACACAGGGGACGGACAACAAAATGACAACACCATGGCCGCCTAATGGTAGCTTCGATCCATATACCCAACATTCACTATTAAACCATTTGCATAATACATACAAAGGGAAGAAGTTGACAAACCACGTGGAGGTGTTTAACTTATGGAGGATGTTCCAGGGGTCTCGACCAGGACCAAATGGAATGTTCACTGTGGGGGAAATACCGGAAGAAAAAGAGATTAAGGAGGAAAGAGAGAATGGGAAAAAGGGGAGTGAAGACCCAAAGAACACGGGGAATGGACAAGAGGGAGGAGAAAAGAATAATAACTCAAAAGTAAATGAAATAAAAAAGGAACAGAGCAACGATATACAGCTAGCAAAGGTAGTGAAAACAGAGGGAGGGGGGTTGTACCCTTTAAGAGAATTAGGAGAAATAGAAAGAGGACAGTTAAGGGCGGCTGAGGGGTACTCGAACCCGGCATACAGCCCGCCACCATATGTGGCTCATAGGAAGATGACAGCAGGGGAGGAGAGGACTGGAGAAGAACAAACTGTGGAAATAGGACATGAGGAGTGGGTAGCCGCGCAGATATTATTAAAATTACAAGGTTCATTAACAGGAGAAGAGAAGGAGGTAGTAAGGAAAATAGACGAGGATAATACTAGGGAGAGTGGAATGACAGGGGAAGAGCTGTTACGTCAAAAGGAAGAGATTTTGGAGGAACGACTAGCAGAGTTAAGGGATGAGCAGAATGAACTGATCAAACAGCTCGAGAGGGAGGAAAGAGAAGAGCGAGGGAAAGGAAAGAAGGTAAGAACAAATTGGAAAAAATAAGGGAAAGAACTGAGGAGCAAAGGAAAGAAGCTGACAGGGTAAGAGCAGCAGCAGAAAGGGTATCAAGAGCAGTGCTACGAGAGAGGAAAAGGGAAGAAGAAGAGAAAGAAAAAGAAATGGCAATGTGGAAGAAGAGATTACTATCAGAAACAACTAGGAAATACGAAGAAGGGAGGGTGATAGAGAGTATATTAGAAAGGGAGAGGGTGAGAGGGGAAAGGAAGAAAGAGGATGAAAGGATATTGGAAAAATGAGTAGTGAAGTAATGGAGGAATTAAAAAGGAAAAGGGAGGAAATTGGTAGAGAGATGGAGGAGAGAAATGAAGGGGAAAGAGAAGATAGGAGAAGGGAGAGTGAAGTAAGGGGGGATGTATATAGAGACACAGAAGTAGCAACAACATCAGTGCAAAGGGGAGCGGTTGATAAAGGAGAAAAGGGAGAACCGGACCTAATAGACTTAAAAACAGTAACAATCAAGGGGAAAATACAGAGTGGGGGCTGCCGTTTGTGAATGACTTTTGTAGTGAGGAAGAAGAAGGAATGGAGAAGGAAGGAAGAAGCAGTGAAAGGGAAAGTCTAGATAAACTATACACCACCAGACCAATACAGACTCACCATGGATCTGTAGGAGAAAGGATGAACTGGAGAGAAGTGAGGAGGAAGAGCAAAGAATAGCGGCAAGACAGACACATGAAACCACACCGTCACCATCACATCCTCTCCCATCCCACCCCACATGCTCAACCACCTCATGCTCATTACATACAGTAAAACTTGCGCCCTTCACAAACGAACTGACACCCTATGCATGTCGGCTTAGAGACCTCCCTAGACGCAGGCAGGAAGGACGAATACACATGCCCACATTAAATACAGGAAATGATGGAAGAAGGGGAAAGGATGAAGAAGAAAGAGTTACGAGCAGGGGAAATACGGACGAAATTGATGATGTAGAAGAGAGTGAAGAAGAGGAGGGGTGTGAGGACTCGACTTTATGGAACCCAAGGGGTAAAATGAGACACAACTTAATGCCACTTCTGGAGAGGGGAGGAGTTAGACCACAGTACGTCCCTTGGAAGCATACAGACAAAGAGAATATAAAGTGCAGGCTCCCATCATTAAGTGGAGGTGCGGGTAAATGGATATATGAAATGGAAAAACACACCGCAGGACAGAAACTGGCAGTGGGAGATGATAAGGGCCATCTAATATCGATATTAGGGGATGCAGTGGATGACATTTGGAAGAGAGCGGGATTCCCTGGGGTAACAATAGCAAACACATCGCATGATGGGGCACCATTCGCAAACTGCAGACATGCACTATGGCAGGCATCAAGGGTACAGTACCCAGACACATCAGACATAGGAGCAATTACCTCACACAAGATGCGTGAGAACGAAGATCCTGTTGATTATATCCAGGGAATCCAAGAGAAGTGGTGCATGGAAACTATAGAACAATGGGACAAAACACCAGCAATATTTTATCATATACTAGTACAAGGGCTCCCAGAAGGAGTTCAGAAACAACTGAAGAAAGTAGTGGGAATGGAGGCAAAAGCATGGCCAGAACTACAACTGACAATAGTGCATGATTGTAGGGCATGGCAAGGAAAAATGAAACAAAAGGAAGAAGACAGGAAAATGGAAGAGGCTAAGCTAGTACAGAAAAAACTTACTAAATACACAATGGAAGGGGCACTAATAACTGCACCTACAATAATGACCCAAAGCCCCACACAAGTATTGGCTGCACAAGATCCCTCCCAAATACTACCCTCACAGACAATAACACAACAGGTGCCGCCACTCCAACCATACACGACCAACATGGGAGGAGGATACTCAATGCCAGGAGCTGGGTATTATAATTACAACAGGGGAAGAGGAGGAATTATGAGGGGGAGAGGATACGGATATAACACACAACAGCAGGTGGGAGGACTTAGAAACTCCTACCCCACCAGGCAACCAATATACCAGGACAACACAGGAAGCTTTCCATGGCAGAGTAGGGAACCACCGGTGTGTTGGAGTTGTGGATTAGGAGGGCACATGTCACGCACGTGTAGAGTAAGACCAGGTACACCATCATGGAGCGAACAGGGACAACCAAGGCCCACACAGGAACAGCAGGGCATACAGCAACAGCAGACGTTGCAACAGGGAAATGAACAGCAACAAATTATAACACAACAACAGCCACAGACATATTCACTGCCACAACAACAGGTAGCGATAACACAACAACCCCAAGCACAACAAACACAACTGGGTAGGGTGACGGTCCTGGGACACAACCCTTACACAGGAAATGGTCAATCATTGTACCCTCAATAGGACAGCCCATAGACGGCCTTGGCATGTCCCATCTTGTCGGTAACACCTAATAGTGCGGAGGAACCACGCATAGAGGTAACGATAGGCGACAAAAAATGATCATTCCTTGTTGACACCGGGGCGACCCGGTCTTGCATAAGGGAAGGTAAATTTAGGATGTCGGGCGAAGCCATGAACACCCAAGGATTCTCTGGGGCTAGAGGGTTGGTTCCTTTTACTGATAACATTCCCTTATCTATAGGAGATTATGACATGTCAGTCCCACTTTTATATTATAGTGCCTCACCAGTAAATATACTGGGAAGAGACATAATGAACAGGTTGAATATGACGATCTCCTTTACGGAGGACGGCATAATTTGCTCCACTCCAGGAATTAACATGCTCACAGCATGACAGATTATGCAAGCATACTGCGGACAGACAGCGATTAGGGCCGAGCCAGTAGATGGCGAACTCTTCCAGTACGGGACAGACATGGCATTTGCATGGATGCCAGGGATAGAGGGAAAGATCTGGAGGAGGCCAGCAGCCTATTTGTTCAGACCAGAAACACCAGTCAACGAACTAGAAGGAAAGGTGGTTCCAGTGGACATTGAGAGCATTATAGCAACAGCTGATTACATTGCTGTACATGCCCAAGACAGAGAAGGAAGAGCAAGGAGGGCAGTGATAGCACTAGCAGAAGGATGTAGGCTCACCCAGGTGTCAGATGAGGAGCTGTTCTCAGAAGAAAAGGAGGAAGGTGAAATGGTGTTTATGATGAGTGTGGAAATATGGCTAAGAGTGGCGTACAAACAAGTGGCACAGAAAATGGCAATGGCACTTGAGGCACCCACATCCACCCCAGTTCCCTTCTTTAAGGAGGATATGACAAAAGTACCCACATCATTATGGACTACTAGCCCCTATGACGTGGGGTGCATTAAAAGTATAGGGGGGTAAGGATAAAATTGAAAAAAGGTGCAATACTCCCCAGAGTGAAACAGTACCCACTATCAAAAGAGGCAGATGAGGGCATATATGAAACCATAATGGCCCTTATAGATAATGGCATATTGGTCCCCTCAGAATCTCCATGTAACACGGCTGTATACCCAGTGCGCAAGGCTAGAGGGGGTCTTGGCGCTTCATACAGGATCTCAGGCCCTTGAACAACATAGTAGAAGCAGAATACCCCATAGCCGCAAACCCGGCCACGATATTGTGTGGCATTCCAGCGGAAGCATCACGATTTACAGTGATCGACCTTAAAAATGCTTTTTTCTCAATACCATTGCACCCAGACTCACAATATCTGACAAGCTTCACGTACAGAAACACAAAGTGGAAACACACCAGATTACCACAAGGGTACTGCGAATCACCCTCAATATTCAACAGAGTAATACAGATGGATTTGGGTAACATTGAAGTGGAAAGCACAGTGTTGCAGTATGTCGATGACATAATAATTTGCAGTACAAACGAAAGAACATGCAGAGAGGACTCATTAAAGATGCTGACAATATTGGCTGAAAAAGGTTACAAGGTAGATATGGAAAAGTTACAGTACTGTCAAGAACAGGTACTTTACATTGGTCAGCTCATATCCCAACATGGAAGAAAGATTGCACCACAAAGGGCACAGGCCATTTCAAAAACGCCAATCCCACAAACAGTCAGGGAACTGCAGCAGTTCCTGGGTCTGTGCAACTACTGTAGAGCATGGGTATTTGATTACAGCTCATACATAGGACCCCTGCTTGAGGGGTTAAAGGAAGCTAATAAAGGGGAGAAAAAGTTGGGGTGGACAATGGAAATGAAAGAGGCTTTTGATGAACTGAAAGATGCGATATCAACTGCTCCGGTACTGGCAACCCCAGACTATGAGTGACAATTCTTTATATTTTCACATTGCGACTCAGCAGTAATGAAAGCAGTGTTGGCTCAAAAAACAAGCATGGGCTACAAACCAGTAGCATTTTACAGTGGCCACTTAGATCCTGTGATGTTAGGTCATTTCCATTGCGAACAAGGTCTCGCCGCAGCTGCTTTTGCGGTAGAAAAAGCATCAGCAGTAACCATGGGGTGCCCAAATACACTGTTTGTGGAACATGCACTATTTGCAATATTGAATAAACCTAAGTCCACCCTAACCACGCAAAGGGCATCAGGTTATGAGATCATCTTATCCAGAGCTGAACTATCAATTGTTAGATGTAGCACAGTCAACCCTGCAAGGTTCCTAGCAGAAGTACTTGAGGAAGGAGATTATGCCCACGATTGTACGCAAATAACTGAAATGTACTCATGTACTAGAAAGATTGAAGAAAACGCACTAGAGGGAGGTGAGCTCCTGTTCATTGATGGGTCATCAACTATCGACCAAAGGGATGGTATACGGAGGACTGGGGCAGCATTGGTAAAAATGATGGAGGTACTGGTGTGTGTGGCAATGAAATGTGTACAATTACCACAGCATTACTCCGCTCAAGCAGCAGAATTAATTGCACTGATTTTGGCGTTGAGGGAAAGCTTTGACAAACAAGTGACCATATATTCCGACAGCGCATATGTTACGTCCACTGTCCACTCAGGGCTGTCGAAATGGAGAAGAAGAGGGTTTAGGAGAGCTGATGGCACTCCAGTGCAACATGCCCTCCTATTGGCTGAACTAATTCATGCAATAAATGACCCCCAAGAATTAGCTTTGGTCAAATGCACCGCACACACCAATGGTGTAGACCACATTTCAAAAGGGAATGCAGCAGCAGACGCACATGCGAAGTATGCTGCAAATTTTGGTGAGATATGGAACCCCCCAGAGTCAGAGAGAGGGAGAGGGAGGGGAATGGCTAAGGAGATGTTGATAAGAGAAGGGTACACCCATCTCCCAGCCACACAGATTATGGAGCTACAAGCGGCTGCACCAATGGCTGAAAAGGAAATATGGCTAAAAAGAGGATGCACAATGTCACCAACCGACGCACTATGGCGCCAGAGTGACACTGGGAAGATTGTAATACCACTGGCACTATTGAACACCGCCCTGAGCCAACTACACCACCCAGCCCACACAGGCAAGGAAGTAATTGCAGCACGAATTAGGGAAGACTGGTTCTGCCCCGAGTTAAATTCTCATGTGTCAAATTTCATCAGCAATTGTCTCACATGTCAACAGTTTACGGCCGGTCACACTCTGAAGGTGATAAGAGGTACTATACCCCGGCCAGAGGGACCCTTCCGACATCTCCATATTAACTATGTTGATATGATCAACGTATGTCAAGGAAATAGGTATATGATTGTAGTAGTATGCCCATTCTCGAGGTGGATTGAAGCAGGGCCCTGTTCACACCCAGATGCATTTAGAGCAGCTAAATTCCTAGTGAGGGAGGTCTTCCCCAGGTGGGGAGTGTGCGAAGTACTGCGGTCAGACAATGGCCCACATTTCGCAAACGAAATGTTCCAGCACATCACATCCTTACTGAACATCAAGCATAAATTTGCATGTGCATACCACCCGCAGGCCAACGGTCTATGTGAACGCCTGAATGGCCTATTAAAGGAGGCAATTGCAAAAATACAGCAAACAACAAAGAAGAGTTGGTTGTATTGCCTTCCATTATCCCTATTTGAGCTAAGGAATAGACCAGGTTCCGACCACCACCTCACCCCTCACGAGGTGGTTACCGGACGTCAAATGCACCTTCCCCTAACGCCAACATCAAGAGCATTTACTGACCACGAGAGTACTGCAGATGTCCTTGGTGATGAAATGTACCAATATGTGTCTTCTCTGATTACTAGTGTAGTGTTTGTGTCTCAACAGCTCGAGCGCACACGGGGCGGGTCTAACAGCGATCAACAAGAAGGTGCGGATAAAGAATTGGAAAAGGAAAGACTGTGCAAGGTTGCTAAAGGTGACCACGTACTACTTCGCAATTTCAACAGGAAGTGGAACAGTCCACGCTTCACTGGCCCCCATCTGGTAGAGGAGGTATCAACGAGAGCAGTAAAGCTACAGGACAAACGTGCCTGGAACCACCTACATGACGTAAAGATCTAAAAACTCCAGACCCGCCCCAGCGCCACCGACAGGGCCACTGAAAGAACAACAGCAGTGTCACCAACGGAGGAAGAGACTTCTACCGCAACTAACGGCCTAAGTGTCCCCATACCCTGCCACCCCCCAGATTCCCCAGAGACAACTACTAGAAAAGAAAGGGGTGATCCCCATACCGCCCACCCCATGGTTACACGATCAAAGGGTAAAGAGACTTCCGCCAGTTGAGCCCCAAACCCTCTGCCCATTGACCCCCTACCCACTGTAGTAATAACTGAACTGAAGGACATTGTTTTGCACATATACACATGTAAACACCTGAATGTTCTCTTTCTTTTCTCTCGCACATGCAGGTACAGCGTATTATTGTACTGTTAAGAAAGTAGATAACTAACCAATTCACTGCCCAGGAGTAGATGGTACCCTCAGACGATAATTACCTGGAAGAATTGTTACACCAATTTGTATATGAAATAAAACGGCCAACGTACCTGAAAAGAAGGAGGGTACGTTTCTACTACACAGCATTCCTCTTAGCCATAGAACACTCAATGCCCCACCTCCAACCATACTTGCCTGCCCTAAGAGATAGATCGCTTAGATTGGCGTGGGAACAGCTCTTCGCCTGGGCACTGAATGACTACTTGATAGGGAGAGCTTAAAAAACGACAACTAACACCAATAACAAGCATATTAAGAATTTTCAGGCGGGCAACTGTAACGTCGCAAGAATAAGCTGCCGGACTGCAGCAAGGTAAGAGCAAAATGCCGGTGAAATTAGAAACTGTAATAAAATTGATAGGGATTTTAATGATCACCGGGTTCTTGGCTGCCTCTGTATGGCAGTACAGCTATGCTATTGATATTATTGCTGTAGCCAAACCTAATGCACCCCTACCCCCAGCTGCAACAGGTGTTACGTCAGGCGGTACTAGTAAAATCCCACACAAGAAAAATAGAGTTAAACGCAGCACATACTCAGATAATAAAGGTATTGACAACTACATACAAGATTCAGCACACATCTCAAACAACATATGGTACCAACACATGACCCACGTAGGTAAACAGACAACAGAAGACAGCTGCTACGTTTGCTCATTGATTCCATACGCCATGAACGCTTCTCGAACATTTGTTGCCACGGAGATAGATGAAAAAATAGCACGATGTATAATATACCTGGCACTGTTCCAGACGAAAGGAAGATTTCAAGGGACAGTGGTGCATCTGGTGTGGAAAACACGAGATACATATCCATATGAAAACAACTTCCTCAAGACTTATTTGAGTTACCACAAGAGCAGTTTACATGCTGAAGGATTCAAATACATAACAAGTGGTCCTGAAAAAGGAGAAACAAAGAAAGTAACACTGCAGTACCTACCATGTGATTGGTACGCCACTGAAGTCCCTGGTAAAAACGGATGTTGGGAAAGACCACTGGTGATAATAACAGGGAAGGTGTACATGAACAACAAATGGGACATAGGAGTGGTTGGCAGCAACATGGTAACAAGAGAAAATATTTCAACTATTGATGGACACAACCATAGATGTTGGATGACTTGGGTCAAGTACGTACCCATGCTCACGTGGATGGAAAAGGATGAAGACCCAATAACAATACTGCCGCTAACTGCGCCTAAGGTATGCTACCAACATAAAGGAGAAGTGGACGTAGGATACAACACCAACTGTGAAAGCGTGATGGAGTTACCTGAGGGGGGAGCAGGAACAGCAGTAGTAATGGACCATTACTGGGCCTGTGAAGACAAGGCATACCACACACTGCCCCCTGTGTGGAATGGTGTATGCACAATAGTACACGTTAATGTACCATCACTAGTGGTACCCCAGAAACATGTCAATATGGCGAACTTCCCCAAAATGGATGAAGGGAACAAAAGGAAGAAGAGATCTGTACAACCTCAGAAGGGGCCAGAGAACAAAGCCAACGGCAATAATACTGTCCTGAATAGAAAGAAAAGACAAGGAGAACCTCTGACAGGAAATTACCTGTGGGGAAGGTCGGAAACAGCACTCACTTCAATTCCGCCAGAACACAGACTATTCAGCAGAGCAGCAATGTTCTTCTCCTCAATAATACATCCGGGACTACATGCTTACGCAAATGCAAAATGGCTCCAGATAACTAGGTGGGAACTAATGATGACAATTAACTCTACAGTGAATGGATTAAATGCAATAAAAGAGGAACTGCGAGCTGTGAGCATGGTAGCGCTTCAGAACAGATATGTACTGGACCTCCTCACAGCAATGGAAGGAGGAGTTTGCGCTAAGATAGGACAATCATGCTGCACATTCATCCCTGCCAACGATGCTGACAATGGTACACTGACAGAAGCAGTTTTACAATTGACCCAGATGCACTCAAAAATGATGGATGAAAGTAAAGGTGTGAAAAAGGATGAGAGCTGGTTTTCAATATTATGGTCATGGATGCCATCTTGGCTGTCAGATGGACTGAAGATTATAGTTGGATGTACTATTTTGGCTGGAGCTACACTGATCATAATAAGATTTTGGAAGGCCCGGAAGGCACGCACCACACACGAGATGATCGAAATGGTTGGTATGCACCTCTTGATGCCAACAGATGACGGCAAACACACAGGCACGATAATAAAAGAGAGAGAGAAGTTGCACAAACAAATCATCACCAACCACCTGGACCCACCATCTGTAAAGCTTGAAAACCCAAGAAACCCAAAGAGCTACATAGGGAAATGGGTATACTGCACTCCTGGAGGAACCTGTGAATATATGTATTGGTCATTTGAAGACCATGTTAACCACTATGGACATTTGGGAGGAATAACTAAAATATGGAGAGTAAGAGGAGATAAAGAAAAGGATATGTTTGTTGTCGACAAGTCGACCAGAGGGGGGACTGAAGTGGGAGAATGGAAGAACAGGCTCCCGCCCTTCCCCTCTCGCGCTTGGCCTAGAGGATCACGGCCCAGACACCCGCCACGAGAGGAGTTTGCCCATCTACCAGACGACCAAATACCCTGGTACAGGAACATACGGATGTGCCCACCAGCCTGCCCTGCACATGCCGACACCTGTGGCATGGATGGACTCGACTGAACCATCCAGCACTAAATCAACACGTCGTTAGAGATGCCATGACGACCTAGCCAACGGTCAGCACACCTGTGCAAACATGCACTCCGGACACTCCCCCACCAATCCACACGAAGAATATACTCAGTGCTATGACGTAGGTGACAGACATACTCACGGACGTGCATCTTTATTATTTTCCGCTCTCAAAATGCAGAAACGCAAGACGCATCATGAACTTATCTAAAAAGGCTTGCTCACGCTTCTTCTAAGAACCATGTACCATAATGTACCATAATGAAGAATATAACGAAGACACGATACTGATGATAGGGCAATATGATACCGTAACCTAAAGCGCTCTGCATTAAACGGTTCCACCTATGCACTAGGCCCAAGTAGGCCGCAAGCAAAAGCTTCCATGAACATTGAATGAGTAAGAGCTCGGTTGCTGACCCTGCAGAATGAGCCCGGCGAAAGCACACCGCCAAGGGCACGATGTTGCAATCTCGCACGCCGCGAGCCAACGCCAAGGTCGCACCTGCAAGATAAACCAGGCACACAGTGGGAAAAACAATATTAATTGTGCTGAATTCTGCCTCAAACACGGTCCCACCTCACGTGACAAAGCCAAACCTGACAGAATGCCAAGCCCAGGAGGAAGGAGACGCCTGAATCCCACGTTTCAAGACACAGGCAGATACAATTAAAAGACTCATTGGACAATCTGCAGCAGTGGGAGTAGTCGACCTCCCAACATATGAATAAATCCTCACATTGTTTACACCTACCCATAGTAAAACATTGTTACAAATGACAGGTGCACAGCGAGCTGGGAACAGCGATAGTCCCAGACTGGGAGGCTCACGAGTGGACCAATCAGAACATGGGGCTCTTATCATTGACGCCATTAACATTGACCAATCCTCAGAGGTCTTCATGTAACAATTTTCATGTATCAAATTGAAGGGACAGTCCAAGTATATCACCTGACTAACCCTCAACCACTAATACCGTTCTCTATATGTATGCTATACTAACCCTACCACTCGAGTAACCAATCCAGAGTGGAAGTAGGTTTTTTGTTAAACTTTGTAAGGTGACGCAAGTAGCGCGTCATACTAAGGTAAAAAGGGCCTGCGAGCCCCACGATAGTGTGTGTGTCAGGACGGACGCGTACGCTCCTTGACCCATCCCTGCCGTTTTGTCTAATAAACAGCAGAGTCACCTTGCTTCCTGTGTGTGTCTCATACTCTATCTCTTTTGGGATATCCGGGAGGAGTTGGGGCCTCCCTGCCCGGAGGTCTGCGGACGGCCCGGCCGACCCCGGCAGAATTTCCCCCCGACACTCTCCTAAGAACACCTCTTTTATTCGATTATTCTTAGGCTCTTTTTAGCTGCACCTGCATTTTGATAAAGGGAGTAGATGGCTACGAGTGGCATTCTAGGCCAGATTCAAAGAATGTCACAGGACATTACTGCAGCTCTTTTTATAGGTTCAAAGGTCAGATGGCTCACTGACATCTTTGTTAAATTCACAGAATCCTCTGTACTTTTGACTGCCCTACCACTGGCCTAGCAGAACATGTTGTTCTCTAAGTGCGTCTTTTACCTGTACGATACCCCAGTGGATTTATGTCAGGCTTCTTAGATGCATGCATAATATTTAGTCATAACTTCCAATCTCAGCAGGGTATGCTCAGCCTTCTATCCTTAAGAATGAGATACAGTGAGCACAATGGAGTTAAGAAGTTATTGCTCCGATAAGTACAATTCAAAGTTACAAATAATGTTGTTGTGTGTCCTACAAGTAGTTAACATTATTAATGCATCACCCCTATCTGAATATTAGATATCAAATAAGAATAAAAAATAATTCTGCGTCTCCTGGATATACATGAGCCAGTGTTCACTTTAGTGTGGGTGGAAGCTAAGGTAGTACGCATCCAAGGCACGACTGAATACTTTCCTAGCAGAGGCTGCACTTGTGTAGTCCCACCTCCTGGAAAAATGTACCTTTATATGTACAAAGTGGATCACTTATACCATAACCCACGCAACTCGTCAATGGCTGCCATTGAGGCGTCCACCTAGACTGACTTCAGCCCCTTCAGGCAGACCAACAGCATCCCACCCACCCCTCTGCAGGAAGCTTCAGGACCGGTCCTGGGTGCCCAGCTCACAGACTGTCAACTGCACCCTGGGATCTCTCAGGAAGTACAAGGCGTTGTTGTATCCAACAACTACATCAACCACTTGGGGGATATGCTTCCCCTGACCCCCAACAATGTAATAACAATAATCATTTGTTTTTAATATACAACTCAGCATGCCATCTCATAGCCTATTGAGCCCACAATGCCTCATCAAGTAGAGCTTCAGTGCGTATATGATGCTTGGTGGCTGGCTTGATTCTTCATAGAACTTTACATAACTGTTATTACTTTGGCATTCATTCATGCCATACACATGTACATGCAATTGGGTGAAACATGCATCCAACACTCACCCACTCACTCTCTCAGACACCGAATCATTCACCCACCTCCACGGGAAAAAGACACACAACTGCTTCCATGATAAATATTAGTTTTTTCAGAATCAACAGGCATCAGGAAACCATCTCAAAAACCTATGCTGGATGATTCTCTAAAGTCACTTTGCACGTGCAAACTCACTTCACCCTGGGATAACTTTCAAAAGACTTTGCCCGCCCCATGTAAAGTCAGAGCAAATCGTCACTTACGGAGGTTGAGGAGTAGCACAAGAGTTTTGCATAGAAACTATTTTTTCATTGAATAAACCACTTGCAATGCAAGCGCAGTTCTTTGTAAATTAGCCCCTTAGAAATGTCCCCACACCGTTCATTCGTAATGCCGCTTTTTCAATTTGAAGAGGACTGCCGACATTTTAACATTGTTGAAGATTATCAAGAATTAAAGAATTTAAGTTATTCAAGATTTTAACATAGCATGACTCATGGTGCTCTGAAACATGAAAGGAACTTGACGATGAAATACAAAGGTTAACTGCAACCTCATTCCAAAGAAAGGAAATAGAATTTCAAATCCAATTTGCACTGCTCCACACAATTGAAAAAAAAACATCAAGAGAAACAGACCTGAAAATGGAAGTGCTTTTCAAAACACCAACATCAAGACCTGTGTGTCCTGTAATATAACACATACTCTTTTCATCGCACAAATATGTAACACTTGAACACATAGAAAACGAATGAAGCAACACATTTTAAAACAGGTTACTTGTCCCCACAGAGCTCAATGAACAAACTGATATGCTTTAACATTTTCACCTGCACAGCACCTTTCCATTCCAACAAGGGGACAGAATATGTGGTGCGAGACATGCACAGTACCACAAAATGATTGAACATGTAAGATCATGCACAAAAAATATAGTAATGAAGGAACACAATATGTAGCTTTGGAATTGTTAGGGGTCTTATAATGGCAATGCTGTCTAGATTTCAATATGCCAAAGAAGGTGTATTAGTTCCGTTCACTTCACTCAGCTTCACGAGAAGGAGCAAATATTCGAACAAACCGTGGAAATTGGACAGCATCTTTGATTAATAAAACAAATAGGACTCCACGCGTTAACCCAGCAAATAATAGCATTCATTTAATCAGGTTTTCTGAAAAACTAAAGACTATGTAAATATTCTCCACTGATTTTTAATATACACGTTTCAATTATGAATTAATTGCTGATAGCCTGTGAACCTGATTGGAATTACACAGTTTTGTGATATGATTAACTCAAGAAAAGCAAATGCACCTAACAGAAGTATCAAGCTATTTTAACCATAGTAACATTTGAATTCGAAAGATCCGAATGAATATCTTCTCATTTAGGCTCAGCAAACAGAAAAACCCATCTCAAAGAAATTTCAGTTTAAATCAAAACATATTAACTGGAATTGCACCCATTTTTTTGTATTGTGTTGTAGTTCATATTTAAACTTTTCACAAAAAGAGAAGAAAGAAAAAAGTACAACAGCAAAAGACCCATACAATTCAAAATTAATGTAATAGTTAAAAAGAAACACGTTATTTAACATTCAATTTTTATTTATTTATTTGTTTTGGTTAATAAAAAACCTTTACAAAATACAATAAAACTATAGATTGATTGATTTCAGCAGACTACATCCAAAAGAACATATAGCATACAAATACAGATATAATTATATAAATTCAAATACAAATGCAAATTCTCAATTTACGACTGTGTCAATAAAACTGTTGATCAATCAATTTAAACAAAGTACATATCAAATGAAACATGCAGCTATGGATACAAATTCGTTAATAGGACTAATGTGCATAGATATTTACTACAATTCTTTAATTCATATTTCTTTTTAAATGTGTCCATTAAAATAATTCACCATAGTGAAGTATAGTCAATTGTGAATATCTAGAGAAAATATACCTCATGTCTCTAAAACAAGTTACGGATTTGTAAACCCGTTCGGGGTTCAATCCAATTTTTTTAAAATACTCAGTTCGCTGCCCTCTAAGGGCATCACATTCAGTCAACAAGTGTGCTAGCGTTTCCCTGCAGTCTCTCATGTTTCAAAAGCGGCAGATCATCATTTCTTCACTTGCAACCCCTCTTATTGATAAGATCTCTCTCATCGGAAGTACATTTAGTCTAACACGCATGGAATTATGACAAGATTTCTTATTTGGGATACTTTTTAAATAGGGCTCAGGACAGCCTATTCATTTTTGACAGGATATAATATTAGAATATAACTTCTTCTATATTACTGCGTCATTAGTCTCGGCCAAGTCGTGTCAAAGCAACATCTTCACTTTAGCAGGGGAGTATAAAAATGTTTCATCTGTGACCCCCAGCGTTAATAGCAGAGCTAAACATTCTTCATGGAACTGAAAAACAAAGCCCTCTTATGAGACTTCCTCCGTTACCACTTTACTCACTAGTGCATATAAGGATTCACCCAAACTCACATATAATTTCCTGTAGAGACTCAATCTTTTCCATTCCACCAACCTTTGGATTGAATGTAAACCTAATTCATATCTAATTACAGATAATGGTACACACTTGGGTAGACAATAAAAGAATGACCGCCAGATCAGGGCTTCATATTTATGCATCTCGCTAACGGCCCATGCGGGGAACAATTCAAGGCTGTAGCACAGACAAGGGATAATCTTAGAATACTAGAACCTTAGCATAGGGATCATACTTCCATATTTCCTGTCTATTTTTTTCAGTTGTGGAACTTGTTTAAGTGCTTTATCCCTCAGGTACTTTTGATAGAAACACTTTCTTGGTAATTAAATAATAGGGAATCCCAAATAGTTAATTGACGTCTTCACGGTCAGTCTTATATTATTCCAAACCCAGTTATATCCAATCGGATACGTGTGCTTACTCATGACTCATGACTACCATCTTTTGCAGGTGTACTTTTAGATTATTTGCCTCTATATATCTATTAAAGGCTATTATGAGTTTCTGCAGCCCAACTGGAGTGTGGTCGACTAATATAAAACCATCTGCATACGCAGACCAGCAAATTCTATGTCCCTCAATCCTTGGGGGTGCAAACAAGGCATCATCTAATACATCACCAACGTCTGACACATATAGATTGAATAAGGCGGGAGCAAATATGCAACCTTGCCTTGGCCCATGCGTATAATATTAGATAGCAGGCCTCCTTGTTCATACGCATTTGGATTTTTGACCCATCATATAAATGAATTAGAATGGATCGCAGTCCCCAAGGTAAGCCCAACTTGTTCAGTTTTGCCCATAGAGTTTTCCTATCAACCAGATTGAATGCAAGGGATAGAACGACCGAGACTACATATATTGGTACAGAACTATCTTTCCAGGCTAATTGTTGCAAGACACATAACAGAAGGCCACCAGGAAGTGCCCATTTGCTTCCTAAAACCTATTTGTTGCAGCATATATAGAATGCTGTTACTGCTGCTCCATTCTTCTGCATGTTTTAGGACCAATGATGCAAACATTTTCTAATCAGCATCTAGCAGGGCTATTGGGCGGTAGTTGAATAGGGAACTCCTAACCCCCTTCTTATAAACAGGAACAACATATGACCTTTTCCAAGAGGGGGTGAAGATCTGGTTTTAACTGTATCTTTGAATTGGAGGTATAGAGCTTTGGACCATAGTCTACATAATTTATTAGGGCTGCATTCGTAAGTTGATTTGGTCCCACAACTCTAGATGAGCTGGCCTTACAAATTAAATCCCCAATATCCTTTACTGTAAATTTCAGGTCCCAGGCATTAAGCTTGTGGGCAACTTCTTCAGGAAATTGGAGTTCCTCTCTCCCAAAGTGTCCTACCCAGTCACTTTCAGATATGGGATTACATTGCACTGAGGATTGAGAGCCTTCCAAAGCGTTTACAAGAAGCCAGAAATGTGTGGAGCTGCCACCTTTCAAAGCTGCCATCATGTTTACCCCATTCCATTGATACATATTGGCTCGATGGGCTTTGATCCAGTTTTTAAGTTTTTGTTTTTCCTTAAGTATTGCCTTTTGTTTCGTAATCTTACAACCCTGTATTTTAGAAATTAGCCAAATCTTTCTCAAGCATTTTCAGATTCTGGACTTTGTTGGTTGTAATAGTACCGATCTCTTTCACTGATTTATACATTAAGTCATGTACATAAGGTCTCAAAGAGCTATGTGCATAAACTGACAGCTTATTATCTAAAGTTGAACTCACAAAGTCGTTCAGAAGGAGAGCATTTAATTTTCAGACATTACTCTTGTGCCAAATGACTCTGGGTCTTCTGCAGTTCACATTCAGAGTAGTAGTATAATAATTGAATGTTCAACCATGATCCACTGGGAGTAAGGTGGCCTGTCACATCTTATGGTCGCTAAACCCTTAAATTCTTCAACCCAATCCATAAGGCCCATCGTCATGAATAGCTTGAACTGCGTTTCCCATACGCCCATGTTATTGGACTCATGCTATTGTCAAGCAAATCATTTAGCATAAATAGTCCCCAGCTTGACAACATATGCAGCCAAATTTCGTCTTGGAGCTGCTTTCTATTGCCCATGGAAAACCCACCAAAAGTATCGAGGGGCGTGGTTATCGGATCCCCCGCTGTAACTGAAGATGGTCGTTGTTGATTATTTTGGAAGGGGAATTTAACATTCAATAGAAAAAAACATCTCACAGTAAAAGGGACTAAAACAACAGCAGGTGTACATTACTGATTTACATCTAGTTAAAAGCATTTCAGTCCAAGTTATTTTTTAAATATTATCACCAGCAGATTCATTAAATTAATCATCACAGATATTTGTGGACCCTCTAAGAGCATATGCCACATATTCTCACTTGAAGTTAGTTTAACATCATTAAAATAAATTAATTCTGTAAATCATAAAAGCAGTGCACACAAGTGTACAGAAGTGATATTTCCTCTCCGGACGTGGTACCCATTCCTAGTTTAATCTTGTTTTAAGAAAACATTTCCTCCATCTAGTGGGATTTCATCCAGTGTGATTTCGTCCATGCTGAAACCCATGACGTACCTCAACACCTCTGCCACTAGCATACAGCGACTACCAACGAAAATAAAATTTGGTATAGCTGGGCACAAATCGAATCTTAAGCAATAGCACTCTAGCCTAAACCACCAACAGCGCTCACGCACGTGCCGGACCTCTGGGCTGCTTACTGGAGCCTAGCCAGCCACCTAGTTCCTATGCTGGCGAAAATGCACACAAGCATCTCTTAATCTAAACTCTTAGATCCTCCTACACATTGACTACAGTCACTGAGGGCGTTCCAACCACAAAGCGCATTGAGGCCATACAATTGGGAAAAGAGCGCTATATCAATAACGAATACAGTACAATCTAGCATCATAACATTTAGCTAGGTAACTGGGTAAATTAGCTAGATTATTAGCTAGGTAATTAGCTAGGTAACTGGGTAATTCACCCAACGGTTTCCATTTTATATCAGGTAATGGTGAAAAGTATAGCATTTAATGGAATCTATTGTTTCTATGCAGTCCACTTCACTGATTTTTCCTTTTGATCTGTGGTGGCTTCTAAAATGCTCAGAATTGACAAACACTTATTCTCCCAGGCGTTGAAAGCTTCTATTTTTTTTCTTTGTAATACCTTGAACAGTTGTTCAATTAGTGTTTCCGTTCCAGCAGTAATTATATTCCTATAAAACGAAAGTATTTTCCATTTCACTATAGCCCAGATAGGTAGTAGGCCCAACACAAACAGATCAACAACAGAGGGGACATGGAGTTAGGGATAAGACACGCTTCCGAAAGAAAACCTCCCATCATTCCCATGGCATCATGTCCCATTTTAACACAACCGCCACACCGTAGGTAAGAATTGAAACTATTTTTGATTTGTAAAAATATAGTAGTGGAAAAATAGAAAACTGACCAAATCATTTATCAAATATTTTCGCTTGATTAGTAAGGGTGTGAAGTTGCTTTTGCACAGAGCATATCACCAGGTAATTGCTATTGTTGCCTGCGATAAGGAATCCCAAGTAAAAACATTCAGGGACAAGATCTAACAAATTGCCAAGTAAGGACCATTTAGAAAGGGGCCTACACTTATTCTTTGGGGATTTCATTACCATGACCTTGTTTATGTCTATTGTGAGGCGGTTGTCCTGTTGTATATCTGCAAAATGAAAAATGTCTGCAAAGTCTGAATCTAGCATTATAATCCTTTTGGAGTTTGATCCATAATAACAAGGCAATCTGCACATAGCAGCCAATTAACTTGACATGAATTCAATTAGGCGGAAAGGTACGTATCACTTCCAATTATCTATTAATATCTCCAAGAAATAATTGAAAAGAATAGGGGTAAGAACACAAACTTGCTTGAGTCCTCTATTTGTCTGAATTGGAGAAGAAAAAAGACCATCTGCATTGAGTCTTACCCTTATAGATGTTCCCACATAAATTGCACAAATAATGTCTATCAGTTGTAGTGGGTGATCAACACTATGAAATGCCATTGAGAAATTGACAAAGCATTGATAGAGACAAGAGCCTCCCTTAAGGATGTCCAGCTTTAGCAAGCTAATCATAAAACCATTCAGTGATTTTCCAGTGCCTAGGTCGAGACCAGTTTGAAATGGGTCAAAAGCCTTAGCCTTGAGTGCCTAAAGTCTCTATTGGCATTCAGTCATTGAGCTAAAGATCTTCCTGGGCACATCAAGAAGGGCAATTGGCCCATAGTTTTCAGGGTTCAGGCAAGCTCCCTTTTGAAGATGGGAACTATGATCGATGTTTCCCAGGACCTAGTGTTACGCTCACCTGGTCTCTGCGGAGGCGTTGGGGCGCGGTTGCAGCCCTCCCTGGTGTTAGATCTTCCCTTTCTGGCTTTGTCCCCTGTGGATCAGCTATGGGCGGTGACAATTGGTGGCGCTGCTCCTGCGTGGATATGGGAAAATGTGAATGTGCTGGTAGGTGACTGTGGTATCTCCCAACCCCTTTTACCTAAGGTGCGATTTCTGTGGGCACTTACCGGCCCATAAGGCTCACATGATTAATGTTAATGATGAGCTCTCCATCCTGCTACTTCTGGCAAGGGCGCTTGCTGTTGGAATCTAGTTCCTTCACTGATTCCCGAGTATTAGTCCAGTCCGGCTGCGGCTAAGTTCCTCTTTCTGCTTTCTCTCAATGTCTTTTGTCTTTTCCCCTCTCTCTGCTTTCTTTCAATGGCTTGATGTTATTGCTCTCAATGTGGTTGTTTTGCACTGAATAACCTTTCTCTCTGTTTTCTCCCAAATAGGTTGAAATGCAGCCTAACAACGGCTGTGGAGGCGCAGAGCGCAGCTGAGCGGAAGATGGATGCGACCTCGATGTCCAGCAGCAGGTGAGTGATGGTATTAGGAAGGTGCAAGGTTTTAATGGCAGCGAGCCCTTAACTTAATGTCTGTTAAGTGTCTAACCTTATCTTTTGCCTTTCTTTTGCAGGTGCAGCGAGTTCGGATGGAGTGCGTCATGTCGCGGTGCCTAGATGATTATGTCTGCATTCCGGGGTGTTTGCCAGTGAGCCGTGGTGCCAGGAAGAAGATGTCTGTGCTCCGAGATGTTTGCAGGTGAGCCGCGGTGCCAAGAGGAAGATGCCTGCGCTCCGAGATGTTGCAGGTAAGCCGCAGTGCCAAGAATAAGCATACATGTAAGAGCAGGGTTTTCCAGTGACAAGCACGGATGAAGATGGCAGGATAGCTCCAGGTAAGATGAGTCCCAGGCAACGGTGAGCGTTACGCTGCACAGAGGTGCAGAATAACGCAAAGCATGTGCCTTGGGGTTGGGCTGGCTTTTATAGCAGATCTCTTAGGGCCATGTCCCATTAGCAAAGTTCTGCATGCCACACCCTGCCACTCCTAGAAGTTAGAAGATGCACGTGTAGATGCAGATGAAGATGGAGACCACACCCGGACTAGTTACACAATGAAAGTTCTTAAGAGTATTCTTGCTCATAAAATAAAAGTCCCTGTTTATTCTAAGCACTTCTGCTGTCCATAATGGAAATGTCCTGTTTAAATTCTTCCATGAGCCTGGCACCAAAGGCACCAAGACTGTGTCCAACCAGGCCCTCCATGTATAAATGTCCGAAAGGGACGTGCATGACCCATGATGCCCCCTACTCCCTCCACTTGATGGTACCATTCTTGTGATCCTGGGAAAGTGGCCATAACAGCACTCCCCCTCAAGGCCCCTCTCAAGGATGATCCTCATCCCGGCCCTGGTTTGGTGAGGTTATTATGATGGAATTGCCTGACCAATTGAGGGGCTTGAACATATTCGCTGGGTTCCCAGGTTCGATCTTGGGGTCCGTACCCTTTAAAGTCTATTAGGTAATACAGTTTGGATCGGACCACCTTGGAATCCAATATAGATTTAACTTCGTATTCGGGTTCCCCATTTAACAATTCGGGCTCTGGAGGAGAATCAATCCGTGTATTTGGTTTCATGGGGTTTAAGGAGTGAAACATGGAATACCGAGTGGATTTTCATGTGCAATGGTAACTCCAATTTCATGGCGGCAGGGTTGATTATCGCTTTGATAGTATAGGGGCCCAGATATCTGGGGCGGAAAGCCTGTGGTCCTTTCAAAGGTATGTGTCTGGATGCTAAACAGACTTTGGGGGTCATTACGACCTGGGCGCAAAGGGATACCGGGCACTGGTAATGACACCGGGGCCGGTAATCCCTTTGCGCCCTATTCCGAGGTCCCTCTGTGGGTCCCTCCCTTAACGTCTGGTCAAGGACGGGACCCGCAAAGAGATACCGGGGTCAATAACGTTACCGCAATTTACAGTACCGTTATTGCCGCCTTCCACCTTCCCATTGAGCCCTGTGGGGGCTCAAATGGGAATGGGGAATGGCTTTTCAAATGGGGACTTACCGGTCCCGCCAATGTCGGACTGGACCGGTAAGTCCCCATACCACCAAGTCGGTGGCGGTACCGGTATTGGTGCTAGTCATGGCGCTAATAGCACCAACCTCGGAATGAGGGCCTTTATCGCCAATCTGGTAATTGGGAGCGTCTTTTCGATGTCAGCAAACAGTTTTTGTCTTTCTTTGGCCTTGTTCAATTGTTCTGTTGCTTCTTCAAGAACTTGAATGATGGATTTGTGTAAGGTTTTTATTGCTGGCATTTCCAATTGTTGGGTGGATCAAACACTGATGTCCGTGGGTGTCTCTCATGTAGAGTATAGAATGGGGTTTGTCCAGTGCTTGTATGAACCAAATTATTGTAGGCATACTCGGCTACCCAAATCATGTCTTTCCTGGTGTTTTCAGCGTGCTGAAGTATACACCTTAAATATTGTTCTAGCGTTTCATTGGTGCGCTCGGTTTGTCCATCGGTTTGAAGGTGGTGGCTAGTGGACAACTGGAGGTCGATTTTGGCAAGCGCACAACACCTTCTCCAAAAGGGGGAAACAAATTGTGCCCTGCTATCCGATATCAAGATTGATGGAAATCCATGTAACCGGACAATTTGTTCCAAGAACACAGTGGCGAGGGTGGATGCAGTTGGAAGTCCTTTCAAAGGGATGAAATGGGCCATCTTTGAGAATAAATCTACGATGACTAAGATGGTGTTGTAACCATTGCAGGGAGGAAAGTCCATTGATAGTGTATGCCAAGGTGCTGGTGGAACTGTTAACAGACGTAGTAACCCAGAAGGGTTTTGCTTCTGAGATTTATGCTGTGCACAAACACCACAGGTTGTAACAAATCGGGCAAATTCTTTCCTCCAAGTGGGCCACAACTACTTTTGTTTTACCTTCGCCTGTGTCTTGGCTATTCCAGGGTGTCCTTCCACTAAGGAATCATGGTAGTTTGCGATGATTTGAGTTTGCAGTTTCTTGTCCTGGACATATCACCGACTTTGGAAATATGGTAAATTGTTCTCAATGGTGTACCGGTCTCCCTTTAAAAGCCATTCCTGTTGTTTTACCTGAGTCATCAGTGACTGTAAACTGGGTTTTAAGTCATCTACACACGTGGTAACAGCGATCGTGGTTTAAAGCGGTTGTTCAGGAATGATGGCCACAGCATCGGATGCTGTAAAGGCCTCTTTTTCCTCACTCATGCATGATAATGTGTCTGCTTTTCCATTCCGCACTCCAGGTCTATAGGAAATGATAAAGTCATATTCTGCAAAAAGAATGCCCAACGAAGTTGGCATGAGCATTGCCCTTTGGCAGTCTTTAAATATTGTAAATTACGATGATCTGTGATGACTGTGACCATGTGTCCATGCCTTAAATGCAGCTTTGATTGCCAGCAGTTCCTTATCCGTGATTGCGTAGTTTAGTTCAGGAGCCGAGAATTTGCGGGACCAGAATGCAACGGGATGTAACTGTCCTGTTTCCGTGTCTCTTTGTGATAACATCGCTCCCATGGCTATGTTTGAAGCGTCGGTTTCTACTATGTATGGTAGGTCTGGACGGGGGTGTCGAAGAACCGGTGCTGTGGTAAGCGCTAATTTCAATTTCTGGAAGGTTTCTTCAGCTTCTGTGGACCAATGGAATTTCTTGTTCTTCCTTATGTGATTGGGTGAACAATTTGCGAGAACCCAGGAATGAATCGATGGAAGAAGTTAGCGAAGCCAAGCACACTTTGTACTCCTTTCGTGGAAGTTGGTTAGGCCACTGGAGGATTGCGTCAACTTTCCGTGTGTCCATATGCCCTCCCTGCGGTGCGAGCATGAAACCAAGAAATTCGACTTTGGTCACATGGAAGAAACATTTTTCCAGCTTGGCATATAATTGGTGCTGTTGAAACTTTTCCAGAACTGGTCAGACATGACCGACATGTTCTTCCTTGGAATTGAAGTAGATGAGAATGTCATCTATGTAGACAAGGCCGCAAATGTCCAATAACTCACGGAGTACATCATTCATAAAGAATTGAAACGCTGCAGGGGCATTGCATAACCCAAAAGGCATGACTTGGTATTCGAAAAGGCCATACTTTGTGTGAAAGGCCGTCTTCCATTCGTCTTCTTTTTTTACTCTTACAAGGTGGTAGGCCCCTCGCAAATCCAAATTGGTGTAAATCTGAGCGTGTTTCCCTTGATCCAGGAGCTCAGGTATAAGTGACAAGGGATATCATTTTTTTATGGTAATCCGGTTGATCGCTCTGTAATCAATACAGGTCCTCAAGTCCCCCTCCTTCTTGGGCACAAAGAAGTGTGGCGAGGAGGCAGGAGACTTGGATGGACGGATAGACCATTTGGCAGACACTGATCCAGGTACATTTTAAGGTGTTAGTTTTCTTGCTCTGTTAAGGCGTACATCGGGCTGCAGGGAATTTGGGCTCTGGGTACGAGGTCTATTTCGGAATCATGGGGTCTGTGCGGGGGCAAGATGTTAGCTTGTTATTTTTGGAAAACATCCTGGTAACAGTGATATTCAGGTGGTAAGGTGCCAGTAAGGCCGAGCACAATGCTCTTCTTGGGTCTTTGGTTGATGACGTCTTTGGTGTAGCCGGTGTCGGCACAATCTTGAGGAAAGGTCAGAACTCGTTTTCGCCAGTCGATCTTAGGATTATGGGTCTCTAGCCAGGGCATTCCCAATATCAGCTGTAACTGAGAAGCACCAATTAGATCAAAGATGATGGGCCTCATTACACGGAAGGCGGTAATCCAGGGTGCTATTAGCACCCTGGACCATGCCGGTAAATTACCGGCACCGCCTTGGCGGAAAGGGGATTTACCGCCCCATTCCAAGGTTGGAGGGGCGGTAAATCCCCCTTCCGCCATTGCCCTTCCCCATTCCCATTTCTGCCCCATAGGGCTCTATGGGAATGGGGAAGGCGCTAATTACGGCACCGCAATTTTGCGGTGCCGTAATTAGCTCCGAGTTCCCTTAGCGGGTTGGTTCTTAACGCCTGCAAGAAGCAGGCGTTAATTCCTCCAACCCGCAAAGGGACCTCGTAGTACGGCGGTAAGGGTTAACGGTCACCGTTGCCATTAACGGTGACCGTTAACCCTTACCGCCGTCCGTGTAATGAGGCCCGATGTCTTCTTGGTGTCCATCCTGCAACAGAAGCTTGACTTTCTCGGTGCATTGTGTCACCGGGAGCCGAAGTGTTAAACGGGAAATTATATCATGCCTCCTATTGTGATGAATATATGCATATTGGTCTACGCCAAGCTGCTTGTAAGCCACTTGCGAAGAAATCCGTGTTGCAAGGTCCCGACCTTAGAATCAATGTAAGCCACCATTTTAGATCAATCCGCCATTTTAGGTTCTCTCTGCAAAGTCACCCTGTGGGCTAAAATGGTGGACAGTGTCATTCCGAAAATGTAACATGGCCGTCTTGACCTCTATGTGTAAACTAATGTGTAACTTGCCTGTAGGCCACTTGTTAGGGTCATGAACTGAGACCTCGGCCTTTGTTGACCTGTGTGTAAAGGATTACTCGTGCCAATGAAGCTAATCCGCGAGCATATGTTACGAACAATGTATTCAAATACTGAAATGTGAACACTTGTTTGACTACATTGTATAAAACTGTTTAAGACGGCTCAACATGAAATTCTAAGATACATTGTTACAATTAAGGCTTGTTGCTGAATACATTAAAAGTAAACCTTAAACGTATAGATGTGTGAACTCGGCACAAACCCTAAATCCATAATGTATTAACAGAATATTAACTGTGAAATGGGTTGGACATCATTTTTTCAAAGGTATATAAGGTGTGACTATTCTAATGTACAGTCCCACTCACTGAGCACACCGAACCATGCTGGAATTCGCTGTGTTGTACTGAGGGCCGATAGCTATCTGTTGTTTTGTCCTTTGAAACTGTTCAGTATAAAATAAAGATCTTTGTATGTTCCTTTGTAACCCGTGTTCGGTGTATTTCCTTTTGGGGTACTCAGCCTCGATATTGTCTCTTTGTTTTCACAGTTGGCGCATGAATAGGGACCCTCGAGATTGATGCCGGATTGTCGAAGGTTGACACACGCTATCGGACCGGGATCGGACGGTGTGACAAAATAAAGGGGCCCCTTCTGAAAGAGACGCGACACCTCAGCAGCGCTGCACGACCCTATCCCGAGACGGCATCTTGACGAGGGTCCACTTATCGAGGCGGGCAGTTTTGCCAAAATCACCAAACACAAGGTAATATTTTGAAATCCGATCGGACCTCCTTAGGATTGATCAGGTGAGTCGTGACCCGATTCTTAAGTATCCTGATCATTTGTTTTGGCGCATTGTATCTGCAAATACAATTATTGACCAGGTAACACCAATATTTTGATATGCCTGGGAAATTGTCTACCTGCTTCAGGGCGTTATTCCGCAGTGATAGGCAATCTTTGGAATTTAGCCGTCCGGCACCACAGGAGGGGTCGCCGGCTTGTACTATGTACTGTAAGCATGGCATTGGAAGTATAGTGTTTGATGATATTTGGCACAGACAAACCAGACATGCCTCCAAACTTCAGTGGCCAATAAATGGTAGTTTTGAAATCCCTCGTATTGAGTATTTAAAGTCAATTTTGTTAAAGAAAAAGGCTAGACCTGCAGCATTTGATGTTTTGCAGAATTGGAAAAAATAAGCGTTGCAGCAATTTAAGAGTAGAGAAAAACATGTGCGCGGTCATAAGATGAACGCAGAAAAAGCGTTGTTACATGACCAAGATAAACATTCTGAGTCGGCTAGGAATATGGATAGGGCTTTCTCACTTGGCATTCAGAAAATCTATCCTTCCAAAGATTTCCATTTTTCCGATGAATTTATTGACAAATTGTTAAATAAACGAAGGCCTGGTGCCTCTGCGTCACCTCCGTATGTTCCTCTTCCTGCCGCTTTGCCTCTTCCTGCTGTTATTCTTGCTCTTCCTGCTGTTGTTCCTGTTGTTCCTGCTCCTCCTAATGTTCCTCTTCCTCCAGTTGTTGTTCTTCCACCTGCTCCTCCACCTCTTCCTATTGCACCAGTAACAGTACCTCCATTGAATTTGAATGCTCCCCCTTTTCCAAGTGGTCTTGTACCGCTTGTAGTCGATCAGGGTGCGGGGTCAAGGGTTGTTACTCGCAATACTGTATCTCCAGAGTAGAAACAAGTTCTTGCCACACTTTCTAATAAGGTTAATTTTCCTGAAGGTTTAGGGATTCATTTATGTGTAATGTGCGGCAAATTAAATAATGCAGATCTCCCACAAGGGTTGAGAGGTCTGAACACTTTAGAGTTTTCAAGAGACACTGTGGAGAAAGTACATGAGCATGTTGAAAGGATATTTGAGTATAGAAAGGAGTTGGAAAGGTTACAGAATGAGGATGACAACGAGGGTAGTATGTATGTACAGAAACTGTTCCTTCCTTGTCGCAAATAGATATCCGAAGAAACACAAATTTGTACGAAAAATGCGATTAGATGGATTTCAGACATATAGATAACTACAGTTGAAGTATATTACACGTATAGTCAGTATACACCAGAAATGCAGAGGAAAGTGATACAGGTAATGATAGAGTACCTACAGGATGAATGTGTAAAGAGAAAGATTAGTTGCCCCACAGAGTTATTGACTATTTATAAGAGAGCTTTTTCACCTGACACTTCTTCGACTGCTTTAGCGCTCAACCTGGCTTTGTTGCTTAGTAAGTGTTCGGAGTTGCCTACTATTCAGTTGCCTATGAGAGAGGTTCCTCTGACATTTGTCCCGAAGGTTGAGATTGCGGCTGATCCTGCAACAAATGCAGTGGCTGTGAACATTCCTGCAAATTATGTATCACAGTTTGTTCACGTCCCGTTCTCAAGACATGAAATGAATACCATTAGACAATCTACTCCTGATATTAGGAAAAATCCGACAGGATTCTATAAAGCGTCTGTCTTGCAGTCCTCAGTATTCACCTTGGGTGATATTGATCAGTAGGTTAGGACTATAGACAACATACCAGGGTTGGGAGATACATGGGCTAACATAATTAGACTCGATGGAGAAGGGCCAGATGGTGAGAGACCGCCTCAGGTGATACTAACTTTACCTGACAGGATTATTGCAAAATTGAAAAACATAATTCCCGAAAAGAGAATTATTTGGGACAAGCTTACGGCCTGTGTCCAAGGGAGGTCTGAGGGTGCTATCAAGTTCTTTAATCAGTTCGAACAGGTATTCTCGGATTTCAGTGGACAAGACTTAGGCACAGAGTCTGGGAAAAGATTATTTGTGGACAAATTTGTGCGTGGATTGCTGCCTGACATCCAGTCACAAATGATGTCTTCTGAGAGCGCTTCGCAGGCGAAGTCCCAATCACAAGTACTGCACATGGCTCAGTAATACGAGAATCGTGTCAATAATGAAAAGGAAAGAGTAGAGAAGAGAAAAGGTGATTTGAAGACTAAAGCATTATTACAACAATTTGTTAGAGGCCCTAGAGGGGGTAGTTCGCAGATTATAGGTCAGTATGTTACACACGGGAATGTGCCCTTGGGTCCTGTGAACATTAACCAGTGTGCCTATTGTCGACAAGAGGGTCATTGGCGTGCACAAAGCCCCGTCTTTCGACAAAGGTCAAAAAACACATTCAGAAATATGGGTAGACGATCCAGAGGTCGCCCGGGTGTAGGGGGCCCTGGTAGAGGTCAGTTTGCACAGCATCCTCAGCAGCCTTTTTTGCAGGATAATCAGACTCTGAGTGTGGATACTAGAAACATATTTGATCATCCTTCTGCTGCATATCTATCTGAAGAACTTCCTTTTGACGATATTCTGTTTCCTTAGGATTGCCCGAAGCAGGGTTTGGAACCTACGCCTATTCCCGTTAATCAGAAAGGTCCCTATGTTGAAATTGTAGTGGGAAATAGGAAACATCTATTCTTGGTAGATACAGGGGAACAGAAGTGTTCCATTGATCATTCTCGGGTTCCAAACATTCCACTGTCAGGGCAAACCAATGTTTCCGTAGGGTTTTCTGGCACACCAGTTGTTTACCCAGTTTCTTCGCTGGTACTTATTTCTTTGGGTCCCTTTACGAACCACTGTCCATTCCTTTTGACTTCAAATTGTGGAGAGAATTTGCTAGGGTTGAATCTGTTGAAGGAATTAAATGCGGTAATTCATTGCTCTTCTGATGGAGTGCGTTTGACGATTTCACCACAGCAACTTTCTGTCTCTCAATTCTTAATCAGACCTTTGCCATCAGAATTCAGTGATGTACCGGAGTGTTTATGGGCAATTGACGACAATGATGTCTGTGTTTTACAGATCGAGCCTGTTAAAATAGTCTTGAAACATGGAATAAAGCTGCCACGCATTCCACAACATAAGATTTCAGTTGAGGGCGAACAAGCTTTGAAATGCATCATTTCCAATTTTGTGCACCGCGGGGTGATTGAGGAAATTGCAGGTAGTTTGTGCAATACTCCAATTTTACCCGTGTACAAAAAAGGCAATAATGCAATTCCTTTTCGTTTCATAATTGATTTACGAGCCATCAATAAAGTCGTTGCTCTGCAATTTCCAATTGTGCCTGATGTGACGACAATATTAACTATGATTCCGGCTACAGCTACTTACTTTAGTGTTGTGGATCTGAAGAATGCTTTGTTTAGTATTCCTATACACAAGGACATTAGATACTTGTTTGCATTCACCTTAGGGGGCCGCTCATTCACCTTTACACGTGCACCACAATGTTACACGGAAAGTCCTAGCATTTATAGTAGGGCTTTGAAAGAACAGCTTGATACCCTTGAATTGCCCTCTTCTTGTACATTGCTTCAGTATGTTGATGACTTGCTTTTAGCTGCTGACTCTGAGAGCGCTTGTAAGGAGGGCACTGTGTTGTTGCTTATACACCTGGCTAAACATGGTCACAAAGCTTTGCTTAAAAAGTTTCAATACTCTTGTCAGGAGGTCGCCTATTTAGGCTATCTCCTGTCAAAGGAGGGAAGAAGATTTACACCTGAACGAATAAAACACATTTCTGGCATGTCTGTCCCAAATACAAAGAAGGAAGTTAGAGCCTTGATAGGTATGTCTTCTTACTGTAGGTTGTGGATCCCAAACTTCTCACTAGTGATTAAACAGATGTTGGCTTTGACGAAGAAGGGCATTTCTTCGCCATTGCCGTGGAACGCGGAACACCAGCAATCATTTGATCTGCTTAAGACTGCATTATGCTCGGCACCAGTTTTGGGCACACCAAATTATGAAAAGGCCTTTGTGTTGTTTGTGCATGAATGTGATGGATGTGCTTTGGTTGTATTAACGCAGGAACATGGAGGGAAGAATAGGCCATGCGGTTACTTTTATTCCGCCCTTGATCCTGTAGCAGGCGCTTTGCCAAGATGTTTGTGAGCTGTTGCTGCTGCTGCGTCTGTAAAACAGAGTGAGGGAATGGTCCTAGGCCATGATCTAACCCTGATGGTGCCTCACTCTGTAGATGTTCTACTGAACAGAACCCAAATGCAACACCTCACTTCCGCACGGTTGACGAGATATGAATTGATCTTGTTTGCTCCTCACATACACATTAAGAGGTATTGTGTTCTTAATCCAGCTGAACTCTTACCTTTCCCGCAAGGTACTGCTTGCAGTGACGAAGAGTCAGATGACTGTCTGTATACTACCGAACAAGAGACAAAGGGTAGAATTGATCTGAAAGACACTCCTTTGAACAATCCACAAGGGGAGCTGTTTTGTGACAGCTCCTTCTCCAAACTCCCGAATGGTACATCCACAGCTGCTTATGCAATCATTACATTGAGCACGGCCGTGGAAACCAAGAGAATCACGCATAACTCCACGCAGGCCGCAGAGATTATAGCATTGACCCGAGCTTGTGAACTTTCCGAAGGATTTACAGTAAACATATATACTGATAGTCAGTATGCCTTTGGGGTTGTTCACAACTTTGGTAGACTTTGGGCAGAGAGAGGGTTCTTAACTTCACATGGTACAAAGATCCAGCATGGCTCCCTAATAGTACAGCTGCTCTCAGCGCTTGCGCTCCCTACTCAGTTAGCTGTCGTGAAATGTGCAGCACATCGAAAGATTATAGATGACATAGGAACAGGGAATGTTTTCGCTGATCAGATAGCTAAACAGACTGGAACCAATCTCTTTACGGAGATGTATGTTTCAAGGGAGACTGTAAATGCCTATGCAATGGACAAGGGTGTTGGGTCCGTAAGGGATATCCAAGCCGATGCCACGTTAGAAAAATACAAGAGGTGGGCTGAGGGCTTGGGGAAACTCGATGATGATGGGTGTTGGGTGGACATAGCTGAAGGGAAATGGCTACTTCCTGATGCATTTGTGATGATGATGGTCGTTATGGCCAATGGCCCTACACATATATGTGCCCAGAAGGTTACGAAAATGCTAGAAAATGTTTGGGCGAATGACAAAATCTCTAAAATAGCTCAGTGCTATGTCCAAGACTGTATGATCTGCTTACAGCACAATGTGGGAAAGTGAACATCAACTCCAAGGGGAAGTTTCGGGCCACCTTCTGTCCTCTTTGAGGTCATCCACTTTGATTTTATTGAAATGGAACATTGTAATAATTTGAAATATGTGTTAGTTGTCATCTGTACTTTCAGCAAATGGATCGAGGCTTTCCCTGTTAAGGACGCTACAGCCATGAGTACTGCAAAAACTATGTTAAAGGAAAATTTTCCTAGGTTTGGGCTACCAAGAGTCATCTGGTCGGAGAATGGTCCACATTTTGTCACTGCTGTAATTCTGCAGATATGTGCGGCATTACAAATCGACAAACGGTTCCATTTGGCCAGACACGCTCAAAGTGCCAGTTTAGTAGAAAGACACAACGGCATCATCAAGAACAAGCTCGCTAAGACGTGTGCCGGCACCAAACTAAAATGCCTGGACGCCTTACTGATCGTGTTACTAGCCATGCGTACAACCCCTCAAACTAAGACTGGGCTCTCTCCATTTGAGGTGGTAATGGGGAGACCTGGCAATATCTGGAACCTTCCGAAATGTGGTCTTTAAAGAATGTTGAAAATGTACTTCTTTCAGATTACTGTAGCCAGTTGACTAAAAACCTGTATTTGATTTATCACCAGGTGCGAGAGGCTTTACCTGTGCGATACGAGGGCCCGGGCCACAGTATTCAGCCCAGAGATTGGGTGCTCACCAAGGCATTTGAGCGTTCTTCTTGCCTTGCACCTCGTTGGCGGGGCCCATTCCAGGTCCTGCTGGTCACAGTGCGTGTCACAGGCCGAAAAAACTGGATCCATGCGACGCATCTCAAGAGACTTCCTCACCCAGTGTAACACGATACAGAAGAAAGAGAACCCCTCGCTAACGCTGCAACCCATGATCCCGAAGCAGTAAATTGCATCGAGAGTGCATCGGAGAATCTCTCTGAGCCTGTGAGGCTTGGGGAACCTGCCATTTTGTCTCCACACTCTCCAAAAGTTTCGTTTCCGGAAAACTGGCATTCCGGATCCTGCATCTTCACTTGCTCTTGATACGCCGCTTCCAATAGGAAGTGATGACACATTGTTCTCGCATCAATCAGTACCGGGAACAGCAAGGTACAATTTATGTCCAAGGAAATAGACTTACAGCATGGTGCAGCTGTGCATTCGAAGAAGAAAGGAAATTCATCAAGGGCTTGCTTTTTGCTTAAGTAATTGTTTGAGAAAAGGGGATTCTGTTTGCTAGTGTTGTGGAAGGACTAAGAAGTCGCGCAGCTACCGCTCGTACTGGACTGATAAATGATCGTGTGACTGGCCGGGAAAATTGACAAATCTCTTGGGCCCAAAAAACGTATTGCTGTCTTTTTATAATGTCGATTGGTTTTATAATAGTAACTGTGCTAAGTCTCTGGTACCTGGAAGAAGTACATCCATTTGAAACCTTGTTACCGACTGAAAATGTACCCACTGTTTCTACTCCTTTTGTACATTTGCATACCCTGTTCCCTAGGGATTCCCAGCATAGACAAAGATATCACAACAATACATTGTTACTTATCATGAATGCTACACATGCCATTTTTAATAGGTCCAACTGTTGGGTCTGCTCACATTTACCGCAACATTTGGATAAGGGGCTAGGTTGGTATATTCATCCTTTACCTTTGACAACTGCTTGTTATGCTTCTCTTAGAGCACTGTTCTTTGGCCGATGGAACAATAGCATCTTGGGGAACTTTGATGGTACTAATTTGAATAGTTTTGAGAAACATCTTCTGACTCCCCTGGGATGCTCGCTTTTCACAAATAGGAGTAAGCTTAACGGTGCTTCTATTAGGCCTTCTGATAGAATTTCTCGTCCCTTTCAATGTTTGATTTCCTTCAAGGTGGCTCCGATAGGCAATAAGGATGCCATGCCTCCTTCCTACGCTGTTAACCATAGCCCCGATTCAGTTTCTTTCTGCATACAGAGGAATGGTACTCAGTCAATGGGAAATTTTAAAGTTTGTGCCAAGGTTGCGAATTTGACTGGGGAAGACAGGACTTTGTATGTAGGCGAACCTGTCTACTTTGTTTGCGGTAATGTAGCATTTCCATGGTTGCCCAGGGATTGGCAGGGAACATGTTATTTAGGGATCCTGTTACCCGGGGTGTTCAAAGCTAGTACTGTAGAGGTTTCAAAGGCTCATCCATGGTGGGACGAGGATGGTGACACTCCAGCACAGGTCTTGGGAGATGTAGCAAAATCATTTGTGCCATTTTGGGGGCAGATAGCGAATTCTGAGGATATCAGAAGACTAGCGAGAGTACTGGAGAGAACCATCAACCGGACCACAGACATACTCTACAATATGACATTAGAACAGAAAGCAATAACGTTAGTAGCACTCCAGAACCTGATGGCATTAGATGTCATTTTGGCTGAACGTGGTGGAGTATGTAAATTAGTGGGGTCCGCTTGCTGTGTTTTCGAGCCAGATTCCTCCCCAACTATCTTCAAGGCAATACAGAATCTGCACGTCCTTAGTTCAGAAGTGCATGTTCCCGAGGGAAACTTGGATATTAGCGCTTGGTTCTGGGATTTCTTGCAATCTTGGGGTTGGAAGGTGCTGTCGGTCTTACTGATCATTTTGGGAATTCTGTTGTTTCTTTGCTGTTGTATCCAGTGTTTACCTGGTATATGTTCGATGTTAGGGGGATGCTGCGCACATGCGATAGGTACAATAGGACATAAGGTACATGCCCCAGATAAAAACTCCAAAGAATATGTGTTAAAAGAAATTTTTGCAACTGATCTAATGGCAATAGATATTTCCAACAGTGATTCAGGGTGCATGGACGATGATACATGGAGTTGTTTGCAAGAAGATAAGAAGTAGTTTAGCACTTGGCATAGGCCGAAAGGAGGGTTTGTCAAATGGGAAATTATATTGTGCCTCCTATTGTGATGAATATATGTATATTGGCCTACGCCACGATGCTTGTAAGCCACTCGTGAAGAAATCCGCATTGCAAGGTCCCGACCTTAGAATCAATGTAAGCCGCCATTTTAGGTCAATCTGCCATTTTAGGTTCTCTCTGCAAAGTCACCCTGTGAGCTAAAATGGTGGACAGTGTCATTCCGAAAATGTAACATGACCGTTTTGACCTCTATGTATATACTAATGTGTAACTTGCCTGCAGGCCACTTGTTAGGGTCATGAATTGAGACCTTTGTTGACTTGTGTGTAAAGGATTACTCGTGCCAATGAAGCTAATCCGCGAGCATATGTTACGAACAATGTATTCAAATACTGAAATGTGAACACTTGTTTGACTACATTGTATAAAATGTTTTAAGAAGGCTCGACACGAAATTCTAAGATACACTGTTACTATTAAGGCTTGCTGGTGAATACATTAAAAGTAAACTCTAAACGTATCAATGTGTGAACTAGGCACGAACCCTAGATCCGTAATGTATTAACAGAATATTAACTGTGAAATGGGTTGGACATCATGTTTTCAAAGGTATTTAAGGTGCGACCATTCTAATGTACAGTCACACTCACGCAGCACACCTAACCACGCTGGAGTTCACTGTGTTGTACTGAGGGCCTATAGCTATCTGTTGTTTTGTCCTTTGAAACTGTTCAGTATAAAATAAAGATCTTTGTATGTTCCTTTGTAACCCGTGTTCGGTGTATTTCCTTTTGGGGTACTCAGCCTCGATATTTTCTCTTTGTTTTCACAGGAGGATAACTGAGATTCATCGACTGCCGTGACATTTTCCAATTTCTGCTCTTGTTGAAGAGGAAGGCCTATCCGTGTTGCCAGATCTTGGTCAATGTAGTTTCCTACTGCCCCACTGTCAATGTATGCCTCCAAGGCATTTATTTTTGATGGCTGTTTGTGATTTACCAAAAGTACTGGAAAGACTAGATGCAAGGTCTGTACGCATTCCTTTTTCTCATTCGACAAGTAGACCCCTACGTTTGCCGGGCTTTGGAGTTTCCTGAGTCCGGTGTTTCTTCTTCTTCATCATTGTTTTTATAGGTTGCCCCAAACATTTTCTTAGGAGGTTTCACTGGGCAATCTCTGAGGAAATGGCCTGCTTTCCCACAATATAGACAAAGTTGTTGTTGTCTTCTTGTTTCCCTTTCTGCCTTGGTTAGCGGACTCCGTAACCCACCGCTTTGTATTGGGTCTGAGTGTTCATGTGTTTTGGAGTGGGTCTCGCGGGGTCTGCAACCTATGGTCAAGTTGCACTGTGAGGTCTATGTAGTCTGCACACCCCTCAAGTGGGTTCACAACTTGCACCAACACATGCTTAAGTTTCCCACATAGCCCTCAATAAAAGAGTGTAGTTCTTTTCTCTTCTGGCCAGTTGGTTTGAGCTACAAGACGATTGAAAGATGCAATGTACGTTAATAGATCTCGATTTCCCTGCCTGAGTGACAGTAGTTCGTTGTCCAGAGCTTGTCCCTGAGCATGTCGGGCAAACAATTTCTCCATTTCGTGTTGGAAACCCCCAAAGTTCCGAAGCAGAGGATCATCTTGAGTTACTAATGGTATTGACCAGTCCGCCGCGTTATCCCCTAGATATGAAAGTACAAATGCCACTTTGGCTTGATCATTGGGGAAGGCTCCCGGTCTGCATAAGAAATGTAGACGACACTGGTTCATGAAGATGGCAAACTTGATTGGGTCACCGTTGAAGCATTCAAGCGGAGCTAAGGCCACTGCCCCTGCAAGGACTACCTGAACAGGTGTGGATTGTTGTGGTGGAGCAGCATGGCTTATCCCAGGCAAGAGAACCTGTCCTACTTGTGCCTGCAGCACCTGCCTTGCTATATCATCAGTCTTCTCTCGAGTTAGGATAAGATCCCGCCTTAATGCACTGGTTTCTTGTCATGAGGCATGTACTTCAGCCCGTAATTCCCCTAGTAGTTGGGCCAACAGATCTGTCTCAGAAGTTTCCATAACACCCAGGCAGAGAGTTGTTGAGGCTTCGTGTTCTGTTACGCTCACCTGCTCTCTGTGGAGGCGTTGGGGCATGGTTGCAGCCCTCCCTGGTCTTAGATCTTTCCTTTCTGGCTTCGTCCCCTGCGGATCAGCTATGGGTGGTGAGAATTGGTGGCACTGCTCCTGCGTGGATATGGGAAAACGTGAATGTGCTGGTAGGTGACTGTGGTATCTCCCAACCCCCTCCACCCAAGGTGCAATTTCTGTGGTCACGTACCGGCCCATAAGGCACACCTGATTAATGTTAATGATGAGCTCTCCATCCTGCTACTTCTGCTAGGGGCACTTGCTGGTGGAATCTAGTTCCTTCACTGATTCCCGAGTATTAGTCCAGTCTGGCTGTGACTAAGTTCCTCTTTCTGCTCTTTTGTCTTTTCCCCTCTTTCTGCTTTCTTTCAATGTCTTTGCCTTTTCCCTTCTTTCTGCTTTCTTTCAATGTCTTGATGTTATTGCTCTCAATGTGGTTGTTTTGCAATGAATAACCTGTCTCTCTTTTTTCTCCCAAATAGGTGGAAATGCAGCCTAACAATGGCTGTGGAGGCATGGAGCACGGCTGAGCGGAAGATGGATGCGACCGCGATGTCCAGCAGCAGGTGAGTGTTGGTATTAGGAAGGCACAAGGTTTTAATGGCAGCAAGCCCTTAACGTAATGTCTGTTAACTGTCTAACCTTGTCTTTTGCCTTTCTTTTGCAGGGCCGGCGAGTTCGGATGGAGTGTGTCATGCCGCGGTGCCTAGATGATGCTGTCTGCATTCCTGGGTTTTTGCCGGTGAGCCGCGGTGCCAGGAAGAAGATGTCTGCGCTCCGAGATGTTTGCAGGTGAGCCGCGGTGCCAAGAGGAAGATGTCTGCGCTCTGAGATGTTGCAGGAGAGACGCTGTGCCAAGAAGAAGATGTCTGCGCTCCGAGATGTTGCAGGTGAGCCGCAGTGCCAAGAAGAAGTGTACAGGTAAGAGCAGGGTTCTCCAGTGACAAGTGCGGATGAAGATGGCAGGATAGCTCCAGGCAAGATGAGTCCCAGGCAATGGTGAGCGTTACGCTGCATGGAGGTGCAGAATAATGCGAACCGTGTGCCTTGGGGTTGGGCTGGCTTTTATAGCTGAGCTCTTAAGTCCACGCCCCTTTTGCAAAGATCTGCATGCCACCCCCTGCCACTCCTAGAAGTTAGAAGATGCACGTGCAGATGAAGATGGAGACCACACCCGGACTAGTTACACAATGAGAGTTCTTAAGAGTATTCTTGCTCATAAAAAAAGTTCCTGTTTATTCTAAGCACTTCTGCTGTTCATAATGGAAATGTCCTGTTTAAATGCTTCCGTGAGCCTGGCACCAGAGGCCACACTGTGTCCAACCAGGCCCTCCATGTATAAATTTCCCAAAGGGCCGTGCGTGACCCATGATGCCCCTTGCTCTCTCCACTTGATGGTACCATTCCTGTGATCCTGGGCAGGTGGCCATGACACATAGGCCAACAAAATATGTGACCACAGAGACGGGTTACCTTTAAAGGCTTTGTTCGAAAGGCCATCAGGACTCAATGCTCTTGAGATTTTACTCTTCTCAATTCTCAATATAATATTATCTTCTTCCAGGGGTAGGATGCACTGAACTGTGGAATGAGACAACATTGTTTTTAAAAATGTCAAGCAAACTGAATATATTCTGGAGCAAAATCAAATCCAGTCGCCCTCAGAAATTGGGTTAATCAGGGCATCTCCCTCGGGATTAAGGTGTCTATTAATAATCCCCCAGATCTGCTCAGTATTTATATTGTTTAGGGCACTTAGCTTCAGCTCAGCATCTTTTTGGGCTGGCAAATATTTGCATTGATGCAACCAATTATAATATTTATTACAAAACCTATGCCTTGAGTTACATTTTAAAATGGGGAAAGCCGGTTGACAGCACAAATTTCTCGCCTCATTATCCTTTTCTTCTTCTGAACTTCTACATCAAATGCATGCAAATACCTTATCCAAGAAAATACAGAGTTGTACAATTGTAAAGTTTACCTAAATATTCAACGTAAGTATTTTGAAATTAGTTACTTTTTGATACATTTCCCTCGAGTACAGAAGATAATATGTTGTTCACATATCAACATCTTTGGCTGCCAGAATAAGCGATTCCTAGCGTTGTTTCACTGCACTTTCTTAGTATAATGTGCCTTACTGTTGGTGTCAGGGGACATCCCTGAGTAAATCGTTAAAAAGCATGGACAGTAGCGGAAGTTTATTGTACGGATAGAGATTCATATCTGGATAACCCTTTTTTCCAAGTCGGTTTTGTGGAATATCTCCCTTGATGTTCCCCTTGGTTCTGAACAAGCCCCATGCCTCAAATAAATTAGACCATTGCTTCCCTTCATGCGTAGAGATGCACATTCCATAAAGGGGAAATTCCAGGAGACAATTATTGATGAAATCACAACACATAATGATTTCCATCCTGCCGTTTTGAGAGGTAATATCATCCAGAATTGCATGGATCTCTTTCAACATGCACTTAAATGCAATTGCTATCGGGTTCTAGTAAATATTAATAAGAAGGGTTGGGTGTCTCTCACAGTACATGGACTTACCCATTCTAAGAAGGCTATTTGAATATATCCATTTAGGGATTCAATTCTGTAACTCCAATTCCCACCTGATACAGACACCCACCTTTAAATCTGCAGTTGGTCTTCCTTTCACATTATGGCTGTCTTTGTTTTCAACATTGTAAAATCATCAAGAAGTGGTGTTTGCAACAGCCAAGTCTCATTGAGGACAAAACTATCAGCTTATGTTAAAACAGTGTTTTCCGAGGTGAAAAGTTGTGAGTGGCCCCTTGTGTTCCACACTACCAGAGTGACCCTCCTAGTTAGACCCTCCACTGGCAGCTATTTTGTAGCCCCTTTGTTTGAATTCAATGCTTTGGCCAACCAACCCCAATTCTCGGGTTCATTATATGATATAGAGGCCTCCCCTTCGTATGTGATTTTCCTAGATGATGAATTGCAAGTCATCTTAAGGTTAACGTTAGATGGGATTCCATGCAGAATAGTATTCAAACCCCCTTTAATCGGGACCGGGCTCTCCATGTCCAGGCCTTTTTTATACAATGGTAAATCATAGCCTTTGTGTAAAAGATGTTCCGCAGCTGCCAGCAGCGTATTTACTAACACCTTTGTGGTGTGCAGAATCACTCTATGTAGTACTAGTTCATCCCAGAATTCTACCCAGTCAATATCACTTGATTTTATATTAGGCATGAAGGGGACAGAATCAATGGGAAGCAGGATGTTTGCTCTATTTAGAATTATTAGTTCTCTAAAAATCAGAATTTTTAGAGAATGAAGCAGGTAGACAAGAAGATGCCGTCCCATTCCCTAATGAGAAATCATTGGAACATTCTTGTAATTTCAATTTAATGTCAATTTGTCGTTGCTTGAGAGATGTAGATTTTGTTTCCTTCACAGATTCTTGTCACTTGTCACAGGCGATGGCAACTTTTTAGGAGCCTTTTATATTTTTGAGATGCTGGCATTACATTGCTACTCAAGTGTCTTTGATTTTTCCAAAGTGTCTAGTTGTTGGAATCCAGTCAATACAGACCTATTTCTACACACAGATCTTACTCCATTCCTGTCCGATTTTAGTAAATATGTGTAGTCTTTGGTGCTCCTAGGATGCAACAAACAGAAATCGTCCGCAGGAGAGATCGATACATCATGTATTAAATGTTCCATAGAGGAATTGTTTCCAGATATCCCCCATTCTAATACCATTGAGGCTTGACAGCCAGACTTTTCTGTATAAAACCTTGGGCTCTTCCTGCAACTGATAAATCACCTTGTTTTAGTTATTAGCTTTAGTTTGTTTTTTCCTTTTACCTCCCAGGGTTTGTTGAGATATATCTTTAATTGCTCCTTGCAAATCTCAATGACGTAAAAATGTATGGGAGCCTTGATTAGCATTATTCTTCTTGACCTGTTGATTTTTGGGCTTCTTCAAACAACCTTCCATATTTGGTCACTGAACGTGCTTTTTTTTGCGCTTGGAAAAAAATCTCGTAATTTTCTTTAGGTTTCCTAGTGGTGTTTATTTCTGCCACCAGTGGGCTGGCTTGCCCTTCCTGAGACACTAAATTAATTTCTTCTGGAAACCTCGGAGGATTTTGTATTTTTTACGTCAGAGATAGCATACCATGCCTGCCATCATTATTAGACACTGCTGTGTGAAGGCCATGGTTCCCTATTGAAAATCACTACAGAAATTAGATTTTCGAGTTTGTTTGAATGAGTAAATTCCGGGTCTGTGATGTTCTCGTTATTAGGTTTGTATAGATTAACCAACATTTTAAAAACAAAATCAAGTGTACAAAGTGTCGTCATACCATGTGGAGGATGTGCTGGAATTGCCACAGCAACCGGCGAAAATAGGGTTGAAAGATAATCTTCTGAGCCACTTGAGGAGCTTGCCTTGTCACTGTCGTACACTAAATTGGGAGATTTTCCCAGATTTTGCAAGTTTAAATCACTCAGAGCCGCTTCCTCACATATGATTGCCGTTGGCCCAGGTGTACATTGTTCCTGTCCATTGAGATCTCAGTTGTCAATATCTCAACTGGAGGTGGGATCCATAATGTCAGAAGACCTGTAGGATTCTCTGGAGTTTTAGTGTAGGTTTGAGCTATTAAAAGCAATTCTGAGTCCGACCTTTCTATAGCCACATAAGCGTTACATATACTTCTAACAAGGTCGTATTGTGGAGGCAGATAGTCTGTCATTGGGGAACATGGTAGTTGAACTGCATTTTTATTTGGGGAAAAGGATGTTATTGTAGCAGAGGTTACACATTCCCGTAGACCCCTTAGTGTGCCCATGTTTTCCATGTTAGTTTCAAAACTTTCGGAACATTCGATTTGCGCTGGTCTGGACCCTGAAATTGCAGCTGAACAACCTACTGCACGGTTCACAGAGGAGGGGGCCATTACTTCCTCATTAAGCCTGTTTCCAGTAACAGGCAAGTCATAAGCTGTGTTGATATCAGAAACAGACTTGCTGCAAAGAGCGAAAAAGGGTTTCATTGTGTCAAATGTATGTATCACTCGATTTTGAAATAACAAATAAAATAAGCAAAACTCCCCGAAAACTTTCTCTTCCAGTGAGAACTGTATTGAAAATTGGGTGCCACAGCCTACGCATCTTCGCAGACCGCAGGAGACAGCACTCTTTGCCGCACTTCTCATTCCACGCTTCACGTGACGGAACTCCTTTTATAGGTGGTGCACAGCTTATACTGTTCGCACTGCAACAAGGCTCCAAGTGTACAAAAACTCATCAAAGCACAGGCGACTGCACTCTTCGCTGCACTCCTCATACCACGCTCTGTGTCAGGGAAGCCTTAAAGGTGGTGCACAGCTTAAACAGTCTGCACTGCAACAAGGCTCGAAGTGTCCAAAATCTCATCAAAGTGTGGAATACTGCACTCTTCACGGCACTTCTCATGCTGCACACCGTGCAGGGGAAGCCTTTTAAAAGGTGGTGCAAGTGCTGGGGGAGCCAAGAGACAGTGCAAGGTGCAACTGGACCTCCAGGGATCTGGGCCCAAGTTCAGAGGGTGACCAGTGCGTGGAACCGATGGGTCATCAGCAGGGGAGAGGAAGAGAGAAAGCGGAAGCGAAGAGGAAGGTCTTGAGTTGCTTCCGGAACTGGAGGTGGTTCTGCTCAAGTTTGAGAGAGGCAGCAAGTTTGTTCCAGAGGGAGGCTCCAGCCAAATATAGAGATCTGCCCCAAATCCCTGCTTGGAAAAGAGACTGACCCTCAGAGATTTGGATGTGGATGAGCGGAGAGCTCGAGAAGCAAGATGTTTAGGAAGAGAGAGTTGGAGTAGTGCAGTCCCAGATGCCAGAAGCCTTTGGACGATGCAGAGGGTCTTGAACTTGATCTTTGCTGCCAATGGGAGCCAATGGAGAGATTTCTGTGCTGGAAAGATAGGATCACTGGGCTAGAGGCCAAAGACACGTCTTGCAGTCCTACTTTGTAGAGGACAGAGAGTATAGGCAGGAATATTTAAAAATAGGCTGTTGCAATAGTCCAGCCTAGAGAGGACCATAGTTCTGGAGACAATGAGCTTCTGGGGGAAAGTGAGGAAAGGAAGAATACCTCTGAGGAGGTGCAGCTGATAGACTTCTCAGAGATGTCGGAGATGTGATGAGAGAAGGAGAGGGTGGAATCGAAGATGACCCAAAGGTTTTTTAGCAACGATGGTTAGTAGGAGCAGAAAGAGGGTCCAGAGTGGGCAGCCAAAGAGAGAGAGGAAAGGGTGGAGCTAGTGTTCCGATGAGGAGGATCTCCATCTTTCTGGCATCAAGGCAGAGATCATTTGCGGCACACCACTATTGAATTGAGACAGAGAGTCTGGAATGAGAGAAGGTGTAGAGGCGGCCAAGGGGAGCCTGAAAGAGAGCTGGGTGTCATCTGCATAACACTGAAAGTTGGAGCAGAGAGCAGCAAAGCAGTGGGCAAGAGGTGCCAGGTTTCGGTTAAACAGCCAGTGAGAAAGGTTAGACCCCTGGAGAATGCCACAGGTAGAGAGAGAGATAGAAGAGAGGAAGGACCCCAGCTGGACCTGAGAGGGTCGATCAGTGAGAAAGGAGGTCAGCCAAGCCAGGGCCTGATCAGTGATACCCAGGTTATCACTGAAGCGATTGAGCAGGATGGCATGTTTGACGTATCAAAAGCAGAAGAAAGATTGAGTAGAATGAGGACAGAAGGATGGTTAGAGTCAAGGTTAGAGAGCAGGTCTTCACAGATGTTCAGGAGAGCAGTTTCTGTGCATCTGGCCACTGTGAAGCCAGAGTGGTGGTCATGGAGACAACCAACCGAATCAATGTGAAAATGAGTTGGAAGATGCCCAGTTTTTCCAAGATTTTGCCCAGGAAAGGAGTGATGGAGATTGGGTGATTGTTAGTCGGAGTGGAATGAACAGCAGAGAGATTTTTTAATATGGGGTGCACAAGGGAGTGCTTGAAGGGGAAGGGGAAGGTTCCAGTGTCAAATGAGTGATTGCAGAAATCCGTCAAGGCTGTCAATGTGATCCTTGATGGTTCTGGATGAACACGGAAGAACCTGTTTTGACAAGAGTTTCATAGATCAGACTTGTCTATAAACATTGTCAGGGGTGCCAAAAGAAAAGGAAGAGAAGGGAGGAGAAGAGGCGGCAACAGGTAGGCCAGTGGTGGAGGAGGAAGAGGAAGAGAGGGTGGACAGGATGTCCTGAGTTTTAGTGATGAAATGAGACGCCAAGGCCGTATGGAGGACTTACCAGGGAACAGGAGAGGTGGAGAATGCAGCGGGAATGGCCAGCTCCTTGCAGATTTTGAGAAGTTTGGCCAAGTTGTTAGATGCTGCAGAGATGCAGGCTTGGATGTGTGCTCTCTTCTTAGCGAGAACAGAGAGTCTGTACTACCTTTGGAGCAGGCGGCAAGCCAGTTCGTCAGAGGGTGTACCTGTTGGCCTCCACCTCCTCTCAGCCACCCTGCACTTGCATTTGAGGGTGACAAGGTCAGAGTTGTATGAAGAGTTCCACTTGGATTTGTACTTCAAGTGGATCCTCATGAAGGTATACACGCAGTTCGCCGACCTATTTTTCAACGTGGGACTTTTCATCGTCAGAATTTTCATCGCCAAAAACCCAGTTTTCTCAGTTTTTTATTTTGGGGGGTGTTTTGTAGGGGTTGGGGTATGATTATAATAGTAAGGGGAGGGTCTGGGGGGGAACCCCCTCATAATAAAATAAAAAAAACAGGGTTTTTGGTGATGAAAATTCTGACGATGAAAAGTCCCACGTTGAAAAATAGGTCGGCAAAATACCGTAGAACCCTCATGACAGGGGCAAGTACATCAAGAGTGTCAGAGATAGAAAGATTAAGGCTAGATAGGGCTGTGTCAGGATCTGATTCTGCCAAAGGTGAAGACAGAGGAGAGAAATGAATGGCAAAAGACGCAACTGACACACGCTTCATGGGTCGGTGACCGAGAAGGTAGGTGTCAGTGCTGGAGTTGGCTTGGCCTGAGGGGTAGAGAGAGAGAGATGGGAGGAAAGGAGAAAGTGATCACTCCAGGAGAGAGAAGTGGTGTGAGGATTGGAGAGGGGGAGGTTTGAGGAGATCGGAACATCCAGAGTGAGTCGGGCCAGAGGGAGGAATAGAGAGAGAGAGAGTCACAGAGGTTGTGAACGAGCCCTGCAGAAGGACAGGAAGCATCCAAGTGGATGTTAAGGTCTCGGAGGAGGAGAAATTGAGAGGTAGAGACGAGGAGGGAGGAGGAGAGGTCCACCCGCTCAGAGAGGAAGGAGGCTACCTGGCCGGGCGTCCGGTAGATAGTGGTGACAGTGAAAAAAAGGCCCGGAGGGATAGAGAGCCGGCATACCAGGCATTCAAAGAAGTAGTCCTGCATAGGAATGATAGAAGCAGGGATCCACACAGGGACAGTTGGTTCTGGGTGCAGAGAGGATCTTGTAGCCATCAGGAAGAAGGGTGTCAAAGCTTGTGACAGAGCTGGCCGTGAACCACGTCTCAGTCAGATTGAGGATATCCAGATTGAGTTCTTCCAGGAGACGGCAGATGTCAGAGGAGTGTTTGACAGCTGAGCGAGAGGTTGGAGAGGCAAGGTGGAACAGGTTGCCCCCTTTGAAGGACTTCTGTGGAGGGTTACTGGTCAGAGGTATAACCTGGCGAGGTCTTGTAGGCTCCCAAGGATGGGCAGAGGAGGAAGAAGGAGAGGGCAAGGTAGCCAAGGAGGAGGAGGTGGGTGCCGGAAGGGTAGCGGAGGGAGGAGGCAACAGGGTGGCCAGAGAATCAGCTGAGACAGCCATAGAGGTGGCAGAGGATGGAGGAGGCAGATGAGCCAGAAAGGGTTGAACTGGGTGATCTCCAGCCCTTTAAGAGGAGTAGCAATACCCTTGGGATGGATGGGGATGCAGAGTTTATTCATACATCAATAATTGAAATGACTCAGGTAGTTGGCAAAAAGGATAACTGTTTTAATATCAATTATCTACTACAGATATCATCTGACGTCGCAAAGCAAATCTCTCAATGCATCAAAAAAAAGGGGTTTTATATAGCAAAAAACAGTCATAGGTGACGTTTAACCAACATATTACTAATGTCATCCTATGTGGAAAACTACAAAAACCTATTGAGGAAAGTGATTGGATCTAAGGAACTATCTAAATATACACTCTATACTAGTATGGGACAATGAGTGAAAGTCACTAAATACACTACGTCCCATTGGCTACACAACTATAGGACCCCTAATAACATGGTCTCCTACAATTGGCTGTCACTCTAACCTTCATAAGTACTTTTCCACCTACGTCTAGCAGCACGCAGATTGGACTTCCAGGTGCTGGTGGGCTCATCTAAAGCAGAGCTTCCCACCAATTAGCATATTCATCTATCATCACCTCAGTGGTCTGTTGACAGTTAAGCCTTTGAACTTGTCCTTGAGAGTGTTCTTAGCTTTGGAAAATTCAGGGGAGTGAAGGCACGCTCTGCCCTCATGCGTAGGTGTGACCATCTCGTTCGTCCAACTTCATCTCTCCACGTGACTGTAGACCATGATTTTGAGCTTCTTGTGTATTTAAAATACTATGTTCTGATAGACCTCTGACGTCTTCCTTGATTTGTTCATGCCTTTAGAACAGGAGCTTGTTCTTTCACACGATTTTGTATCCAATGACTGCTCATTCCAGCCTGATAAGACCTTGACTTTCTTGGCTTGGCTTCATGGTTCATCCAACCTCACAGAGATTCACTTTTAATTCATTTGTTTGCTTGCTGCGACACACCTAAAAATGAGACCTTCCTTTTACTGTCCAATTCTGCTGTAACACGTACTGGAAACATCCATCCTTTATTCTTTATGCATGTATGTATATGTTGGCGAATGCCACAATTTATTCGCTATATTGCTAGCCTTAAGAATACTTTGTCTACTTGCATTTCTCTGCATCTGAACACGTGTAAAACAACTTGATATCTTCATCATTTTTGTGGCATAAGCTTCTTCACCTTGATCCCAAGATGCCACTTATCCTTAATACTTTCTCGATGCCTTGTTAGAATATCTTCATTCTCTTGTCTCTGCATCTCTTCGATGCACGTCAGCTTGTTTCTGCATGACGTCACCATTCATCTTGGCCATTCATTTGCTCTGCTTCTTCCGGGATTTCATTCAAATGGCCATCATATTGTCTCGTATGCAGATATGGTTTTCTCAATGGGAACCTTGCTTCCAGGATTCTCTTTGATATTGTTATTATTATTGGTACCACACGTGTCTCACACTCTGGCTCCCAACATATAGGCAATATGGGTGAGGAAGGGCACACAGAGGACAGAACAATGACAGAAAATCAGTCAATTACCAACGGAACCTGGAAGTAAAGAATAGACACAGCAGGGATGCAGGCAGTACAATGTAAGAAAACAACCATTGATATCAAAAACGCCAAAAAAAACAGAATAATCGACCAGGGAACCTAGAAGAAAAGAATGAACACAGCAGGAATGCAGGCAATGCAATATAGCCAACAACCATGGATAACAAAACCTCAGAACAGTACACAATATGTCAGTGGATGGGGGCTAGGAAAGGGGAAGGGGGCTAGGAAAGGGGAAAGGATAGGGACCATGGGCAATGCAGATGTGTGCAGCCGAGTGCAGAGAGACCGGCCTAGATTTGCAAGGGAGTGCGCGCAGCCTAAGATGTGAGTGAGCACACTCAATCTAGGAATGTGAGGGAACACATGCTGCCTAGGATGCGAGGGAGCACACACAGCCAAGGATGAGAGGGAGTGCACACAATCTAGAATTGATAGGGAAGACATGCTGCCTAGGATGCGAGGGAGCACACACAGCCAAGGATGAGAGGGAGTGCACGCAATCTAAGATTGAGAGGGAGCGCATGTGGCCTGGGAAGCGAAGAAGTGCGCAGCCTAAGATGAGAGGTAGCGCAGGCGGCCTATGATGGCAGGAAGCACACGTGACCTATGATGCGAGGGAGCGCAAGAGAGCAGGAGGTCAGATGGGGCCGAAGGACCGGTCTCGGGGGGGCAGGGGGGCAATGCGTGTGTAAGAATGAGAAGGGGCACCAGGTTAGGGGGGTTTAGTGGAGTGTAGCAAGCAAACTCTCCCCATAACTTCTTACCTGGTGGCTGCAGCTAGGAGGGTGAGGTCATCTGCACTCACTGTTTATGCCGCAGCCCCATCACCGCCAAACACCTGCATTGCTCAATACCACGTCCTGCAAGGGCTTTGCTGTAGAGGGTCCGTACCTCGGTTCTGATAGGCACTGAAGTGTGGATATAGCGAAGCATGCTATGTACAGTCGGGCAGCATCTCCTGCGCACCTGCGTCGCTCCACACCTCGGCCTTGTCCTGCGAGTGTGTTTTGGTAGTGTAGAGTGGTAGTGTAGAGTGATAGTCTAGAGTGTGGTAGTGTAGATTGATTCAAAGTTCTGTCATGACGTGGTGGAGTGGTGATGTAGGGTGGGGGTGTGAGGGTTTGGGGTGGTGGTATGGTGGTGTGCAGTGTTGGTGTCAGAGTGTGGTGGTGTGTGGAAGTGTGATGGTGTGGAGGTGTGGTTTGAAGTTGTTGAATGGCGGTGTGGAGTTGTAGTGTGGAGGTGTCGTTTTGAGTGGTGAGTAGTTTACAGTTACCATTACTTGCATAGACAGATTTTGGCCACAGTCTCCTGCATGTGATTACATTGACACTTACTGGCATAGCTAGATTTTGGTCACAGCCTCGTGCACGTGATTTTCAGTGCCCTTTACAGGCATAGAATGTGACAACAGCTTCCTGCTAATTATTTATAGTGACCATTTATAGAGACTTACTGGCACAGATTGATTTTGGAGTCAGCCTAATGAACGTGATTTACAGTGACCATTTGTGCAGCCTCGTGGAAATGTTGTAACATTGTCCTATACTGTTGGTCACAATGCATATCTGGATTTGTCCAAGTTACCCTAAACCACCAAAGGCAAATTCTATGGCTTTTTAGCCCATTTGTCAAAAATTGTGTGCTATAAAATCTTTTAAACACATGATTTTAAAAATGCTTTTGCAGAAGAACACCCCTTACAAACCCTACATTATTTTGGACACCCCCACTACGATTAGTTGTTCACACTAATTTGACTAAATGTTTAGGCCCCCACTGAAAATATTCACTAGCGAATTCTGACCTTGAATCATGGCTTTTCCTGGATATTTTCATACGTTACCCTAGAGATCTGATTCGAAATTGTGTGGTCTTTGACCTAAACCTCCTCAACCCAAGGCACAAAAAACTGCCTGTGACACTGGTGGAGTCAGTAAAGTACAGTTGTTTATAATATGGGATTGTCCGGTAACAAACTGTCAGTGATGCCATGCAGGTATTTTCAAAGACATGTTTCGGATGCATGTACTATCCCTATACATGGTTTATTTTAGGAGGCTCCACACTTCAGTACAATGTAACTCTTGGTTCCTTCTATAATCCATGTAACTCTTGGTTCCTTCTATAATCCATCTTTGCTTGTTTGAGGCATCCAATTTAATACTATGTAATTATGTCAACATTGGAAAAGTGACACTCACCTAATAACATCGAGATTACACAAATGAAATGTTTGCTTTTTGGGCTCATGTGGCACAGCCTTTCCGGATATACTGAAATAAACGAAGGGGCATCCGTTTGAACTACTTGACAGCAACATGAGAGAAACACATCTCTGTTCTATGAAATGGCGTTTCTCTTGGCGTGTTAGCGTTCTTTAATTGCTGTTACCATCTCCACGTCGCCATGAAAGAGCGTGCCTGCAAAAGTGTCTGGCCTCTTTTCATTGACAAAGAATGCGGCATGTTTTGCCGTCTTTTGGATGTGGTCTTTTAAGCTCATAGGAACTCGGTATTAGACAAACTAACGGACACAGACCTGTTTCCGGCCTTTATTTTATTCGCCAACTACTTTTTACATGTTCGAAACTTCACAGGGGAGTTCGCGCCAGGTGCACCCTGATCATTCCTAATTATCTCAACTGAATTGCATCATCAAGATAACCGAATGGGGCACTTAACATTAAGTTAGTAGTGGTAAATTAATTAAAGGCACTCTAAGGCTTCCGGTCTTTGTACATATTTTTAACAGTTCCCAAGTGTCCTCTCCACTGCCCTACTGCTGATAATAGTGGCTCGCGCGTCTCCATTTGCTTACATTTTAATGCCGCAGTAAGGGGTGCATTTTTAGACTTCGACATGTTACTCTTAAATGGCCTACCGTCTCCACGCTGTAAATCCTTAAGATAATGGCTACATTTCGGTACGGTTATTTTATATTTTTTAAAGTTTCTCCCGCAGCTTCTTCAGTAAACAGATTTGACTGGACCCCCAGCTGTGGTGGCCATTGAGTAGGTACGTTTTATAATGAATTCTTACCGTATTATGCTTTACCACGAAAGCCTCCACACAGTTTGATCAGCCTGAACGTTTCCAAAGAACTGCCCGCGCGTCATCAGGTCGCCGCAGGGCCAGTCACCTCTTCTATTTATTGCTTGTGTTCAACATATGAATTTCTTTATCTCGATTGTGTTTTACGATTCAAGTCTCCAGGAGCAGTAATTTAAAGAAGCAAATATGGTCTGCGCAGCCTCTCTCCATTTCTAATGAGTCATGCAGTATTCTTAACAACATCTTTGTTTATTTTACTTTTTCTGGAGAAATGTTACATTCACATTTCCGACCCCCGCCAGAGAGACTTTGTTTTGAACGATCAAAAAGGCACTCACCGGTCACTGTGATACTTTTGTTTGAATTATTGCCCCTAAGGATATATAGGGCCGCTTTGTGTGCTTTATAACTTCAAATAAATAAATATTATCCGGATCTATTTGGTAAGAGATAAGTATATCAAATAACTGACTACCCATTAATGAAACAAGTGGCTGCCAACATAGGGGACACATAGTATATGGTTTTCCTTTGAGATGGTTTGCTGCTTCTTGAAAGCAGAGTACGCAAATATTCTAGAAAAACAGGTTTTACAGCATGCCTTAATGCTGCTTGGTCCCCATTGTATAGTGAACAGAGAAATGTGCGAGTGCCTAAAACGGCTGTGAGAATTTCCACAATTGTGGAAATATTCATGGCTCACTTTTGGGGTTGCAAGCCCGCCTCAGATCACCCTCCCACCCACACAGGTCTCCATGCCTTTCACTATCCCTGGGAACCCAATACTGCTGGAAATAGAAAACGAAGTTAACATGCACCATTGCACTGCACGTCTCTGCAAGTCCCTAGTTAGGCATTGCGGCATTGGGGACTGTTACGGGGTCCACTGGGGATGGAAGCAGGCTGCCCTACTTTGGCACCCAGCAGGACCTCCATCTTCCTTGGACTAATCTCTGGAGATATTGGAAACGTTTGCACAACAAAAAATACCCCAAATGCATGTGATTTGGTGAATCACAGAGTATGGTTATCGAGAACAATGGCCAGTAGATACCACCTTAATGTCTTGGTAGGGAATATTGTGGTATTCTGTACTAAGGTTCTGTACACAGGATGGGAATCTTTCATTGGGGTTCATCAAGTTATTCTCCTCTAAGAAACCTGGTCGGCAGAACCCATCCAGTTGCAAGGATATTCCCAGTGTTTTATATTAGCTGTAAGGAAAAACACACAAGCAGGGTGTGGGAGGGGGTGGTAATGTGGAGGTCTGTCAATCTATGTGTCAGTTAATTTTATATCGGATGTTACTCATTCTAATGAGTCCAATGGTAACATCCACTTGGTGACATTCAAGGGCAAGGGGCAAGGACCATCGGAAATGTGTTGATCAACTCCCTAACACTAAGGGAGTCACTCAAGGATTGTATGACAGGGGATTTTACTGATATGCGGGTCAACTCCTCTATTATTGTGGGGGGGATTTTAAATTACGCTTGAGAATGGGAGAGGATCTGTTTACTCTCAATGAATAGGAGCAGGCCTTTTCAGATCCCACAGCGATTCTAGTTGATGACACAACATCAGATAGGGCTTCTTTTCTTTGGGAAATTCTCGCTGAATTGGGCTACTGAGCTGTGATTGGTAGATTTAATTCGAATCACAAGGCTCATTGTAATATTGATTATGTTTTAGTACCAATGAGATGGTGGGGCTGCTAGGATTGGAGTGCCACTGGACATGGTTGACCAAGTTGGCAGCACAGAGGGGGACCATGGCCCCTTAGCTCAGTTTATGAATTGGAACACCCGTGGTCACTCCCATCTGTTGGAGGAAGAAGGTTTCTTGGACACTCTGGATGAATATTCTCTAGTGGCCTGGCAGGAAACCTGGCTGGTTGACCCACTCACTATTGACGGGTGGCAATTCTTCAATAAACCGGCCATTCAGGGCCCCCAAGGTCACCTTAGGGGTGGACTGCTCGTGGAAGCCAGGAACCCCCTTGGATTGAGGGAGTTGCCGACATTCTCACCTAACATCTTGTTGGCAGTGTTCTAATTTCCTATTGGAATGAGATTTAGACAGGTTGTCTTGATCAATCTTTATGATCCTCCATAAAGCCAGCCCCATGCCTTGGTACTGTTTGAATTGGAGACTTTGATTGGCAACCTGCCCTACCCCTCCCAGTATCATCTGCAGGGACTTTAACTCACGGATCCCCTACCCTGTGTTTCTAGCAGACGTTGCGGGTGACTCATCATTGCTTGTGGAAGCTAAACTTCTACCATGTAAATGGGGTCTGGAGTGGGCATCATTGCTATACTCATTTGGCTTCTCTATGATTAATGGTGCTTATCCATCTGATTCTCCCCCAAAATATACTCGTTTTGGCCCTAAATCTAGTAGTGCTCTGGATTCCGGCGTTATAACATCTATCCATAATTAGATTTTGGACATGAGTATCTGCCCCCAACTAGAGAGTGACCACCACCCTCTTGTGATGACCGTCGACTTTCCTCTGCACCTTACCCCCCCCTGAGACACTTGGCGTCCTCGTCCTCCGGGTTACTTCTATTCTAAACCGTATATCTAGGAATGACCAGAGATTGGATGAGGTGTGTGCTTACTTGAGTTCTGCCCTACCTTTTTTTGTTAGGTGCTGGGGGTTAGTTTTGGATTACAATCGAGCTGGCATGCCTGCAGTGATTGAGGATTTTGGTGCGGTGATGGGCGCCTCGATTCCTGCCTCCTTTGAACGGTGGTCCACTCAGACCTTGACATCATCTAACCGGATGACACTACATCGTCACCCTTTCCATAGTAGCCTGGTGGAGAAGAGGAAGGCACTGCACCTAGAATTGCGCCTCATATCGAAAATGCACCTTGTTCCATCTGCCCGAATTTTGCTATTAAATAAAGCCAAACATACGTTCCATAAATGCCTAAACAAATAGATTATCTTACTGTGTGTGGACGCTGGCGGGAACGAGTGCCTTTGGCCTGCATGAACAACTCCTGTGAGTTCTGGAGGAAGGTTGATGGCGTTCGCCCTGTCAGCAAAATCCCTGGTGTCCCAGCAGCAGCCTGGTGTGCGTACTTTTAAAACATCTTGGGGGGGGTGCTTGCTCCTCGGTACTCTGTGCCCCCTTGGCTAGATGGCAGTATTCTCACACCCCTGATGATATCTTAAAGATCATAAACTGCAGTAAATCTTGCTGTTTGCCGGGAACCAATGGCATCTGTAGTAGGGTCATTAAAAAAGATCCTGCTGGCTGGTCGATTGCACTGAATTTCCTGTTTCTTTGGATTGGCAAAGTCCAGATTCTGCAACCTTTGTGGTGCAACAGCATCATCGTGCCCATTTGGAAGAAGGGGGAATGTTTTAACACGGGAAATTATCGACTTCTCGCAATGCTTGATGCTTTGTCTAAAATAGTTCCAGGTACGATTCTTAATGAATTATGGGCCTAGGCGAAGGTGGCCAAGCTTATCTCCCTCAACCAAACTGGATTTCAAAAGGGTTTGAGCACAATCACCAACTGTCAAGCCCTCCAAACCGTTATCCAGCAGACTTGGTTGACTGCATAGGTGTACTGTTTACACTGCGTTCATTGACTACAGTTCAGCGTTTGAATCCATTAACCATAAAAAACAGTGGTCCAAACTTGCTGCTTGGAACATCCCTGCTGGTGGTCTCTTAGCCATGATTATACCACCTCCATTCTTGCACCCGGGTAAAAGTAAGACTGGATCAACTGGGTAACTGTTCACCATGGAATCCCATGACCCGCGGCCTGAAACACAGGTGTTGATTGGCTCCTCTTTTGCTCAATTTATACCTTGTGGACATGGGTAATGCTCTGATTAAGGCTTGGTCGATCCCCCCCAAGCTGGATTCCTTCCCTTTCCAATGGATGGGGTAAGCAGACCATATTGTTCTGTTGAACCTCACTCCTTTTAGACTGCAAGCAACCTTGCAGTCGTTAAAGAGATACTCTAACTCCCCCGTCAGGTAAAAATAGACAACTATTTCTTAGAACTTGGAGGGGAAAAGAATTGAGGTAGTCAACAAGTATACATATCTGGGCATTCACTTTGATGAGGGCTTATGTGGCAGACGCCATCTTGACCACACAAAACTCAGATGCACCCAAGCCATCGGGCCCTGGGTAAAATGTCCCACATTGGAGGAGGCTACTCTCTTGGGATTCTGTGTAAAGTCTACTTGGCTAAGATTGGTCCAATTTTAATATATCAATCAGTATTGTGGCACTTGGGCAACTAAGAGGGTGCAACTAAATTGGAAGCATTCCTTCTTAAGAGGTTGTTCCGGGTCCATACTTGTACCCCATTCCAAACCTTCTTTCTTGAATTTGGTATCTTCTTGTGCAGGGCTAGACTGCAGTTATTGCTTCTGAATATGTATTGGCAACTTGTCAATGCAGAGGCTGGCCCAATGAAAACAGTTATTCTAAGCACTGGCTTGAACAATGCTCACCTTATGTCAGGCAGTGCCATCCACTGCTTGCTTACTATTGGAAATGGATGGATGGATGCAGCTGACTCTGGGTGTTGATTTGAGCGGGCAGGCTGTCACAGTTCAAACATGCTTACTAGGGGAGTTCGTAATCACTATTGCAAACAGTACATTTTGCAACTGCCCTCCCTGTCAAATAGTGATCTCCTCACTAAGTACATTTTGGCACAGGTGGGGGTGCCTAGATACATTGACCTATTTGTGGGGAACACACTGGTCTGGGAACACTTAAAACTAAAATCCATCTCTGTCAAAACCCTTAAAATCTCGTGCGCATGGTCAAACGGTTGCAGTGCTCTTGAGTTGGCTCAGCATCTGCTGACCCATTGTGCCCCATTATCGAACCTTAGGAGCATGCCTCTTGCTGCAGCTGGGTTGAGCTTAGAGCTCACAGCCAAGGAACTTTGGGACACGTTTATGTGGGCGAGGGGGAATGAACCCTGTATTGTATTCTTCATGACTTTTTGGAACAAAGTGGCCAGTATTTTGGAGACCTTATTGTAACCCATTATGGAGAGGGTGTTGTTATCATTCATTCTTCTTTTTAACTGTTTTGGATGATGAAGTAAATAGGTATCTTTTTACTCTGTTATGTACTCTGTCAAAAAGCTGTCAGAATATACTGCAATATGACTGGGTTAATACAAAATAAATACAAATTAAATTAAATTAAAAAAAGGATTCAAAGTGCTCAGGAGGCCTGAGAGTGACCACAACCCCATATTGTGTAAATGGGCCACTGATGGTTGTCTGGTAGGGAAGCCTCAATTACACTCTGCTCCCATGATAAGGGCACCTAAGAACAAGACAATCTAATGGAACACTAGTAAATATTGTACACAATTTAATGATGTTATCACTGCTACAAGGCCAGAATGATTGACTTTTATAGATTGCAACTGAACCAAGGTTAGGTTTCCAAAGGACATGAAATGGAGTTGATTAGTAAGCATGCAGAGTTTTCCTGCCTATCACACAAAAGGATCCTTATACACTCTATATTATTTTGAATGACATTTAATGCAAAAGTAAGTGGAAACATGAACAGGCAATTTGTATATTAGATAAAATGTACAGTAAATACATACATGTGGAAAAATCAATAAGTGTACACTCATGAATAATCAAACATGAAACACAATGTCTTAATAGTCAAATAGATATCAGAGAAAATGATACATAGAAACAATCAAATATACCATAGACCAGATATATTCATCAATAACGCAAACAGGTGGTCAAAAATCCTCATATATCTAAAAACATTTCTTCTGAGGTCATCCGACGTAATATTCACTGGATTGTACCATAGTGTCAATGTCAGTGGACATTTCCGTAAAGGCCCCCATCAAGTTCACTAAACATTGATAAAAAAAAATTCAAAGGAGAGGTATGAATCATCATATACCTTAATCTTAATGCCTTCTTCAGGACCCCATCAAGAACACTAAAAGGTGATAAGCGAAAATTGAAAGGGAAGGTATAAATCCTCATATATCTAAAAAGATTTCTTCTGAGGTCAGCCGTGGTATTATTCACTGGATTGTATGATAGGGTTAACGGCAGTGGACATTTCAGCCAGAATCAATTATAATGCCTTCTTTGGGACGCAACACATAGTTATAAGTGGGTCGCCTGTCAAGATAAAGCATGAGGAAGATATAATTAAATTAAGTCCTTGAATCACAATTTCATTGATCATTTAAATTCTTTAAAGTTGGCATACAAAATAAGAGATCAAGTGTACTCACCATTTCGTATTTTGGAGCAATGTGAACCCCACATCATAAACCCATGGGTATCAAATAGCTGTACCCTTGGGATGTATTGACCCACTCCACTATCTTATGCAGCATCACTCTGATAGTTATGGTGCAAGAAACAGCAACAATGGCAGCAAAACTCTTGTGTGCGCCAAAAACCTCCAAAACCGCGTGTTTAAATGCACAAAAAGATGAATGCACAGCCTGCCACCCATGGTGCATATGTGGTGGGATAGAGCACACACTGCAAAAAATGTGCCAGTGGGCTCCATGACCAGCAAACAGAGTGTAGAGAGAGAAGCAGCGCTTTGCAAATGAAACTCCCAAATGTGCCTATAAATGACATTTGCTTTGTTGCTAAAAACTCCAAAATGCCTATACACAACACTTCTCAACATTCAAAATCTTGCTTGGCGCCAAAATTCATGTAATCTAATGAAGCACAGAGAATATATAATGTCTTAAAGTGTAAAGAGCAAAACATTTCCTCAGACAAACTGAATTGTCTGTAAACTGACAACTCCTGTCAAAATCTGTGTTCAGTACACTGGGCTATCTGTGGATGACAGCTGTCAGATGAGCTCCTGATGAAACTTCAAAGTATCTAAATTAAAAGTCTGATGGGTTAGCAAACATAAAAGGATTGTTGCTAAAAGGAATACAGATCTCAGTTGTGTTTTTGATCCCACAGATGTAAAGCTAAGAAAGTATTGTGATTATGTTTGATGCAACAAGTTTGGAATAAATTAAGGAGATAAGAATAAATTAGCCTGGCTGAGTTGCAAGAAGTGGAAAAACAGGTTTCTCCCAGGGGGATGGAAATCCTCTTAGCAGAAACTCACTGATAGATTATAATTGTGGGTTAGGCCAGACTCTTGTCTACAGAAAGAGAATGAACAATGGCAGATCCTTCAACACAGGGAACAGAGGTTTGAAAGGGTCGTAAACTGCTCCTGGAAGGAATTCCCCAAAGGAGGGGCCACTCCTGGATTCCAGGGAGAGACAATGTGGTTGACCTTTTGCTGTTAAGAATGAACAATGAACAATTTTTAGAGACTCATAACTTGTGATTCAAGGTGGTGAAAAATATACAAAGGCCAGATCTGTTAGTCTAATTTTTGGCTGCAAGTTTTGAGAGGCGGTAGAACTGTGTAACATATTCTGGACAGGAATGGCAATATATGTGGCTTTATGTGAACTGTGTTAATGCTAGAATTGCACAACTTTACACACACATTCCCATGGTAAACACACACATTTGTGGAAAGATGCAGATAGTTTGGAAAATGTGTTCATGGCGAAAAGGACAACATTCTGTAGAAAGGTGAAACAAGATCCCACAGTTGCGGGATTTTGATGAACAGATGCTACATAAAATATGGAATCTTTGTGCGTGATTTGTGTAGAGGTGACCAATGTAGAAATATGTATTTAGGATAAAGTACGATTTTGACACTAGTGGCTGAGGGGAGGTTTCTAAGGACTGTGAAGCTAAACCATAAATGTGGCATCATCTGGCCTTGATCCAATCACTCAGATGCAAGGCGGAGATGAGGTCTTGATCCAATCCCAGTTCACAGGGGCAGGCTTAGTTAAGCCGGCCCATGCACCCCTTTTGTGATGTCCTTTGAAAGGATAAATAGAGACAGCTGACAACACATATGGACTCACTGATTCACCCACTTTCCTGATTCCGGCGAAGCACTCTGATCCAGTATTCTACATCCAGCGTTAACATCCTTCCAGATCCAGATGCCAAGACTCTTGCTAAGCAGGAGAGAACTATTGACTTTGATCAAGGCCTAAAACCTCAAATTTACCCTCATAACCCAGTGGAGCGCTGTGGTGTTAGAAGGCCTTCTTAGATGGTATCCTGAAACTCTCTGGCTTGCTACCACAAGGCTTGCCTGAGGAACTCACTATCCTGCTGATTTAAAATATTCAGAAACAAGAACGGCAGATCCTGTGCAAATCTGGTAACCAGCCTAGCTGATCCAGACCCGTGCCTGATGTGGTGTCCTGCCTTGACAGACCCAATCCATGGCCAGAACTGACGGTCCAATTTAATTACAATCGACTGTAAGTATTAATAGGAAGAACAGTGACACATAATATATCTGCATTGTATGATCCCAATCTCAAACCCATCCCATCTTTAAATCAGAACCATAGTATTGCTAGGACTATCTGTGCGCTGACTTTTCTCTCATCTGTGTTACTAAACCCTAACTTCTCATTGATTTGATTAAGAAAAGTAATTCCCAAACCAAACAGAAACTAGAGTATCACACATAAATTGTTATGATTGGCCGTGAATTAATGATTCCTGTGTGGCATTCTCTTTTCTGTAGTCCTTGATATACTATAAGAAGACCTATCTGTCATTTCTAAATCCAAATTTCTGTTTTCCATTCTCGTGCCTATTTTGCAAAAATGCCTCTTACTAAAACCTCTATAACTCACTCAGTTTTTATGATAGGAGCGATTGGCCCGTTATAGCGAAAATCGCATAAGGAAAAGTTTTCCGCGATTTGATTTTCTGAGAAATGTACACGTGTGAATTAGCTTTAAATTATTTCTTACTTTGACTTTGAGATTTCAAATGTTTTCTTCTGACTAAATTGCTTGCAATTGTTTGCATCTGTTCAAAGCAGCTCCCATAGGAATTTATAACAATTTAAGTATTTCTGACCACATTTGGTGTTTTTGCACAGCCAATTCCAAAGACAATTTCAAAGCCATTCTGGCAGTTGAAAAGTCAATTCCGTTTTTCTCTTGTGTTTGAAGAGAGAAGGTGGGAGTGACATTCTGTTTGATTTGTGTTAGTCCTGAATACCTGCTCTTTCCTCACCTCTATTTAAAATGCCTAAGGTGGGTTGAGGGGTGTTCAGGGGGAACCCCTAACCATAGTGCCATCTGATCTAAACCAATCCAAAAGTATTATTTTCTGGGCTGCATTTGTTTTTGTGTTCAGTACTTGATTCCTAGTGTATTAAAGACATTACTTAGTGCTCTGTCACCCCATTTGTATTTGTTATATTCCTATTAAAATATATTGTGATTTAAATTCAAAATACATAAATAACTATTTACCTATGCAAACTAGACCTGATTCCTGGTTCAGTGTGACCGTGGGAGGGGTCTCCGGAGAAGGGTATGATATGAGTGGTATATCGTTCAGAATATTGAACTTATAGATAAAATAAATAAGGGTTTCATTTGCGCACTACATGCTGGGCATGACTTGGGTGTGTGCCGGATTTAAATCACTTACATAGCAAAAAATGAACATCCAGAGGAGAGTCCCGCAAGATAGAAATGTGAGGTTTGAACCCTTCGATTTACAAATTAATGAAAAACATCCATGAATATGACACATCGTAGGGGGTCTATCACATATCCTGTGATTTCATTAAATTGTCACAGACAATGCCAGATGGATCTTTTATCTAGGCTGAGAAGTCTTTACAGAGTCCAAAGAAGAGGATGAAAGAACAATGTGGCCTTTTTGTCTGATTGTGCTAAATATGTGTAGAAAATGTAGGGGTATTAAATCCAAGAAAGCCATGTTAGCGGTACAATGAAATCCCACAGAGAAAATATGATAACATCAGGTAATACAGTGTACCCTCATTATGCAGAACCTGATTGTAACTTGTGGCAAATGTGGCAGACATTAAGGATCATGGGAAACAAACCATTTTGTGTGAGGTAGTAATTTAAAGCACATAGGACATGGTGGCATCCTCATGTTAGGTAAATTATTACATTGGCAAAATGCATGTATGTGAAGTACGGCAAGTTGCCTGCAACATTATGACATATTGAAGGGCCCTAGAGTCATGACAGATATACATCCATTCTAAGTCACCAGAGAAGTGATTAAAACCTGTATAAAATGAATGTTGAAAAGGTATATGAATCCAATACCAAGGCACCAGGGACGTGATTAGGACCTATTTAAAATGAATACGGAAAGTAAACTACATTAAATAAATTAAACATAAATGAATCAATGTACTTAATGCAAAGCCTTAAATAAAGTACACACTTTAATTGAGGTGGCCAGTTACATTAGTAAAATAGCATGTGATGCTGAATCAGGTTTGTGGTATGGAAAAAAGTCATTGAGACCTACTCTGTTGGCTTTTATCCCAAATATCTAGCGAGCATCTTTAACAAAAAGATTGTTCTCTACATCGATGGACCCAGAAATAGAATTAACTATCCACCAGAAGTGGTCATCAGCATGTGGTTCATCTCGATGTAATGTTGAACCATGGGGGATGCAGCTGTCTTACATCTTATTCTGGAGCGGTGTTTAGCAGTTCGTACCTGTACCACTCTAGATGTTTGGCCAAGGTAACAAAGACCACAGGAACGCTTAATGCAGTATCCTGCTTGGGTTGTCTTGCAGTTGGTCATAGTTTAGAACATCCACTTGTTTTTATCTACTTTTAAAGAAGTCCCTTTCCCAGTGAATTTGCACAGCCAGGCAACCCTTGCAGCGTAAGTGGCCTATTAGAGGTCCCAAAACCGAGGGTATCACAGCTTTTTATTGTTTTGTTGATCATGAATGATCTAGGACATCTTTGAGATGTTTTGATCTTTTAAGGGCAAACAGCAGTATATTTTTCTTTTTCGTAACTTCAACTAATGCAGGGACCAATATTTTTTGTTCATACATTTAATGTCAGGAGTATTGGGACAGAACTTAGAGACATACGTGAGGGGCTTTCTTTGATTACTGTCCTTGTCCTGGATTTGTAGACGTTTTTCATGTGTTGTGAATCTTGCTCTTTTTTTGGAATGGTGTATATACGTTTTAGGGTAGCCTCTTTTCACAAGTTCCTCACTTAGTATAGATGCCTGCTGGTAAAAGTCATAGAGTGAGGAACAATTACTACGCATTCTAAAAAACTGACCATACATGAGATTACTATGTAGGTTGCCTGGATGGTAATGGCAGTAATTTGATATGGTATTCCTATCAGTAAGATTTCGATATATTGTGCATTGCAGTTTAGAATCTTCGACTTTATATAAGTCCAAAAAAATACATTTGCGAGAAGCTATGGTCCTTATTTTTAATTTGAAGATTAATCCATTGCAAAAAAGAGAGTAATCCTCTTCATTTCCTTGCCAAGTCATAATGATTTTGTCGACATATCTCTTCCATATTTTTATCTTTGCAATAAAAGGGTTCTAATACTGAATAACAGCCTGCCACTATATATCTACCTCGTGTCCGCCTGGTGGGGGTTGATATGTTTTGTGGATTTTAGGCAGTGCATACAAATTTGGTCCCCTTGGGCCTGTGATTTATTGACCTGTCTAGATTGCAAAGCACATTCAACCACCGTTGTAAGGGCATACATTGTTTTTAACAAGATTTGTAAATATATATTTAGACCTATGTTATCAGATATGGATCCTGGGTCAGGTCCTTGTTCCTGGTTGTCAGATAAGTTCACGGACATGAATAGATCCCTCCTGGATGAATAAAACACTGACCAGTAAACATTGCAGGATATAAGCTTAAGCACCAGGTATATAAATAAGCCTTAACAGACTAGGATGAAAATAGCCAATGAGCACCAGGATGCACTATGACATGCAGCAGGGAGGTCAGACTCAAAGGCCTTTTAGAACACAGAGGGCCTGAATAATGGGTGTTCTCCCATCCCGGAAGTCTATTTTGATCAGGAGATGTGGATAAAACATTACAATGAACTTTTTTCAGTACTGAGGACTGGGATACAAATAACACACGGAGTATAACTATGATTAGTTCAGATAGCAGTAAGCACTTGGATCTCATAACATTGAAGGTGCTGGTTCTGGTTTTACAGAAACAGAAACCTTCCAAATCTCCCGGGACTGATGGAGTGCCAATGATTTATTATGTTCACTGCCATACTTTTGAGAACCTTTCGAGGTACAGGTTTTTACTGTTGTTATCCTGACAAATCATCACCCCGATAGTTGGAATACTGTTATAATTGGTCCAATTTTTAAAAAGGGTAACAGATCTCTACCCTCTTCTTACCACCAGTCACATTACTATTTGGGAACTCTAAGTTGTTTTTGGGTATCATCCGTAGGATGGAGGAATGTGTAACAGACACTAATATTCTCTCTGACACACAATTGGCATTTAGACCAGGAATTGGCATGGTAAATAAGTGTCTGAATCGCCATCTTATCTTGGCAAAATATGTCCAGATTCTGGATTCCCCTATCTAAGTGTCCTTTATAAAACTTAGATCGACATCCAACCAAGTAGATATTAGATAGGGGTTACTTTGGACAGTTTTATGAGATATGGTCATACCAAAACCTTTAACTTGATGATAGAGCTACTTCATGATCAGGCTAGGGTATGTGTGTGGTACTGGTTTGAAGGGGAATTACTAAATGCATGTTGGTAAATAAGAGGGTCCATAAAGGATGTGTGCTTGCCCCCCTACTTCTAAATGTATACTACAATGCTCTTGTCCCCTATCTGGAGTCAATTAACACTTATGTGCTGAGGTATGGAGCCAGGAAACTGCCAGTTCTCATCTATGCTGATGATGTTGTTCTCTTGGCCAAGACCCCTAATTCATTACCGGTGCTGATAAATGAATATGATAAATTCATGAGGCCTGGGGGTCTTCGAGCCCAGTACTCTAACTATTTTGTGCTGGCATCCCAGAAACAAAACCAGTTCCCGGCTATGATGCTGGGAGATCAGCCCTTAGAAAGCTGCTCCACATTTGATATTTTAGATGAGATTCAACAATAGGTCAAAGTGGGATGACCACATTGCAAAGCAAGGGGTGAAGGTGAAACAAACAATAGGGGGCATTTTAGATTACCCAAGAACCTGCATCATCACTCTGCAGAAAACATGATTACAGTCTATAAGGGGAAAGCTACCTGGACAGGAATGCATGTCTGCAAAATCTGGGGTATTCAAAGATTGACTATCTCCAAAAGGATGAAAACTCTTTCTTAAAACAACTATTGCTGGTTCCTCTGTCAACTCCAGTATATTTTATACGTATGGAAACAGCTCTGGCATATTTATCTGATACCATATATGTGAGACCAATCGTTACCTGGGCATCGCTATGAACTGGTACACAGGATGGTTTGAATAAATAACTCATTTAGAATTTGCTTTCCTTGCATGGCCATTGTAAAATAGGTTGACACATTTAAGCTGTTTCTAAGATGGAGATAAAAAGCAGTGTCATGCAATATTTGAGATCCAGAAGAGAAGTTGATATGCTCCTGAAATTACAGGTGTGGGCATACTTACCGGGGGGTCCACTGGACAGGTCTGTGTTTTTGCTGCAGGTGCTTGTGTTTTCGCACAGATTGTAACTGGCTGAAGCCATATTAAATAAACTTCCAGTGAAAGCATTTACACAGAAATGGTTTAAAAGAAATACAGTGGGGTTGGACTAAAAATGCATATGTGGGGCAGGTGAGGCTTTGAATCATTTTGTAATGTTTTTCCCACATTTTAAAGATATACATGCAAAGTATTTATTGACCATAAGAGACAGTGGAATTCAGCTTGATAGTCCAGCAATTATGTTTTTGTTATGTTCGACCAAACTGGTGGTTAGGTTTGCACTTGTGAGCTACCTGAAGATCTCTGGCGGAGACATTTGAAACTGGAGGCTGGAGAAGAAGTGTTATCATAACCCTCTGGCACAGAAATGCACAAGTAAAATGTACTGTTCTTGTGACATAATGAGGCTGATTTTTAAGTAATTGATTGCTGACTGATTTTAATACTGTGATGTTAAAATGGATTAGAGCTATATGCAATATGTTACTAATGCAATTGGTTTTATCTTCTGTTTTATATGAAATGTGATGATTGTGTTTGGTTTTATGGCTATGTAACAGTCTGAAATGTACGTGTTCATGATGATTGCGCAACAGAACCTCGTCCCTTTTCTGTACATCGGCGCGATAAACCATCTTTAAGGTCGGGGGACCTCTGTGCTGACTGGACTGGACACTACTTCCTATGCTAATAGAGAGAACAGGAATTGAGTGTAAAAAAGGACTCTGAACTCTAGAGAGTACATACACGATGAGAGCCTGGATCCCCACAGCAATACATTACGCATTATATAACAGAGGATTATCCCTAATTAAGAATAACCTTAATGACAGCTGCACATCATTGCTGGTTTCCATTGAGATTTGACATCTTCTGGCAGGCTTTATCAAGAGCCATAGCTACCTGAAAGAGAGAATCAGAATTGTATGGAGCCCCCACCATCCAGGCTCCTATCTTTCTGGTCAAAACATCTACGTCACAGTACCATTTTAAAACCACATTTAGGGTAGTCTAGCATGTAGCAACATCTTTGAAGGCTAAAGATGTGCAGCCCACAGTCTGAAATCCTGATTGTATTGCTTACTGGATATTCCATTTCACAAACGTTAAACATACACAGCACTGGGCATTATACAAGGTGGGGAAGTTCATTAGTCTAGTACAGAAAGTGGACCAACATGCACATGGGCCCTGCCTCAAGGCATTGTGTGTATTCTTCGCCACAGAGCACAGGTTCCAACATTTAGCACTCTGCTCCTTAAAAAAAAAAAGAAAGTAAAGAAGGGTTTAGCCATACTGTTCGCAAACCCTAAATATAGTTCACTTTCACTTGCCCTGTGCAGCATAGACGGATTGTGATTGATCTATTCTGTGTTAGCTTTGCTTGGTTAATGACTAATTGGGTCTTTCTCGTGTGTGGAGAAATTGATTGTACCATGGGTGTTTGAGTCCAAAAATCCTTGTAGTTCTGGTGGGGTCAGGCAGGTGCAATTATTGGTAATTTGGAGTTTACTGCATGTTTCTGAACTGAGCGGAAAGTGAACTGAATTGTGCCCAGAAATGAGTTTCATCATCACAGGGCCCACATAGACTCAATTTGATGATGGTTTTGCAGCATCAGTTGAGTACTACAGTTGTGTACTCCAGTTGTGTACTAAGGATTTCTGCTGGTGATGTTGTTCCAATGACCTGGGGCAATTTGCAGGTGTGTGTCACTATACCTTGCAAAATCTGTCAACCTTGGCATCAGGCATCGTGCACGTTCAACACACCCTTCCCTGCCTGTATCTTTCTGATCTAGTGGATTAACTGCAAGCTACTGCTCTAAGTTTGCTTTTGGTAAAAATGGGAGTTGGTTGGAAGGTAAGAAGAAGCATTGTGATTGTGTTTTTTTGTCATGAGGAATAAGGCTTTCCTAGGAGGCAAGCTTAGGTGGAAGTGTCACACGCAACAGCTATCTGGATGCCCACAATTGTTTTAACTCAGTATTGAAATATTAGAATACATGCATCGATCTGTGTACTAGAAATCTATTGTGCTATGTAGAATTGTTTAAAATGCACTCTCAGGAGTAGGCAGTGACTGTTATTATGTTTCTTGCTGCATGCTGTTTAGAGACAATCAAACATGCAATACTGTATATGTTGGTTTGAGGAAAACTGTCATGCTCCTAATAATGCTTTCAATCACACTATTATCTCATTTCAATTTGATACATAAAACTAGGATACAACCCTTCAAACTCATGCACACTTTCCTAATGAGGTGTGCAATGAGGTTATCAGATTCTATACGATTACACAAATCCAAGAAAAAATTAAAACTACATAAATTAATCATTGTACCTCCCTCTTCATTCCCTAGTTAACTACTGATTGTGTCAATTTCTCCACCGTTTAAATGTAATGTCTTAAACCAGCATTTTATGCTGATGATCTTGCTCCAGCAAAAGTTTTAAAACATTTTTCAGAATCTATTATGCAGTTTTTAACAATCCTTCTTTCATCTCTACCTGATGGTGTTTTCAAAAATATTTGAAGCATGGATCTATTATCACTTCTGAAATGCTGCAAAATTCAGATGTATTTCCTTCCAAGGTACAGGTGTGAGTACTGTCTGATATTGATGAGGGGAACACCCTAGTGATTGGAGTCTCTAATGAATGACTGCATCTTCTTCAGCCTGCTTTTCATTCTACAGCCGGCCTGCTAGCAGAGGCTTGAAAATACCACCATGCCGCTTCTTGCTTGTCCTTTCTTCATCAGCTGCAGTACCATGTGTGAATTCGCTATCAGCTAGGCTTCTTCGTTTATACAACTTTGATTCTTGAGCATGCCAGTTACCTAGGATTAAAACTTCATTTTTTCAGAGCGATCCCTCTAAATTTAGTAGAGCTAACTCAACTCTATTAATTCATAAAGTAAAAAAAGAAAATCAAACATAAGATTTTTTTTTTCTCTGACTGGTCCAAGGTTTTGGAATTCTTTACCTTGCTAATTCAGAATTGCATTCTCACCTTATGCTTTTTGTTGTTGTTTTAAGACATATATATTCCAAAATTGTCTGTCTTTGCATTTATGTATACAGTTTCTACAAATTTGAATTTGTATGTGTTGGTTTTATAGTATTCTTTTTATGGTTATAGGGGGGCTTGCTTGTATTCGCTAGATTTTGTGAAGAGCACTGTGAGCCTTTGAGGCAAGGATTTCATTATAGTGGATTATTTTAAATAAATAAGCAAACACATAAATCTAAAAAGTCCTTCCGACGTGAGTCTCAATCGGAGAATATGTCCCGTTTTAGTCAACTTGCTTTGTGTGTCTGACAACCCTGTTTAAATATTTTATGTGTCCTATTCAGTCACCCATCTTTGTTATCATTGTGTACCGTGTTAGCCCTTCTTAAGGAGACGAGAATTCAAATGTTGAACTAGTGCAGGGAGTAGGAGTGGAAAGGTGGAAAGAGGAGACTGACATCTAGTTGGAGGTGGATATTGATTGGCTATTACGAAATATACAATTCTTTCTTTGTAAATAGTGGTTCGTATTGACACTAAAAACCACACACTCTGCTACAGACACTGGGGCTGATTTAAAATAGTGTTTTCAATGGGATTATGTCATTGTAAGAGTTTATCTTTGCAACTAATATTTGATATCACCGTTAAAAGAAGCTACAGTTAGTTACAGGCACAGAATTTAATCCGTTGCCTCAAAAGAGTTCTATTATTTTGTATTTGTAATGTTTCACTTTACACATGTGTTTGGTGCGGTAGCTAAAGTACACCACTATCAGATACAGGCACTGAATATAATCTCCTCCTGCATACCAAGAAATATAAGACATTTTTCCCTGCAACTAGAATTGTTTATGGCCTCATAATTAAGACACATTCACTTACAGTCACTAAATGTAATCATCTCCTGCCTGCCAAGAACTATACAACATTTTCTCTGCAACAGCCAATATGTATTAGATATTGCCAATAAACGACAGAATACTCACTTAGAGACACTAAATATAATCTCCTTCAGCCTACCAAGAAATATGAGAAACTTACTATGCAGTAATAACTGGCATAGGTTCAGGAACGATTCCACTTTTGGGGGTTCTGCCAATGTTTTGGAACCTCTGATCTTTTTGGTTACCCCTTTGAATTTCTGGATTCCTGACTTCTGTTCCCAGATGGACTTCTACTGAAGTCGCCCTGCCAATGCAGCCCATTTTCGTATGTGGTACTATGATATGCCTTCTAGGACAGGGGTGCTTTTAATGGACCCAATTGTGACCCTAGGAAAACTTTATCACCTTGTTTTCTTTAATAGAGTATGCTGGTGGCAGCTTTAGTTTATTTTTGTATTCATTGGGGGTGCAGACTGATTTACTGTATTCCTTTCAGAGTCTACATTATGGATGCCTTTGGGGCTACTGTATTTTCTAAGTGGTCCTGTGTGTGGGCCTTTTCTTTGATAGAGAGGCCAATACCCACACTGTGCAGGGGTGGACCTGCATGTTTGGCAGTTGTGAAGACAACTCGAAGGGCTGGCCACAAAAAACATTTGTGTGAGTGCCACTAAGTGTGTTTTTAGGGTTGATGTTTGCCAGCCCATAAGTGTTTGGGTATATCCAGGCAAGACCCTGACCTTTGCTTATCTCGGCTGTGATTTATGGAGGTTTCACTTGCCAGCTGGAGGAGTTTGCCATGAAGCTGCTATTGCTGCAATTTTAGGACAATGTCCAGCCATACTGACTTTGTCATGGGTCTGGTTGTAATTTCTGGATGCTGTACATCTTTCCTGGGATGCGTCTTTGTCCTCTACTCGAGATGAGCTGGGATCAGTGGTGGAATTATTTCTGGGCCATTTTACCACAGACCAAAATACTGCCTTGGTCGTATGCCATTTGGTTGGAAGATTTCCTCATCAAGAAGTGTGGTGGTATATGAGTACCCTGCCATTGCTGTTTTATGGGGCTTCCTGGGTTTTCTGCTGCCTGACTCCCTGCCTTGACACACACGTTTTGTGGATCCTTTTGGCTGGATGCCTCTGTCGTCCTGGACCCATCTCTGTTGTTGCTTTCCCTTTTGACTGGTGAGACATACTTAAGGGAAGGCCAATTGTTATTCTTTTTGGCGTGTCTGGGCCATCGTTGGTTTGGATTACAAGTCCCTGGGGGACTGGATCCTGTAACTCATCATCCTGAAACCACAGATCTTTAATCACTGGATTGTTTTGTCATTCCTGAGCAATGATTTCTGGAATTGCCACCATGATTAGTTAACTCTGGGACCTGGATTTATGGGTCCATGCAGTCCACGGTCATGTTATTCTGCAGGGCCCTGTCAACGTTGTATTGCCATTCACTTACATCGGCCTGAAACGTACTTTGTGTCTCTCCTTCCTGGGCTTGATGGGTCTTGAACCTGGTACTGGAGCTATTCAAGAGCATATTATGGTGCCCTTTGGAGTAGGTTTCTGTCCTCTCTGCATCTGTATGGTAGACATCAAATATTCCAAACTGTTCTTTTCTCCTAATCGCAAGCATGCCTACAGACATTGTCCTGGCAAGTGAGGATGCAAGTTCACACCCACAAGGCAGTGAGGAGAATGGCTTTGCTACAGACAAGTGAGATTATGTAAGGCGAGATCCGCCTATGCCCGTTTTTGAATGAACAGGATTGAGTGAGGGGCAGACCGTTCGATGAGAAAATTAAGTTAGTTGAATTATGTTTGTCATGCAGAGCACAGGCAGCCACATGTGTTTTGGGTGACGAATGTTGCAACAGCTAATTGCTAATCCCTACGGGAGGAATTGTCTGACAGCTGAGGAAGTGATCCCATCCACATGAAAGATGGGGAACAACCTGGATGCAGTCAATGGTCCCACTACGGTTTATTGCTAACAGTGAGGATATCTTCCAATGAGAAAGGAACATGGTTAAGGGGAAATTCCCCTGAAGATGGGACAAAACGGTTTGGGCCAAGACATCTGTACCCTTACTTTAGTGTGATGACATTTCGACTTGTATTGATGTATTTTAAGCCCCAATGTTTACCATTTTAGACATTCAAGTTGATTCACACTGTAGAATTGCAGTGCCTTCAGGCCGGAAGCTCGTGGCTGGTGCACCTGATCCTGCAGTGAAGAAGAATACAGTGAACAGGAGGCGACTATCAAGTTTGGTGCCTAGAGGTACGTGTATAACACATACTGTGATCCTACAGATTGACATTGCATGAGCAAGGCACCGCTTTGAGGTTATGTTTTCAGAAATGGTACCTAAATTGCGCTAATATGAAAATAAAAAGTACAAAACGAAATAACGTAATACCATATTCCCCTTCTACAATACCTGTGGCAATAGAACACACTAAAAATGAGCGATCAGCAGTTGTAAAGGTCTCTGATAAGGGTGTACCAAAGGAGGGAAGTGAGCAGACAAAAATTATGGGGTTCTTTGCAGCGAGAGTAGGAGGCAATAATGAGAGCTAGATCAACAGCAAAAGTAACAGGCATGTATCACAGGCTGAGAATGACAGTGACAGTGTGGAGGTAGATAACTAACTAGTAAACCTTTGTTATCAATATAGGCGTGACTCTATAGGCATACCCCTCACCATTACCTAAACATACGAGCATTACACATGAGCATCACGAGAATTTGATTGGAATACATGTATCAGCATGACCAGACCTTGAGCGGATACCAGCAGAAATAGCTGATATTAGTTTCTCCCCACAAGAAAATGATGCCTTGGTTATCTCATCCTTCCTTTCACAGGATCTGCCACACCTGGATGAAAGGCCTGGTGCAGTATCTGCCACTTTGGAAGCAGTGTTTGTGTTATGGTCATCCCTAATGAAAGAACACAGGCACCTCAATATGACTGTGGCACAAATAGTAGATATAATACTCTTGAATGGCGAGCCTGGGCATGGACCCCCTATAAGTATTGAAAATGAAGTACACCATGTCATAGATAAGTCAGAGCTGGATCAGGTGGTAAATGAAAACAGCATACCTGGGAGTGACATGGTAAATTAAAGTTTACTGCCTGTGATCTCTATTGCTGTGAATGCTACCCAAGATACACAGAATTATGGAAAATGTAAAAGAACCTGAAGAAGATGAACCAACCAGAAATGGGTAAAAAAGAACAATCATTAGAAAGGGGCACAAAGGAAAGTAAAAAAAACAAATCAGAGCTTGTTGGGATCATTGAACACCAGTGCCATTATTTGTATTAGTGACAATTAAAAATTTGAATTGGAAGTCAGTAAAATGAACAACAAAAATAAAGGTTTAAACACTGCACCCAATAATAGAAGGTCCCTGGACCAAAGCCTTAAAACAACTAAGCCAAAAAAACCTTTTTAAAAAAGTGTGGATTTAATATCAACTGGTGAAAGGGAGGCAGATGGGAAGGCTCTGGCAAGCAAAAAAGTTTACCTGCATAATAATAATGGCACATGAAGCCTAACACGGAGAAGTGATAGAGGAAGAAAGCAAGAATTACCATGAAGTACAGCCATTAAGAGACAACCAAATCAGTGGAGGTGAAGAAGTTGAACTAACTCAGGAAAGTGGACCATACTTGACAGAGTGTGGGCAACGCATGTCTAATAAATTGCCAGCAAGGAATGGACAAAATAAAGAGGAATATTATCAAGATGAAGTTTGGAAAACAATAACAAATATCCGCCTGGGGAAAACTTTAAAAATTATAGAATTGTCCCTGATGTGTGATAGTCCCTTTCGAAATTGGCAAAGGTGTATTGAAATTACTTAACTACATACCCCGCTTGACCAGGATCACCTCCTCTAATACTACATCAGTGGATATACCAGACTTGTATAGCCCTGATAATTGGGCCATAGGTGAATTTGTATCACTAAGTATCACTGAATTAATAGCGGTATCTGCCATTATAACAAACTGTGTTTTGTTTGCACTACAAGAGACTAACTTATGCAGTAACATTGACATAGATGGGTAATCAATCATACAACTAACTGTTGGCTTGTAACAAAGTTGTGGGACGACCTTTTGGAGGTTTGTGCATAGCAATGAGGTCTAGGTACAAGATTATTGAATAAGTCAAATCAGATCATTGCCCTTATGCTCTAAGTGCAAGCGTTGATGGTTTGGAACCGATGGGAGGGTTATTAGTTATCAATGCTCCCCACCGGAGGGATTGAACACCAAAAGAATAACAAAGTATGTCGAATGAACAGTTGAACATTGGTCTAGTGACCACACTAAGGCAGGCATCCTATTAGTAGGCGATTTAAACTCCTACTGCCATCAAGTGGACACGGATGGATTAGACAGTCATGAGGACGTGACTAATATGTACAAAACACATGAGTTATCAACAAAGGGAAAACGGGAAAAAATAGTTGAAGTGCTTAGGTGGGATGGGCCCTGGTTACTTGAACCCCATTAACCCTGAAGGTAACAAGGGATGGGACCCGTGGTCTAATGGCAGGGCTTCTACCAGAGTAGAGTATATATTCACAAATGGAATGGTGAGGAAATATGCTTACCAGCTAACACACAACCAGACATTGCTATCATAGAATATTGAAATCGAAGATTAATTGCAGGAATACTAATCATAAGTACAAAGTGCTCAGAATCTCCAATTATCCACAGGGAAATGTGTCTTATTCACAAAATCTACTTAAGATAACTTGCGACGTGCAAGACCCCTGAAACACACCAACTACAGAACTGATGTGGCCAGTGATGTCAATACCCTGTGATCGCAAAATGGGCAACTTGTTTGTGAGACCAGGCAATTTAGCAATCCCAAACAGCTGTTTGACCTTGCAGGTGGTTTCTTTGGCAATACATCTTGCGACTCCCGCCTTGAAACATATTTCTTTACTAGTGCACATCCTTCCCTATCTCTCTTGGGATCCAGTTTGCTTTATAAAAACATGGCTGAGGCGCTGCTCTTGGGGATTCATTTCTTGTATTTATTTGCTCTGTTTAGCTTTCCTCATGTAGTTCCAATAAATCTGCCATTTCTCAATGGGGGCCTAATAACCACAACCTGTTTCAATATTCTGTCAATATCTCACCACCTTATCTTATTCTCACCAGATTGCCCTTCACACCTGCATCACTATATTAATCATCAGCATATGATGCATTCTGTTCTCTGCTCCTGTGGACTGCTGGGCACTGCACCGTTAAATACTATCTGAGCAATGATTCCCCTTCCCTCCAGGGACCTATGCTGTTTGAACACTCACTGAGGGGAGCAAGAAAGAAATCTAATTAAATGAACAAAACTGAAGCTCCAAGATGTGGCCTAATGTACTAAGTAACAGAAGCTGCAACCCCTACCGGGGCCTAATCCAAATGACCGAACTCTTGCTAATAAAGCTGAGAGCCCTCATGTTACTAAACATCAACATCTATCCTGATAAATGATGCACTACGTGGCATCTCAGCCACCCTTTCACCAGCTACCAAACCAACATTTTCTGAGTTCTCCTAAATGCAAACAAAACAAAACATAATTCACTAAAGTTAGTTACAAAGCACTTAAACTATTGCCGGCTAAATTCTAAACATGATGCACAGCATGTATACAGAAATGTTAAATGAAATGGCAAAAATGTAGACTCTAAATGACCAACTCTGTATGCTAATAAAATGTATGCAGTCAGAACCTCCTCCCATGGTTAGGATGTTGCACTTGCATTCCATCAATTCTGTTCGACATTTCCACCTTTTGAGACTGGTTAAATCGTTTGTTCATCAAGACATATCCCTTTGAACCACATTGCTGCATTTCTTGCATGTTTTCCCCAGACGAATTATCAAAAGTACTTATACATTTCTGCTCTGCCTCTTCTTTCTTCTTTTACAACCATGGCTTTTTTAATAGTGTTTTAATAGTTTTATGATTGAGTTATTCAGTGGAGTAACTTTGCTGAAAATGTTGGGGAGTGGCATGACATCTAAAGGAAAGGGGCCCCTGCCAAATGAGGGAGACAACATGGTTTGCCACAAAAGTTGTGGTAGGACAAAGACCCTTGCCCTCCCACTAAAATGATACCCATCGAGTTGTTTAATTAAAGTATATATTTTTATAGAACCTTTATTGGACATTCTTTTATTTTAGAACTATTGTTCTCTTGCTATTTGAGGTTGCTAATGGCACATATTCACAACAGTCTTCTCTTTGCACATGTTTACCCAAAAGGCAAAGGAGGTATATCTCTGAGTAGTTTGTGGGTTTTAGCCACTACTCAGCCTTGTACTCATACAGAGTGTTAGGCGGAAACCTGTGCAGTTCCCTCTGGGACCACTGCAAAAGATTTAGGACTACAGGTGTTTGGCGGTGAACCCACTTGGTAGCAGTCTGTACCACACAGATTCACTTGGTAGCTGTGGCTGAGCAGTCAGACTTCCCTCAAGAAGAGTTGAGCAGTATGTGGAGTATACAAAATAGGGCAATTCTTCCCAGCAAGACAAGCAAACACGCAACGAGGCTTAGTGTAAAGAGATTAGGGTATTTATTTATAACGAAACATCTATGAAAAACACTATGGCACTTTCACGGCAAACAAATCAAACACAATTACTCTACGAAGAAGAAACGATCAATCCCCCTAGCAATATTTCGACAAGTCTAGGTTCTACCGGCACCACTTATTTACAGACAGAGGTGTATACCTCAACCTAGATGGCACTCTAATATTATTTAGGACGGGAGAGAAAAAGATAGGCAGGTTACGAAATCAACACAGTTCAATACTTCACGGGCAAAATGTACGGTAAGAAGGCAAGAACCACAATAGATCATAAAGTTCAGAGGCCAGGCCCACTCGGAGAGAGGCAAGGCGATATGTCCCAAAAAGTCTCTAGTGGAGATGCATTCAAGTCTTTGTAGCAAATTGTTATCGGCAGATTGAACCAGTTCAGAACAATAAATGAGAAAAGCTTGGAGGCGACCCAACGGAAAGGAGAGGATTAAGACACCTCACTCGAACCGATCGAAAGGGAAGCCAGTCGGACACGGTACCTTGTTGTGGAGGGCAGCTCCGGCGGGGGCAGTTGTTCCTGGTGGTGGATGCACGTCGGGTCTTTGCCAAGAGTAGAGAGGTTCTCGTCGTCGAAGAAAAGTGAAGTCCGGTGCACCACCAGGGAAGAGACCAGCCGCGGAGTGCTCCGTCACAAGGCACCACCTTTTGGTCGCGGTACAGGGGTAGTGGCTATCCGGTTGCCGAGGTGCGCTGCACGGGCAATTCAACCACTGCGTCCTGAGGTGAATAAAAAGCAAAGGGGACTGGTTGTTCCCACCAGTCAGGGGAAGAGACTCTCCGGCAGGGAGATCTCCTCTGTCGTCGGGAAGTGGTGAGTCTGCTCAGCAGGGCTCCACCGGAGGTGTCGTCGTTGCAGGTCGGCTCAGCGTTACCCTCGTCGGATTCTTAGGTCCTGTGGCGACTTCTGAAGATCCAGTCCCAAAAGCCCTGCTTTTATGCAGAAAACCCCCATTCATTCAGCCTAGCTGTCAATCAACACATGCTAAGTGGTGAGCGGGAAGGCTCACCACTTGGGCCAATCACTCCAGAGTGCGACCGGAGTTGGCAAGGCAACTCGGTCCAGGGTGCCTAAACCCCCTCCCACACCCCTGTGGTAACCCAGACAGAATGGCACCACTTTGGAGGGTCTCTGTACAGAGGCCCGCCAAAAGTGGAACAAAGGGCTCAGCCTTTGGTTTAGGAGTCAGAGAGACGAACACAGACGCCATTTTAAAAACCGAGTTCTGGCAGAAAATACCATCCGATAAACTTATTTACGATAAGTAGACCGGTGGTACGTTAGAGATTAACGAGGAAAAGTATCAATCTCCAACAATGGGACGAATCCCATAGGGTTAGGTTCGGGGTCGAACATAACAAGTAGTTTCCACTGCCACCAGCCAAAACTTGATGAGGGGGGACGGGACAGTGCCCCCTCGAGTAACAGATCCAGGAGTAATCGAATTACCCCTACTAGTACGTCCACAATAAGATGGTTTGTACTAGTTCTGTTAGTAAATTTAGGTCTAGTAAAGCCAATGGTGACTTTACATGCCCGGGGAGACAGTAGTCAGTCCCCGGGTATGGAGTCTATGGTGGGGGTCCGCTAGGATGCCCCAGTGCTACGGCACATAGGGTGCGGTGTAACACACATAGAAAAACATATGAGACCCTATGGAGTAAAAGACCCCATAGCCCATAGAACACATTGACATTCAAAGGAATTACACACATACATGTCCAAGAGTGGGAGGAAAAGAGTCTCACTCTTGGCAGGATGGAAAAAAACAAACTCCCGAAATCCAGCAAAGCTGCTGGGGGACTCACTAGGTTAGGAAATTCAGCCTAAACAGATAATTCTCCCTAACACAGAGCAGAAGTAATGTTGTCACACAGGTTCCCTTTTTTGCATTCCATAAAGCCTAGTATTCTTACCATAATACTTCTATTTTTTTGTTCTGTCCTTGTGCTCATGGAATACAGTCAACCACCTTGATTCGTTCTTTATTGACATCAGTAGCCACGTGTGGAACAAATAAACTCACATGTTCTCCTCCCGTCCCTGAGTGGGTTGGGCAAAAGTTGAGGCATCCTCACTTATTGAGTCAGAAAGTGACTGAAGGTTTCCAGCTTGGTGAATTGAACAGGAGGCATAGCAGTACATCCCAGAGCCACCAGATGGAAATCCTGGATGAGTTCAGGGAATAACATAGCAGAACTGGAGAGATGAGCATGGGAGAGTGACAAATAGAGGAGCTGTACTAGTTATTTGTATCTCTGGGCTCCTGGATGCTAATAGGTATTGTAGTGCTGGTAGGCGGGCACATTCACAACTTTCGCTGGTCACGCAGCACTGCATCATGCACATGTGCTGGAACTGAAGGTCTTGTCAAGATACTTTGTTTCTCTGTTCTGAGTGTCACTCCTCAGCAGTTATTGTGAGAATGATTCCACAGAGAATGGACACAGACAAATAAAAGCATATGGAGTAAGATGTCACTGCTTCTGATGCTTCCTCTCATTCACTTGCACTAAAACTGAGCACACAGTACAGAAGGCATGAATCTCTCAGAGACGCTGAAAGAAACAATTCTTGAACAGCAACAGGAAAAATTATACAGTGACAAAAAGATGCTAAGAAATTGTATTCTCCATCCTCCTCTTTATCTTCCACTAATCCAGCCTTGACATCAAATGATCAACCTCAGTTTGAACTAAGTGGTAAGAACCTATTGGCGGACACCTTGACATAGGCCTTTCTTTGTCTTTCACAGTGAATGGGGTTTGGTTTTACCAGGGCCATCTTCCGAACCTATCATTCAACAATTAATGGAAATGGACAAGAAGGTGTTTGTGGTTATTTCAGCATGTCATGCCAGGATTGTTCAAGAGTTCCAGGAGCCCAAAAGAAGGGCAATTTCCAGGTTAATGTGAAAACTGTACTTACTTTCAGACGATTAATTATATGTCTTTAGCTTCTATCAAGCCTCAATTGCATCAAAGGAAATAGTTGCTCAAACATCATTGACCTTTCTGATCACAGTGTCCCTGAGCACTATCTAGGTCCATTTCAATCCTTGAGGAGCAGTACACATCACTTCTCCATTTCACAATAACTTCCAGGTGACTTTCAGGATCTCTAATGTAAGATATATGATGGATCTGCATGCACAGATTTGCTGCCAGACCTGGAATTTAATGCAAAAAACAAGGGAGGACCAGGGAGTCACTATCTTTCACAGAGGAGAAATATCCAAATCATATCAGTCTTTGTTCCAGCCTGGAGCAGTACAGCACCGAAATGCTAGACAATTCTCCGATAAACAAGAGTACCAACAGCAACCCCAGACTGGTGTTGCAGTCTGGTTTTACCTCATCAGTAGGGTAGAGCTGTGCCTCTCTAAGAATAGTGAGCAAGGGGTCCATGTCTGGATTCCCCTAGTAACGTAGGGTGAGACCCAAAGCAGAAAATAAGGGGGGTGCTGGGAGTCCCACTGCCGGACATTAGTCCCGGTTATGAGAGCCTTACCCAGATTATTTAGCTCACATCTTTCACAAAGGAGAAATATCCAAAACATATCAGTGTTTGTCCTGCCCTGGGGTAGTCCAGCACCAAAATGCAAAGAAATTCTCCTCTGAACAAGAGTACACACAGCAACCCCAGACATGTGTTTCAGTCGGGTTGAACCTCATCCGTAGGGTGGAACTGTGCCTCTCTAGGATTATTGAGCAAGGGGTTCATGTCTGGATTCCCCTTATAATTTAGGGTCAGACTCAAAGTTACTTAAATTATGCAAACATCCTAGGGAAATTCTCCTCTGAACAAGAGTACCAACAGCCACCCCAGACACATTTTTCAGTCTGGTTGGACCTCATCAGTGGGCTAGAGCGGTGGCTCTCTAAGACAAGTGTGCAAGGGTTCCACTTCTGAATTACCCTAGTAACTTAGTGTGAGACCCAAATTTTACTTAAATAAGTAAAAAAAAAACAAGAGGGCTTCTGGGTGTCCCTCTGCCGGACATTAGTCAATTACTAGGCAATTCAGCTCTGAACTAATATCCTTGAACTGTTGTGACAAGGACATAAAGGCAGAAGTCTGTCACTAACATGACGCTTGGCATCCAGGTTATAAAGATGTGTGCTATTCAGGTTCCCCCTCTGAAGCAGCTTTCATGACCCAATTGGGAAGAAACAGGGTGGTGGGTGGAAGCCAGGAGAGATGATGTTAAAGACACCAACTTCAAATGGGCTAGTGGGGGCCAATGCCACCATAATAAGGGAGTCAACTGGCCACTGCACCCAGGCCATAACTGCCCAGGGTAGCTCAGAGGAACATGGTATTCTCCACCCAGAGGAGAGAGGGGGGGGTTGGAGAAAGTACAAAACCAACAGGGTGCACAAAATATCTAGCAGGTGAGGAAAAGAATGTGGGGAAAATATCCATGTTATCATGGAACATAGCCAGGTTAAAAAAAGAATAGCCAAACCTGCAATCTAAAAAAGAAGAGGCAGAAGGGGAAGACTGTATGGCGGGCTGGCATCACTGTTTAAAAGCTCACGCAATTGTAAGTTAATATATCGGGAGGGGCTGATGTTCCATTACAGGTATTTGAACCTGAAACAACAGATGATGCATCACTATATGTAGCCAATTTATATAATAGGGCACTTTATGTAAAGGCGCCAAATCACCCCCATCCCCTGCAATACAAACAAGCCTCAAGGGACTATGGAAGAAACAGCATGGGGATGAGGTTGTGTTGATATGTGGAGAGGATTGGAACCTTAAATTGGGAAATGGGACCCAGAGGAGCTGTACAATCCTGAAGAAGACAGAGTGATAAATATTCCTACACCAAGGATGAGGGACACACATTCTTGTGCAGAAGGATTGACACTCTGGCACTGGCTAATTAGGATGGGCATGAGATTGTTAAATGGCAGGATAGGTCGGGATATCCCAGGTCAAGTGACCTTTAGAAGTACAAGAGGATGCTCTACAACTGATTACTTTTTGGTAACAACAAATCTGTAGCACACAGCCTTCCCTCTTCAGTGATCACTATGGCCTGGCTTTGGTGATCCAGGTAAATATAACAGCACCTTGCAGGAACCGAATTCACCACCTGGAAGGGCTGACCTGCAGGGGCATTCCTACCAAAAGTCTGAGATGGGAGCTGGCAGACAAGCCCTGGGTAGGGGATTAAATCCTGAAAGTAAACACTCAAAAATTAATGTTGTTATAAGATGAGCTGGCAAGCCAAAGTCAAACTTCTTGAATTATGTGGACCTCACGAGAGGGACCAGTGGTTTTTTCCTACTAAAAAAAGCATTGGTGGGAAGAAAGGAGCCTTGCAAGGCTAGTTTGATGAGCAGTGCAAGTCAGCGAGAACTGCTGATATACTAAATCATTATATCACTAAAGTATACAATTGTGCAGATGAGTGAAATCATACGGGCAAGTGTTTCCTATAAAAGTGCTGTAGAAAAGGAGAAATTATAAATTGATACAAATGTCTGAGAATCAATGGAGGCAGCCAACTTGGAAAGTAACCACAAAAACGTGTGGGCGGCAGTGAATAAAACCCCTGTAAATTGGGTACAAGTATCAGGTTTAGAGACTATGATCCTGCACAGTGGCTGGGTTGCGCATTTCTCAAATCTCTAAACAATACCTCTAGGAATGTAGGAGCCTACGAGGAGATGGGCAATTGGGAGGCTCAAGAACAGTGAGCATTGATCAACAACCAAGTTTGACTATCCAGATCTGATAAAGGCTATTAAAATGTCAAAAAGGAATAGAGCACCAGGTTCAGATGGAATTCTGGTAGATTACTACCAAGATTTTATCGAGATTTGGGGACCCATCCTAGCGGGGTTGTTCAATGCGATAACAATGACAGGCATTGTCATAGAAGAATGGATGAAGGCAATTATTGTCCCTTCATTTAAAAGTACCCCAATCTTAATTCCCTATTTCACTCCTTAATTCAAGTTGTAAAAATGTTTGTGAGATGCCTTTTGAAGGCAATAGAGGGTTGGACAATCGCAAATTGAATATTATCGCCAATCCAACTTGTATTTCATACTTTACTTGATGCTATTGACCAATGCATAAATCTCTATCTGATTATTGCACACTCATTGTATATAAAGAAAGAGCCAGTGTACTTTGCATTCATGAACATCAACACAGCTTTTGATAAGGTCAACAGAACGATGCTATGGCAGGTGCTAAGGTCCAAAGATCTCCTAGCGGGGGTCCTGAATCCCGTCATTTCCCTATGAAAGAACATTTTAGCATGTGTAAGATCAGGGGCAGAGGGTTACTGCATGCCTTGGTTTCCGAACCAGGCTGGGGTCAGGCCAGGGTGCATACTTGCCCCCATGTTATTCTCCCTGTACATTAATAAGCTGCATAATGTCCTAGTAGATTGTCACACGGATGTCCCAAAAATAGGGGGGATGCCATTGCCAGTCCTAATCTATGCAGACGATTCCATGATTGTAGCTCGGACTCCAAGAGCATTGCAATATCTGATTAACAGCTATGTAGCCTTTATGGGAGAATTAGATCTGCAGGTAAATAATAACAATTCTGTAGTAATGTACTGGAGTCCATTTAGTAAGCAGGGGAAGTTTAGGACAATGTGGTGTGGGATGAATCCAAATTCTCAGAGACTTTTTCCCCTGAGGCCCACTTTAAAAAAACAACTGTGGAGTATGAAGTAGTCAGGTTCATAGGACAACACAGACAGCACCCGCTGAAGGGTATGCAGTGATTATAACAAATCACAAATTAACTAATCCAATTACAATGAATCGAAAATAACAAATTCCAAAATAACGAATTTGTAAAAAAAATGAAAAAAGGGGTTGGGAGTGAGAATAGTGGTTTTTGGGGGAGGGGGAGTATTGGGAAGAAGAAAAGGGGGAGCTTGCGGGGGTACTCCCCAAAAACAACAAAAAAGGAATTAGTTATTTTGGAATTCGTTATTATGGTATTAGTTGTAATGGGATTAGTTATTTTGGATTTGATAAAATCACATGCAACCCCGGTGAAGATAATTAAATCGATCTATATGGCTAGGACCAGAGGAATAGTAAAACATGGTGCTGCGATCTGTGGCTACGGGAACCAGAAAGGAATTCTATGTGAAGAAAACGCATTTCTGAAAAAGTTGCTGGCCCTACCAATGTCGGCACCAAATCTTGTGGTCCACAATGAACTGGGCCTGGGCTCTATTGTGGATGTAGTGTTAAGAGAGCAAGTTTTACTGTGGCTCAGGGTCTGGGCAAATCCCAATGCTCCCTTGTCCCAGCATTTTATAAGAAACAACTCCAAGCTTAATGGGGCGAATCACATTAATTGGCTCCATTATATAAAACAAACAATTCAGAGCTTAAATTTGGAGGGGCTTTTTGGTATGCCAAGCTTAATGACTAGGTCAGGGAGTTTGCAAAATGGAAAAGCGAGTGACAGCCTACATCTATGGCAAAAGAGAAATTTTAGAGATGTCAAAAACTTCAAACAGACATTTTATGCTATTATCAACAAATAGAATGAAAGATTATTTGGATTGGCCCTACAAAAAAATCACAAAGAAGGCACATCAGTTTTGACTTTCTACCACTGGGTGAAATATTAGCGAAGGAATGGGACTGAATATTTATGCTGTTTGACCTGTCTGTGGAGCGCGTTTGGAGGATTTGGCATACTTCCCGTTTTTCTGCCCCTAATATGCTGAGCTGAGAAAGTGGTTGATGGTCCCTGTTCTTAAAGGGAAAGGTTTTACCCTGCATTGACCTGCGCTCCTTTTCTTGCTTAAAGCAGGAGTTCCGTTGACTGCTTGGGCGCTGTCCATCTATGTAAGTAGGGCTTTGAAAATGTGCTAGATGTTTATACAGGAGGAAGAGGCTTTTTTATTATCAAACTAGAGTACATCCACCCTCGAAGTAGGTGGGCAGATTTCAGGTGCTTCTATGTTACTGTTCAACCAGAAGGGGGTGGCTGAATTTTAACTTCAATTTGAAATTCTAATGTTTTATGTAAGGATTTTATATGACTGTGTTTTATATTTGTGTTTTGTCCTTTGATTTATTTTTTATTCCAAATAAACTTTTATTAATACTACTACAATCATAAGGGAAGAACAAGGCGAGGGGAGCAGAGAAACAAGAGTGTGTGGAACTAACAAAAAGGGAGGGAGAAGCTTGCCAATTTTTCGGCAAGGGATCTACATGCAACCAATGGAGGAAACAGTTGGGATCAGATTACTCATTCCCAGGTAGGGTGGGGAGTGAAGGGTGTGTGGATCTAGGTGTTAGGGAGGAGCCATTCCTTGCCACTGCAATTTTAAGATTGAAAGTTCATGGGGAAAATCAGTGTCATTTATCTGGTGCTATCTCACAGGTGAAAAGGTGATAACTAGAGAAAAACACAACATTTGTGAGTGAAACAAGGTACCCTTCTGACACCTCTCACTTTAGATTTATGGAATCTTCATTTCAATATTGTCCCCTGAATGTCCTTCCCTTCTACTATCTTCCACTTACATTTCTTCATTTGTGCCTACTCCCTTCTAGTTGGAGTACATTGTGTTTGCACATAAAGTACAGCTGTTCTACATTTAAGGTCCACTTATCTCCTTGTATCACCTGTTTTACATTGGGCCTTCTACATTAGGCCACATTACGAGCATGATGGTACCGCCATGCTCGCTACCGGCCCCGCCACCCGCGATTGGGCAATAACCGGCACATTATGAGTTGAATGGGACGGAAATTGCCCATTTGTGGGTGGCGGTAATGCCGGGCACCCGATCCCCATTCTGCCCCATAGAGCAGAATGGGGGTAGGGCGCATGGTTGCACCGGCACCGTTGATAACGGTGCCAGTGCAATCACGAGTTCTGCTCGCGGGTGCCTCACAGCCCACCAGGTAAGACCTGGCGGACTGACAGAAACCCGTGAGCAGAGCTCGTAATGCGGTAGGATGGTATGAACGGTGTCGGTGCCTTACTGGCACCGTTCATACCGTCACCCCCAGGGTCCTAATGAGGCCCATTGTCTTCCTTCTTTTCGCACGATCAGTGTCATCCTCATCCGCCTTGTGCTCAGGAATGGGCACACTCTCCCGTATAGTAGTGTTTTGTAGCATACATTAAATTGTAATGATGAATAAAATGTTGTCAGTTGTTAACTATAAGATTCCAATATCCTGTGGAGATAGATAAAATGGTTTTATCTGTCCAACAAGCCCAGTCAGTGGTGTTATGGATGTGATCCCCAGTGTAATAATCCTGTCTTGGAATACCATCCCGGGTAGCTGTGTAATTTTCTTTGTTTATTTGGGGAATCTAGAGTGTGCTACAAGAAGGAGTTGAGAGGTTGTGAGTAAATGTTTTTTTGACACATAGGCAGTGTTCAGCCCAGTAGTTTCTGAATGTGGTGCGTTTCCATTTTAAGTGGGCTGTGTTGCTCTGGGATAGTTAATAACTTCTTTTGGAGGGCAGCACTAACACATTTAACAAGTTGTTTGTTAATAGGGAAGGGTTTGACATAAGAAGACTGGCTGCTCTAGACTGTTTAGGAGTTCTAGTAAGATCAGATTGGGCAATTTCACTGTCATACATGCACAAACGTTAATGTTATATGTGATTGTCTTGAGAACGTTTTTGGGCAAATTTTGTGTCATCTGTGGTCAGTTGGCTGAGATCCCATTTTTTCCTGTAGTAGCGGGGGGTCATGAGGCATGGTGTTGGTATGGCCACTACCTTATTTGCCTCTTATAGGGTGATCAAGGTGAGATTCCATGGCCCAGCTGCTGCTCAAGTGATGCAACAAGCCCACTGGGAGTCCAGAACCCAGAGCTGGGTCTGGAGGGACAGTGATTCCCATAACAACCGCATTTACTTTATTCGCATATTGGAACAGAGACCTATTGTTGCACCTTGGGATTCCGATGCACAAAGAGACATTTGATTTACTAAGAAGCCTTCCTCCAGTTTGGGAGCGCTTGGTTATAGGAATTATGAAGACCAACCACCAAGGAAGTAGAGCAGTTTACCAGTTTGCCTTGTAGGAAATGGAGGCTCCCGAACATAAGTCTACCAACAACCCTGAAGTGAACACTCATGCCTGTGGCAGAAGAGCAAGGTAAAGCCACTGCAAATTGCCTGATGGGATCCCATAGAGATGGGGAAGGAATCATGATCTTACTCTGCCAGTGGCACAGCAGGTCCAGGAGGGACATAGTAAATAGAAGCATTTGAGCCACTAATCAGAGAAGTGGTAAGAAGAGAAGGAATCCAATGGGCTAGAAAAAAAGATTAAAGGAAGAAATTTGTAAAATAAGGTCAAATCATAAACCAACCGACAGAACCGACAGAACCTGAGTACCCAGCTCAGGCCAAAGCCAGCTGAAGCAACTAACATCCAAAAGCAGGCATAGGGACATTTTGTAAACCCATTGTGAATAGCCAAATTGAAAAGCCTTGCATACAGGGGTGGTCCAGAAAACCTTTGTAATATTTATAAATCCTACAACCTGGGAAGCTGGCCTTGGGAAGAACCTGAATGTGCAATAAGGTCTGATGGGCTCTAGTGAAACCAAGTAGTGCTGAATTATCAGGAATGAGATAGGACCCTGACATCCAAACCAAGAATGGAACAAAGAACAAAATTAATTGATCACCAAGGCCAATCCTGCAGTTCAATATAGGGTGGAGAGAGCCCTAGCCACTGAAAAGAAGATCCAGTAGAGAAACATCAGGTGAAACCAGGGAGGGCAGAGAGGGGGCCCAGACTTTGAGGTGACTGAGCAAGAAACTGATGCATGATTGTTATCGTACTAGAGCAATGAACATATGAAGAGTTGGCTCTGAACTATTGAGTTAGCTACATTTTGGATTCCTGTTATTAGAATGGGGTAGCCGGAATGCTAAGAACTTCTTAAGAGTACGTTTATTAGATGTCCGTTGACCAATTTTTGACACTTCTTATTACTTAGATTAGGTTGTCTCCACTGAAGGCAAGGACTGCCTAAAATAGGGAACCTGGAACAATAAAGGACAGAGAGAGAGACACTCCTAAAGGTCAGATCACTATTTATATATCCCTACTAGTGCACCTTTTAGTAAAGATTAGGTTCTAGATGAATCCAAGGGATTGTTATGTGTTACACCCACGTATCCTTTGAGAACGAATAAAGGTACATTTAAAATCACTCAGTGTCACATGTCTCACTGCTTGGCCTCCCACATATTTTTACTCACCAAGACATGTGCAAGGAGTGTTTTCAAGTAAGAAATCAGCCATGATAATTTTGTAAAAATGCTCATTTCTGCACACTTGGTGTACTATATGTCAATGAAAACTGCAGCAGGATAAAATGAGTAAAGAGAATGTTAAGTTGCAATGTAAGTATAAGTAAAATAAAATGAGAAAACGAAATGGTGACATTCTCTAGTGCTGTTAAGAAGGCTAAGCCCTATAATCCTCTCACCAACCTGGTATAGTTAGAGGACTCAATCTTGAAATATACAAGCTTGCTAACAAGATAGATCGCGTTTTGGCATACTTCTGTAAAGAGTCTTCTGCAAGACCATATCCACACTAATGCTAATGGCAGTGCAGGTGTTTGTTTAGGTCAATTTCCAAACACTGCTATTTTGAAGCCTGGTGCACATTTTTCATGGAGCTTTGATGAGGGCTTTCAGCTTTAATTGGAATGAAAGTGCAAAGCTATAAATGCATGTTATAAATGCCATATTTCATCTCATATCATATCATACCATATCATAGCTGCACTCATATCTCTTACTTGTTTTGCTACTTTCATACAAGATTGCGTCTGTAATAATTGGGAGGTGTGGGAAACCTCCTTAATTAAGTCATACATATATTTGCTTTGCTCATAGACCGCAATGTATTGAAAAGTATATATAATGTGATATACTGGAGCAGGATGTATGCACAATTGGGACTTGTCTGAAGTGTAGTGTTAGTGCATGTGTCTGTGTCATTCCCAGCAGCTGCTGCAATTAAATATCTCATGACATGACATGCTCAAATTGGAGTCTGAGTCTTTCTTCATCACATATACGCATGGATATGATGGTTCTATCAAAACTCGATTATGCAGAATTTCCAGGGGTTCGAACATTATAGAGTGATCTCAAGGTTCAAGATATAAGGTTATACAATTGCATCTAAATAATGACAAGCAAGTAGAAACCAGGACAGTCAATGGTTGGTATTGATGAGCCAGGAATGGCTCAGGATGTTTGAGAAGGGATTTGTGGGATGGATTACAGTAGACTTAAATAGAAAATAGACCTAGGTAGAGTTAGGGAATACAGTTGGAATTGGGCATTTGGGGCCCTGATTCGTGGGTGGTTGGGATCTGTATCATGGATGCATGGGTAGTTCGGCCACATGCATTCTGTAGTTGAAAGACAATGCACTGAGAACACTTCATGCATCGTCTAGGCATCAGAAAAGTTCAAAGTTGTGAGAACCCAGGGTGCATTTATTGGGCAGAGGAGAAGGCTATACTACTGAGAACCCCATGTGATTTTACTAGGAAAAGGAGAAGCCTAAAGCAGTAAGAACTTGTTTGCTTTTAGTAGGTGGAAGAAAAGACCGAGGCACTGAAAACCCTACATACCATTTCTAGGTGTAGAAGACCTAAGCACCGAGAACCTCTAGTGCATTTATAAAGTGTAGGAAAAGGGAAAAGCAATAAGAAACTCATGCTGAAAGTCATAGCACTGAGAATCCAATGTGCATTAACCTGGCATAGAAAATGGATAAAGCACTGAAAACCTCAGCGGCATGTGCAACTCATAGGAGAAAGCCAAAGCACTGTGAAATCCATGCACATTTAGTAAGCAGGGATATAGCACTGAGAACATCATGTGTTCACTAGGCCTAAGAAAAGGACAAAACAGTGAGAATCCCACATGCATATAGTAGGTGGAGAAGAAGGCCAGAGCAATGAGGATCCCACTTGAGTTCACTAGTTGTAGGAGATGGCCAACACACTGAAAACCCCATAATCATTGACTAGGCATAGAAGAAAGCCAAAACATGCTGAAACCCACTTGCAATTGGTATTTGTCTGAGAAGACCATAGCAGTAAGAACCCATGTGCATTTTCTAGGCATAGGAGAAGGCCAAATCACTGAAATGCCACTTACATTTATTAAGCATAAAAGAATTCCAAATCACTTACAAACCCACATGGGTTTAGTGAACAGAAGTGGTGAATTAAATTACTATGCCAGACTACTTCAGTACCAAACCTGTTAGGAGATGGGGCAAGGGGTGCAGAGAATGTAATTCAGGAGGAGAAGGGAACACTTGGGCAACTGGTAATACATGCACACGAAGAAAACAATATTACATCAGCTCAGAAACAAAAAAAAGAATTCCATAGATAAGGAAGAATAGATGATTCATGAAAATGTCCCACCTCTTTCATCCCTATTCAAGATTGAGACTCAAAAACCTCTTATTTTACAATACCACAAGTAGCACAGAGCCCATCCAGAAGAAGAGGGTGAAGGCCATGGTAAACACATTCAAATGTCAGGTACAAGCCCTAAATACAAGTAGCAAGTGGCAGACACTCCCATACAGCACTGTACAGTATTGTTCAAGCATGATCCACAAAACACATGCTAGTGATAATACAACGTTGCAGTCAATCACAAAAACAGCACCGGTCCCTCAGTCAGCCGCAGCCACACAGCATCTACAGCAAAGTACACCAAGCAGATCCCAAGAAGGAAGGGTGAGAAAGGTCCCACCTAAAATTAGTAGTGTGGAGAATACTATACAAGAAATGCAGCAAGAGCCTCTTGCCACGTCCCAAATATGCAAGAAAGGTGTCTTGCAAGGGAAGCCAGGTAGCAATTTGGGCTCTTTTTCCCTGTGCACCGACACGAGATGGCATCATCCTGCTAAAAAGGATTAGGTACATTTACTGACATGTTTGTACGAACAGTGCAACACAGTGAGTGACTACTGCAAAAGCCAGACTGGCATCATGACGGTGCTTAATTAATAATGATACATTGTCGAATGTTGGACAATGTTTGCTCTTTGCTGCAGCCATTTGATGAGACCACTCAGTATGCTAGACTCTGTGCTTCATTACTCAGTGACATGCTGCCACTGGTGTATCTGAATGTCTGTCTGGGGTGCAGAAACATGACAATTTGCAACTGGCTATGAATCTGCCTTTTTCAGACAGGATCCACACATTGTTGGTATGAAGTGGAACATGGAGTACCACCTAACATCTTTTCTTAACCCAAGGGTTAAAGTCAAGGTGGACATTTTCAAACAGTCGGTTGTCATTCTCAAGAGGACAAGCCAGTCATGTGTAGGGATACACGAAAGTGATTTCAAAAAGCTCTGCTAGGACAAGAAGTGATAGCCAAAGTTAGGAGATCAACAACCCAGAGTTAGACTCCATGACTGCAAAGAGGTTCACCCGTGAGTGGGCACTGGTTCACCACAATTCATGACATTAGTTCCGGCTGACCAAGGTGAGCTTTGGAAGAATGGAAAACCATAAAGAGGTTGTGAGACAGCCTCGTCCCCCAGTCTGGCTTGCTATATGCATCAGATCCAATAAGAATTTGGTGGGCACATTTGAAACCACATTGTTGATGCCTATGTTCTTGACACATGCCAAATCAGAATCCGCTGAAATTGTGTCTTGGCAAGTGGTCAGTGTCTGGGAGGAATTGCCAACTGGTGAGGGTGTACAAGCGCTAGCTTTTTTGATTTTCATTTAATAATAAAATGGTGTGGGTAATTCTAGCTCAGAAATTGTGGTCTGCCAATCAGACCCCCTTTAAAAAAATCTCCATATCAAAAACATAGTGAACATATGAACCCTGATGCATCAGTCTCCTGGTCTGCAGCTCCAACTCCTCAGTGGCACAGAGCGGGTTCAAAGGTTGTAAGTGCTCTCTTTGATAGCTGCTGTGACACCATGGCCACTGCAGACAGAGGTTTCATTGAAATGTGCACCACTGATCCAAAACCATAATAGTTGTGAATACTATCTGTCTAGTGGCATGTTTATTGCTAAGAATAAGTAGTAAAGAAGCCCTTTGTTGACAACTGCTTTCAATTGTATGTCTCCTTGAAATCAGAATTAAAAGATTGGTTCTGAGATAGTCTGAATTATGAATAAGTTACATTAGCATACATCCAGCTGTTGCTCTTCCATTTCGATTTGTTATCTCTAAGAATAAACCTTGGATTTTGAAATTGTTTAAGCCACATTAGATTTGCATCATATTCTTGTTCACATGAGAGCTCAGACCAGCTATTGAAAGTCTATGTGAATGTGTAGCCAGACTGCCTTACTCTGCTTCAGCAAGCTGGACAATGGGCAGGGAGGCTGTCTCTCTTTGGCCCTCTGGGAGGTTGGGTAACACCTTTCTCAGCACAGGAAAATCCCAGTGGGAGAGCCCATGTGAAGCATGCTTCAAATAAAGCCAAGCATAACAAACGGGCCAGCCTCACCCAAGGGTGTTGCTTACCAAAGGGACTTTTAAGCTGCAAGCTTGGGAAGGGGGTGTTTTAGAATACTCAGACAGGGGAGAATGGATAAGAGGAAGGCTTACCCATCTTGGTTTTATGTGAGCTTCTCTTTACTTCCTGTCTCCTCCAAATCTTGCAGAGCCGAGCACTTTTGGTATGACGTAAGAAGGCAATAGTCATTTATTATCTGTACCATGAAGCAGGCTTGCTTTTATTCAATTCCCTGTAAGCTTTTACCTTTAAAACAAGGGTCTTCTGCTCCTTCTTTGATTGCTTTTGGCCCTTCAAGACAAGAATAATTTGCTTGGACCCTGTTAGGAGAGCAGTCCTTTCCAGAGTTATCCAGTTGTGAGGTGAAGGTAGGTGCTCTAAGACAGAGGCAACCCATGACTCCTACCCTCCCCAGGGAACATTTGGGGTGATTGTGGTTGGAGTATAACCTGCACTCACAGCCAGCTGCCCCCAAGCCTGGACTCCTCACTGAACCAGAACCCAGGCTTCTCATTGGAGGTGATACCAGAGAAGCCAACGCAGCTGCGGTCCTGTGTTTCACTGCTTTGCACCATCCTCTAGCCATTTAGGACCTGCAGTGCTGACTCTTCAAAATGCAAACCGTTGTGTTGCTGCATTGAACCAGTTTGCCGCCACATCACGCTAGAATATCACATTCATTGGCTGATTTGAAGGAGTAGCTTAAAACTGTGAAAGTCCTCAAACTATCCCCCAAAAACACCTCTAAACACCAGTATATTTGCATCATACCAGCCTGGACCTTGATTCAAACTTCTTGAAGCATACATTTGCCCGGCGACCATACCCAGGTACACAACGATACCTATCACATCTGCCCAGCTCGCCCGTTGAACCTGCCTTGGTGGACTCATTGAAATACACCGTTATGATGCTGTTTCGAACTGCACATAGTTTAACATCATACCTAACTCCTCACTGCCTCACCAACTGGAGCAAACCGACCACATTTTAAACTGGCTCAACATGAATACATTAAGCAAGAGCGAAGAGCCCTCTACCACAAATTAGATTTTGAAAAGGAATTGACAACAAACAATGAAAAAGCAACCACAGAAGGGATATGACTATACCAATGTCAATATGATGTAATCACAGAAATTAATGTGCATAAGAAATCCATTTGAAACATGTAAATCACCCAGTGTCAAATGCAGTGAAAAACATGTATGTTTAAACACTGGCTGCTACAAAGTAACTCAGTTACATCACAGAAAAAGGGCTTATGCAGAAGAGCACGTTTCTGTTGGCAAAACCTTTGTCACATAACTTGGACAGTGACTTCATCACCTATTCAAAAGTGAAGTGTCAAATCAAACTAAGGATGGTACTTCCTACACACAAGATACAAATCTACAAAAAAGACACCACATGGGAGGAAAAAAAGAGACAATAAACGTCGACTCATGATGCTTGGGTTTCGGCACACAGGGGTCCCAACTCGCGTGCAAATGCAGCCCAGCCTCTTCAGGACAATATCGACAAATGAAGGCAGCATCAATAGTTGTTATAAACTTTGTTATAAATGTTTGAACTCGATTCAAAGTATCTGTAGATCAATACAGGATCATATGTCAACTTCAATGGTTGTGTTGTATGCCCAAAAGACAGGGTTTATAGTTTAGGATAATCAACCCATAACAAAAGAAGTTATACATACCTTGTGAAGTGGCCTCTTAATGGGTCAAATGCATTATTTGCGCATGACCTTAATGGAGGTTCATAACCATTATCCCATAGGTCTAAGCAATCCTGCTGTGTGGGGGACTGGTCTGAAACAAAATATCAAGTCTGTCTTAAATGTGAAGTCAGTTTTCATAGAATAACAAAGCTAAGAAAACACAGTTCACATAATGTGCAAGAAGCAGAATCTTAACTGTCGGTGCGAAAACAACATGCCAATGGGCCAATTTACTCAAGACGGTGCACACGGGAGAATTTATCAGCCCAGCACTCTGATTGCTTCACTGACAACAAAGGACATGGTCTATATAAAGTTTGGCCTCTATGCGCATGTCAGTTGCATGAAAAATGCATTCAAAAGTTATGAACACGAGGGAATGACAAGTGAATTTCCTGCAGTTTTTATTCCAGACACTATATTGGACAATGTTCTAGATGTGTAATGTTGACGATATGCACAGTTCTTGCTGCGAACGTCGGTCATATTTCAACTTACTGAAGGGGAACTCCTCACACAAAAGCAGAACTGCTGAAAGTAATTCCATGGCCTTGACGCTGATAAGCAGCCATATTGGAGTACAATCAATGTGTCGCATTGGGCCAGATAACGTACGAGGGCTATGGGCATGGTAGTTAGAAGAGGCCATATTCCACACTGCCTGCACATCACTCAGAAACCCACTTTGACATTTTCGAACCACCAACAATAGACAAATGGACTGTTGAGAGGTCAAGTGTCCATAGTCCACATTTGGGACCCAAGTGACTGAAAAGCTAAACTTTGGCACCTTTTTCTCAAAGACAAATATTTTTTAAAGTGACATTGTTGAAATGCTCTGCTCACCATCCCAGCTACATGACCCAGAGCACTTTCAACTGCATGCTCTATAGTTTGTCTGTTCTTTTCACTGGGGTAGGTTTTTGCTAGTGTTTTTATAGTCAGTTATTTGCATGTTTAATTAAAGTATATCTATTTGTATGAAAACTTACTTTGGAGTCTTATGCTATTGCTGTTTGGGTTGCTACTGTTATCACAATCACACCCCTCCTAAGAGTATAGCCTGCCACCACCCGTGTTACAACAAATGGCATGTTTCACTTATATGATTGGGATCACTGTTGGTTTGTAGTAGTTTGAATGCAATGTTGGATGTTTAACCACCACTCATAATGTAATGCTGAAGGGCAGTAGTCATTTCAGCACAGTGCGGCTGCCTGTATTTGTTCAATTACCTGAGGAAAGCCTAAGCAGGCCATGGCTAGAGTGGAATATGAATTGGTTTTTCATGCTGCTGGGGTTATTGTCTTAAACTACAGGAGACACCTCAATGATAAACACATGAGAGGGCTTATGTCCATATAAATGAACAAGCACTTTATCGCCTAAGATTATGGGGGGAGATACCAGATGCCCTATGTAAAGACTGAAGGGGAGTATCTGTAATCCTGCTCCCTATATGGCACAGTCGAGTTACAGAGCATGCCAGCCAAGATTCTCTATATGGTAATGTTGGACAAGCAATCAAGACTTAAGCTCTCAGGAGGTGGTGCTGGCTCGTTTCTTAAGTACAGTGTAGTCCCCAATCACCCACTAAGGAATGCCACACACTTTGTTAGTGAAAACACAGTCTTTATATAAATAAGGTTCGACGTTATGTACCCAATCACAATAATACACTTTGTATGCTGGCAATACTATAATGGCAATTATATACAGGTCTACGTGGTAACACTCTTAACTATTGATTCCTTTGAAATGCATCAACTGCTAACAGTTCATATGGTATACGAATCAGATTATGAGATGAATCAGCGATAAACACAGAAAGAAAGCAAGTTGAATCAAGCAATGGGAGAACAGTCTATCCCACTACCATGAGACTGTTCTGTGGGAGGATCCTCCCACCTGGGCAACCTGTAAATAAAGCGTATTGACAAGCCCAGTACAATTATGCTCAATATAGTCTTGATTCCTTCTAAAGGTTCTACGACCCCAAAGTACCTGGTTTCATAGAATTTTTCGGTGAGTCGTTGACAAGCCCTTCTTGAGTGCACTCCCTTTAAGGCAGGAGCCACGGGTCATTGAGAGCCGGTGAAGAAAAGGGTGAACACTGTCGTTGCGGCAGCAGCTTTGGCTCCTGCGGTGCTCATTGACGATCGGTTGAAAATGTCCTGCAAGCTGAATCGTGCAGTGCACCTCGATGACGAGTGTTCGTTGCTGCAGAGAGGTCATGAAAAATGTTGGCCCAGCAAGGGCATCGGGCCGTCACCCTCTCTGTGGTCTTCGGGTGGCGTGAATCCAACCGGCGAATTCTCCTCTGTCATCTGCGGTTGTGACTTTCTCCGGCAGGATGAAAGCGGTTGATGGTAATGAGCAAGGAAGTCCTTGTTTCAAATGTCTTAAGCCAAGGATGACTGCGGTTCTGGTCGGCAATGATGGTCGTTGACTGTGATGAACTTCAATGTCCGGCGCTTCGCTTTGTGATTCTGCGGCGGTCCCCATCTCCGGTCGGCAGCCTTTCGAGGGTCTGATGTCCAGGGAGCTTTGGCAAAGATCAGCTGGTGCACAATGGTCCCTCATAGCTCGGGAAGAGGTCTCCTAGCCAGGTGCTCTCTTGGATCAGTTCCTTGAAGGCACAGCAGCTTTCAGATTGGTGAAGGACAGCAGCAGCAATTCTTCTTCTTCCAGTGGGCTTCAAAGTTAAGCATGAAGCATCAATTTCAGCTTCTGAACGATTTCCAACAGTGAGAGGTCCCCAGGTATACTGTTGATCTCCCACTCACTCTGCTGGGTCACATTCAGGCAACCAATAATTCAGAAGGGCATTCAGGCAATCGGGCAGCCAATCAGGCTTGCAGTGCATTCAGGCCATTCTTCTCCATCCAGACAATCACTACACAAGCACTTCGCCATTCACCACTCAACACTGCATTTATACCAGTTTCAGGCAGGGCTGTCTCAGTCATTGTGTCAAACACCAGATACTAGACACCCATAACATGAAATACTTATTCGTCACACACTCCATTCACCCAGGTCCACCCCACGGGCGTACCCACAACATGCAGTCATTGGGAAGGATCCAGCCAGTCTGGCCTGGACTTCTCCACACTACCATATATGCAACTTCCACCCAATAGCCAGTCAGGGGGAAGAGACAGAGTCAGGGCTCCCCAGGACTTCAGGAAAAACAAGGTAACAGGAGATAGAAAGCAAGAGGCCATGGGGCCATCTTGTCTCCCACCAGGAATCAACTGATTCCAATGGCAGGGCCTGGGTACCCCAAAATGGAGGATACTCAGAGCACCTGTCAAATTCATCATGGAGCCGCCACCAGCCCATACCCTGCTCTGTGGTGCCCAAAAGCATACACTAGGAGTACAGGGTCATACTCCCACCCATGGGTACTTCCAAAAAGAGGAAGAGCCGGACCGCCAGGAGTCCCACATGAACTCCTGCGCGGAAAACAAGACAGAACACACATGATAAAGCAATAAGGGACAAGGATATGGAGGCCCTGTCCCTTCAATGCATTTCCAGCATCACACCCTATCACTTGGAATGCTACACAACAGATTCCAATGAAAATCAAATGTTTGTTTTAAACCAGCTAGAGTCACACCGATGGAGCAATATATAGAAATGTTGTGGGGTCTTTCAATCTGGAAATGGTGCATTGCAAAAGTCTATTTTTTGCTTTCCCAATATCCAAAATGTATTTGGCGCTACTAGCAGGGCCACTCTCTGATTCCTAGCATGACACTCACAAACTGAAGGTCCAGCTTCAACTTATTTGGTTCTACAAACCAACAGGGCCACTAATGCTTTCCTTTTACTATTCTATTACACAGTCATCTAAAGGAGGACACACTCGTGTGGGAGCATGTGCTTCTATGTGGCATTGATCACTAACTTGACATCCAGCTGTAACCAACTGAGAGAGGCCAGTCAATGCCAGCAGTGTGTAGTATTTACTATTCTGATAAAAAGCTGCCTGACCTATGTGAGACATGCCTGATCACATTATCGTATGTAGAATCAGAATACTTGGAACTCAGGTGTTAACAGAGTTCTGGAAGGGAGGACTGGAATTGAATTATAACTGTCCAGCACCCTTTGCTACTAGTTGTCTCCCTCCTCCTTTTCCTACATTGTTATATACTTATAATATTCTATATATCTACCAATAAATATACTTACCTTTATAACTGCCTCCTGCTGTTTATAATATATACCGCGACCACTTCAAATGGCGACGAGGATGGTTCCCGTCGAATTGCTGGTTCCCGTCGAATTGCTGTTTCATCAGGGTGCACGGAGCTGCTCCGCTCATGCCCGAGCGTAGAAGCGGCCCCGTCTTCTCGTTCCTGAAGGTAACGCTCGGCGGCTCCAGTGCGGCACATGAGGAATCTGACGGTCTGTGCTACGTATCACTGAGCCGTTGCAGTATTTATTTTGCCTTGTTCCCGGTTACATTGCCCATCGGAGTTCGCGCATGCGTTGAATGCGCTGAAGAATGAAGACATTCTTAAAGGCGCAGTACGCCGTTGTTTTTCCAACGCAAGCCTGCATTTCTCATGCAACAGTGTTGAATAAGTGTCATCATAGGAGGCGGAATTTCCTGTTTTGTTATAGTGCAAATTCAGAGAACATTTAAGTTAATTATTACACAAATGAACACTCACCTTCTGACTTATGGTAATGATTAATCTCTCCGCTGATAAATTGTGCATTGAACACAATTCTCGATTGAAAATGAATACTCGCATACTGGCGAGGATTGCGTAGCAAGTGCTGTGTTCCCATGTTTCTTAGACATTGCTGTACTCTGCACATAGTACTCAGGCACAATCAGAATTGGCGCAGTTTTGCACTTTACGGAGCCTTACCCGGTTCATATATATAATCTTGTGGCTTTCATAAACACAAACTGCTATGGCATTCAGCAGTGTGCCTCCACCTGCTTTCTTCATGCCCAGCACTGACGAACCTGCTTTACCTTGGAAGAGGTGGATAAAATCTTTTGAACATTATGCAGGGGTGATTTGTGGCCCCAATTGCAGTGCAGAGAAAAGGAAGTCATTACTCTTGCACTGTTTAGGTCCTGTTGGTCAAGAAAAATATGAAACACTTCCAGAATTACCAGAAGAGGAGAGTGTGGACCTAAATGAATACCAGCTGGCTGTAAGGAAAATTGATAAACATTTTGAAAAGAAGGTGAGCATAATTCTAGAACGTTACAAGTTTGGCAAACGCACACAGGAGGAGGGAGAGAGTGTGGAGAAGTTTGTCACTGCATTAAGGAAATTAGCAAAGTCATGCAATTTCAATGAGCAACTGGATGAGAGACTCAGAGACCAATTTATGTTAGAGTGTCGCAGTAGCAAAGTGAGGGAAAGATTGTGGTCAGAAAGTGATCCTTCCCTTGACACTGTTCTCCGAGTAGCAAAAGAAGTAGAACACACCGAGGAGTGTGTTAAAGAATTGGAGAATAAGATGAAACAAGTAAAAATAGGAAGTAGTAACAGTAAAATACATGATACACATGATGAGGAGTCGATTTCCATGATCAATAATGACGCCATTAAGAGGAGATCTGTCACAAAACAATACAATTCATTGAGAACGGACAAAAGATCAAGCAAATATGGTCAAAAGGGTTCATCATATGAAGTTTCTAAGAAAAACAGTCCAGAGAATCAATTAAGGAAGGTGGAAAAAAAACGCCAAGGAAGGTGTTATAGATGCGGCAATGTGAATCATTGGGCTGATGACCCAGATTGTCCAGCATTAAAGATCATTTGCAACAAGTGCAAAGGAAAAGGTCACTTCTCTAAATGTTGCAGATCTCGCGACAGTGCCATGAACTGGATAGGGGACAATTCTGATAGTGATCGCAGTGAAATGGAAATTCAAGACGATTGTGTATGTACTATAACTGATGATGATGATGAAGAAGTGTTGGAAAGTCCCAGGGCGATGGTGTCCATTGATGGCAATGAAGTATGTATGATGATTGATACGGGTGCAAAATATACGCTCCTGCCGAGACAATTTTGGAACAAGAATAAACATGAATATTTACATGAGACAGATATCAATCCAAGAGCCTATGGAGGTGTGAGAATTGATGTCATCGGTTGGCATTGGGGAAAGTTGAAATTTAAGAACAGAGTTGCCAATGGCAAAATATATATCACAAGTGAAGGGAAAACTGCCCTACTCAGCTGGACCCACCAGAGTAAATTACGAGTGAAAGTGGACTCCACCAGTGTGGAATCAGTCTTATCTATAAGTAGTGGAGGTTCTGAATCGATTAATGGTGGTGATGTTATACGAAAAGCTGGTTTGTTAAAGGTTTTCCGAGATAAGATAGGATGTCTTCAAGGTTATACTCATCAGATATTACTCAAGCCAGACAAAAAACCTATAGCTCAAAGATTAAGAAGCATACCTTTAGCTGTACGAGAAGAAGTCAGCAAGGAAATAAAGAAAATGGAAGAAGATGGAATCATAGAAAGTATTGATGCCAGCGAATGGGTTTCTCCACTTGTTGTGATAAGGAAGAAATCAGGAAAACTTAGAATTTGTGTTGATTTACGTGAGTTGAACAAATGTGTCATACCTGATCGCCATCCTTTACCAAATATACAAGAAATTGTTTCTACAATTGGACCCTCTAAAATATTTTCGACGTTAGACTTATCATCTGCTTTCCATCAGATCAAATTGCATAGAGGTTCAAGGAAACTGACTGCGTTCATAACTCCTGATGGTTTGTATCAATTTAAAAGAATGCCGTTTGGATTAGTATCGGCAGCATCAGTCTTCCAGAAGGTTATGCATGGTTCGTTCAAGAATACTAATGGAGTGATTTGTTTTCAAGACGATATATTAATTCATGCTGACACTCAAGAATTACACGACAAGAGATTATTACATGTATGTAAAAAATTGTATGATGCTGGCATGACTTTGAGCAAAGACAAATGTAAGATAAATTGCATGGAAATCGAATATTTGGGACATAAAATTACAGCAGAAGGAATTTTTCCAAAGCCACAATTAGTCAATACAATTGTGGGAATGCCGAGCCCAAGTAACAAAGATGAGATTCGTACATTTGTTGGCATGGCTGAATATTACTCGAAATTTGTCAAGGATTTTGCCATACACACTGTTCCATTACGAGAGGCACTCAAGAGGAAATTGTTTGAGTGGAATGTGGAGTGTGAAAATGAATTCAATTTTATAAAAAATGCGATAAATTCTGCTCCTGCATTAAAGAATTTTTGTACCAATGACAAGATTATCATCACTACGGATGCCAGCAACAAAGGCTTGGGAGCCGTGTTGTCCCAAGAAAAAGATGGTCAGGAAGCAATAATTGCTTTTGCATCAAGATTGCTTAAGGGAGCAGAGACTTCATATGCCACTATAGAGAAGGAAGCTCTAGCTATTAAGTGGGCAGCTGACAAGTTTAGAAGCTTCATATGGGGAAACCAAGTTGAGTTTCGAACTGATCATAAGCCTTTAACTCAAGTGTTCATGTCAAAAGGTCTTAATAAAGTATCCAACAGAATGAGAAGATGGGTCATGATGCTGCAAGAGTTCAACTACACTGTGGTATATGTTCCAGGAATAAAGAATGTGTCTGCTGATTGTTTATCTCGTTTAACTAACATTTCTGAGATTGTCGATGAAGATGAAGACATGGAAGTTGTCTTCTGTGTGGAAACTTCTTCCATATCCAAAGATGTTTGGGATCAGTCTGAATCTAATGATAATAACATCAAGAAATTGAAAGAATTAATTCAAAGTCACCATTTTATGAAGAAATCTAAATTTGAGGAGGCCAACTTAAGTGCTTTTTGGACGGTTGCAGATGAACTGCATGTTCACGGCAATTTTGTAATGAGAGGAGATAAAGTCATTCCTCCGACGGATCTGCGTTTGAAGATTATAGAACTGGGTCATGAGGGTCATCAAGGAGTGATAAAGACTAAACAAAGAATTAGGAATGACTATTGGTGGCCTGGTTGTGACCTGCAGATTGAGCGATATATTAGGGAATGTATCCTTTGTTGTGATGATGAAAAAAAATGTGTGGGTTCCAGGCAACCAATGGTTATTACTGACATTCCCAATAGTGTATGGAGGGATATAAGCATGGATATTTTAGGTCCCATATGTTGTAAAGGGGTACAAAAGTATTGCTTGGTAGTCATAGATCTTCTCACCAGGTGGGCAGACATTTTAATTACTTCGAGTGTCACGGGTAAAACTGTGGTTGAATTTTTATCAAATATATGTGAGAGGGAAGGATATCCGGGAAGTATTCTTTCCGATAACGGTACTCAATTTAAGTCTAAAGAAGTGGCAGACTTCTGTAAAAAATTTGCCATTGACCACAAGACTAGCTCAATTTATCATCCCCAAACCAACGGAATAGTAGAACGTTTTAATAAAATCTTGAAAGAGACCATCAGAATGGCGTGGGCCAATGGGTTGGATTGGGAGGATGCTCTTAGAGAGAAAGTAATTGCTCATCGTTTTACTCCGCACAGCAGTACAGGTATTTCTCCTTTTGAGCATAGCAGAGGAAGAAAGGCAAACGCCAAATTAGCTCCCATTTGGCTTATTAAAGGGGGTAAAGAAATAGAAAAAAATCTGGTTAACGCAAAAGACAAAATTAGGGAAACACAAAAGAGGAACAAGGTGAATTATGATAAGAAGGTACGTAGCAGCAAGTATGATATGTGTACAGCTGTTGGTAAGTTTGTTAAAGTGTTACTTCCTCCTGCTCTAAGAAATGGACCATGCAAATTGTCCAATCCTATTAGGGTTATAGAGGCGTTTCGTAATGCTGTCAGGACAGAGGACAAAAGGATATGGAATGTAGAAAGAATTTGGATGTGTGAAAGTAATGATTGTAACAAGAAAGAAATGAAAAATGTAGGCCTGAATACAGTTAGAAATGTTAAGATATCTAGAAATGTAAGCAGCGGTGCGAAAGGTAAAGTTAGTAGTACTGTTGAGAAAGGAGATAATGGCAATTCTGAGCGGTTTCAATTTTCCTTGCCAATCACCTCCAGACATGGAGGATGTATGTCCAGATCTGGCAGATCTTATCGTTTACCGAAGAGGATGGAGGACTATGTGGAGTTCAAGTGAACCAGCTGGAACAATTGTTACATCTGTTGTTGTACATAGTTTGTGAACAATGTAAAGGGAATATAGTTTGTTGGAACAATATGAAGGGAAGGAGATGTGTAGTATTTACTATTCTGATAAAAAGCTGCCTGACCTATGTGAGACATGCCTGATCACATTATGGTATGTAGAATCAGAATACTTGGAACTCAGGTGTTAACAGAGTTCTGGAAGGGAGGACTGGAATTGAATTATAACTGTCCAGCACCCTTTGCTACTAGTTGTCTCCCTCCTCCTTTTCCTACATTGTTATATACTTATAATATTATATATATCTACCAATAAATATACTTACCTTTATAACTGCCTCCTGCTGTTTATAATATATACCGCGACCACTTCACAGTGTCACACCTTTTGTATCTAGGTGGCAGCAGACTGAATATTTTACTATCACCATAATGAGGCTGAGATGCTAGGGTTGGAAGAGTGGCTTGGCTATTTGAAGGTGCCTCTGCACTCCTTGAACACAACATTGTACCACATCCTTAAGTGTTTGTGTGTTGTGGAGATGCTGAAGGCACTCTTACGTGAGTTAGCCTGATGCTCTCTTTTCTGACAGAGGTTGAATATTAAACTGCCATTATCCACCCTGACAGCAACACAGGGTGGGGATGTCACCTGACCTGACTTTTACCCTCTTTTGAAAATCCTGAGTCCACCTTGATCCCTTCAAACAGTCAGACAATGGTGTAGTGGACCCAGACTTCACGTCTTGAGCCATCCGATGGGACCAACTCTGGCTCCTATGCTTGGTGGTTGTCGGACTCCTTCAGCACCACCACATCCTCCTCCTCTGCGCTTCGGCTTCCTGCACCTCATGAAATAATGTTCCATGCTGCTCCTGGAGTGTCTCCTACCACCACCAATGCCAATGTCACAATACTTGCCAACCTTCTGGCAACCTGCTTCAAATTGATAGCCATATGTTAGGGAGCATTTTCATTTCTGCGCCAATTCCCTTTAAACCTAGAGACCCCCAGTTCTTCTGCTGGACTCAGGGCCTTTTAATGTTAACTCCTCAGTAAGTAGGACTTTTTTCTCTCTCTCTCATGTGTTTTTCTGACTTGGATTTTTGTGTTTTTTACTGTTTTATGGATTCTGGTAAACTCCATAGACATCTGCTTTTTGCATTGTGACAAACAGACAAACAACACCTTTTGTGCAGTGCCACGGCAAAGTCCCTTGGACTTCTCTTAATGTTTAATTACATTTTATTGTGTGAATAGTAAGATGATCCCTGTCTTACTTACCTTTTCCTTTGTGGGTCCAGCACACACCACCCTATGTGGAGTGCTGAGGGGTACATAGTAACTCCTTCAACCCACTGCTCATGTAACATTATGTTACACTAACTCACTTGAATGGCTGGTGGCAGTGGTTTCTTTTTTACGTTGTGCCATGTATCGGCAGGCTGATCCCTTGGCTGCAGTACAGCACCCAAGGGTGACTATTTTACCAAAATGGCCCCTGTGATCTTTACTCACCATTTCTTGTCAGCTAGTTTATTTTGAACTTTTACTTTGTTGTTCGGATTGAGTTTGAGCCCTTTTTGTGCTTTGCCTTTGGCAGACTTCAGCCCTGAAACCCGCCCAGGCTCCAGTATGCCTGGAAAGGCAGTAAGTGAGGGAGGATCCAAAAACTTCCCTGTCCTTTGTCTCTAGGTGTGCCTGAGTGAAGCCAGTTTTGGTTGGCCAGCTGGCTGTCCTGGAGGACAGCCATCCTGCTGGGTGATTGACAGTCTAGGGCTGTGAATGAATAGGAACTTGCATTAAAGGTGAGGTTTTGGGTACTAGAGGAGAGTCGACCACTGGAGGACAACATCCAATGACGAAGATGTCAAAAGACACCAGCAGCACCCTCCTGGACCGCGCTGTAACCGGTGAAGCCCTGCAGCTCTGCTGACCCTGTTTTCATATCATCTTGGAAAACCCGTACGGCACAACTTCCTGCCTTACCCTGGTGACCAACTAGCATAAAAAAAAACTCTATTTTGGCGCAACCTCCAACTTGCTGTGACTTTCCAAGGCTGCAAAATCGCAATTCCATGCGTCCCTTGACCATCTGTGAGTGCATTGTCTTCCTACGTGCGAATCCGGTTCAAACTCTGTGGGCATCCAGAGGACCCTACAGAAGTACGACATATGCATCCAGAGTCCCCTCCCCAGAGTCCAGGACCGAGGGATCAAGGCACATCTAACCAGATTGTTCTTCTTTGGCAGTGAGAAAAAGGCACCAAAATCACAAACAATAGCTGAATCCCAAGGAATCCATTGCTTTTGATTCCCTCTCTCAAGTGCTGCTGCAAGAGCCCACCAGACGTCCTCCCTTTCGTCACCACGAAGAAAGACCAGGAACAAGGGTCTGCTGCACTGCAACCAGAAGGCATCCAGCTGGAACACATTCTTCCATTGACAGGTACTGTAGGTGCTTTCTACCTTGGGCAGTGCTATTTTACCCTATCTCGAGTTGACCTCAACTCACCTTCACTGTCCTTTCAGCTTGCGCTTCTTCAAGGTGACTCCTCTTGAGTTGCTGTCTTTTCTATTTAAACTACTGACAATTTTAAAACATTTTCTAAGAAGAGAGCATCAGAACTTTAAAGTGGCCCATTGATGTTGGCTGTCCTGGCTCCATAAAGGCCCCCTTTTTGAACCTTTTGGCTTTGTCAGTGCTTGTTCCCTTCCAGGTTGTAATTGTTGAAAACTATTATTGCTGGGATAAAAGACTGCCTGCATCCCTTTGGGAGAATCTAACTGTTTTTATAGAATACCAGGATTTGCTGATCTAATCCTAAACGTTCCCTCCTTTGTAACTCAATACTGCAAAATAAGTGTTATACTGACCCAAAATTATGTCATCCTTGGTGCTGGAAAATGTGTAACATATAAAAGAATTACTCACCTGCTTTATTGTTCACTTTTTTAATTGAATCCTAACTTGGGGTTAATGTTACTGCTAGTTACTGCTTTTTAAAGAATGCTTTAAATATCTTTGTGTATAAATAAATAAATATGTATTATATAACTTTAAGTGTGAACGTGTTTACTTGGATGCCTGTATTTACTGGTTGAATTGTACAGCTCTACAGCTCACATTACCCCTCTTAAGATACACCTGGCTACTCAGTCACACTTCCAACTTGTGTAATACAGGCCTATATTAAAAGGTTGGTTACCTAATACCAATAGATATGTTTTGTGTAGTCTCACAACAGTTGGACTGCACTAATTCTTACCTAACATCATATCCTCCTCAAACACTGTTGGTACTCCCCTCCCCGGAAACTGTCTCTCCTCAAACATAATCTCCCCCTCCTCAACCACCACTGTGCCCCCTCAAACTCCATCTCCCGATCCTCAACCATACTCATCGCCTCAAACAACTGTCTCTCCCTCATCAACCTCAGTCTTCCACTCCTCAACTACTGCCTCCCCTTTCTCATGCTCCATCTGTCCTCCTCCTTGTCTCGCTGTCTACCTAAACCACCAGCCGGGAGGTTGAGGTGTATTGCAGCTCCTCATTTTCTCCCTCTACCACTCCCTCCATATAAAGGGATACGCAGCATAATGTCTACTTGTGCAAAACACAAATATACCTAATATGACTATGTGTTTTGTCAATGTGCAAAATACAAAACAAGTGACAAACACAAATGAAGAGATTCCTACAAGATTCTCACGACTCTCAACAGACACACAAAATAGGAAGGTGACTGAGCACGGCATTGCAAGACTTCTCAGGATCACAGGTTGCTTTACAAATACAGGCTAAGAAAGGAGTTACACAACTTTTTTTTATTATTGGAGTTTCAAATGGGAAAAAGGAAAATGAAAAGAGGAACGTTTTTGTTTTTTAAAAACATTTTTAAAAGGGAGTAACAATGAAATGGGAAGGTTAGATAGGGAACCTGAAGGACACACATAAATACACAAAGGGGGTAAACCGGAGATCTAACAATTACTAAAACACCATAAACTACTAATAAACCCCTCCAAGAATCTCCAAAGCTTTCCTAAACTCCCCAAAAGCACTCCAAACCCCCTTCCCCACCCCATCACCAACTTGTGAGCCTGTCCTGTCCACTCCTAACACAACATTATAAGAAAACCAACAAAGAATGCAGATTGCAAGCTTGACTTTTTAACCTTTGAATCCATTTTAGGCCTCTGATTAGCTAGTCAAGTCTCGCACTTTGCAATAGGATGGCGGGCCTCGATCCCTGCTGTGAGTATTGTGGTGTGGTTTGACCCTCAGAAAATCCCAAGAAATTACTGGGGAAGATGGAACATGCCCGAAAGAACTTGACTTTCCTTGGTGACACATTTTGGGAAGTTCGAGCACCCCTAGTACTGAGCATCCACTAGTATCCAGCAGCTAGGTCCAGAATGCCTGTATTACGTCCATTTTCGTTCACTGACATCACGATCATCAAGTAGCATGCTGACCCTATGAAACATGCACATACATTTGTGAGTAGCAGGTCCATGTCACAGACTCTTTACACGTTAATGCTGTGCTGCGTGTGTCTGTTCTCGGAGCCATGCTGTTGGGCCTGGGGTGGTACAAGCTCTTCACATGTGGAGTCCATCTCCACAGCCATTATTATTACTATAATATTTAGAAGGCATTAAAAACCTCAAAGAGGCACCTACATGTAGCATCGCTAATACAAAATAAGTAAACACATAAAAACAAAAATAATAATGGAATCAAAACCAGGACAGCAAGCAGCAAACATGGCAAGGGTCCAAACAAGCGATGATAGGAAATCCTGCAATGCCATAGAAAAGTTGCTTTCATGTCATTAACAGCAGCAAGGTCACTGGGGAATAAATTGTATTTCTCTGTGGGACATTAAGGTGGACTTTTAGAAACAGGACATTTTATGTATTTATTTATGTACTATTAATATGTCAGTGTTTTGCCTAAAATTAATCCTATCACAGTTTCTATATGTGTTACATGTTCTTATATACATTTATTACTTTTTCCTATTCGGATATTTACAATAAAACCAGAATAAACATTTACTTCAGCTCTTGATTTCGCTTGTAATCATGTTGGATTCTATCATATTTCATGCATTTAGTTTCAATTCTTCTAAATATCTGATGGACTTAATAGTTAGCGAGATCTGTTCAACATTGATTATCATGTCCCACAATGTTTGGTGGTCAAGATTTCTGTAATCTTTAAAATAATTTAAAAAATGTGCTTTGCGCATATCATTTAGAGCTACACATCTTGTGAATAAATGTTCAAGTGTTTCAGTATTATCAGCAATCTTAGAATATCTGCAGGATGCGCAAGTTCCCATCAGTCTCTGTTGGTAAGCTGTTACTTGCCTAGTAGACCATAAATTGAATCTCAGTCTCAAAATGTTATCGCAATAACCTGAATCCGGAAATTTGATGAGATATTTTGGGAGTTTGCCTCTTTGCTTAGATTGGTGGTTTAGATGGGTGCAGATTTTGTACTTTCTAGCTTGTGCCATTATTTGGATCCAATCGTATCCCCATCATTTTTTTTTGCTCAGTCAGGATTTTCGATCAGTGTTTCTTTTGTTATAATTTGCATTTACCATGATCTTTTCAGAGTTCTTTCCAGTCTGATCATTTAAATTCATTGACTAATGTGAGAGTGTCAGATATTAGAGATATCACTGAGAGATTAACACTTTCAAGAATTAGGCATTTCCTATATAAGGAGAACATTTTCCACCATACTCGACCTTGTAGGGATGTCAAACCTAGTTCATATTGTATTATTGCTATTGGGAAGCTAATCGGTACAGGCGGCAATGTTTTACAATACATGCCTTCAATGTAGTTCCACTCAGGGCATTTAATGCCATGGTTAAGTTCCACTGCATCTTGGAATGAGCCATTAGTAAAGACGTAAAATACACTGAGCAGATTCAACATGGAAGGCATTGTTATTTTGGTTTCTAGGTCAGCCTGGATTTCAGCCAAGTTGTATAGTACTGTGGCCATTTCTAACCGGCAGGTGACTCAAACTTTCTATTTGCTCAGACCTAGGGGAGGCATTGTAGACCTGCACCCCCCAGGCTCTTTCTTCCTCTTGCTAGGGAGGTTGATGGTGCTCCTGTACAGGCTGATGGATTTGCAGCATTCCAGGCTAATGGTGTGTGGCTTCTGGGCAGGCTGATGGACTGTATTCTGGGTGGTTTGCTGCTGTTTTACTGAGGCAGCAGTTGGATTTTCCTCAGAGCAACAATAGAGGCTGTTACTCCCTTCATGGTGATAGTCAATGTGACCATGTACACACCTTTGTATTGACACCTCAGCGTTGTTCTTGTTTTCAGTTGTTTAAAGCTGCTCTGACTTATGTTCATTGTTGTACTGCTTTGTTCATGCCACCCCTGATATTCAAGTGGTTTGCCCAGGTGCTAATTTTTTTATAGTGTTTATTGTTAGACATGGGTTTTGCACGCATCCGTATTCCAAGTGTAAAAACTGATGCGTGATACCTCATGTACTCGATCAGATTTTTCACGAAATCTTCAATGTTGAAAAAACCTTAATATAATGTTCCCGAAGTGCCACCTTGCCGACTAAACAATTAATATGACTGCTCAATCAGCATAACTTGCTTTTCAACAGACAATTGCATTGCTTTTAAATAATATGACTTGCTATCAATCTGAAGACCCTCACAAAATGGGCATCACTGTTGCTGCTTCATAGTTTGATCTGAAAGTTGTGAAATAAAAAATATGTCCGGTATCAACCAAGCAACATTGCCATGAATGTATAGTTGATAAGTTATGTCAGTGCCAAACAGGATAGAGGACCAATAGTTTGTTATAGACGTGTTACTATAAATTATTCTAGTAGAAATGTAATGATGTTGGGCTTTATAATGAAGCCCAACATGTGGACTAGGAACAAGTTAATTTTACCTTCCACCATACCATTCATACAAAAACAACAATTACCACATCGAAGAAAGAAAAAAGATGGAGGTGGCTTAGTAATAGTCAACAGAAATGGGGAAATTACCAAGTCAATAAATATCTAGAAACCAGCCCAAACCGATAAAAAAAAACTGTAATCTAGAAAGAAAAAAAAAAAACACAAAGGAGCTAATCACCTCAATTGCTTTAAGTGGCCCAGAACCACATTTCATGTTTCGTATCAAATCTGCATTAACATTGTCAAATGTAAATACTGATACCACAACAGTAGCTTGTGCCAAAACAGATTGCTTTGGAGTTGTTCTGTCATTTAGCAATTGAAATGGCAAACTGAGCATATCATATGAGAATATTGCGGCATGAGTGAGTACCATGTAATGCAACATCTGTATGTGGAGCATAGGGGAAGTAGCAATTCTGGTCTGCAACAATAGCATGTGTTCCACAGTGCATCCCAATCCATTTCCTTGTCAGGTTCCCGGGCAGCATCTGTGATGCAATAGCACTGCACAAGAGTCCTTGGTAGTCACCAACCATCAAAATGCTCTGCCTTCTGCCGTAGGTCAGAAGAAGGACACAGACACTCATTAGACATTTCACTGGTCAGTTTACTTAAAGAAGAGGAACAAGGACAGCCTCTCCCTATTCTACAAGGCATCCTTACCTAACAAAACTAGTTAAAGTGCTTGTCAGTTGCCATTGAATGTCTATAAATGAAACTGTCCACTTGCCGACTCTAACCTATCTGACTTTACCACTTTTTCTAACAACTCAAAATCAGGAGGACTTCTCCTAAGGTGTGTTGATTTAACTTTCAGACACTTTTCAAGAGATGTACTTCAGATAGTGATTACTGGTGATTACTTTTATCAGCTCATACATTTCATGTATTATTTTTTTGGACTGTTGAGTCTTCTCCTGTTTTCTTCTATAAGGGTTAATCCCTTTTTTCCCTCCTCTGCTAAACTTGTCACAGAATTATCTTTTCCTTCTGGGCTATTTCCTATTTTCCTGAAGAGTTCATGGTCTTTGATTTCCATTTGCCATTTATATTGATATGGTTTCGCCAACTCCACCGTGTTCTCTGAGTTCCTGCTTATTCCTAGTTCTTCTAATCCACTGAGGCCTTTTTGGTATGAATTATTAGGAGCTGGATCACTCATTCTCATTCAGTTCTCTCTCTACTGACTGTACAATACTTCCTCATGAACTAAGACGATTAAGAGCATTCCAATAATGATTTTCATTGTCTCTTGTTATGCATTCTCTCTCGTGACTGTGATGAGTATGAGCATTCCCATAATGATTCTCAATAACTCTCACTTTTCTTTCTCTCTCTTAACTGTGATGAGTATGAACATTCAAAAATTGATTCTCGTTCACTCTTATTATGTTTTCTCTCTCTAGACTGTGATGAGCATGATAATTTCAATAATACTGTTTTTTATCCACTCCCCAGGTCTCCCGTTATCCCTATTACCTTCTGTTCTGAGAGCTAAAGTCACCAGGGTTTTCGTTTGTTGAGGATCGGCATCCTTTCCTAAACTGGCTTCCCGTGTCCTTTCACCAGCCTCTTTTCCCTGTTTGTCAGTACTTCGGCTCTCAGCTTCTCCCAAGCTTTTTGTATCGTAATGATTTTGGTGCTGTTACTTGGACCTCTGGTCCACTACGCTCTTCCTGTGGTAACGCCACCAGTCCCTGATTTCCTGTTTCTCTCTGCTTTGGGATGACACGCATCCAGCTTCGGTTCCTCCGGCGTCCTGGTTTCTGACGGTAACAGGCCTGTTACATCTCGGTCTCTCATGTCGACAGGATGCTGCGCGTCTTGCCTCTTCTTTGCGCTTTAGTCAGCGTGCATCCTCTTTTGAAACTTGTGGGCTCTCCTTGCATTTCCCCAGGCTCCTCCCCTTTTCAGATTGACATAGTTGTGGGACTGTGCACAACTTGCCTCCTTTTTCTCTTTCTCATGTGGATTCTCGTCTCCTCCATACGTCCTCTTCTTCATCCCAATCAAATGGGAGTTCAAAAGGAAGTTTTTCATTTTGTGATAGTAATAACACATATTGACCTTTTCTTCGCAGATTTTCTTCGAAAGTTTTAAAGTTGGTATTTTGCAAGGTCATCTAGGGAGTTACTCCTGGGAATGGGAGTCCTTGTCCCCAAAGAGGGAGTCTATCCAAGTAAGGACCCACTTGCCTCTACTATTAGGGAGGGTATTGCAGGCTCACCTCCATAGCCTCAAAGGGGGGGGCTCAACCTTGGGGACAAGGGATGAATTCCTGGGGTTCATCACAATTTCCAGAAGTAGCCAGTGGAATCTTGTGAAATTTTAAATTTGCAGGATGTACACTTTGTCTCATATTTGTCATGAGAGTGTGAGCAGAGTAAGACCCAAACCCATTTGACTGGTCTGACCTCGCTGCCATCCCACTTTCTATCACCCACAAGACCACGGCCCACAGATGTCAGGCTAAACACCCCCACTCAGTGCCTCTCCTTCAAAACCTTCCCGGTAAATGAGCTAGAAGCCAACGTCAAAGACTTCCCCACCAGAGGGAATGCTTTGGCCCTCCTGATTTATTGAACAACTCTGCTATGAAACTGGTGGACACTCATGCCTCCCTAAAAACCAGCCGTGCTAACACCAAACCATCTGCCACTTTGCACACCCCCAATCTTGCCTCCAACAAACTCTCAATCAGAGCCCTAGAGAAACAGTGGCATAAAACCATAGTCCTGTAGATCTCAAAAACCTCAAATTTCTTCAGGCCAACTGTAGGATTCTGATTACCAAGGTCAAAGCTGTCTGCTACTTCACACCCATTGAAACCTCTTCTAGCAGAGGGAAATCCCACTGTGAAGTAGTAAAGCATTGTACCGAGTACTAGCAACTCAGGAGAAATGCACCATAATAAACACATTTCCTATTGAAAAAAATAGACAAAATGTGTCAAATCATTGAATCCACCTCCCAAAGCATTACCCTACTGCACCGCAGTATGCACACTGCCTCTCTAGACTGAATTCTCTCCTCTCTTTTCCTCAGAATTCCTAAAAACATTTACCTCCCTGAAACCTACTTACTGCTCTAACATTATCATTTCAGCCTCCATCATTAAACAACTGGTGGCCCGGTGCTCAATTCACAGCATCATTAATGCCTCCTTCAAAGGAGGCTCATTCCCGGACACCCTCAACACAGGTCCCATACAAGCTCTTTTGAAAAAGACAACCCTATGCTCAGATGAACTGGTCAACTACCGACCCATTATGAGCTTCCTCTATGTTGGCAAAAACGTGGAAAAGTAGTCACTGCACAACTACTTGCAAGAATCAAACAACTACATCTCCTAAACAGCTTCCTCTCAAAGCCGAGATACTATTCAAGACTGCATGTATCATCTACAAAGCAGCCACAAGTAGCACACCAGCCTACCTTGCGGCTAAACTCTGCATTTCTCGTGACAGATACTAATCACGCAGCAAATCGACCAACCAGCTCGAATCACAACTTGTTCACAAAGAGAGGAAACACAAACAATCCTTCTCTTGTCACACTCCCACCATCTGGAACTCGAACCTGGGATTGGCTTGGAATGGCCCCGTAATTTACCATTTTACAAATCTCTCAAAACATGGCTTTTTCAAATACTCCTGACCAAGGACTAATCCAAATGGATGCACAGACCACAACTCACAGTTCTGCGCTAATGTTAAAAGATGGCAGCCTAAATGCTGGCTACCCTCACACTGTACAGCGAGCCGCGCTTTAAGGAATAAAATAACAAATCAAATAAGCAGCCCCTGACCCACTCAGGGAGGTTCTGGAAAGTTCATCCCCTGAGATTTATTTGTAAAGAAATGGGTCAAAATCGCTTTTTTTACAGCTTGATTTTTAGGTCAGTTTACATGAAAACATGATAGAGATTATAACCAGTTCTGTAGGGAAAAATGTGAAACATTCTAAAACATCAGGTGCCAGGTCCGATGGTTGACTTGTTTTCCTGTTGTCAATCTGCCCCATCTTTGCCCAATGTTACTATTACTGCCTCAGTTGTCTGCCACATGTTTCTCTCACTGCCCCAGTGCTGCTGGGGGTCTCATTGACGAATTGCTGCAGGATGTGGCTTTCACTGCCGGTTTCTGTCTGATGTGGGTCTCACTGCTCCAGTTCTGATACATGTGGCTTTCACTGTCCTAGTTCTGCCCAATGAGTTTCTTACTTCCCTAATTCTGTATGATGGGGTTATCACTGCCAGAACTCTGCACCATGTGGCTCTCATTGCTTTATTTCTGACAATATTACTCTCCTTGGCCAATCCCCCCACCCCACTATTTGGCTCTCTTTGCTCCAGTTCTGCCTCTTGGAGTAGTTACTGTCAAAGTTCTGCTCCATGTGCTTTTCACTGCCCTTTTTCGAGCCCCATGAACAGAGCAGGAATGATAAAGTGAGATTAATGACACCCATTCCCGCTGAGAGGGTTGGCTTTGACACAAGAGCTTCTAGCGCAGTGGCTTTCTTAGCTTCCTTTGTGCTAGGACTAATGAGCACCACCTTCTCACAGCAGGCCCCGATGTGTGCCTGTCACAAAGTGGTGCTGATTGTAGAGCGCTGCAGTCAAGTTGACTGGACGGGAGCATGCTGCAGTTGGTGGTGGCCCATCCACTATGGAAATGGTGCTTCCCATCTCCCATTAAGGACAAAGAGGAGTTATTACCTGGGCCAAGGAACTTTAATGAACTGACAAAAGATCAGACAAAGAATCAGTGTCGGCCATGTTGGTTTGCCATGTTATTTGCACAGAGGGGAAAGGCTCAGTTTTTCATTTTGTGCAAAATGTCGACTCGGTGCAATTTTCCTCGTTTGCACCACGCAGTGACAGAATGCAAAGTAAACAAAGGCAATATCTTCCTTTACTCTATACACTATTCCATTGCATACTCTTTGGAGACAGGCATTTACAATGGATCCCTGTGGAATATGGCTGCTATATCAGATGGTAACAGCAGGCAGATTACAAGGCAATCCATTGCATTTAGATCATTGTAATAATGGAGATGAGGATTGCACCAGGTCTGGCCATGCCCCCACGCATTGCTGAGTATACACAAAGTTACAAGCTGAGAACTGGTCTTTTAAACAGTAAGTAAAACACTAAGGGCCACGCAGCAGCCATTAAGAGTAGAACAGGTTGTGCGAAACAAATAGGGCACAAATATAGTTGTATTCACATAAGTAGGAGGCTGCAACAGACACAGGCACGTAATAATTAAATTGCAACACACAGTAGACACAAAGAACAGTCCCATGTAGACACAGCGAACACTTGCATGTAGACAGGAAGATCACTAGCATGCAAAACACGAAGGGAACAACATGGCAGAGAATGAACAGAAGTACCACCATTATTCAGACAAACTCTGCAGGGCCTCAATTCTGAAATACGGCAGCCCAACATAAATTTGTTTAAAAACAAGATTCCAGGCCACAGGATGCTCAAAGGAGCCCCAAACATCAATGTCAGTGGGCTGAGGGGATTTGTGCTTAGCAAGCTGAAACCACACCAGATAACGTTTCCCAGGATACACAGCATACAATTATCATAGTTAATTAGTTTGAGTTGGCAGCAGTGAGAAATAGAGATATCCTTGAAGGCCAGGTGCAAATAGCTACCTTGTCAACAGATCCCATAAGGAATGTATACAGAGCGCCCTGAGTGGTTGCCGAAGGAAAGCACACAAATGTGTGGACAGTAGAAAACCCAGTAAATAGATGAAATTGAGCTCTGAACAGTGGTCCCCTACAAGGTGATCTGAACAATGGGCAGTTATTCCAGGCCCAATTATATATTACACCTGGCACTTTCTTAGCACATCTAACACCAAGACGACATACCAAGGCCATGAACAAATGGGCAGATAAAACCTCAGGCTTGGGAACTAGAAGGGAGTAGTTTCTTTAAACTGGATCATAGCGGCCCGCACATCTCTCCTTCCTCACAGCATAATTTGGCACTGCATAAGAGTGTTTTAGGTCAGATGAGCAATGACCAATGAATCGAATTAAGTATGTTTCTTTTATCAACAAATGTATTAGAATGCCAACCAATAGCACGTTAGATTGAAATATATTATCTGTAGATGGCAGAACCTAAGGGAGGAGTTATTAGTTGTAGAAGAACCAATAGTAACAAGTTGACTTATAGATACATATATGTCATGTACTCTGCCAACAAATCAAGTAAGAGAGTAGATGATTGTACTAAGTATGGCATCAGCTATGATGATGTATTTATTTAAAAACGTGTTATTCCTAGCGCCATTTTAAGATTGTCTTTTGTACTCTCTCCCAGCGCCCGTTTGTATTGGAATAAAGCTGGGTTTTCTCATGCACTTGGATTAACTTTGTTTATTGAGTTTTATCTTCATTGGTATATCAATGCACCCACATTTGTATGGGGGAGCAAGAAATTGAGGCAGGCATGTTATATATATATATATATATATATATAAACAAACTGAGAAAGATTAGGTGGATCACAAACAATGTTGGTAAACATGTGAAAGCCCCTTCAAATAGTAAACGATCGCACACTGTGAGTCTTAAAAAATATACACTATATTTGCATCCTGTGGTAACTACGCAAATAGCATTAAAGACAAACCTATATGGAAATTGAAAAAACAACTGGTAAAAAAACGTGAAATATTTCATTTGATTTTTTTTTTTCAAGAAAGATTAGGCTAGTCTCCTGAGGTAAGCAAAAGAGAAAAACTCAGCATGTTGGGAGTAGAGGGAATAATGGTGTAAGCATTTGTGAGCAGAGGAGCAATCAGCCACACAACCTATTCATCATATTTCTAGACTACTATAGCAAATTTAACATCCAGAGACATATCTGACCTGCTGGCTGGTATACCACCTACCTTTACAAGCTAGTTACATTTTCAGTATTGATGCCTAGCAAAAGATTAGTCTAATGAGGATACTTGTTTGTGCCTCAGCAAAGAAACATGAGCAAGATAGACTGCCCTCCGCAGAGGAAAATAGACCTGAAAAATTGCACAAACATCTCCCCCCTCTTTTCCTCTTTTCTCCCCACATTTAGTGACTCTCACCAGAGGGGGTCATCCAACATTTAGCCCAGTAGTCTAGTGGGGACAAGCATGGAGTTACAGACCACAGCAACTCCCCAGTGACAGCCTTGTGCATTCATATCCACCACGAGGAGAGAGGTGTCAGGCCTGACTGCCCCCAAGACCTTCATAGAGAGTTTATGGGCCAACCTGCCATCTATTTTGGTTGAGCCAATACAAGGGAAAGGTTATGAATCCAGGATAAGTATGATGGCAGAGAATATGAGCATGTTAAGGGCAAATGCACAAGCTGTATCTGAGTCTTCTGATGTTAAAATGCTGGTCAAACTTTAAACTTACTGTAAAAAGTATTAAACTAATTGAACAATTTGGAAGGTCATACTAGAAATTTGATGAAGTAAAAAAAGCAGTGATAGCACTTAAAAGCGGGGCTGGAGCAACTAATAATGCACTGGGGGTGCTACTGAACATAGAGGACACTGATGGCACTTTTACCCTAGTGCACTTGTGCTCCAAAGGGGCACAGATGTACTCTTGGAGTGTGCTCCCTGGCTTCCCCTCCCAACTCCTTGGACTGCCTGAGATTGGCAAGTGGTTATACTGGGCAGACTTTGAGGAAAGCTTACAATAGCTTTATTTGTGAGGAAATGTACTTTTGGAAACATTGCAGCATTGCTGCCTAGACTATGGCATGTTGGCGCCTGTGAAGGAAACTGGACTTGCTGACTCCCATGTTGTACCTGTTGGTGTGTAATAGGAACTTCCAGTGTTGCTGACCATGATGTATCGGCCCAGTTTGTGATCAGAGCTTTTAATTCTGCTCCCTATGCACTTCCTGTTTTTTGTGTGAGGGTAACTTGCTCTGATACCCATGTTGTACTGTTCCTGTATGTTAGGGAAGTTTCACCTTCTGCTGCACGTGTGCTTTTGTCTTTTCTGTGCGTGAACAGTATTTGCACAATTTTTTCCCGAACTGTACCTGTTAGTGTGTTAAGGAAGCAGTGTGGCACACATTCATGAAACACAATTAGAAACTTTTGGCAGCAAACTGAGTCGTACTAGGAGGACCTATTTTGGCCAGTTTGTAAAACACTGGGCGTTTTAAAGAACATTCAGCCTGTAAAATGGTTTAAACCTCCCAGCAGCACAGCACGCTAAAGCCCCTGCTTGGAAAACCTGGTGGAAGTCGAGCTTTCACCACATTTCAATTCCATCTCGTGGCAGCCTGGCTGGGAGGCGGAGCCACTGCCCATTTTCGCTTCTGACCCAAAAGGCAGCCCATTGGCAGCTTTCTGCCTGGCCAAAATGTTCATGAGCTGAATTTCCTGAAACATCAGATGGTGCTCTCCACCTGCTTCGGCATAGCAGGGGTGAACAGTGTGGGCAAGACACACATTTGAAGTGGTGAGGACAAATCTGGGATGAGGGGATTGTATAGTCAGGACACATGGGCTTGGTAGTGAGGGTATCACATTTAGGTTTTGCCTAGGGTAACAGAAATCCTTGCACCCGCCCTGATGCAACCGCAAAGTGAAGTAGAATGACATTACAAAACAGCTTAGATGGAGGGAGATTCTTAATGTATGTTGTTAGTACCGTGTGCAATCATACATCTGATCCTTAAATGTAGTCTTGTTGATGCTAGCAAGGAAATCAAATATGTGTATGGCTTGAACTGCAACACCTTGTTTTCAGTAGAATAACAAACACGCAGTGCATCATTTGAACTGTGTGTGATAGGAGTTGGTTTGAGAACTTATGACCTGAACTGTGTAACAGTATCTCATCATTGTTTTACCAGACGGAGTTTGGGTGGCGTGGTGGGACCAAGTGTAGAGCTACCTATAAAGAGGCCGGACCTGCCCGAAGAACAGCAAAGTTCAGTCTTGCACTTGTTTTCAGTGAGCACAGTGTGTTGCTTTAACTTTGCAGATGGGGAGCAGGTGCAAGTTCGATCTAGGTCACCTGGCTTAAGCCCTGCCCACCTGGCGCCTTCCAGGTTGCCGCTCTTTTTCCCCACTTAGCGAGCCCCGCCCACCTGGTGGCTTCCAGGTTGCCGTTCTTTTTCCCCACTTAGCAAGTCCCGCCCACCTGGTGCCTTTCAGGTTGCTGCTCTTTTTCCTCACTTGGCAAGCCTCGCCCACCTGGTGCCTTCCTGGTTGATGCTCTTTTTCCCTACTTAAGGATCCCTCCAGCCTCTTTTCCTTTGCAGATGGGGAACAGGTGCAAATGGATCTAGGTCACCTCGCCTAAGCACCATCCACCTTCTTAGCCCTGCCTCTTCCTTCCTGCTCTTAACTCTTAGATCAAGGGCGTCTCTTGCCCGGGCGTCCAAAGCGAAGGGCTGATGAAAAAAAGGGCAATTTCTGTTTGGACCTGTTTGGACCAGGAGGACCCAGGGCCCGACCCCCTGCTCAGACACCAGGTAAGCATGCACCAACATGTTTTTACTCCCTCTGTTCCCACAGGCCATCCCCACCTCTCTGGTCCCCATGTGATGTTCCCTTGTGTCTCCTTCACTTCTCGCACATAGGTGTTGCCTGTTTTGCTTGTTTTGCTTGATTCTTCTACCGTGCTCCCCTAGCCCCCTTGCCCCGCCTCCAGCCTACTTCTGCAGGAGTCTGTCCTGATATATTCTGTTTTCTCCATCACCGTCTTGTGGCCAATGCTGGATTTGACTTTCATGGACTTCATTGATTCACGGTGCGTCACCCTTTCCCAACTCTCATGCTGGACTTCCTTTGCATCTTGTACTTATGGTGGCCCTGAATCATGCTGTTCCCATCTTCTTCTTGTATCCTGGCTCGCAACACTATGTGTTACTACTGACTTCTGCAATTGTATTCGCTCTCCCCACTTGCTTCTCTGCTCTTTTTGACAGCTTACTCTCTGTTCTCTCCTCCCCTCCCTTTCTCCCTTTTCCTATCTCCTCCCCTTAGTTTCTTCTATGGACTTACAATATAAGAATTGTCCCTGGACCTAGTATAGAGCAACCTTGTCTGTCTCCTCCCCCTCCCCTTACTTGTTCCCCCCTCCTCTTCCAGCACTATCTGAAATGTCGTCAGGCCTAGTACGATAGTGGCCTGTTTTATTCCTCCCCTCCCTTTCTGCACCCGTCTCCCTCTACCAGAATTGTAGTCAGGCCTAGCATGGTAGTCGCCTGTCTGTTTCCATTTCTTCCCCAATCTCCCCCTGCTTTCCTTATCTATGTCTTAGCTCTTGCCCTACCTGAAATGTCGTTAGGCCGAGTACGATAGTTAATTTCACATCCTTACTGTTCATGGCCTGTAAGAATGTCATTATATTTTCTCTTGTTCCTTCCATTGCCTTGAAGCGCTCTGAAACACATTGTGTATAGGCGCTACATAAATGAACTATAATATCAAACTATCATATCATTCTGCTGTGAAAAGCAATGGTATAGTTGACAACTTCTGCTGGAGCCGTGTGAATGGGCTCAGAACTGTGTAACAGATTCTCATCGTTGTTTTACCAGAAAGATTTTGGCCGGAGTGGTAGGACTATGCTTAGAGCCACCTACAAAGAGGCCAGTCCTGTGTGAAGAGCTGCGAAGTGCTGCGAAGTGTAGTCTTGCAGTGTGGCAGTAAGGCCACAGAATCATAAGAAGGGCTCACCAGTTTGGTTAAATGCAGAGATGGATAGCTCCTATAACTTGCGCCGTAGAAGGAACGTTTCATCCCACAAGACATCAGATGAGGCACTTATTGAGGCTTGTAACACTTGGATAATAGATCAACAGTGGACCAAATAGAGAGAATTAGTAGGGATAAGAATGGCACACTATTTGTTACAAAAGGAAACTTAATGCAAGTATCTAAAATGCTACAGATCAACTGCCCAAGAGAAAGAAACACACTCACAAAAGGAAACTCGAGTCAAGATGGTACTACTTTACAATCAGAATCATTTTTGGTTCAGACATATCTGGATTTGGATGTAGAGATTGACAAGCTAAACACCTATCAGCCACCTATGGTCAACATAGCACGCCCATGTTTTGGCGTGGGGTAGGCAAGGTGTTTAAAGAAAAGATTCACAAACAAATGTATGTCAAGAGCTAAATACTCCTGCTCCCCCATAGCAGGTGCCTTTATATGGTGCTACAATCTTTGGTAGCCATACAAGAGAATACAAAGAGTGATCTGGAGATCCATAGGGTGGTGCTGGAAAGCATCTTGGATATATGTCAGCAGCCAGAAGCCAAACTGATGCCAAAGGAAGGATCTATTATGGTAAATCTGGAACATGTTAATGTGGGCCACCAAGAATATTAACCAGATCACTTTTCACCATTGCCTAGTTCGATGATTTCTCAGAACATAAGCAACATTGCCATGCACTCAGTGGTATCCGAACTTAGTGAGGTCAAGGAAATTGTGATGCATTCACGACACTTAAAGCACAGCAGAGGCATCGATGCTCGCAAAAAGGAGAAAAGCCAGAAATATCAAAAACTTTGATGTTTAAGAAAACAGAAGGCTGCAAAAAAAGCTAAAAGAATATCAAAATTCCCAGAAACAGAAGACAACACTTCATCAGCTTTATTAAATATAGTGCTTATTATTGAGCAACTCGAATCTCAAGAAGATCTTGTTGCTGAGCTGAATACAATTGTTGCAATCACAGGAGAGGGCAATAATCATACAACTGCGAAGAATAAAACAAGAGCCATGAAAACAATGGGATCGCAGCAAGATATACTTTTGTATTTTCAAAAAGGGATTAATTTGCAACAAAGCTCAGGAACAAGTATCAGTGGTTGTGTTGAACGTTGAGAGTTGGACGATTCTAGCCTTCTGAGGGTGACAGAAAACGGTCTTAATGCTAATGCAATGATAACTGTCCCCCAGAATGTAACACTCTGAAACCACCTCAATGAGGGGGAAATATGTTCAAGTAATGATAATTTATTCAGGAGACCCAATGCACAAGATGACATAAGGTTTGAAGAATTGTGCCTCAGGTTCGAACCAGTCCCCGATAGGAATAAGCACATGTTAAATTGTTCGATGTGAATGCCTCCTTTTAAAGAATTGTCAAACTTGAGAGTCCTACACTCCTCGAAATTGGAACGTGTGGAATTTGACAATGATAATATAACTGATTCAGCGATTGCACACGTTCAACCTTAAGCAGTTTCTACCTTGCCATATGAATTATAGAATGAAAGGCATTCTTAATTCTCGGGTTTGACGTTAGAAATGTTCTGTAAAAGTGAGATATTCCTCCATCGAGTGCTCTCTCCCATGTTGGAGCACTAACGTTGTGGAAAAGGGGCAGATAGTGGAGATACTATATCTGTTGTGCCGACCTCCATCTCGTTAGTGCATCTCGTTGTACATGTTCATTCAACAAATGGATTCCTATGGAAACGGCCACTGTTTTGAACCTGTTAAAAACCAGAAACATTCCATAGTAAAGCACTGGTAAACACTGCGTGCAAGAGCAATTTTCAGGCAACATTTTCTTTTTCACAAGACGGAAAGGAAATGGAAGTGTGATTGGGAGTTTGCCACCCCCCTTTACTCTTTCCTTTTCCTCTCCAACTCATGAATGTTTTAATATTGCATTTTTCACTTGAACAATTCCCCAGCAGCATGTAAATGCTAAAGTTGGTGGTCCATGGCATGCAATTTAAATTTCTGGAAAAATGAGGCTGTATATGTATACAGTTACTGGTTGTTTATCAGTGCAACCTTGTAATAGAACAAATTGGTAATGGAGTACAAACCCATGTTTTGGCTTTTTGTGGGTTCGAATTATAACTAAGTAATGAGTGTTGGATTTGTCTAGGGGTCCTTTGCACTCCCCAACCAGTTATGTTGCCCTGAGTTTGTCAGCAGGTATTGGTCTGGAATTTTCTATAGAAGTGGGAAGGATCTAACCTAACCTCATTGTGTTACTATGTACACACTGGATATCATTTTAAATGGCTTTAGATGGAGATGTAAAAATGAGGCATAATGCCTTTAAGCCTACATTTAATGCTCTGCTCCATTTTGTAATACTGATAAGGTGGACGAGGGGCATGAAGCAGAGAAAAATATCCAGCATGCTGACTTCCGACATCTCATCACAGCATCATGTTCTAGACCTGCATGAGATTTTCATGAAGTCGTACAATTAATGGATTTCTATGGCATCCACATCGGTTTTGCACTTGCTCAAATGCAGTTGGATTTCATAGCAATCCCTTAGTAAAAGCTCCCTTTTCTTTTTCATGAGACAGAGAGGAAATGGAAGAGTGAAAGTGAGTTTGCTTCAATTTACTCTTGCCTTTGACCCCTTGTCCCGTGAATGTATGTTTAAAATGAAATGCAGAGGATCCAACAGCATGTACGTGCTAATTTTGGTGGTCCCCTGCATGCACTTTACATTTTTTGCAAATTGGGGTGAATGTGTTTATACATTGTACAACTTTGTGTAACTATTTATTTATTTTTAGTTCTTGTAGAGCGCTACATGCCCATAGTCCTCAGAGCGCACATAAAACACAGGGATCGAGCATTAGGAGGCACATAAAATGAGAGGTCTTATCCAAGGAATTATAAAGAAGATTCTTGATCGCTTTCTTGAAGTTAGTCAATGAAGGAGATGACTTAATAAGGAGGGGTAAGGAATTCCATTCTAGGGGAGCCCTGACTTCGAAACAAGTACCACCAAACTTCTCCAAGTGGTAACAAGGTTGGGTTAGGAGATATGAATAGCTGGAGTACAGTGTTCTCGAAGGCTTAACATGAGAGATTTATTTTTCCAAGTAGGAAGGTGCAACTGAGTGTAAGCATTTAAAAACAAGGCACAGAATATTATATCTCACTCTCTCCTTGACTGGCAGCCAATGAAGTTTTCTCCTGAGATCAGAGACATGGTCACCCTTAGCGAGACCAAAGACCACCCTAACAGCCCTGTTCAGTGTTGTCTGTAGACACTTAAAATTAGCTTCAGAGCTACCAATAAGTAGGCTGTTAATCCATGCAGGAGTTGATTAGCATTGTGGCAAGAAGGGAGTCGTTTTGAATGTTAAGATAAGGACGTAGCTGATGGAGGAGTTTGATAACAAGTCTGCAAGACGAGCTAACGTTGGAGACATGCGCTTTCATACATAACCCAGAGTCAAGATTGACACCCACGGTTTTTACACTTTTGGAGGCAGGAATAATATTCTCCATGATGATAAACTGAGAACATTTTGCATCAATTTTCTGAAGACGCGATCCTGATTCAAACATGATCAGCTCAGTTTTACTATTATCGAGGGCCAAGGAATTGTAGGCCAACCAGTTCTGGATTTCTTGGTAAAGATTGTTCACAATATTAGTATTATTGTCATAAAAACCAGTCAGTTCGAAAAGTACCTGTGTGTCATCAGAATAATTAGCATGCTCGATACCCAGACCGTCTGCAGGAGGACTGGGTATCGAGGGAGGGACTTCAAATTTTGTAGCTGTCACCCCGGATGTTCTTGGACCTAGGAAATATGTGATCCAGTTAGCTGCCCCCCCTGAGCTGTTAACGATGTTAGGTAGTCTCTCATGTAACTTATCATGGTCGATGATGATGATGATAGGTTATTTATAACGTGCGTAATACCCAGAGGTTTCTAAGCACGGACCCAGTGATTGAACCTATGTTGCTCAATGTCGTCTTGCTTCCAAGGCAAGCATGTTGCCACTGAGCTATCCTCCCGAGAGATCAAGTCAAAAGCTGCAGAGTGGTCCAGCAACCTGAGTAATGCAGGGTACCTTTCTACAACGATCGTGGTAATGTTAGACTTAAGGTTCAGTAGGGCAGTCTCAGCCCTGTGTTGATCCCTGAAGCCAGACTCGTGAGCGCCCAAGAATATTATTAGCCTCTACACATGTTTGCTATTGTAAGTATGGAGCCCTATCATGAATTTCAGTCAGAAAGGGCACTTAGTAATGGGCCAATAGTTTTTAGCATTAGCAGGGTCCAATGGAGTTTTATTCAATAACTGAGTAATCCATGCATTCTTCATTGAAGCTGGCACCATACCTTCTGAGAAAGACATATTAATCACTCTGGTGATCCATGGAGTGATAGAATCCAAGGCGTCTAGCAAGATGTTGGTAGGGCAATGATCCCCTGCACAAGTAGTAGGCTTAAGGCCCTAATAATGTCACAGATCTTAGATTCCGAGCAATCTTGGAAGTCGAAGGTCGGAATAGATGGCAGAAAAGAGGGTTTAAAACAGGTACTGTTAGCTAAAAGAAGATGTTGGCTCACAATATGAGCCTGGTGGCTGGATGTTTTATCTCGGAATTCCTCTTGAATATTTTGACACTAAGTGGTGTCTTTGAGAATCGGCGGAAAAAATGAGGCATTATTTCCAAATTCCTTAAGTATTTTGAACAGTTCATTAGGAGAGGATTTGGCTTTGTTGATACGCAGATTATAGTCATCTCCCTTGACTTTAAAAATAGCTTTCTTATAGGAATGAGCAGCAGCTTTATATTTATTCAAGGTGATAATGTTAGGATTCTTGCGCCACTTTCGCTCCAAGGCCCTTTTAGTTTTCCTGGCTTGTGTGATATTGTCAGTAAACCAGGATCTTCTTATGGTTTCTAATTTCTGCGTTTTTACTTTTTCTGGGGCCAGATATTGATGGAGACCTTGAAAGAGCTGGTGATGTGATTTACTAAATCTAAAGTATTCCCTTAGTCTCGAGTTTGTCCGACGCCAGAGCAGAGGAATCTTCCGACAGTATATTTTTCACATCCCAGCAAGTTATCTTGCTCCTGGGATTGCCCTTCATCTTGAGCGGAGGGCAGTGTGAACACAAAGAAAGGATACGACCACGGACAAGGATGAGAATAAGTATTGATATGATGAATTTTAAGGGTCAAAATCCAGTCTAGGGTCAACCCAGATGCGTTGGGGATTTAACCAGCTTGGAAAACCCATGGACTTCCAAAGCCGACAAAAATGAACCTGCCATTGCATCAGTGGGGCTGCAAGCCCACAGGTTAAGATCAATAACATGAACAGGGAGTTGGGTTTTATGAGATTATTAAGCATAACACGCAGTTGTTCTTCAAACAGCGGAAGAGTCTGAGGGGGTCTATAAACTAAGAGCATAGAAATAGACACATTACTATTAACGTTCAGTTTAAGAATAACATTCTCACAGCCATCCATGTAAGGTGCCTGAACCACATGACAGACGAGGGATTCCTTAACACAGAAGGCTACACCACCTCCTCTTTTTTCAATGTGATCTGTTCAGAACAGTTTATACCCTGCTGGTGTGGAAATGTCAGCTGAAATCTCTGCTGTTTCATGCAGCCAGGTTTCAGTAACTGCGAAGATATCAACCTTGTGCTCATCAATGTAATCAGCTATTTCTGTGTAAACAGGCAGAGCGAGTATTAAGAAGAGAGATGGATAGCATCCCTTTAGGGTGGTTAGGACCATATTTAGCCTTAGGTGTAATAGTGGGTTCAATGGGGAGAGTCATAATGGGGCTAGGTGAGACAGGCTTCCTAGTGGGTATAGGTTGGGTATCTCCCTGTTTAATGGAAACAGGGCTAGACAAAAACTTGGTTACTGTTTGTACGACTCCAGTACTAGGAGGCGATGTTTTTAAAACAGGGCTTCAGTTCAATAATAAGTACCAACGACAAATATTAATCACTCCTCAGATGGAACAGCTTGCCCTCCTGCAAACTTTCATTACTGCATACATTTAAGCGCCCTCCGTAACAAAATGTTTTGAACCTCGCTTACAAGACCAAACTGCCCTCAATTTTAACTAGACTCTTGCCAATGCATGGCGGTGCTCTGTGTGAGATACTGAGTGAGCAGAATGCAGAAAGGGTAATGTGTTGCCCCACTAAGTCAAACATACAAATCAGTGTGGCTAATCAAAACTCTGGCAGGAAAGAGATTTCTACAATGTTGGCTGCTGGGCCTAAGGAGAACTGAGAAATCACATACACACATGATACGTCCTTGGCCAAATTAATGGCAGAAACCGTCATTATGTGCCCATTCATCTCACTATGCCCAAACATTTTTCAAAATTCCACGCGGATGTTAATGACATCAACACCAGCTATGGGAATGTCGAGGACCATATGGCAGCATTGGACAATCTCATGAGTATCTTGGAAGGTTAAGTGTCTCAAATTATTAAACTGGAAAAAAGTTATCTTAATGAAAAAATCAGTAGATAACATAAAGAACCACTTAAGGATAAACAACTTAAAAATGTATGAGGCTCCTAAAAGGTCCATTGAAAATATATCATGAAGATTGCTTAGGGCAGCAAACAATCAACAACAAGAACACAGAAGCGAGAGGGCTAATATTCATCTTCCTCTGCTTCACACAAGTAGTAAAAATAATTAGGTATTTATACATCTGGATCATTTGAAATGGTCTGGCAACAAAATCTATTAAACCAAGATTGTGTCTACTCTGCAACAATGCTGCAAAAGATCTTCCTCTCCATCTGGCCCAACTTTATATCAATGGGCATTAAGTACAGTTTACTGAGTCCACCGTGGTTGAAGACTACCAGTGGAGAAAGAATACTATCCTTAGGTGATCCCAATGATCTACAGAAATATATTAACAATACAATACACAGTATTTGGGTCACATGCTTAACAGTACTCTAAAATAGATTTAATAAGTATAAAATGTAACCAGAATCCTGGCCTTTTGCTGAAATAATTCCAATCTTCAAGAAAGGCGGTCATGGCTGCCCCAACAACTATCATCCAATCTCATTGATCGATAGTACTGTAAACCATTTATGGCAAGGTTTTGTACAATATGCTGAATGCATGCTTGGAGAAGTTTAATTTGATATACCATTGCCAGGCAGGATTTGGTGTCAGAATTCGATGTATTGATGAAGCCCTCAGGCCATATCTAATCATTTTAAAAAATACATCCCTATTCAATCAAACATTAGCACCCTGCGGGAGGTAAGCAGCCAATCAGGAGGCTAGGAACGCGGGCTGATACTGCCAAACTAGCCCGCCTTCCTAGCCGCATGATGGCCAGTTGCCCGACCTGATATCTTTCCCCCACCCTCTGCACCCTTTATTTCAAACCCCTCTCCTTACTCTGCATCTCAGTGCAGCAGCAGCAGCAGCAGCAGTGAGTGCCGCCACTGCAGCAGCTGCTCATTCTGCTCTGCTCTGCTCTGTGAGGCCACCATGGAAATGAAAGTGGGGCTCTGTATGGAGACCTGCCTTCCCAATCTATGGTGGCCATCTTGGTACAGTATTTTCGTTCTGTTAAAGGGGACGCCATGATGTGACCTGTTCACAGAATAAAATACTTTAAATTCTCCAGCCATGGAATGGGTGCTAATAGCGTTAAGTCCCCGTTCCATGGGCTGTACCGGCAGGTATCGTCCCAGGGCCCTTGTTAAACGCCCTTGCTATGCTCGACCCTTTAACTCGGGTCCTGACCCGATAGCAGCCATTACAGCCCATAGAACGGGGATTTGGCATTTAATTACATGTCTGCTTTGTTGACCTGAAAGCTTCGTTTGATTCAGTACAGTAGGGGCCCCTGTTGGTATTTGAAATGCTATCAGACGGCTGTATTTATGTTAATTATGCAAAAGTGAGGTTTAGGCCATGAGGTGAGTTCATCAACCCCTTTCATGTCAATTTAGGCATAAGGTAAGGCTGCATAATTTCCCCCTGCTGTTTGTAATCTTTCTTGATGACCTGGTGGAAGAGATAGCAAGACTAGACACTGATGCACCGTTAGCAGGGGGAGATGTGATTGGTTTATTACTCTTCACTGTCATCACTGATGATTCAGTCCTGATCTACAAAACACCTAAGGTTCACCAGCGAAAACTCTATTTTTGTTCATTCATTCTTCCAACAAAGAAGGTTACCTAGCAACACCTCAAAAACCAGGTATATGGTGTCCTCTGGGAATAAAGAACATTAATAGCAACATTTTAATATAGGAGATGCATTTAGGCATTTATAGGTGTTCCATACTATGATTACCTCAGGGAATGCTTCTCACAGACCGGTCTGTGGAGATATCAGGTCCTAAATAGTAAAACAGGTCTAGAGAAGTGCTGTCAAGGAATTGTAAACATTTTCAAACAGTACATCAGAGATACTGATCCACCCCTAATAGTGCATAAAGTCAAGTCTACAAACTTGGCTTTATACAGGGCAGAATTCCAGGGATTTACTAATCTGGCAATCATCAAGTGATTAGAAAACACATTTTTTAAACAGCTATTAAAATGATTACATTCTGCCTCCAATGCTATTATGATATTAGAATTGGGTTTTCAAGGGATTGACTAGCCCTCTAGGACCGTTGTTTTTATTGGGCCAAATTATGAAGGTCACCCCACCTAATGAAATGTAAAAATGGCATCAGGGACAGTATGCGATCATTGGGGATGGAGAAGATGTGTATGAACCCCAGTAATTTGGGGCTCCTTTCCAAACAGTGCCTAAAAGTGAATGTCAACGATAAAATCTATTCGGATGAGTGTCTATCTTTGAGAATTGGGCTACATTATGTATCTCATAAGGTTAGCCCTGTGCTGGAGTATTATCTTCAAACTCTTGAACCTGGGCCGGCTAGGTCACTCGCTACTAAAATGAGATTAGGTATCCTACCCCTTGTGGTGACACAACCGGTGGTTGCAACAATGCACGAAGATGGTTCCTAATTGTCTCATGTGTCATGATAATCTAACACATTGGCCGTCATTATGACTTTATGCGGTAGCCATGCCGCTATTGGCGGCATGGCTGGAGCCAAAATCGGGTCCGGGTTCCCAGAATGGGGAATTACCGGGCCATTCCGAGTTCGGAGGGCCCAGTAATTCCTCCCTTCAGGAACCCGGGCCCAGACCTTCCCCATTCCCATTTCAGCCCCCATAGGGCTGAATGGGAGAGGGTGCAAACAACAGGCTGAGTACGAGCGGCCCGTTGTAAAACCAGACGTGCAAAGCGGGTCCCGCGACGAGACCTCGTAATCAGGCGGTACGGGGTTGACGGCGTCGGCACCTTTACTGGCGCCATTAACCCCTCACCGCCTGACTTATAATGAGGCTCATTGTATGCTTTTCTGTCCACTTTATGAGCTGCTTCCTAGGAAATGGCTCCTTCTAATGCTGAGACAGACTCATATGATAAAATGGGTTGAAGCCCTGCCCATATTAAACATCATGAATGATGATTTGATGTGCACTAATTTAGCCTTGCTTATTAAGGCAGCATGGCATATTAGGATTGATTTAAAAAAATCATTGCGATGATTATTTATTGTCTTTTTGGATCTTATCATGAGGTGTCTTTTTTATCTGCAAATTAATATTTGTTTATGGGAACATTTTAAAGTGTATAATGTATTTATTGTTTTTGTTGTTTTATGAAATAACTACATTTTGAAATAAACATAAACATGATGATAATGCATGTAAAGTTGGAAATGATGCCTTTGTCTTTGGTTGGGCTCTCAATGAAAGCACTAATGTGAGGTCGGAGGGAGAATGTGTATTTCGTGGTCTCTGTCCATGTCGTGTTAGATTAACGTCCTGATTCACAGAACATTTTCCCATGGGATTGTGCCATTTTAAAACACGTCTGTGAATAAGTGACTAAGAGGCTCATTATGACCCAGGCGCTAAGTGTTTAACGGCACCGTAAAAGGCTGCGGCGCCGTTAAACACCTAGCGCCTAATTACGAGGTACCTTTGCAGGACCCGACCTTAACGGCTGGCTTTACCAGCCATTAAAGTAGGGACCCACAAAGGGACCTTGTTGCTAATTACAGTACCGCAATTTGCGGTACCATAATTACCGCCTTCCCCATTCCCATTGAGCCCTATGGGGCAAAAATGGGAATGGGGAAGGGCCATGGTGGCATGGGGAATTACCGCCCCAGCAACCTCGGAATGGGGTGGTAATTCCCCACTCCGCAATGGCGGACTCCGGCATGGACCATGGTGCTAATACCACCATGGTTTAGCGCCAGAGTCCTAATGAGGCCCTACGTGTTTACAGTTAATCACTTGTGTGACTTCATAGTCATAGGATACAGTTCTGATTATAACTATAGTGCACCAGAACGTTCATATTCATAGGTATGTTTCATACAGTTTGAATGGTAAACGACTGCATAAGACATTTCTTCTACTAATTAGAGATTATTTGTATATGCAGTGAAATTAAAAATGTCCTCTAAGGCCTAACACAGGACCAAGAACATAAAATGGGCAGGCCGTTGTTGCTACCTGGGTCGACTGTTGTAGATCCATGCATGGGCTGTCCACATGCTTGTTGTTTTGTGAGAACTTAGCTCCCTCCTAGTCTTTTGCCCTTCTACCACCTCTCTTCACTCCTCATGTCTTAACCTTGTATAGAGTGTAGAGAGATGTGACGTGACCCAAAACATGCACGATCAAAATAATCAAAGAAGGTCAAATAATCACTGCACCACTTGCAATGGAAAACAAGTTTTATTATATGCAAAGGTCTCAGACTGTCCCTTAGAAGCGAACTGACACAGAGCTCATCAAGCCCCGAGAATTTACAGGCTATATAGTGGCAAACCACACATTATCATACATAGGTTACAAAGCCATCCCACCACTCTCATTGGATACACCTACATGACATGCTAATATACCCATATAGTCCCTTGGCCAATTGGACACACCATATCTAAGCCCATTCCCCTTGCATGTGACCCACTACATCATCAATATTGAATCCTAGTACATGATTGGCTAATAGTTATACTAATACACTAATAAATCTCAGCCGCCATGTGATGTGCACCCCTTCGATCCAGGCATTTTCTCAGTAAGACTGGCAAGGCAAACTCTGCTTTGATAAGACAATGGGCCTTCTCATTATACCAGACACCACCGCGCACACAAGCTGCACCCTGACCTTGGACTAAATGTACTGGCATCACCTCTTGTCCTCCTACCCAAATTATGATACATTCCAGAAATGGCTCCCCGTATCTGCTTCAGATCCCAGGTGCCCAGTATCGACATGACCTGGGCACCACTTTTGGGCTTCAATTTCAGGGATGCATATTCCAGGAATGTATTTACTTGTAGTTCAAATGGGATAACTGCTCCTTTACTGAGGGCAGTAGTGCTCTAAATCTTCACCGTGCCTATTGGCATCATAAAATCCTGTGACCTGTTCTCATGAATGTGTCCTTCAAATGGCACATCCCTACCTGCTCTTAATGCATCTAACATTCCATTCCCACTACCTGCAAGCTCTTCAGCTGGATACAATTTAGGTTTATCCATGCAGGTCGGGTGCCTCTGACCTCAGCCTCTCTCTTGGGGGATGGAAATGGCATTTTTCTTGGGACTGAGCTAAACACGCCACAGCTTCACATCAGGGGTGTCATTCCGCTCATCATGTACTAGGCCAATATGGAGGCACTCTTCCCATGATGTTCCACTGACATCGCTTTGACCACAATGCCTTTCTGACATCTTCCACCTAATTCTGCTCTCTTCTTGCACCTCACTCAAAACATAACTTTGCTATTTCTAACCACAGTGTCTATAACAGAGTATCCTATCTATAACCTCTGCTGCCGCAACATGAATACATTTGTTGCTAATTCTGTGTTGCTATATGATGTATCTATTATGTGTCAAAGTGATATGTGGTGCTTACTAATAGGTTGTCATCAACATTTTTACCTCGCTGGGTTGCTGTAGGTGCATCAAAACAAGGGCACATACTAACTAATCAATACATGTATTGATGTCTCTAGTATCATGTACTCTCACAAAATATTAGAACAGTTAAGGTGCAAAACAATTCTTTGGATATACTAGTAGTCTAAAATATGCCTGTTGAAGCTATTCATTTGAACATCCAGGGGTTTACAAACCCAATAATGCAATCCAAAGTATTGGCCAATTACGCAAAGAAAATGCACTATTTGTTGAAGAGACTCATTTGGATGGCTGTTGAGGCAGTCAAGGTGCAGTGTGCATATTGCACTCTCTTTTGGTTCCTGCAACAGACAGGAAAGCTGGTGTCCCCATTGTGATTTATAAAGGCCTGACTGATTACTGAAAGTCTCTGAATTGAGAGCAACCCTTTATAGATTGTGAACATTTATCCTCACAGCTGACAATGCATCCATTTGGCTAAATATGGGGGAGACAAAACCAAAGTGTTCTATGTATTCTGTTGTTTTATTGTAAAGCGCTTTGTGTGAACCTTTCCAAAGACCTCCATTTTGAGAGGATGTTAATGGTCAAATTCACTAACCCTCACTTAGCCTCCTCAGGGGTTGGGCAGTGAAGTAAAGATACAGTGGTAATGCTATTAGCACCACATTACCGCTCTGCCGAAACCCGAGTTTGGGTTATAGCTAATAGCATCAGACCAAGTTGCGGTAACAGTAATTGCATTGGGCGTTGGGCAGTATCCCGGTATCCCAGCAGATTTACCTCCAGGATACCGCCCAACTTCTGATGATGCCCACAGTCACAAAGTGGTGGATGCCACCCTTACCTCATTAGCTCTCACTGACAGTTGGTGAGCCGGGTGCAACATAGCTTTCATATTTTTCTTAACACTTCTTATTCATTTTCTCACATGTATTATATTTGCACCGATGATGATTTCTTCAACTGTATCACACCTGATTAGGAAGTCACGTGTATCTCAGAACACGTGCCTGCAAGTGTGCTTTTTTTCATGTGTAGTTTATCAAACCCATTCAACACTAACAGACATTTGCAATTCCCTGTTACATGATCCTAAACTGGAACAGAAATGTCATAGCTATTGTGCAGAGTTATTTTAAATCAATTAGAATCACAACTTGTCCCCCAAAATAGAAATGGTGGCTTGGAAGGCCTCCCCAGGCAAGTTAATTAGATCCGACAAGGGCCACATTATGGGTTTGGGGATATTGTGGTGGTAAATATGCTGAGGCACAACAACAGATTTACTGTTAATGCCACTTGATCTGGCGGAATGACCTCTGGATTCCAAGTTATTGTATGGCAATGTTAGTCCCTATTTATGGAGTTTGTGGGACTCCATGGGGATTTTCGATGGAATTAATACTGCTGGTAATTCTGCCTGTGGTAATTTTGCCGAAATGTCATTTTTTGGGTCATAACGTGGCTGAATTACCTCTATTTACCACCAAACCCCTAATTCAGCGATACAGTAATGCGGCAGTAATGCCGTTAGCACTGTTTTTGTCCACACCGCCAAACTCATAATGAGGCCCTAAGTGCAGTAACAGAAAGCTTATAAACTTTAATTGAAGCATTTGCAGTGACAAAAATGTCCCCCAAAGATCAGATGTGGTGCCTTTGATGGCGTGGAAACGTGCTATCATGGCAATAACAAATGTGGGAGGCAGCTCTCCAGATATCTTAAATATTGTTCATATGGCTCGTGGACACTGATGATTTTAGATGACAATGGGTAAACTTGCACCAATGACAATGCCCTATGGCTGGCTTTCACAGCCTTTTGCCCGAGATATCGCTTTAGCCTGTGGAGATTAGCTTTTCCACAGAGAGCATCAATCCAGCAAGTAGCCAAGTAATTTTCTTAGGATATAAAAGTTAATAACACTGAGGAAGAAATACAAGTGGCTATATGATATGATATGGTATGGCATTTATAATGCGCCTATACACGGCACAACAAGGCAAGGGAGGGGAAACAGGGAAGACAGATACAGTGATCCCACTAGGCCATGTGACATTCAGATCGCGCAGGGGAGGGGGGAAGAGGAACAAGTGCAGGGGGAAAGGAGAGGGGGCAGTGTAGTACATGGGATAACAGTTAATAAATAAAGACAATTATTAATGAATAGACAAATAATAAATGTAAAGGCACTATCTACAGGAAAGGGCCCAGAAGGCTTCTCATTGGATTTTTATCAACATTTTGCAAAATGGCTAATTAATAAAAAAAAACATAACTCTGGAAATGTAACTACTTTAGGACTGTGGGAACAATAATGGCATGTTTTTGAAGCTGTGATGCTCCTCTTCCTAAAGCAAGGTCGTGGTCATACCATGATGAAAATATGCAAACAAGTTTCCCTCATCTGTGGAATGTTAAGCAGTGTTTCTAAATAGAAAAATCACCGCATGACTCTGCCTGGCTTCCGCCTTGGTTTCCTGGTAGGTGAACAGCATAGCACTACAGCCTCCAAAACACTCCTCAATGTTCATCCCACGTTTATTCGATCTGATAACCCTGTCATTAAATTCTCCATTTATACTTTTGCAATCTTTGCATCAGTCTTTAACTAGGATGTGTTATGGTACAATCAGTATGTATGTGTGTGTAGTAGTCTTTTTTTGTGGTACAATTGAACTAAAAGGGGGATTTTGAGAGTGGAACAATGAAGGGAATTTAAAGGAATGGAACATTGGAGCACTCTGCATTTAATGTTGCTCAGACAAAAACAACCCAGACCAACCATATGATTGTGTTCCCATATGAAAAATGGAGTTGCAAATGACCATCACAATGGTATGCTATTCAAAGATTTTAATAGACAAGTCATACATTTAAATGTGCAGCGGAATGGAATAAAGACTATAATGCATCATATTTCCTGAAGAATGGAGGAAGTCCGGAGCAGGTGGCAATACAGCTCTGCTCACAAAACCATCACTTAACAACAATTTCAGGTGCGATATAGGATTCTATTGACCGCAGCCAAATTGCATAAAGTCAGAGTGAGAGAGAATGATACATGCTGGTTTTGTGACATATGTTATTATTCTTTTGTTAAAGGTGCTTCAAATGTGTTTTTAAACATAACGAGTTATTCACCTAATCTTACAGATTCTTCTGTGCTCCTTCTCTGTTATATCGAAACCACCAGCTAAGTGAGACAATTTCTAAAAACAAGACTAGGGCCTCATTATGAGTACCGGGTACTGGCCCGGGTTCCAGGAATAGGGAATTACCGGGCCATTACGACCTTGGCGAGCCCAGTAATTCCCTTTCCCGGGACCCATTTGACTTTAAAAGAGGGCTGAAGCCCTCACTTAGCCGATCATCTGAACACTTCGAAAAAAGAAGGAGGACTCATTTGGACCCAAGCTGAAGGTACAGCCTACCATACTTCTTCTGCCAGTAATGGAAGGCCAGGAGTTCCAAGAGGGAAGCAAGATCCCTCCCCTAAACATCTCCCACAGAACAGAGGACCCATCAATCAGCTGCAGAACCGGTACCCAGCCAGCACCCAGTGTGCCCTGCTAAGTTCTACCAGCAAGCTTCTTAGGTGTGAAGTGCTATAGAGTCTCTCGACAAAGGACAAGGCTGTTTCCTGCAATCACTTTCCTGAGATTTGGGCCATCCCCTTTTAAAGGACACAAGCTCTGTGAGGAAGCTAGGTGGAGTGCCATACAAGCATCATCCAGTGTCCATCTTTTAAGGACATTTTAGAGACAGTCGAGTCCTCGATCCGCATCTGGCTGCACCATTGACTGTTGTCACGCTGCAGTCATAAGAGCCTACTGAGCCGCCTCGACCAGCGTTCCAGATCTGCCAGCCAGCACAGAGACAATTCTTGGCCCTGAGTTGCTGCACCGGACATCCTGCAGACATCTGTGCAGCCTTGCTTCCCGAACTGTCTGCCACCTATTAACCCTAGCTGTCTCCCATCACTAACTCTGTCTCAAGGGCTGCAAAGCGCCTTGGAACCGCCTTGACACTGTCGAGCACCAAGAACTTCTTCAGCACCAGGTACATTGTGTTTCTTCTCCCCTGATCCTTCACAGAAGGCGCCTAGAGACATTACGATCTTTTGCACCTTTGGTTCTGAAACCAAATAACTTTGAACAGTACGACTGATTACTTTACCAACTGCCCTCCTGAGTGCATCCCTTTCCTTCATGAAACTGACTGTCCTCTGTGTTCCTTTACAGGGTGATTGTATTATCTGTTGTAGAATAATAAAGTAGAGATTCTTATACAACCTTGACTGGACCTTTTATCAATGGGTAATAATTGTATTTTTGCTGTATCGCAACTAACCTACAATCCACGATGTTGCAGAGATGAGCCTGTTGTTTCGTCCACGTTACCAGAAATTTGACAAGGAGGTCTTATAATTAACTTGTATTCCAATCTGTTCACATCCCCTCTGGTGTACTAGAGGTGTGGGGTTGATTGATGGTTTAGAAACGGATATTAATCCCTTGAAACCACTGGTGCCCCGGAAGTTGATTTGTCACAGTGGCACAGCCCTGTACTCTAGCCTTGAACCACACATTTCTGTTTCTGTGGTGGGTGTATGCCACTTTCCACTCTCCAAGAACTGGCCCTTGTGGCCCACCACTAGGGACAGGGATGATGAGGTGGCTATTGTTTCAGTAACCCAAACGTATCATGCAAAACACATCACAATTGCGAACTGGATTCCATTTGGTGTGATGGTGGAGGGACCTACATGACAGTGTTGCTTCACCTTCTCCATACAATCTGTTACGTGGAGAGAGACATACACATTTTGTTTGTGCATCCTCTTGAATGCAGGTGCATGGTAAAAACGGTGTGTCTGCCTCCTTGCCGGTGGAATTGTGGCAACAATTATGTGTACCCCAGATTTCATGTGGGAATGCAATACCAAGTAGGAGTGCACCCAATTCCCTGTAGCAGTGGGGTAAAAGGTCAATTTTAGCCTCCCCTCCTTCTGAGAGGAAAGAAAAAAATAGTTGTGCCTCCCCTTTTGTGTTTTAATGCAGCAAAGGTTTTTTGGGTGCCCCTTTCCTGAGTAAATGTGTCAAGGATTGTGTATGTGCCACCCCCTTATGGCAGTGCTGCAAAATGTGTGGATGTACCACCTTCCCTGCCATTGCAAAGCAAATTAGGTGTTTATCCTTTCCCTAGTAGAGTGGTCTCTCCCACTTCATTGTGAGAGAAACTCAAATATCTTGTGTGTGTCCCATTCCCTATGGGAGTGGAGCAAAAATGAGGTATGTTTCCCTGCTCTGTAGAGGTGCAGCCCACACTGTGGGTGCATAACCCCTTACTGTGGGAGTGTAGCAGAAAAAATTCCCACTATCACAAAATCACAGAAAGAGTGACAGGAAGAACCTGTAAAGGGGTGTCCAGGATCACACAATTACTCCAAATAATACTCAATGATGGGGGACTCATGTGCACATCAAACCCCAGCTTTATTCAAGCAAAATCCTAGCTTGAACAGCATGCAAGCATCTCAATCTCATATCTCTCAATATTTTCAACAATTGCAAGCAAGTTTTGCAACAACATTATGTTGATAATGACTTCACATTACATTATCATTCTACGAAACCTGTGGGAAATTGGGGTCGGTTAGTGGCTCAAACTGCATATATAATATATAGGGGTTATATGATGCCTGGACGCATCCCACTATAGATAATATTGCAAATACATCATTAAGGTGATTGCAGATTGGTTGGCATTGTCTATTATAGGCGGTGTGGCACAGGGAAATTCTATCGGTTGGCATACAGATCACCAACTTTGGACACTTTGATGAGATGTCGAGATATGCACAGAACATACGTAGGGAAGAGAATTCCGTAGTCAACTATAATTCCAATTAAAGAATACTCATGGTCATCCCGAAATGATGAGGCCTTCCCTTTCCTTTGTACTTAGCCTTTTGTGTCATCTGGTTTTTGTGCGTGTACTGAGGGAGTTCTGCAGGTGTGTTTGGCTAGTAATAAATAGCCAGTGTTTCTTAATGTCTGGATCACGGGTTGTGGTGCCATGTTCGAGAGTGGATTTCCTTCTATTCATTGAGATATTAGCTGATTTTGAGGTGTATGTTGTTTTTTTTTTGGCTTTACTGATCTCATGCGCCTGAACATCAATAGTTGGTCTGAGCGCTTATTAAATTAATTGACTTGGGAGTGTACCCTTCTTGTCCTGGGAACCATTATCTTGTACCTGCATCCCTACACATCTATTACTCCCTTCCTTGTTCCTGACCTTGGCTAGGGACGTGATCTACTGCCTGGGCTATGAACAAGTTTCTAGAATACATGTGTTTTTGTAAATTCAGCATTTTGGGTGTTAAGGCCTTGCTAAATCTGAGACTTGCTGCGGCCTCTGCCTTAGGAAAATGTCTGCACATCTATCTTCCAGTTTCCATGTTGGTGGCCTATAGCTGCCTCTATTTTTCTTGTATGCCTGCCATATAATGATGTCCCTGCCTGCCTAGTCAGCATCCTATCTAACTATAGTCCAACTACTCTATCATTCTAGTGAGTCCCCTTTTTGGTACACAGGAACCTCCTGCCCTTTTATACTGTGTTGCACTATTAATACTGCGCACTATTTGAGCATTCTACAAACTACTTTTATTGTGTCGCACAACTTAACTAAATCTTAATGGCAGATTGCGTGTATATTCACTTGATTAAGCATATTTTTTGCACAGAGCTCTGATTAACTCATATTTTCAACCACCCCTAGGTTAATGTGCTAGTAAGGCTGTCTCAGTATGTAATGTCTTTATCCTTTGCGATGCTGGGTCACAGTTGGGGCAGAAGTTATTACTGACGTATTCATCAGTGTCATCACAAACCAGTCATCAGTGTGTGTGTGGGTGTGTGTGTGTGTTTGTCGCTGAGGGAATCTGGCAATATTTGGGCGTGAGAGTGACTCAATAGGTGGTACATCATGTCCCCCTGTGCTATATATATGGTATAGACACATGAAATGTAACAGGTTTCAAACTTAGAATTATGGGGAATCAGCCACGTTGTTAATCCTCATTACCTCTATCAAGTTCACCAACCCCGCAACAATACTGTTTAATATTCACAGCCTGAGCTAAAAGTGTTCTTAAAAACAACAGGAGGCATCACTTCCACTTCGATCCCCTCGAAGGCCAGCCTTCCACCGGGACAGAGCTAATCCCTAAATCAGCTCTGAATGGCTTCTGGCTTTAAGGATGCTCATGTTGCGCTTGTAAAAGCACCAATATCTTGGCATAATCTGCTGTGAAATTAAGTTTATTAACTTTAATGAATCTCAATCGTTTGATATGTGGTACAGAGAGGCTTCTCCCGTCTTTATACCGGCAGCACTAAAACATATTTAATTGCACTGTAGTGCAAAAGGTTTTGTTTTTAACCATATATGCTTAATGAAAAATTGCTACATGGATATGGGCTGCTGGCCACTGAGACCACATAAAGATGCTATGGTACAGTAGCCCAATGTCATTTCTATCCTTGCATGTGCCACTCAAAAAGCATTGACATTCTGTGCAGTGGGCCTTTTACCACTAGCTGTTGTACAACCAGACCATGACACATTGAAGAATCAGCAAGTGAGCACAACAGTTGTGTGTGTTTGAAAGTTGAACACCCTACATGGGGTGCCCCTTTACCTGACACAATTGCACTCTGAAATGACAGACTTATTACTGGCTGTTGGTGATACTCATCTGTTGCCTTTCCTTCAAACTTCAGCTCTGTAAGTAAATGTTCTTGCAAACATTCACATTTCAACTGTAGCTTGTTGGTGTCTCGTCCAACTCTACATAATCTGTATTATTACCCGGCGAGAGTGAAGCAGAATGCAAAACGCATTCTGATTGGCTCTCGCCGGGTCCTTACCTGGCCGAGAATCCTTTGATTCTCGGCCGGGATTCCAGCCGCCTTGTCCTCGGCGGGGGGCGTGGCAGCCCCTCAGCCAATGAGGAGGCTGGAAGCGGGGCCATCCCCGCTCCGAGCCTCCCCGGGGCTGAGAGGCTGCCTTCGGCCCCTACTGGGGACTCGGGTAGGGCGTTTTTTTTATTGCCTTTCCTCCCTCCTCCCTCCTCCCCCACACTTACCTTCTTGTTCCTGCTTCCCCAGCGAGGGACGAGGGAAGCCTCCAGCCATGTGGAGACTCGGAGCGGGGCCAGGTACGTTTGTTTTTTTTTTTTACTTTTTTTAATCCCCTCCCCACTCCCGCCCTCCCAACCCAACTTGCCTTCTTTTTGATATTTTTCGCTCTTCCCTTTCCATTGCGGCCATTTTCTTAGTTGTTTCTTTTTTTTCTGTACTAATAGCAATATGACCCTCGCGGCGGGGGCATTACCGACTCAAGTAATGCCCCGGGGCCTTCGTTAAGGGCCTATAACTATGGGCCCCGGGGCATTACCTGAGTCGGTAATGCCCCCGCCGCGAGGGTCATATTGCTTAAATGCAACAACTATCACTTCAAAGCAGAAGTCAGAAAATGGTGCCAAAAGAAAGTTAAGGCCTGATTTACAGAAATGGTTTAACATGGGAAAGTCCAACCGAGAACATGTTTGTAAATAAGGCCCATAATGGTTTCTTTCATCCATTGTATGCGTGGGCCTTTTATGCATTGACCATCACAAAATATTGACATCAGTCGCCAGGTTATCTAAATGTTGTTGTGCAAAAAAATTTAGCAAATGAAGTCAGCCCACATTTGTCAGCTCCGTTAATAGTTAATGGGGCAAACAGGTTTGGTTCCAATCCATATTATGGACAAATGTTTTCACTAGGACAAACATTAATATGTGTTTGCCTTATAACAAACTAAAATGTAGCAAGCATATTTCTGTTTTGGAGCAACCACTCTACAAAACACAGTGTGATTCATGTTTGCCCCAGTGCCCCAGAGCAGTGCTCTGAACATGTAATATAGAAAGAACTTATAAAGTGTTACTTAATGAAATTAAACAAATTGGAGCAACACCCTAGCATAACCAAACACTGTGGTGTTAACACCCGATCCTGCAGGTCGGATCGGGTGTCATCAGCCCGGGGACCAAGCAAAGCAAGGGCCTTTAAAGAGGGTGCTGGGCCGATAACACCCAATCCTGCATGCCAGAGAGGTGTTAAGGCCATAGAACCCAGGGTTACCAAAGAGGTAACCCGGGGTGTTAAAAAAAGGCATTTTCATTAATTGAACAGGTCGCCGCGTGCGTCCCTTTCAATGAATGAAAATACTGTCCCAAGAAGACTGCCATGGATATGGACGGCTGGGCGCCATATGGAGCCCCTCTTCCATGCCCATGGCAGCTACGGATCGGGAACAGAAGCGCAGTGGCAGAGAGGCCGTCGCCACCTAAGAAAACAGGTAAGTGGGGCGGGGGTTGGAGGGAACATACAACAAATTCAATGTAAGTGAGGGCGGGGGAAGATGGCGCTGCGGGCAGGGGAAGCAGCCTCAGTTACAAGTTACAAAAAGCCAATACAAGGTTCCATGGAAAGCAGGCTGAGATTAGTGGTTTCAGCCCGAAATTCAAGGAACCTGATTGGCAGCTCCCCCCACCCCGGATGCAAACTCCAGTTATTACATCTTTATGTGTGAGAGGTTTGAATATTGCGGAACAAGTTACAGAATCAAAGCCAAGTTTCATGGGGCCAATAATAGGACAGGTAAACCCCTTGCTAATTAAAGCATAGAGAAAATAACCTATACACAACTACTGGGGATAAAAATGTGAGTTTAGAAAAATAGGTATACTTATATCATGGATGTCTTCTATATTTATTGCAAAACTCTTAAGACACCTGAATCTGTAGCTTTTGTGGACATCATTAAAGGTTATTTAAAGAATGTCATCAAGATAGGAAGCTATTGTTGTAGTATTAACCCCCCCCAATTCCAAGGGCTGGAACAGGGGTAACAGCCTGGCAGCACTTGGCCGGTCCCATACCGAGGGCATCGGGCTGTTACCCCCTGTTCCAGCTCTTGCAACGGGGGTTAACACCATTAGTACCCGTTCCAAATGCTGGGATGGGGTTAATTTAAAGTATTTTGCTACCGCAAATCGGATGCCTTGCGGTGTCCCAATTGCATAAGGAAAGTACTATTCCAAGATGGCTGCCATGGAGAAGGAATGCGGAGCTCCGTACAGAGCCTCTCTTGCCTTTCCATGGCAGCCTGCAGGAGGCGAGATGAAGCAGGGGCTGGGGCTGTGACAGTAGGTGGTGGGTGGGAAGGTGGCGGTGGGGGGAACCGGCCATCAGGAGGCATGGAACGTGGGTGCTCCCACCACCAGGGTGCTAATATAGATTCAATTAAAAATGGCATTAATTGATCTCCAAAAGGTAAAGTTCCAGGTCACAGTGATTTTCTACTGGATTTTTCTCCTTTTTCAGTCACAACCTCCTGCCTAACTTACTGCAGTTATTCATACACTGATTTATAGAACCACATAGGCAATAGTGTCAAATTAGTTACAAAAAGCCAATACATTACATACAATGTTGTTCATGTGAGTGGCTCATGGGTTTCACCCTGTGAAGACGTGGGTAATGTAGATGAGGAGGACCCCTTTCCTCAGCTCCCCAGTCTTCAAGGAGCTGTGCATGTGTATAGGTACCTCTTGGGACCATAGAGAACTTCCTTGTGAGGACGGGGAGGGCTACAAAAAGCCAGCATTGGCAGTTTGCAGCAAAAGGTGTTTCGATGAGTTTGGAGGAAGAACAACAGAACAGAACGGAATGTTCAGCAGTTGGAGGGTAGTGAGGAGGACTTGGAGAATGTTGCCATGTTTGGAAAGAGAGTAGGTAAAGGGGTGGGATTGAGAGGATGTTACCAATTTAGCAGTTTGTGTTAGAGTAAGAGTGAGAATTGAAGGTAGATATGCAGGGAGAGTGAGAGGGTGCTTTGGGAGTCGGAGAAGGAGACGTCATAGAGAGGGAGAGCAATATAAAGTGGGAGAGAGGAAGAGAGGGAGAGACAGAGAGAAAGAGAAGAAGGATGGTGAAGGGCAATAGAGACAGGTGTCGTTTGGTAGTGTGGGGAGTAGCGAAGGGCAGGAGGGAGCTGGGGAGTAGAGACCAGAGGAGGGAGAGGGGGAGAAAACACCCTGAAACAGAGTGCAGAGAGGCAAGATGTGTGGGGTTGAGTAGCGTACATGTTTCCAGTTGAAATGGAGGTACTTAACTTGGATGTTTAATATGGCACTGCCTTGATATGGAACCAGCCCTTTGTTGCCAAATGTAGGCCCTTTGCCATCGCACACATCCTCTCAAAGGTGCGTGACAGATTCGTAGTTAAGCTGCTGCGTTTCAGCTGGAGCCATTTAAGTTGCTTAATCTCCTCCAACCCTGTTTCAGACCTGGGTTTTGGATAGCCATCTTTGCTGAAAGTATAGACAGCCTCCTTATGGCTGCCACTTTAATCAGTCTGGCTACTAATCTATTACGCTAAGAATACTTTCTGCTATGCTAGTCTTAGTACTGTTCAGTCCTGTTTGTTAATATGCTTAAACCTTGATTCTTCCATAAAGCTTTTTTACCAATACATTGGCCGATGATCTGTGCCCAGGATCAAGTGATGCCACTTCCTGTGTTGTCACAGGTTTGTGTTATGGCTTAGAATCATGGCTCCACAACTTAAAGCCACCAAATCAGCCACCGAAAAAGCATCTGCTGGACTGTGCTCCCAATGCCCAGTAAAGGTAGAGGCGTGGTGTTAGATGCCAAATCCAACTTGCACAAGAGTACTGCAGCTGACTGCACGCTGCCAAATAGGATTTCGACTAGCTGAGGACACTTCTGGGGTTTTGTAAAAGGGTTTGCGCCCCCCCTTAATAAAACACGTCAGTGTTTAGAAAAGATTGATATTGATTTATGTTGCCTCACACATAAATTGCGTACAATAGAAGAACCAACAATCATGAACCTCGTACACTCTTCTAACAAAACAGGAAAATGCCGAATACCTTAGCGTGCTTAATTCTGTTTAAGCATGCATCGTACATGTAGTAACCTTCTCACTCATTGTTGGGATACGTACATTACAACACTGCGAAGTGAGGAACATTATGTTCTATATTAAACCAATCAACAAAAGTAAACTACATTTCAGTTAAAAAAATACCAACCATCCTATCCCACTGAACACATTGCACCACTGCTAAGAACCGGAAGGCAGAGTCGTTGCAGCTAGGACTCCATTCTGTGACCTGCAGATTAAACATGCATTGTCTGTGCATGCAGGTGGGTCAATCAAATCTAGATCTACAACATTGAGCCTGGGACCTGAAAGTTACAGCTAGATCTTGTAGCGGATCAATAGCCTATGCAGCTATATTTCATATTAGTCTGGTGTCAGTGACAGGCATGTGTGGTGGCACGCATGACATGTTCTGTCCCAGAGCTTCTGGATGGCATCTGTAAAGACTATCGTGCATATAATTGTGGGGATTAACGAACAGGTGGCCTCTTAGGAAAGACAGCTGGGGCTGGATCAGTGTCTGCCCCATGCAGGAAATGGGAGAGGGAGAAAAGTCATGATAGGGGCCAACTAGAAAGTGCCATGCTCTGAAGTCACCCACTGCAAGGAACCCATGTTGCACTGCCATCCACTGTGTGTCAAACTTTGCAAGAAGTGGGATAGTTGAAAGCAGTCACTATGCTCATTCAATTCTTTAGACTGCCCTCGAGTGCTGATACGGTGCCATTAAAAATATAGCACATTAGTGCAGGTAGTGAGCCATTAAAAAGTTGTCCTTTTTGAGAAATGATGGTACTCTGCTAATTACAGAAGAGAAGCTCTTATGAGAAGTGCAGGTAAGTGCTTTAATGAAAGTATGACTGGGTGCTGGGATGAACGAGTACAGCTTTATTTAAACGCATAGCAGCACTGCAACAATATTGACATTGTGCCGTGAAAATTATGAGTCCTTCTGAGAAGTGCATATTCTGTCCCCGTAAACATATGGCAGCCCCACAGAACAATGATCATTGACCCTTTCAAAGTATGTCAGCCCTGCTGACATGTAACGTCGGCCTCTCACGCTATTCACCTTTGTGTAATTGAACCCTGATACAGGGGGTTTTACCACTTGGTACTGGCCCGAGGACCAAGTTAATTGCCACTGTGCTATGAGGGCCTAAAAGTGGTCCCCTGCACTATTGGAAAGTGGTTAAAGCCCCCACCAAACTGTGTATTCATCATAATACTCCAGGACAATCAGTGGTGTATTAAAGTGGGATACTGGCAGAGGTGCTTGGTAAGGCATCAAAGAAACAAAGGTGAGAGAGACAAGCAAAGGACACTCCAAATAAAGCTTAAGAAAGAGGGCTGTGGCGCAGCAGAGCAGAGTCGGCACGGGAACTAGGAGCAGAGGAAATTGGACTGGTGAGCTAGAGTGGAGTGCAGCCAGTGGATGTGTGATGAGATGGTGGACGAGTCAGTAGACAGGCTAGAGCAAGGCTGTTATGAACATCTGGACATGTAAGGGCTGCACAGGAGAGATTGCAAGCAGAGAGAATCAACAACTTTTTAACATAAGGTAAAGCTTAGTGATTGAGCAATCAGGAGATTGAAGGTGGGGCTCAAGGGTACTAAAGTTTCTCATGGGGATAACTGCTCAGACTCAGGGTCGGACTGCCCTATAGTGCAATAGGCCAAGGCCCGAACCAAAACATTTACATTCTACAGTGGGACAGTTTTTTTTCATCAAAGTTGGCCTATTTTATGGCACATGTGGCCCAGTTTGATAAGTTACTTTACCATGTGGCTAGTAGTTTTGACCCGTGTTGCTGAATGAATAATCTTTAAAATGCACAATTTACATCACATGTTATCAAAGTCCTCCCACTTGGGTACTACTAAGACAGCATGTCTAATTGGTTGTACAATAGTTCAGAAAGTTAAAACAGCTATTTCATAATTTAAAACAAATTTGATGAATCTTGATTCCTACGTCAATTGTTATGAATTCTAAAAATCTCAACGTGTCTAAAATCAAAATACAGATGCTCCTTTAAAAGTCATTGGCCCTCATTACGACCCTGGCGGAAAGTGACTGACCGGACCGCCACAGCGTAAATAGCGTTTCCGCCATTGCAAGAAGGAGCAAAGTGCGGCCCATTCCGACCCATCGGGCACGAGCACCACGGCATGGCGGAAGTGCAAAGTCCGCGATGGCGGAAATGAACCCAAAACGGCCCACACCGCCGCCGTACGGCGCCCTAGGTGCAATACCGCCACCCATCACAGCGGACACCGCAGTGTGCGCCTACCGTAAAGTACGGTGACCGGAAATATACGGAAACGGAAGTTAAAACACGGGCCCGGAACGGGAAACAACCCGCCGTACACCTATAAAACCACTAAAACCACACAACCACTAAAATCACTACCCTGAGACACAACCCAACCCGTCATCCACCCTAGCGAAACCAAGAAAAATGGGAAAAGTAGCGAAGAAAGCGTGCGACCGCAAGCGGCAGGTCCACTTCTCCCGTGAGGAACTCACCGTGCTAACAGAGACCCTCCAGGAGAATGCTGCCGTCGTCTTCTCCACGCAAATGACCAGGACGGCACTCGCAAACAAGAAGGCCATATGGGCTCTGGTGGCACAGCGGGTAAGTGCGGTGGGGACCGCACCCCGCACCCCACAGCAATGCCGTAAGCGATGGGACGACCTGCGGATACGCGTCCGCAGCATACTCTCTGCCAACCGCAACATTGCCACAGCCACCGGGGGAGGGTCGGAATCACCCATCAAGCTGACCCCCTGGGAAGAAATCTGTGCCTCCACCATCGGAATGGAGAGCATAGAGGGAGTCGGAGGGATGGAGAAAGGAGTGCAGACATCCGAAGAATCAGGTAGGTGGGCCTAATGAAACAATGCCAAAACCACAAAGTCCATCCATGTGAAGCACCATGTGTCCCCATAGTGCAACAGAAACACATGTCCAGGAGAACTTCCACACACATCGTCCTGATAGCGCACGTTAAAACCCACAATAAATACATAAATAATTAAAAACCCCTAAAACACGCACTACACGTGCAGCCGGCACACCCTAACTGCAGGCTGCCAAACAACTGCACCCTCACTCCACACACAAATGGAAGCACCTCCAAGGCCCCAACCCAAATCACCCTCAGGTACCACCCCAATGCATGTGATACAATGCCATTCCAATTCCCACAGACCCACCAATAACCCTCGCCCTCCTTTACTCCACCACAGGGTCCGATCCAAACGACGAGCTGCAGGACACCCCTACCAGCACACCTGCAAAGAGGGCCAAGACCAACGGCCAAAGACCCTCCACCTCAGCTGCACGCATCAAGACACGGCAGCAGCACAAATCAGGTGGCAGCACAGAGGAGGGAACATCAACAGGCACCCCAGCAGCCAGCATGCCCACAACACCACCACCACAGGTCCCCCCAACGGATGCCACAGAAGGCACTGCCTCCGGTGGCAGCAGCACCATAGGTGACACCCCATTGATGGCAGCATGCTCCGACACAGAAGACGGGGATGTCGAAGTCAGATCCATCCATGACCTGTCCCAATCCCCCTGTCTGTTCCATCCCGTACTACATGAGGATACCACGCAGGGGCACCCACAAGACGACGACTGGCCATCCCCCACAAGCCCTGTGGCAGGGCAACATGAGGACAACAGCCCCTCTGTGACACCCCCGCAAATGGCCATGGCCCAGCAGAGGCAACAGTCCCTCGACCAGTTAATAGTGCAACAGCAGCAACTGGCCACGCTCCTCAAGGACCATGCCGATGAATGTGGGGGCACTAAGGCAGACATAGAAACATCAACTGAGACACTTAGGGCAGAAATGGAGAGAGGTACAGAGACACTAAGGGCACAAATGGAGAGTAGCACCGAGAGCCTGAGAGTCCAAATGGAGAGAAGCACAGAGAGCCTGAGGGGGGAACTGCATGCGACGTCCAAAGACGTATGTGGTGAACTTGCCGCAGTGCGCCGTGTGCTCACTGAGCTCTCGCAAACCCTTAGGGACATGCATGGACGTGAGCAGGCAGAGACATCATCCGTTGCAAGTTCCGTCCAGGGCAGCCCCCAACGTAGATCTTGGAGGAACCTGCGCTCCACAGGCAGGGGTGCCCCTGATACCCGCAGAGGGGGCTTGCAATAGCGACTGCCCACTGACGATGAGCATCTTTGGACACTGGTGTTCGGGGGGGAGGTGGGAGGGTGGAGGGGGTGTGTTGGGCTCACTTGGGTGGCGGGTCGATAGGGTGTACAACATGATATCATATATGCCATAAAAAGTGCACGATCAACCAATGAGATGTGTGGACATTGATCTTTGTGTACTAGGCCATCATAGGCGTACAGTCCATATTGTGCATGTCCCAGACACACACAGTGCCACGAGCCCCGTGTCCATGTATCAGCCACCAGGCGTGAGTGCTAGAAGCATACATCAATGAGATGCTGACGAATGTCACGGGCCTCCGGTGCCTCGCAGACTCCTTGAGGTGCTGCCACATCCCCACCCTCATCATGACCATCATCAGGTGCTTGCAGTTCTGCATCAGGGGGCATGGGCACATTTCTACGTACGCACATGTTGTGGAGCATGACACATGCCATCACCATCTTTGCAACCTTCTCATGGCGGTACAGGAGTGCCCCGCCAGACCTGCTGAGGCAGCGGAAACGACCCTTCAGTAGGCCGAATGCCTGTTCAATGACTACACGGGTACGTGAGTGGGCATGGTTGTAGTCCTCCTCATGCTGGTCCCGTGGGTTCCGGACTGGTGTGAGGAGCCATCTCTTCAGTGGATATCCAGCATCACCTGTATGTGGACGAGAAACGTATGATGTGGAAAGCCATTGCTACGTACGCACACCCCCCCCCCTTCCTGCCAGGTCATTGCCGAATCACATACCCCACATTATCATGCATGAAATGAGACTCACCGAGTAGCCAGGATCTGTTCCCTGCGTGTCGCCCCATGTAGCGTGGTATTGTAGAGTTCCTCAAGACCATAGAATCATGGGTTGATCCAGGGAATCGGGCACAACAATGTGTAATGATCCTGTTGGAGTCACACACCATTTGTACATTCAGAGAATGAAATTGTTTTCGGTTGCGGTACTGGGCCTCCATGGCATGTGGGACGACCAATTCCACATGGGTGCAGTCGATGGCACCAATGCAACCCGGTATGCCGGCAAGTGCATGGAATCCCACTTTTGTGTTGGTAATTTCCAGCTCCGAGCGTGGTAGGGAGATGTAGTCGTCTGCGTGCTTCAGGAGGGCATCGAGCACTTGCAATAGTGTCCGTGAGAACAGTGGCTGAGAAATGCCATGCAACTGTCCGACTGTGTGCTGGTAGGTGCCTGTGGCCAGGAAGTGGAGTACAGACACCACCTTCAGTAGGGGTGGGATGGCGGTTGGGCTATCTATCATGCTGACAAGGTCAGCCTGTGTCATGTCCACAATGGCGGTTATGGTGTCCCGGTCCAGACGGTAGAGGGTGTGGATCTGCTCATCAGTGAGGTTGAACGGATGTGCTCGGAGGCGTGGGATTGCGGGCTGCCTGCGTGGTGGTAGTGGCTGTGCTGGCGGCCCTTGCTGGCCCTGCCTTGGCCTCCTCCTCCTCCTGCGTCTCCTCCGTGCGGCCGGTTGTAGTTGGTGTTCGTCTTCTTCTTGGAGTTGGAGTACTTGCAGTGCTATCAGGTCCCCCAGGGCCAACATCGCGAGTCCTGCCGGTAGCATTTCGGTGTGGTTGTGGGAGGAGACTGGCTGTGCAATTTATGTGTTTCCAGGCTGAATGGCCTCCACCTGTGGTGATTCATTCCACCTGTGCAAACTGCTCTCCCCTTTGGCCGAGCACGTCCCGCGCACAACGCTGCAATTCGTGGAATGGCATCTTGCTATTGCAATCTTGTATTTGTACCCGATGGCCGTGTAACATTGGTTGATATGTTCATTCTGCTGTGGTCCCATTGTTTCACATACTATCTGTGCAGTCGCGAACAGAGTTGTGAAGGGTCAGTGGAACGTAGTACTCGAGTAACGGTGGGCCCTCATTCATCACTGTACCGAGTTGCAACGACGGGCGGGGCGTCCCATTCGTGGGTGAAGGCAGTTGCCATTTTCACACACAGCCGCACTCGATGGATTAATTAGTGTTTTCAAACGGCCACAGATGCCTCTTCGACGTGATGTTGCAAATGAGGAATTCGAAGGGCGCCGCTTTCGGTTTTCAGCTAGCGGCGAGGAGATGCCCACAGGTCTGACTGCAAATATAACGTTCTATTGTTCAATGTCCTTGGGACAGGGGCCATGGCGAGAATGCTATGATTGATATGAATAGTATGGGATGCGCAATTGCGTAGTGGACGATAAGGCAGGACGTTCCCAAATACATGTTACTTCACTAGACTGGAATTACGTGCTGGGGCACTGTGGATTTTGCAGGCTGCATAACGCACAGACTCAATGGATATTTCTAATGTTATGTGAGTAAATATTCAGGCGTTTTCATTACGGGATGAGGGAATGATGAATGGATGCATGGGCAGGTGATTTGATACAGAGTTTGCCATGTACAGGGCTTCTTGGGATCTGTCCGCCCCCCCTGCGCTATGTGATGCAGGGCTGCCATAGTGGGACCATCGTCTATCTGGCCTTGTTGAGCCCTCCCTGTCTCGACGCGCCTTCAGACACTTGTGTCCATGCACGTTACCAATCCCATCTGAAGGATTCTGTTTTCACAGACGCATGCACAGGTACACTCGTTTGTGATGGTGTTTTCACCTCGATATAGATAGTTATGATTCGCAAGTGGTTTTGGGGTGGTGATGATCCTTTGGAGTGGGCTTGCATGCATATGGCTGTGGATCTAGCGTGATCATTGAAGTGAGTTGTTCGAATGTAGTTCTGATGGCCATTCTATTCTGTTTCTTTTCTTTTGGTTGACAGGTATCTCCTCCCCTTTTGCCACTGCCATCTGTATGCCACTCCTGCAGATGGGTTTTACTCCCGACACCTGCTGCTTCGTGTTAATCAGTGGAGCAGCATTACGATCTTATGGGACGATCGCCAATGGGCCACATGCCCTTACGCAGTACTGGTGGCTCGGAGCAACATTTCGGCCTTTCAGCTGGACTAGTGCCTCCCCATTGGGACGGCCCTGCGGTTCTGTGCGCTTCCATGTTGCCTTTTCGTACGTGAATGTGGCTCTGTGTACCATGAGGGAACAGGGCGTCACACAAGTAGTGGCTGGTCATTTCTTGCGGATGCAGCCCACAATGGTGAAATGTGTTTTGGAGTTCATGGCCTGATGGCTGTATGGGCTTGGTGATATTGATGTGCATTAAAATTCTATTCTGATATGGGCCGTGTAGCGTTCTTCTTTGCAAGTGATGTGGCATATTCCTATTTGGGGAGCGATGTATTGTGAGGGGATCTGCATTGGGTTCCAGCTTCGGAGTTTTGTTGCGTGGTCCTGTACTGGGCGCGTTTGCCTACGAAGCCCGTGAGGTCAGGGATGGGGGCTGCCAATATGACAGTTTGAATGTTGTCATGCTCAGGGGCGGGGGATTGGGTTTTGTGTGACAGATGCCGGTCAGCCAGGTGGACTGGTGGAATGTTGTGATTTTCTGAATATTGCTGGTCACAGGTGCCTGTGTTTGCGTGCGTTTCTTGGTGGGGGACTGTGGTCATGTCCATTGGGATGGCTTCTGTATTCGTGCCATCTGTGCCCTGCAGCTCCCATTGGCCCCTCTTGAGGTTCATTTGTTCGTTGGCATGCATGGGTGACTTGTGCATTTCACTGGTTGCATTGTGGCTTCGTTGCACCTACGGGGAGTTGTACTTTGTGGGCAGGGAGCGGTGTACGGGCAGTCAGTGGGGCCGTTTACGGTTGATTCGCGATGCCGTACTTCTCACCATGGCGGAATGGTGCATTCCGCCATGCTTGATGGCGTTAGGTACATGTCCGCTGGGGTCGGAATTGGCGTACCGTTGCGCCATGGTGGTGTTTACGGTTTGGCATGGCGCGCGCGCGCGTGCTTGGTGCAGTTAGCGTTGGCGTTCACTACGGTGTCGCTAATGGCATCGTACTTTGCGGTGACGGGTCATAGTCGCACCGAGCGCTATTCGATGGCGGTATTGCATTTCCGCCATCGTTTTCCGAATTCCGCCAGGGTCGTAATGAGGGCCATTGACCAAATTGTGTTTTCTGAAAGGTCGATAAAATCTATAATTTTTTATTTCATAAATGCATTTTTTACATCTTTCAATTCAACACACATTATAACTAGATGTCTTACCGATTTGATATGTCATTTGGCAATTTCTAATCGACAGTACTTCTCTTGTGTTCCACAGGTTTAAGCAGAATCTTAAGAAATTCATGTGTCTTTGTCGACACAGGAAATATTGCACATAGCTTGGTAACACATTCCATGCCTTTAGTTCTAATCAATCATTTGCAAAGTCTTTATATCTTTGACATTCTTCGATTGTTTTCCACCAATCGGTTCTCCACCTTTTTTGTTTGACTGACTCAGATCTGCTTAACAAGGCCTTCCAAGAGGATCCAATTTGGTCTAGCCAACTTAGACAGTGGGTTTTCCATCTAGTTAAAATGGAGAGAGGGCATTCTTACAGTGTGGTCACCATATAGGTTAGAATCGAATCTTGTGGCCCCATGATAATTTTTCTTAGATATGACAATGCTTTCCATTTAACAATCGCCTGTAATGAGAGCAACCCCAACTCATACCTTAAAATCTAAATGGGAGTTCCATTTGGGACTCTCAACACTTTTTTTCAGAATACGCCTTCTATTTTATTGCAATATAGTTTCTCCCTAGCTAGTTTGGCTTCTAATCCATAAGTAAGTGTTGGAACAACCTTTTGTTTATAAAACAGTATTACAGGAAGACATGAGAAAGTACGATGTTTTGTATGTATTATCAAAGCTTGCAATGCAGCAGTTTCCATTTCTTAGATTCTCATTGTAGGATAAATCTGTTCGAGTTGCATTGATCAGAAATCCCAGGTATCTATACTCAGATGTTACAGTCATAGTTTTGTTATGAATTTCCATACCAATTTGATTCATTTATTTCGTTTCCCTGGAGTGAAGGTCATAGCATTTGGTTTCTTAATGCTAATTTTACATTTATTTTTCTGGCAATAGCTATATAATGCGTCCATTTGTCTCTGTAACTCAATGGGCGTTTTGTCCATAAGGATGAGATCGTCTGCATGTAATAACTGTTGTACAGGAAAACGTACCAATTTTGGTTGGGAATGCTCGAACTTTTATTAACTGAAGACCGAGGTCATTTATAAACAAGTTAAATTGAATTGAGTTAAGACACATCCCTGTTCCAGTCCTCGGGCGGTTTTGATCTGACGGGTTAGATGCCCTTCAGAAACGATCTGAATTGTTGTTTCTGAGTATAGATCCTTCATGATCTTTCACAAATGGACCGGGCAACCCCACTCTTCCATTTTTGCCCAAAGCAGAGTATGATCAACTGTGTCTAATGCTAGTTAGAAGTCAATAAAAAGCAAGAAATATTGGTTGAGCAGAAGATAATGCAGATTCTTTGATTGTGGATAAAACGACTAGATTTGGAATAATTCCCAAGCCTACTCTAGAGCCCGATTGAAAAACATAGTATATTGCCTTCTCTTTTATCCAGTTCAAGAGATCTTTTAGAACTAATCTTGCTAATACTGTACCCACAACATCAAGCAGGGCTATGGGACAGTAATTTGCAGGGCCTTATCGTTCTTCTTTTTATAAAAATGGTTACAATAATTGATTTTTCCATGAGCTTGGGGTTTGTTGAATTCTTAAAATATGGTTAAATAATGTGGTCAATATTTTCACCCATTCATTGACATGACTCTTTAACGTTTTGTTGGAGAAACCATCGTGACCGTGGGCACATGAATTGGATAACATTTGTATAATTATTCTCAAGGCTTCAGAGTCGAAGTTTAATGACGGGGAGGGACTCAGAGGGAAATTATGAGATTTTTGATCCACAGTGGTAGTCATAAATGATGTTTCGAAATGAGAAACCCAACAGTCTTCAGTTTACTTAAGGGGCTATTTGGCATGCACTAATGGAGTTTTTTTTAGCGGGGACTGTGTGGCTGCACATTTGTTCCACCTGTCTTTGTAACATAATTATCCTATGGCTCTTTATCATATGACATGATGTGGCATTTGTAACGTGCATGTACACAAGTGTGTCTAGGTGCAACAAGACAAGGAGGGGAAACAACAAGGGGGGAATCAAAGGGAGGACAAAAACACCATTTTACTAGGCCTTGTGTCATTCAGATCAAGCTAGTGTGGGGAAGAGGGGAGGGGAAGTGCAGTTAACTCACAAGTGCAGCCAGCGGGTGGCTCATAAGTGCAGAGAGAAGGGGCTGTACAGTTGCAAATGCAGACCCTTAAGTGCTGGGGAGCCGAGAGGCAGTGCAAGGGCAACTGGAGATGCAGGAGCATGGGCCCGGGTTCAGAGGGTGACCAGGTGACCAGTGCGTTGGGCAGTCAGGTGCATCAGCAGGGGAGAGGAAGAGAGAAAGCAGAAGCAAAAAGTAAGGTCTTGGGTTGCTTCTGGAACCAGAGGTGGTTCTGCTCAAGTTTGAGAGAGGCAGGGAGGATGTTACAGAGGGAGGCCCCAGCCGAGGAGATAGATCTTCCACCAACTCTCTGCTTGAAGAAGTGCCTGACCCTCAGAGAGTTGGAGGTGGATGAGCGGAGAGCTCAATAAGGAAGATCATTTGGAAGAGAAAGTTTGAGGTAGAGCGATCCGAGGCCCCAGCAAGCCTTGTGGACGATGCAGAGGGTTTTGTACTTGAACCTTGCAGAGATTTCAGAGCTGGAGAGATACGCGGCCTGGGTTTGAGGCCAAAGACAAGTCTCGCAGTCCTGTTCTGGATAAGTTGTAAAGGTCGATGAGAAGAGGCAGGAAGCTTTGGGAAGAGGCTGTTGCAATACTTCTGTCTAGAGAGGACCAAAGCTCTGAAGACAGTGAGCTTCTGGGGGAAAGTGAGAAAAAGAAGAATACCTCTGAGGAGGTGCAGCTGATAGTTTGACCTTTTAGAGAAATCAGAGATGTGTGGAGAGAAGGAGAGGGTGGAGTCCAAGATGACACCAAGGTTCTTAGCCTCACTGGAAGGAGCAGGAAGATGGCCCAGAGTGGGTGGCCAGAGAGCGGAAGAGGAAAGGAGGGAGCGGGTGTCCCAATGAGGAAGATCTCAGTCTTACTGGCATTAAGTCAGAGATCATTGGTGACACACCATTCCTGAATTGTGGCCAGACAGTCTGGTATGAGAGAAGAAGCAGAGGTGGCTGAGGGGAGCCTGAAAGAGTGCTGAGTGTCATTGGCATAACATTGAAAATTGGAGCAGAAAGTAGCGATGCAGTGGGCAAGAGGTGCCAGGTAGTGGTTGAAGAGCCAGGGAGAGAGGTTAGACCCCTGGGAAACAACACAAGTAGAGAGAGAGAGATAGAAGAGAGGAAAGACCCCAGTTGGAACCAAGAGGCTTGGTCGGTGAGAAAGGATGCCAACCAGGGCAGGGCCTAATCAGTATTACCAAGGTTGTCGCAGAGGCAATTGAGCAGGATGGCATAGCTGACCATGTCAAAAGCAGAGGATAGATCGAGGAGAATGAGGACTGAAGGGAGATTAGGGTCAAGATTGGAGAACAAGTCATCACGGGTGTTCAGAAGAGCAGTTTGCATGCTTGTGGCAGCTCTGAAGCCAGACTGGTGGTTGTGGAGGCAACCAACAGATTCAGTATGTACATTAAGCTTGGGAGATGGCTGGGTAGGTTGAAGAGGTGCCAGGTAGTTGTTGAAGAGCCAGGGAGAGAGGTTAGACTCCTGGGGAACATCACAAGTAGAGAGAGAGATAGAAGAGAGGAAAGAACCCAGTTGGAGCTGAGAGTGTCGGTCAGTGAGAAAGGAGCCAACCAGGCCAGGGCCTGATCAGTAATACCAAGGTTGTCATGGATGCTATTGAGCAGGAGGGCATGGTTGGCCATGTCAAAAGCAGAGGATAGATCAAGGAGAATGAGGACAGAAGTAAGATTAGAGTCAAGATGGGACAGCAGTTTCCATGCTTCTGGCAGTTCTGATGCCAGGCTGGTGGTCATGGAGGCAACCAACAGATTCAGTATGTAGATTAAGCTGGGAGATGGACAACTTTTCTAAAGGTTTGCGTGGGAAAGGAGTGATGGAGATTGGGCGATAGTTAGCCAGAGAGGATGGAATGGCCGAGGGCTTCTTTAGAAGTCAATGTAGCCACTTCTTCAGCAATTCGTCAATTATCCCATGGCTCTTTAGCTAATTCTTCAATTTCTTTTTAAATGTCTAATCTCCCATAAGCCTTCTACTCCTTGAGACTGTTTTATTCTTCTAATTTCACTCCTTGTTTCTCTTTTGTTTATTCTATATTTCTATGTCGAATTTATATTCATGTTTTCAAAGGTAGCACCATGAATAGATTGTTGGGCTGTAAAGTGTAATATCATATGATATGTTTTTATGTCATGTGGGTGTTCTTTTAAATGTTCATTCACAAGTTGAAATGGAGAAGTCGTATAAGGAAAGACAGTTTCCTCATGCAGATACTTCTACCAGCTCGCTATGACATTCAATAGTTGGCTGCTTCAATGTTAGTGACCAATCCGCAGTAAGCAAATGATGGCCTCTATTTACTTGGGGGGAGACGACTAGGGTCTTTAATCCACCAGCATATTTCTCTGGATACATAGATATAGACAAGGGTGGCTTGTTGTGAACCTCTGGACCATGTAGGGGCCGCTGGGGTGTCTCCTGGGAGTGTACCATTAACTACTAGAAGTCCTCTTGAGTTTATTAACTCAAGCCAGGCAGTTTTTCTCAAAAATGAGTTGTTGTCTGGGGGATCTAGACATGAAATGTTAAAGTCAGCCATGATGATTATACCTAACAGTTTAGGTTCAAGAGCACATGTGTCCAGGAGGGAAGCAATACCCGTCAAAAAGGTGGTAGTACTTGTTCTCATTGGCTCCAATACAAATTTATCAGACCCAGTGCTTGTGAATTGTACTTATGCATGGGACAGAATAGTTTTGATAATTGTGAAGAACCATTTGGAGATTTCCATTGAATAATTCTAATCCTAGTCTGTTTTTGCATGCTGTATCAACTTGGCCGTTGGTCATCCTCTCATGCCCTTAGAGAAAGGGAGATGATAACATGTATAGCCATCAAAAAAGGGAACTAAGGGTAGCCATGTTTCCTGAAGACAGGAAACATCTAAAGACCTCAGAGGGTTGTCAAATCTCTGTAAGAGATGTTTATATCCTATGGTGTTCCAACTTCCCATTCCATTTGTATATAGGATGATTTACTTTAGCTTATTGGCTAGCTGTTACCTCAGGGTACTACTAAAGCACCTGCTAACCATTTCCAGTTTTGAACTTCCTCATGTCTTTCTTCTGAGCGGAAAGATTCTACATGCCTCAGAATTTGTTGATTGTCAAGAGAGCAGGTTGTAATTAATGGAGAATAATATGTGAAGTAACCATGGTTCACTGGTCACATTTCTTAAGGATTCACTATTGGCTGTGTTTCCCAATCAGTGATCTCTGTTAAATGTGGCATGGGGGAACATTTAACCTGCTGCATTTCGCAATATGCAACTTAAAACACCACATAACCTAGGGAGCCAAGATGTGCGCTTGAACCGATAATTACTTGTTTTACCACATTAAAAAAATATGTAAAAATAATTGATCTGTTTCATTGTTGGTTACACACTTCACCTGTTGGATGTCACTGGATATGATCAAGTTTAACCTCGGAATTGAATGGAATAGTTTCAAAACGTTGGGTCTATTTAGAAATTCTTGTTGTTGGTTTCTATCTAGACACTCTATTAATATATAATGAGCACTCGTGGAAGCCCCGGCAAGTCCCGCTTAACCGCGGTATCCTGCTCCTGCTCCTTTGGACTTGTGGAATTGTATAACGCACGAGGATTGAACTACTTATCCCACAAGGCTTTGTGGTGAGGTGTGGCTATATAACAGGGCACGCGCGCGCATCGTGCGCGCGCACCCGTGGAAGCCCCGGCAAGTCCTGCTTAACCGCGGTATCCTGCTCCTGCTCCTTTGGACTTGTGGAATTGTATAACGCACGAGGATTGAACTACCTATCCCACAAGGTGAATCATTTTGGAAAGAAGACAGAGTCTACAAGAACTGTTAGACATTACGCTTATTAGAAGCTAATAATTTGTTATTTCCTTTGTGTTTAGGCTTTGTGGTGAGGTGTGGCTATATAACAGGGCACGCGCACGCACCACGCGCGCGCACCCGTGGAAGCCCCGGCGAGTCCCGCTTAACCGCTTTGCCGCGCTTGTCGCGGTTTTGCAGCTGCATTTTATCCACACTCGCTTGTCACCGCCCAATATTCACAGTTTTGTACATCAGTGAATTTAAAACTGTACCTTAGCACAATCAAAACGAAACGAGGTATCTGCACCCTGAGAACTGGCATGCCAATGGTTACGTCTGCTCATCGCACCAACATTGATGGCTCCTTATTTAGCTCACCGCAATGCCTTGTAAAGAGATCCCGATTCAGTTCTACTCCCTCTTCGTGTAAAGCCAACTTGAAATCTAAAACAGAGACTCCCTTGAATATGGATATTCGAGCCTTTTGTCGGGAAGTCCGGCACCCAGATCATCAGCCTGTGGAACACACAAACCCCCCATTTGAGGGAAGCAAGCTGCAATCTGGAGCTATTGGTATGGATAGTCGCCCACAAAAGGGTTCTGCGCAAGGGCAGCATGATGCTCATGATGTTGTGTGTGACATGATTTTACCTGTATATCCTATTGTGAGCCCTATGACATTTAAAGCACAAACAGAGTCTGTGACCGCTGGTGCTCCGACTGTCACCTTTGCTGATGAAAATGTTTCTTTAACAGATAGCATCCTATTGAATAATGCATTAACCGGTACTGCTGCCAAATCTGTTATTGATCTAGACATGCTTGATACGTCTCATGACTCAACTTATAATTGCAAGTCTGACAAATCAGTGATATCTAGTGACTTGGCTGTAATCGACTTAGACACGAATGCATCTTGCTTCCCCACACAGACGTTGTCTGATAATTTATCAAAATCACCTATTTTGTCTACGAACATTAGCACAGATTCAGTTGAGAAGTTACTGTTCATTGCGCCTACTCGACGCAAAATGGCTGTTAACCACCCCTCTTTACTGGGAGTCCCTGATAAACAAATTGGTCTGACTGAGACTGCTCTAACTTCCATGAATATGACTATTCAGTCTCTTGCTAAACTGTTTGAAGCTTTAGTAACCAAGGCTGATGTGCACTCACAGCAATTGAATCAGTTATTGGCCACTCATCTTGACATTATGAATAAATTGGAAATTTTAAGTGACAAAAACATTTCGGTCACCAAGCTAAAAAAGACAGTGAGCTCTCAAACGGATGCTCTGTCTTTAATTCCTCCTAAATCATTCCATGCAATACCATTTATTTTGAATCCCATTATTGATTTGGATCTAAAATCAAACAATTGTACAACACAGTGTGAGCAAGGGAATAAAGGTAGAAAATCCAACTATCCATTATTTGATGCTACTCATACAAATGCATCTGATATGTCTACGAAGCCAACTCAATTAAAGCAAGCTGTATCTAAGAAGTCGAAAAATATTAAGTCTATAGCCAAGCACAGCTCCAATATCAAAACTTTTGTTAATAAACTTTCACTACCTACTAATGCCTCCAAAATTGCATCTAGTGCTATTACCAAAAAATATCTGAAGCAATTACAGAGTAGAAAGACCACAAACTCTTTAGAGAAGAGTAAGCCTGTGGAATTGTATAGCCCTCTGAATTCCTTGGTAAATGTAGCTATAGCTGCTGAAAATGCTTGCTCATCCAATCCAACCTGCAATCTAAAGCAGCACTAGAAGATCCAACCCTGTCTGACCGTCACAGAGAATTAAGGCAGGCAGTAGATGACTATATGGCCTTACAATTGCCACCACAGAAAACACTCTATCCCGGTGCCCGTGCCGGAAACACAATCAGCTAATTCCTTAATGAAAACTGGCTCCTTATCTTCTTCTAATAACACTAAGGTTGCACAGCAAGTGATGGTTCCTTGCGCAAACATTGAAGAATTGATTAAAATCACGCTATCCAAAATTTTGGCTTCTCAAACTGATCCAAATGGTAATGAAGTTAAATCTGCCTCTAAGTTAAATGCTAAAATACCAGCTCCTTGCAAAGTCGATACTCAGAAAAATGTTTCCCGTTCCTCCAAACGTCCGGCTGTGCACTCGCTATCTTTTAGATGTCGACCAGCTCCGGCTCGGCAATATCACTTGAATCGAGCAGCTGTTCTATCTATATTTAGCGAGTTGCCGGAACTTGATGATATTGGATCTATTGACATCGTACAGGTTGAATTCACAGATCGAATAAATTGGGCAGGTGTGAATTTATGGATAAATTCTAGAGTGGTGGTTAATGCTATTTGGGCTGCAAAAACCCAGCTTTTCGATCTGGGTTTTATAGTCTCAACAGGCTTGGAACCTATGGACTGCAACGCATTGGAAACCACTAAACCAAATATATATCAGCTATCGAAGAGAAAGCAAAATGCTCTTATGGCTGAATGCCATTGCAGCCATAAAGATTTGCAACGTTAGCATTTAAATGGACACGCCACAACTTTCTCCTTGATTAGCTGGAATTCTAGAGGACACACGCACTTAATGAACAACCAAAATATCTCATTATTAAATGATGACATTATTTTAATACAAGAATCCTGGTTGCTACGTGCTCCAATATGGGATAATCATAGCATTGTACACTCTCCAGCTGTTAAGGGGAAATTAGGTCGTCCTACCTCTGGCTTACTAACAGCTGTTAAGCTGAGTTCTGCTTTAAAAATTCAATCATGGTTTTCTCCAAATGCCCATTTACAAATGACCAGATTGACTGGACACCGTATGCATTGCGCACTTATAAATGTATACTGGAATCCTCTGAGTATCTCAGACGATTACTTTTTGGACTCTATGCATAAGGCGCTTGATCTTATTATACTTGATTGCCAAGTCGACACCATTATCATAGCTGGAGATTTTAATCTCCATTGTTTGGGTCCTAAGTATAAATCTGACATGGGTCGACTTGACAAATGGTTGAGTTTTGCGAACTCCAGAAATGTATACATGTTAAATGGCTCAACTGCTATGGATATTCCACCCAGACCAACATGGCACCGTGCAACTAGCGAGGCGATAATTGATTACATCTATGTCAATTCCATCATGTTAAGTAGAGTAAAAACTTTCCAAGTTATCGATATGGACGCTAGCGATCATAACATGCTTAAATTAACCTGGGTCTGCCATCAAAATGAGATAAGAGAAACTCTGCAATATCTAAGAGGTTCTACTTTTGTAAATACAGCCAGGAATAGGTTAACCTGGTCGCAAGAAACCTTAGAAGCATTTAGAACTTGTTACGAGGCTCAATTAAAGTGCCAGAATTATAGCGAAAGATGTTCACCTGTCCTTTATCATGATCTAATGTAGTTGTTCCAGCACAACTCCACCTTACATACTCGGAAACAAACTCCACATCTACATATTTTTGACCACGAATTGAAAGCGATGAAATCGAGAATGCGTGTTGAAAAAAGAGAAGCCTATAAACTCCCTCGTGATGAGAGAGCAATGATACTTACTCAAATCAAAACAAGATATAGAAACTGGGTGAGAGGCAGGCAGGCTAAATTGTACCAAAATGATGGGAGCACCATGTTAAGGACTCTGGCCAGTAAGAATTCGGCAGAATCATGGAGACTAATTAATCAAGCCACAGCAGGATACCAAGTCTCCATTCAGACAAACAGTGTGAATGAAGACACATGGATTCAGTTTTATTCTAACCTTTATGCGCCATCTTCTGACACTGCAAAGACTGTTAAACCTTTGCACCATCTGATGTTTGATCTCAAATTTGATAGAGAGGACATATTATTTTTTATTAACCAAGCTAGTTGTTCAAGAGCTCCAGGTCCAGACGGGTTGTCAAATATGCATCTTAAACAACATCCGACAATCTGGGCTGATATACTATATGCAATGTTTATTAATATTATTGACTCGCAGCAAATACCTCACACTTGGAAGCAAGCCATTGTTGTACCCATTTATAAGAAAGGTGATCGGTCTAACCCGGCCAACTATAGACCGATCTCACTATTAGATGTGCCTGGGAAAATGTTCTGCTGCCTAATATTGAGAGATTTGAATATTTGGTCTAAGAATAGCTACAAAAGGGATCCCTTTCAATCAGGATTCATTAGTGGGTTGGGCACACTTCCCAATATTATAACCATTAACATGTTAAAGGACCAGTATGCAGAGCGGAAGCAATCATTATATTGCGCTTTTATTGACTTCCGTTCTGCTTTTGACTCAGTAAATCGTAACTTTTTGTTTCAAAAACTAGGTCTACTGGGCTGCCCTACATCATTATTAGCCTTGATAATTCATCTCCATACTGACACTACTATGCGCATTAGATTAACTATGGAAGGACTCCTTTCCTCTCCGTTTAATACATATATGGGTCTTAAGCAAGGCTGTATATTGGCATCCTTCTTGTTTAATTTATTTATTCTGGACATGGGCAAATCTTTTAGGCAAGTCATATCTGATGCGCCTGAGCTGGGGGGACAGCGCATAGTGTTGCTTTTATACGCTGACGACTTGGTTTTAATTTCCCAGACCCCTAGTGGTCTCCAAAACTTACTAGGTGCCCTTACGACCTATGTAAAGAATAATCACTTAACTGTGAACTTTGACAAATCACAAATTATGATTTGTAAACCACATTGTAAAAACAAAACATTTAGGGGCCTATTCATGGAACAAACGTGCGCCGAAAATCTACGCGCAAGCAGGCGCAAGCGGAAAAAAACAGCGTGCGATTCATGGAAGTCCCTGCGCGTGTCTTCCTCGGGATGTGCGCCAAACCCGTGCATGGCGCACACGTCACTGCAACATCCCGAAAGACGTGCGCGACGCGCACAGTGAAAGCGCACAACCTCTGCGCATACACTAGAAAGTGGGCGGAACACGGGGCGTAACGCGCGGAATGGGGAACAACTCGCGAAAACAAGGGCGAAACTGGGGATGTACTGCAGGGAAGCAGACGGAACGCCCACACGCACCCGAACCACACGTATTCATGGAATCGAATAGGGCAAAGCCACGCACAGCGAAAGACACGCACAAGCCCAAACACGTCCGCCACACGAAGGCAGGCGGTAGCGTCCCTGCGCATTACAAAAGTGGCAACATACAGCAATAGTGCCTGTGCGAGCGGGGCACGTGTATTTCGGGGTTGCGCGGGAAGTCACACACGCGATTGAGCGGGGTACGTGTATTCCGGGGGTGCGCGTGAACTTTCTCACGCGATCGGGCCTGGGGGAGCGGGCTACGTGTATTTCAGGGGTTCGCGTGAACTTTCACACGCGATCGGGCCACGATCGGGCCTGGGGGAGCGGGCTACGTGTATTTCAGGGGTTCGCGTGAACTTTTCCACGCGATCGGGCCTGGGGGAGCGGGCTACGTGTAATTCGGGGGCGCGCGGGAAGTTACACACGCGATTGAGCGAGGTACGTGTATTTCGGGGGTGCGCGGGAATTTACACACGTGATAGAGCGGGGTACGTGTATTTCGGGGGTGCGTGGGAAGTCAGATACGCGATTGAGCGGGGTACGTGTATTCCGGGGGTGCGCGGGAAGTTAGATACGCGATTGAGCGGGGTACGTGTATTTTGGGGGTGCGCGGGAAGTTACACACGCGATTGAGCGGGGTACGTGTATTTCGGGGGTGCGCGGGAAGTCACACACGCGATCTCATCAGAGTACGTGTATTTCGGGGTGCGGGGGAAGTATCCCACGCAACATCAGCAGGGCACGTGTATTCCAGGGGTGCGCGGAAAGTTCCACACGCAATTCCATCAGGGTACGTGTATTACAGGGGTGCGCGGGAAGTTATACACGCGATTGAGCAGGGTACGTGTATTCCAGGGGTGCGCGGGAAGTTCCACACGCGATCTCATCAGGGTACGTGTATTACAGGGGTGCGCCGGGAGCAGCACACGTGAATTGCACGTGTGGGTCCTCCCAGGTGTCCCCTCCTCACCCTCCACGGCCCCTGCAGGTGGCTCACACCACAGGGGCCTACCCTGCACATGTCCTGCAGGCACACCATCCACCATGGCCATGACCCCCAGCCAACCCACATGTCAACTTGCACTACTGCCCACCAACGCATGTCCCCCTGCACCCCCAGTCACCTGGGGCACCCTCCAGCAGGCCCCCACCCATGTCTCCCACCACCCCCACCCCCCCAGTCACCAGGGGCAGCCTCCACCAGGCCCCCACCCATGTCTCCCACCACCCCGACCCCCCACTCCCCAGGGGCAGCCTCCACCAGGCCCCCACCCATGACTCCCCCCACCCCCACCCCTCACTCCCCAGGGGCAGCCTCCACCAGGCCCCCACCCATGTCTTACACCCCCCCACCCACCAGCAGTGCAGGGGCAGCCTCCACCAGGCCCCCACCATGTCTCACACCACCCCCACCCCCCAGCCACCAGGGGCGGCCTCCACCAGGCCCCCACCCATGTCTCCCACCACCCCCACCCCCCACTCCCCAGGGGCAGCCCCCACCAGGCCCCCACCCATGTCTCCCACCACCCCCACCCCCCCCAGTTACCAGGGGCAGCCTCCACCAGGCCCCCACCCATGTCTCCCAGCACCCCCACCCCCCAGCCACCAGGGGCAGCCTCCACCAGGCCCCCACACATGTCCAACCCATGTTCCCCACCACCCCCACCCCCCAGTACTGTGGGGCACCTGCCAGCAGGCCCCACCCATGTCTCCCACCACCCCCACCCCCCAGCAGTGCAGGGGCAGCCACCACCAGGCCCCCACCCATGTCTCCCAGCACCCCCACCCCCCAGCACTGTGGGGCACCTGCCAGCAGGCCCCCACCCATGTCCAACTCATGTTCCCCACCACCCCCACCCCCCAGCACTGTGGGGCACCTGCCAGCAGGCCCCCACCCATGTCCAACTCATGTACCCCACCACCCTCACCCCCCAGCACTGTGGGGCACCTGCCAGCAGGCCCCACCCATGTCTCCCACCACCCCCACCCCCCAGCAGTGCAGGGGCAGCCTCCACCAGGCCCCCACCCATGTCTCCCAGCACCCCCACCCCCCAGCACTGTGGGGCACCTGCCAGCAGGCCCCCACCCATGTGCAACTCATGTACCCCTGCACCCCCACCCCCCAGCACTGTGGGGCACCTGCCAGCAGGCCCCACCCATGTCTCCCACCACCCCCACCCCCCAGCAGTGCAGGGGCAGCCTCCACCAGGCCCTCACCCATGTCCAACTCATGTTCCCCACCACCCCCACCCCCCAGCACTGTGGGGCACCTGCCAGCAGGCCCCCACCCATGCCCAACTCATGTTCCCCACCACCCCCACCCCCCCAGCACTGTGGGGCACCTGCCAGCAGGCCCCACCCATGTCTCCCACCACCCCAACCCCCAGCAGTGCAGGGGCAGCCTCCACCAGGCCCCCACCCATGTCTCCCAGCACCCCCACCCCCCAGCACTGTGGGGCACCTGCCAGCAGGCCCCCACCCATGTGCAACTCATGTACCCCTGCACCCCCACCCCCCAGCACTGTGGGGCACCTGCCAGCAGGCCCCCACCCATGTCCAACTCATGTTCCCCACCACCCCCACCCCCCGGCACTGAGGGGCATCTGCCAGCAGGCCCCCACCCCTGTCCAACTCATGTACCCCTGCACCCCCACCCCCCAGCACTGTGGGGCACCTGCCAGCAGGCCCCCACCCATGTCCAACTCATGTTCCCCAGCACCCCCACCCCCCAGCACTGTGGGGCAGCCTCCACCAGGCCCCCACCCATGTCTCCCAGCACCCCCACCCCCCAGCACTGTGGGGCACCTGCCAGCAGGCCCCCACCCATGTCCAACTCATGTTCCCCACCACCCCCACCCCCCAGCCACCAGGGGCAGCCTCCACCAGGCCCCCACCCATGTCTCCCACCACCCCCACCCCCCAGCAGTATAGGGGCAGCCTCCGCCAGGCCCCCACCCATGTCTCCCAGCACCCCCACCCCCCAGCACTGTGGGGCACCTGCCAGCAGGCCCCCACCCATGTCCAACTCATGTTCCCCACCACCCCCACCCCCCAGCTACCAGGGACAGCCTCCACCAGGCCCCCACCCATGTCTCCCACCACCCCCACCCCCCCACCAGTGCAGGGGCAGCCTCCACCAGGCCCCCACCCATGTCTCCCACCACCCCCACCCCCCAGCAGTGCAGGGGCAGCCTCCACCAGGCCCCCACCCATGTCTCCCACCACCCCCACCACCCAGCAGTGCAGGGGCAGCCTCCACCAGGCCCCCACCCATGTCTCCCAGCACCCCCACCCCCCAGCACTGTGGGGCACCTGCCAGCAGGCCCCACCCATGTCTCCCACCAACCCCACCCCCCAGCAGTGCAGGGGCAGCCTCCACCAGGCCCCCACCCATGTCCAACTCATGTTCCCCACCACCCCCACCCCCCAGCACTGTGGGGCACCTGCCAGCAGGCCCCACCCATGTCTCCCACCACCCCCACCCCCCAGCAGTGCAGGGGCAGCCTCCACCAGGCCCCCACCCATGCCTCCCAGCACCCCCACCCCCCAGCACTGTGGGGCACCTGCCAGCAGGCCCCCACCCATGTCCAACTTATGTTCCCAACCCCCCCCACCCCCCAGCACTGTGGGGCACCTGCCAGCAGGCCCCCACCCATGTCCAACTCATGTTCCCCACCACCCCAACCCCCCAGCCACCAGGGGCAGCCTCCACCAGGCCCCCACCCATGTCTCCCACCACCCCCACCCCCCAGCAGTATAGGGGCAGCCTCCGCCAGGCCCCCACCCATGTCTCCCAGCACCCCCACCCCCCAGCACTGTGGGGCACCTGCCAGCAGGCCCCCACCCATGTCCAACTCATGTTCCCCACCACCCCCACCCCCCAGCTACCAGGGGCAGCCTCCACCAGGCCCCCACCCATGTCTCCCACCACCCCCACCCCCCCACCAGTGCAGGGGCAGCCTCCACCAGGCCCCCACCCATGTCTCCCACTACCCCCACCCCCCAGCAGTGCAGGGGCAGCCTCCACCAGGCCCCCACCCATGTCTCCCACCACCCCCACCACCCAGCAGTGCAGGGGCAGCCTCCACCAGGCCCCCACCCATGTCTCCCAGCACCCCCACCCCCCAGCACTGTGGGGCACCTGCCAGCAGGCCCCCACCCATGTGCAACTCATGTACCCCTGCACCCCCACCCCCCAGCACTGTGGGGCACCTGCCAGCAGGCCCCACCCATGTCACCCACCACCCCCACCCCCCAGCAGTGCAGGGGCAGCCTCCACCAGGCCCCCACCCATGTCCAACTCATGTTCCCCACCACCCCCACCCCCCAGCACTGTGGGGCACCTGCCAGCAGGCCCCCACCCATGCTCAACTCATGTTCCCCACTACCCCCACCCCCCAGCACTGTGGGGCACCTGCCAGCAGGCCCCACCCATGTCTCCCACCACCCCAACCCCCAGCAGTGCAGGGGCAGACTCCACCAGGCCCCCACCCATGTCTCCCAGCACCCCCACACCCCAGCACTGTGGGGCACCTGCCAGCAGGTCCCCACCCATGTGCAACTCATGTACCCCTGCACCCCCACCCCCCAGCACTGTGGGGCACCTGCCAGCAGGCCCCCACCCATGTCCAACTCATGTTCCCCACCACCCCCACCCCTAGCACTGTGGGGCACCTGCCAGCAGGCCCCCACCCATGTCCAACTCATGTACCCCTGCACCCCCACCCCCCAGCACTGTGGGGCACCTGCCAGCAGGCCCCCACCCATGTCCAACTCATGTTCCCCACCACCCCCACCCCCCAGCACTGTGGGGCAGCCTCAACCAGGCCCCCACCCATGACTCCCAGCACCCCCACCCCCCAGCACTGTGGGGCACCTGCCAGCAGGCCCCCACCCATGTCCAACTCATGTTCCCCACCACCCCCACCCATGTCTCCCACCACCCCCACCCCCCAGCAGTGCAGGGGCAGCCTCCACCAGGCCCCCACCCATGTCTCCCCCCACCCCCACCCTTCAGCAGTGCAGGGGCAGCCTCCACCAGGCCCCCACCCATGTCTCCCAGCACCCCCACCCCCCAACACTGTGGGGCACCTGCCAGCAGGCCCCCACCCATGTCCAACTCATGTTCCCCACCACCCCCACCCCCCAGCTACCAGGGGCAGCCTCCACCAGGCCCGCACCCATGTCTCCCACCACCCCCACCCCCCACCAGTGCAGGGGCAGCCTCCACCAGGCCCCCACCCATGTCTCCCACCACCCCCACCCCCCAGCAGTGCAGGGGCAGCCTCCACCAGGCCCCCACCCATGTCTCCCAGCACCCCCACCCCCCAGCACTGTGGGGCACCTGCCAGCTGGCCCCCACCCATGTCCAACTCATGTTCCCCACCACCCCCACCCCCCAGCCTCCAGGGGCAGCCTCCACCAGGCCCCCACCAATGTCTCCCACCACCCCCACCCCCCAGCAGTGCAGGGGCAGCCTCCACCAGGCCCCCACCCATGTCTCCCACCACCCCCACCCCCCAGCAGTGAAGGGGCAGCCTCCACCAGGCCCCCACCCATGTCTCCCAGCACCCCCACCCCCCAGCACTGTGGGGCACCTGCCAGCAGGCCCCCACCCATGTCCAACTCATGTTCCCCACCACCCCCACCCCCCAGCAGTGCAGGGGCACCCACCAGCAGGACCCCACCCATGTCTCCCAGCACCCCCACCCCCCAGCCACCAGGGGCAGCCTCCACCAGGCCCCCACCCATGTCTCCCACCACCCCCACCCCCCACTCCCCAGGGGCAGCCTCCACCAGGCCCCCACCCATGTCTCCCAGCACCCCCACCCCCCAGCAGTGCAGGGGCAGCCTCCACCAGGCCCCCACCCATGTCTCACACCACCCCCACCCCCCAGCCACCAGGGGCAGCCTCCACCAGGCCCCCACCCATGTCTCCCAGCACCCCCACCCCCCAGCCACCAGGGGCAGCCTCCACCAGGCCCCCACCCATGTCTCCCACCACCCCCACCCGCCAGCAGTGCAGGGGCAGACTCCACCAGGCCCCCACCCATGTCTCCCAGCACCCCCACCCCCCAGCACTGTGGGGCACCTGCCAGCAGGCCCCCACCCATGTGCAACTCATGTACCCCTGCACCCCCACCCCCCAGCACTGGGGGGCACCTGCCAGCAGGCCCCCACCCATGTCCAACTCATGTTCCCCACCACGCCCACCCCCCAGCACTGTGGGGCACCTGCCAGCAGGCCCCCACCCATGTCCAACTCATGTACCCCTGCACCCCCACCCCCCAGCACAGTGGGGCACCTGCCAGCAGGCTCCCACCCATGTCCAACTCATGTTCCCCACCACCCCCCAGCCACCAGGGGCACCAACCACCAGGCCCCCACCCATGTCTCCCACCACCCCCACCCCCCCAGTCACCAGGGGCAGCCTCCACCAGGGCCCCACCCATGTCTCTCAGCACCCCCACCCCCCAGCAGTGCAGGGGCAGCCTCCACCAGGCCCCCACCCATGTCTCCCACCACCCCCACTCCCCCAGTCACCAGGGGCAGCCTCCACCAGGCCCCCACCCATGTCTCCCAGCACCCCCACCCCCCAGCAGTGCAGGGGCAGCCTCCACCAGGCCCCCACCCATGTCTCACACCACCCCCAACCCCCAGCCACGAGGGGCAGCCTCCACCAGGCCCCCACCCATGTCTCCCAGCACCCCCACCCCCCAGCCACCAGGGGCAGCCTCCACCAGGCCCCCACCCATGTCTCCCACCACCCCCACCCCCCCAGTCACCAGGGGCAGCCTCCACCAGGCCCCCACCCATGTCTCCCACCACCCCCACCCCCCACTCCCCAGGGGCAGCCTCCACCAGGCCCCCACCCATGACTCCCACCACCCCCACCCCCCACTCCCCAGGGGCAGCCTCCACCAGGCCCCCACCCATGTCTTACACCCCCCCACCCACCAGCAGTGCAGGGGCAGCCTCCACCAGGCCCCCACCATGTCTCACACCACCCCCACCCCCCAGCCACCAGGGGCAGCCTCCACCAGGCCCCCACCCATGTCTCCCACCACCCCCACCCCCCACTCCCCAGGGGCAGCCTCCACCAGGCCCCCACCCATGTCTCCCACCACCCCCACCCCCCCCAGTTACCAGGGGCAGCCTCCACCAGGCCCCCACCCATGTCTCCCAGCACCCCCACCCCCCAGCCACCAGGGGCAGCCTCCACCAGGCCCCCACACATGTCCAACCCATGTTCCCCACCACCCCCACCCCCCAGCACTGTGGGGCACCTGCCAGCAGGCCCCACCCATGTCTCCCACCACCCCCACCCCCCAGCAGTGCAGGGGCAGCCTCCACCAGGCCCCCACCCATGTCCAACTCATGTTCCCCACCACCCCCACCCCCCAGCACTGTGGGGCACCTGCCAGCAGGCCCCACCCATGTCTCCCACCACCCCCACCCCCCAGCAGTGCAGGGGCAGCCTCCACCAGGCCCCCACCCATGTCTCCCAGCACCCCCACCCCCCAGCACTGTGGGACACCTGCCAGCAGGCCCCCACCCATGTCCAACTTATGTTCCCAACCCCCCCCACCCCCCAGCACTGTGGGGCACCTGCCAGCAGGCCCCCACCCATGTCCAACTCATGTTCCCCACCACCCTCACCCCCCAGCACTGTGGGGCACCTGCCAGCAGGCCCCACCCATGTCTCCCACCACCCCCACCCCCCAGCAGTGCAGGGGCAGCCTCCACCAGGCCCCCACCCATGTCTCCCAGCACCCCCACCCCCCAGCACTGTGGGGCACCTGCCAGCAGGCCCCCACCCATGTGCAACTCATGTACCCCTGCACCCCCACCCCCCAGCACTGTGGGGCACCTGCCAGCAGGCCCCACCCATGTCTCCCACCACCCCCAACCCCCAGCAGTGCAGGGGCAGCCTCCACCAGGCCCCCACCCATGTCCAACTCATGTTCCCCACCACCCCCACCCCCCAGCACTGTGGGGCACCTGCCAGCAGGCCCCCACCCATGCCCAACTCATGTTCCCCACCACCCCCACCCCCCCAGCACTGTGGGGCACCTGCCAGCAGGCCCCACCCATGTCTCCCACGACCCCAACCCCCAGCAGTGCAGGGGCAGCCTCCACCAGGCACCCACCCATGTCTCCCAGCACCCCCACCCCCCAGCACTGTGGGGCACCTGCCAGCAGGCCCCCACCCATGTGCAACTCATGTACCCCTGCACCCCCACCCCCCAGCACTGTGGGGCACCTGCCAGCAGGCCCCCACCCATGTCCAACTCATGTTCCCCACCACCCCCACCCCCCGGCACTGTGGGGCACCTGCCAGCAGGCCCCCACCCATGTCCAACTCATGTACCCCTGCACCCCCACCCTCCAGCACTGTGGGGCACCTGCCAGCAGGCCCCCACCCATGTCCAACTCATGTTCCCCAGCACCCCCACCCCCCAGCACTGTGGGGCAGCCTCCACCAGGCCCCCACCCATGTCTCCCAGCACCCCCACCCCCCAGCACTGTGGGGCACCTGCCAGCAGGCCCCCACCCATGTCCAACTCATGTTCCCCACCACCCCCACCCCCCAGCCACCAGGGGCAGCCTCCACCAGGCCCCCACCCATGTCTCCCACCACCCCCACCCCCCAGCAGTGCAGGGGCAGCCTCCACCAGGCCCCCACCCATGTCTTCCAGCACCCCCACCCCCCAGCACTGTGGGGCACCTGCCAGCAGGCCCCCACCCATGTCCAACTCATGTTCCCAACCACCCCCACCCCCCAACTACCAGGGGCAGCCTCCACCAGGCCCCCACCCATGTCTCCCACCACCCCCACCCCCCACCAGTGCAGGGGCAGCCTCCACCAGGCCCCCACCCATGTCTCCCACCACCCCCACCCCCCAGCAGTGCAGGGGCAGCCTCCACCAGGCCCCCACCCATGTCTCCCAGCACTCCCACCCCCCAGCACTGTGGGGCACCTGCCAGGTGGCCCCCACCCATGTCCAACTCCTGTTCCCCACCACCCCCACCCCCCAGCACTGTGGGGCAGCCTCCACCAGGCCCCCACCCATGTCTCCCAGCACCCCCACCCCCCAGCACTGTGGGGCACCTGCCAGCAGGCCCCCACCCATGTCCAACTTATGTTCCCCACCACCCCCACCCCCCAGCCACCAGGGGCAGCCTCCACCAGGCCCCCACCCATGTCTCCCACCACCCCCACCCCCCAGCAGTATAGGGGCAGCCTCCGCCAGGCCCCCACCCATGTCTCCCAGCACCCCCACCCCCCAGCACTGTGGGGCACCTGCCAGCAGGCCCCCACCCATGTCCAACTCATGTTCCCCACCACCCCCACCCCCCAGCTACCAGGGGCAGCCTCCACCAGGCCCCCACCCATGTCTCCCACCACCCCCACCCCCCACCAGTGCAGGGGCAGCCTCCACCAGGCCCCCACCCATGTCTCCCACCACCCCCACCCCCCAGCAGTGCAGGGGCAGCCTCCACCAGGCCCCCACCCATGTCTCCCAGCACCCCCACCCCCCAGCACTGTGGGGCACCTGCCAGGTGGCCCCCACCCATGTCCAACTCCTGGTCCCCACAACCCCCACCCCCCAGCACTGTGGGGCACCTGCCAGCAGGCCCCACCCATGTCTCCCACCACCCCCACCCCCCAGCAGTGCAGGGGCAGCCTCCACCAGGCCCCCACCCATGTCTCCCAGCACCCCCACCCCCCAGCACTGTGGGGCACCTGCCAGCAGGCCCCCACCCATGTCCAACTCATGTTCCCCACCACCCCCACCCCCCAGCACTGTGGGGCACCTGCCAGCAGGCCCCCACCCATGTCCAACTCATGTTCCCCACCCCCCTCACCCCCCAGCACTGTGGGGCACCTGCCAGCAGGCCCCCCCCATGTCTCCCACCACCCCAACCCCCAGCAGTGCAGGGGCAGCCTCCACCAGGCCCCCACCCATGTCTCCCAGCACCCCCACCCCCCAGCACTGAGGGGCACCTGCCAGCAGGCCCCCACCCATGTGCAACTCATGTACCCCTGCACCCCCACCCCCCAGCACTGTGGGGCACCTGCCAGCAGGCCCCCACCCATGTCCAACTCATGTTCCCCACCACCCCCACCCCCCGGCACTGTGGGGCACCTGCCAGCAGGCCCCCACCCATGTCCAACTCATGTTCCCCAGCACCCCCACCCCACAGCACTGTGGGGCAGCCTCCACCAGGCCCCCACCCATGTCTCCCAGCACCCCCACCCCCCAGCACTGAGGGGCACCTGCCAGCAGGCCCCCACCCATGTGCAACTCATGTACCCCTGCACCCCCACCCCCCAGCACTGTGGGGCACCTGCCAGCAGGCCCCCACTCATGTCCAACTCATGTACCCCTGCACCCCCACCCCCCAGCACTGTGGGGCACCTGCCAGCAGGCCCCCACCCATGACCAACTCATGTTCCCCAGCACCCCCACCCCACAGCACTGTGGGGCAGCCTCCACCAGGCCCCCACCCATGTCTCCCAGCACCCCCACCCCCCAGCACTGTGGGGCACCTGCCAGCAGGCCCCCACCCATGTCCAACTCATGTTCCCCACCACCCCCACCCCCCAGCCACCAGGGGCAGCCTCCACCAGGCCCCCACCCATGTCTCCCACCACCCCCACCCCCCAGCAGTGCAGGGGCAGCCTCCACCAGGCCCCCACCCATGTCTCCCAGCACCCCCACCCCCCAGCACTGTGGGGCACCTGCCAGCAGGCCCCCACCCATGTCCAACTCATGTTCCCCACCACCCCCACCCCCCAGCTACCAGGGGCAGCCTCCACCAGGCCCCCACCCATGTCTCCCACCACCCCCACCCCCCCACCAGTGCAGGGGCAGCCTCCACCAGGCCCCCACCCATGTCTCCCACCACCCCCACCCCCCAGCAGTGCAGGGGCAGCCTCCACCAGGCCCCCACCCATGTCTCCCAGCACCCCCACCCCCCTGCACTGTGGGGCACCTGCCAGGTGGCCCTCACCCATGCCCAACTCATGTTCCCCACCACCCCCACCCCCCAGCCACCAGGGGCAGCCTCCACCAGGCCCCCACCAATGTCTCCCACCACCCCCACCCCCCAGCAGTGCAGGGGCAGCCTCCACCAGGCCCCTACCCATGTCTCCCACCACCCCCACCACCCAGCAGTGCAGGGGCAGCCTCCACCAGGCCCCCACCCATGTCTCCCACCACCCCCACCCCCCCAGTCACCAGGGGCAGCCTCCACCAGGCCCCCACCCATGTCTCCCACCACCCCCACCCCCCACTCCCCAGGGGCAGCCTCCACCAGGCCCCCACCCATGACTCCCACCACCCCCACCCCCCACTCCCCAGGGGCAGCCTCCACCAGGCCCCCACCCATGTCTTACACCCCCCCACCCACCAGCAGTGCAGGGGCAGCCTCCACCAGGCCCCCACCATGTCTCACACCACCCCCACCCCCCAGCCACCAGGGGCAGCCTCCACCAGGCCCCCACCCATGTCTCCCACCACCCCCACCCCCCACTCCCCAGGGGCAGCCTCCACCAGGCCCCCACCCATGTCTCCCACCACCCCCACCCCCCCAGTTACCAGGGGCAGCCTCCACCAGGCCCCCACCCATGTCTCCCAGCACCCCCACCCCCCAGCCACCAGGGGCAGCCTCCACCAGGCCCCCACACATGTCCAACCCATGTTCCCCACCACCCCCACCCCCCAGCACTGTGGGGCACCTGCCAGCAGGCCCCACCCATGTCTCCCACCACCCCCACCCCCCAGCAGTGCAGGGGCAGCCTCCACCAGGCCCCCACCCATGTCCAACTCATGTTCCCCACCACCCCCACCCCCCAGCACTGTGGGGCACCTGCCAGCAGGCCCCACCCATGTCTCCCACCACCCCCACCCCCCAGCAGTGCAGGGGCAGCCTCCACCAGGCCCCCACCCATGTCTCCCAGCACCCCCACCCCCCAGCACTGTGGGGCACCTGCCAGCAGGCCCCCACCCATGTCCAACTTATGTTCCCAACCCCCCCCACCCCCCAGCACTGTGGGGCACCTGCCAGCAGGCCCCCACCCATGTCCAACTCATGTTCCCCACCACCCTCACCCCCCAGCACTGTGGGGCACCTGCCAGCAGGCCCCACCCATGTCTCCCACCACCCCCACCCCCCAGCAGTGCAGGGGCAGCCTCCACCAGGCCCCCACCCATGTCTCCCAGCACCCCCACCCCCCAGCACTGTGGGGCACCTGCCAGCAGGCCCCCACCCATGTGCAACTCATGTACCCCTGCACCCCCACCCCCCAGCACTGTGGGGCACCTGCCAGCAGGCCCCACCCATGTCTCCCACCACCCCCAACCCCCAGCAGTGCAGGGGCAGCCTCCAGCAGGCCCCCACCCATGTCCAACTCATGTTCCCCACCACCCCCACCCCCCAGCACTGTGGGGCACCTGCCAGCAGGCCCCCACCCATGCCCAACTCATGTTCCCCACCACCCCCACCCCCCCAGCACTGTGGGGCACCTGCCAGCAGGCCCCACCCATGTCTCCCACCACCCCAACCCCCAGCAGTGCAGGGGCAGCCTCCACCAGGCACCCACCCATGTCTCCCAGCACCCCCACCCCCCAGCACTGTGGGGCACCTGCCAGCAGGCCCCCACCCATGTGCAACTCATGTACCCCTGCACCCCCACCCCCCAGCACTGTGGGGCACCTGCCAGCAGGCCCCCACCCATGTCCAACTCATGTTCCCCACCACCCCCACCCCCCGGCACTGTGGGGCACCTGCCAGCAGGCCCCCACCCATGTCCAACTCATGTACCCCTGCACCCCCACCCTCCAGCACTGTGGGGCACCTGCCAGCAGGCCCCCACCCATGTCCAACTCATGTTCCCCAGCACCCCCACCCCCCAGCACTGTGGGGCAGCCTCCACCAGGCCCCCACCCATGTCTCCCAGCACCCCCACCCCCCAGCACTGTGGGGCACCTGCCAGCAGGCCCCCACCCATGTCCAACTCATGTTCCCCACCACCCCCACCCCCCAGCCACCAGGGGCAGCCTCCACCAGGCCCCCACCCATGTCTCCCACCACCCCCACCCCCCAGCAGTGCAGGGGCAGCCTCCACCAGGCCCCCACCCATGTCTTCCAGCACCCCCACCCCCCAGCACTGTGGGGCACCTGCCAGCAGGCCCCCACCCATGTCCAACTCATGTTCCCAACCACCCCCACCCCCCAACTACCAGGGGCAGCCTCCACCAGGCCCCCACCCATGTCTCCCACCACCCCCACCCCCCACCAGTGCAGGGGCAGCCTCCACCAGGCCCCCACCCATGTCTCCCACCACCCCCACCCCCCAGCAGTGCAGGGGCAGCCTCCACCAGGCCCCCACCCATGTCTCCCAGCAGCACTCCCACCCCCCAGCACTGTGGGGCACCTGCCAGGTGGCCCCCACCCATGTCCAACTCCTGTTCCCCACCACCCCCATCCCCCAGCACTGTGGGGCAGCCTCCACCAGGCCCCCACCCATGTCTCCCAGCACCCCCACCCCCCAGCACTGTGGGGCACCTGCCAGCAGGCCCCCACCCATGTCCAACTCATGTTCCCCACCACCCCCACCCCCCAGCCACCAGGGGCAGCCTCCACCAGGCCCCCACCCATGTCTCCCACCACCCCCACCCCCCAGCAGTATAGGGGCAGCCTCCGCCAGGCCCCCACCCATGTCTCCCAGCACCCCCACCCCCCAGCACTGTGGGGCACCTGCCAGCAGGCCCCCACCCATGTCCAACTCATGTTCCCCACCACCCCCACCCCCCAGCTACCAGGGGCAGCCTCCACCAGGCCCCCACCCATGTCTCCCACCACCCCCACCCCCCACCAGTGCAGGGGCAGCCTCCACCAGGCCCCCACCCATGTCTCCCACCACCCCCACCCCCCAGCAGTGCAGGGGCAGCCTCCACCAGGCCCCCACCCATGTCTCCCAGCACCCCCACCCCCCAGCACTGTGGGGCACCTGCCAGCAGGCCCCCACCCATGTCCAACTCATGTTCCCCACCACCCCCACCCCCCAGCCACCAGGGGCAGCCTCCACCAGGCCCCCACCAATGTCTCCCACCACCCCCACCCCCCAGCAGTGCAGGGGCAGCCTCCACCAGGCCCCTACCCATGTCTCCCACCACCCCCACCACCCAGCAGTGCAGGGGCAGCCTCCACCAGGCCCCCACCCATGTCTCCCAGCACCCCCACCCCCCAGCACTGTGGGGCACCTGCCAGCAGGCCCCCACCCATGTGCAACTCATGTACCCCTGCACCCCCACCCCCCAGCACTGTGGGGCACCTGCCAGCAGGCCCCACCCATGTCTCCCACCACCCCCACCCACCAGCAGTGCAGGGGCAGCCTCCACCAGGCCCCCACCCATGTCCAACTCATGTTCCCCACCACCCCCACCCCCCAGCACTGTGGGGCACCTGCGAGCAGGCCCCCACCCATGCTCAACTCATGTTCCCCACTACCCCCACCCCCCAGCACTGTGGGGCACCTGCCAGCAGGCCCCACCCATGTCTCCCACCACCCCAACCCCCAGCAGTGCAGGGGCAGACTCCACCAGGCCCCCACCCATGTCTCCCAGCACCCCCACACCCCAGCACTGTGGGGCACCTGCCAGCAGGTCCCCACCCATGTGCAACTCATGTACCCCTGCACCCCCACCCCCCAGCACTGTGGGGCACCTGCCAGCAGGCCCCCACCCATGTCCAACTCATGTTCCCAGCCACCCCCACCCCTAGCACTGTGGGGCACTTGCCAGCAGGCCCCCACCCATGTCCAACTCATGTACCCCTGCACCCCCACCCCCCAGCACTGTGGGGCACCTGCCAGCAGGCCCCCACCCATGTCCAACTCATGTTCCCCTCCACCCCCACCCCCCAGCACTGTGGGGCAGCCTCCACCAGGCCCCCACCCATGTCTCCCAGCACCCCCACCCCACAGCACTGTGGGGCACCTGCCAGCAGGCCCCACCCATGTCTCCCACCACCCCCACCCCCCAGCAGTGCAGGGGCAGCCTCCACCAGGCCCCCACCCATGTCCAACTCATGTTCCCCACCACCCCCACCCCCCAGCACTGTGGGGCACCTGCGAGCAGGCCCCCACCCATGCTCAACTCATGTTCCCCACTACCCCCACCCCCCAGCACTGTGGGGCACCTGCCAGCAGGCCCCACCCATGTCTCCCACCACCCCAACCCCCAGCAGTGCAGGGGCAGACTCCACCAGGCCCCCACCCATGTCTCCCAGCACCCCCACACCCCAGCACTGTGGGGCACCTGCCAGCAGGTCCCCACCCATGTGCAACTCATGTACCCCTGCACCCCCACCCCCCAGCACTGTGGGGCACCTGCCAGCAGGCCCCCACCCATGTCCAACTCATGTTCCCAGCCACCCCCACCCCTAGCACTGTGGGGCACTTGCCAGCAGGCCCCCACCCATGTCCAACTCATGTACCCCTGCACCCCCACCCCCCAGCACTGTGGGGCACCTGCCAGCAGGCCCCCACCCATGTCCAACTCATGTTCCCCTCCACCCCCACCCCCCAGCACTGTGGGGCAGCCTCCACCAGGCCCCCACCCATGTCTCCCAGCACCCCCACCCCACAGCACTGTGGGGCACCTGCCAGCAGGCCCCCACCCATGTCCAACTCATGTTCCCCACCACCCCCACCCCCCAGCCACCAGGGGCAGCCTCCACCAGGCCCCCACCCATGTCTCCCACCACCCCCACCCCCCAGCAGTGCAAGGGCAGCCTCCACCAGGCCCCCACCCATGTCTCCCCCCACCCCCACCCTTCAGCAGTGCAGGGGCAGCCTCCACCAGGCCCCCACCCATGTCTCCCAGCACCCCCACCCCCCAGCACTGTGGGGAACCTGCCAGCAGGCCCCCACCCATGTCCAACTCATGTTCCCCACCACCCCCACCCCCCAGCTACCAGGGGCAGCCTCCACCAGGCCCCCACCCATGTCTCCCACCACCCCCACCCCCCACCAGTGCAGGGGCAGCCTCCACCAGGCCCCCACCCATGTCTCCCACCACCCCCACCCCCCAGCAGTGCAGGGGCAGCCTCCACCAGGCCCCCACCCATGTCTCCCAGCACCCCCACCCCCCAGCACTGTGGGGCACCTGCCAGCTGGCCCCCACCCATGTCCAACTCATGTTCCCCACCACCCCCACCCCCCAGCCACCAGGGGCAGCCTCCACCAGGCCCCCACCAATGTCTCCCACCACCCCCACCCCCCAGCAGTGCAGGGGCAGCCTCCACCAGGCCCCCACCCATGTCTCCCACCACCCCCACCCCCCAGCAGTGCAGGGGCAGCCTCCACCAGGCCCCCACCCATGTCTCCCAGCACCCCCACCCCCCAGCACTGTGAGGCACCTGCCAGCAGGCCCCCACCCATGTCCAACTCATGTTCCCCACCACCCCCACCCCCCAGCAGTGCAGGGGCACCCACCACCAGGCCCCCACCCATGTCTCCCAGCACCCCCACCCCCCAGCCACCAGGGGCAGCCTCCACCAGGCCCCCACCCATGTCTCCCACCACCCCCACCCCCCACTCCCCAGGGGCAGCCTCCACCAGGCCGCCACCCATGTCTCCCAGCACCCCCACCCCCCAGCAGTGCAGGGGCAGCCTCCACCAGGCCCCCACCCATGTCTCACACCACCCCCACCCCCCAGCCACCAGGGGCAGCCTCCACCAGGCCCCCACCCATGTCTCCCAGCACCCCCACCCCCCAGCCACCAGGGGCAGCCTCCACCAGGCCCCCACCCATGTCTCCCACCACCCCCACCCGCCAGCAGTGCAGGGGCAGACTCCACCAGGCCCCCACCCATGTCTCCCAGCACCCCCACCCCCCAGCACTGTGGGGCACCTGCCAGCAGGCCCCCACCCATGTGCAACTCATGTACCCCTGCACCCCCACCCCCCAGCACTGGGGGGCACCTGCCAGCAGGCCCCCACCCATGTCCAACTCATGTTCCCCACCACGCCCACCCCCCAGCACTGTGGGGCACCTGCCAGCAGGCCCCCACCCATGTCCAACTCATGTACCCCTGCACCCCCACCCCCCAGCACAGTGGGGCACCTGCCAGCAGGCTCCCACCCATGTCCAACTCATGTCTCCCACCACCCCCACCCCCCCAGTCACCAGGGGCAGCCTCCACCAGGGCCCCACCCATGTCTCTCAGCACCCCCACCCCCCAGCAGTGCAGGGGCAGCCTCCACCAGGCCCCCACCCATGTCTCCCACCACCCCCACTCCCCCAGTCACCAGGGGCAGCCTCCACCAGGCCCCCACCCATGTCTCCCAGCACCCCCACCCCCCAGCAGTGCAGGGGCAGCCTCCACCAGGCCCCCACCCATGTCTCACACCACCCCCAACCCCCAGCCACGAGGGGCAGCCTCCACCAGGCCCCCACCCATGTCTCCCAGCACCCCCACCCCCCAGCCACCAGGGGCAGCCTCCACCAGGCCCCCACCCATGTCTCCCACCACCCCCACCCCCCCAGTCACCAGGGGCAGCCTCCACCAGGCCCCCACCCATGTCTCCCAGCACCCCCACCCCCCAGCAGTGCAGGGGCAGCCTCCACCAGGCCCCCACCCATGTCTCACACCACCCCCACCCCCCAGCCACCAGGGGCAGCCTCCACCAGGCCCCCACCCATGTCTCCCAGCACCCCGACCCCCCAGCCACCAGGGGCAGCCTCCACCAGGCCCCCACCCATGTCTCTCACCACCCCCACCCCCCAGCAGTGCAGGGGCAGCATCCACCAGGCCCCCACCCATGTCCAACTGATGTTCCCCACCACCCCCACCCCCCAGCACTGTGGGGCACCCTCCACCAGGCCCCCACTCATGTCCCCTATCACCCCCACTCCCAGCAGTGCAGGGGCAGCCCCCACCAGGCCCCCACTCATGTCTCCCACCACCCCCACCCCCCCAGCAGTGCAGGGGCAGCCCCCACCAGGCCCCCACTCATGTCTCCCACCACCCCCACCCCCCCAGCAGTGTGGGGCAGCCCCCACCAGGCCCCCACTCATGTCTCCCACCACCCCCACCCACCAGCCACCATGGGCAGCCTCCACCAGGTCCTCACAATCCCCAATCATGTGCGTTATGGTCAGCCTCCACAGCCAAAAAGTCCTACCAAGTAACCCATTCACCCACATGGAAATTGAAATTACATGTTACACCCCCAATGTTCATAAAGCAAATGAACCCATGTCCGTCACACACAATGGTTGCAATTGAATGGGAAAACACCCAACATGACATGCATGAAACCAATGAGATGATACCACACAGTGAAGTATGAAAACAAAATTGTATTAAAAAAAAAAGAATGCAAATGAAATGAAACAAACTACAATGGCAATGAAAAAAAGATAAGCTGCATGTCCGTCTAAAGAAATAAAAACACCAAATCCTAATCCAAAAAAATGTTGTCCAAAGTCAAATTAAAAATAAAATCAATCCAATGAAGAACTATGTACAAAACATCCAAGGGTCCATGAGCCCAACTGAACAAAGGAAACCTACAAAAAACCCTAACTAAAATGCAACTATATACAAAATGTGGAGCAGTGTCCGTCGACTCCAAATCATAAGAAGAAACAAAGGAAACCTAAAACTAAAGAACTATATACAAAGGCGGCGGGCAAGTCCAGCGGCTCACTCCGTGGTGTTCCGGGCCAGGGCATCATCGAACTCCTGTTCGATGTCCCGGAGGCGGTCCTGTTCCATGGCCCCGAGGGTCCGCAGGGACGACGCCGACTCCTCCTCCAACCCCCTGCGGATTGCCTCGAGGCACTCGGCCCGCCTCAGGGCCCTCCGCATGGAGTTCTCCGCCCTGACCATTGTGAGCCGCGCCTCTTCCGCCCGCCGCCGCTCCGCACCTATCTGCTGGCCCAACCGCTGCCACACAGAAGACACACCCCGTCCTGGGTCAACCTGCCCTCCGGCCGATGCCTGCCCCTCCGATGTTGAAGGCCCCGAGCCTTCATGGCTCCCACCACATTGCTGCTGCTGCTGTGCCTCTGCCCGTGCACTGCCTCCTGCTGCCTGCACATCCTCCGCCGGCTGGGGTGCAGTTGTTGATGTGGCCACCCCTGCTGGACGTCCGACTCCCGACTGTGGCAGGGATGCCTCCTCCACCAGCCTGGCCACACCGTCAGAGGCAGCTCTACAGGGCACCCAGGTGACTGATGGGTGGGAAGATGGCACAGAGGACGACTGGCGCGTAGGGGGTCCAGTTGAGGAGGGGGTCGGAGCAAGCCCCATCAGACGGAGGAATCCAGCCTGGGTGACCTGTCCCAGCAGGCTGATGTGGTCAACGAGCCATTCGAGATGACGTGCAGTCTCTCCATGAAAAGACTGCAGGTCACCTCGCATGGCCCATTGACGCAACGCCACACCAGCCAGCACAGGCTCAACCCGGACCTGGATAGCCACGTCCGCAGGCAGAGGAAGGCCAGTTGACGTGAGCTCATCCCCTGCCTGAAAACGGGTCTGGACGTAGGCATCCCTGCTGGTGCAAGATGATGCAGGGACAGGATCGGGGACAGGATTGCACACAGGCACCTCCGCGGCGGCCTGTGCTGCCTCCTGTCCCTGGTCCTGCACTGCACCACTAGCACCAGTGCGATCCCCACCTCCAGACCCCATCTCTGGTGCTTGCACGGCCTCCTCCTCCACCAAACCCCCCACCAACCTGGATGACTCCGTGCCATCTTCCCCTGTTGGGCCCTGTGGGGTCCCAGCTGCCCCTTCTGCTGCCGAGGAGTCCAACTCCAACCTCCGCCTCTTGGACCTCCCCCCGGCAGCTGCGGCCTGGGATGCGGCACCGGACTCCTCACTCCCCGACGAGATGACAACATGGGAGGGGAGCCGGGCCTTGCGTCTCCGGCTGGCGGTGGGATCCCCGCCGCTGTGCTCCACAGCACCTTCTCCGCCCTCTTCATAAGTTGACGCTGCAGACAGGGAGAAACAAAACACAGGCATCAGGGCACTGTACAATGGACACATACACACATGACAGTTGCACATGAGTGGCATTGGCAAACCTCAGACATGTCATCACAATCCCCAACACACATGTCATTACAACTCTCACACATGAGCCATACCACAGCCATATCGCAACTGCCACCACCATCCATACACATACAACAGCATGAGCAGCCAAAGGTGAGCCAGACATCACATGCAACACAGGAAGTGCACCACACATGTACACACACCACCACACTTGCATGCATGTGTACACCTCTGCCAAGTGTCGCACTTTTCAGACGGGCATCCATGTCACATCTGCCAATCAGGCTTCCACATACCGCTGTCACATGCATCCATGTTGCATCACTGTTGCACCCTTGTCAAATACACACACATGCACATGTACACAGTGCTGATAAATGCAGCCGAAAACAACATACATGCGTGACATCACGGACATGTCTACTTACATACACATTCATCCAAACATGTGTGCCCACACAACTGCATTTGGCATGCAAGCCTACACACACAAGCACCATCCATGTCTCACACATTACAGCCCTCGCATGTGTCAGCCCCACGGCCCTGTACACCCCCACCCATACTCGACCCCACACAAACAGATGTGCAACCTGCACACTACTGAATAATCACCACACGCACTGTTCACAATCAGGATGCATGTACACTCACCGCTCGACTCCAGACGGGTCTGCTTCTCTAGGACCTGGACGTGGAGCGCTGGGGATATGCGTTCCAGGACCCTCATCTGTTCTTCCGACAAGTGGCCCCGGCGCCCCTTGGCATCCGCTGCCTTCACGAGGTGCCGGGCCTTGTTCAGGGTCCTGGACCTGAAGTCCTCCCAGCGCTTCCTGACATGTTGTAAGTCACGGACTGCCACCCCCTCCGCGTTGATGGCAGTCACGATGTCAGTCCAGATCCGAGTCCGTCCTTCCTTGTCGGCGCAGGAACCTCCGAAGAGGGCATCATACTGCCCCACGACTTGCTCCACCAGGACACCAACTTCGGTGGCACTGAAGCTGGTGCCCCTCTGCCTCTCTGGCCGGGGGTTGTCAGTGGTCACAGATGGTGTTTGCCCCGACATGACAACCCCAGAGGCAGGAGTGGGTGGGCAACTGGGTCCTGGGCTGGGCTGTGGAGCGATGGAATCCCAGTCGGGAGTCTTCGGTTCCAGCAGGGGTGGTCACAGCAACAGCACCCCTGGCTGATGTGCAGGCAGCAAATGGCAGTGCACGTGGGCAGCAGGCAGTCAGGCAGCAGCAGATGGCAGGTGGGAGCGTGCTCGGGGCTCTGGGGGGCAGTAGTTCAGCCTTCTGGGCAGGAGCGTGGTCTTCGGTGTGCTTACGCGTGGCCAGCTTGATACGGAGTGATTTGGCACGTGAAAAATCTGCACGTCAGCGTGTAATTCGAGGAAAGGCCCTTAGCGCGTAAGCGCGTCTGCACGCATACGCATTTTCATTGGACAGAAGGCCCCTCAAGCGCAGGCGCCCCTGTAACGTGAAGCGTACAGACGTGCATGGGCATTTCAGCACGCGTGAAAAACTGCACGTCCGCGTGTAATACGAGGAAAGGGCCCATGCGCGTAAGCACGCGTGGAAAACTGCACGTCCGCGTGTGATACGAGGAAAGGCCCTTAGCGCGTATGCACGGCAGCACGCATATGCGATTTCATTGGACCAAAGGCCCTTAGCGCGTGAGCGCGTCTGTGACGTGACGCGCGCAGGTGTTTCCCTCATTGCACGTGATGACAGAACACACGTGGATTTCCACCAATCGCTTGTGAAAGTTCCCGGCACCCCGGAACACACGTACCCAGGCTAATCGCGTGTGGAACTTCCCGCGCACCCGAAACACACGTACCCAGGCCAGTTGCGTGTACGCTCACTCCCCTCCGAACACACGCGATGACACTCGGACCGTATCCGAATACGGGAAACCCGCGCACGGCAAAAGACGTGCACAGGCGTCAACGCGTCTGCCACACGAAGGCAGGCGGAAGCGTCCCAGCGCACAGCATAAAAGTGCGCGCAAACAACAAACGCGTATATACAGCTACGATGAATGCCCCATTTGTCGCTGCACTGATCGTGGGACACCGCAGGAGGAGGAGAATAGCCAGGCCATGCATTTTCGCACCATATACAAGCCTTTTTGGGATGCCTGATGACCAGGTCTATGGCAGGTATAGGTTTCCACCCCATATCATCCTAGACCTGGTCAGGGAGTGGGAAGATGACCTCACATCCCCCACCCTTTGCTCCCAAGCATTGAGCCCCTTGGAGAAGCTGCTCAATGTCCTGCATTTTTTGGCCACTGGGTCATTTCAGCGGACCACTGCCATAGTGGGGGGGGTCTCACAGGCCACGCAGTCACGCTGCCTACACCAGGTACTGGCATATACATGCCCAGAACACCCGCAGAAAGGCAGGCCGTTGTCCTGGATTTTTTCAGGGTGGCACACTTCCCCAAAGTGCTCGGTGCCATAGATTGCACCCATGTGGCCCTAGGTCCACCTAGGGCCATTGAGCACATCTACCGAAACCGCAAGCACTGGCATTCCATCAATGTACAGGTGGTATGTGATGCAAAGGGAATCATCACCTCTGTCTATGCAAACTACCCTGGCTCCACCCATGACAGTTTCATATACAGAATGTCCGCCCTGAGCCGGGCCCTGGAAGCTGGGCAGCATGGCGACACATGGCTCCTAGGTCAGTACAAATGCCCTTGCACATGCATGCAAGTCACACACAGACAAATTTCCAAACCCTAATAATCTCAACTATTATCACCTCCCCAGGGGACAGTGCCTACCCTCTGAGCAACCACATGATGACGCCAATCCGGAACCCCACCACACCACCCCAGGTAAGATACAACGCCGCCCATATTGCAACCAGGGGCATAGTGGAGCGCACATTCGGAGTGCTCAAGTCACGTTTCCGCTCCCTTGACCGCTCTGGTGGGCAACTACTCTATGCACCACCAGTAGTGTGCAGGATCATTGTGGCAGCATGTGTCCTGCACAATGTTGCAACACGGCAGGGCGTCCCGGTGGACATGGTGGTGCCCCCACATCCCCAACCACAGGCACAGGTGCTGCCCATGGGAGGGGACAGGGCACGTGGCGAGGAGGCCCGGACCCAGCTTGTGGCCACATTTTTCACCTAAACTCCCACCCCTGTGGAGTGCACACAGGCCTGGCACATACCAGGTGACAATCGATGATGACAAAGAGACAGTTAACTGTCACAACCCTACCACCCTGAGAAAGTTGCCATGGAAGTGCCACATCGTCTGCATCCCTAGCTACTTAAACACAAGCTATCCTGTGTGACCAAAAGGCACACATATGACATATGACATGATATGGGCCATACACAAGTATTCCAAGGCGCAATGAGGCAGGGAGGGGGGAACAAGGGAACACAGAGAACGGTACTACTAGGCCAGGTGTCATTGGGATTGTGCAAGTGCAGGGCTAGGGGGAATGGGAAAAGTGCAAGGGGAAGGGTGGGGGGGAGTCCAGTACAGGGGAAGTAGCCCAAAAAAATAATACATAGGTCGCCTGGTGGAAACTACAAAGGTAAGTGCAGACAAGTGCTGGGAAGGGAGGGCTGTAGGGATAGAGAGACAGTACTGCAGTGCAGGGGTTGCCAGGGAGGCAGTGCAAGTGGAGAGTGGCTGGGCCAGGGACCGAGGTCGGTGAGAGTGGCCCAGTTGCAGCTCCTGTGCAGTTCCAGTGGAGAATTCTGCAAGGGAGAGGCAGACAGTAAGCAGAAGCAAAGAGGAAGGTCTTGAGGTGCTTCCAGAACTGGAGATGATTCCCCTCAAGTTCAAGTCAGGGCGGAAGTCTGTTCCAGGGGGAGGGCCCTGCTGCGGGGGGAAATCTACCCCCAGCTAGTTGCTCTGAGAAGCGGATGACACGGACATGCAAGGTGTGCATCACACACACCTGCAAACCAGGCCATGGCCATCACTGTCATGTCACTCAAACCCTCCCAAACATCAACATGACATGGCACGCAATACCCATACACCAATGCAGTAACGATGAGGTACACTTTGCCATGTCCTAAATGTACAGTGGCACTGGACACTGCTGCCTGACCCGGAATCAGATGAAATGACAGACCAACAACCTCCCACCCAAAGTAAGTCATTTCCAAATGCATTGCAACAGTCGTAGACGTATCATCACAATGAATGCCTGTCTACATGCACATTATTCATTGCAAAATCAACACTGCAGCTCATGTGTGCAGTGTCCTACTCCTGCATCACACTGCTCAGCGCACAGCACAGTGAACAGCCATTGTGTGTGATGCACACCCTGAGCATCACATCTAAGTGACAGACCACGTCAAACATCAAATTAGGCATGTACTGGATCCATGATCGGTCACAGAACATGTGCTGCCGGGACACAGTGGGCACCAGAAGGCAAACAGTGTACACGTGGATATGCAAGGGTGGGAGTACATGTAGTGCATCAGAGTGCAAGTGTGTGGTTCTGCAAGGACATGCACTCCACATATGCATGTGCACTCAAGTGACCATCAGTGTTCCCTACACATCACATGTGAACATCCACCATGTGTACACCCCAGCATGTCAAACCACAACTATCCCCTCGCACCTGAAAGGAAAACACAACACATGAACAGGCATTGATCAGCAGAACACAACATGTACATAGGATACCACCATTACTATGTCAGGGTTCCCATCACACTGCAGGGCAAGGCAACTATCAACAACAACCCCCCCCCTCCCTCACAAATGACCATGACCCACTGAACAACTGCACCTGGGTCATGGAGCCTCCAAACCTCAATTCCACCTGGCCACAGGATCACCTTTACCCTTCGTCACCATCTCCCACCTTGTGTGTAAAAAGATGCCTGAACCCTCAGAATCCACACTCATTTCCAAAATCACAAAATCGAAGGCATAAAAACAAACCCGAACACCCTCCAGTAGATGACTTGACGTAGCAGTAACTCACAAAGGCCAAGTACTACCACAATGATGCAACAACCAAGGTAGCACAGCAAAACAATGTCACGACAGGATGTGAGAAATGTGTGGTACATGACATAGGATGATGCACCATGAATGGATGTGTACTGTCACAGGTCCCCTGTACAGGCGCAGGAGTGTCACGAAACAACCACCCCCACCATGTCCCGGGTGCCTGCAAGGTCAAACTCACACAGGCCCCTGAGACCCTGGTGGGGAATGAGGTTCAGGGATATGCATTCGGGAAAGGTGTTGACACACTGGATGACTGGAATGAGCGGCAGGAGAGGGGAGGAGGAATGACACATGAAACTAGGGAATGCACGAAAATGTACAACCTGCATGAACACATACACAATCCAAACAAACTTGGACATCATTGTCATGGCCTTCTGTAGTCCAGGCTCAGGAGTGGTACGAACCAACCACCCCCTCTAGGGTTTTGGCGCCTGCAAGCTTGGGGCTTACACAGGCATCCGCAACCCCAGTGGGGAAAGAGGGTCAGGGAACGTTGCTTGGATAGGCACGGGAAGCAGGAACACCGGGTAGAGGGTACAGGTTTCAAAATTGCATAGGATCACGGGTGAATAGGGAGAAAAAAACATACCAAATGGAACCACACATACATCCATGCATCAGTACACTCCCCAGCAAGCCTATGCAGAGCAGTTCGTAAGAAAAACAACAAGAAACTTAGCTCTGGTTTTGAGTGCTGGCCTCCTGCCTGCACACTCTCAGGTCCGGTTACAGGAGCACTGCAATGCTGCAAAGAGAGACACAGTCAACAACCTGTACGTGCGAATTGCACAAAAACACAACACCAAACATGCCCCATAGCAACAGACTACTCTACAAACAGACAATCTGTGGTTGATGCTTCGTACCCATATATAACATCACCCCTGTGACGGGTCATACACAGTCAATGCAGTAAGGCAGCCGCTACTAGGTGCGTGGCAAATGGAACACCAATGTGTCACAATTCACACAACATGCAATGTTCCCTGGGTAAGCAGAAGAACCATATAGCAAGCCATGACTACAGAGCAAGTTGCGTACCACCATGACCGAAACAAAGTTGGCAGTGCCTTTATCATGAAGTACGTGGAAAAGACATGCACTGCACCCGAGTATGTCCCTTGCTGTATGTCTCTGTGAGCTGCCCCTTTCCATGTCTCGGAAGGCTACATGGTTGATACAAGTGCCTCAATGGACCTTGGTGTACCGGAGGGTATGTGCCACTGCCCCTGCATGTGTCCCAGACAACCCTACTATCAGCAGCCATCAGTCCACAAACACATCTGAGCTGCATTGCGTGCTTCAACACCAATATTCGTCTAAGCTCATCCTCAGTGCTGTGACTAAGCCTGCATGTGCAACTCGCCTGGTGCAAGCTTTGCTGTGTCGTGGCCCCCCTGTGATGCTCACCTTGCCTGGAGTTCCTTGGAACATGTCAGAAGTTCTAGGATGTGGGTCTGCAATCGCTGTGCCTCTGCTTCTGCACACATGTGCATGTGGGCACCAACAAACGGGTCCAGAATTCCGTCGTCCAATGGGCCATGTCTGCTGGCAAAGGTGCTCTGGAGGCTCATCCACCTGCAGAAAGGGCATGAAACACATGATTAATGCTTCAAAGTCATCTGTGTGTGTCTCTTCAGGCATCTCATTACTTGACCATGTCAGAGAGTCACATCACAAATCACACCATCAGTCTGTATTTCACCTCCAAAGTGTGGAACACTATCTACAGCATAAATTGCAACAAGCACATGTACAGGAAAGATATGAAACATACTACACAATGCATAGCAATCAATGTCCACATTAATCATGACACACCTCATCTAGCAAAAGCTGAACAGTGGACAATGACACCTAAATCATCCCCACTAGGTGTGCCAACACAAGTCACACAGCACCAGACATGCCACAGATATGACAGTCCAAAGCCCTTGTGTAAAATGCTGTAACACCGAACCATCCTTGCGAGCCCATGGATAAGGGAGGCAGGAGTGACATATGTGAGTCAAGGAACCCAAGCAGTAAACACATACACAAGACAACCATGAAGGGCCCAGCTGGAACAGACAGTGGATGCCTTCAAAAGCCACAAAGCACCGCACTGTCACATGAAAGCACAATAGACTAGCAATTTTAAACTAAATCAACTATTAACTAATTACACTAACTATGGAAAACCTACATTACCTATTTAAACTAACTATCAAACAGAAACTTAACTAACTAAACTAAAGGAAAAATCAAAAATGGCCACATACGACCCGGGGGGGAGGGGAGGCACCCAGGAGGGGGGAGGTACAGGGTGCTGCTCAACATCCACATGCGATGATGCTGAGCCAAAAAAAAATCCTCCATGGGCTCAACGTCTGCACAGCACGACCTATGTGGGAGATAGATGGTTGTCCGAGTCTGGCTCATCCTGGAAAGGAGGACGTGGCACAGTAGCCTGGCCACGCCTAGCCGCAGCTTGCCCCTCATAGGCAGCAAGTCTGCCGGACGGGTGAGCCTGGTTCTGTGTGGCGATGTGACGTAGGTATGCATGCAGAACCTCCCGTGATACACGTGCTTCCTCTTGCAAGGTAGCACGTGTAACACGGAGTTCCTCCTGCAAGGCCTGGCTGGACAACCGCTGCACCTCCCGGCAAGCCTGTAGCTCAGCCGAGATGGTACGCTCAAGCTGTCCAAACCTCTCCTCTGCCCGCTGCCTCTGGGACATCATAAGGACACCCAGAGTGGATCTGAGGGAAGCATACTCCTCCCTCAGGGCATCCATGTGCGCCTCTGCGTGAGCAGCAATTGCTTGACGCAGAGACGACATTTCAGCCTGGCGTGCCCTGTCTGAGGCCGCCATGCCCAGCCTGAGCGAGCGGGCCGGGACCGTGCCGCCTGCTGCTGGAGAAGCACCTGCCTAGCAGTGGGGAGCACAGATCGGGCCACACGCTCCATGCTCTCAGCGATGTTCTCCATTGCTGCTCCCTGCCGTTCGGAATTGGCAGTCATGTCTTGCTCCCACTCAGTATACAGCGGTTGCGCGCGGCGACCGCGTTGCCGGGCTTCACCCCTGCGGGACCCAAGGACCGGGGGTCCTCGCTGTGTTGGCACCGCCGGCGGCTGCACGACTACATGCCCCCGTCGACGTGATGTCCCAGGCACATCAGTGACTGGTGTGGAGGGTGACCCTGCGTCCCGATCCACCACGGGCGGAGGAACCAAGACTGTCTGATCCCTCAGTGCAGGTGTCGCAGACAGAGGAGTGTCCACATCAGAATCACTCACCCCTGACACATGGACTTGATGGTCATCCAACTCAACATGGACGTCAGAGTCGTCATCAAGGCTGGACTCATAGGCAGCCAGAGACAAGATGGACTGCAGCACTTGGGGGTTTTCGTGGCCTACCACCCCACGACCCCCACTAGTGCCGGGTTGATGTGGTGTTACCAACCCTGTGTCTGGCATGACAACACCATCCTCTGCCTCCATTGCGTCATCACCTGAAAAATAGAGAGAAAAAGGTCAATACACATGTCAGGAGCACACGACACACACACACACCGACAGCAAAGGCATCCAGCAGACATGTGACACACAACATATGACCTGGCATGCATGCTGGGTCTACTTTGAATAGCTTCTGAGATCAGACCTGTTGAAAGGTGGCAGCTTCCATGGAAGTGGGTCTATGCAGTGCAGAAAATGTGTACGCCACTCACTGCCTACATGTACAAGCACTACATGGTGTGTGCCAGGAAATGTGAAGGCAGTGCAATGTCAAATTCAGACATCACGTGCATTGTGCACTCAATGTGTACCATGTCTAGAAGCCAAGCACCCCTCCACCCCAGTATCAAAGCAGGGATGCCTAGCATGGTATCAAAAGGCTGACCATACACCTGTGTATTGACAGGCAGTGTTGACTGGCATCAACAGCTTAATGTGATTCAAATTACAACACTGCAAATGATGCTGGGACAGTGGGCAGGACACATGATGGAAACTCCGGAGGCCGCCCACGTGTGAAGAAGACACAACAAGAGTTGGACAGAGTCATTGGCCATTGAACAGGCTGAGGCCTGTGAGCCACACAGATTGTCAGAGCCTAAACATGTGTGCAACGCAGGACTGAGCCACAGTTGACATGGGAAGGCTGATGAGATGGCAGGCAATGTATGTAACCAAGGACTTATATTACAGTGATCATCCAGTAAAGGACACAGAGGGGCATGCGTGCAATGCACATGGAGCATGAATGGGCACTCATGTCCCTGCGGGACATCTGACCCATGCACAGTACAAGTGAGATACCCTGCATCGAGTACTAAGGCTGTACCACAGGGCATATGTCTGGCAGATTCTACGCTGGAAGTTAGCATCTACACAGGACACATGAACAAGAAAGTACACATTGGCAAGATTGAAGCAGACCAGTGCAAAGGTGGAACTGGGGTGCAGAGTGGCGGAGGAGGGGCAAGGGAGCATGCCTACATGGAGTCCCGCATGCAGGCAGAGGAGACATGCATGACGGTAGCATTGCATTACTTACACATCAGAACCATGTACACGTCACATGTAGCAGCAATCATGCACAACACATCCCACAAATGAAACACACACGTCCTCAACAAACACGCATCAACACTCACTGGACTGGGCATCAAAGTCCAGCTTCTCTCCCACTCCTTCGACCAATTCAGGCGGTATGAACTCCACAACGAGAGCCTCATGCGGAGTGAGTTCTTCCTCCTCTGGTGCAGGCCCACCGCCAGTCACCAGAGTCAAGTTGTAATTTGAGGCACGCTTGGCCTTAGTGTTGCGCTTGATGTCATTCCAACGCTTTTTGCACTCCTGCACCGTGCGCACCTCATGGCCGAATGAACTGACATGTTCCGCAACATGCTTCCAGTGGGTGTCACGTTGGGCAGCCGTGGTCTGACTATTGGCACCCACTAGCATGTCACGGCTGTGGCCCCGCACGTAGTCCACGAGGAAGTCCAGTTCCTGCTTACAGAAAGGCTTCTTCCTCGACGTGCAGGAGGTCGTGGCTGTGTGTGGGGTCCCAGCCTGTGCTGCAGGTGCAACCTTCCTCCTCTTGGACTGTGGCGCAGACCCTGGCTGGCTAATGCCACCCTGACCAGTATGGCCAGTGGGTTCGGTGGATTGAGCCAAGGGAGTGGCAGGTGGAGGGATGACCAAAGGCCTGACTTATGTCAGTGGCAGATGGGTGCCCACTAAGGGACCCTGCGCAGCAACATCAGCTGTGGCAGGGTCGTTGGCCGCAACGGTCCTGGTTGGCAGACTCACAACCGGGGTGCTGTTGGGTGCATCTGCCCCTGCACTTGCCAACACCCGGCTGTTCGGGGCAGCAGATGACATGACTGCCCCAGGGACACGTGTCTTGGTCTGAGCAGCCCAGCCTGCCCCTATGGTTTCCCCCCTGGCCTGTTGGAGATCTACCAAGGGCTCTTCAAGTGCCCACGCAGCCTGCGCTGGCAGACCCTGAGCCTGGGTGGCGGTGTCCACAGCTGCACCGCAGCTACCACTACCCTTGGGCCCGTGGCAGTCGATGGAACGGACTGCCGGGTCATATGGGTGCCAGTGCCAGATGCAGGAGCTGCATCACCCGGAACCACAGGGGGTGGTGGCATGGCTGCACCGACACATGGCACAACATTGTGCTCAAGTGGCGCACCCCTGCCTCTTCCCCCTCTGTGGCTGCCCTGGACACCCTGGAGTCCCCCTACTCCCTGGTCACCACGGCCACGTCCCCGACCACACCCGCCACGAGGAATACGCCCAGCTGAGGCGCCCCTCACCTTTGGTGGTCTCCCAACCATGGCACAGATGTAGTAGTGCTGGCACAGATGGAGTGGTGCCAATGGGAGGTGTACACCACAATTGACCTGGGCAATTGGGGTGAAGGGGGTGGGAAGCAAGATGTTAACAGCCCCCCTGCACCTGCAAGGCTGTATGTGACCCCGGTGATGTGGTGACGGGTCACGCAACGCTCAGGCACCCCAAAACTGCAGTAAAACCGTGCACGCAACCCTGCAGCCTAGGTGCGTGGATTCAACCTCCCGCAGTACGCGGTGGCACCCAGTAACACGAATAACACGTACGCGTGGGACACGCAGGCTACTATGACATCAAAAATGGGTGCGATACACAGGGGCACCCGCAGTGGAAAAAAGAGCGTGTGCGACTCACCGTCTGACTAGCGCGATGCAGAAAAACACGCGTAGCCAATACCCCCGCCAAAAGAAGAGATACGTCCTTGATAGCTGTGAAGTTGTGATGGCGCGCGAAACAACAGGAAGCAGCAACACACGTCGGTCTCCACGAAAGGCACGTACAGCGAACTGCTGGGCCCGCTCACCTTTAACGCGTGCTGAGGGAAACGCACGCGCGCGTCACGTCACTTACGCGCATGGGCCCTTTCCTTGTATTACACGCGGACGTGCAGTTTCCACGCGCGCTTACGCGCATGGCCCTTTCCACGTATTACACGCGGACGTGCAGTTTCCACGCGCGCTTACGCGCATGGCCCTTTCCACGTATTACACGCGGACGTGCAGTCTCCACGCGCGCTTACGCGCATGGGCCCTTTCCTCGTATTACACGCGGACGTGCAGTTTTTCACGCGCGCTGAAATGCCCATGCACGTCTGTATGCGTCACGTCACAGGGGCGCTTGCGCTTGAGGGGCCTTCTGTCCAATGAAAATGCGTATGCGTGCAGACGCGCTTACGCGCTAAGGGCCTTTCCTCGAATTACACGCTGACGTGCAGATTTTTCACGTGCCAAATCACTCCGTATCAAGCTGGCCACGCATAAGCACACGGAAGACCACGCTCCTGCCCAGAAGGCCGAACTACTGCCCCCCAGAGCCCCGAGCATGCTCCCACCTGCCATCTGCTGCTGACTGACTGCCTGCTGCCCACGTGCACTGCCATTTGCTGCCTGCACATCAGCCAGGGGTGCTCTTGCTGTGACCACCCCTGCTGGAACCGAAGACTCCCGACTGGGATTCCATCGCTCCACAGCCCAGCCCCAGGACCCAGTTGCCCACCCACTCCTGCCTCTGGGGTTGTCATGTCGGGGCAAACACCATCTGTGACCACTGACAACCCCCGGCCAGAGAGGCAGAGGGGCAACAGCTTCAGTGCCACCGAAGTTGGTGTCCTGGTGGAGCAAGTCCTGGGGCAGTATAATGCCCTCTTCGGAAGTTCCCGCGCCGACAAGGAAGGACGGACTCGGATCTGGACTGACATCGTGACTGCCATCAACGCGGAGGGGGTGGCAGTCCGCGACTTACAACATGTCAGGAAGCGCTGGGAGGACTTCAGGTCCAGGACCCTGAACAAGGCCCGGCACCTCTTGAAGGCAGCGGATGCCAAGGGGCGCCGGGGCCACTTGTCGGAAGAACAGATGAGGGTCCTGGAACGCATATCCCCAGCGCTCCACGTCCAGGTCCTAGAGAAGCAGACCCGTCTGGAGTCGAGCGGTGAGTGTACATGCATCCTGATTGTGAGCAGTGCGTGTGGTGATTATTCAGTAGTGTGCAGGTTGCACATCTGTTTGTATGGGGTCGAGTATGGGTGGGGGTGTACAGGGCCGTGGGGCTGACACATGCGAGGGCTGTAATGTGTGAGACATGGATGGTGCTTGTGTGTGTAGGCTTGCATGCCAAATGCAGTTGTGTGGGCACACATGTTTGGATGATTGTGTATGTAAGTAGACATGTCCGTGATGTCACGCATGTATGTTGTTTTCGGCTGCATGTATCAGCACTGTGTACATGTGCATGTGTGTGTATTTGACAAGGGTGCAACAGTGATGCAACATGGATGCATGTGACAGCGGTATGTTGAAGCCTGATTGGCAGATGTGACATGGATGCCCGTCTGAACAGTGCGACACTTGGCAGAGGTGTAAACATGCATGCAAGTGTGGTGGTGTGTGTACATGTGTGGTGCACTTCCTGTGTTGCATGTGATGTCTGGTTCACCTTTGGCTGCTCATGCTGTTGTATGTGTATGGATGGTGGTGGCAGTTGCGATATGGCTGTGGTATGGCTCATGTGTGCGAGTTGTAATGACATGTGTGTTGGGGATTGTGATGACATGTCTGAGGTTTGCCAATGCCACTCATGTGCAACTGTCATGTGTGTATGTGTCCATTGTACAGTGCCCTGATGCCTGTGTTTTGTTTCTCCCTGTCTGCAGCGTCAACTGATGAAGAGGGCGGAGAAGGTGCTGTGGAGCACAGCGACGGGGATCCCACCGCCAGCCGGAGACGCAAGGCCAGGCTCCCCTCCCGTGTTGTCATCTCGTCGGGGAGTGAGGAGTCCGGTGCCGCATCCCAGGCCGCAGCTGCCGGGGGGAGGTCCAAGAGGCGGAGGTTGGAGTTGGACTCCTAGGCAGCAGAAGGGGCAGCTGGGACCCCACAGGGCCCAACAGGGGAAGATGGCACAGAGTCATCCAGGTTGGTGGGGGGTTTGGTGGAGGAGGAGGCCGTGCAAGCACTAGAGACGGGGTCTGGAGGTGGGGATCCCACTGGTGCTAGTGGTGCAGTGCAGGACCAGGGACAGGAGGCAGCACAGGCCGCCGCGGAGGTGCCTGTGTGCAATCCTGTCCCCGATCCTGTCCCTGCATCATCTTGCACCAGCAGGGATGCCTACGTCCAGACCCGTTTTCAGGCAGGGGATGAGCTCACGTCAACTGGCCTTCCTCTGCCTGCGGACGTGGCTATCCAGGTCTGGGTTGAGCCTGTCCTGGCTGGTGTGGCGTTGCGTCAACGGGCCATGCGAGGTGACCTGCAGTCTTTTCATGGAGAGACTGCACGTCATCTCGAATGGCTCGTTGACCACGTCAGCCTGCTGGGACAGGTCACCCAGGCCGGATTCCTCCGTCTGATGGGGCTTGCTCCGACCCCCTCCTCAACTGGACCCCCTATGCGCCAGTCGTCCTCTGTGCCATCTTCCCACCCATCAGTCACCTGGGTGCCCTGTGGAGCTGCCTCTGACGGTGCGGCCAGGCTGGTGGAGGAGGCATCCCTGCCACAGTCGGGAGTCGGACGTCCAGCAGGGGTGGCCACATCAACAACTGCACCCCAGCCAGCGGAGGATGTGCAGGCAGCAGGAGGCAGTGCACGGGCAGAGGCACAGCAGCAGCAGCAATGTGGTGGGAGCCATGAAGGCTCAGGGCCTTCAACATCGGAGGGGCAGGCATCGGCCGGAGGGCAGATTGACCCAGGACGGGGTGTGTCTTCTGTGTGGCAGCGGTTGGGCCAGCAGATAGGTGCGGAGCGGCGGCGGGCGGAAGAGGCGCAGCTCACAATGGTCAGGGCGGAGAACTCCATGCGGAGGGCCCTGAGGCGGGCCGAGTGCCTCGAGGCAATCCGCAGGGGGTTGGAGGAGGAGACGGCGTCGTCCCTGCGGACCCTCGGGGCCATGGAACAGGACCGCCTCCGGGACATCGAACAGGAGTTCGATGATGCCCTGGCCCGGAACACCACAGAGTGAGCCGCTGGACTTGCCCGCCGCCTTTGTATATAGTTCTTTAGTTTTAGGTTTCTTTTGTTTCTTCTTATGATTTGGAGTCGACGGACACTGCTCCACTTTTTGTATATAGTTGCATTTTAGTTAGGGTTTCTTGTAGGTTTCCTTTGTTCAGTTGGGCTCATGGACCCTTGGATGTTTTGTGCATAGTTCTTCATTGGATTGATTTTATTTTTAATTTGACTTTGGATAACATTTTTTTGGATTAGGATTTGGTGTTTTTATTTCTTTAGACGGACATGCAGCTTATCTTTTTTTCATTGCCATTGTAGTTTGTTTCATTTCATTTGCATTCTTTTTTTTTAATACAATTTTGTTTTCATACTTCACTGTGTGGTATCATCTCATTGGTTTCATGCATGTCATGTTGGGTGTTTTCCCATTCAATTGCAACCATTGTGTGTGACGGACATGGGTTCATTTGCTTTATGAACATTGGGGGTGTAACATGTAATTTCAATTTCCATGTGGGTGAATGGGTTACTTGGTAGGGCTTTTTGGCTGTGGAGGCTGACCATAACGCACATGATTGGGGATTGTGAGGACCTGGTGGAGGCTGCCCATGGTGGCTGGTGGGTGGGGGTGGTGGGAGACATGAGTGGGGGCCTGGTGGGGCTGCCCCACACTGCTGGGGGGGTGGGGGTGGTGGGAGACATGAGTGGGGGCCTGGTGGGGGCTGCCCCTGCACTGCTGGGGGGGTGGGGGTGGTGGGAGACATGAGTGGGGGCCTGGTGGGGGCTGCCCCTGCACTGCTGGGGGTGGGGGTGATAGGGGACATGAGTGGGGGCCTGGTGGAGGGTGCCCCAAAGTGCTGGGGGGTGGGGGTGGTGGGGAACATGAGTTGGACATGGGTGGGGGCCTGGTGGAGGCTGCCCATGGTGGCTGGTGGGTGGGGGTGGTGGGAGACATGAGTGGGGGCCTGGTGGGGGCTGCCCCTGCACTGCTGGGGGGGTGGGGGTGGTGGGAGACATGAGTGGGGGCCTGGTGGGGGCTGCCCCTGCACTGCTGGGGGTGGGGGAGATAGGGGACATGAGTGGGGGCCTGGTGGAGGGTGCCCCACAGTGCTGGGGGGTGGGGGTGGTGGGGAACATGAGTTGGACATGGGTGGGGGCCTGCTGGCAGGTGCCCCACAGTGCTGGGGGGTGGGGGTGGTGGGGAACATGAGTTGGACATGGGTGGGGGCCTGGTGGAGGCTGCCCCTGCACTGCTGGGGGGTGGGGGTGGTGGGAGACATGGGTGGGGCCTGCTGGCAGGTGCCCCACAGTGCTGGGGGGTGGGGGGGTGGGGAACATGAGTTGGACATGGGTGGGGGCCTGGTGGAGGGTGCCCCTGGTGGCTGGGGGGTGGGGGTGCTGGGGAACATGAGTTGGACATGGGTGGGGGCCTGGTGGAGGCTGCCCCTGCACTGCTGGGGGGTGGGGGTGGTGGGAGACATGGGTGGGGGCCTGGTGGAGGCTGCCCCTGGTGGCTGGGGGGTGGGGGTGCTGGGAGACATGGGTGGGGGCCTGGTGGAGGCTGCCCCTGGTGGCTGGGGGGTGGGGGTGGTGTGAGACATGAGTGGGGGCCTGGTGGTGGGTGCCCCTGCACTGCTGGGGGGGTGGGGGTGGTGGGAGACATGAGTGGGGGCCTGGTGGAGGCTGCCCCTGGTGACTGCGGGGGTGGGGATGGTGCGAGACATGGGTGGGGGCCTGGTGGAGGCTGCCCCTGCACTGCTGGGGGGTGGGGGTGCTGGGAGACATGGGTGGGGGCCTGGTGGAGGCTGCCCCTGGTGACTGGGGGGTGGGGGTGGTGGGAGACATGGGTGGGGGCCTGGTGGTTGGTGCCCCTGGTGGCTGGGGGGGTGGTGGGGAACATGAGTTGGACATGGGTGGGGGCCTGCTGGCAGGTGCCCCACAGTGCTGGGGGGTGGGAGTGGTGGGGAACATGAGTTGGACATGGGTGGGGGCCTAGTGGAGGCTGCCCCTGCACTGCTGGGGGGTGGGGGTAGTGGGAGACATGGGTGGGGCCTGCTGACAGGTGCCCCACAGTGCTGGGGGGTGGGGGGGGTGGGGAACATGAGTTGGACTTGGGTGGGGGCCTGGTGGAGGGTGCCCCTGGTGGCTGGGGGTGCTGGGGAACATGAGTTGGACATGGGTGGGGGCCTGGTGGAGGCTGCCCCTGTACTGCTGGGGGGTGGGGGTGGTGGGAGACATGGGTGGGGGCCTGGTGGAGGCTGCCCCTGGTGACTGGGGGGGTGGGGATGGTGGGAGCCATGGGTGGGGGCCTGGTGGAGGCTGCCCCTGCACTGCTGGGGGGTGGGGGTGCTGGGAGACATGGGTGGGGGCCTGGTGGAGGCTGCCCCTGGTGACTGGGGGGGTGGGGGTGGTGGGAGACATGGGTGGGGGCCTGGTGGTTGGTGCCCCTGGTGGCTGGGGGGTGGGGGTGGTGGGGAACATGAGTTGGACATGGGTGGGGGCCTGCTGGCAGGTGCCCCACAGTGCTGAGGGGTGGGGGTGGTGGGGAACATGAGTTGGACATGGGTGGGGGCCTGCTGGCAGGTGCCCCACAGTGCTGGGGGGTGGTGGTGCAGGGGTACATGAGTTGGACATGGGTGGGGGCCTGCTGGCAGGTGCCCCACAGTGCTGGGGGGTGGGGGTGGTGGGGAACATGAGTTGGACATGGGTGGGGGCCTGCTGGCAGGTGCCCCACAGTGCTGGGGGGTGGGGGTGCAGGGGTACATGAGTTGCACATGGGTGGGGGCCTGCTGGCAGGTGCCCCACAGTGCTGGGTGTGGGGGTGCTGGGAGACATGGGTGGGGGCCTGGTGGAGGCTGCCCCTGGTGGCTGGGGCGTGGGGGTGGTGGGAGACATGGGTGGGGGCCTGTGGAGGGTGCCCCTGGTGGCTGGGGGTGCAGGGGGACATGCGTTGGTGGGCAGTAGTGCAAGTTGACATGTGGGTTGGCTGGGGGGCATGGCCATGGTGGATGGGGTGCCTGCAGGACATGTGCAGGGTAGGCCCCTGTGGTGTGAGCCACCTGCAGGGGCCGTGGAGGGTGTAGAGGGAACACCTGGGAGGGCCCACACGTGCAATTCACGTGTGTTGCTCCCCGCGCACCCCTGTAATACACGTACCCTGATGGAATCACGTGTCGAACTTCCCCCGCACCCCTGAATACACGTACCCTGCTGATATCGCGTGTGGAACTTCACGCGCACCCCGAAATACACGTACCCTGATGGAATCGCGTGTGGAACTTCACGCGCACCCCGAAATACATGTACCCTGATGGAATCGCGTGTGGAACTTCCCGCGCACCCCTGAGATACGCGTACCCTGCTCGCATGGGCCCAATCGCGTGTGGAAATTCCCGCGCACCCCTGAAATACACGTACCCTGCTGGAATCGCGTGTGTAACTTCCCCTGCACCCTGAAATACACGTACCCTGGTGATATCGCGTGTGGAACTTCACGCGCACCCCGAAATACACGTACCCTGATGGAATTGCGTGTGGAACTTCCCGCGCACCCCTGAGATACGCGTACCCTGCTCGCACGGGCCCAATCGTGTGTGGAAATTCCCGCGCACCCCTGAAATACACGTACCATGATGAAATTGCGTGTGGAACTTCCCGCGCACCCCTGAAATACGCGTACCCTGCTCGCACGGGGCCAATCGCGTGAGGTACTTCCCGCACACCCCAGTGATACATGTAGCCCGCTTGCTGTGCTGGTACAGGGTTAGCGCAGCCCTTTGCGCTGGATTGGGTATATTGATGGCTTTTCCCTGCGCGAGAGGCGTTCTTGGGGGCGTAACTGGCGCTGCTGCAGGGTCGCTGCGCCACTGTGCGCCACGGCTGGTTTTGGTGGCTGGAATCCAAGAATACGCTGTGCGCGGAAATTGATTTTTGCGCACGCGGCTGGCGCAGGGATTCGCATGCGCACACTGTGCGCCAGCCGCGTGCGCCACTTGAGCGCTGAATTCTATGAATTACCCCCTAAATTACCAATGGTCGATCTGTAATGTGCTATTGAAAACTGTAACTGAGTACAAATATTTGGGGCTTATGGTCCCGAATACAAAAATTGACCATCTGTATCAGACTAACCTGCAGGTCAAACTCTCAAATTTGATCTCGCAAGCTAAAATTTTGCATTATAAATATGGCAAATTCACGCTGAAGCACATCATACTTTTTTATGAACAAAAGGTAGTACCAATGTTGATCTACGCGGCGGAATCGAAGTTGCAACCTAGTGATGAAATGTGGAACAAACTAGAAGACTGTTACTGGAGGAAAGTATTACATCTTCCAAATTGCACACCCATGCCTATTTTACGGTTTGAGTTGGGATTGAACTCGCTAGCATCCAGAGTCAAGTGGCGAATGTGTGCTTTTTTTCGTAAATGTTTATTGGGGTTGGAAAGTAATAACATTCTGAGTACGGTGGCTCACCATCTAACTAAATCGAAACATCCCTTCCCACTCAGATGGCGAAACCAGGTCTTGACCATTTTGTCTGACGCGGACATAACTATGTCGCTTTTGCTTGAAAGACCGGCACAGGCCAAAATCAAGTTTGATCGTTATGCCTGGATACTAAATTCTGAAACCTGTCTGAAATTTAAAGACTTCACTAGAGATAACTTTGGTCATAAAAAGCTCGGCCAAGTGGCGAATTATTTGTTGAAATGTCCTGCACCAGCCATAAGAAATAACTTCCTACGCTTTAGATTAAATCTGTATTTAACTAGAGAAGTGCTCACAAGGCGGCACATGATTCCTCATAATTTGAATTACTGTCGCTTCTGCGAGCAGCCTACAGTTAAGGAGACCTTGCAACATCTAATTATCTCCTGCATCAATCTGCAAGAGTTACGAACCAAGCATTTTGCTCATGTACTACATCTGTATAAACAATATGATGAAAATCAGATTTGGAACTTACTTTTAGCTGGAACTAAGTTCTCTATTATCAAAGCAATAGTTCATTTTCTTGATGCAATCTTACCTTCTGAAATTAATATGTAATCATTCACTGTTACCAATTTTAAAGCGAAAAGAACTAATTGTACAACTGAGACATGAGATTGTATAGTTAACTTTCTTAATTCATTTTGTATTGTTGGTTCTCTTATTTTACTCATTTTAATAATTTTCTTTTGTATTTTTATCTCAATTTGTTACTATCACTTGGTTTTGAAAAGTTGATTAAATTCAGCTGTATCAAAATAAAAAAAAATAAAAAAAAAAAATTAGCAGACCTCACTGAAGATGTTTTGTCTTTTAAACCACCCTTCTTTACCACCCTCTGTGTGAGATCATATATGTAAATATGTTCTAGGATGTTATGATTCTCATAGTTTGTATTTGGGGGTGGTGCTGGGTGGGACACACTCTGAGCGTTTGAGGCCCCTTTACCAACAACTCATATTCGTCAAGCAGTCATGAGGCAGCGGACATATTCTTTGGGAATATTCTACTAAACCAGTTCTTCTTTCTTCCAGTGTCATGAATGGAATGAACACATTAGCTGGAAGATATGACATTGATGGAAAGATTTCCTGCGAATATGCAGATGCAATCGATCTTATTTCAGTAACCGAAATGTTGCTAAGTTTGCTAAATCAGTTATTGAAATCGCATTTGATGTATGTAATACTTGAGTAATAGAATCATTGAGCACTTTGTCTTTGGGTGATGGAGCCAGAGGAATAGATGTAGTATTCTTCTTCCCTCCTCTTGAGCATTTGCATCTCATAGGTGCTTTATTTTGACTAACTCGTGAAGTTCCCAATGACCGTAAGTATTTTCTCGAGACCGCCTGAGAAGTTGTTTGAAGTAATTTTAGAATTTTTAAGAGTATTTTGCCATTTTTAAGGATTCTCTTTTAGCCCTTTTCTTTTGGACACTGTCAAAGAGCAGATGAACGTTGTCTGGAGTGACCGTAGTCAGGTCAGTTGCAGTTTGTTGGTCACTGTTTATCTTGCTATTTCACAGGTGAGGCAGGTCAGCTGTATAGCCACTGGAAGAGGAGATAAAGGCACTTGCTTGTTATCCAGCAATGTCGAAGGTAGAATTGCTGCCAATATATCACTTTGTGATATTGATAAATGTTCATTGACTGCATAATAATGGTTACAAAGCTAAGCGTCTTCATAACACATTTTGGTAATTCTTCTTCCATAGCAGTGACATTTAAGGTCTGCTTGGAGTTACATTTTCTTGTTCAATAGGTGATAAGAGTTCCTAGAGTGTGCCAAGAGATGTATTCATTGCTGTAAGTGTTCATTCTATCGAAGGAGGAAGCGGATTAGTTGATCCTGAAGAACATCTCAGAGTGGGATGAAGCATCGAGGCATATGAGGATGTTGAAAGGTTCGAGGAGTACAGGGAATTTTTTCGTAATATCGGAGATACTGATAAGTTCTGATTCTTGGTTGGCGAGGCAGATAGAGTCTCAGAGTCTTTTACCTGTTCACCTCGCAGATCATCGTCTCAATCATAAAGGGATAGGCTACTAGCCAATTGGTTTGTTGAATCTGATTCTATGTTCAGTTCTTCCTGTGTTTCAATCGTTTGTGTTTCTGGTTGGGGTGCTGAAAATGTGTTCTCAGTTTGCGAATGAAGAGTGGAATTGTTCATTGGAACATGTACTTGCACAGTAACTATGGATAAAGGATCCAAATTTGCCAATTTTTCCTTAGCTGTAGTGATCACTTTTGGTTCATTTTGAAACTGACACTGCGTGGTTAAGAGTTTTTTTGTCTAGTGCTTCTGAACCAACCATGAGGCTAGAAACCGAGACATCAGTAAATTATATTAATTGGGCAACTGGGCAAGGAAATGAATTTAGGGGCTGATTCATGGAATTATGTGTGCCGAAAAACGGGCTTTGTGCGCCATTCTGCCCGCAAATCCCTGTTTCAAAAATGGGGATTTGCGGGCAGAATGGCGCACAAAGCCCGTTTTTCGGCGCACATAATTCCATGAATCAGTCCCCTAAAGTTTGATCAGCAGTGGCAAGTTGCGCTGATTCACTCTGTTGTTCATCCTGACTGCAAGTAGCTTTATTATTGCACAAATACTGTCTGATGTCCTTTGCTCTACTAACTCCCCTTGTTCGATAAAGAGGAGGTCGTTGAAGTGTTGGGTCAGGACATTGAGAATCCAAAGAAGTCGTATTTTTTTATGGTAACGGCATATTGGTTTGTGAGGGAAGGAACGGGATGGGTTTAATTTAGGGCACTGGAGGTTACAAGTGCCAAAATATTCCCACGGGTCTTTGCAAAAGCACTCAACAATCGACTTTGCTGTGGGGGAAACAAAGCGTTTGCGCGTGCTGTCGGTTCAAAGGTAAACACCTGCAGTTACCGACATTTTAGTTCACATGCTTATGGAAGGCACTTCTTGCAAAGTACCCACGGGAAATAAGGTATGCAATCAATCCTGTTAGCGATGGGGCTAGGATGAGGGCTTACCCTAAGGCTGCTTCTGATAGTAGATGCTTGTTGAAAACACAGTGAGGGTTATGTCAGCTCGAGAGTTCTTTCACATCCCCCAATAACCCGCTGAACACCCCAGAACACTTTACACCCACCTTTGCTCTGCTTTCGCTAAAGACTGAGTTCTTAAGGCTCACTGATGTCACAAAGGTCTTTCCGGGTTGAAAATTAAAGATGTAGTAGCTTAATTGTCCAGAACACCGCAGAGCACCGCAGAACATTTTCCGCCCACTTTCGTTTCGCTTTCACTAAAGACTGAGGGGGTTATTCATAGAATTCAGCGCACAAGTGGCGCACGCGGCAGGCGCACAGTGTGCGCGTGCGAATCCCTGCGCCAGCCGCGTGCGCCAAAATCCATTTCCGCGCACAGCGTATTCATGGATTCCAGCCACCAAAACCAGCCATGGCACACAGTGGCGCAGCGACCCTGCAGCAGCGCCAGTTAAGCCCCCAAGAACGCCTCTCGCGCAGGGAAAAGCCATCAATATACCCAATCCAGCGCAAAGGGCTGCGCTAACCCTGTACCAGCACGGCAAGCGGGCTACGTGTATCACTGGGGTGTGCGGGAAGTACCTCATGCGATTGGCCCTGTGCGAGCAGGGTACGCGTATTTCAGGGGTGCGCGGGAAGTTCCACACGCGATTTCCGCAGGGTACGTGTATTTCAGGGGTGCGCGAGAAGTTCCACACGCGATTTCAGCAGGGTACGTGTATTTGTGGGTGCGGGGGACGTTCCACACGCGATTTCAGCATGGTACGTGCATTTCAGGGGTGCGCGGGAATTTCCACACGCGATTGGGCCCGTGCGAGCAGGGTACGCGTATCTCAGGGGTGCGAGGGAATTTCCACACGTGATTTGTCTGGGTACGTGGATCTCAGGGGTGCGCGGGAAGTTTCACACGCGATTTGGCAGGGTACGTGGATTTCAGGGGTGCGCGGGAAGTTCCACACGCGATTTGGCCGGGTACCTGCGTGGGAATTTCCACACGCGATTTGTCTGGGTACGTGGATCTCAGGGGTGCGCGGGAAGTCTCACACGAGATTTGGCAGGGTACGTGGATTTCAGGGGTGCGCGGGAAGTTCCACACGAGATTTCAGCAGGGTACGTGTATTTCTGGGTGCGGGGGATGTTCCACACGCGATTTCAGCATGGTACGTGCATTTCAGGGGTGCGCAGGAAGTTCCACACGCGATTTCAGCAGGGTACGTGTATTTCTGGGTGTGGGGGACGTTCCACACGCGATTTCAGCATGGTACGTGCATTTCAGGGGTGCGCGGGAATTTCCACACGCGATTGGGCCCGTGCGAGCAGGGTACGCGTATCTCAGGGGTGTGCGGGAAGTCTCACACGCGATTTGGCAGGGTACGTGGATTTCAGGGGTGCGCGGGAAGATCCACACGCGATTTCAGCAGGGTAAGTGTATTTCTGGGTGCGGGGGACGTTCCACACGCGATTTCAGCATGGTACGTGCATTTCAGGGGTGCGCGGGAAGTTCCACACACGATTTCAGCAGGGTACGTGTATTTTGGGGTGCGGGGCAAGTTTCACACGCGATTTCAGCAGGGTACGTGTATTCCAGGGGTGCGCGGGAAGTTCCACACGCGATTCCATCAGGGTATGTGTATTCCAGGGGTACGCGGAAATTCTACACGCGATTTGGCTGTGTGCTCCCAGGTATTCCCTGTACACCCTCCACGGCCCCTCAGGCAGCCGACACCACAGGGGACTACCCTGCACACCTGCTCATGTCACCCAGCACCCCCACCCCCCAGCCACCATGGGCAGCCCCCACCAGGCCCCCACTCATGTCTCCCACCACCCCCACCCCCCAGCATCCAGGGGCAGCCCCCACCAGGCCCCCACACATGTCCAACTCATGTCTCCCACCACCCCCACCCCCCAGCAGTGCAGGGGCACCCTCCACCAGGCCCCCACTCATGTCTCCCACCCCCCCTGACCCCCCAGCACTGTGGGGCACCCTCCATCAGGCCCCCACCCATGTCTCCCACCACCCCCACCCCCCAGCAGTGCAGGGGCAGCCTCCACCAGGCCCCCACTCATGCCTCCCACCCCCCGACCCCCCAGCACTGTGGGGCACCCTCCACCAGGCCCCCACCCATGTCTCCCACTACCCCCACCCCCCAGCAGTGCAGGGGAAGCCTCCACCAGGCCCCCACTCATGTCTCCCATCACCCCCACCCCCCAGCCACCAGGGGCAGCCTCCACCAGGCCCACACTCATGTCTCCCACCACCCCCACCCCCCAGCAGTGCAGGGGCACCCTCCACCAGGCCCCCACTCATGTCTCCCACCACCCCCACCCCTCAGCAGTGCAGGGGCAGCCTCCACCAGGCCCACACTCATGCCTCCCACCACCCCCACCCCCCAGCCACCAGGGGCAGCCTCCACCAGGCCCCCACTCATGTCTCCCACCACCCCCACCCCCCAGCCACCAGGGGCAGCCTCCACCAGGCCCACACTCATGTATCCCACCACCCCCACCCGCCAGCAGTGCAGGGGCACCCTCCACCAGGCCCCCACTCATGTCTCCCACCACCCCCACCCCCCAGCCACCAGGGGCAGCCTCCACCAGGCCCCCACTCATGTCTCCCATCACCCCCACCCCCCAGCCACCAGGGGCAGCCTCCACCAGGCCCACACTCATGTCTCCCAACCCCCCCAACCCCCAGCCACCAGGGGCAGCCTCCACCAGGCCCCCACTCATGTCCCCCTGCACCCAGGTCCTCACAATCCCCAATCATGTGCGTTATGGTCAGCCTCCAAAGCCAAAAGGCCCTACCAAGTAACCCATTCACCCACATGGAAATGGGAATTACATGTTACACCACCAATGTTCATAAAGCAAATGAACCCATGTCCGTCACACACAATGGTTGCAAATGAATGGGAAAACACCCAACATGACATGCATGAAACCAATGAGATGATACCACACAGTGAAGTATGAAAACAAAATTGTATTAAAAAAAATTGAATGCAAATGAAATGAAACAAACTACAATGGCAATGAAAAAAAGATAAGCTGCATGTCTGTCCAAAAAAATCAAAACTACAAATCCAAATCCAAAAAAATGTTGTTCAAAGTCACATTAAAAATAAAATCAATCCGAGAGATAAAAATAAATGCAAAGACCATTGCTCCATGGAGAATAAATCAAAAATAAAAAAATAAAACAATCCAATGAAGAACTATGTACAAAACATCCAAGGGTCCATGAGCCCAACTGAACAAAGGAAACCTACAAAAAACCCTAACTAAAATGCAACTATATACAAAAAGTGGAGCTGTGTCCGTCGACTCCAAATCATAAGAAGAAACAAATGAAACCTAAAACTAAAGAACTATATACAAAGGCGGCGGGCAAGTCCAGCGGTTCACTGCGTGGTGTTCCGGGCCAGGGCATCATCAAACTCCTCGTCTATGTCCCAGAGGCGGTCCTGTTCCATGACCCCGAGGGTCTGCAGGGATGACGCCATCTGCTCCTCCAACCCCCTGCGGATTGCCTCGAGGCACTCGGCCCGCCTCAGGGCGCTCCGCATGGCGTTCTCCGCCCTGACCATCGTGAGCCGCGCCTCTTCCGCCCGCCGCCGCTCCGCACCTATCTGCTGGCCCAACCGCAGCCACACGGAAGACACTTCCTGTCCTGGGTCCTCCTGCCCTCCGGCCGATGCCTGCCCCTCCGATGTTGATGGCCCCGAGCCATGATGACTCCCATGTTGACTCTGCTGCTGCCTCCGAGGCAACTGCCTCTGCCAGCACGACGGCATCCAGGCTGATGGAATCCACCGACGCCGTTGTGCACGTGCCCTGCCTGATGATGCCGGCACATCCTCCATCTGCTGGGGTACAGTTGCTGTGGTGTCCACCCCTGCTGGACCTCCGACTCCCGACTGTGGCAGGGATGGGATCCCCACCGAGCTGACTGCATTGGTCAGGGCAGGTCCACAGGGGGCCCTGGTGGCATCTGGGCCGGAAGACGGCAAGGAGAACGACTGGCGTATAGTCTCCACAGAGGAGGAGAGGGCCGCCAGATTGGCCGACACATGCAGGAAACCCCCGAACATGGACGATCCCAATTGGGCCACATCGGCACGGTGCTCTTCGTGATGACGTGCGTGCTCCTCCTGGGAAGCACGCACGGCATCACGAATCACAGCCGTGCACATCGCGACCCCAATCAGGACCTTCTCCATACGGCCAGGGGTCCCCTCGTCCGCAGGTGGAGGGGAGTCAGATGACATGGACATCCCCTCTACCTGCGGACGGGCCTGGGACGGGGCATCCCTGCTGGTGCATGGTGGTGCACCCACAGGGTCAGGGACAGCGACATGCACAGGCCCCTCCACGGTGACCTGTGCTGCCTCCTGCCCCTGCCCCTGGAATGCACCACTTGCACCAGCAGGGATGCCCCCACCAGGCCCCATGTGCGCCTCAGTGGCGGCCTCCTCCTCCTCTGTGGAAACCACCAACCTGGATGGCTCCTCACCGTCTTCCGCCATAGCAGGCCCCTGTGGGGGCTCACCCACCCCTTCCGCTGCAGCCGTGGGGGCATCCCCGCCTCCTTGCTCCACAGCGCCGTCTCCGCCCTCTTCTTCACTAGCCGCTGCGTAGAGGGAGACATAGAACACAAGCATCAGGGTTCTGTACAATGGTCCCCTAGACAGGAAGCAATAGCAGATGAGTGCCACTGTCAAAGTACACTTCCATCATGTCCCTCCACAACACATGTGTCAGTCCAGGCAAAACACACACAGTGACAGTCATGGTGCATGCCATGGACATTTCCATACATGTCCAATGGACTCTCGAAACATACAATGTAATGGAACTCACATGCATCATGGGTCATGCCTATCACATGCACACACTTCACCTCAGTCACATCCATCTGGCCCCGTACACCCCAATCGCAGTGGATACAAGGATGACTAGGCTGCATCAGTGAATCTGTACATTGTCACAGAAATGTGTCATGCATCCATGGCATTCACAAGTCACAGACAGGCAGGTCAGGCACACAGACATGCATACCATATATGTACCTGGCATCAGCACCCATCCCTCACCCCCACCCATGTCCAGGAACAGAGACTGCCATGCTCTCATGTGTACAATCTGCATAGGGCTCCCCATGTCGCATTAAAACACATGCAACAACCGTGCGGTTCACACATTACTGGTCGCACATGCATTACCATGATGTCCCTGCGCACATACATGCGTACATGGCCTATGTCACACATACAGGCAAGTATCAGACAACCAGCACACTGCAACATGCCCTGTCTCACACAGCAATACTTGGCCACTTACCGCTCAACTCCAGACAGGTCTCCCTCTCAAGGACCTGGGCGTGGAGCGCTGGGTGTACGCGTTCCAGGACCCTCATGGAACTCATGCAGCCCCGGCCCCCCTCCACGAGGCGCCGGGCCTTTGTGAGGGTCCTGGACCTCAAGTCCTCCCAGCGCTTCTTGACCTTCTGGATGGTGCGGGTTGCCACCCCCTCCGCGTTGATGGCAACCACACAGTCGGCCCAGATCCTCTCCCATCCTTCCTTGTTGGCGCGGGACGATCCGAAGAGGGCATCATACTGCCCCAGGACTTGCTCCACCAGGACACCAACTTCGGTGGCAGTGAAGCTGGTGCCCCTCTGCCCCTCTGGCCGGGGGTTGCCACTGGTGCCAGATGTTGATGTGCCCGACATGGCAACCCCAGGGGCAGGAGTGGGTGGGCAACTGGGTCCTGGGGCTGGGCTGTGGAGCGATGTTATCCGAGTCGGGAGTCTTCTGTTCCAGCAGGGGTGGACACAGCAACTGGACCCCTGCAGATGGCTGATGTGCAGGCACCAAATGGCAGGGCACGGTGGCAGCAGGCAGGCAGGCAGGCAGCAGCAGATGGCACGTGGGAGGCTGCTCGGGGCACTGGGGGGCAGTAATTCGTCCTTCTGGGCAGGAGCGTGGTCTTCCGTGTGTTTTCGCGTGGCCAGCTTGATACGGAGTGATTTGGCACGTGAAAATCCTGCACGTTAGCGTGATATTCGAGGAAAGGCCCTTAGCACGTAAGCGCGTCAGCACGCGTACGCGATTTCATTGGACCAAAGGCCCTTACAGCGTAAGCGCGTCTGTGACGTTTCGCGCATGGGCGTTAACCTGGCAGGGCTTGGAGATCCGGCGTGCCTTTGAACTGCTCTGTACGTGCTTTTCGTGCGGTGCGTGTGTTTTCCATCCGTTGGGGTTCACACGCTATTACTTCACAGCGGGTGTTGGCTACGCGTTCTTCTACACGCAAGGCAGACGGTGAGTGGTACCCCGCTCCCCCCCAGGCCCGATCGCGTGAAGCGAACCCCTGAAATACATGTAGCCCGCTCCCCCAGGCCCGATCGCGTGAAAAAGTTCACAAGTTCACGCGAAATCCTGAAATACACGTAGCCCGCTCCCCCAGGCCCGATCGTGTGGAAAAGTTCACGCGAACCCCTGAAATACATGTAGCCCGCTCCCCCAGGCCCGATCGCGTGTAAAAGTTCACGCGAACCCCTGAAATACACGTAGCCCGCTCCCCCAGGCCCGATCGCGTGAGAAACTTCACGCAAACCCCAGAAATACAGGTAGCCCGCTCCCCCAGGCCCGATCGCGTGGAAAAGTTCACGCGAACCCCTGAATACACGTAGCCTGCTCCCCCAGGCCCGATCGCGTGGAAAAGTTCACGCAAACCCCTGAAATACACGTAGCCCGCTCCCCCAGGCCCGATCGCGTGAAAAACTTCACGCAAACCCCTGAAATACACGTAGCCCGCTCCACCAGGCCCTATCGCGTGGAAAAGTTCACGCGAACCCCTGAAATACACGTAGCCCGCTCCCCCAGGCCCAATCGCGTGTAAAAGTTCACGCGAACCCCTGAAATACATGTAGCGCGCTCCCCCAGGCCCGATCGCGTGAGAAACTTCACGCAAACCCCTGAAATACACGTAGCCCGCTCCCCCCGGCCCGATCGCGTGAAAAAGTTTACGCGAACCCCTGAAATACAGGTAGCCCTCTCCCCCAGTCCCGATAGCGTGAAAAAGTTCACGCGAACCCCTGAAATACACGTAGCCCGCTCCCCCAGGCCCGATCGCGTGAGAAACTTCACGCGAACCCCTGAAATACACGTAGCCCGCTCCCCCAGGCCCGATCGCGTGAAAAACTTCACGCGAACCCCTGAAATACACGTAGCCCGCTCCCCCAGGCCCGATCGCGTGAAAAAGTTCACGCGAACCCCTGAAATACACGTAGCCCGCTCGCACAGGCCCAATTGCTGTATGTTGCCACTTTTGTAATGCGCAGGGACGCTACCGCCTGCCTTCGTGTGGCGGACGTGTTTCGGCTTGTGCGTGTCTTTGGCTGTGCGTGGCTTTGCCCTATTCGATTCCATGAATACGTGTGGTTCGAGTGCGTGTGGGCGTACCGTCTGCTTCCCTGCAGTACATCCCCAGTTACGCCCTTATTTTCGTGTGTTGTTCCCCATTCCGCGTGTTACGCCCCGTGTCCCGCCCACTTTCTGGTGTATGCACCGAGGTTGTGCGCTTTCACTGTGCGCGTTGCGCACGCCTTTCGGGATGTTGCAGTGACTTGTGCGCCATGCACGGGTTTGGCGCACATCCCGGGGTGTACACGCGCAGGGACTTCCATGAATCGCACGCGCACACTTTTTTTTCCGCTTGCGCCTGCTTGCGCCTGCTTGCGCGAAGATTTTCGGCGCATGTTTGTTCCATGAATCGGCCCCTGAGTTCTTAAGGCTCACGGATGTAAGCTGCAGTATCTTAATTGTCCAGAACACCGCAGAGCACTGCAGAACACTTTCTGCCCACTTTCGTCAGTCTGTCACAAAAGGAATGATTTGGCATTTGCAACTGTGGGCCACTTTTTCAATGGTGCCCGAGGCAATTTTATTCCCCAGTCCAACCCTGCTCAGACTGCATGCCCTGTCCGCCCTTGACCTCTCTGTTGAGATTTCCAACAAGGATATTTATTGCTTTCAATTCTAAAAATGTTTAAAACTGGGTAGGCCATCATATTCAATGCCTACAAGCTTTTAAAAATAAATACACATAGCTATCTGTAAGGGGCTGTTGCATTTCGCATGCTAAGAGACCTTTGACGTAACTTGTTAAACACTCTCTTCCCTGAGTCTAGCAAGGGGTGCACTAGAATCAAGTTACTAACACCCGCATTGTATGTTTGGCAGTATTTGCATTGCTACTACCACCCAACCTGATTACCGTTGAGTGGCACATTAGGGTCTCATTACAAGCTGGGTGGTGCAGTAAAAAAGAGGTGGTAATTCTGTTACCTCCATTTTTTTTGCAGTAACGGATTGACCACTGTTTTACCGCACAACTGAATTGCGAGTTTGACCTTGAAGGGGATAATTTACCTCCAGCATGCTAGAAGTAAATCCTCCACTTTAAGGTCCTAATTCGGTGGAATTAGCATGGCAGAATTACCGCTTGTGGTAATTTCCCCAAAAAACCCATGCGGTTTTATGGAGTCCAAAAATGGGGATTGACACTGCCATACTGCCACTCGTAATCCAGTGGTAAACTCACGGGTCTGAGTGACGGTAACAGTAAATGAGTCTGGAAGTAATTTGGCAGATTTACCACCAAATTACAACCAAACTCATATAATGAGGCCCTGAATGGGGTAATTCTCCATGATTACCTGTATTGATTATTCCCCATTATAAAGGGTCACTGAAGTCCATTGGGGAATGGCAGAATTAGAGCATGGAGTCATTTTGACAGCTTCTTTTCCACCACTTTTTCTGGAGGTATCAACCCCATGACCAATAAGGGGGTATTTTGATATACAGGTTTCTAAACTCGAAATAAAGTTGTAGGTAAAAAAGCTGTTCTTCGGTAACCCCACCTGTTTTACCATAACCACCAACACTGGTGATGAGGGACAGAAGCCTCACTCATTGCTTTGTAACCAAGCACGACTGGCAGATAAAAGAGCTGACCAAAGGTTGTCAGGCAATAGTGATTCTTGGTTGCATTTTAACTTTAAAATTGACTTGTTTGAATGAGCTGGCTTAACAAAACAATCTTCAAATTAGATCTAGTGCCTGCTCTGCTGCTGTCCTTTAGAGGTTCCGGGGTGCTGCAGCTCCCCAAAGCCCGGGGGCCCATAGCACTTCTTATCTGGCAACGTGTACGACCCGGCCCTGTCTTCTCTCAGCAGTGCTCCAGACGGCATCACTGCGATCTTGTTCGTCTCCTATTATTAGGCAAGCATTTAATAGCGTTGCTTGAATTAGAAGAGAAAGGATAATGGTCTGACCGTGCTCACAGGGAGTACTATCCCTGCCTTAATTGCAACAGCGTGTGCGTTGATGAAAGCGCGACGGGTTAAGAAATGCATGCACTAAGTCAATTATTTTTAACTAATAAGAAAATATATCAACAGACGGATATCCGTCGGCTGTCAGTCAGGAATGTTTAAAAAGCCTTGAGTGGGGCTCGTAAACATGATGAAGTATTTGGCACAGCAAACCATGGAGAGTATTGTAAGGCGGCTGGCTGTGTTTCAACAATCTAATAGGTTGCACAATGTTTCCACATGTGTCAGCCTAGGAAAACACTGAGGTTCAGTCATATGTATCTTATAATGGTGGGAGACAAAGGCTTGTAATGCAAGGACAGTATGCCGGTACAACAGGCATTGCTGGCAAAGGCAACAGGTTGGCCATGCTTTGAGTCTATGTGCTGTGCAATGCGGAGAGGAAGGGCGAAGGGTTGTTCGGTTTTGGGGATGAGAGAGTCAGGTAAAGTGTGGAGGGCGTGGTCATCCACGACCTTAGCATTCTTGCTAAGGATGTTGACATCCATGTCTCTGCACCAGCCACTGATGCATCATGCAAGTCTGGACGGTTGATGCTTCGCATAAGGAGTATTGCAAGGGTGCAGGGTAAGTAAAGCTCGACAAGGCCAAGCAGAAGCTTTTATGGTTAACTGGCCCAAATATGGACAATATCGCCACGTTCTAGGTTTATTTAAAATATTCCCCATGTCAGCCTGTGTGATGTCCACACAGGCACAGGCAGGACTACTCACACCAGAGGCACAAGATGCACAACAACAAATACACAGACGCGGGGTGAACTACAACACGTCTTTATTCTTTGACATGAATCCCCTCACCGAAGGAAACCCCGTGCCTTGTCCCATTCCGACCCCTCCCTAACCCAACATCACTTCCTACAACAGTCTGGCCCAAAGTGTGGCCCACCCACATAACGATGTGGGAGGAGGGGTGGGGCCAGCCTCGTCTTGACGTGACACCCCATGCCACGAAATTGCATACCATAGACAGGCAATGTGATGCTATCAAATGACAAGTATTGCCATATTAGCTGGTGTGATAGCATAATGAGTAGAGCGCTCGCTTTGACATCTCTGCAGAGCCTGCTCACACAGGTTCGAATCCCAGCAGGGCCAAACTCATCCTTCTGAGGTCAATAAATGAGCACCACACACCATGGGCAATTATAAGCAGCACTCGGATACCTGAGGGTTCGTAGCGCTTTACAAATGCTAAATTATTTTTATTATTATGATATTATTATTATTATTATTATTATTAGTATTGTATTTCGTCATTGTAAGTGACTTCAATTCAGCAATCCAACTAAGTCAATGCCTAGTCTGGGATGCCCAATGGAAGCCCTTATTTATATATTTTTATGTCAAGTTCTTAAATCTGGATGATGAACCCTTATATAATGCCCCTCTCTTTGAATCCCCCTGGCCTCACTGAGCCAAGAAGTAGGTTGTCCTGCAAATTAAAATGTTTATTGGAAAAATTAAACAGTATATATATATCACACTTTTATGAATAAATTAATATTTGATAGCACAACTATGAGTATGAACAGTGATCAACAATGGATAAGATTAAAGTAGCACAATTCTTTAATTACTTAGGAGTTGGTATCGAAAGGATAAGGTAGCAGAGAATACTTTGTATGGTTTCAAGGAAAAATAATGATGGAAAGAATGCAGCACAGAAATAAACTGGATATGGTTTCAACAAGAGATAATCTGATCACTTTTTCCTAACTCCCCCCCTATGCAATATGAAGAGATGGAAATTAGGGCACACAGGTTTTCAGGAATACAATCAGAATGCAGTTCAAATTCCAGTTCCCCCCTAGCAAGCTTAGAGCAACCGGTATGCTTTTAAACAGTCAAAAATACTTTTGAATGTGATTTGCAATGAAGTGAAAAATATGCTAAAAATTATTTTAATTCCCTAGAGGAGATTCAGGATAGGTGACAGCTACTTTGAATTAGGTCAGGTCAACACTAGCAATGATTCATGAGGGATTATCAGGTTGAAACGAAATTCAGCAGTTGCAAGCACGAAGCAGCTATGTTTTTACAAGTGGTGAAATTGAGCTAGTTTGCAATTCGCTGCACTTTTTTCGAGTGCGTCGATCGGAAAAACTATAAAGAGTTGGAAAGCTTAGATTCTTAGCTAGTTTTTGTGGAGGTAGATTTTCAGAAATGAAGTCAAGATTGCAGAATGACAGATGACACTTTTGCAGCTTTGAAATCACAGAATGGACACACAATTTCTATGCAGTTCTAAATGGGTTGAAATGGATGGGATGATATTACTTTAGACTAACAGATGACTATGCAAAGTTCTTGGCTGGATACTCACTCCTAGTTTTGGACTGGAATGGGCCTGGGACTGCACTCCCGCCACCGGACGGTCTCTGGCACTGGTTCTGCTCACAGCGTGGCCTCTGGTCTGCTATCGGCACAGCGGTCGGGTCTGGGTCTGACGGTTTCTGGATACTGCTCTGCTTTCCGGGGCTGGGTCTGGCACAGAATTCTAGCCAGAATCAAACAGCTCGCCTGGCTGTTGAATAGTAGGGTTAGGTTGTTGGATTCTGAGGCCTGCTGAGAAGGATTCAGCTTTTGGTTCAGGCCTCTCTGCTTCAAGTTCTGGAATCTATCTTGAGTCTAAGTTCTGGATATGGTCGGGCAACGTGCTGCGCCAAAATCGATTAAAGAGTGGAAAATGAATGCTCCTATCTGGGTCTGAGTGGTTCTTTTTATGTCTTTTGAAAGTGGGTGGGAAGGCTGACTTTCGATGCCCAACCCTCTGAGGATGCTGATAGGTTAAAGGATTTACTGTGACCTGACTGGAGAAGGGAATTGTGAGTCAGAATGAGTCAGAGTGATGCTATGTTTATGGCTTGACTGAAGTCCCTCCCCTTAGCATTTACTTAGAAAACAATTTTTCATAACCAAACATGTTTCCAAGGTACACAAGTTGGTGAGAATACATGTACTCATCCCAGATTAATTGAAGACAGTTCTATGTTCAACCCTGATCTAAGAGCTTGGGTTCAGAAATGACAACATTTTGCACTTTTAGTGGGTTTCCCCATATTGGTTTTTCATCAAATCTTCCATGGAGTTATACCCCCTCTCTGCGCATATGACAGTAAGTTTTCATTTTTCTGATATAACCACAGTGTCTGCAATATTAATACATCACAGGGTTCGGTCTCACAACATCACACAACGTCCAGCTTAGTCTCAAATTGAGAGTGAAATTGTCATTTTAAGAATCTCCAAATTGTACATTTTTGTCCGCTTGGTATAATTAGTTATCAGTATTCTCACAAAACATATAGTTGCTGGACTCTCTGAATCAACAGTTGTTTGTCTCTGCCCCTAGAAACTTGGCTTGACTCAGAGATCAGATGTCTTGCCTTCCCCCAGAGCAGTGTTGACAGTTCACACTCAAAATCAGCATACCCTATTCAGCTGAAGGCATCCTTTGTCTGGTTTTTCCTGCTAGCAGGGCATCAGTCCAGGGTGCCACTCTCCATTTGATTAACAGAAACTTGTGATTTCCTGCCTTCTTGCTGAGATGACCAGGTGTGAAGACTTCTCATGGACAAGCAAGCCTTTGATGTCCCAGCTAACTCAGGTTCACTGTTTAGCTCCTGAAATACAAGTCTCCTGACAGACTTTAGATCGCTAGCGCCGGTCAGTGGCGGGCACCGGTATTGCACCCATTTTTGACAGCTGCCTTAAATTAATATATTTCAAAAAGGGGATTTAACTTGACAGCATATGATCCTTGCTAACATTGTATTGATGTGGATTCTGCAGTAGAGTAATGTAGAACACCCAACCAGAAGTTGGATTTTTTTTGTGGTTTCATGCCAATGATTTTAGCAATTTTGACAATCAAGAAAATGAATTGTTGAACAGCTCTGTATTCCTTTGTCTACTTTTGTTCTGTGGGCAGCCAAAGGATGGGGCTGGCAATGGTCTCCTGTATAAACACTGACAGAGGCAAATGAAGATGGTGGCCTATCTGTCAGGTTTTCACTGTGCATTTTTGGATGATTTCTGGAAAGCAGCATGCTTTCCGGCGACCATTATGATGTTTCCGCGGCCAGTAATGCACAATGATGTTGCAGGGCTTGGATGCATGGGTTGAATCATCCCACAAGCCCCCCTCTTGCGATGGCGTTGATTTTTCATCAATGGAACCCGCAAGACTGGGATGTTGACTTCATCTTCTTCTGATTCCGCAGATGGTAAAGTTCAGCATCTTTTCCTCCATCAGGGTGGATCGATCATTTCTCCTCGCCGGTCCTGATGGGAGTATTGGGTGGTACCCAGGGCCCCTCGGATCTTTGCTCCCGGTCCCTGGGTCATCCTCCTTGGGCAGTCTCCCTGGTTTATGTCTCTCTCTTCTCACCTAGGATGATAAAGCAAAAACGGCAGAAACATATTCGTAGACATTCCCCCCCCCACTATTAATGTAGTGGGGTGAACATATACATTTTATAAATCAGGAGACATTTACATTCTTATCATTGTATTTTAGAGACTATATGTGGGATATTTTAGGGTTGGAAATTGATTAATCTGGAGCGGCCCCCTCTGGACTCCAGTTGCTGCAGAGTGTGGCTCGGATGGCAACACTTTAGCTGATTAATATGGACCCACCTGTCTTCCCCTTTCTCCAAACTTCCTTTGGGGATGCGGATCTTGTAGGCGACTGGTGAGATCTTGTCTATAATTTCAAAAGGTTCCTTCCATGTAGGCAGAAATTTCCACTGTTTGGCCTGGTTCCTTTGGAAATTGTATAGATAGACCCGGTCTCCCACATTGTATTCTTTCCTCGTAGTCTTCATGTCATAGTGGGTCTTCATGCTATCGGCTGATCTCTCTAGATATCGGTGAGCATAGGCAAAAGCGTGTTGAAGGTGTTTTCTTAAATTTTCAACATACTCATGAGTTGTGGAGGCATTGATCAATGTCTGCTCTTGGGTCCTGTATAACAGATGCTGGGGAAGCAGCATCCAGCGTCCAGTCATCAACTCAAACGGTGACATTTTAGTTGCAGATGAAGGGGTGGATCTGATGGCTATTAGGACAAGAGGTAAGCAAATATCCCAACTTGGCCCAGAATCTGCCACAAACTTTTTCAAGATGCTCACAATGGTTTTGTTGTAACGTTCTACTGCACCAGAAGAGGCTGGCCGGTAAGCAATGTGTAGCTTCCTTTTAACCCCCAGTATCTCCCACATCTTAGTCATTACTTCGCTGGTGAAATGGCTACCTCTGTCTGACTCAATCCTTTGGGGTAGTCCAAAACGCGAAAAGATGTGGTTGATCATCAGGGCAGCTACTGTTTCTGCCTTGCAGTTTGGGGCGGGAGACATTCCACCCATTTAGTAAATAAGCATGTCACAGTCAACATGTACTTATTTCCCCTAGAGGAGCGAATCACTGGGCCTATGAAGTCGACTTGCAAATCTGACCATGGCAGTGTCATCCCCCTCTTTTGGAGAGGCGCACGGTGTGTGAGGGATGTTGGCTGAAATTGTGCACACACAAGACACCCCTTCAAGTAGTGGTCGAGGTCCTGCCCCATGTGTGGCCAGTATGCAACCTCTCTTAAAATCTCCAGTGTTGTCTGAAACCCCCTATGACCGGTGGTGGCTGCATCATTGCCGTGACTTAACATCAGGCTTCGGAATGAGGTAGGAACCACCCACTGATCATGACCAGCTTGGGATTTCCTTACCAACAAACCGTCTTGGATTCAGAACATTTTTGGACATTTCATCAACACTCTAAGGTCCTCTTTCCCAATGTAATCAGTATCCGTCAGGGGAAAGTTCTCAGGGTCCTCAATGTGTTGGTAAACTTACCAATTATTGGATCCCCCTTCTGAGCCCTAATCAAATCAGCATCTGGGGTCTCCTTACTCCATTGTGCAGTTGAAAGATCATTGTGAGAATTTGTCTGGGACCTAGTGATAGCAGTGACCTGGATTTCCCCCAACAGGGACTCAATCTCTATTAGATTCCCTTGGATGGCCCCGGTTTTGGCCAGTTGATCAGCTAAGTCATTTCCAGTTTTGTCTGGTCCCTCTACTTTGGAATGATCCTTGATCTTTTTCCAGTAGATGGTCATCCCATTCGAGGTGACCAGATCATCAATATTCTGGATTAACTTCCCATGTTTGAAGGGTTTGTTGTTAGCACATAACATGCCTCTGGTTTTCCAATTAACCAGGTGCTCCACAAACCCGTTCCGTACATAATCCAAATCTGTGATTATGACCAGTTTGTTGAGTTGATGTTAGACAGCAGTGAGGATGGCTTGATGCACAGCCATCAACTCTGCCACCTGACTACTTCGGGGACCAATCTTGTACCCAGCGGAGGGTTCTGGGGACTCATTCATCCATGCATTCCCTACGCCGGCCACAAGTTCTTTTTTCCTGTTGTTGTCAACATGGTAAGAGCATCCATCCACATAGACAGTGGACATTCCCTCACACTTGTCTTCTTCAAAGACTTTTTGTGTGGGGAATTAAGGTATGCCTCCATGTTGTCCTTGATTTTTAGACTTTCATCCTCGAGACAGTTTTCTCTGGCACAATCATGCAAGTCAGCCAGACCTTGTGCGAGGGGACTCTTCTTGTTTTGGCCATATCTGACCTCCACAGGAATGCCTTGCATTGACAGAATCCAGGAAGTAATTCGGGAATTACTCACATTTCCAGCTCGGATTCTGTCACTTTGGAGATATTGCAGGGGCTGGTGTGGAGTCTCCACTATGATGTGTTCCCCCTGGATAAACGGGCAGTAATTCTTCAATGCCCACACCGTTGCCAGGAGTGCCTTCTCACAATCGTTGAATTTTTCCTCCACAGGGGATAAAGTTTTACTCGCATAGGAGATTACTTTATTGATCTTGTCTTGCTTTTGATATAATACTGCAGTCAAGCATGTATTAGAGAACCCTGTCTCCAAGAAAAAATCCTTGTTTCTGACAGGGTAAGCTAGGCAGCGCGCTTGTGAGAGGCTTCTTTTGAGCTGTCTTACTGCCTCGGATTGTTCTGGACCCATTCCCACTTGACCCCCCCTTAAATAGATGAATCAGGGGTCTAGTGATCTCTGCGTAGCCCTCAATGAACATTCTACTGTAATTAGTCAGTCCAAGGAGGCTCCTTAGTTCCCGCAGAGTTGAGGGGACCTTCAATTTCTGAAGTGCTTCCACTTTCTTTTCCTGGGGACAGAGACGCTGAGGAGTAATCTCATGCCCCAAGAAATTGACACAGGTTCTACACCACTGTGCTTTCTGAAAGGAAAGTTTCGCTCCGGCGGCCCTCAACTATGTCAGAACATAACGGATCTCTGCTATGTGTTCCTCCACAGATGAACTTTTGATGAGGACATCATCTACATATGCCAGGTTACCCCTCACACCCAGGTCGGGCATGGTCTTGTGTAGGAAAATGTTGAATTCATTGCTGGAGTTGAGATATCCGAAGGAAGTCAGGGTCCATGTGTACTGTTGGCCCCCAAAGGTAAAAGCCAGTTTGTATTGGTTCTCCCTACTGACAGGCACAGTCCAGTATCCATTGGTCAGGTCTATTGCAGTGAATACCTGTGATCCCTGGATCTGGGCCAGCCCTTGGTCAATGTAGGGAAGAGGCCATCGGGAAGTATGGACCCGTTTGTTGAGCTCCCTAAGGTCGGCACAGAGTCTCCACTGGCCGTTTGGCTTCAATATTCCCAGCACCGAAATATTGAAGGTGCTGTGTACTGGACGGATTATCCCCCAGGACTCAAGTATCTTAATTATTTCAGTAAGGGACTCCATGGATGGGAGAGGCAAACGATATTGCTTCACAAACACTGGAGTCATGCCAGGGTCCGTGGGAATTGTTGTTGTGTGGATGTCGGTGCGACCACAGTCATATGAGTCCACTGCAAAGAGATCTTGAAAATCCAAGAAAACTTGTTTCAATTTTTGCTTCTGCTCCAGAGTCACACAGGCATCAGCTAGGTGGACTCTTTTTTCAACCATCTGCCTGAAGCCTGAAAAGACTTCTGGTTTCGCTATCTCAGCGGCCTCCTCCAGGTGGGTGGAGAAGTCCCGGGTCAGAGTGCTGATTTGGACTGGAGGCTTCAGGTGGGAAAGGCAGCCCTCATGGACCTAGAAAATCACCTCATCCCCTCTGAAGTTACAAGTCACATCTTCCTTACCATAATGGCAGGAAGTGTACACCAGGAAGTTCCCCCCATGCCGGGTAAAGATCCTGTCTGGTGTTGTGTTGTCATCACTGTCACTGTCAAAACAGTCCTTGGGGATTGGTCCTAACAGTTCATTTCCTAAATCAATAGAGAAATGTCAGTCATCAACCGCCATTCCAATAATGGTGCCTGCGGCTAGAGTAATACTCTTTAAGTCGCTGTTATCCACCTCTAATGGAATGGTGTCATGTTCTATGTTGACTAACGGTGATGGGTTTACCCCACACCCTTGCTGTTGGAGAGAAGCATTTAGATGAATATAAGCATCAGGGTTTTTCAATTTCTGTCCTCTTTTAACGTTCACTTCAAGGGAGAATTGTCACGTCCTTTCTGGGATGGTGACTTCCTCTTTAATCTGAATTTCAACTGCATAAGGCAGCAATTGAGCTGCCCGAAATGCTTTTTCTGGATCATCAAAGCCCATGGGATTATCCGCTAATCGGGACCAAGCTTTGAAGTTTATCAGGTCCAAACTAATGGCAAAGCGATTGAGAATGTCACTGCCTAAGTAAAAGGTGGCAGTGACGTCTCGCACGACCCAACAATTATGGACTATGCTCTTGTTGCCAATGGAGATTTTGAGCATACACCTGCTTGGCAGGAAATGTTTGGAATTGGGTGTTTCCAGATCCATTTCCCATTTGTCTATCAGTTTGAATGTGGGAATGGCTGGATCTTTTGGGAGTTAGCGGAACATGGCTTCGCTGATGAAGCTCTTACCATTGTTCACACACACTCGGGCGAGAACAGAGTCCTTCCCATCATTTAACTGAACAGGGATGGACAACTGCTCCCCAATTTATTGAATATTAGCCAGGCTCTGAGCTGATTTCACATCTTTCTGGACTATACGAGTGGGAATGTCTGATTGTGAATGGGTAAAGAATTTCAGAGTGTTTCCTTCCAGTGTGGAATACCACCTTAAACTGGAAGTAAGGTTGATTTTCAGAAATAGAGAGGACTCCCCATCACCAGTCTGTTGTCCTACTGCTATTACTGTCACGTCTGGAATGTGGTTGTTCTGGAAGTGAAACTCTACTTGGTCAGATTTTTGTTCAACCATGTGGCATGAGCCGTTTAAACTAACATGGTTGACACTCTGTTTTAATTTTATTGGTCGGCTAGTCTGGGTCCAGAGGACCTTGTTTACGCAATCTATTAGGGGTGACAACCTTCTCAGGAGGTCATTCCCTAGTAAACAAGGGGTGCTCTCTGGAGTCACTACTATGACAGGGTGTCTGACCTTGTGTCGCCCAATTTTAATGTCCAAATCCGCCATCCACTCAACAGGAATTTCCTTCCCGTCAAAGTTCTGAAGTTGTCCAGGAAGAGAGGTAAGAGGAATACGGTAATTCTCCCCCATTTCTGCATTTAGTTTGTCAAAGGCCCTTCTGGACAGAAGCATAGCTTGGGATCCAGTGTCCACCAGTGCCAAAATTGTACCCTGCCCCTGTACTTATACCGGGGCATAGTATCTTCCCTCCTTCTCCTCAAGGGGGCACAGATAATGCACATTTTTTGGACAACTGGTGGGCAAATTCTCTGGTTTTGGACAAGGAAAGAGAAGAGATTTGGGCAGAATTCTGTGAAGAGTCTTGGGAATCTGAAAGAAAAAGTTGGCAACTAGAAATGGGAGACATTGTGGGTTCCCCTGGTTCCGGTTCTGGGCCGTCCCCCCCTTTTTAGAGGCAGTCACCAGAATGGGTTTGATCCAGGGGATTTTGATGCTGTTGGTTCTGGGATGAGATGATGGGCGGTGCTATCCTTTTCCCAGGATTCTCTGAGGATCCCTCTCCCTCAAATTGGTAGATCTGTACCTCCTCCTCAAAGTGGGTCTGTTTGGGTGCTTTGTTTCTCCTACCTCCTCTCTGCTCCTAGGGTGGCAGACCTTCAGGGGTAGGAGATTTTGTTTCCGGTTCCTGGGTTTCCAGGGGCTGTTTACAAGTGGGGAAGGAAGCTTCCTCCAAGGCTTTACACCCCCCTTCCCCTTGTGCCTCTTCCCTGGGAACCGGTGGGTTATCTGGGTGCTGCCCCGTCATTGTTCTGGAGCACCATGCCCAGAGTTTGGGGCATTCTCTGCCGACATGCTCATCTGGGGGTTCTGCTGAGCCCTCAGCATGTGACCCAGATCCTGTGGCATATTTTGGACCTAGCGCTCTAACTGTGAAACCCGCTCAGGCTGATTCAGGGTTCTGTTTTCTCCACTGGGCTGATCCCGGGAAGGGTAGCTATCCCTTCTCTGGTAGTACCCCGGGTTGGGAAGATTTGGGTACCCCTCCACCCTTCGCCTCCCCTCTCCCGGATTAGGTTGTCTGGGCTCAGGGAAGTGGGGAAAGAAGGATGGATGATTTTGGGGCTGGAAGTTGGGTGGATACCTGGGGAAAAAGTTCTGCCCAGGATTTTGGGAATTTCTGCTCTCCTGTGGGAAGTTAGGAGGGAAGTTCCCTGGGTTAGGTGCTTGGCTGGATCCCCCCCCTTGGGCTGGAGGAGTCCACACATAATCCAGGATGGGTCGGTTTCTCTTGTAGCAGGGACTTACATAGTCAGGGGAGTGAGGGACCCCATTTGTGGGACTACCTCCTTGGCTCCCTGTCTGTGACTGGCCCGAGGGCCTTCTGGGCTTAGTATTATTCTGCGCAGGTACGTTTTTATGCCCCCATCTCCAACACCAAATTGGGGGCAACCTTTACCTCTGCCACCTTGGCAGTAGCAGGGGTGCTGGTCGGTTTGGGACTTTTCTGTGCATTACTTTTATTTTCTATGGGCTTCTGCACCTCATAGATTCGGGTGGCCTGCTCAATGAGCCAGTCTAGTGACCTTTTCTCATGAAAATCTCTCACTAGCTGGGTGATGATGTATTTGGGCAAAGCATGGAATAAAATGTTAACACATTCTTTGCTGTCCGTGCGCACCCTTTTGGTAGTCTGCCCAAAGGCACGCTTCAATTCCTGCACAAATACTTGTGGGGCCTGATCCTCCCCACATTGCAAATTGTAGGCTGCCTTGCGAGCCTCTTGGGGATTTCTGTGAACAGAAAAGTGCTTTAAGATGGCAGCCCTGTAGGTGGACCATCTTGCATGATTTTGGTTCTCCAGCCCCGCAAAGAAACTGGAGTATTCTGGGGAGAATGTCCATTTGACGTACTGCATGCAGCTACTGCTGTCTTTCAAATGGAAAGTCTCTATCATTTGGTCAAAGAGCTCCAAGTGTTCCCACACAGAATACTTGGTGTTCTTGTGATAAAGCTTGATGACACTCCTGATTGCCTTCGTTTTAAGGGGTCCTTAAGCAAGGCCCTTTTTGCCTTATTGGCCTTCTTGGTTCGGGGAACCGTGGTCCATTCATCCTCTGACTCAGAAGCACTGCTCCCAGAGGTGCCCGTCTTATCTTCCAGGTTTTCCCAGATTCTGAGAGCCTGGGAATGGCTGGCAGAATGTGGTGACCTGGTCTCCTGTGTCCTGTAACGTTCGGAGGAGTCTTCAGATTCCTCTTTGCTGCCAGGATTTGATGAGTACCCCCCCCCCCGCTGACCTAACTGGGCAGATGTTTTTAGGATGCCCTTAGTGGGCCTACTCTCCTGGGGTTCCCCACTAAATTGCACTGTACTTGGGTGCCCATACCCAGATGCCTGCCCATCCATTCCTGGGAGGTACTGGCCTATGAGCCCCATTAGTAATCTGCCATCCCCGTGGACCTGGGCTCATGTGCACCATGGGACATGGGGGTGGCAGAGTCCAAGGACTGGGAGAGATGGAGGCCTCTGATACTAGGGCTCCTGAGGTTATGCTCAGGTGTTTCCCTTTCCCAGTGAACCTCATCTCTATCAGCCCCTGCTCCTTGTTGCCCTGCCAGAGCCTGCGCTTTCAGTTCCTCAATCAAGGCCTTACTAGACTCTTTCAGTCTCTCCTGCATGGCTACCTGTTGCTGAAGCCTATCATTGTGCTGGCAGAGAGCCTCATTCTCTCTCTGTGCTTCCTGGTTAGTCTTGGAGTACTGGGCCAGTCTTTGCTGCAGAGGGTTACCCCCTGAGTACCGTCCATACTGGCCTGCTCCTTTCTTGCCAGAGCATCTTCCACCCTCCTGGTGTGCTCTAACAAGTTCTGATGCTCTTTGTGGAGGTCACCCAGTTCCTGGAGGGCCAGGTGATTTTCTTCCATTTTCTTTTTTTAAGTGGCAGACTTCTTGGCCTAAGGTATCCCTTTCCTGAGCAAGAGCCTGCCTCTGTGCCGCCAGGTCGTCCCTCTGCCTTTGAAGGGCACCAGCTTTCCGGAGCTCTTCGTCAAACTCTCCCTGGGTATCCAGGTCTTTCAAAATCAATTTATTGCTCTCCTCTTTTTCTCTACCCAATTGGCTTTGCAGGGTGGCTACCTGCTTTGTGCATGCCTTGTTGAAATCTATCTGTTGCTCCAGCTTTTTCTGGCTCTGCAGTACGGAGTCCAAACCTTCTTGATGCTCCTTCTGCAAGGCCAGAATTCTGGTATCCTGGTCTGCCTTTTCCTGTTGCAGGATATCCATATCCTCTTTTATTTTAATGATATACTTACTGTCTACTATAGTTTTCTGATTCCTGGCTCCTGTGCAGCCTCTCCTCAGAAGAGTCCAGGTCAGATTGGGCCTTCTCTAATGCCATCAGTTTCCTACTTGCCAGATCTTGGCCTTCAGCACATTTGTCCTGTATGGCTCCCATATATCAATATGCCGCTATCCTGACAATCTTGTTGTGCTCATCCTTGGCTTTAGGGGCCATGTATAGTTCACTCAGGGCCACATGTAAGGGACCCAGATCTCTCCATGTATCTGACCCTGTTACAGTGATCTGGGGTGTGATTGCCTGCAACCACACTGTCTGATCCTGTTCCGTCCATTTGCCTCTGATAAATAGCTTATGTAAGAGGTGCTCTCTGGCTATTTTGATGTCTACCAGTGTCGTCATTCTGGAAATTGATTTCCTTCCTGATTTACAGAAGTTAGTATTTTATTTTGCAAAACAGAACATTTCCTTAGAGCGTTCCTTTGAGGAGTGCTTTTACAGCGTAACACAGCGTGGTGATCCAACAGGATTTTTGTATCCTGTCCATTAGCACACTGTATTAAGCTGCACAAGTGGTAGATCTAATCCAGAATCCCGGACGAGCCCCACTCTGTAAGTGATTCATTTTAGCAATCCAACTAAGTCAATGGCTAGTCTGGGATGCCCAATGGAAGCCCTTATTTATATATTTTTATGTCAAGTTCTTAAATCTGGATGATGAACCCTTATATAAAGCCCCTCTCTTTGAATCTCCCTGACCTCACTGAGCCAAAAAGTAGGTTGTCTTGCAAATTAAAAGGTTTATTGGAAAAATTAAACAATATATATATCAAAATTTTATGAATAAATTAATATTTGATAGCACACTTATGAGTATGAACAGTGATCAACAATGGAAAAGATTACAGTAGCACAATTCTTTAATTATTTAGGAGTTAGTATAGAAAGGATACGGTAGCAGAGAATACTTTGTATGGTTTCAAGGAAAAGCAATGATGGAAAGAATGCAGCACAGAAATAAACTGGATATGGTTTCAACAAGAGATAATCTGATCGCATTTTCCTCATTCCCCCCCCCTATGCAATATGAAGAGATGGAAATGAGGGCACACAGGTTTTCAGGAATACAATCAGAATGCAGTTCAACTTCCAGTTCCCCCCTAGAAAGCTTAGAGAAACCGGTATGCTTTTAAACAGTCAAAAATACTTTTAAATGTGATTTGCAATGAAGTGAAAAATATGCTAAAAATGATTTTAATTCCCTATAGGAGATTCAGGATAGGTGACAGCTACTTTGAATTAGTTCAGGTCAACACTAGCAATGATTCATGAGGGATTAGCAGGTTGAAATGAAATTCAGCAGTTGCAAGCAAGAAGCAGCTATTTTTTTACAAGTGGTGAAATTAAGCTAGTTTGCAATTCGCGGTACTTTTTCCGAGTGTGTTGATCGCGATTACCGAAAAACTATAAGGAGTTGGAATGTTGTTCTGGGTTTGTTGGAAAGCTTAGATTCTTAGCTTTAAGGAGACAGTGCCGCTTCTAGGACATACGGTTCAAAAGATACAGATGTTTTTGTGGAGGTAGATTTTCAGAAATGAAGTCAAGATTTCAGAATGACAGATGACATTTTTGCAGCTTTGAAATCACAGAATGGACACACGATTTCTATGCAGTTCTAAATAGGTTAAAATGGATGGAATGATATTACTTTAGACCAAGGTTGTCCAACGTACGGCCCGCGGGCCATAATGCGGCCCGCCAAGCCATTTTATGTGGCCAGCCAGGCCGTATGTTGGACAATGCTTGAGTTAAAAATAAAAAAAACTTTTATTTTTTTATTTTTTAAATGTGCCTGTGCGCAAAACTACTCTGTGCTCTATTCGGGACACATAAAAGAACAAGATGAATGAGAATTCTGAGCGCACACTCACTCTACTAGACTGCTATCAGCATCATCAGTCACAATATTTTTGGGGGGAGACTTGGAAACATTGGCACAAAAGGAGCCGCTCTGTGCTGGATCACCATCCTTTCACCAGTAAACCCGATTCAATCACCATGGCCCCCTTACAAATCCCAGCCATGCTGTAATTGACCTGTGGGCACATAAATAATCGTATCAATAAACTTTCTCTGCCTTTTTTATGGCGAATGCCAATTTCGCCACATTCATTTGGGTCAATTTTATTGCTTTTTTTACCACAAAAACCGGTGGCAGAACCCCTGCACCCTCACTTTCTATATACTTTACCCAAAATTACCATCTATTTTTTTTGGGTAAAAAAGCGTAAAAAAATGCGGCAAAAAATGTTTTGTCGAAATTGCCATTCAGCAAAAGTGGGCAATAGCAAATAATCTACACACTCAAGAACAACCTTTCAAAAAATTCTCTCCAGAAATGTATAGAAAGGAAACAAAATCCAAATCCAAATCAATGGGAACCAAAGTTTTCGTTTGTTAGTGGATTGAGTTTGTTCACAAAATGGATCGGAGTACACTTCGAATAGTTGCTGCAGCTCTGGAGAAAATACGAGTGGTATGATAGGTTATTTATAACGTGCTTAATACCCATGCAGCAGTGATCCCAATCATAAAAGTGAAACAGGCAAGCCCAACAGGTATAACTTATTTTCACTCTTTTGGTAGCGCAGTCTGAGGGCAGCCTATACCCTTCAGGAGAGGTGTGAGCTGATACAGTTGCAACACAAAAAACAATAGTACTATGTTCCCAAAATACCATAGTTCTTGTCTTTCGGATCTCAGCAGAGCCAGGCTTTTCAGCATCAGACCAGAAGCATGGGTACCTTTGCGCTGGGCTGGGGTCAAGTCGGAGAGCAGCAGCGATGGGCCCCAATGATGCAGTTCTGTTTGGCAGTGGTGCTGATTTGTGGGTAGAAAACGCTGGGAACAGTAGGCCGTGCCAAGTGGATGGCACTGGAAGACTCAGTGACCTCTGGGCCCTGACAAGGGAATACTTGCCTTTGGCGCTGTGCAGGCTCGGCTGACACAACATGGCATATGGTTACGGCAAAGATGTCAAAGCTTCAGCATTGTCATTGAGCAGAACTCTGAGATTCAGGGGTGGTGGAGCGTCGAGGTCCAGGATGATTATGATGGTGTGAATGGGGCCAGCGCTGAGCAGCTACGCTCAGGAGGGCCATGGGCCCGTGTGGGGCTGACAGGCCAGTGAGCAGACTGCAACAGGCCTGCTCAAGCCATCCTGCTATTTATACAAATCTCGGGCCGAGCAGCACCTGATGGGAGAAAGGAACTGCGCTACAATCTGCTCTTCTGCTGGGCTCTGCCTGCTGGAGCTTCCCCCTACACGCGGACAGGCAGCTCTGCAGACGCTCAGAGCTTCCGGGGATTGGGGGGTTGGGGCTGGGTCAGGGCCTGCCTTCTCACCCTCGCTTAGCGGGGCTTCCCAGAACTGACCCAACCCCTGCCCTCTTGCATGCAACTCATACTTAGCTGGCAGGGGAGAATGTGATCTCAAGGGCAGATCTCCCAGGGTGAGACTTACCCATTGCACATCGGATTTGCTGACCCCTGCTATGTTCCCAAATGCGGGATACACGACTGCATTATGTCTGGTAGTGGGGGACTGCGTTCGCGCTCTCCCCCCCGATTTATTGGTGAAAGAAAAGGTAAAGTGTGCACTAGGCCTGCTAGGTTGCATACTTTTAGATTGTGCTCACATTGCGTTTCTTCAATTAGGTTCACCTTTGGGTGATCGCTTTTCCACATTTTATCTGTTGAATTGAATTATGCTTCTTTCATCACCACAGAAGTAATGTGTATTACAGAGAAAAGCTGCCATATGTATTGGGCACACTGCACATGCTCAGGCAGCATCAATCATGCTTTGTACAGGACAATGCTGGCCTAAATTGGGAACAGCCAGCATAGACATGTTGCTTCAGAGGCATATTTTGGGTACAACCAGCATGACAATGTGTTACATCAGTGACAGTGCTGTCTTACACTGTGGACACATTGGGCCTCATTACGACCCAGGCGGTAAATTACCGCCTGGGTCATACCTTTACCACCATGGCATAAACGACGTTTACGCCATGGTGGTTGGCGGACTTACCGCCCCATTCCGAGGTGAGTGGGGCGGTAAGTCCCCATTAACCCATTTACCCTTCCCCATTCCCATTTTTGCCCCATAGGGCATAATGGGAGTGGGGAAGGCGTTAATTACGCCACCGTAAATTACGGTGGCGTAATTAACAACAAGGTCCCTTAGCGCCATGGATTTTAACACCTGCTAAAAGCAGGTGTTAAAACCTCCATGGCGCTAAGGGACCTCGGAATCAGGCGGTAAGGGTCGGCGCTGTTTACGCCGCCGTAAACCCCTTACCACCTGGGTCCTAATGAGGCCCATTGATCATTAACATGTGTTGTGTTGTAAAATGTTCTTTTCTGCTGTTGGTGACATGGAATTTTCATGTTCCCCTTTAGAACTGATTGTACACTTATGGCTTTTTGGTCAACTTTTCTGCTGTAAAATGCACCATTTCAACCCCATATTTGAAAAATAAATCTTGGGGGGGGAACCCCCCCAAACCCTCCCTAGAACCTTGTAGCTCCCTCGCTACGCTCGGTCGCCCCCACTATTTCTGAAAAATATTAACACATAGACACTGAAAGAAATCACAAGCAACTAACCTTTGATCACTGCCCATGACACCAAAAGCTATCCTTGGGACTGCATGGCCATCACTGCCTGTGATGCTATTGTGTCAAAGGTCACACAATATCGCTTTTTAATATACTGCTTTGGGTGAGGTTGTTGACTTTTGGCTCGCCGGCCCACTGGGTGACAAAAAGTTAATGCTTCGGCCCCACATTCAAAAAGGTTGGACAAGCCTGCTTTAGACTGCGAGATGACTATGCACAGTTCTTGGCTGGATATTCACTCCTAGTTTTGGACTGGAATGGGCCTGGGACTGCACTCCCGCCACCGGACGGTCTCTGGCACTGGTTCTGCTCACAACGTGGCCTCTGGTCTGCTATCGGCACGGCACATCGGTCGGGTCTGGGTCTGATGGGTTCTGGATACAGCTCTGCTTTCCGGGTCTGGGTCTGGCACAGGTTCTAGCCAGATTCAAACAGCTCGCCAACTGTTGAATAATTTGGTTAGGTTGCTGGATTCTGAGGCCTGCTGAGAAGGATTCAGCTTTTGGTTCACGCCTCTCTGCTTCAAGTTCTGGAATCTATCTGGAGTCTAAGTTCTGGATATGGTCGGGCAGCGTGCTGCGCCGAAATCTATTAAAGAGTGGAAAATGAATGCTCCTATCTGGGTCTCAGTGGTTCTTTTTATGTCTTTTGAAAGTGGGTGGGAAGGCTGACTTTCTATGCCCAACCCTCTGAGCATGCTGATAGGTTAAAGGATTTACGTGGCCTGACTGGAGAAGGGAATTGTGAGTCAGAATGTGTCAGAGTGATGCTATGTTTATGGCTTGACTGAAGTCCCTCCCCTTAGCATTTACTTAGAAAACAATTTTTCACAACCAAACATGTTTCCAAGGTACACAAGTTGTTGAGAATACATGTACACATCCCAGATTAATTTAAGACAGTTCTCTGTTCAACCCTGATCTTTCTAAGAGCTTGGGTTCAGAAATGACAACATTTTGCGCTTTTATTGGGTTTCGCCACATTGGTTTTTCATCAAATCTTCCACGGAGGTACACCCCCTCTCTGCGCATATCACAGTACGTTTTCATTTTTCTGATATGACCACAGTGTCTGCAATATTAATAAATCGCGGGGTTCGGTCTCAGAACATCACACAACGTCCAGCTTAGTCTCAAATTGTGAGTGAAATTGTCATTTTAAGAATCTCCAAATTGTACATTTTTGTCCGCTTGGTATAATTAGTTATCAGTATTCTCACAAAACATATAGTTGCTGGACTCTCTGAATCCACAGTCGTTTGTCTCTGCCCCTAGAAACTTGGCTTGACTCAGAGATCAGATGTCTTGCCTTCCTCCAGAGCAGTGTTGACAGTTCACACCCAAAATCAGCATACCCTATTCAGCTGAAGGTATCCTTTGTCTGGTTTTTTCCTGCTAGCAGGCATCAGTCCAGGGTGCCACTCTCCATTTGATTAACAGAAAGTCCCAGCTAACTCAGGTTCACTGTTTAGCTCCTGAAATACAAGTCTCCTGGCAGAATTTAGATCGCTAGCACCAGTCAGTGTCGGGCACCGGTATTGCACCCATTTTTGACAGCTGCCTTAAATTAATAAATTTCAAAAAGGGGATTTTACTTGATAGCATAGGATCCTTGCTAACATTGTATTGATGTGGATTCTGCAGTAGAGTAATGTAGAACACCCAACCAGAAATAGGATTTTCTTTTTGTTGTGGTTTCATGCCCATGATTTTAGCAATTTTGACAATCAAGAAAATGAAGTGTTGAACAGCTCTGTATTCCTTTGTCTGCTTTTGTTCTGTGGGCAGCCAAAGGATGGGGCTGGCAATGGTCTCCTGTATAAACACTTACAAAGGCAAAAGAAGATGGTGGCCTATCTGTCAGGTTTTCACTGTGCATTTTTGAATGATTTCTGGCAAGCAGCATGCTTTCCGGTGGCCATTATGATGTTTCCGCTGCCAGTAATGCACAATGATGTTGTAGGGCTTAGATGTGTGGGTTGAAACTTCCCACATCATACGATTAGAGTATATGCACAACATGCCAGGAACTGACATCAACTGTCCATGTGCTCTTTGTGTATTCCTTAGTGTCTTCAAATGCCTTCATACCCATGGAATTGTCCCCTCAAATGTCACATACATGCCATGTACTCATACTGTCACAGATTCACTCATACCCAAACATACTTACACTCTCACACATACGGACATGAATTCAACACTGAAGTAGGTACTGATACCTGCCACACATGCATTGTCACACCCATATTAAATTGTATTAACAAATACACACTTAAAAAAATATACATGCACCCACAACCAGTTATGCAATCTAAGACACATGTAGCCACAGCCCTCCCACACACACCTGTGCACGCTCACAAATTCATGCGTACACAATTACACAGGCACTGATATAAGAATTCACGCTCATGGTGGTGTACAAGCTCACACGCATTCGCTGATACATGCATGCACCCATATGCAATGATATAGACACCTCCTCCCACCCACGTACAGAGAACCAAACATGAATAACTAGCTATGTCTGCCCAATGATTAGTTCATTTGTGGCTGGTCTAGGTGTTCAGCAATGTTCTGCACCACGTGTGCTTCATGTGTGTGGCAAAGAAAGCACCCCAAACTGTGAAGGGACTCTGTTAATACTGCCTAACACTTGCATCATTATTGCATGTGGTAAGCATATGTTATGGGGAAGGATACAATGATTCAGTCATGAGGACCCTCCAGTTGTTCTCCAATTTTGGGTCATATTAGACACCATTGGGTGTTGCACATTTCAGTATTAGATGAAAACTGCATGAGGTAATATTGCATGCAGTAATGGTTTTGTGTGGATTTGATTCCCTTCCCACAAAACCATGTGCTTTTTGATGATGTGGTAAAAATGGCAGCAAATCCATTACCAGAAATGTCTTACTGTGCTGCCAAATTGGTGAGGCCCTGAGTGTGGTGGGGGATGGATGAATGTTCATTTTCAGATGTCCATTGAGATGGAGGTCATGCAGCAGCCATCATGATATACTGGAGGTGTAGTGGGCAGAACTAGGGAACCAGGGAACTTACACGTGCTGTGTAATGCCATCATCATAGGGCAAGGTACTACCATTTGGTACTGTCCTTAAGAGCGACATTTGAACATATTGCTTTTTATATCGGCCAAAATACCCATTTTATCAAGACATGTTGTCACTGCGTTGGCCAGATTATATCTTTGATACACACTGAACAAAGCCTCCTTGTACTCCCTTGTAATTCAACTAGGGTTGAAGCATCTACACCTGCTTGCTCTGTCCACACACATATGGACACACTGAAAGGATGAGGTGAAATGAGGTGGATAACATTTCAAGCACATACACGTTCAGGCACCCGTCAAAAACCATAAGGTTGGTGGATCGAGGACGAGTACTTTCCTGGTGTACCCTCAATTGATTGGGAAGCAGGGTTTCCTAGACTAGCCCAAACTGGTCCTCTCTGCCCATCACAATCATCCTCCCTCCCCCTCTACCACTGGCCCTTGCCACCTCGACCCACCCAGCTCTTGCCACCCACCCATGGGGATCGCCCTCTCCTGCACTTCTCCCTCCCCTCCCTCTGTCCCCCTTGCACTTACCACCTAGTCAGACACTTTCATGGTAGGATTGTCACAAGGCCAATATAACAATTTTCTCTTGTTCTACTTTGTTGATCCTCTTCCCCCATCTTGTCTTGTGGCACCTGGAAACCCCTGTGTATAGGTGCCATACAAATGTCTAATAAATACATGAAATAAAGTCCTCACCAAACCTGGTCACCCTCTTAGTCAACTGTGCGAAAGGTTTGCATCTGCACACAAGTGTTATTTTGTTGCCCTATACAGTAGATTTTATTGACACCATACTGTACTGTTTTGGTATCATTTGTTAATTTATTATTTATTCTGTTTATTTGTTCCCTGACAAATTAACATTATAATTACAATGTTTGCATTTCAATGACGGAAACTGTATGTTGTGATTTGTGATATAGTGCCCAGATATGACTTTTTTCTGTATGTTTTCATGGTGTACTAGAAAATGTGTTTAGTATATGTAGCAACTGAACAGATGAACAACACCAAGTTATGGCAAACTCTTTTTTATTCTAAATGGTTAATTACTGTAAAGGCATATACCGAACAATGTGCATACATTATGAAAAAGCATGAACTGCCGAGTTAGGCATGGCATTGGTAGTCGATGAGAACTGGCTGAAACCTACAGTAATTTGCTGCAAGAGGTTCAGTATAGACTACTGTACGTCTTTGCTAATGATTAGCACAAGAGCTACCTTGTATAGCCATGCAAACTACTCTAGTCCAGTTGTCTCCCTCCTGCCTGCCCTCCCCAGCGTGACCTCCCTGCCCCCACCCCTGCCTGGGTTCCCCTCTCCCTACACCCCTCTTTCCTGCTGCACCCTCTATGGTGCTCTCTGTTTCAACTATCTTTTCTAACTGCTTTTCCATCGACTACCCTATCCCTCTCACTAAGTCTGGCAGGAAGAAGCTCAAAAGGGACATCCTAGTCTCCAACCCAGGCCTCCCTAACACTGATACCTATACAAGTGCTTCCTCCAGACAGACCCTTACCAATGTACTCTTTGTTGTTCCCTCTCCAGGACTATGGACCCCCATATGGTCTCTGTACTCTCTCCCTTTTCATCTTCTCCCATTAATGATGGCACTCAATGGGAGGCCCACCTGGCTCCCTTCCACTCCTCTAAGACCATCATTAATATCGACTTAAATGGCACTGTCTTGGTCCAGGGATCCCAGGCCAATCTCCTTCTCTTTGATAGATCCTTCCAGTGCCTTATCAACGCCCTCTCCTCTCCTGCTATCCCTTCTTACACCTCTCTGTCTCCTCTGCTGCCTCCGTGCTCTGCCCCCTCTTCAGCATCCCCTGCTGCTTCTCTGGCTACCCTTTTGCTTCCCTGTTCTGCAACCCCTCTGGTACCCCTCTGGCATCCCTCTGGTACTCCCTCTCCCTCTCTGACTACCCTGTCTTCTCTTCATTCCTCCTCTGCCCATCCTCGGGCATCTCCAACACTTCCATAAGGTGTACCTTTGACCTTTACCCCTCCACAGAAGTCCTTCAAAATTGGCAACCTGCTCCCCATGGCTACTCTCAACTCTCGTTCAGCTGTTAAACACTCCTCTGCCATCTCCTGCAAGAGCTTCATTTGGATGTACTCAATCTAACAAGACTTGGTTCATGGCCTGCTCTGTCACAAGTTCCGACACTCTACTTCCAAATGGCTACAAGATCCACTCCAAACCCAGAACCATCCATCCTGTTGGGGTTGTAGCCTTGATTTTCCCAGAGTGGATCCCTGCTTCTTTCATTCTAATGCAGCACTACTCCTCCTTTGAATGTCTGGTCTGCAGGCTCTCTATCGCTCCAGGCCTCTCTCTCACTGTGGCCACTATCTACAGGCCACCTGGCCAGTTTGCCATCTTCCTCTCTGAGTGGGCTGACCACTACCCCTCGCTCCTTGCCCTTACCTTGCAACTTTTCCTCCTTAGAGACTTGAACAGCCCTTCTCCGGGACACTTTCAAAACCTCTGCGATTCTCTCTGTCTCTATATTCTTCCCTCTGGCCCAATTCACACTTCAGGGCATACCCTGGATGTTCTGATCTCCTCAGACCTCCCCTTCTCCAACCCTCTCACGAGTCCTCTCTCCTGGAATGATCACTTTCTCCTTTCTTCCCACTTCTCTCTCTCTTCCCCGCAGGTCAAGCCGACTCCAGCACTGCCACCTACATTCTCGGTCATCTGACCCATGAAGCGTGTGTCAGTTGAGGCTTTCACGCTGCTTTCTCTACTCCTCCAGCACCTTTGGCTGACTCACACCCTGACACAGCCCTCTCTAACCTTCATCTCTCTATCTCTAACATTCTGGATGTCCTTGCGCCTGTCATGAGGATCCGCTTGAAGCCCAAATCCAAGTGCAACTCTTGGTATGATTCTAACCTCGCCACCCTTAAACGTAAGTGTAGGATGGCAGAGAGGAAGTGGAGGACATCGGGTGCACCCTCTGAAAAACAGGCCTGTTGCCTGCTCCAAAGGCAGTACAGACTCTCTGTCCTCTCTAAGAAGAGAGCGTACATCAAAAAACTGCACCGCTCTGTCATCTAAAAACTCGGTCGAACTTTTGAAAATCTGCAATGAGCTGGCCAATCCTGCTGCAGTCTCTCCTGTTCACTCCCAGGCACCCCGCAAGGCCTTGGCCTCTCAATTCACTACTGAAACTCAAGACATCCTGTCCCCCCTCATTTCTTCTGTCTCCTCTTCCTCCTCCTCTACAACACCTGGGCCATCTGAGGCCATCTCTCCTCCTTTCTCCTCCTTTCCTCTGGTCACCCCTGACGATGTTTCTAGACAAGTCTGATCTTTGAAAGTCTTGTCAAAGCAGGTTCTCCCCTGCTCATTCTGAACCATCAAGGACCACATCAAGACCCTTGTTCCAGCCTGGGCTGATTTCTGCAATAACTCCTTTGCCACTGGAACACTCTCTTTGGCACCCCCTTCTAAAGAAACCCTAGGGTGATCCTTCCTCTCCAGCTAACTATCGCCTGATCTCCATCACTCTTTTCCTGGGCAAGCTCTTAGAAAAGCTGGCCATCTCCCAGCTTAATCTACATACTGAATCTGATGACCACCAGTCTGGCCTCAGAGCTGCCAGAAGCACGGAAACTGCTCTCCTGAACACTTTTGAAAACTTGCTCTCCAATTTTGACTCTAAACTCCCTTCTGCCCTCATTCTCCTCAATCCCTCTGCTTTTAACACAGTCAACCATGCCACCCTGCTCTTTTCTGTGACAACCTTGGCATTAATGATCAGGCCCTGGCCTTGTTGACCACCTTTTTCACTGAACGACCCTATCAGTCCAACATGGATCTTTCCTCTCTTCTATCTCTCTCTTACTTGTGGTGTTCCCCAGGGGTCTAACCTCTCGCCCCGGCTCTTCAACCATTACCTGTTATCTCTTGCCCACTGTATTGCTACTTTCTGCTCCAATTTTATACGGATGACACTCAGCCCTCTTTCAGCCTCCCCTCAGCCACCTCTGCTTCTTCTCTCATACCAGACTGTCTGGCCGCAATGCAGGAATGGTGTGTCACCAATGATCTCTGCCTTAATGCAAGTAAGACTGAGATCCTCCTCATTAGGACACCCGCTCCCTCCTTTAACCCCTCTCTCTCTCTCTCTCTCTCTCTGGCCGCCCACTATGGACCCTCTTCCTGCTCCTTCCTGTGAGGCGAAGAACCTTGGTGTCATCTTCGACTCCACCCTCTTCTACTCTCCTCACATCTCTGATGTCTCTAAGAAGTCAAATTATCTGCTGCACCTGCTCAGAGGTATTCTTCCTTTTCTCACTTTCCCCCAGAAGCTCACTGTCTCCAGACCTCTGGTCCTCTATAGGCTGGAATATTGCAATAGCCTCTTTCTAAATCTTCCTGCCTCTACTCTTTGACCTTTACAACTAATCCAGAACAGGACTGCGAGACTTGTCCTTGGCCTCAAGCCCAGATATCGTACCTATCCAGCTCTGAAATCTCGTCACTGGCTCCCCGTGGCTGGAAGGATGAACTTCAAGACCCTCTGCATCATCCACAAGGCTTTCTGGGGCCTGCGGCCGCTCTCCTTCGAACATTCTCTTCCAAAACATCTTCCTTCTCGAGCTCTCGACTCATCCACCTCCAACGCTCGGAGGGGCAGATGCTTCTCCAAGCAGAGAGTTGGTGGCCGATCTAGCACATCGGCTGGGGCCTCCCTCTGGAACAGCCTCCCTACTGCTCTCAAACTTGAGCAGCACCACCTCCGGTTCCAGAAGCAACTCAAGACCTTCCTTCTCGCTTCTGTTTTCTCTCTTCCTCTCCGCTGCTGATGCATCTTACTGCTGTGTGCACTGGTCACCTGGTCACCCTCTGAACTCGGGCCCAGGCTCTTGCATGTCCAGTTGCCCTCGCACTGCCTCCGAGCTTCCAAGCACTTAAGGGTCTGTATCTGCAATCCTACTGACCTTCTCTCTGCAATCATGAGCCACCCGCTGGCTGCACGTGTGAGTTAACTGCACTTCTCCCATACCCGATTACCCCTACTTGCACTATATGAATGACACAAGTCCTAGTAAGATTGTTAATTTGTCCTCCCTTTGTTTCCCCATCCTTGTCTTGTTGCACCTAGAAACACTTGTGTGTAGGTGCGTCATAAATTCCACATCATATCATATCAAAGGAAAATTAGTGTAAACATAAAACTGATCATTCACAGGTCTTAGTACATTAATATCCAATTAATTGATTGCACTGGGAAGGGGAAGTGAGCAATGCTAAAGCAATAGACAAGAGCAGTAAATAAAATGCGAAAGGAAATGGAAGCAAGGTTTCACAGGTAACTCTGCCGACGTCTACGGACAGAAAGAGCAGGCAAAATACTCCAAGCTGAAGAATCTTTCAAGGTGGAGAAGCCTTTTCTGTCTCCAGCTGCAGCCGGAGGTGCAATAGTCATTCAACAAATTAGCTCCTTAGATACCTATTTTAGTGAGGTCTACAGACAAGTTCCCAATTATGTTAGCTGCAGATTAAGTGGGCAGGTGCTGATGACCCACCACCACATTCTCCCTTTTAGTGGCTGATATAAATCAGTATGTCCATTTCCCAGATTTGTTTGTGGGATTAGGGTAAATGAGCTGTGTATCCACGTGATTAAATCGTTCTAAGTGTTGTCCAACTACAGGCTGTAAGGGCCAGAGTCCTGACTGGTTGTCAGGATATCCCTTATTAATATTCATGAGATACATTTGCGCATACAATAATTCTAAATGTATGCACATTTCTTCTCATGAATATTAATGAGGGATATCCTGAAAATCTGTCATGATCCTGGCCCTCGAGGCCAAGAGTTGGACAACCTTATGACCAAACCGACTGTTTAAAAGAGCTTTATCAATGGTCTTAAAGATACATTGAACTGAAGGAACAACAAAGCCAACCCCTGTGGAATTTGCAAGTGACTTGCCAAGCAAGTGACTCAACAGGTAGGATTCGAATAGACCTGCACTGGATAGAAAGAAAGTATGTAACACAGCCTTGAGTCTAATTGTAAACTCGGATGTAAAATAGGCAAAACGGAAAAATGTAATGCTTATACCCAGTTACACTTCCTCTTACCGTTGCATACTGGCCTTTGTTGTTTGACCTCAAAGTAAACCACCAATGTGTAAGATACTTCAGCACCATTAACGCACGTTCTCTGAAAAGCACTCCATTTACCTTTGCTGAGTAATTTGACAATGTAAATTTCCTTAAATTATATTAACAGAGGGAGGCGTTTCCCAACCAATCAGACAGCTTAGAATGCTAGCATTAACCACCAGTACTGAGTCACATTCTGGTACACCTGTATGGCTCTGCACATCTCCTGGCTTACCTTTTTGAATTAATTCCCTGAGGGCCCTGCAAGTGACACTTTTCTGCCACCACTCCAGCGGCTTCCCAGTACTGCTTATAAGGAGCTCCCTTTCTGATTTTCAAGGCTGCCATTTTGTTTTATTTTGCTGCAAGGAACCTATTTAGAATATAACCAATGTACCTGCATTAAAAATATAGTTAGGTTGTTCTAGGAAGAACAAACACGAATAGCCTATGAGGCACTATATACACATCATTGAACGCACCAGATCTCTCTTGAACTTGGTTTCCAGTTCTGTAAAACCTGGTATAGCCCAACCGCCGGCCATAAAGACTATGGGCCTCATTACACGGAAAATACCGGCGCCGCCTTGGCGGAAAGGGGATTTACCGCCCCATTCCAAGGTTGGAGGGGCGGTGAAACCCCCTTCCGCCATTGCCCTTCCCCATTCCCATTTCTGCCCCATAGGGCTCTATGGGAATGGGGAAGGCGCTAATTACAGCACCGCAATTTTGCGGTGCCGTAATTAGCTCCGAGGTCCCTTAGCAGGTTAGTTTTTAACGCCTGCAAAAAGCAGGCGTTAAAGCACCAACCCGCTAAGGGACCTCGTAGTAAGGCGGTAATGGTTAACGGTCACCGTTACCATTAACAGTGGCTGTTAACCATTACCGCCTTCCGTGTAATGAGGCCCTATATAATGCATGTGTATGTTTCAGTACATGTCTATGGATGTGAGTGTGGATGTGTGTGTGTGTGTGTTTGTGTGTGTGCGTGTGTGTGTGCCGTAGGGGTACATGCAAATATCATAGCAATATCTAGCATTTGAGGGGAGAATATGACCATGTGATTGCCAATAAATGGGTGCCTGTGGCTATGTATCTAGAGTTTGGAAAACCTTGAACTGATGCCCTCAAATACATTCTGATGCCAGAGAAATTAAGATCACATCATGAGACAAAGATCTACAGAATTCTAAATCTCAGACATTGCTCAAACTACAGAGGAAGCTGGCATGCTTTTATGAGCTATCTTAAGGCCTAATTGTTGATAACCAAAGGAATACTGCAAAAAACGATATTCCTGTTTGCTTTACCTGGCATGTGATTGCAGTCCTCAGGCATGTAATGACAAGGCTTGACAAATGAGGAAAGCACTATTGCACGTCTTGCCATGAGGACATATGGTATGAATACCTGCATATAAAATGGTACAAGCAAAGTTATGTTTGGAATAACTGGCGCCATGGTGTCAATACTGGGGATATGGTGTGAGTATGGCACTTCGAGCTGACCTTGGAACCACTAGTCATCGCTAGTGCAAAAACAGGTTTCTTTACTTTTTGACTGCTCAGAAGGATTTTTGTCTTACTTTTCCTAATCAGTTCGGGCTACAAATGCCTTGCTACTATTACTATTCAAGTTAGCCTCACAACGTATCCGCGTTGCTGCCTCGAGAGAGTGGATAATGTGACTGCCCATTTCCTCTTGAGGATGCCCGCTATGAGTAGATTACGCTGGCCCTTTCGGCCCTCCACTGTCACCCAGAAGTGAACAGAGTCTTATTTCTGCAGGACATGTTTAAAAATGATACACCCCTGAGGCCTTACTCCATCTTTGCGGTTCCCAACACCAAATACCAGGGAATTGGTGATCGGAATTTCTCTTTGAATTCTACTTGCCCCTGGATCTCCCTGCCTGCTTCCCTGAAGTATATAGAACATCATTATCAATTTAGGAAAGTTTCAAAAAAACAATTTCTACGGCTTAGTCAGATATCCATCATCAGTCAGGCCTCACTGTGATGGTGTCTGTTTGCTTTATATATCACAAATAATATAACACAACGGCCTATCATGGCATTACATTGTAGACTCTGCACTGGTTAAATTGATAGCAATGCCTGCCACATGACATGGGTACCCGAACATATCATGATGGGAATTTGGAATGAAAGGAGGAAGTATACTGGCTTATGGAACAATACATATTTAATCAAATCCTGCTATGTGGTACTTCACTTGGCACCATATCACCATTTTTAGTGTGTGTCCACGTGTTTGGGCAATCATGTGTGCGTGTCCTTATGCCTGATGCCTGTGGGCTTTGACGCGTTACAAATAAATGAATACAACTTAAATAAATTATGAGGACCAAGACACTATGGGGATGATTCATGGAATTTGTGCGCCGAAAAACAGGGATCTGTGCGCCATTCTGCACGCAAATCCCTGATTAACAAATGGGGATTTGCGGGCAGAATGACACACAAATCCACGTTTTTCAGCACACAAATTCCATGAATCAGCCCCTATGACGATTGGGACACATAACATTTAAACATGATTTGTGATGAAGGAGAGAGTGGGCCTCATTATAAGTATGTCGGTCTGGAAATAGCGGTGCTGGTATATCCGTACTGCCACCTTTTTCCAGACCGGCGTAGTCGAGTAATGATGCGCTAGTGACCCACCGCATGCCGGTATCTGCAGAGACACGGGGCAGCCGTGCCTGAGAAACCAGCATCGCGTAAGTGCATATTCCGAGGTGCAATGGCATGAAATCACCAGCATGGACATGCCGGTAACAACGTGAAAACGATGCTGGAAATATCGGCATCGCGGACCAGGCGGTAAGTGGAATCTGGTGTGTAGAAACATGCCACAGGTGCTCAGAATCAGCACAGGTGGACCCAACGGGCTGTGCCACAGCAGAAAAGGATCACTCCCACACCCCTTCCAACACTGCAATGCTAGCAGTAGCTGTAGCAGTACTGGAGCTGGAGTCCATGCCTGCAGAGCTATTCATTGAAGAGGCAGTGAGGCGGAGAATACAGTGGAGGTGCTTGAAGAGAAGAAGGGCCATCATGGCCAATCAAATCCCCAATGTCCAGCATGTTGCAGCCACAGGCAGGCACCAGTCCCTCGCTTAAAGGCCACACCATTCAATCTCACCCCAAGTCAGATCCACACCCTGTACTGGCTAGACAGGGACACCATCACCTCAATAGTGGACCTGATCCATGGCGACATGGTCAGCATCATCAATATCCGCAAAGCCATCCCCGCTAGCTGAATGTAGTGTTTGTGTGACACTTTCTGGCCACAAGCACATACCAGCACACTGTTGGTGAGCTGCATGGAATTTAGCAACTCTGTTTCTCACGTGTGTGTCCTATTCCAGGTGATTGATGCACTCCTGTGTCACGTATGAGACCACATCAGCATACCCAAAACTGCTAACCAGGTTAATGCCACCAAAATTGCCTTCCATGCCCTTGCTGGCATGCCTAACGTTATTGGTGCCATGGACTGCGCACATGTGGAGCTCGTGGCCAGGCATGCTGTGGAGGCAGTGTAACAGGAAGCTCTTTCATTCGCAGAACGTGCAGATGGTGTGTGATGCCCGCCATCTCTTCACCCATTGCCGTGCAAGACATCCACACACACGACTCCATGGTGCTACGCAACTCCAAGCTGCCTCTGTACATAGCACAACACGCTAGACAGCATACCTGGCTGCTGGGTGAGTCTAACTCCTAGGCCATGTGCAGTGTTGAATTGGGGGGGTAAAAAGCAGAGCATACCTGGCTGCTGGGTGAGTCTAAATACTAGGCCATGTGTAAGCGACTTCAATTCAACACTACAGCTAAGTCAATGCCTAGTCTGGGATGCTGATGGAAGCCCTTATTGATGTATTTTTATGTCCAGTTCATTTACTCTGGATGACAACCCTTATATAACACCCCTCTCTCAGAATCCCCCCGACCCCACTGAGCCAAGAAGTAGGTTTGTTTTGCAAATTTAAAAAGGTTTATTTGAAAATTAAACAATATATATCTATCACACCTTTATAGTAAATTAATATTTGATAGCACACTTGTGAGGATGATAGTGATCAACAATGGATAATGTTACAGTGGTACACTCTTTTCGATGGCTTAGAAGTGATATAGAGAGGATGAAGTAGCTGAGAATGCTTTTATGGCTTCAAGGACAATGCAATGATGAATGAAAATGCAGTACAGAAAATAAACTTGATATGACTTCAACAAAAGACAATGTAATCACTTTTCTTTGACAATTCACCCCCCCCCTTTATGCAAGGTAAAGAGATGGAAGGAGGAGCACACAGTTCTCAGGAATGCAATCAAATATAATTCAGTTCCCCCCTAGCAAGCTTAGAGGAAAAGGGATGATTTTATCACAGGCAAAGTACTTTAAAGGTGCTATGCAAAGAAGTGAAAAATATGCTAAAATGATTTTAATTCCCTCTAGAGGTTCAGGGTGGGTGACAGCTACTTTGTATTAGTTCAGGATCACTTTAGCAATGCTCTATGAATGATTGTCAGGTTGCAAACGAATTTTAGCAAAGGAAAGCAAGGACAAATATTTTTACACGTGGCTGAAATTAAGCAAAATGTCAAATCGCGGCAAATTTAGTCGCGTGCGTCGAGCGCAATTACGGAGGCACTATAGGGGGTAGCAAGTCGGTTTTAGGTTCGTTGGAAAGCTTAGAATCTTAGATATAAGATGACAGTTATCTTGCTCCTAGCACAAACGGTTCCGGAGATACGGGCGATTTAGTAAAGGTAGTTTTTCGGATTTGAAATTTTAAAGCTCAGAATGACAGATGACAGTTTTCAGTTTTAAAGATGACAGAATGACACGATTCTAGGAGGCAGTTCTAATAGGCTAAAATAGTTTGGATTAGATTATTTTAAACTAAGAGATTGGTTTTGGCACAGTGCTAGCTGGGTACTCACACTAGATTTTGGACAGGAATGCGACTTCGTCACCGATCGGGTCAGGATTGGCTGGACTTCTGCTAGCAGTTCTTCACACCGATCTGGTCTCTGGTTCTCTCTGGTTCCGGATACAGCACTGCTTTCTGGATACTGCTACAGGTTCTTGCAAAAGTTCTTGGCAAAGAATTCAAACAGCTCGCCCGGCTGTTGAATAGTTTGGTTGGTTTTGAGGCCTGCTGAAGAGGATTCAGCTTGTGGATTCAGGCCTCGCTGCTACAAATTCTGGAGTTAATTTCTGGTCTCTGGAGATTGATGGATTTGAAGTCTGGATCTCTGGATGTGAAGTCTGAAGTCTCCCGGCAAAGCATCCCACAAGAAAGTGGAAAGTGAATGTCTCTACCTGGGTTTCAATGTTCCTTTTATGTGTTTTGAAAATGGGTGTGTGCCTAGGCCTAGCTAAGCCTGCCCCTCTCACTTATTATTGGCCAAGCTTTCCACTCTCCCTTGATTGGAGGAAAGAAATGGAGTGTCAGAGTGATGCTGTAGGTTTTATGGTCAGAGGAACCTCCCCTTGTCAAATTGCACACAAATCTATTTCTGATCCAAATACATATTTATCTATGTACCATTTTTCTAATATTATAGGTCCAGTTAACATATTTTCTGTAGCACCAAACCATCCGATCCCTGTCTTTGTACGATGTCGTGTCCATTTATGACAGAATTCTCCCCTTTTCATCCAGATAACGACCTCTAAACCTTTCCAGATTTTACACAAATGTGCACCAGGGATATGGGTTTCAGATGATAAAGTGACAGATTTTTAACCTGCGTAGATTTGGAGTAACAACCCTTTTTTCCGCTACTATCCCCAAGAACATACCACAGGGTCCTACCACCTCTTAAAATGTGCACAGAAAAATCACAAAAATGATGATGTTATTTATATAATTTTGACAAGTCCGCACTGTGCATTATCCATCTTTTTAAAATCATGCTCTGGCCCCACAGGGGTGTGGTTTTCCAAAGCACATGGTGGAATTTCTGGTTTATCCACTTCCCCCAAGCACAGCTTGCTCTCACAGGCACAGCCCCTCCCAGTTTCTCCCAAGAGGAAGCCATTTTATGACCCCCCCAATATAACATTTGCCTGAGTCCAGGACAGGGCTTTGTTTAGTTTCCTGTAGTCCCCAGGAGCTCCTCCCCTAATCCAATAAGAGAGGTGTCATCTCCATTTGGCAGGGGCAGCAGGATGCAGCCAGGCCTGGGAAGAGTTGTTGAGCCAGTTCAACTCCTGTCGGGGGTAGTTGTCAGGCAGACTTCAGCTAAATGTCACTTTAGTTCCCAGTTTTCTACATTCAAATCCAACTTACAATTTTTGCACATGCAGCTAGAATGCTGATTCTAAGTTCAAAGCAATGACATTTAAACAATTGTAACCTATGTGACACTCACAAGTAGGTCACTCATTTATTCTAAACATTTCGATTTTAGTGGCTTTAAACCCAAATTCACTTAAGCTGCTGACATCCCCAGCTATTTTTTATATATACATTAAATAATGACTTCCTTCAAGTCATTTCAGAATATAGTTTTACATTGTATCCACCTCTTAGCAAGTCTTTCCTTGGCCTGGTTTGGGTTAATTTGTTCAGTTTTACACAAAACTCTGGTGGTTTTAAAACGCTGGCTTTCTGATAGTGGTGAGCACCAGTATTGCATCCATTTTTGACATTAAGAAAATGAATTCCCCACAGTTCTGGGTTGCTTTTGGCAATCAGCATTGCCATTCCCAATGGTTTCAGGCTACTGTGTGTGTAGCCCAATGGTGGTTTTAGGCAGTGCCCTCCTGTAATCACAACATAGGCAAAAATGGGTGGCAGCCTATTCTTCATGTTTTCCCTGTGCACTCTCTGGGGAGTTCTGGCCATCATGATGTTTTCAATGCCAGTAATGCGCAGTTTTATGGTAGGGCTTGGATGCATGGGTAAAAACATCGCACAAGCCCCCCCTCTTGCAATGGCCATTCTGATCTTTCACTGATGGAACTCGCAAGATCTGGGATGTTCGCCTCATCTTCTTCCAATTCCGTAGATGGCACAGTTCAGCATCTTTTCCTCCTTTCAGTCGATCAATCAGTTCTTCTTGCTGGTCCTGATGGGAGGATTGGGCGGTACCCCAGGCCCCTCGGATCTTCGCTCCCGGTTCCCAGGTCGCCTTGGTCAGTCTCTGTGGTTTCATCTCTCCTAGGATGATAAAGCAAAAGCGGCAATACCTATTCGTAGACATTTCTCCACCACTATTAATGGTGTGGCGAACACATACATTTTATACATCCGGTTACATTTTTCAGTCTTGTTTTAAAAAAAAAGATATCACAGGAAATATTGACATTAGGTTGCTATATTTTTGGTATGTGGAATATTTTAGGGTTGGAGCTTTTATTGATCTGGGGCAGCCCCCTCTGGGATTCCAGAGGATTCCTCCAGTTGTTGCAGAGTGTGCCTGGGATGGCAACACATTAGCTGATTAATATGGACCCACTTGTCTTCCCCTTCCGCCAGACTACCTTTGGGGATGCAGATCTTATAGGCTACAGGGGAGATTTTGTCTATAATTTCAAACGGTCCCTTCCATGTAGGCAAACATTTTCGCTGTTTGGCCTGGTTCCTTTGGAAATTGTATAGATAGACCCGGTCTCCCACAGTATATTCCTTCCTGGTGGTCTTCAGGTCGTAGTGGGTTTTCATGCCATCAGCTGATCTTTCTAGATTCCGCTGAGCATAGGCAAAAGCATGCTGAAGGTGCTTCCTTAAATTCTCCACATACTCATGAGTTGTGGAGGCATTTATCAGTGTCTGCTCTTGGGTCCTGTAGAGCAAATGCTGGGGAAGCACCATCTTGCGTCCGGTCCTCAACTCAAATGGTGACATTTTAGTTGCAGATGAAGGGGTAGATCTGATGGCAATTAGGACTAGAGGTAATCGGATATCCCAACTTGGCCCAGAATCTGCCACAAACTTTTTTAAGATGCTCACAATGGTTCGGTTGTATCTCTCCACTGCTACAGAAGAAGCTGGCTGGTAAGCAATGTGTAGATTCCTTTAAACCCCCAGTATCTCCCACATCTTTGTCATTACTTCGCTGGTAAAATGGCTACCTCTGTCTGACTCAATCCTTTGAGGTAGACCAAAACGGGAAAAGATGTGGTTAATCATCAGGGCAGCTGCTGTTTCTGCCTTGCAGTTTGGGGCCGGGAGACATTCCACCCACTTGGTAAACAAGCATGTGACAGTCAACATGTACTTGTTTCCTCTAGACGAGCGGATTACAGGGCCTACAAAGTCAATTTGCAAATCTGACCATGGCAGTGTTATCCCCCTCTTTTGGAGAGGTGCCCGGTGTGTGAGGGATGTTGGCTGAAATTGTGCACACACAAGACACCCCTTCAAGTATTGGTCGAGGTACTGCCCCATGTGTGGCCAGTATGCAAGCTCTCTTAAGATTTCAAGTGTTGTATGAAACCCCCTATGACCGGCGGTGGCCGCATCATGGGCGTGACTTAACATCAGGCTTCGGAATGAGATAAGAACCACCCACTGATCATGGTCAGCTTGGGATTTCCTTACCAACAAACCGTCTTGGATTCGGAAACTTTTTGGACATTTCATCAACACTCTTTCCCAATGTAATCGGTATCCGTCAGGGGAAAGTCCTCAGGGTCCTCAATGTGTTGGTAAAACTTACCAATTATTGGATCCCCCTTCTGAGCTGTAATCAAATCTGCATCAGGGGTCTCCTTACTCCATTGTGCAGTTGAAAGATCATTGTGAGCATTTGTCTGGGATCTAGTGATAGCAGTGACCTGGATTTCCCCCAACAGGGACTCAATCTCTATTAGATCCCCTTGGATGGCCCCGGTTTTGGCCAGCTGATCAGCTAAGTCATTACCAGTTTTGTCTGGTCCCTCTACTTTGGAATGACCCTTGATCTTTTTCCAGTAGATGGTCATCCCATTCAATGTGACCAGATCATCAATGTTTTGGATTAACTTCCCATGTTTCAAGGGTTTGTTATTAGCACATAACATGCCTCTGGTTTTCCAGTTAACCAGGTGCTCCACGAACCCGTTCCGTACATTATCCGAATCTGTGATTATGACCAGTTCGTGGAGTTGATGTTGGACAATGGTGAGGATGGCCTGATGCACAGCCATCAATTCTGCCACCTGACTACTTCGGGGACCAATTTTGTATCCGGCGGAGGGTTCTGTGGACTCATTCACCCATGCATTACCTACACCGGCCACCAGTTCTTTCTCCCCGTTGTTGTCAACATGGTAAGAGCATCCATCCACATAGACAGTGGGCATTCCCTCACACTTGTCTTCTTCAAAGACTTTGTGTGGGGAATTAAGGTATGCCTCCATGTTGTCCTTGATTTTTAGACTTTCGTCCTCGAGACCGTTTTCTCTGGCACAATCATGCAAGTCAGCCAGACCTTGCGCGAGTGGACTCTTCTTGTTTTGGCCATATCTGACCTCCACAGGAAAGCCTTGCATTGACAGAATCCAGGAAGTAATTCGGGAATTACTCACATTTCCGGCCCGGATTCTGTCACTTTGGAGATATTGCAGAGGCTGGTGTCGAGTCTCCACTATGATGTGTTCCCCCTGGATGAACGGGCGGTAATTCTTCAATGCCCACACCGTTGCCAGGAGTGCCTTTTCACAATCGTTGAATTGTTCCTCCACAGAGGATAAAGTTTTGCTCGCATAGGAGATTACTTTATTGACCTTGTCATGCTTTTGGTATAATACTGCCGTCAAGCACGTATTAGAGAACCCTGTCTCCAGGAAGAACTCCTTGTTTCTGACAGGGTAAGCTAGGCAAGGAGCTTGTGAGAGGCTTCTCTTGAGTTGTCTTACTGCCTCGGATTGTTCTGGACCCCATTCTCACTTGACCCCCCTTCAAGAGATGAATCAGGGGTCTGGTGATCTCTGCGTAGCCCTCAATGAACTTTCTGCTGTAATTAGTCAGTCCAAGGAGGCTCCTTAGTTCCCGCAGAGTGGTGGGGTATTTCAGTTTCTGAAGTGCTTCCACTTTCTTTTACTGGGGACAGAGACCCTGAGGAGTAATCTCATGCCCCAAGAAATTAACACGGGTTCTACACCACTGTGCTTTCTGAAAGGAAAGTTTTGCTCTGGCGGCCCTCAACTGTGTCAGAACATAACGGATCTCCGCTATGTGTTCTTCCACCAATGAACTTTTGATGAGGACATCATCTACATAAGCCAGGTTACCCCTCGCACCGAGGTCGGCCATGGCCTTATGTAGGAAAATGTTGAATTCATTGCCGGAGTTGAGGTATCCGAAGGGAGTCCGGGTCCATGTGTACTGCTGGCCCCCAAAGGTAAAAGCCAGTTTGTATTGGTCCTCCCTACTGACAGGCACGGTCCAGAATCCATTGGTCAGGTCTATTGCTGTGAATACCTGTGACCCCTGGATCTGGGCCAGCCCTTGGACAATGTAGGGCAGAGGCCATCGCGAAGTATGGACCTGTTTGTTGAGCTCCCTAAGGTCGGCGCAGAGTCTCCACTGGCCGTTTGGCTTCAATATTCCCAGCACCGGATTATTGAAAGTGCTGTGGACTGGACTGATTATTCCCCGGGACTCAAGGTTCTTAATTATTTCAGTAAGGGACTCCATGGATGCGAGAGGCAAGCGATATTGCTTCACAAACACTGGAGTCATGCCAGGGTCCGTGGGAATTGTTGTGGTGTGGATGTCGGTGCAACCACAGTCATATGAGTCTACCGCAAAGAGATCTTGGAAATCCAAGAAAACTTGTTTCAACTTTTGCTTCTGTTCCAGAGTCACACAGGCATCAGCTAGGTTGACTCTCTCTTCCACCATCTGCCTGAAGCCCTGAAAGACTTCTGGTTTGGCTATCTCAGCGGCCTCCTCCAGCTGGGTGGAGAAGTCCCTGGTCAGACTGCTGATTCGGACTGGAGGCTTCAGGTGGGAAAGGCAGCCCTCATGGACCTGGAAAATCACCTCATCCCTCCTGAAGTCACAAGTCACATCTTCCTTACTATAAGGGCAAGAAGTGTACACCAGGAAGTTCCCCCCATGCTGGGTTAAAATCCTGTCTGGTGTTGTATTGTCCTCACTGTCACTGTCAAAACAGTCCTTGGGAATTTGTCCTAACAGTTAATTTCCTAAATCAATGGAGAAATGTCGGTCATCAACCGTCATTCCAATAATGGTGCCTGCGGCTAAAGTAATACTCTGTAAATCGCTGTTATCCACCTCTATTGGAATGGTGTCATGTTCTATGTTGACTAATGGTGTTGGGTTTACCCCTCACCCTTGCTGTTGGAGAGAAGCATTTAGATGAATATAAGCATCAGGGTTTTTCAATTTTTGTCCTCTTTTAACTTTCACTTCCAGGGAGAATTGTCGGGTCCTTTCTGGGATGGTGACTTCCTCTTTAATCTGAATTTCAACTGCATAAGGTAGCAATTGAGCTGATCTAAATGCTTTTTCTGGATCATCAAAGCCCATGGGATTATCCGCTAATTGGGACCAAGCTTTGAAGTTTATTAGGTCCAAACTAATGGCGAAGCGATTGAGAATGTCACTGCCTAAGTAAAAGGCGGCCGTGACGTCTCGCACGACCCAACAATTATGGACTATGCTCTTGTTGCCAATGGAGATTTTGAGCATACACCTGCTTGGCAGGAGATGTTTGGAATTGGGTGTTTCCATATCCATTTCCCATTTGTCTATCAGTTTGAATGTGGGAATGGCTGGATCTTTTGGGAGTTGGCGGAACATAGCTTCGCTGATGAAGCTCTTACTGTTGTTCACACACACTCGGGCGAGAACAGAGTCCTTCCCATCATTTAACTTAACAGAGATGAACAACTGATCTCCAATTTGCTGAATATCAGCCAGGCTCTGAGCTGATTTCACATTTTTCTGGACTATACGAGTGGGAGTGTCTGATTGTGGATTGGTAAAGAATTTCAGAGTGTTTCCTTCCAGTGTGGAATAACACCTTAAACTGGAAGGAAGGTTGATTTTCAGAAATAGAGAGGACCCCCCACCACCAGTCTGTTGTCCTACTGCTATTACTGTTACGTCTGGAATTTGGTTGTTTTGGAAGTGAAATTCTACTTGGTCAGATTTTTGTTCAACCATGTGGCAGGTGCCATTTAAACTAACATGGTTGACACTCTGTATTAATTTTATTGGTCGGCTAGTCCGGGTCCAGAGGACCTTGTTTACACAATCTATTAGGGGTGACAACCTTCTCAGGAGGTCATTCCCTAGTAAACAAGGGGTGCCCTCTGGCGTCACTACTATGACCGGCTGATTCACCTTGTGTCGCCCAATTTTAATGCCCAACTCTGCAGTCCCCTCGATGTGAATTTCTTTCCGTCAAAGTTCTGCAGTTGTCCAGGAAGAGAAGTGAGAGGAATGCGGTAATTCTCCCCCCATCCTGCATTTAGTTCATCAAAGGCCCTTTTGGACAGAAGGGTAGCTTGGGATCAAGTGTCCAGCAGTGCCCAAATTGTACCCTGCCCCTGTACTTGTACCGGGGCATAGTATCTTCCCTCCTTCTCCTCAAGGGGGCACATATAATGCACATTTTTGGACAACTGGTGGGCTAATTTTCTGGTTTTGGACATTGCTAGCGAAGAGATTTCGGCAGAATTCTGTGAAGAGCCTGGGGAATCTGAAAGAAAAAGTTGGCAACTGGAAATGGTTTCGGGTTCTGGGCCGCCCCCCCTTTTTTGAGGCAGTCATCAGGATGGGTTTGACCCATGGGATTTTGGTATTGTTGGTTCTGGGATAGAATGATGGGCGGTGACAGCTCAATCCCCACATCTACCCAGTCTTTTGTTTTGATTTTAGGTTCCCCTGGTTCCGGTTCTGGGCCGCCCCTGCATTTTTGGAGGCAGTCACCAGGATGGGTTTGAACCAGGGGTTTTTGGTATTGTTGGTTCTGGGATAGGATGATGGGCGGCGACAGCTCAATCCCCACATCTACCCAGTCTGGATTGGAATCTCTTGGGACCCATTTTTCCTTGGGAGGAGTTCCCCCATCTCTGAAGGAGAAGATCCTTTTCCCAGGATCTTCTGAGGATCCCTCTCCCTCAAATTGGAAGACCTGTACCTCCTCCACAAAGTGGGTCTGTTTGGATCCTTTGTTTCTCCTACCCCCCCTCTGCTCCTTGGGAGGCAGGCTTTCAGGGGCAGGAGATTTTGTTTCCGGTTCCTGGTTTTCCAGCGGCTGTTTACAAGTTGGGAAGGAAGCTTCCTCCAAGGCTTTACACCCCTCTTCCCCTTGTGCCTCCTCCCTGGGAACCGGTGGGTTATAGGGATGCTGCCCCCGTCATTGTTCTGGAGCACCAGGTCCAGAGTTTGGGGCATTCTGCGGTGGCATGCTCATCTGAGGGTTCTGTTGAGCCCTCACTATGTGACCCAGATCCCGTGCCATATTTTGGACCTGGCGCTCAAGTTGGGAAACCCGCTCAGGTTGATACAGGGTTCTGTTTTCTCCCCTGGGTTGATCCCGGGAAGGGTAGCTATCCCTTCTCTGGTAATACCCTGGGTTGGGAAGATTTGGGTACCCCTCCACCCTTGGCCTCCCCTCTCCCGGATTAGGTTGTCTGGGCTCAGGGAATTGGAGAAAGAAGGATGGATGGTTTTGGGGCTGGAAACCTTGTGGATACCTGGGAAAAAAGTTCTGCCCAGTGTTAGGAGAATTTCTGCCCTCCTGTGGGAAGTTAGGAGGGAAGTTCCCGGGGTCAGGTGCTTGGCTGGATCCCCCCCCCTTGGGCTGGAGGAGTCCACACATAACCCAGGATTGTGTGTGTAGCCCAATGGTGGTTTTAGGCAGTGCCCTCCTGTGCTCATAACATAGGCACACATGGGTGGCAGCCTATTCTTCATGTTTTCCCTGTGCACTCTCTGGGGAGTTCTGGCCATCATGATGTTTTCAATGCCAGTAATGCGCAGTTTTATGGTAGGGCTTGGATGCATGGGTAAAAACATCCCACACATGTGCACTGTTGAATTGGGGGGGGGTGGCAGTAAACAGCATAGCATACCTGGAAGCTAGGTGAGTCTACCTACTAGGCCATGTGCAGTGTTGTATTATGGCCCAGTATGCCAGCCATGACCAGTGGATGTGCACACTGCATGTGTGAATCCATAATTACTCCCACAGCAATTAGCTGAATCTATTACAAAACCTCCATGTAAGTGCAAGGAGGCCGAATAGGTCAGCAAAAGGGGAGGCAGACCAAGAACAAGAACAAGGAACATAATTACCAACAACTGTAAAACAAGTACACCTGAAACATTGAGGTGGAGATGACCCCACTCAGTGTTGGGAGTGCATGAAATGTGCAAGTGGGTAGGTGTTCTTGAAGGTGCAGCACAGTAGTAGCATGGCAGAGTGGAAGTCCTTGACAGGCGTGCATCCATGTATGAAAAATACACAGTGCATACATAACCACATCTATCCTGTACAGCTAAAAACGAATGAGCTACATTTACCAGAATGCACCACACCCTAGTGACAATGACAGGCACAAACACAGTGAAGCAAAACCACAACTCATAATGCATAGTCAGAGAATTCTGAAGCACCCACTTACCAAAATAGGTTGCTGCACGCAAATTGGACAGGTACACTGCCAGTCACAATCACACAATCACATGTGCTTTTTAAAGAAATGCCAAATGTACTGTTGTACATGGCCATATAGCTGGAATGAATTTGTAACACATTGATGACATTTCCATCCATTCCATGTGTGTCATGTCTACAAAAAGGGTCAGAGGTCATGTTGTCGGTGAATGGCCCATGTGAATGCCACGTTACAACCCCCCCCCACACATTGTGACAAAGTGCCATAATGGTACCCGATTTTTAACATATGCTAACTAATCTCATTTTTGTTTGTGCATGTTAGACTCCGCAAATGAACACTATACAGCCTGCGACAACATGAAATGACCAGTCAATTGATATGCACACTTTCTGTTGCTCCCGTAGAGATGATGCTGGGTATCCCCGGATGCCATGGATGATGACCCAAGTCAGGCAACTGCAAAACATCCACGAGCAGGCATACAACCGTGACCATGTATGTACTCACTGCACCATTGAACAGGCTTTTGGCTTGTTGAGGCCCGCTTCCGATGCCTCGGGGGGGGGTGCTCTCATGTACAGCCCTGTAAAGGTTGAGAAAATTGTGCTTGCCTGTGCCATGTTGCATAACATGTGCATCATGCGCAATGTCCCACTGCCCCCCCGACATGGAAATGCACCCACCAGAGGCTGAGGACGACAGTGACGATGAGCTGGCTATTGCACGACACCGTGATGGCATGGATGGACTTTTCATACGTGAAGACCTCATACACCACAACTTTTGAGCACCTATTATACACACGCACAGGACATCTAGCACACTGGGCACTGTACATGAATACATGCACTCACACTGAATGATCAATGCCCAGTCTTGATTCCTTTTTCAACACCAAACATATTGTGACAAAAACAATTATTTACATTAGTGAAAAGCCTTAACTCCCTCTACAATACCACTCAACTATCCCTCCCCACAACCCCTTTCCAACTATTCCCACACCCCCTCCCCAACTATCCCCACGCCCCTCCCCAACTATCCCCACAACCCCTCCCCAACTATCCCTCTCCACACCCAGCCAATCAGTGTCCTATTTCCATCCCCTTTTAGGCTCAGGGGTGCGGACCTTCTGCTGGCCAAGTCAGCCACTCAGATTGATGCCTTGGGCTGCTTGGAGGGGAACTCCATGTAGCTGAACTTGTGGAGGGAGCCAGCGGAAAGGGCATGTGCCTTTGGTCCACGAGGGCCTGCACCAACACAGAAATTGCTCAACCAGGGAGGACATGACACTGTTCCCCTCCCTCACATGCTGTGCCAAATGCAAAATGGCACCTGTGGCTCTGCCCTTTGACTGTGCGGACCTCCCGGAGCTGGCCAAAAGTCCCTCCCGCATGAGCTGGGCCTCATGCAGGTGTTGTTGCACCATTGAGGCCAGGGAATCTTGACGTGCCCTCATTCTGGAGCCTTCCATATCCCTGACATTGCGTAGGGGTGGGGTTGTGGAGGTTGGGGGTTCATTAGGCCCATGGGACTGAATCGCTTGGCCTCCTCATAGCTCTGGTCGCTTTCAACACTTCCTACTCCACCATTGTCCCCAATGTTGTCAGCTGGACCCCCTTGTGAACCCTCTTGCGGAAGGGGTGCAGGTGCCTCCTGGTTGGGTGCTGGCTGGGGGGCAGGTGCCACCTGGTTTATGGGTGGCTGGGGGGCTGGTGCCACCTAGTTTGTGGGTGGCTGGGTGCAGGTGCCACCTGGTTTGTGGGTGGCTGGGTTGCAGGAGTTGTTTCTCGCTCTCATCTGCCGGAGAATGCAGTCCAGTCCTGGGTGGACATGGCCTGGTGATCCTCGATGTGCTAGGCTGTTCAGCTTCATTGGGAAGGCATAAGTGATGGGTGTGGATTCATCAGACAGACATAACTGCTAGTACTTTAAGATGTAAATGCTGTGTCATGGACCTGGTGGTGGCCATGGCATGGTGCACGCATGCATGTGTCGGGGATGCTGCGTGGGTGCATGTGTGGTGTGCGACATGGTGTGTGCAGTGGCTGTTGTGTGGGGTACTGGTGTTTCCCGGTTTGGGTGTTATGAATGTGCCACACAAGCTGTATGATATGGTGTTGTGGCTGGTTGTGACACGGATGTGTTACACATGTTACTGCTGCCTATGGCAGTTGCTGAATTGGTGATGATTTAGTGGGATGGGCCATGGCGGATGGGATGAGTGGGCCACATTCATCATTTATGTGTGCATCTGGTCATTTTCTGGTGGTGGAGGTGTTTGACACTGACGTGACTTTGGGCAAGTGCTATCACGGCAGTGACAACAGAAGTTGTGCTGTGTCAGGGGGATGTTTGTCTGAGTGCCTGCAGGTCCATGTTGTGAGGGTGATACAGAGGGCCTGTGTGATGTGTGAATGGTGCATGAATGTGGTTTGGGAGCAAGTTCTATGTGGATGTGTGCAACCAAGTTGAAGGGAGGTGTGCTGCCAGCAGGGCTGTAATGGCGTTGGGTGCAACATACTTGACTTGTTTGCCTACTCAATTTTATACAGGGTACAAGGTGTGTGATCTGACATTGGGCTCACCAGCCACTTCGAATGTTAAACCTCCAACCTCTGCTGCTCCTACTCCCTCAATGGCCTCGAGGTGCATGACGCTGCTGCATGTTTGCCCCCATGGCTGCAGGTGGATGGGAGATGCAGGTCCTCCTCCTGTGGCTGTGCCCTGGGTGCGCTGTGCTGACAAGAGATTCCGCACCCTGAGACGTAGATTGTTCCAACTTTTGTGGCAGTCCTGAACTGTTCTGGGGATTGTCCTGACCACCGTGACCTTCTGGGCCACCTCCTCCCAGATGGCCTTTTTACACATTTGTGCTTGGCTCCGTAGGTCACTTCTGAACACTTCATCAGCACATTGTTTAGTTCAGCCTGTCTGAACCGCGGCTTGTGCCTCCGTGCTGCTGGTACCCTGCAAGACATGTCTCTGATTGGTTCTCTGTGCTTGGGATGTGTCTGTGACTCCTGTGCACAGAGGAGTGCAATGAATTGTGTTTTGTTAATGGCTGCCAATCCATTTCCTGTTATGGCGATAACATTATTTCCAGTCACAGTAATAACGGCACCAGTAATAACGTTGCTGGTAAGTCTGGGAGTGTGAAGCCAGAATGCAACTGTTTCCGGCATGCTGGATGCACTTGCACGCTGACACGGAATCAACCATTGATTCCAGCAGCTGTGCCGCACGGACAAGTGTTAGGCAAAGTTTGTATGCAGTACCCTTTGGGACCACTAGAAACAACTAGGACGACAGGTGTAAGCAAAACCAACCTTTGGTATAAGTCTGTACCACACAGTTTTTGGTAGCGAGCTGAGCAGCCAGGCTTATCTCAAGAGGGAATATGAACTTGTAAAGAGTTTTCACAGAGGTCTACAGGTCAGCAAGTATTGTAAGTATTGAATTACAAGTATTCAAATAGACACTTACACTCAAGGTTTCTTGGTGAAACACTTCTTAGTTTATTACACAGTCATTTAGAAAACATTCACTAAAAGGAGGCAATCAATATCACACAAAAATATCCTACAACACTTCACACTAACCGGTTCCGAAACATTTAAACTACTTTAAAGTAGGAGCAAAATGGCATTCAGAACATTTGAAGTAGGAGCAAAAAGGCATAAGTTATAAAACAAATATTTGAGTTACTTCAAAACTGTGCAAATAGTTTGAGTTCACCAGAGGAGTTGGTTCAATGCAATAGGTAGGCCAAAGTCAATGGGCTAGTGTCTTGTATAGGTAAAAACGGTTCTGGTAGATACATGGAAAAGTCTTTTCCACGGTTCTCAGAAGTAGTTCTCCAAAGAAAGAGTTATATGTCAGGTCACAAGCTGACTAGACCTGCATGTTGCCAAAGTTCCACGTATTTTCGCACTGAGAGGTAAGTTCTCTCGGTCGGGTTTTCACAGTACCTTATATTGAAGAAGAAGATGCAGCTGAAGATTTCTGTTCCTGGCATTTCCTGCAGATCTCGCTGTTCCTGATCCTCAGTCGTGGGCACAAGAGAGAGGACGTCGGAGGACTCCTGCACTGCACAGGGACTGGTCACAAAGCTGACAAACTGGCAATTTTTCGATTCTGGTAGCTGTCTTCAAGCACACAAACTGGTGTCCTTCTCCCTGGCTATTTGGTTTCCTGCAGCAATCTGAGGAAAATACAACAATCCCCGAGAATGGTGTCCAGGTGGCTATGAGTTGAATGTTCCTACCAATCAACTCGTACGCCACCTGGACACCAGGTGAAGTTGTCCTTGAAGGGATTCTCTGTCGAGGTCAACTTGGTGATTCAGACCTGCCGCAGGGCTCCACCAGGAAACCAATGGTCCAGTAGTTGCAGCAGCCGTACTCTTCCAGCTCGTCTTTGGTTCTTTCATTCCAGTGGTCGACTCTGCCTTCCAAGCCAAGAGACTCGCCTTTTAAACAGTTTTCCCCTATTTATTCCAGCCTAGCTGCCACTCACCCAGCAGGGTGGCTAGCCAATCATGCCATTGTGCATTTGGGTCTCCTAGGAGACTAAGTACAGGGAGTTTCGGGCACCTCCCTCACTTCCTTCTCACCCCAGACACTCAGGCGACAAAGGAACCAAACCTAGTTTTGCGCACAGAGACAAACTCTAGAAGGACCTTTCCAAAAAGAAATGGCAAAAAAAGAAGACCAGCACATGTTTAATCAAAGGAGGCTTAGATGCCATCTTGAAAAACATGGCTTCAGCGATTTAACGCTACCGGTGTTCGCGGTCAGGAAAAATCATGGTAGATTGTTGTAAAACCACTGCCAGCAGCCATTTTGATAGGAAAGGGTAGCATTTGACCGCTACATGAGTTTCTAGACAAAGGGGATACTAGGTACCCCCTCCAGCACTCTATTGTAAGATAGTGTGTGCTGGGTCTAGGAATAGTAGTTTATCACAGAGAAGGTATTTAAACCTTCGGACCTGAGGGTACTGTGTAACACGCATGAAAAGATGATGCCTATGGAGTTGTCTAGAACTTCATAATCAAAGAACACAAGAGTAAAACACACATCAAAATACATGAGAGAGTGGGAAAACAAGGCTCCCACTCTCTCTAGGTAAAAGGATCAAGTCCTCAAAATCCAGCAACGTTGCTAGGGGTCTCTAAGGTGAAGGGAATTAGCACATTTATGAGAATTCTCCCTAACAACAAGGTAGCACTGGCATGCCGGTAATTATGATTTTTTTCCAGCATACTTGTAATGAGGCCCAGTATCTTCCCAATGTAAAAGTGCAGACACCTTTTCTGTGGCCCTATTTAATAACTTCCATACTATCCAAGTGTCCATGCAGTTAATAGAATAGCAAATACAAAAGAAATGAAAGTCAGTCGCTGCTTTTTATAGGTACTCCTATGTCATGCTGTGTGAGGGCGTGTGCATGCACATCTTTCTGGTTTATGTAGGAGTCCGTGCACATCTGTACATCCATGCAATTTTATGTCTCTTTTTGTGTGCCTTTATAGCTTTGACTGTGTGTGGGAGCTTCACATGTGTGCATACATATATCCGCAAGAGGCTTTGCCTGTGTGTGTGAGAGTGAAAGTGTATTGTGTGTGTTATGTGTGTAACTGTTAGTGCCCACATTAGTGTGTGCAAGCAAAAATCATCATCTCTATATGTCAAAAAGTTGTTGGAATACCTTGAAAGCCTTACAGACGGTAGAGTTTGTTTTTAAAAAAAAGGCAACATAATAATACCAATAGATAACGTATTTGTGTCTACCGGTTCTCAGGATATCACGGGCTTCTTTTTCGGACAGTAATGGTACAACTAAAACACAGCCTTCGTTTATAGGAACGAAAACTTTGAATACATAATACAGTGTGTGAAGTGTAAAATGTGTTAGGTAACCACAGGAGAGGAGGGAAAACGCTTGCATTGCATAGTGTGTTTGGTATCCTTGCATCATTTCATGCTAATACAATTTTACAGTGTGTGCGTGAGAGGAAGGCGCAGGACAGGAGTGTCACAATCGGTTGACTTTCAGAGGAGAGTTTAGGTAACTAGCAGTGCTAAATTAAACAGCCTTTCAGAGGAAGCCTACCATGGCAAAAACAACTCAATTGTATAAATACTTGGGCATATTGTGCCATTGCCTTAGTATATGATGACAACACCTGACATATTTGGCACTACCTGGAAATGAGACAATAATTCATGTTGATACACGACATGTGGTGTGGGCGTGTGGGTAACTGGAGGACCTGAGCATATTACCCTAATAATTGGCATATGATTGAATTACCTGGCCATATTATAATGCTAACTGGGCATCTACTGCAATCCAAATAGTGCCGCGACTAAGACAGCCTTTCTACAGCATATATGCATACAAAACAAAAGTTAACCGACCCATCCATGCAGGAGCTGTTTGTGCTATGCACACTTTGCAGTGATAGGATATATGGAATAACACTGTACACTTGGAATTATGTGGAGATGTGTCATGCAGAGGCGGGTTACAGGTAGGTGCATCAGCTGCTCCCCATGTAACTATGCAGTTTACAACACATACAAGGCCAGAACTATAAGCAATCATAATGTGTGTTACATCAAAGCAACAATGTATTGTATGACAGATAAATCTGTATGCTCCTTTTATGAACAAGCAATCATAAGACAATGAATAGCATCATTTAATTATGACGATACTAGTGATATAATAATATATGTTTGGGATGTCATGTCATTGGTATCACTCTTGCACTCTGCGGCCCTTTACATGGTATCCAGTTGATCTGGCAGATCTGAATGCAAATGGGCTGGGTTAAGTTCGTGAGGATAAAGTGAAATTGCACCTTGTGTTGATACTATGGATCAAATGTACTTTGAGCTCTGAGTGCAGGTCTGCCTGGTGGGGTCTTGTGTCAAGCGCAAAGAGTCATTTGTGTCCATCGGGGAGACTTGCAGGCCTGTGATGCTGGAACTGAGATATATAAATTGATTGTAGAGGGTAGTGTCCTATAGTTTGATGTATGTTGGGAGTGATGGTCAGTTACTGTGTGAGAGTGTCTTAGTTGGTATGCATACAGTCTTTTAAGTTAAGAGGAGGAGAAGGTTAGTGCAGGGAGTAAGTGAAGGGCCTGGTGGGCAACTTGGGGCCTCTGTCCAGTGGGGCCATCTTGGAAGCGGTGGCCATTGGGAAAAATACTTGTGAGGACAGTTGGTACAGACAGTGTGCAGCCACTGGTCTATTATGAGACATGGGGAACACGGCAAGGAGTGGATGACAGACGGACCATGCAACAGTGGTTACCAAGTAAACACTGTGTGAAAATATTTTGTTCCTGAGAGTAGTTCAGAGCAGGGATTTCAGAGAGAATTTAGCCCTGGTGGGATCCCTATGAACAACTCAGTAGCTTAAAAGGTCAAGCTCTGATATCTAGAAAGGTTCCATGTGTTAATATCCCCGCAAAAATATCGCCATACAAACATATCACCATATTTTTGCAGCAATTTTAAGGCATGGAACTTGTGGGGGACACGCCTGCAACCCTGCATTATTTTTAAAGGAGCGGGGTGAACCCCTGCAACCCCTGCTACAAAAAAACACCAAAAGTATCCCCCCAAAAATATCACCTATGGCCATTCCCGACGACCATATATAAGGCGATATTTTTGGTGGGTATAATATGTAGTGATACCTCTAGAAACTAGTCAACGAATTACATTGGGCAGATGAGAGCAAGGCACAGCCAGAAACCTATTGCATTGGGCACCAGAGTGCACATTACAGTGGGAACATGGCAATATATCCTAGCAAGTAGAATCAGTGAGGAGCAACTGAGAGCAGTACAGCATAAGGTAGAAAGTAGAATGATGAACAAGTTAGCAGGATGCACAAACAATAAAACCACATATCCCATGGCATAACAAGGTCAAGAAAGACATGATGAGGCATAACAAAACCTTTGAAGTAATTGCAAAGCATGTGAAGATTTTGAACTGAAGACAGAGTGGCCTCCTCCCCACATTCCTACCCCTGCTCTATGTAGATAGCTGCCATTTCCATTTCTCACTTTCCACTTTCAGCCTCTCCCTCTTTGTCTCTGTTCCTTTCGCTCTCTCTTACTCCCTCTTTCACTCTCAAATAGAGGCATTGTCCACTGTGTGCAGGCAGGACCTAGGAATAGGCTGATGTGGAGAGGGGCCTGATATGTCCTACTACCATGACTACTACAACCACTACGTTCTACAACTATTAATACTAATAAAGTAGTAGCTTAGAGAAAAATAGTTTCCTGGAATGAAGAGGAGTTTTCATCTTATATATTACAGGGCCTGCAGTAGTGGCCATGTAGTTATGGTTAAGTTGCTCAAACCATAGGAAGAACACTTTTTGGGCAGCTTATAACTTTGCCCACCCTGGACGAATCCTCACGAAACTTCACAGAAAAAAGTATATGGCCCTGTCAGATTGATTCTGCAAAGGTTGGTGAGGTTTCGTTAAGTGGGTGCAAAGTCATAGGGGAGGGTTCCAAAATGTGTGTTTTTTCCCATAAAGTCAATGGAGAAAAATGTTGCTCACGGCTACAGCCCAAACTACTGAATGGATTTTCACGAGATTTGTGGCAGGAGAGGGGGTTTGGTGCTTTTGTAAATATGGTGTAAAACCATCCAGTAGTTTTTTTTTTTTAAACGACCAAAAGTAGGTACAACAGAATTAGTGATTTCTGGGTTTGGTCCGTGGACTCATTTCCCTGTTTGGTCCACGGATGTGCAACGGATTGGTCCAGGGGCCGACGTGATGTCATTTGACGCAGCCGCTGATTGGATGGTGAAAAGCGTGAGGTGCGTCAGATTTCTGTAAACACCCGCCATATTGGATATGCGGACAGCAGCCTTTGTCCATGAACATTGCTGTGAAAACATATTCAAAAACACAACATTTCACTTGTGAAACTAATCAAACAATCTCTGTGAAGGTGAGGGGTGATGAGGATGGGATAGAATATGGCCTTAAATAAAAAGCCAGAAAATGGGTGTTTGTCTTCTCCGATGTCCACAAACAGCCCAGGGTAGTCTTGTGATGTTCGCAGACATCTGAGATGTTCGGGACATGTATGCTTATTTCAGCATGAAAAGCTGTTTATCGATGGCTTATAACTTTGACGCAACACAATGAAACTGCATGTAATTTGGGCATTTAATTCTAGATCTGATTCCGAATGGTTTTGCAAAGTGATGCTGTTTTGTCAAGATGGGCGGTTCCAAAATATTGTAAAGTCTTATAAATGTGGTGCCATTTGACAAATCTGCACACATGTTTGCAAAAAGATTTTAGATCTAGATATGAATGTTTTTGCAAAGTTTGGTGGGATTTTGTGAAGAGGGGGCACATTTAGAGGGGAGTCTCAACATTTTTATGTGGCTTATAACTTTGTTGCTGTTTGACAAATGTGGACAAAGGTTTTCAGAAAGATTATAGACCCAACTTTGAATGTTTGTGCAAAGTCTGAATGGATTTTGCCAAGTTGGGGCTAAATTATATGACTTTACTTTTACTTAACTTTTAATTTAATTAATTTATCTTGTGCGGCCATGGACCCTGAGGCGTGAGGGCGCAGATAGGACTCACAGTACAGAAAACAAGAAGGGGCAAATTCTCAGCAGGGCTGGTGCGATCCAGTGGATAAAGTCAGTGTGAGTGGTCAGTAGAACAACCAAGTCTTAAGAGCTTTCTTGAAGGCCGTCAGGGAGGAATGTTGTCTGAGGGTCTGCAGTAGTGAGTTCCAAAGCTTGGGTGCGGCAATGAAGAAGGCCCCGTTCTCAACCTTCTTTAATTTACATTGCGAAAGCACCAAGAGGCTTTGGTTGCTGGATCTTAACGACCTGCTGCTGATCTTCTCTATGATAGGGTCTTGCAGGTAGGTGGGCATTATTCCAAGTCTACATTTAAAAACAATTGTTAGTAATCTAAATTTGGCTCGGGCCTCTACTGGCAGCCAATGTAAGACATGTCTGGCCTTGGAGAGGTGGTCACGGCGAGCAAGGCCAGTGACCACTCTTACTGCTCCGTTCTGGACCACTTGGAGTCTGTTGGAATCGACTTTGCAGAGAGCGACCAGGAGACTACTGCAGTAGTCGATCTTTGCGCCAATAATGGCTCTGGCAATGGATTTTGCATTGGCTTGCCAGATAAAGGGTCTCAGGTGGGCAAGCAGTTTCACAAAGTAGATGGATGCTGAGACGGTATTGCTCACATGAGCCCTCATGTTAAGCATTTGGTCTAGAGTTACACCCAGAATTGTTTGTTTTGTTTGAGGAATGACTTCGACTGACCTGAACATAAATGATTTATAGGCAGGTTCCAGTTTGGCTAGATGCTTGGAGTTACCAACTATCATCAATTCTGTTTTGCTTTTGTTTAGTGGCAGGTTATTACACATAATCCAGGTTTCGATCAATGCGAAAATTCTGTTGAGCTCTTGTTCATCCTAAAGGTGCTCTCCGGATAATGGGACAACACGCTGGGTCTCGTCGGCATGGTTCGAAAAGCTGATCCCTTCCTGCTCCAGCATGTTGAAAAAATTGAATGAATGTACATTTTGACACTTTTGAAACAATGAAACATGGGCAGATTTGCAGCAAACCCGTGTAAGGAGCATTGGCAAGGACCAGCAAATATGGTTTTGCAAATGTGTCCATGTTTTATTTTTTGAAAAGTGTCATAAGTCAGGTACAAAAAATAGTGATATGGCTTTGGTGACTGAGGTATAGTCTGTGGCCATGGGCAGTGGCCAGATTGTCCGGGTCATACCATGACCTGGACAATCTGGCTACTGGCCATGACTACGAGGGACCAGCAATGGGGTTAAAGTGGGCCAGGCCACCAGGGACCAGCTATGTGGTAACGTGTTTTAAACATTGGGATAGGTATGAAATGGGAAAAAATGTGTTTGTGGGTACAGGTTGAAGTGCTGGATGGGATTGCAGCAAATATGCACGAGGAAGGTCAGCAAGAACTGGAAAGCATGGTTTTTCAAATATGTCCTGTGTTTTTTTAAGTGTGTAATGTAAGTACACAACACAGTGATATAAGATTGGTGTCTGTGCAATGGGCCTGGCTGCCAGCAATGAGAAATGTGTTCTGTAATTTGCTTATTGGGAGGTTTCAATGGGAAAACATATTGTACTTGCGGGTAACTAGAGAACTAGATGACAACAAACATGCACGATGAGCATTAGCAAGGACTTGAAAGCAGGTTTGCGGAAATATGTCTTGAGTTTTTTTTTTTTTTAAAGTGTAAGAATGTAAGTCGAAAAACTAGAGATATACATTTCGTGTCTGGGTAGTGGGCCTGGTCTTCAGCAAATGGAAATGTGTACTCTGATTTGCTCTTTGGGGAATGCGGCATGGCAAAAGCCTATTCCCCATAGATTTGGAGACTGGCCATGTTTGCAAGCCATGAGCACTAGCAAATGGTTACATTATTAGGGTATAGGGGACACTGAGCTAGGATGCAGGGAAGGTGCAGTGAATAATAGTTGTGGTTTGGTGGAGCTTTATGCCGTAGTCAATTGACCAATGATTTCCATCCCCAGCATGCACTGCACATAACAACAGACATAATTATGTGTTGCAAAAAATATTTATCTTAAAAAAGGTGTATAGTCGTTTCATATATTTGAAAAGATTAATTATTAATAAGTGATATATAGTGATGTAACACCATGAAACATTTTCACTTATAAAAACCTATTAAATTGACAGAATGGTATTAATGGATCATAGCTTCTACAGCTAAATGGCAAATGCTAGTAAAGTGCACAGTGCCCTATAAAAACAAGATCTTTCCAAGTCAAGTAGCAATGTGTAAATAAAACATGCATATAATGTTACTGTAGCAACTTTGATTAGTAAAGTGCATAATGCATCGCCTCAAGTTTAAAAGACCATTTCCAAATAACAATGTATGAAAGTATGCATGTAGAGCTGCATTATCAGCTTCAACTGGTAAAGTGCATAGTGCACCGCCAACGTTTCCCAGGACCTTTCCAAATAGCAATGAGCAATTGAATAATGCATGTAAAGTGCCTGGTGCATCGCCAAAGGTGCATGTAAAGTACAATAGCAGCTTCAACTAATAAAGTGCCTGGTTCATCGTTAACGGTGCATGTAGAGTTACAATAGCAGCTTCAACTAATAAAGTGCCTGGTGTATCGGTTAAGGTGCATGTAGAGTTACAATAGCAGCTTCAACTAATGAAGTGCATGGTGCATCGCCAAAGGTGCATCTAGAGTTACAATAGCATCTTCAACTAATAAAGTGCCTGGTGCATCGCCAAAGGTGCATGTAGAGTTACAATAGCAGCTTCAACTAATAAAGTGCCTGGTGCATGTAGAGGTACAATAGCAGCTTCAACTAATAAAGTACCTGGTGCATCGCCAAAGGTTAATTTCAGAAATACTTGATCTGGAGACAACAGAAAGAGAGTAAATGGGAAATACTGTCTGGTCCACTGCTGAATCGCTAGTTATGACAGTGCATAGTGCCTATGTATAGAATAACAAATGCCTTCAAGCAACCAAACAGATAATTGGTCCAGTTCACTGAGCGCATGCCGCCAACATATCTACTTCACTAAATATATGTGTGGTCATAAAGTACAAAATGCATGAACATATGCACTTTAAAAAGAGAGAGCCCACCTCGAAGACAAATGCTTCTGGTGATGGTACTAAGGTGCATGTCTATATATTGGGGATTAACTGCATGGTGCATGAACATGAGCTAGCTGCATATGTAAAAATAAAGTGCTTAGTGCATAAAGTATACACTTTAAAATGGCCCACGTCAATGATAACTAATTCTAATGCTGGTATAAAGGGGCACGTCTGTATATTGAGGATAAGGTGCATGGCGCATGAACATATTCGTTTGGAAAGTCAGCCTCGAGAATAGCTGTATATAAAAAGGCAATCCAGTGCATGTCTGAAATTGCTGGGGAATGGATCCTAATAACTACTGTGCACTCCATGAATTCAACCCACGTAAAGTATCGTATATTCATTCCTCAATCCTTTAGGCATTATGACATACACATCATTTAACGCCTGTTTTCAGGCCTACACTCCCAAATTCAAACCAAGAAAATCGATACTTTAAAAACTGCACTTTCCCTCCCTCACCCTAGAACTTATCAGGGTCCATCCCTGGGTTCCCCTTAGTCGATTCATGTCTGGCACATGATTCACCGGCAGCTTTTTTTTTATCCTGGATTTTTTGCATTTCACAGTCTGAAAATACTTCAAGCATCTGTTCGAATGATGACTTCTTTTGATGTCTATTGGATCGTTTGAGAAATATTTTCTCTGGTTAAATGAGGACAGCTGGGATGCAACATGCCAACTATGGATGTTAGGAAACCATTCCAGTTAAGCGGGTCAGCCTTCGTCATTGTTCGGGCCAGCCATTCACTGGAACTTTCGAAATTGCGGAAAGACCCTAAGCAGATCTAAAACGGTAGAAAATCAGCAGAACTAAGAGGAAATAAACAATAATGTATTAAACCTGTGCACTGGATGTAACCCTTTCACTTTTCATATAAAGTTATTGCTAGAAAAAATCCACATGGAAAAGAACATATTGCACAGAACTGTAAAGCATCAGAAAGTATCTACCACATTCCAAAAATATGACCTTTTTCGATGAAAGCATGTTCCAGGCTTCAGGAAATAAATCACGCCAGAGAGAGAAGAACTTCAGTAAATTGCAGTTGCCCTATTCAGGACCCAGGCTCATGCGGATGAGAGCCCGCACCCAGATTCGAGGTCATTCTAACCGTATCGCAAATAGATCTCAGTGTACTATTCCGGGAAAACACAAAGCCTATATCATATTTTCTACAACCTTCAATCAATACGCTGCCTTTGTCAGAGCTGACTGCTTTGCACATGTTGTACAGTAATGATCAAGATGTTCGCCTGGACTTTTTGCTATGCCATCTTATGTCTTATGCCATTTTGCACTGAATAAGTGGCAGCTGGTGAACCTTTTAATTGATGGGGCATAAATGTTTCCCCAACTATACGTGAACAACCGAGCCTTTTTCCACAGTATGTCAGTATGAAAAAAAGTAATGCTGGCTGTGCCAATACATGCCCATGCTGGCTGCAGAAATATTAGCAGCTATTCCAATAAAAGAAAATACTCATATTTGCTCTTTGCATAATACCAGTAAAGATATCATAAGAAAACCCTTGTATACTGTTTCTGCCTGCATATGCTGGTATCCCACTGTGACAAATTGGATTCTGCCCTGCAGGAGTAAAACGATGAGTAGAGGCTAAATGCCCTCTCAGCCCTCACAATGCTACACAACAAGAGGCAACACAATCATAAAGGTAAAACAGGCCCATTTAAAAGATATACCTCCATCGCCTTTTGTGGTAATGTGGGCCGAGGGAAGACTATGCTCTTAGGAGGAGTGTGAATGTGTTTCATTAGTGACCAAAACAGCAAAGCCTAATGGTCCAAATTAAAGGGTATGTCCAATTAACGTTCTATAACAATAAATATATTTTAATAAAACAAACCCTCAGCAAAAATAACTAAATAGAAAAAGACTACACAAACCCCACACCTGAGGAAAGAACAGATAATAAGCAAATATAGCACAATGCAGCAATGAATGAATGACTGAATGAAACAATTACTGATTCAGTAATGAATCAGGGGTGTAAAGCAGTAGAAACCACAATGTTCTTAAAATGGATATGTTTCTTTGAAGGGAATTCATGACCTAACCAGTCTCTAGGGCCCACAAAAGGACCAATGAGGCAATTAACAGTTGATAGTACCTGATTGTTCTTCTTGGCAGTTTTACAGAACTTAACCTGGCTTCTAGCTGTTGTGCAAGTGGGCTGAACCAATTTTGAGGATTGAGCATCGTAGCTGATCCAAGCGTTGAGCGGGCATCGAGCCAGGTCGAATATGGAGGATCGGGACTTTGAATGCTGCACTCAAGCAATGCATGCCAGAGTGTGTACCAGGTTCAGTTCAAAGTAGAACCCATTTGAGGTGGTTGTATCTGCTGGTTAGTTTCGATGAGTGACATTCCAGTAGTTTGAGTAGAGATCCAGTGTGGTTTCAAAGATGTGACCCTGATGTTCCATTCCTGCTCCATTTCGGTGAGGCTGCAATTCGTGGTCGGGCGGGGTCAAATCATTTGCTAATCACTGGGAGAAAGTCAGCGAGTGACATACCAGTGGTTCGAGTAGAGGGCCTGCAAAGGAGCAGTTGAATCGAGTTGGGCAGGTCATGGTCTCAGTAATGTACAAAGCGGCATCAAGGTGGTTTGAATGGTGCAAGCACATCAGGTCAAAGAATTCAAGTGTAGCAGCCATGTGGTTCCAGGTGGTGAGCAGGTGTCGAGCCGGGACAAACGGAAGTACGTTGCAGTACGAAAACGGTGCATGAAGAAGTGTGAATCAGGAGGGACGCCATTGTCAGTTCGATCGTCCAGGTGACAGCATGGATTGTAGTGACTGGATGCACAGATACGTTCAAGCGGTTTGATATGGCATCCGAAGGTCACTGTTCAAAGGCATCCCCCCAGGCCTGGTCAACTGTCGATGAAGATAAGCAATGTAGTTACTAGTTGTTCGATGGTGGTTCAAAGGCTGTGGCTGCAACAATGCTCTTTTAGTTTGAGCTGAGACAACGGCACGCTCAGCTGGCATGGCGCAGTAGCAAACTTGTTAAAAAATGCAGTACAGCGATTGCATGTGGTAGATAGCCAAAAGCAGCTCCGAAGGGTCCTATAGGTTCAAAGCCATTGAAGAGACTCCAAATGGGTTTTTATCCTTGTTCTCGTTCTCCCAGGCAATAGGGAGGTTGGTCCACAACTGCAGGTGTACTACAGCATGGTGAGGTCATAGGTACTGTTGTGGCTTGCCAGCCGTGTCCCAGCAGCAGGTCATAAACAATAGTCCCAGGGGATGGTTATGGGACATAGCTTGCCTCTTACTTGGGCGCCTAGTCTTCACCTCACTGGCAGAGGACTTTGGAGAGATCAACTCTACCAACAGAGGTCCAATGAGTTCTTTCTCAGGTTTATGTTCAGGGGTGAATCAAAGAAGTGATGTGAGACCCCGTCCTTTAAAGGCAAAAGCCCATGGGCCATTGAAATTAAGCTACCCTTTATGGATCCACTCCCTGTTCTTGAACGAAGTGGACATTGCCTTCTGACATTGCACCCAAAGTGCTTTGTGCCAAAGGAAGTGAAGGGGACAGGAAGGATGGATAGAGGCAGGGAGACATGAGATGGTTAAAACTTCCTCTAGTTGCAAAGAGCTCCCTCTGTCTGGACTAACCCCACCCTTCCCTTCTCAGTAGGAACAACAGGCCTTTGAAATACATCACCCTGGTGTGAGGCCAAACCTTTTGTGAATGGGTGTGCCTGTTCCCAGGCCAGATCCCTCTGGACCAGCTGTGTAGTGGGAAAGGTCTTACCTACCCTTACAAAGGAACAAAGAGAGGTAATTCCCCTCAAAGCTACATTCCTACCAGGAGTGACCAGGACATCCATGTCTGGAAAGAATACACATATTACCTCCAAAGTGGAGCTGGGCTCACAGGGCTGACACATGTTTGATTTCAAATTGCTGTGGTTGTAATAATTATAAGAAGTACAATTCACCATACCATTACTCATGTCTGGTTTAAAGTTAAAGATGCATCTGCTTCCAGAACAATACCCGCATCATGAGAAGGTTTTAGTACAGGGGTATATGTCTTAAATGCAGCCCCTGCGCTGCCACTGCAGCTGTCAAATGGGCACCTGTGGCCTCTGAACCCACTCTGGTCCCCGAACATCGCCAGACTGGCTGAACCGATTTAGGCCAGTATAGCCAAGTAAGCCAAACTCATAGTATTTTATTTTCATATTTGTAAAGCGCACTAAGTCCACAGGCATCTTAGCGCTTTCGCATACATATTGCTCGCAATCGCAATGCTTAAAGTTAGACAGGAGTCATACAAAGTGCAAGGCTGGAATAGTCATATCAGGTGTGTAGCAGGCATAAATCATACACAGCGTCAGGCTGGAATAGTCAAATGAGGTGTGTAGCAGGCATAAATCATACACAGCTCAAGGCTGAAGTATTCATATCAGGTGGGTAGCAGGCACAAATCATATACAGCGTTAGGCTGAAATATTCATATGATTTGCATGTCACAGTTAAAAAATTCATCCAGACAGGCTGCATCTGTGTAGGCTAGTCTATCCACATAACAGTCATGGTTAGTATTGCTTTACCCTTGATGCACAGTAAAAAGGCCATGCCACAGGAATAAATATATCCAGAGTGGCTGCACTGATGTAGGCAAGCCTAGCCACATAATAACAATTACCATGTTTGCTTTACTCTTAATGTCCAGTGAAAAAATTCAATGCCACAGTAAGAAACCATATCTAGACTGGCTGCTGCACAAATGAAGCCCTCCAAAAATCAGAGTCCCCAGCCAGACAACAATTTAAGCCCATACACAGTCATACAACTTGCATTTGTTCATTCACACATGCACCTATACACTCTCATTCACCCATGCACCTATATAGCATATACATACACTCTCTCATTCACGCATGCACCCACGCAACCTACACACTCTCTCATTGACATAGACACAAACCCATGAATAAAAAACACACAGATACATTCAAAAACAAAATTCTTAGCTGAAGCCCCAGTGTGGGTCCAGAAAATGTCCCTGTATGTGAGGGTCATTGTGTCCTGGTAATATACGACAATTACTTACCTGGAATGGTGGATTGCCCATTTAAGATGGTCCCCTTTGGGTGTGTAGTTTTCAGGACAATCCGTACACTGAAAAAGTGTACGTGTTGTTTGCTTAATATTTTGTATGCCAAATCACTAAATTCCCTCACCCATTTCATCTGCAATGTGCCCTTATTTGTACAATATGCCTTATTAGATTTCAGGGTGAACTGGCTCCTTTTAGACCCAGTACTTTAGTTACTGGATTTATTTTACTGATGAGTGATGGCTGGTTCAATCTAACTGTATTAACTCTTTCTGCTCCCTCCTGTGAGAACCTTTACAGGGTATGCTACTTCTGGGCAATGCTGCAAGGTAACAAGCGGGGCCGGATAACCGGTACCCCATGGTAGCCAGGCGGGGGAGAGGGGCGAACAACAGCCCAACACAAATGGGCAGCGCTTCCCCCATTTCCCCCTAGGCACCCAGATAAGTCAGGAAGGAAACAGGCAGAACAAGGACAAGAGAAAGCACCCCGAGGTTCTGATGCCGTCGACGCCAGCCGGGCGGGGGGCTGGCCGCACAGCCCATCACACAGGCACAACAAGCACCCAGGGCCAGCCCCTAGGTCGAATATAAGGAACTGAGTTTCAGCTCACAAAACACAATCAGTTTGGACCCTGCACGGGGACCATGGGGGGCTAGGTCAAATACCCGCACCAAACACAAAACCCCAATAAAACTATACCCACCTGCTGGAATTATGGGAAAAATCAATGTGCATGGGGAAAAGAGTGCAGGTACAAACACAATTGTTCAAACTGTGGGGGCAAACACCCCAACAGCAACTGCACCGGGCTACCAGTTAAAAATACTAAAAAAGACGATCAGTAATACAGAGCAGAAAATAGAACTGAAACCAGGCAGGAGTCCAATTAATACGGAAGGTTTCAGAGCAGCATTAGCTGCCTACCCAGATGGAAACATCAGTGCAGCAATAGAGGAAGGCTTCAAAAAAGGTTTCCTCATTTCATTTAAAGGAGAAGGATAACAAAAAATACCAAGAAACATGATCCCAGCAAGAGACAACCCAGAAATAATTAGGGAGAAAATTAAAAAAGAACTAGAACTGGGCAGAATAGGAAACCATGGGACAAGATGCCATTTAAAAATTTCATAATATCCCAAAAAGGAACCAGGAAAAATGAGGTTGATACACCAGTTATCATACCCCAAGGGACAGTCGCTTAAGGACGGTATCCCCGAAACAGAATCTGCTTTGACATATACACACTTTCAAGAAGCCTTGAGAATAATACAGAACTGTGGCAGGAAGGCGCTGATGGCAAAACTAGACATAAAGTCAGCTTTCAGACTACTACCAGTGCACCCAAACTCGCAACCACGGTTAGGTTTCTCTTTTGACAACAACATCTATGTAGACAGATGCCTGCCCATGGGCTGCGCAGTATCATGTGCGCTATTTGAACAATTCAGTTCATTTTTCCGGTGGGCATTCCAGAAACAAGTGCTGGGGGCCCAGGTAGTCAATTATTTAGATGATTTTTTGCCAGTAGGCCCAGCTAGCACAGGGGAGTGAAGAAGGGCACTATGAGAAATGACAAAAATGGCAGCACAGTTGGGCATACCCCTGGCAGTTAACAAAACGACCAACCCAACAACCAACATAATCTTTCTAGGAATTGAAATAGATACCGTGGCAGGGATTTGCAAACTACCAAGACAAAAAGTAGAAGAGCTATTAGACAACATTTAAAAAAATGGGTAATAAGGAAAAAAGCTCTGTCAGGGAAATACAATCACTGGCTGGCAGTTTGAATTTTGGAGCCAGGATAATTCCACAAGGGAAGGTGTTCGGAAGAAGCCTGGAATTAAGTACAAAAGCATGCAACAAACCACACTTAAACATCAGATTGGGGGAAAACGGAAAGAAAGATTTAAAAGTCTGGGAAGATTTTCTCACAGACTTCAACGGAACAGCAATTTGGCACATGCCATTGAATTCAAAGGACAAAAAGGGTCCTTTTTACTGATGCAGCAGGGAGCAAGGAGTTTGGGGTCATGCTGGAAGCAGACTGGGTGGCCGGAGAGTGGCCTGAAGCATGGCATCCAGCAAGATGGACCAAAAACATTACCCTGTTAGAGATCATACCAATCTGGTTATCCTTACGCATGTGGGGCAGGCACCTAGAAAACACTGAACTCACTGCATGGTCTGACAATATGGCAGTGGTGGGAACAACCAAATGCCTTTTTGTACTAAAAATCCTAACAGCCATCACACAAATCACACTGTATGAGAACATCGTGGTCAGAGCAAAACACATTGGAGGAACAGATAATAACATTGCAGATGCTTTGTCTCATTTTCAGTGGACAAAACTTCGAAAAATGGCGCCCCAGGCCCGGAAAGAGATGACAGAGATCCCAAAAGACTGCTGGGAGATTCTAGAAGAATAGAAAAATGTGCATCAACGCCAATGCCGAACGACAGGGGCAGGGATGCGCACCCTCATTCAAACACATCAAACACAGGTGTATGCAGTGATATTCTGCCTACTGAAAATTCAGACCCTGACACGGGGTTCCTTTCAGATGTGCCCAAGAAAGCTTTGGCGAACAACACATCTCAATACAGTAAGTGTCTGCAAATGGTACTAAATGTTTCAGGGCAAAAGCATGTATAGGTGTTGACAACAAAGGAGATCAATGCATTTTTGAGGTTGGCGTGCGATCAGGGCTTTAAGAAAGACTGGGCAAAAAGACCCTCACAGCAGTATGCTATTTTTCAAAACTGCAAGGTGACTCAGACCCCATGCAGAGTTCATTAATCTTGTGTGCTTTGAAAGGCTGGGGCAAAGTAGAAGGGTCACAAATAGATAAGAGACGCCCCCTTGATTTTAAAAAACTGATTAGAATAACAGGTTTATTTGACGGCATATGGTCACACCCTTATGAAACACTGTGGTTTAAAACAGCTTTCTCACTAGCACATTTTGGAGCCTTTCGAGTGACCGAGCTCATAGCATCCAGCACCACAGCCAACAATGGCTTAGGGATGATGGACCCAAGGTTGAGAGCAGACAGCATCGCCATTGATGTCCAAAAATCTAAAACAGGTGCAAAAAGGGGAATAAACATGTATTACATTGATGATGTGAGCAACTTCCCTGTGTGCATTACCAACCTTTACTGCCAAACTTAGAAAAGATGTCCGCCGATTGATGTATGGTAAAATCATCACAAAAGAAACACTACATAAGGTAAAACAATGTAAACAATCCTTTAAACACTGGGTTATAACACATAGAGCCGCAATTGCTCAAAAAGATGGCGAACAAATCAGTCAAGCGATGACAGGGTCTAATTCCCGTAATTATTGGTCTATTATAAATAGTACCGAAATTAGTCAGACTCAACTTATAATGAATCCAATTGATCCAATTGTGTGGACAGACTACTTTGAGAGTCTGTTTAAGAAGTCGATGGTTGAATTCAAAATTACTCAAGACAATGATCTTAGGTGGTCCTTAGATATTTCTGTCTCTGACATCATACGATATATTAGAAAATCTAAATCTACCATCACTCCATGCCCAAACCATCTGTCTTTTGCAAACTTGAAATAAAGCGCACTGATGTGGGCTAGTTTGTTACACATATTGTTCATGGACATTTGTAGAAACAGGACACCAGAGTCATGGAAAATGTCCTATGTGTTATTGATTTTCAAGAAGGGCAACTGATTGTGATGAATGTTGAGTCTAAAATATGTTCTGCAATCGTATTAGAGAATTTGACTCTATGGATCGAGGAACATTCCATACTAGATTGCAGACAAATAGATTTTCGTAAAACGATGGGGACTGACGTGGGTGGGTTACTTGTGTCTCAACTACAGAGCTCTGCCAAAGTACGTTTGTCAGAGCCATTATATATTGCCTCAATGGACTTAACAATGGCATTTGACTTGGTAGATAGGCCTACCTTATGGGAAACGCTGTCTGTTTAGGGATTGATAGAGGCTTGTTAGACATAATAATATATTTGTATTCAGAGATGGTGATGAGACTTAGATTGAACAACAAGGGTCTATTGTCAAATGTAATTACAACACACAATGGTTTGAAGCAAGGGTGCAGATTGGCGGCTACCCTTTAAATCTGTATGTTTCACAAGCAGGATGTGTATTAAACAAGAGCGACTTAATTGCCTCCAAATTGGTGGTTCTGTAGTTAAGTGGGTCGCCTATGCAGACGATTTTTTGTTATTCGATCGTACCAAGACTGGCCTGCAAAGATTGATAGTACCTTTTGAGAACTTTATTCCGGAAAGAAAACAGACTATAAATCCATGCAAAACAGTTATATATTATACTGGTCTCAAAACCATTAGACCCACAGATGTGGAGGTTTGAGAATTAAAAATCAAGCAGTGTTGCGTTACTTAGGATACGAATTCACAAGTTCCCAATCACATGGGTTTATCAAAAACAACCTACTAATGAAAGCGAAGGAATCAGTAGGGCCATAGAAAGGAAATATGGGAAGTTCACACTGGCCCCTTGTAAACAATTTTATCGTTTGAAGGTGATGCCCCGAATATGTTATGGTTTAGAGTTCCTACCAGTTGTTCTGATGCCATTTTTGAAAAAACTTGAAGCATCAATTTGGCAAAACATACTGTTTTTTGTTCGAAAATGTATACCGTTTCAGATGATTCATTATGAATTAGGGTTGCTATTAATTAAGAGCATAATGTATGTGAAAAAGTTAGCCCTGCTTAGAAAATGTTTAGCGTCTGAAAAAGACTCAATGTATTTTTTTTCTAAATGAAGATCTGAAAGGTAATTTTATGTGTTCTCTGAAAAAAGAAGGGGAAAAAATGTTACTAAATTTGGGGTTGTCAGTTGCCACTCTTATGGGGAATCCTGGAAAGGTTAAAGAACTCATAAAAGCCTATGATTGGATTGAAAACAATGCTGTGGTGTTAAATTCAATTGTTTATTCTCAAGTTATTTCTTTCTGGAAGTGGGTCCCCAATCCTGAGAAATATTTAGTGAAATATCACTCCCGGTCTTTTAGAAATAAGACTATGCGTTTTAGATTTAATATTTTAAGTACCCATGAGATTTTGAATATACGTGCTAAGGACGGGGAGGAAACAACATATTGTCAGTTCTGCAAACAAGAAGGAGTCGTTATTGCATCTTTTACTGATATGCCCTAATTTGTTGCTACAAAGAACTGAATATTTCTCGCAGTTTGTTATCGATACTTCCTATGTGGAGAGAGACACGCTATGGTGTGATATGCTGCATGGGAATTCAGTCGCAATGAAAATAAGGGTAAATGCATTTTTTAACAATATCTGTTCTGTAGAATGATCAGTGTACAAAAGCAAAAATCAATCATAATACACATTGTTCATGTACACTGATATAAGGATTTAACCTGGTTTAAATATTACTTATTTTTAAAAATACATTATGTGTTATCCAAGGATAAGGAAATGTTGTAAATTCTTGTAATAATGTTTTAATTGACTGCTAAATTATATGTACTGAATTCAAGTTTTGTAAAGGTTTATATAAACCAAAACAATCAAGACGTGTGTGTGTATATATTTATTTATTAAAGTGTTTGTATAGAGCACATTTATCATCAACCTCAGCTCCAGGGCACTTGCTAGGAGTCAACATAGATTAAAAAACATTTCTAAGGAGTTTGTGATGACTAGGCCTGGATGCAACTTTTCAGTAGAGCCTCGAATTATTAAGACCTCATTGTTTACAATCGAGGTTGGGGTTCATTTTCAGTATTGCACAGCTTGCAGAGAAGCAGGAGGGTGCTGCGGGAGTCAGGGTTATCACATTTAGGGAATAGTTGATAAACTACAGTTTAGTTATACATGTTTAATGGGATGATGGGTAGGAAGAGGTTGTGAGTAAACTGGGACCCTGAGATTACAAATGTTAATTAAGATTCACGGTAGGTTTTGTTTACTCAGTGTGACTCATTCAGTGATCTGAAGTGGGTGCTCAACTCAAGCGCCATACGATGAGTCTAAAGAGAGGGCATGCTGTTGAGATGCAGTCTTCCAGGAGAGATGAGACAGGAGCCACAGGTGAGGGTAAGCTCTTTACTCAGGTTCAGGTTACATATATGGGTTAAATCTTTTTTAGATGTGACGATTACTTACCTGAAATGGTGGACTGCCCATTTAAGATGGTCCCTGTGGGGGCGTGTCATTTTCAGGAAAATCTGAACATTTAAAAAGAGTACACGTTGTTTGGTCACTATTTTGTATGACAAATCACTCCATTCCATCACAAAACTCACCCATTTCATCTGCATTGTGCCATTTTGTGTACAATATGTGTTATTAGATTTCAGGGTGAACTGGCTCCTTTTAGACCCAGTACTTTAGTTTCTGGATTTATTTTACTGATGAGTGAGGGTTGGTTCATTCTAACTGTAATAACACTTTTTGCCCCCTCCTATGAGAACCTTTACAGGGTATACTACTTCCCTGTCAGGGTCTGTTTTAATCCGCTACTGTTTAGAGTGGGGGTCTTTTTAATGCATTAATCTTTTTGTATTCCTAACGTGTTGTTTTGAAGTTCCACCCGTTGTTATGTACTCTCTTAGACTCATGGCATAAGCCACAGTGCTAACCTAACGCTCTACAAGAAGACAGCTGATTGCACTGATGGAAGAATTAAGCAACACGCACGTGATGCTTATGTTGGCGAAATGTAGGCTAAAGAGTTGGAAACGCTGCTTCAAACTATGGTATTCTACCTCCTCCTCTGCGGCACTCACCACTGTTTCAATGCCACTGCTAAATGGACAAGCTCTGTATATTTTCTAGCAAGATTAAAGGCTAACAGTGAATGAACGCATTGAAAGAATGGTTGCCCTTAGTTACAGTCCATCCTATCCTGCTTGCGTGCTCTGTCTTTAACATACTGTACACCGTGTGCCACGTGCTAGAGAATACTGGGGTATTTAAAAATAATAATACCATTGAACTTCAATATCGGATCAATGGCAATTGGAAGAAAGTGCCTAAAGCAGATTGGCGTCTGAGATTCATTCGGACTAAATGACATCCAAAACCAGGGCCATCTTAAGCACTTTTGGGGCCCTGGGCACGGACATCTTTGGGGCCCCCCACCACCAAACCAAAGAAATTAAGGGATCAAAAATACTGGTCATGCCCCTCACCAGTCGCGCTCACAACCTACAGGTTGATGCTATCTCGCAGCATAATAAGATCGTTTACTCCATTTAAGTCCCCTTGCCCTCTTCATTCTTGATCTAAACAGGATGATAAACAAGTAGCATTTGAAGACCAATATTAGCAGTCTACAAAGGGGTTACTGTTCTAGTACATACAGGATACTCTTTATCAATAACATCCAGGAAGTTAGATGTAGTATTAATGCAGGACCATATGTAAAAGATATATGTAACCAATAATAGACAGAGAACTCACATTAGCTGCCTCAGAGAATGCAAAAATGCTCATGCATGGATAAAGACTACCAATTGCAAGGAAGGAGAACGCTACACATACTGTAGCATGGATAGTGGAAGCAGATTAGAAGCTGTCAGGAAGGTGTCTTTATCCAGACAGACTGAGATTAGAAGTGGGATATGGTTTTCAAATAGTGTTGCCATTAGATATCAAAGGAACAAATGCCTGTAGTGTGTGATATGAATATGCTCACTATTAACACAGTGAAACCATGAATAAGGCTTTTATGAAGATCATGCCATGAGAAGGAAATCACTAGGAAGGGCTGACAATTTTGAAAGGTTTAGGGACTGGCAATATTGAGAGTTTTGGCAATACAAGATTAAATGAGACGCCCAGGATCACACATTGTTAAAGGGGTCAAGGGGTGAAGCTGGGATGTGTGCCAACTCTGCAATTTCTGCATTTGAACACTTTCTTTTCCAGTTCTTACCATGAAGTAAAAAACATCTCATTTTATTTAAAAAACGGACTTAGAAAGTACACAAAACACATTACCAAACATGACCATTTTTAAACAAAATATTATAGAAGGGTGTTATGCAAAATGAAAGTGATTCTAGATTCATTCTCTCCATCATCAAGGGTAGTATATAAGAACCAGCATACCAATCGATGTGATTTAACAAATGTAATCTGGGTTTGTCTTTTGTATTTTAAAGCTTTAAATACTTCCAAAATAATGAGCCCCATTACAATACCGGCGGCAGCCATGCCTGTATAATAGGCAGGGCTGGCGCCGGAGTAATTTTTTTTTCCGGCGCCCAGGAATGGGCAAATACCGGGTCATTACGGCCTTGCCAGACCTGGCAATTGCCCATTCCTAGGTGCTGGAAAAAAATGCTCCCCATTCCCATTCGAGCCCCATAGGGCTCAATAGGAATGGAGAGGCTGGATGCGCCGGCACAATTCAGAATGGTACCGGTGCCTCTGGCATGCTCTGCTCGCAGGTGCCGGACCGCCCGCCAGGTCAGACTTATGTTATATATTTCCAGGTCAGACCTGTCGAGTGAAAAGGCACCTGCGAGCAGAACTCGTAGTTTGCCGGTACCGTAACAACAGTACCGACAAGCTTACCGGTACCGTTATTACTGTACCAGCAAACCTGGAATGAGACCCATTGGCTTGTAACATTTTCATTTAAAATGTGCATAAAAACCTTTGACTTTTACCAAAAAGCAAACAGTTTTTTGTGCCAAACCAGCAGACCTTAAAATAAGTTTGCCTGAGGCCTGCAACATATGTTCCGCTCTCTTCTGTCTACCAACCCTTCCACCCAAATGGCCTGCATAAGAAGAAAGATCAGGTAATGGGCTAAACGATACTAGTAGCATGCAAGAACAAACCTCACAGAAGACAGCACAGTAATGTAAGATATATTAGATGATTTGACCAGGATCACTGTATCGTCTGCTGGCAAATCCAGGATAAAAACATGAACGCTGTTGTTCCAAGGTCTTGAATTTCGATACTTATTCATCTTTTGGTTTAACAGTTTATGCCATCATTAGAGGCGATTGCCAAGGTTTTACAATGCCCCATCTGAACAAACCGATTTCTAGAACTTCATCACACAGATGATATGTTAGTTTGTATAGCAACCCCTATCAGGTACAGGTACGTTGCTGATAATAGCAGATGTTGTTCTGCAAAACCAAGTACATATGCAGGCAGGTTTATAATTTTGCATATGGCCACATATCTCTGCAATGGGTGCTTCACACAGTGAGCTAACTTCTGAAGCATTGTGGCACTCAATTTATCAATATGCATTTCACCATTGCCTATTGCACATGATTAACATAATTCCCACAGGAAGGAAAGAATGCTACAGAGTTGTGCCATAAGGAACACACAAACTATGTATACCACAGTGGACACAGAAAGCAATACATGGCAGAATGCACTTGCCTAAACAGAAAGGCAATCGTTTTAGAGCCTCAGCAGCACCCCATAAAATATTCTGACGTGTGCTATTTAAGACTGGTGAACAATGGAATCTTACTTCTTCAGATCAGCGAGCCTTGTGGGGCCCCTCCACGGTTAGGGCCCTGGGCAAGTGCCCCTTTTGCCCTCCTATAAAACCGTCTCTTTCCAAAACATATATGTATAGCATGTCCAGCTCTGCAAGAACAGTGAGCTTTCTATGTAAAGCGGCTTGTGAATAATGATGTTTGGCCGAACACAGAATATTTTTGGGCGCGCTTATCTTCGGGCCACGAGACATGTTTAACTTTGTAAGTTGTAAATTTTATGGCATTATATCTATAGCATAACTATGAAATTGAAAGGGAAATAATCATCAGAACATTATTAATGATTTGTCTCGAACTCGGGAATTGATTAGGTAAATGCATAATTTATTAATGTTTTGTTTTCATGTTTTATCATGTGTTTATGTATAAATTAATGTATTTGAATATACCGCATTATTAATACAAATTAAAATGACACACAAAAGCTGTTCCCTTTTATCTGACTTTTCCTACTTTCCTCTTCTTCCACTCCTATTTATAGCACTTCAGTGGAGGACATATAACGTGTCAGTGTGGTTTTTATACAGAAGATTTATAGCCATCTCATGGATAGATATGTTCAGTCACAATATTTCGGCTATTATAAATCAAGCTAGACTGCAGGGGTATCGAATGCACCAAACAGCCCCAATGCTTTTACTCTTTGAACAGTTGCTACAGAGATACGGTTTACATGAGGGACAACACTGTATTAAAGAGCTATGTTAAATGATGCTTAGGGTGCCTTCTGATTTCTGACTCAACACAAGTAATCTGATGTCTGAAATATATTGTTTTTTCTGCTATTGCTCTACTGCAATATGCCAACTGACTGCCAAAAGCTAATTTGAAAGTCATGTTTTCTACACATTAATCTATATACTTTAATGCAATTTTTCGTCAATAAGTATTTATGTATATATGTATTCATTAAAGTGTTTGTATAGAGCACATTTATCATCAACCTCAGCTCCACGGCACTTGCTAGGAGTCAACATAGATTGAAAAACATTTCTAAGGAGTTTGTGATGACTAGGCCTGGATGCAACTTTTCAGTAGAGCCTTGACTTATTTATATCTCATTGCCTACAATCGGGGTTGGGGTTCATTTTCAGTATTACACAGCTTTCAGAGAAGCAGGAGGGTGCCGCTAGAGTCAGGTTTATCACATTTAGGGAATAGTTAATAAACTGCAATTTAGTTATACATGTTTAATGGGATGATGGGTAGGGAGAGGTAGTGGGTAAACTGGGAACCAGAGATTAAAATGTTAATTAAGATTTATGGTAGGTTTTGTTTACTCAGTGTGACTCATTCAGTGATCTGAAGTGGGTGCTCAACTCAAGAGCCATACGATGAGTCTAAGGAGAGGGCATGCTATTGAGATGCAGTCTTCCAGGAGAGATGAGACAGGAGCCACAGGTGAGGGTAAGCTCTTATTCAGGTTTAGGTTACATATTTAGGTTAAATCTCTAGACCATTTGCATCATCCACAAGGCTTTCTGGGGCTTAGGCCCGCACTACATACAACACTCTCTTCCTAAGTACCTTCCTTCTCGAGCCTTTCACTCTGTTGCCTCCAACTCTCTGAGGGCCAGACACTTCTCCAGGCAGAGAGTAGGGGGCATAACACTTTCCTCTGCATGTGCCTCCCTCTAGAATGGCCTCCCTGCCCCTCTCAAACTTGAGCCGGACCACCTGAAATTCCAGAAGCGGCTCAAAATCTTAATTTTCTCCTCTGCTTTCTCTACCCACCTCCCTCTTGACCTACCTGTCTGCTGCACCAATTGGTTGCTTGGTTACCCTCAGAGTCTCACTGGGTACCTGGATTATCTTGACCAGTCTCCGCTGCACTTCCACCGGGCCTGTCACACATTAGGGGCTGTAACAGTAACCTCTACAGTCCTCTGTCTCCTTGCACTTACCCTGAGCCGCTGTCCTGGGTGCACTTACTTAGAGCAATGCGGCCCTCATTGTACTCCCCCCCTTGCACTTCCCCGTTCCCCTTCTCCTGCACTTTGCGTTACCGCACTTGCACGATCTGAATGACACAAGACCTAGTAATAACGTTTGTCTTGTACTCCCTCCACACCCTCCCTTGTCTTGTCACAGCTAGAAACACATGTGTACAGGTACGTTATAAATGACTTATCATATCACATTATATCAACAACTGCATCCTCTTGTTGATAGTGTGCCTCAAGATGTTCAAGACAATATAGATTGATTAGATGTATCTTTCCCCTTTTTTCTGAAAGGCCTCTAAAGTCGCCTTCACTTGGGCTTATCATGGGATGCAGGCTATAATCGGCCTTGGATTATTTCTTTGGGCTCTGGCGACTGCCTCAATCCGGTGCACCATTTGAATCTCCAGTGTAGGGTGTGGATGACATGCAGTACCACCACCAGCCATTTTGCAAGCCAGGACACTGTGTCTGTTCCATCCATTTTTTCTGTTACCTCAAAAATGTGTATGTCGTTGCATCTATTTCTGTTTTATATGTTATTGACATTGGCTTCTAGGCCGCATAGTCTTCCCTGGAGATACCCCAGTCACTCCAACCTGTCTCTCAGCATTGAGATTCTTTCCTCTGCATGCTCCTGACAACCACTGATTTGATTAATGTCATTTTTTAACAACTTAGCCTCATCCTCGACATCTTGCATGCAGCAGTCAATTGAACTAATCATTTTACAAATGGCTGCTTGTTCCCCTGGAATTAAGGTTAAATAATTCTGTCCCTATGTGTCTTTTGGAGATGATGTGGGGGGAATATTACCTTGACTGGGATGTGTTGAGGTCATCATTTTTTTGGAAACGGGGAGTGATCTTTTTGATGACATGCCTTGCAATTTTCACTGTATGAGGACCGAGTTACTGGGCAGCACATATCTTCTTTCTACTTTAACATAATTCAAGATCATATCCCCAAAAGGTTCAGCTCTGGTTAAACAAAGGCATCAGTCCAGATCAAGATATATATTTCCCAGTTAATTTATACCATTCTGAGATGGCTGCTGTTGTTCTCAGTCTTCCTGCTTATTAGCACACATGGTGGGCACAAATGAGGTACAACTCTTCTGCCTCTGAGGCCATACCCGACTCTTACCGGCACCACTCCATTCATCTGCTGCTGATTTGCCTCCCCACTCTTTCTTAATCCAGGGGCATTCAGGCTCAGAGGGATGAGCTAATTCCCTTTTGGTGATTCTTTCACCAGTGCCCAAACCACATTCTGATCGTGAACAGGATCGCAGCAATGGGCCTGCCGCAGGGTTCAACTTATCCATGGGGGGGGAAGCCTCCTTCAAAGACATCTCATGTCTCAGTCTGCTCCTCGCCACGATTGTAGCAACTCTTGCATACCTTTGGGCAATCAGCATGCCCTGACCATGTTGGTATATATTTTTTAGGTGCTGGGGCATGGAGCTCCCAAGCTACATGGCCATCTTGGGGGTTTTGGGACATGCCCCCACTTTAGAAATCACAGAAGCAAACTTGATCACCCACCTCTTACAACTTTTTTGATGTCTGCAAGTCATATTCGGTCTTTGTACTTCCCGCAGCCTTCTCTATGTTCCTCTGGGTATCTGCTAAAACATCCTGGAAATGCTTTTTTCAGACTCTGTACATATTCACGAGGTGACGAGGCATTGACCAATGTCTGTTCCTGTCTTCAATCCAAGAGATTTTGAGGCAAGACCATGTTTTACCGGTCATGAGTTCAAAAGGGGACCTCTTCTGTGCTAAGGGGCTGTATGTCCATCTTGAAGTCCCTTAGGAGATCATTGTAGGCTCTGCCCACTCCAGCAGCTAAGTGCTGAAGTAGAGATAGACCTCAGAGCCATTTTTCTTCTTATTTTGCTCTATAAACACTCCACTGACCATGCTGGATGCATGTGGCAGAAGACATGCAATTTTATCCTCTCACATGTTAGTTATTACATCACTGGTGAAATGACTGACTACCTTCGTCAGATTCAATCTTTTGAGGAAGGCAACAATGAACACAGATGTGGTTGGTCAATAACGTTGTTGCAATTTGGGGTGGGGAGACATTCAATCCACATTGTAAAAAGGCATGCAATGGTGAACATATATTTGTTGCTGCATGATTAACACATTTTTGGACCAATATAATCGATCTGAAGATAGGACAATGGTAATGTCATTCCTCCCTTTTAAAGAAGAGCTTGGTGAGTGGAAGAACACAGTTGGAAATGAGAACACACGATATACTCTTTTAAATAAATATTTATGTTATGACCAATGTGTGGCCAGTAAAAAACTTCATGCAGGATCTCTATTGTCTTTTGAAATCCTTAACGACCAGATGTTTCTGTGTCATGGGCATGAGTCAACATTATTATTCAAAATTAGGTAGTTGATACCTAGTAGTAATAACCAGATTGGGGTTTCTTAACCAAAAGTACATCTTGGATTTTGAATCTTTTCTGGAATTTCATTAATATCAAAAGATCTTCCTTTTCCTGCCCTTTTCCTGCCAATGTGGTTCAGATAACGGGCCATTTTCTGGTTCGTCTAGATGTTCATAGATTCTTCCTATTATTGGGTGTTCATTCTCTTCAGCAATTAGACCTTGATCCGGAGCATCCAGCTCCACTGAAAAGAGGCACGCTTGTTTTCTGCTTGAGTTTGGGATCGAGGTACTGCTATTATTTGTCTTTCTCTAAGGAGATGTTTTAAATCAATGTATTGACCCTGGAGTGCTTCAATGTTGGCTAATTGATCAGCCAACTCATTTACTGACTTATCGAGGCCCTCCAATTTTGATGGGCCTTTTATTTTAGTCCAGAAAAAAAGTAATGTTGTTTGACGTCACTAATTCATCAATTGTTTGGATTAACTTTTAGGGGTTGTTGTTTGAACAAAGCATACCTCTGGCTTTCCATTTTACAAGTGTTCAACAAATCCATTTTTAACATAACCTTAGTTAGTATTGATTAGTAGTTGCAGGAGTCTATGATTTATGACAGTAAGGACAGCTTTATAAATGGCCATCAATTATACCATGATTACTGCAGGGATCAATCGAATAGACCACTGAGGGTGTCATTCACCCAAGCATTTCCAACACCAGCTACTTATTCTTTCTTATTGTTTTCTTTAATATCGTAGGAACATCCATCCCGATAAACCATTGGCATTCCCTCGCATGGATTATTGTCAAACACCTTATGAGAAGAAGCTAAATATGCCTCCTTATTACTGGTTGTTTGTAATTCATCTTTGGCTAGGCAGTTGTCTTGGACATAGTCATGTAGATCGATTAATCCTTGTGCCATAGGATACTTTTTATTTTGACAATATCTGACTTTGACAGGATAATCCTGAATGGAGTCCAGGAAGATATTCTTGAGTTTGAGACATTCCCAATTCGTATTTGGTCACTCTGCAAATATTGTAGAGGTTGGAGGGATGTCTCAACTACTCAAAGATTATATCATCTCCAAGGATCAACGGAGGCTAGTTTTTCAGTGCCCATACCATTGCCAGGAGTGATTTCTAACAGTCGTTGCATTTGATCTCAACAGGGGTTAAACTTTGGTTGCAAATGAGCTGACTTTATAAATCGGGTCATGCTTCTGATATAAAACCACGGATGAACAGGTTTTGGAAAATCCCATTTCCGCTTCCACTTGACCCCTGTCTCCAAAAGATAGACCAAGTGATCTCTGTGTAATCCGCTATGAATTTACGACTATAATTAGTCAATCCTAAGAGACTTCATAATTTGGGGGGTGTTCCATTTCAGATGAGACTTCTTTTTTTCTGAGGTTTAAGCTCTACAGCTGTGATAGACTGGAACATTTACATTAATTCTGCACCATTGTGCTCTCTAAAGTGATAATTGCACACCGAGGTGGATACTCTTCAGGTGTTCTTCGACAATCTTATTTCTGATTAGGCGGCCTTCTACATATGCCAAATTCCCTCCTTCCACAAGGTCAGGCATGTAGGAATATATTAAACTCATTTCCTGTGCATATTGTTGACCCCAAACCTAAAGACATGTTTATATTGGTGTGCATTGAATACTGAGACCGTCCAATACCCATAAGTGAAAATGAGGTCAGTATGGACTTTAGAACCGTGAATCTATGCAAGGTCCTTATTACAATGAGGAAGAGGCAATTGTGACACGTGTACCCTCTTATTCCATTTCCTTAGGTTTCCACAGAGTCTGCATTTTCCATTGGGTTTCGATATTCCTAGTACTGGGCTATTAAAGTTACTGTCAATTGGTTGAATTATCCCATGGGGTTCCAAGCTTCTGCTAATTTCTACGAATGATACCTTGAATGCTAAAGATAACCAGTATAGTCTTACAAATACTGTCACAATATTAGGGTCAGTAGGTATGGTTGTACGAAGAATGGACACATGCTTACAATCATAGGAACGAACAGGTAGCATTTTCTGGAAATCCAGAAATGCCTGTCTTAACTTTTGTTTTTGCTCTTCTGTCTCATAGGCATTAGCCATACAGGTCCGTTCTTCAACCATTAGATGGACACCTGAAAATATTTCTGGGGTGGCTATTTCAGAAATATGGAGGTATATAGGGATAGCATGATGTGTTGGGGATCTTAATTATAAACTCATATTTGAATGGTGTCATCTTTCAGATCTACTAATGGAGTTGGATGTAAAGATAGGCCTTGTTGTTGCTGAAGAATGTAATTTAAGTTATTAAAAGTATCTTCATTAAACACGGTCTGTTCCTTTCATGATCTTTATTGGCAATGTGTATTGTTGAGTATTTCCTGGAATAGTAATTTCTTCTTTGATTTAAACTTCAGTAGGATAAGGCAACAGTTGAGATCACTTAAATGTTTTTTCTAAGTCATTTAAATCCAAATTGTTTCCCAGTTTCCAGACCAGACTTTGATGTTGATGAAATCCAAATAATGATATGTCATTAACAATATAAAAATCCCACATCAAATCTCTCATATCCCAACTATTCTGATTTATATTTGTCTTTCCAATGTTGATCTCTGGCATACACCTGATGGCAACCATTCATATTATCATTTGTATTCATGTTATCAAAATTATGGTCCCAATGCTCTGTTGGTTGAACGCCCTCGGGGGGACCAAAGTCCAACTATGGGAAAATTGGTAGGTGCTATAATGCCTGTGTGCATTTCGGCCATTAAAGTTAAAGGGCGTGGCCAAGACCCTGCTAGTCACCTATGCTGAATGGCAAGTGAATGGGCAGACGGAGGAATACTATGAACTAAGCCGGGGGGGGGTTAAATAGATAGAAATTATGGGAGTAGCTACAGTTCAATTATTTTGTCGTGAAAGGTAGCTTCATACTTATGGCAGAGGTGTTGTGCAGTAGTGTTTGAGTTATATGTGTGTGCAGATGTGTGTGGTGGGATTGAGGCCGTGCCTTCAGATAAGTTACGATTAACTGTGGGAATGTTCTCACTGGAGGTCGGCCACAGATAGAAATTTGGGCAAATGTGTATTTCAGATCTTGAGATTGTCCCCACACACACAAAAAGTATAGGCTGACTTGCGGGTGTTAGGCAGAAACCTGTGCAGTTCCCTCTGGGACCACTGCAAAAGATTTAAGACTACAGGTGTTTGGCAGTAAACCCACTTGGTAGCAGTCTGTACCACACAGATTCACTTGGTAGCTGTGGCTGAGCAGTCAGACTTCCCTCAAGAAGAGTTAGGCAGTATACAGAGCATACAGAATAGGTACAGAAGCACAGTAGTACAAGCAAACACTGACCAGAGCTTGTGTAAAAGTATATAATTATTTATTTAAAAGACACACTTGTAAAATTACACTAGCACAGAAAAAAGGTAAGTAAATTCAAAACACAGTCCTAATTACTATATGTACATCCCTAGTTATTTGTTGGACAAGTCTTAGTTAACACCACTTATTTCCAGACAGAAGTGAGCGCTTAACGTTAGATGGCACTCCAACAAATTGTTTAAAAAGGGAGGGAAAGGCAGAATTAAGAAAGCAATATAGCAAAACACTTTTCAGAGAACCACAGTAAGTATTAGAGAAGGCAGTCTATTGAGGAGCCAGGAGGTTCAGTGCCAGGCCGACTTTAGGGAGAGCCAGGCCAAATATGCCCAAGATCACACAATGTCCCAAAGTCTCCAAAGTCTTTACAGGTGAGTAGAAAAGTCCTGTTAAGCTTAGAAAAGTTTAGTTAGGGTGTCCCAGGCTAACCCAGGTTCGAGAGCCGAGGGCTAAATCTACCCCGCACAATCGGTGGCAAGGGAAGCCGGGCGGAACACAGTACCTTCAAAATGGAAAGGATCCTCCAGCGGTGGCAGTTGTTCCTGGCAGTGGGTGCAAGTCGAGTCGTCGTCCAGAGGATGAGGAGATCTCGACGTGGAGGAAGGCTGAAGGTCATTGCACTACCAGGGAAGAAACCAGCCGTGGAGTTTTCCGGTTAAAAGGATGTTACCCCTCTTTCGCGGTAGAGGTAAAAAGTGGTACTCCGGTTGCCGGGGTGCTTGACACAGGCAAGGCGGCCACGAGATGCTCCAGGGAGGCGAAAAGAAGGCAAAAACTGGTTGTCCCCACCAGTCAAGGGAAGAAGACTCTCCGGACTGGAGATCTCCTCTGTCGTTGGGAAGTGGTGAGATGGTCCCGCAGGGCTCCACCGGTGGTGTCGTCGTGGCAGGTCGGCTCAGCTTCTCCCTCTTCGGCTTCTTAGGTCCTGTGGTGACTTCTGAAGTTCCAGTCCCCAAAGCCCAGCTTTTATGCAGCAAACCCCCATTCACCAGTCCTAGCTGTCACTCAAACATGCTAAGTGGTGAGCCGGGGGGGCTCACCACTGGGCCAATCACACAAGAGTGTGACTTGAGTTGCCAAGGCAACTCAGTCCAGGGTGCCTAAATCCCCCTCCCACACATCCTGTAGACCCAGACACAGTGGCACCACTTTGGAGGGCTTCTGTGCAGAAGCCCGCCAAAAGTGGAACAAAGGCTCGACTCGGGTTCAGGGTTACTGAAGTGAACCCAGACGCCATTTTGGCGGTGAGTTCAGGCAAAAAATCCCAAACAGTGAATTAATATTAAATAAATAAACCGGCAGTATCTTTAACATTGCTCCAGAAAGTGGTGCATTAAAATCAATGGGAAACCCCATTGGGAAATATTCCCGTGGAATATTTCCGTGGTATCCACTGCCACCAGCCAGAAACTCGGCAAGGGGGGATGGGACAGTACCACCACGACAAACAGACCCAGGGGCAATCTAATTGCCCCTACCAGTACTTCCACAGTATGATGGTTTGTACTGGTTCTGTTCACAATTTAAGACTAGTAAAGTCAATGGTGACTTTACATGCCCAGGGAGACAGTAGTCAGTCCCAGGGTATGGAGTCTATGTTTGGGGGTCACGATGACACCCCTGTGTTACTGCACTGAGGGTGCTGTGTAACACACATACAAAAACCAATGATAGCCTATGGGGAAAAATACCCCAAAGCCCATAAGCACATTACAAGTCACAGGAATACACTCAAATCATGTCCAAGAGTGAGGGTAAAAGAGTCCCACTCTTGGCAGGAGAAGAAAATAAACCCCAAAAATCCAGCAAAGCTGCTGGGGGACTCACTAGGTTAGGAAATTTAGCCTAAACAGAGAATTCTCCCTAACACTCGCCCCCCCAGACTAAGGGACAGGAGGATTTAATCCACTCCTGGATGAACCTCATACCTCTAGTCGATGACATACATCCTAGAGAGTCCATCAGCATTTTGATGGTGACACCCTGACCTGTGCTCAATGGTGAAATCAAACCCTTGGAGGGAGATTGGCCATCTCAATAGTTTTGGATTCTCCCCTTTCATTTGCATTAACCATCTCAAGGTTTGGTGGTCAGTCTGAATGACAAAAGTAGAACCATACAAGTATGGCCTAAACTTCTTCAGTGCCCACACAATAGCAAAGCATTCTCTTTCGATTGTTGCCCACCTTGTCTCAGGATCCTTCAGTTTTCTACTGATGAAGCAAATGGGGTGCTCCCTACCCTTCTCATCCAGTTGGCTAAGAACTGCACCTATACCTACATTGGAAGCATCAGTTTGTACAATGAAAGTTTGGTGGCAGTCAGGAGCTCTGAGTATTGGAGCTTGGCAAAGAGCTTTCTTCAGGTTTTCAAAGGCCTGATTGCATTCCTCATTCCATTTGACCTTCTTAGGGAATTTTGGAGAGGAGATTACATTCAGTGGAGAAGCTATGGTCCCATAGTTCTCAATGAAATTCCTGTAATACCCAGTGAGGCCTAGGAAGGCTCTCACCTGGGTTTGAGTAGTAGGTGTTGTCCAATTTTGCACAGCTTCAATCTTGCTGAGCAAAGGCCTTATTTCTCCACCTCCTACCTCATGCCCAAGGTAGACCACTTTACTCTGTCCAATTTGGCATTTACTTGCCTTTATGGTCAGAATGGCCTGCTCAAGAGCCTGCAAAATATGTCCTAAGTGGTTCACATGTTCCTCCCAGGATTGGCTGAAGACTGCAATGTCATCCAACTTTGCCATGCAGAAGTCCTCCATCCCAGTTAGAACTTGGTTCACCATCCTTTGGAATGTAGCAGGTGCATTTTCGAGTTCAAAAGGCATAATCTTGAATTGGTATAAGCCAACTGGGGTAGAAAATACAGTTTTGTCCTTGGCATGGTCTGTCAGGGCTATTTGCCAATAGCCTGACGTAAGGTCCAGGGTGCTGAGGTACTTGGCTACACCAAGTTTATCCACCAACTCATCTGTCCTTGGCAAAGGGTGGGCATCAGTCTTGGTGACTGCATTAAGAGCTCTATAGTCCACGCAGAATCTCAATTCTTTGGATCCTGCCTTTGGTACTAACACAACTGGGCTAGACCATGGACTAGTAGAGGGCTCTATCACCCCGAGATCAAGCATTTTCTTGACCTCACCTTTGATGTGGGTTCTGACATTCTCTGACATTCTGTATCCTCTGCTTTTGACTGGCAGACAGTCACCAGTGAGTATGTCATGCTGTCCCCAAGGGGTCAAGCCTGGTGAAAGTGAGAACAGAGGGGCAAACTGTTGTGTATAGGCGCGTTACAAACACTTGTGTATAGGCGCGTTACAAATACCATATCATATCATATCATATCAAACTGATTCAACATAGATTTGCACTCCTCCTGTTGCTCAGGGGTCAGATCTGAAGAGAGATTTACTCCTTCAACCTTTTTGTCAAAAGGTAAGCCTCTCAGGAGGTCAGGTAGAGCTTCACTCTCCTCCTCCTCCTCTGATGAAGCTAGAAGCAAGGCTCCTACTTCTGGTCTAGAGACATAGGCTTTGAGGCGGTTGGTGTGGAAGACTCTAGGAGCTTCCCTGGGTTTGCCCAGATCCACCAGATAGTTGACCTCTCCAAGTTTTCCCACAACCTTGAAGGGTCACATCCATTTGTCTTGCAAGGCCCTCTGCCTTGTTGGAAGCATTACAAGAACTAGCTGGTCTTGAGTGAACTCAACCATGTTAGCCTTCTGATCATGCCAATGCTTGACCAGAGCTTGTCCAGCTTTCAAGTTGTCACTTGCTTCTGCCATCATGTGTGACATTCTCCTCCGGAGACCTATCACATAGTCAGTCACTCTGACTGGCTTGGGGGAAGGAGCACTCTCCGACCCCTCCTTAATCAGGGCCAAGGGGCCTCTGACTGGATGGCCATAGAGAAGTTCAAAGGGAGAATAACCTACTCCCTCCTGAGGGACTTCTCTATAAGCAAAGAGAAGGCATGGCAGTAGAAGGTCCCACTTCTTTTTAAGGGGTTCTTCTAAAGCACCTATCATGCTCTTCATGGTTCTGTTAAACATTTCTACCAACCCATTGGTCTGGGGGTAGTATGCGGTTGAGAACTTGTAAGTAACTCCGCAGGTTTTCCACATGGCCTTCATGTAGTGGGACATAAGATTTGACCCCCTGTCAGAGATTACTTCCTTAGGAAACCCAACCCTGGTAAAAATACCAAGGAGGGCCTTAGCTACAGCTGGAGCTGTAACAGTCCTCATAGGAATTGCCTCAGGGTACCTAGTAGCATGGTCTACTACAACAAGGATAAACCTGTTGCCTGAGGAGGTTGGAGGATCAAGGGGACCAACTATGTCAATTCCTACCCTCTGAAATGGGACTCCCACAACTGGGAGAGGCACTAAAGGTGCCACATTCTTGGAACCAACCTTACCAGAAGTCTGGCAGGTATGGCAGCTCCTGCAATACTTGTCTACTTCGGCCCCCATTTTTGGCCAATAAAAGTAGAGAGAGAGCCTTTCCTTGGTCTTCTTGAAACTCAAGTGACCAGCCAAAGGAATCTCGTGGGCTAGTTGCAAAAACTGTTGTCTGTTCTCTTGGGGTACTACCAGGCGTTGGTAGTCTCCAGGTTCAGATGCAGTTGGTTCACTGTAGAAGAGGCCATCTTCCCAGTGTAACCTATACTTCCCAGGCTCTTACCCATCAGCCTGAGAAGCTGCCTGTTGGCGAAGGCCCTCCAGAGTTGGACATTCTCTTTGTTCCTTACAAAAACCTGACCTGCTGGGTCCACCTTCTGCCAGTAAAGACTGCAGCCCAGGATGGTCAGCCGGGTCCAGGTCTCCAATAAGTTCTGGGCCTCCTACTAGCTCTTCTTCAGAGTCTGGTTCAACCATACAGGGTGGTACCTCCCTCTCAGCCTCAGCTGGAGGTGGAGTTACAGGTGTAACTTTGGACAACCTGGGGGAAGTCCTTGTTGGAAGCACTGGAGTGCTTGCTGTAGGCTTTTTCCTTGGAGTCTTGGGTTGCCCCTTTGCTCATGATCTGGTAGTGACTGCAGTAAGTTGCTCCAGTGGGAGAGGAGTGATTTCTGTCATCATCTCCTGAGATAAACCTCGCAGGGTTTTCTCTCTTGTAGGTTTGGTGAGCTCCTGTAACCTTTTACTAGGAGGTCTGGGGGTATGTGACACAACTCCAAGAGATTTCAGGTCATTACCCAACAGAACCCTTCCTGGTACTTCACATTGTATACTGACAGGTATCTTCACAGCCATATCATTACACTGGATGAGAACTGGTAACTGGGGACACATCTGCACAGGCCCTCCAGCTAACTAGGTGAGGCATTTGGGTGCCTTAGCAACATCCTCTGTCTTGAAAAATGATTCATCCACCACAGTTATGCTGGCCCCAGTGTCCCGGATGGCAGGAGTCTCCTGACCATTCACCTGGACACTGTCCGTATAATACTCTTTAGTATTTTCTGGGATAGAATTATAGACATCTAAATTCTGTTGTTCCCACAACGCCAGAGAGACTAAAGAAACACTGGCTGAGACTCCAGTGGGTTCATCAGCCAGTAGTAGAAAGTTTCCACTTGCCATAGGGACTTCCTCCTCTGGAGCGAAGGCTAAGGAGACAAGTTGGATCCCTGAAGGTTTACCCTTACATCTGGGATCTCCTTTCACATGGTCAGTAGCCTTACAAACATAACAGGATCCAAAGGTCCTTTGGAATGGAGGCTTGTTCTGACCTCCTTCTGGTTTGGCACCAGAAGGTATACTACTCTGATTTGGTTTACCCTTATGGTTTTGTTTGGGGCCCTCTTTGGAATTGGAATTAGTAGAATTCTCTTTAGAGTCCTTTTAGGCTGCTTCCCCTCATCCTTCTTCTGAGTTACCCCAGAATCCTTGTGAGTGGCCCTGTTGGCAACCCACAAGTCAGCAGCCTTAGCTAGTTTTCTAGGATCTAATTCCCGTGAATCAGCCAAGTGCTGTCTGAGCTCAGGAGAGCAGGCATCATAAATTGACTCCATCATTACAAGATTCTTCATTCCTTCATAAGTGTTCACTTTGTAACCCTTTTTTTTTAACTTCTTTTTATTGTTTTACAACATAAGAAGAAAGGGAAAGAACAAACAAAAAAAGAACGCATTCCCCATTTCCCCCTTCCCTGCTCCTCCCCCCTCCCTCTCCCAAAGGCTGCCGCGGTATGTTCGTAGTTCGTCGCCTCCTCGGGCTTGGCTCTAACAGTTGTCGCGTTTATAGCGGAGGGACTTTGTAACCCTTAATCCATCCCTCTAAGTTTTTCAACCCTTCACACACCCAGGTAGCCCAAGGGGTACCATCATGCTTTTTGAGGCTTCTAAACCTCCTAAGATACTGGGAAGGGGTCTTCCCAAACCTAGCTATTAAAGCTAGTTTCACACATTCATACTCTTTCCTATCCTCCTCCCTCAACTCCATTACCGCATCAGTTGCAACAGGGGGGAGCCTAGAGAACAACCAGGTGAGTAACTCTTACCTGTGATGTTCTGGAGCCCATGATTATACTCAAACATATACAACCAATCCAACACATCCAACCTAGGCTCATACATACCAATCAATTCTTTAGGCATCCAAGGTCTTTTAGGACTGGAACTTCTAGAGGAGACAGAGAGAGAAGCATTTTCAACAGATAATTTCTTCATTTCTAGCTCATACTTGAGCTCCATTTCTCTTAGCCTTAGTTCTTTGTCAGTTTGAGCATTAAGTTTCTTGTACTCCAATTCCAGTTTCATTTTCTCCAGTTCATAGTATTGAGGACTAAATGGGGGACCTGGCAAAGGCCCAGTAGGTACAGCTGGTAGAGCAGACACAGTCCTAGAGGGAACATCTACAACAGTTTCATCCTCCTCTTCTGGTTCTGACCCAAGATCATCAATACTTTGCTCAATATCAATATCATTGCTGTTCTCTACATTTGCTGGAGTGATAGGTTCCTCTGAACCATCATCCAGACTTTGCTTTTCTAACAACATTTCTATTAGCTCCATTTTCTTTCCTTTAGTCATGAGATTCTTATGCTTACAGAGAACTCTTAAACAATCAGCAGTGTTTGTAGCAAGGGACTCTTGACTATAAACTTCCATAGTAGACATGTTAGAAAATAACTTTTTCTTTAGTGCTAAGCTTTGTGGTTAGTTGCACTAAGGTATCTCAAAAGTACACTAAAGTGTAAACTCAATACAAATCCCACCGCTGTACACCAGTGTTAGGCAGAAACCTGTGCAGTTCCCTCTGGGGCCACTGCAAAAGATTTAAGACTACAGGTGTTTGGCAGTAAACCCACTTGGTAGCAGTCTGTACCACACAGGTTCACTTGGTAGCTGTGGCTGAGCAGTCAGACTTCCCTCAAGAAGAGTTAGGCAGTATACAGAGCATACAGAATAGGTACAGAGGCACAGTAGCACAAGCAAACACTGACCAGAGCTTGTGTAAAAGTATATAATTATTTATTTAAAAGACACACTTGTAAAATTACACTAGCACAGAAAAAGATAAGTAAATTCAAAACACAGTCCTAATTACTATATGTAAATCCCTAGTTATTTGTTGGACAAGTCTTAGTTAACACCACTTATTTCCAGACAGAGGTGAGCGCTTAACGTTAGATGGCACTCCAACAAATTGTTTAAAAAGGGAGGGAAAGGCAGAATTAAGAAAGCAATAGAGCAAAACACTTTTCAGAGAACCACAGTAAGTATTAGAGAAGGTAGTCTATTGAGGAGCCAGGAAGTTCAGTGCCAGGCCCACTTTAGGGAGAGCCAGGCCAAATATGCCCAAGATCACACAATGTCCCAAAGTCTCCAAAGTCTTTACAGGTGAGTAGAAAAGTCCTGTTAAGCTTAGAAAAGTTTAGTTAGGGTGTCCCAGGATAACCCAGGTTCGAGAGCCGAGGGCTAAATCTACCCCGTACAATCGGTGGCAAGGGAAGCCGGGCGGAACACAGTACCTTCAAAATGGAAAGGATCCTCCAGCGGTGGCAGTTGTTCCTGGCAGTGGGTGCAAGTCACGTCGTCGTCCAGAGGAAGAGGAGATCTCGACGTGGAGGAAGGCTGAAGGTCGTTGCACTACCAGGGAAGAAACCAGCCGTGGAGTTTTCCGGTTAAAAGGATGTTACTCCTCTTTCGCAGTAGAGGTAAAAAGTGGTACTCCGGTTGCCGGGGTGCTTGACACAGGCAAGGCGGCCACGAGATGCTCCAGGGAGGCAAAAAGAAGGCAAAAACTGGTTGTCCCCACCAGTCAAGGGAAGAAGACTCTCCGGACTGGAGATCTCCTCTGTCGTTGGGAAGTGGTGAGACGGTAACGCAGGGCTCCACCGGTGGTGTCGTCGTGGCAGGTCGGCTCAGCTTCTCCCTCTTCCGCTTCTTAGGTCCTGTGGCGACTTCTGAAGTTCCAGTCCCCAAAGCCCTGCTTTTATGCAGCAAACCCCCATTCACCAGTCGTAGCTGTCACTCAAACATGCTAAGTGGTGAGCCGGGTGGGCTCACCACTGGGCCAATCACACAAGAGTGCGACTTGAGTTGCCAAGGCAACTCAGTCCAGGGTGCCTAAATCCCTCTTCCACACATCCTGTAGACCCAGACACAGTGGCACCACTTTGGAGGGCTTCTGTGCAGAAGCCCGCCAAAAGTGGAACAAAGGCTCGACTCGGGTTCAGGGTTACTGAAATGAACCCAGACGCCATTTTGGCGGCGAGTTCTGGCAAAAAATCCCAACCGGTGAATTAATATTAAATAAATAAACCGGCGGTATCTTTAACATTGCACCAAAAAGTGGTGCATTAAAATCAATGGGAAACCCCATTGGGAAATATTCCCGTGGAATATTTCCGTGGTATCCACTGCCACCAGCCAGAAACTCGGCGAGGGGGGACGGGACAGTACCCCCTCGACAAACAGACACAGGGGCAATCTAATTGCCCCTACCAGTACTTCCACAGTATGATGGTTTGTACTGGTTCTGTTCACAATTTAAGACTAGTAAAGTCAATGGTGACTTTACATGCCCAGGGAGACAGTAGTCAGTCCCAGGGTATGGAGTCTATTTTTGGGGGTCACTATGACACCCCTGTGTTACTGCACTGAGGGTGCTGTGTAACACACATACAAAAACCAATGATAGCCTATGGGGAAAAATACCCCAAAACCCATAAGCACATTACAAGTCACAGGAATACACTCAAATCATGCCCAAGAGTGAGGGTAAAAGAGTCCCACTCTTGGCAGGAGAAGAAAATAAACCCCAAAAATCCAGCAAAGCTGCTGGGGGACTCACTAGGTTAGGAAATTCAGCCTAAACAGAGAATTCTCCCTAACAGCGGGCTTAGGTTTTCTGTGAGTTGAAAACATTTTAAGGAGAAGAGGGTGGGTTGACCTTGTTGGTTAGTGGCTACTCGGCACCTGCCTCTCCTCAGCTGCCTCCCTGCAGCCGAGGCTGACCTCGCAAGCGTTGTCATCTTGACACACGCCGCCGGCCCGCTAGCTGACGGCTAACCAGCCACTCTCCCAGCACCTCAATGAGGTTCCCCTTGGGGCCCGTCTACTCCCACCACACAGGGCCTAGCCCTGGACACCAACTGGTCGGGGTTCTGCAGACTCACTCAACACCCATGCCATTCAATCATGGGTTTCCCCCTAGAGAGGGGACACTCCTCCACTATCAATGCCATATCTCAATTGGGCCTCCTCATCGCCCCCCATGCGTGCCAGGGCTCCCCAGCACCCCACTAGCTGTACTTCTGACACCAACCTGCCGTGGCACCGCCCCGGGCATTCCAGCACAAATTGGCCACACCAGGCCCTTGCGCTCCTGTGACACGTTACATAGACTGATCTCTGCACCTGCAACCGCTGCTATTCTTCATTGATACCCCTTCTCTTTTTCCAGAACAGCTATCCAGCATCCACACAGCACCTTATTCAGGGCTGTTCTCTTCTTGTCATAATGGGAACCCCCACCCCAACTTCGATGGTAAGCACAGCCTCTGCAGCCATGCACTATGCCTTACCTTACTGACTTCCAACCTAACCAACCACCCTCTAACTCTCTCTCTTCATTTTTATTCAAATGTTTTTCCCTTGACTCATTCTCCTTGGTACTCAATGTCTAAATTGGACCTCCTCTATCTGTTAATACATGTCTATTATATCATTGATGATGTCACCAATTACCTAATTACCACTTCGCACTTACCACTTCACTCACCACTCACCACTTATTTCCATGCATTAATCATGCAATTTTTACTCCTGCCTCTCCTTGTCTTACTGTGGCCTAAAATGTATGAATTTTGAATGTCCTCTTCCACTATGACCTCCATCAAATGCAACATGTCACTACTGTGTCGTACCATGTCTGGATTATTATATGATTCTCTTTATCATGATTCCACTACATGCAATATGTTAATGACACACTCACTCTCCCACCACTCACCAACCCCACCTCACACAGCCTTGAGAAAGACTTCGGTTGAAACGTGCGTCGGCTGTTTTTTCTGTTTTATGATTCACCAACCTGGCACATTGTACCAACAAGGTTTTGTCAACCCACCCTCTTCTCCTCAACTACTTGGGAACCTTGGAGCCTGGTTGCCTGACAAAACTATGTGCTAGGCTGCAGGCCAAACCTCGAGCACAGACTATAAGTTGCACAGGGGACCTTGCTGTCCCGACACCAAGCTCCTCACCCCTTGCAAAACTGAAAACATTTTAAAATGACAGCCTTGTAAAAGCACCATTTGTAATCATTTTGATCTTCCAGCCATGCAACGGAACTAGAAGATTCTGAAGAGAACATCCATGTTATGATTTCTATGATGTTTTACCCATTCTTCAGCCAAATAATGCCATTATGTGTTTGTACAGTTCTAGATTTACCCAAACAGAATATTTTGCTTTCTATGTTACTGGGTCATAAAGCTTTTTACAGCCTTAATTTGCTTGATTGGGAAATTCACAAACTGTAATTGTGATTTTCTTTTTCTATGTTTCCTCACTTGAGTCTAACTGCCCTCGTCAGAGTCAGAGCCACTAACTGAATTTACATCCCTGCTTGCATATGTGCCCGCCAGACATAATGACTGTAAGGTGGTTTCTGTTGTAATGTACCAAGACATTGCACACCATAAACAGAACACACACATTACACACATGCACACTTGCATGCACTCATCCAGACACACATTGATGGAAGTACACTTGACACAGATGCATTTTGATTCATTGTGAGCAGGATATCCAAGGAAGCATCTATGATGCATTTTTGTCATTACCTTCTTTTGTCCCTGTGCTGCCTGCCATGACTCAAATCATAGCACTAAGCGGAGAAAGGAGTGAATGGAGCTGGGTGGCGGCACTTGTATGCAACCTTATATACTACTACAACGTTATGCATATCCATGAACCTGCCCTTGCATGCTCTATGACACTGGCAATGAGAATAAGATAAGCAAAGCACTTGAGACACCCATCTCTTTCTTGGAGACATCTGGAACCCATGTAAGTATGCCATCAGATGTCGGTTTTCCAAACATGTTTTCTTGACTGTTAGGGAGAATTCTCCAGAATGGCTAATTTCCCTTACCTACTGAGTCCCTCAGCAGCTTTGCTCGATTTCTAGGATTTATGTTTTCACCTGGTAAGAGTGTGAGCCTTTTTTCCCATTCTTACATGTGTTTTGCTGTGTGTGTTTAACATTGTCTTGTGTTCATAGACCGTGGAGCCTCACCTACTCCATAGGCATCATCTTTTTACAGTGTGTTACACAGCACCTTCAGTGCAGTGACACAGGGTTGTCTTTTAGACTTCCCAACTCAGACTCCATTTTCTGGGACTGACTACTGTCTCCCAGAACATGTAAAGTTGCCATTAACTTTATTAGCCTTTTAAATCCACAGATCCAGTGCACACTATCTTACATATAGTACTGGAAAGGGTTAATACTTATCTCTTTGTGTCTGTTTCTCTTGGAGCATCGTTTCGCTCCCTTTTCATCAAGACCTGGTTGGTGGCAGTGGTAACTACCCTAATTTTCCTACCGCGGTTATCTTAAATAACCTTGGTAGTGTTTTAGGCTATCTTGGTAGCCTCGAACTTAAACTCGCTAGACCATATACGTTTTTCTATGGTTCCGGCTAGGTTTATTCACTATTTCTTTTTGAAAATGTCTTTCTCGTGTTTTACTCCGTGTGGCAAACCAGGTTTGGTTCCTTTGTTAACCGTCTTTTCAAGGGCTTCTACACAGAAGCCCTCCTTAGGCGCCTGAACGTCTGGGTAGGCAGGATGTGAGGGAGGGGTTTTAGGACCCCTGCCATGGGTTCCCTTGGTAACCCAAGTCGCACTCCTGTTTGATTGGCTAGGTGACTGTCCCGCCAGACAGTCACCCTGCTGTGTGATTGACAGCCAGGCTGTCTGAATGGGGGAAAACTGCATAAAAAGCAGGTCTCTGGAATTGGAAAGGCAGAGTCGGCACTGGAATGAAAGAACCGACGAGGAGCTGACAGAAGAGGACCCCTACAATGACTGAACCGCCCGGTGAAGCCCTGCTGCCGGTCCAAATCTTCAGACTCCAACGATAGAGGAGATCTACCAGGAATCTTCTTCCCCATAGCTGGTGGGACCAACCAGTTTGCCCCAAACTGCAAGGACTCCCTCCTCTGGTCAAATTTGCTGTACAGAGCTACAGTGAACCGGATAGCCAGGAAGGTCGGACCCTGCTTGGGTTTTAAGGAGCGCACCTTTTATTTGTTGCTTTGCTCTGCTGCTGGTTTCTTCCCTGGGCAGTGCAGGACCCTCCAGTCTTCCTACTTCATGTCAGACTGCCAGTCGCTTCGGGAACCGTGAGACTGCAGGAACTGCCAGGAATGTCCGCCTCAGCTACAGCTTCTTCTCCATTTAAAGGTACTGTGCAAATCCGGTTGTTTGTTTTGTCCAGCCACGGCGAAGGTGTGTGAAACCTTTTGCCAATCCGAGGGCTTGTCCTTCTCTACTCTTTAAACTAATTTTTCTGCTGACCAACTCTTGGCAAAGACTTAACCGCGAACTACCCTGAACTGTGTGATGTGGAGCAAAAGACTTTTCTCCTAAGCCTTTTCGATTTGATTCCATCACTGTAGTTCCTCTTTCTAGATTGCCTTGCTTACTTGCCTGTTGGTGCTGCTCAATTTTTAACTAACTTTGTCTTTCCCTCCCTTTTTAAAATTACTGGAGTGTCATTTTGCTCATACTTCATTTTGAGTTTAACTTGTCCAGAATCTATTGGGAGTGGTGTGGTGTATTAAGAGTGTGATTTTTCAACTGCTTTACTTTAGTGAAATGTTTTATAACTGATGTGTAAATAAATGTATATTCTTTTACTCAGAAACCTTGAGTCAGTGTTTGATTGAATCATAGTAATTGCTGTCCTTTGTGTAACTATTGACACTGCTCACTTGCTCTCGAGATAAGTCTGGCTGCTCAGCCATCGCTACCACTTTACTGTGTAGTACATGCTTGTACCAAAGGTGAATTTGTACTGTCACTTGTAGTCTTAATTGTGTGAGGTGTTCCCAAAGGGTACTGCATATAATTCTGCCTAACATTGACTGACCGTAATCATTTGTGCTGGGTGTTCTGTGTCTATCTTGATCCATATGTAACTTGTGCTCCCCATGACAATAGGATTTCTACTTTTCTTGTAAGGTACATAATACTGGCCCTATGCTTCTCATTAAATTCAGAAATTGCTTGAAATTCTCTCAATTGGCAGTGGAAATGTCCTTGTAAGCTTTGGCTGAACCTACAGCTCTTTTAAAGACCCTTTGGACTTCCCTTGCACGTCTTAATCTTCTTCTGCTTGTCTCAAATAGTCCATTGAGGTGTGAGCCTTGGAGACTTTCTGTATCGACCTGAACTCTTCATTTTGTGTGCAACACCTGTCCTGGTGCCCCTTCCTTCCACATGCTCTACATGACACATGAATCTTAAAACACTCCTTGTCATTCGCTATGTGCTCTAGACTCCACTTCTGAAGCACCTCCAGGGAATGTATCTCTGAATTTTGTCTCTGAACCTGCAACCTCTCTCTTGTCCTTTGTGCTATCTTTGTTTGCTCCCATCTCTGCTTTTCTCTTTGTTCTGGTAGTTTGTTGCTACCACATTGGTCTCTCCACTTAACCTTGTCACTACCGTTGGTGTTGGTGCTTCAGGAGGCAGTTCTTTTATCTATTTTTCTGTCTGCTCTATCACCTTTGCTATTTCTATCCCTTTCTCTAGTGTTGAATCTATCTTTTCTCTCCAACGTGCCTCCCTTACCTTATGATTAGCACATTTGATCATTAGTTAATCTCTCAGGTGCTCATCCTGGCATTGTCCAAACTCGCAGGTTAATGGGACCTCCCAGTGCAGTCACACATTCTTCAATAGATTCTCCTCCCTTCTGTTCGCTGGTGGCAAAGACATGCCTGACCAATATTTACATTTTTGAGAGACTGGGCTCGCATTTTCTGCTAAGAAGTGCAAATACAGGGAGGAACAGGTGGCATATCAAGAATATGAACTTTCAGCTGAAGGAGTGTGTCCCTAACTTGATTCGGTAGAAGCTACAGTCAGAATGCCAAAACCAAAGAACAATTCAGAACTTTTGTCATTTTTAGGCATGGTGGAGTTCTCTGGGACATTTATAAGAAATGTGTCCAACCAAAAGAAAGGTTAGCAGCCCTCACAGGGAGGAATGTCAGATTTGACAGTAATAATGAATGCAATGACGAATTTAAAGGTCCATTGTACTGGTGAATGATGGACAAGGGTGGATGTGGAAGAATATCGCAAAGATTACAGAAGGAGTAAAGATGAGTTGGGCATGTCAGGAAATTCATGGTGAGAGGGTATTGTTTGGTATTACTGTTGGGAATGCGTGAGAAAGTAGTTGATCTGGGCCATGGAGGGCATTTTAGATTCAGCTAGACTAAAGCCATAATCAGAGAGGATTGTTGGTGGCCAAAGATGGATGAATGCAACAAGTGTAGATTAGGTGAACGCTCATAGTGTAAGGAGAGTGACAAGGTGTCAAAAATAAGAACAACACCAATGACTAAACCAAAGATTCTAAATTGCCATGGGAAGAAATCATGTTAGATCTGCTAAAGTCATTGAACTTCAAGGGTTCACGGGATCCATATCTAGTTGTGGTGGTCGATTTGCAATCAAAGTGACCAGAAGTCTTTGCCACACAGGATATCTCTTCCAGGAGTATTATAAGGTTCTAGAAATCTATATTTTTGGAGAAAGTCTTTCCCTAGTTGAATCATAATTGATAATGGAGAATGTTTGCTTGGAGAATGGGATAGTACACACAACCACATTGTACCATCCCAAAGGGAATGCAGGTATGGAAAGATTCAGTTGTGTGATGAGGGAAGTAATTCATTTAGCGGTGGAGGCAAGAAGTGACTGGATCAAAGGTGTGAAGGAAAGTGTTTTCCAGTATAGCTTGATCCCCCATCGCACCACTGTGGTCTAAGCATTTAAAATGTTGAGAAGATGCAAGCTGAATACTAGGTTGTGGCCTGGATTTATGAACATTTGTCAAGAGAAAGAATGTTCAGTGTGTGTGGGAAAAGTTTGGTTTGAAGAGTACAGATCCAGGAAACTATATGATCAGGTACATTGTGTGAAATATGTTAGGATGCAACCTGGATCAGAAGTCAAGAAAAAATAACCCTGTGAGTTAGGAAGGGCCAATCATGGTTTTCATACAGGAGGGTTGTGCTTGAGGACCTTGAGATTGTGTGCGGGTGCGGGGTAGAGAGAAATACAACAAGGAGAGGTTGGCAGTTGCCCCAACAGAGAAATTGAATTCTGTTATGCATTTTTCCAGAGGAAAGGAAGTGTTTTGTAATGCACCAATGCATTGTAAATCATAAACAATACATACATGTTAAATAGGGGTACACTTGCATGCATTCATCCACACACACATTCATGGAATTATGCTTCACAACCATACATCTCATTACATACACTGTGAGTAGGATATGCGAGGAAGCACATGGATGCAGATTTCATCAGGCAAGGGTATCAGTGAATTCCCGTGTCCTGAGCTGCTTGTCATGACTCACATGGTGTGATGGAGTGGAGAGAATAAAAAGAAGGGGATGGTTGGAGGAAGGAGTGAATGGTCAGGGAAGGCAGTGCTGGTGCTGCAACTTTTCATCTCAGGAATGCAAAATAAACCAACGTTATTAATAGCCTTGACACTGCCTGTACATGCTCTATCATATTTGTATGGTACAGGGTCTTCTCTCTTTCCCATTGATCTTTTGGTTTGTGGGGCTAAAATATTTTCTGAGGGGCTGAATAGTGGACTATGTTTTCATATTGTCAATCAGAATCCTGGGCTTAGGCCTAGATAAGGGTCTTTAAAATGCCCTTTTCTTTCTCTCAATGTCTGCCAAATAGGCTAAATAGTTGCTTTGTTGGATCATACGCTGTCATTCTTGTTCCAATAACTCAGTTTCATATTTTGATTGACTAATTCTCTGTTTAAAGAGTGAAATCTGAGACATAGCATGAAATCTGAGAGTGCTCTCATTTCCTCTTCTGTCCTCTCCGGACATACCAAGGGCTCCACTCACTTCTAGTCTCACTTGAAATCATTTTTATTCCTCTATATCTGACAGTGAAATAAGATTATCCTGTGTTTCTGGGAGAGTTTGGGAAGAGTAAATGTTATGTCCGGCACACCCTATATCCAGACTATGGTTAGGTTTTCCAAAACCACCAATATGAATCTCAGAGGTTATGGGCATTGGAATGGTTGTCTCAGGAGTTGCGGATAATCTCCCATCGTCCCTAAAACCTACCTGCCTGCGAGCTTTAGATTGTGATTCTGAACTAAGCTGACAATCTCTGATTACTTGTTTCACTCTAGCATTATGATTAATTTCAATTATTATTTGCTGTTACGTATGTACTAGCTGTTCCCTAGATTAATTCAGACTAGCCTGACGCGTGTCAAATGCTGCAGTTCTGGAAGCCACATTTTCTTTCATGTTTTGTAGCTCTTTCTGCAAGGAATCCTTTTATTTCTGATGAATGTTTGTCTCTTTCTCTGACTCCTGATTGTCTGCCAGCTAGTACATTCTTTTTTCAGGTGTTCAATCTCTGAAATCGAGATCTTTCATTAATGTTTTCGACTTGTCTTCCAATGTTACATTCTCCTCTTCTTTGCATCAGCTCTTGCTCAGGCACCATATTTTGATTGCTCTGTGCTTGTGCCTGTGTCAACTGTAGGGCGAGCTGATGTATTTCCTTGCATTGCAGCAACCACCTAACCACCCACAGTAGCCAACTTCCACAAAACAGTTCTCTGGGCCACTGACTATGGTTTTGAGATTGCTCAGGACATGGACCGTTAGCCATGTCTCAGATTTCACTTAGCCAGCTACAGTAGCTCAAGTCTCCATAACGGCCCCATGAGCCACTGGATTGTGGCTATGCCCTGGGCAATCTGACCAACTTACAAGCCTCCCAAAATTGGCTTTTGCTATGGATAACGGGTCCATGGGCCCCTGGCCATGGTGGACAGGCTTCACCTGGCAACCCACAGAAGTAACTTAGGTGACATGTGGTTTGCAAACTAGTACATGTATGCAATTAGTGTGGTCAAATCTGACGTTGTTTTGCAATTTGGTGCATATTATAACCCTCTAGGATGCCTAAAACCTGGAAAAGATGAGGTCAGTACCAGAGAGGTATAATATTCCCCTTAAAATGGCAAACAATCCATGTGGTTTTGCTGAGAAATTTGAGCACCTGGAAAAGGTCTATGAATCAAAATGGCAGTTTTTGGAAAACCTTTGCATGACAGCATGCGTGTTTCCTAGCTCGCCAAAACAGTCTTTGTTTTTGCCTAGTTTTTGGCCATGACACATTTGCAAGAACTTTACAAAAGCACACTTTTGGGACCAGATCACCAGTTCTCGCTCAAATTTGACAAACATCTATTAAAATGCATGACAGAAATGTTTTTCAATGCAATTCAAATAGGATTTCACAAGTATTGCCCCTCCCACACCTCTATACCTTTGCTACTCCTTGATGACACCCCACAAACTTTAGGCCAATTTCTCTTTTGGATAGCCTGGGTAAAGGTTATTCAAACATGTTGGATAATCACGTTCTTTGCCATATTGTTGATCCTAAAGGCAGCATTGGACAATGTCGATCTTAACCTTTTGTGGAAAACTTTGTTTAAATTAGGTTTTTCGCCCTAACTGGTAAAATGCATCATGGCCATATATACCAGCAATACGGCCTCTGTTTGGTGGGGCAAACAAGGTGAATAAACATAAACAGAGTCATTTTCAGTAAATAAGGGGGATGGACAAGGTTGTGTAATGGCTGCATATTTTATTTAACCTATTCATTAACGATCTTGCTAAATCCCTACTCCGAAAACGACTGACGCATCTGTAATGTTTAAGTTGTTTTTTTAGCCACACCTCACGCAATACCTCAGGTGGGTTAGCCAAGCGGCGGCAATGCATCTTTACACCAAGTTATGACTAGGTTATTGTCTCTTAGCTTTTACACAAAGAAATGGTCTGTGGAAGGAGAACAGTGCTGCCAGATGTGAATGGCTGATAAGGAGGTCAAATCCTGCTTCCTCCTCTTCTGCTCCGCTCTTAGGCATTTGAGAAGAAGGTGGTTAGTCTCCACACGGCAAAGGGAGAAAGGGAACATGGGAACAACAGGCAGGCGGATATAAGACTGATGGACAGGAAACATGCGACCCTACTAGGCCTACTGAACGTGCAAGTGCAGAGAGAGACAAGGAGCAGGGAATGGGTAAGTGCTATGAGAATCCACAGAGGAAGGAGTGCCAGGGATTAAGCCAGTTGCAGGCAACAGGTAACATGCATGGATGGAATCACTTGGTGAGTAGTGATCACCTGCTAATACAGTAAGGGCGGATCTGTGAGGCACTCACAGACCTGTGAGGCAACACCGGTAAGTGGATGCCCAAGGCAAGTGCTGGGAGAGGGTGTAGGTTGAAGGCAATTGGGAGGGAGGCCAGGACCTGGAGGGACATATAAGGGCCCTAGTCACCAATCTCAGCAACAGTGGGGTTTAGCATGGGAGGGGGAGAGGGAAGGCAGAGGCGAAGAGGAAAGTCTTGAAGGGCTTCCGGAATTTAAGGAGAGCCGGCTCAAGACAAAGAGGGCGGGGTAGGCTGTTCCAGAGGAGGGAGCCAGCCAAGGAGAGAGAATGGCCACCAGCTCGCTGCATAGAGAACATAGAGATCTGCAGGGAGAGTATTTAGTGAGAGCAAGTTGTAGATAGAGTGGTCCCTAGCCCCAGACCGCCTTGTGGATGATGCAGAGGGATTTGAATGTAATCATTGCAGCAACCGGGACTCAGTGTAGATATTTTAGGCTGGAGAGACACAGTCCCTGTGCTTGAGGCCACGGATAAGTCTCACGGCCCTATTCTGGATAAGCTGGAGTGGGGGGAGAGAGAAGGAAGGAAGATTAAGGAAGAAGCGGTTGCAGTAGTCCAGCCTGGAGAGTACAAAAGCTCTAGCGACATTCAGCTTCTGGGGAAAAGTGAGGAAAGGAAGGTTACGTTTAAGGAGGTCGAGTTGAAAGTGGGCCTTCTTGGCAAGGTCCAGGATGTGAGGGAGGAAAGAGAGGGAGGAGTCAAAGATGACTCAGAGGTTTCTGGCTTTAGATGAAGGAGAGGGGAGAGTGAGGCAGGGAAAGAGGGAGCAGGAGTCCCAATAGGAATGATCTCAGTTTTGCTAGAATTGAGGCAGAGGTCATTGGAGCAACATCAGGACTGAATCGCAGATAGGCAGTCAGGGATGGTAGAGGAAGTGAGGAGAAGATCAGAGGGAAGTTTGAAGAAAAGATGGGTGTCGTCTGTATAACAATGGGAGTGGGTGGAGAAAGTTGACATAAGGTGAGCGAGCCGGGGGGAGAGGTTGGACCCCTGGGGGATGCCACAGGTGGAGATAGAGGTGGGAGAGGAGAAACATCCCAGGATAACCTAGGGGGGTCTGCCATTGAAGAAAGAGGTCAGTCAGTCCAGTGCCCGCTCCGAGATACCAAGGGTTTCATGGAGTGTCTTTGTGAGGATGAAGTGGTTGACTGTATCGAATGCAGAGGAGACATCCAGTAGAATGAGAACAGCAGGGGAGTTAGAGTCAAGGGATGCAAACAGTTCTTCACAGGTGTTCAAAAGAGAAGTTTCCATGCCTCTTGATGCTCGTAATCCAGATGAATAGTCGTGAAGGCCACCAATGAGCTCAGTGTGCTGGGTCAGTTGGGGGAAGACCAACTTCTCCAGGAGTTTCCCAAGGAAGGGAGTGATAGAGGTGGGTCGATAGTTTGACGGACATGAGGGGTCAGCGGATGGCTCTTTCAGTATGGGGCGCACAAGAGAGTGCTTGAGAGAGGAGGGAAACAATACTGTACAAGAGAGTGCAGAAGTCAGCAAGTGCTGGGACGAGGGAGTCTATGTTGTCCTTGACTTGATAGATTGAGAAGAACAGTGGGGGACCTGTTTGGAGGAGACCTTCATAGAGCGCACAGCCCTAGTGACCTCATTTGATGTGATGGGAGAGAAGGAGGAGAAAAAGGCTGAGGGAGGATTGGAGGTCAGGGGTGGCAAGGGGATGGGAGAGGTAGAGCGAGAGGGGAAAGAAACAGTGCTCAGGATTTCCTCAGTTTTTGCAGTGAAGTGAGTGGCAAATGCAGTGCAGAGGCACTGGAAAGGAAGTGGTGTAGTGGAGGCTGCAGAAGGATTGGTTAGTTCCTTGCAGATTTCAAAGGGTTGAGCAGTGTTGTTGGATGCTCCATAGATGCGTGCCTGGATGTGAGCCCTCTTCTTGGAGCAGATGGAGAGATGATATTGCCTCTGTAGAAGGCGGCAGGCTAGTTTGTCAGATGATGAGCATGAGGTCTACCACGGTGGTCGGTCAAAAAACCGAAAACAAAATATCGAATCACCAAAATCCCGAATACAAAATCTCGAAAAAAAAAAATCTCGAATTATTTATTTATTTATTTATATGTATTTGTGGGTTCAGGTAAGTATAAAAAAAGGGTAAAAGAAAAAAAAAAGAAAAAAGTGGGGTTGGGTGGGGAACCCCCCCATTTCGAAATAAAAACTTATTAAAAAAAAAATTCGAGATTTTTGTTTTCGATATTTTGGATTCGAGATTTTTGTTTTCGATATTTTGTAATTCGGTTTTTTCACTATAAACCGTCTACCACGTCTGTTCTGCAGCTCTGCATTTGTGCCTCAGGCTGCTAGATCGGAGTCGTACTAGGTGTTACTCTTGGTGGCATGTTTCAGGTGAATCTTCATTATTCGGTCAAGTATGTTGTGAGTGTTGGAGATAGTGAGGTGGAGATTGCTGAGTGCAGAGTCAGAGGTAGAGTCTGCCGTGGGAGGGGAGGGGGATGAATGTGGATGCAAAGGCAGCACTTGTTCCATCCAGCGGGTGTCCATGAACACGGTTGGCACAGCAGGGGGAGGAGTGGTCAGAGGGCGGATAGGACCCAGGTGAGAGGGGAGGAGGGAGTGGTATGACCAGGAGAGTGAAGTGGTGAGTGGTGGGAGAGTAAAAGATAGGTGTGGATAAAGGCATTGAGAGTATGTCCAGTCAAGTGTGTGGGACCAGAGGGGAGAATGGAGAGGGAGTACTAAGAGCAGAGGTCAACGAAGAGGGTTGTCACCGTGATTGAGGAGTCAAGGTGGATGTTGAAGTCACCCAGGAGAAGGAGTTTAGGGGTAGATTTCAGGAGAGAGGAGGAGAAATCAGCCCATTTAGAGAGGAAGAGGTTGATAGAGCCAGGTGGTCGATAGATAGTGTCAATGGTCAGGGAGAAAGTAGGAGAGATGACCAGCTTGCAGACCATACTCTCGAAGGAGAAGTATGGCTGGGCGGGTATGAGGGATAAAGAGACCCACTAAAGGATGATCAGGGTAACCCCACCGCCAGCACAGTTAGGTGGAGGCTTAGGGATGATCTTGTAGCTGTCAGGGAGAAAGGAGTCAAAAGCAGTGATTGAGCTGGCATTAAACCACTTCTTGGTAAGAGCAAGGATGTCAAGGTCAGGGTCTTAACGGAGGAGGCAGATGTCGGCAGAGTGTCTGATAACAGAGCAAGCATTAAGCATTGCAAGGTGAAGCAGGTATCTGCCTTTGAAGGTTTTCCAATGAGGGGTAGAGGGGCGTAGTACCGTAGACAGAGGAAGAGGAGGAGGGACAGATAGAGAGGAAAAAGAAGTCAGAGCACCTAGTGCAGGAAGGCAGTTAATGAGGGATTATCCCTCAAATGCCAGGCTATAGCGGACCCTATTTTTAAGGTCTAAACCCCACACAAAAGTGGACCATCCCATCAGATTCCCGTATATAGATCTGTCACCTTGACACCAGACTAGCAAACCCCCTAAAAAAAACTCAGTCGGCCCAATTCGTGGCATATTGGTGACACTCTTATACCTAAAACATCAGGGATCCTAAGTGTTTTGTGAAAAAAATCTGTTGCATTTGTGATGCTCACTGCACCCATTGTATTTGTATTGTTTGCACAATTTATGGACTAGTATGAAGTAATATTTAGCCAAACCGTGCCCATTTGTGAACGTGCTTTGCAACTGACCATATGTTTTGATTTGTTCTCACATAGTACATCAGAACTTTGTTACCTGTATTATTTGCATTTCATTGTTTTCTTTCTTTGATTTGAAATCCACATGTTTAGCCAAATTAAGAAAGGCAACTGTAGCCAAACCCCAGTGGTTGGATCATTCCTTTCCCAGTGACACAAATTTGTCTATTGTTTTCTAAATGTTTTGAGGACAGGACATCACCCCCCCCTATACAGTATTATATTACTTCAGCCATTCATGCCATGCCCGACCCCATGCTGTCCCTCATGTTACCAAAGTTAATGAGGGATAATGCAAGGCACTGGTCAAAAAGGAGGAGATTGGGTTGAGTACCTTGGGCCATGAGAATGCTGTTGCGATAGATGTCAATGATGCACCTCGATGAAGAGAAGCCCGCCAAGAGCACTTCACATCTGGTGCTACCATAAATGGGTGAGGATAGGAAAGAGGAGAGAGTAGAGATTAGAGGAGGAGTCCAGAGATCTGGGGAGGGGACAGAAAAGAGGATGTTAGTGACAATCTGTCTGGAGGTTGTGCTGACATAATTGTCTTGCGATAGGTAGGCCAGGGTGAGTGGCCAGGAAGTCTTTTTTAAATGTTTCCTTTCCAGACTTCGAAAGAGAGAGAGGATAGGTTAAAGAATCACAGTTGGAGTAGATAGGTGAGATAGAGAGTGCCATAGCGGTGGCGGAGAGACAAGGATGGTGGATAGAAGGAGCAACTGCTCGACGCTTGCACAAACTCACCAGGTGGCCTCGTAGCCAACAGAAGCAAAGCAGGAAAAACACATACAATAAAGGTGTAATGCTGGTAAAACACACACCTAGCTCTGAGATTACAAAGGTTCACAGATGTAATGCAAGTGGGGGTGTAATGTTGGTATGGCACACACCTATCTCTGAAATTACAAAGGTTCACAGATGCAATGCAAATGGGGGTGTACCTTTGTTAAGGCACACACCTAGCTTTGAAATTACAAAGGTTCACAGATGCAGTGCAAATCGGGGTGTACCGTTGATAAGGCATACACCTACCTTTGAAATTACAAAGGTTCACAGATGCAATGCAAGTGGGGGTGTAAAATGAGTATGGTACACACCTATCTTTGAAATTACAAAGGTTCACAGATGCAATGCAAATGGGGCTGTAACGTTGGTAAGGCACACACCTACCTTTGAAATTACAAACGTTCACAAATGCAATGCAAATGGCGGTGTAACGTTGGTAAGGCACACACCTATCTCTGAAATTACAAAGGTTCACTGATGCAATGCAAGTGTGGGTGTAAAATTGGTATGGTACACACCTATCTCTGAAATTACAAAGGTTCACAGATGCAATGCAAATGGGGGTGTAACGTTGGTAAGGCACACATCTAGCTTTGAAATTACAAAGGTTCACAGATGCAATGCAAATGGGGGTGTAACGTTGGTAAGGCACACACCTAGCTCTGAAAATTACAGAGGTTCAGAGATGCAATTCAAATGGGGGTGTAATGTTGGTAAGGCACACACCTACCATTGAAATTACAAAAGTAAAAAAAATGCACTGCAAATGGGGTGTAACGTTGGTAAGGCACACACCTAGCATTGAGATTGTAAAGGCAGATTTATTTTTTCATTATTTTTTTATTCATGTGGTTTATTATAAACCTTTTAAATACAATAGGTACTTATTTCAGTTAAAAGAAACAATATCAAAATTCCTGATGCAGTAAAAAATAGACACATGAATCAGGGTCTCTCAGGTACCCTTTCCTAACATTAGAGATCAACTATCTTCCTTCATCTCTGTGGGCCTGTGTTCTCCCTTGTAGGATGTCAGCAATTTTTTCCACCAGTGCACTATTCAAGACCTCTTCCAAGAACTGAATTGAAGCCAGGATTAGGCTTGTATTGTCCTCAATCACAAGTCTGTTCTCCATTCTCAGGCCATTAAGGACGTGCTCGAAATATTGAGTTCTTATATTTCTCAGTTTCTGCATTCTACCATCAAGTGATATGAGGATTCTGTGGATTATTTTTCTTCGCAGAATCTTCATTTTGTCCCAAAGCCATGCCATCAGTTCTGAATTTGCAATACTTCTCCTGTCAGTGTGTTTAGTCAGAACCTCATAAATAGATTGTGGTAGTGACTTGAGGGAAATTTGGTCAAATACCCTGGAGCACAGTTGAGGGCTGTGCTTTCGCCTGTGTGTGTTATTGACAGTCAGTAAATTGCTCTTAGTTCTTGAGTTTCAATCCAGTCATGTTGTTTTAATTTCTTTTGTTGCCATATTTTAATTTGATATCACCATGTCAGTCATAATATCTAAATATTCTAGATAGATTAGACAGCTCCTTTTCCATTTTTGTAACAACAGTCCCTCTTTTCTTCATCTGTTGTTCTGATGATCCCAAAGGGAGGAAGATGATCTGTCATGGTACATTTCCTGAAGAGGGATAGAGTCTTTCAAAGCACAACTGACTCCATCGATTGGAGCCCTAGTTCATATCTGATTGAGGCGATGGGCCGTCCTTTGGATAGTTTTAATACTTGTCCTCAAAAGAGACAACAGAGTGTCTGATACCGGGCTTCCTCACTTATGCTTCGATTAATCATGACACCCAGGTACACAATTGACTCCACTCTGGCAATTTCTAGACAAAGTCTCCCTTCTTTTTGCATTTCTTTTCTGTGGCGTAGCCAACGCCAGAATGCATGTTTTCTTGATGTTTACCCTAAGGTCATTTTCTTTAATATACTACATGAATTCTGTCAGTGTATGCTGTAGACCAATTGGGGTTTGGTCAACTATAATCAAGTCATCTGAATAAAGCATCTAGGGAACAGACTGGTTCTGGATTTTGGGTGGAAGGACATTGACAGAATTTTGCGACTCTTGTAGACCAGACAGATAGATATTGAAAATTCATGAGGCTATGGAGCAACCCTGTTTCAATCCCATATGCTTGTTGATTTTCTCAGATTCATGACCCTGCATGGTCATTCTCATCTCCATCGTTGTTCCAGAATATAAGGCTACGACCGCTTATAATAGGTCGGTTTGGCAGCCACACTCACATAGTTTCCCCAACACAGTTTACCCAACTGTTGACACTATCAAACGCTTGTTTCAGGTCAGTGAAGGCTAGGAAGTAACTTACTTTAATTTTAATCACGTTAAGTTTGAGCAGATTTAGGAGAAAGATGTTTAAGGATGTGCCAACACTTTTTAAAAAGCCTGTCTGTCTGGGATCCAGCCAGGCAGATGTAATCGCCCACTTTTTTAGGTTGCGTAAAAGGATTGATCCAAAGATATTGGCCCTTATATCAAGGAGGGTGATGGGGTGGTAGTTTCAGGGATCTTCTCTATTGTCCTACCTGAATATGGGAATTATAGCTCGTTTCTATGAACTAGGAATTGTTTTAGTTGACATGATCTGTGTGAAAAGGAGGACAATGAATTCCAACCATGGTGTTAGTTAAGCCATTGTGTCCAGACGCACAACATGAATTCAATTTGCTAATCAGTGTCTCAATGTCAACCCTATCAAAGATAAATTACCATGTTCCTATGGAGTTCAAGGATCCCTTGCTTTCCATGTTCAAAATAGGTGCATGTAAGGTGTTAAAGTGGCCTATACATGCATTTTCGGAAACTTTCGAATTAGAGTCACATACAGGGAAACTAAAGTAAGGAAGAAAGAAATAACATCACCAGGAAATGTCAATAAAATTAAAGTTCATCATAATGAATTGTGTGTTTGAGGCCTGCTTATTGCCCCATATATGTGCACCATGAGCTGAGACCAAACCCTAAGGAAAGTACTTTAATAACATAAAAGATGGTTAACATCTAGATATATAGCACATTTTCAATGTTCATATTCTGACTGTTAGTGAACAAAAATGAATGACCTAGATATGTCAGTGAACAAAAACAAGTGGCCCAAATATGTGATGTCATCAGTGATGTCATCAATGACAATTGTGATGTCATATTTGATGCCCTGAGTGTTAGTCTTAGCCTTGCACGGTGGTCGCGCGAGTTATGGTTGCTTAGCTTACCATAACTGGCAAATTTCTTTTTTTTTTACTTGTAATCTTAACTTCCCTTTACCAATGTTTTTTCACTTAATTTCACAGGTTTTTATTAGTGCTACTTAACCATAACGCACGTTTAACAACTTTTTTTCACTGAATTTTATAGGTTTTTATTAGTGCAACTTAACCATAACGTCCCTTTAACAATGTTTTTTCTTTCAATTTCATAGGTTGTTATGAGTGAAAATGTTTCATGATGTTGCTTCACTGTATATAAGTTAATAATAATTTCTCTTTTAACATATATTAAATAACTGTAAACCACCTTTAACGAACATATTTTTTGCAATGCATACTGATGTGTGTCGTTATCAGCAGCGCATGCTGAGGATGCAAGTCATGGTTGAATTGCCTAGGGCATGAGGCCCGAACATGATCCCATCCCCACCAAACCACCCTCGTTATCCACTGCACCTACCCTGCATCATAGTTCTGTGTCTACTATACCCTCATAATGTGACCAATGGCCAGTGCTCATAGCTTGCATGGGCAGTCTCCACAATCCGTGAGGCATGGGCTGCGGGAATACTGCATTCCCCAATAGGCAAATAGGCAAATAAGAGTAAACATTTGTCCTTTCCGAGAGTGATGCTGGAAATGCATTGGAGGGACAGGGCCTCTATGTCCTTGTCCTGTAGTCTTTTATAATGTGTGTTCTGTGTTATTTTCTGCACAGGAGTCCATGTGGGACTCCTGGCAGTGCAGCTCTTCCTCTTTTTGGTTGTGGTGAACATACCCTTGGGATACCCTTATGGCACCCATGGGTGGGGGTATGACCCTGCACCCATATTGCATGTTTTGGCACCTGTTTGTGGCCATCATAGCATGGTATAGGCTGTTGGCAGCTCCATGCTGAATTTGACATGTGCTCTGAGTATCCTCCATTTTGGAATACCCAGGCCCTGCCTCTTGCTTTCTGTTACCTTGTTTTCCCAAAGTCCTGGGAAGCCCTGACTCTGTCACTTACCCTGACTGGCTGTTGGGTGGAAGTTCCATGTATGGTATTGTGGGGAAATCCAGGCCAGACTGGCTGGAGCCTTCCCAGTAACTGTATGTTGTGGGTACACCCTTGGGGTGGGACCTGGATGAATGTAGTGTGTGACCAATATTTATGTTATGGGTATCTGGTTTCTTTTGTGTGACACAATGAATGAGACAACCCTGCCCGAAACTGGTATGAATGCAGTGTGGAATGCTGAATGGCTGGGTACTTGTGCTAATCCACATTCCTTGTAGTGAGTGTCTGGATGGAGAAGAATGAGCCTGATTGGCTGCCTGACTGCTGAATGCCCTTCTGAATTATAGGCTGCCTAAGCCTGGCTCAGCAGTGTGAATAAGAAACAGAACAGTATATCTGGGGAACTCTCACTTACTGGAATTGTTCAGAAGCTGAAGGTGAAACTTGATGCTTACTCTTGAAGCCGAGGCGAATGAAGAAGAATTGCTGCAGCTTTCCTTCAACGCAATCTGAAAGCTGTTGTGCCGTCGAGGACTGATCCAAGAAGGGACCTGGCTAGAAGACCTCTTCCCAAGCTATGGGGGAACATCGTGCACCAGCTAACCTTCACCAAGGCTCCATTGAGGAATCTGAAGTGAAGCGCCAGGACGTCAAGGCCATTGACGACCATCAATGTTGACTGAGGTTCAGAGGACTGATGTAACCTCATCGACCGGAGCCACAGCAATCCATTGCCTAAGACACTTTGAAATCAAGGACTCCCTTGCTCATCACCGTGGACCGCTTTGTCCCGCCGGAAAAAGTCAAGGTAACCGACGAACCGAGCAGAATCCGCCGTTGGGTTTCCCGCCACCCCGAATTCCACAAAGATTCCGACAAAGATCCAAAACCCAGCCGTGGTGGAGTCCCGATCACCGACACCAACTGCCGACGACCCGGCGCCCTTGCTGGGCCTACATTCTTCATTAACTCTTTGCAGCACATAGTATCATCGTCGAGGTGCACCGCACACCTCATCTTTGTAGGACGTCCACGACCGATCATCGATGAGCACTGCAAGGACCGAAGCTGCCACCTCGACAACACTGTTCACCTTCCTTCGAGGGATCTTGATGATCCGTGGCTCCTGCCTTAAAGGGAGTTCACTCAAGAAGAATCCATCGACGACCCAACGCCGAACTCTGCTAAACCAGGTACATTGGGGTAGTAGACCGTTTGTAAAAGGAAATAAGACCCTGCTAAACAATATATGGACTGAGCTTGTCAGTATATCTTATTTATAGGTTGCCCAGGTGGGGGAATCCTCACACAGAATTTTGTCTTTGGTAATGGGCTAAAGTATTCTGCCATTTGTTTAACCACTTGTTTCCCCCCTGTGTCTGTTGTTGGTTCACATTGCTATTAGACTTGTATGTCATTTACAACTGTCAGCAGTTGATGTAGTTTAATGGAGCCAAGAGTTAACTGTGGTACCATATAGATATTGTACATATTTATCATTTTAGTATTGCCTGAGCAAAAAGTGTTTTATTGTGTGTGTATATAACTTGAACCTTGTTTTTATAAAGAACTGTGTTATCACTAACATAGTGTGTGGACATTCCTTTGTGGGGGCTTGAGGACTATACTGAATTTAAGAACCACCCTGCATCACCCCCTGCGAGCTTAAGCCTTGATTGCTCGCCCATTGCTACCCTATAGAGAATCTTGGCTGGGATGCTCTGTGCTTCTACTCTGCCATATAGAGGGCAGGAGTACAGATAATCCCCTCCAGTCTTTAAATCAAGGGCCAGGCCCACTGCCCCGGCAGCAAAGTTATATCACAATTTTCTGTACTTACTTTTTGACACTTTAAAAAAAAACACAGAACAGATTTTCAAAAGCATGCTTTCAGGTCCTTGCTGAAAGCCCTGCGCAAGTTCGCTGCAACCCCATCCAGCCCTCTGGGCTGCAACCACAAGCAGAATTCTTTTCCCATTTAAACCTAGAGCTTCGGCCATGCCGCATGCCCAATAAGTAAATCAGAGTAGACATTCGGCCTTGCGGAGGCCCATGCCCACTGTCTATGCACCAAAGCTATATCACTATTTATTGTTCTTACTTTTGGACATTTTGGAAAAATAAACACAAGACCGATTTGCAAAAGCATGGTTCAGTTCCTTGCTGATGCTCCTCACACAGGCCTTGTAATCCAGTCTAGCACTTCAGGATGTAGCCGCAAGCAGAATATATTTTTCCATTCAATCCTAGGATTTCAGCCATGCCGTATGTCCCATTCAGCAAATCAGAGTACACAATTATTAAGTAATTGCAGGGCGGTAGAATGGGTGGATCGCTGCACTTGATCTAGAACTTTAATCGGAATATCCAGCTGCTGGTGATGGGGTTCAATTGTGAAGGTGGCATTCCGTCTTCAAGTGTTAGGTTTTGAATAGGAGAGTAAGCCCTGTACACCTGAGCACTAGATTATTCAATAAGTAACTGTTGTCTTACATGTGTTTCGATCCTCTATGGTCTTTCTCAAGGCGTGGGGATTGTGGGCCAGTTGTTCCTGTGAGGTTGTGAAAATGAGTCCGGGATGCAATCCCAATATCGTGTCCTGGTATGGTCGCAAATAACGATGGTTGGTGATTTGGAAGGGAGGCCTGATGACCATGCGGTTGCCTCGTTCAGTGTGCTCAGTATTTATTTGTGAATTAGCATTGTCTCAGAGCCTGTTGGGGCTTGCAGTGTATGCAGCAGTAGTCATGGTGATCTGTTAATGCAATACTGTCCAGCCCTTTAGGCTGTAGTCACAAGCAGAATTTTCTTTCCCATTTAAACCTATTTTGAAAAACTTTACCACATAGCTGGTCCCTGGTGGCCATGGCCACATTAACCCCATTGCCGGTGCTCATGGTCATGGCCAGTAGCCTGATTATCTGAGTCATGGCCAAACTGAGACAATCTGGCCAATGCACATGGCCACAGTCTATACCTCAGTCACCAAAATAATATATCACTATTGTTTGTACCTATATTATGACACTTTTCCAAAATTAAAACATGGATACATTTGCAAAAGCATGCTTTCAGGTCCCTGCCAATGCTCTTTGCATGAGTTTGCTGCAAATCCGTCCATGTTTTATTTTTTGAAAAGTGTCAAAATGTATGTACATACAATAGTCATATAACTTTGCCCCCACTTGACAAAACCATTTTAGACTTTGCCCAAACATTCAAGGTTTGGTCCATAATCTTTCTGAAATCTTTTGTGCACATTCATCAAACGGCAACAGCCATCTAAAAATTTTGAAATCGCCCCTCTAATTTTGCCCCCTCTTGAAAAAATCCCACAAAACGTTGCATAAACATTCAGATCTGGGTCTCAAATAGGTTTGTAAATTTCTGTGCAAATTCGTCAAACAGCACAAAATATATAAGCCTTTCAAATATTTTGGGACATCCCCTATAAATTTTGCTCCCTCTTGGCGAAACAGCACCAAACTTTGCAGAACTATTCATGGTCAGGTCCAACATGATAATGCAAATCTCCATGCAGTTTCATTTAGTGGCGCCAAAGTTGTAAGCCATCCAGAAAGTGCTTTTCACCAACCCTGTAATACAAATATATTTAGGGATGACCATGAACATCTGAGATGTGCCCAAACATCACAGGGCTGTCCCCGAACATTTGCGGACTTCAGAGATGAAAAAACTATTGTATGGGGCTCTTTATGGCCATATCCCATCCCATCCTCATCACCCCTAACCTTCCCAGAGATTGTTTCATTAGTTTGACCAGTGAAAGGTTGTGTTTTTTATATGTTTTACTGTGATGTCCGCAGACAACAGCTCTGTCTGTGGATCGAAGATGGCGGCTGTTAAAAAAAATATGACGCACCTCACCTTTTTAATTGACCAATCGGCTGGTGGGTACAGACTGGCCCAGGAGGGTGTCCACAGACCGAATAGGGAAGTGAGGCAGTGGACCGTATCAGATATCATTCATTTATTTTGACCTACTTTTTGGTTGTTTTTGAGAAAACTTCTGAAAGGATTTACAGCAAAGTACCAAGCCGCTGCTCCTGGCAAAAATGTGATGAAAATCCGTCCAGCAGTGTGGGCTGTAGTCGTTAGCACAATTTGTTTTTCATTGTGTCTATGAGGATTTCCACAAATGTTGGGACCCACCATGCCCCCCCGGATTAGACAGCACCAAACTTTGCAGAATCATTCCGAGGGGGCCAAATACTTTTTCTGCAACTTAACCATAACTACAGGGCTGCTTCCACAGGCTGTGTAATATATATGTATGACAAAAAAGGTTTTCAATGCCATTCAAATAGGATTTCACACATATTGGCACTCCCCCAATAACTTTGCCACCCCTTGATGAAACCACATGCAATGTTTACGAAAAATTCAAAGTTCGGTCTATATTGTTCTGGGAAGGTTTTGTGAAGATTTGTCGAATAGCACCAACGTTATAGGCTGCCAAAAAAATGTCCTTTGTGGAGAGAAACGTAACCATAATTACAGGTTCACTACTGCCGACTCTATAATGTATACGTATATACAACATTCTGAGCATGTTCTTTGTCGACTTGATAAACACAACATTCTCTAGTTAGTGGCTAGTGTCTCCTGGCTAGGTAGGCTAGAGTGAATTTACTGTAGCATGGCCTCTGTGTTATTACAGTGGCGTCACGCTCCAGCACACCCTGGTACTCAGATGAGTCACCTAGCAGCTTAGCCAAAGTTTTGTAATGGAGAACCTAGTAATGGGGGTTGACCTATCAATTATGTGTCGCCCAGTGTCAGTGATCTGGCATCATAGCACTGAGGCATGTGTACTACCTTCCCCAAGCAAAAACATACAGCTGAGAGGGCGCCCTTAGGAAAAGAGCCTCCTCAGCCCTTATTTCTGGCTTGTGGCAGATGTAGGCCTTAGATTAACCATCCTGCAGGGGGTGGGGGTTTCAGCTCTGCTATTCCAATTCCCAAAAGGAAATTTAATTTCACAGGTCAAAACGTTGATATTCGAGTTGTCTCTCTGGTCAAGGAAGTCTCTGTACATCCTAACACCTAATCGCCTGCCACAGGAGGCAGCACATGATAGCTACACAGTCCAATTCCTCACCTCCTTTGACACAAGGGCAAGTTGTAATGTCCTTACCATGGTCGCTGGCAATGGCCATTCCACATTTTCACTCTTGGTTGGCAGGTCAGCTTGCAGTGTTCTAAGCACCAGTGGCAATGAGTCTAAGTGATGGAATAGAACAGCGTTGCCTGTAGGTCTGTGGACCAGTCAGCCCACCGAGGTGGAGGGATTGGGGTGAGTTTACAGTGCAGGCAGGGTTGGCTCACAAGCCTTGTGTGTTGTTCAACATGCTTCTGCCTTGTAACATGGTAATTGCAGTCCTGCCAGCTTGCGTGGCGTGAGACTGCTTTGAGGATATATGTACACGTTCTACATATCAAACACTGATTAATGCAAAAGAGACTGATTATTCAAATATGTTTAATTTCACAGTCACTCTTTAGAGACTGGTAGAACCTGCGATGTGGCTTCCTTACCGTTCAGGGTTCACTAGAGGCCGGGAGTATAGCTGAGGGGCAATGTGCTCCCCTTGGGAACCATCTGACGCAGAGCATTAATCCCAATGTCCGCGCTTAGAAACCTCTAGTGTGTTAAGTGCGTTTTAAAATTAAAAACATTCTGTGATCCTTTGCCTACATTATATACGTTTTTTAAATGCCACCGCATGTACATTTATGCTGCCCACTAAGCAATACCATTTGGGACAAGGCAAGTTTTGGCAGCCTCACCATCTTTCTTAACCACCCAAGGGGAACTTGTCTTCTCAGCGAGCACTGGTTAGATCCATCCTAGGTATACCTAATGGTTGCAGGTGGTGAGTGAGAAAGCAAAGAAGCTGCACTCGCTGCACAATTAAGGGTTAAGGAACTTTAGGCACCTTCCCGACTCTAAAGTTGTACAAGATAGGTGAGGTGGTTGTCACGTCCGGATACAATAACGCCCCACACAACTGAATCTCTGATTTGGTAACACAACTAACACAGTGGTAGAGTTACTTTCTAGGTTTCAATTGAGAGGCAAAGGGGCAGATAATTACACTGTGGCGGATTTAATTATTTCTATCGTTAAGTTAACAGGCACCCAGACAAAGACAAACATTTAATGGACCAGCCCATGTTGCCCACATCAGACCATGCCATGCAAGAAAGTGTACGGCAGACTGAGGATCCCATGTGGCAGGATACAGCCAACATAGTTCAGGCAATAGAGCAGGCTGACAAACGTGTGAAGTCACTGCAGATGATGGTAAAGATGGTAGAAGGGAAGCGAAGGTTGCAGTATCTGGTCATTGCATCTAATGCCATTCTAACGAATGCCATTCCATAAAAAAAAGTCCATCTAAAAAATGTGCATTCAATGCATGTTTTTTGGGGGTAAAGGGTTCATTTTTGTTCTGGACGATTTTAAAGGGTACCAAACAGGGGTTTGGGGGATGGGGGAATCCCCCTCCAAAATAAAGAAATAAATGCATTCAAAGCAATTTTTTTAGATTTAAAAAATTTGATGCAAATGCATTTAGATGCAAGGAATTCGATGCAATGACCATACACCGAAGTTGGCAATGGCTAGAGACCTGAGCAGGATACCAACAGTATGTCATAACATGGGAAGATAGCAAGGTAAAAGGATTGAGCCAAAGTATGAAAACATTGGGCATCGTAGTGCAAAAGCAGCATGCACCAACTGCAGTTGGTAAGTTATGCAAGGGACAGCACCCAGCTCCCTGCAGCAAGGGCCGAATGCCAGACATGTGGAGCAAAGGGCTACTTTGCCCGTATGGCTTGTAAGTTAACTGTAACTGTCTTAGCATGCTTGAGATCGGTGTAAAAGCAGAAAGCAGTGCAGTAGAAGGGTAGCAAGAGGGCATCGTGTTGGCCCAAGCATGAAGACAACCAGTGGCCCCTGGTATCCTGTGAGCATACGAGATTCACTCATGAACATGGTTTTGGCCTCAGGATCGCTAGACACGGTTCTTCTCAACGAGGTATCTAGCAGTGAAGATGCAGGTCCTTCCGGGGCGGATATACAAACCCAAAGCAAGAGTCCTGTCATTTTTCTGGGTAATGTATGGTCACCCGTTGAAGAGTGGTGGAGGAAAGTTAATCACTGTTCAATGTGGCAATCAGGGGGCCTGAAAGATTAAAATACACTGGGAAGAAAAACCAAAATGTTCTCATTATGTGTGGCAACAGATAAACAATCTTTTTTAATATACTAGCCAGAACTGAGAGTAAGTTGGACTGTTAAAAGGTATGACTTTGGTTTTGTGACAATCCTAAATTGCATTTGCACATTAGGATTGTCACAAAACCATATAACCGTGTTTGTTGTTCTACATTTGTGGTTCCAATGACCCCCCCATCTTGTCTTGTGGCGCCTGGAAACACTTGTGTGTAGGCGCCATATTAATGTCCAATAAATATTAAAAGTGAAACACTGCTGTATGCTTAAAAAGGGCATCACACTGTGCACAGGTTCAGAGCCATTGCTATTGACATAGAAAAGCAGCTGATGGTAGAACTCAACAAACGGTATTAAGTGGGGGAGCTCATAGAACCATTGAACGTTCTACTTACCTTGTACCATTGGGAACTGTGCAGGAAACCTCTCTCCCTGGCTGTTCAAACAATACTTGGCATTTCTTGCCCACCGCATCGTCACTCTCTGCCCCAACTTTCAGTGCTATGCAGATGACACTGAACTCATTTTCAGCCTCCTTTCCTCCACCTTTTCTCCTTCTCTCATCTCTGGCTGTCTGTCCGCCATCCAGGAGTGGTGTGCAGTCAATGATCTCTGCCTTAATGCCACTCAGACCGAGATTTTCCTCATCAGCACACCTGCTCCTTTCCTGCCACTCTCTAGCCGGCCTCTCTTGGCCCTCTTCTTGTTCCCAACTGTGAGGCTAGAAACCTCAGGTCAACTTGGACTCCGCACTTTCCTTCCCTCCTCACATCTCTGATGTCTCTAAGAAGTCACACTACCAGCTGCATCTCCTCAGAATTATTCTTCCTTTCCATACCTTCCCCCAGAAGCTCACTGTCTCCTGAGCTATGGTTCTCTCTAGACTGGACTATTACAACAGCCTCTTTCTAAATCTGCATGCCTCTACTTTCAGCCCTCTGCAACTCATCCAAAACAGGACTGCAAGACTTGTCTTTGGCCTCAAGCCCAGGGATAGTATCTCTCCAGGACTGAAATCTCTGCACTGGCTCCCAGTGGCGGCGAGGATAAAGTTCAAAACCCTCTGCATTGTGCACAAGGCCTTCTGGGGCTTGGGACCTCTGGGACCTCAATACCTTCAACTCTCTCTTCCTAAATATCTTCCTTCTCGAGCTCTTCGCTCATCCACCTCCAGTTCCTGCAGGGTCAGTCGCTTTACTAAACAGCGAGTTGGTGGTAGATTTCTTTCCTCTAGCTGCCTCTCTGAAACTTGAGGAGAACCATCTCTGGTTCTGGAAGCATCCCAAGACCTGACTCTTTGCTTCTGCTTTCTATCCTCCTCTGCCCTGCTGATCACCTGCCTGAATCTGAAACTGCACTGGTTACCTTGCCACCCTCGGATCTCGGGCTCAGGTCCCCTCCCCGCCAGTTGCACACCTGCACTGCCCCCCCGACAACCCTTGCACTCTGGGATTGTTTCTGTATCCCTACAGCTCCTTCAAGCACTTGACACCTGATGTCTTCACTTACCCTTGCTCTTGCAACCTGCTGGCTGCACTCTTATTTTATTGTCTTATTTATTTCACTGTTATCCTATGTACTGCACTGCCCCCTCCCCTTCCCCCCGCACTTTTCTCCTTCCCCTTGCGCGATCTCAATGTCACCTGGCCTTGTAGGATCGTTGTCTGTCTTCCCTCTGTATACCCTCCCTTTCCTCGTTGTGCCATGAAATACTTCTGTATAGGCGCGTTATAAATGCCATTTCTTGTCATATCATATCAAGGCGGGGGTGGGTTAGTGAGCATAGAATGTTATGACAGTTCCAGAACCAGGAAAAACTGGCGTCTTTGTATGTTGGCTTGCAGATGGGTTGATTGTGTGCACTGGCTTGTTGTATCCGCAATAGTGAAGCCCAATGCCGGGTTTCTTTATTGTATCAGAGTGTTTGTTATGTTGAGTGTGTGTTTGTGTGTTTCATGTGTAGTTTGGAAGGTAGTTTGATCGTGCACACTGGCTTGTTGATCCGTAAATGGAAGGTCCAGTGTCTTGGTTCTTTGTTTTATGCGGGTGTTAGTTATGTTGGGTGTGTGTGTTTTGCGTGTTTTATGTGTAGCTTGGCTGATATTTATGGTAGTTTGCACTGGCTTGTTGTATTAGTAGGGGTAAGGTCCAATGCTTGGGATTGTTTATTTTAAGCGAAATAGACATGTGGCACCAGCATTTCCTAAAGATTAGATAGTGAACTTTATCCACCAAGGCACTTTGGGAGCAACCTAATCAAATGAAGGATTAAAGAGGGCTAATGCTGGTCCAGTATGGGATCCCAGATCTAATTGGTTGTGAAGATTGTGAGTTAAACAAATGCTCATTCCAGTTCCAGACCCAAAAGGTTCTTGGACATTGTAGCGATGGACTGTATGGGCCTGTTTGGCATTCTATGGACAGCCAATTGCAATTCATACACTGAAATTATAACCGATCACACATCAAAGTGTCCTGAGTGGGGGAGTATGTCCCGTGTAAACTCAAACCAAGTTGTCAAGATCCTTACACTGTTTATTTTAGTGAGCAGGGGGACACCTGAGACTATGGTGACTGATAATGATGTAAAAACTTGCTTAGCAGAAATGCAGGGTTTCTTGAGATGCATGGGCATACAACACTTCTACACTGATGTTTAATATCCAGCCTTAAATGGTTTTGTCGAAAGGACAGTACTCTTCTACGAGCCATGCACTCAGCCAAACAGAGTACCCTGGTTTGGAAGCTTCCGGTTAAACACGATATGGAGGTGGCACCCTTCATACTGATGAAGGGTGGTGTAATGGTTTTATAAGACGGCACACTCCAGCCAGGGACTTCTATCACTGACCATGAATGTAGCGTACAATAAAAATGCTTTTTATCTTTAATTACTCTTGTGTCCTTTCCATGAGAAGGCCCCCAACCCGCCTCATACCCACCTTAACAAACACCCCGTGTTGCAATGGACTAAGAACCAGACTGGTATGTAACAATGAAATATTTATTAATTTTATGGTTCAATGAAAAATCAGAACAAAATCAAATAATAGGGCAGCAGCCAGCAGTGTGTGGCAGTACAAAAGCAAAAATCCCACAATACAGTTACGTCAAACTGCTAACATAATATACAGAAACCTTTAATAGAAAACAGAAGCAAACTCGTTTTTTAGAACAACAGATGGTATTCACGTTACGCACTCCCCCTGCAACACTTCCGCCAAACATCCGCTAACTAAATTGTTTGTTGATGGAAAGTAGTGGCAAGGAGTCAGTATGAAGAGAGAAAAATCGGATTTTAAATCCATCCCAGCACCACAAGATGGGAGGCCAGAAACGAAATGCAAACCTTAGGTAGGAGCAAAATGGCATACTCTGATTTTACTTGTTACTGGTACGTCAGCTTACAATTGCAGTGGGATAGCTAGGACAGAAATTCGTTTGGCTGCACTTCTGAGACAAGGAAGCTTACAGACTACTGAGCAGTGCACCAAAGCAACATGAACACAGGGAAGAAAGATGATTTTGGGAAGAAAACAATGCAAAGCAAAACACACGCGGCAGAATTGCAATTCTTTCCTACACAGAACTTGTGATGACAGGAAGCCACAGAGAAGGGCTGAACTGTCAAAATCAGAAATCAGTTTTTAGGATCAGAAATCCAAGCACATAACAGATAGGATTTGAAGGGAAAGGGATTACTCTTAATGGGAGGATAGTTTGGGTTTCTCTATGGGAAGAATGCAAATTGGAACTCATAGAAAAACCCAATACACAGGCAAGTTCGGTTTTGGTTGCACAATGACTATTTCTGTTGAGACTATATTTTAATGGCTATCTTTAGTAAAAACACTTGACAAAATTGTTGATTTCGAAAGGCAACATTAATGAACGTGAATTTTCAATGGGGAAATTAATTGATTTATTTCAAATGATACTAGGTACTTACACAGATAACTGAAATGATTATAAAATGAATACGCTAACAGACATAGACTAACACAGATTCTGCTATGGAAAAGCAAACAGGTGATACTGGCAATTTGGGATTTGACTGGGGTTTCAATAGGATTTGAATAGGATGCAAGGGCCAAAAGAACGGGATATGCAGTTTGGGGACTGGGTGATGTGATACTTACAAGGTAAGCTTGAGTTTGGGAATATGGGCAGCCAGCAAGGTCTCTTGACAGCAGGGCCAAGGTATCTGGTCAATGGAAGAGTGGGGTCAAGAGATCTGGTCACTGGGACAGCTGGGCTCTCCTGGATGGGATCAGCTGGGCAAGGGATCTGGTCACTGTGGACAGCTCGATGGGTCTGGTCGCTGGGCTCTCCTGGATGGGATCAGCTACCTTTCCTCCTTTCTCCCTGGATTCTTGTGTATGCCTGGATCTGGATGGGCGGCTCTGGTTTTTAGTCTGAATCCCCTGTGTTCCTTGTCTCCCCTTTTATAGCCAAAATTGCATTATCGCTTTACAATCTGGGTGGGGAGTATTCTGGAATTCTTCTTATCCTGGGATAGGCCAGGCTACTGGTCCTCCCTCCTCCCCTGGGGCAGATTGGTTCAGGGGAAATGACATCGTGTATGGGTGTGGATTGATGACTTTTCTTTGTCTCACAAAGCTACTTTTGATCCAAAATGAGTTATGGAGCACAACTTCAAATTTATACTAGTCACCATCATAAGAAACAGATATGCGGTTTCCATATGTCGCAGGGAATTGGACAGTCTGACCGCCGCCTCTGTGCGAGGCTGCATCGCCCTTTTGCACAATTCTGCCTTTTTCATGAAAAGCATAATATTTCAATTGCTACATATATGCCCACTAACATTTCACATCTTTTCACGAAGTTTCCTGTCTGTGCCATTTATAATTCATACTGAAGTGCGTTTTTCCTGCCATTCCTGTTCACCAAATGCTAGAAACATGTGATTGGTCTCTTTGTGTTTGTCCATAACTCACATGAAATACTGGCATAATATAACATTACTGCTTATTCAGGGTATTAAGAGAAATGTCTTAATGTAACAGTACTTTAAAGTCAATGGACTGCATTAGTCGCATGTGTGGGCAGTCCCACAAACCCCCACATCTACTCTCTCTGCCAAGCTTGGCGTGCAACAAAGGGCTTTTATGATACCCCTTTGAAGTTCTTGCAGTTCCTACTTCAGAGGGTGCTGGAGGAAATCACATCGCTCGGTCATGCACCAGCCCTACTGGGTTTCTCTGTTCCCTAATGCAGAGATGTCGGCCAGTCTGGTAGGGCAGTGAATTTTCACACTCTTAGCTTTTTCATGTGCCCTTGTGGACTGATTCCCTTATGGATTCAACCTTTTCCCTGGGAGGCCAGGCATCCTTGAAGTCAGTGCCTGGGCCAAACCAGTTCTGCTGGTTTCAGTGTTTTGGGAATACATATAATGTACATTTATATAGCAAAACCCCCAACCACAGATTCAATCATGTTTCTGTGCTAGCACAGGCTGTCATTTATAATTCACTTTTAAAGGCATTCTCCTGATTTGCAAAAGAACAGTTTTACACGTGTGTTCATTTTCTTTCATTTCATGTTCACAAATGCGGTTTCCTACTGGCCACAGTTTCACTTCAAGTAATCTTCTGGGGCTTTGGCATATACGGTTGATTTATGGACAAAAAGGAATGCTGAATAGGATTTCCTTGATATCTGACATGGGAAAAAGAAACGGTATGTCATTTCTTTCATTTTGCTAAAATTTGAGCGCGATGTATCACAGTAAAAGGAAACAGAAGCCATGTTGAAAGGAAAACAGAATTCGTTGTTCTTAAAGTACTTTATCCGCAAGTAATGGTGTTCTTGAAATGTTTTACCTCACTTCTTGTCAATTAGAAGAAATAAAGCACATAGGGGTGTGTTTCCATGAAGCGCACACTTTGTGGTGTTTAAAAGGAAATCCAGAATGATTGCAAAGCCGTCTTGAATTCTGGTCATTTTCAGATGATTTAAATGAAGGTAAAAAAATGCAGAGCAATTCTTTGGGTGGGATTTGTGTGTTCAGTGCTCGCCACACATATGTGCCATGGAAAGAAAAGCACAGCTGTTTTTCTGCATTATTTCAATGGGGCTTTTGTTTGAAGGGGACTTCTGCCAGGGCTTTAAATGTACCCCACAGTGCGAACCAGAGAGGACGTTTACTCTTGTTTAAATAGATGTGAGGGACAGAGTTCAACATTACAAGTTTTAAAACAGTTTGCAAAACACAGGAAAAGTACACGACAAAAAATATGATCAGTGTGCTGATTTGGTGATAGGAAATTGCTAAAACAGATTGCCAAAGAATGACGACACCACCCCCCGTACTAAAACGTTTATTTAGAGATGGGCGTGCATTCCTAGTGGCGAAACACAGCAAGAGTATTACAATAAGGGTCTAGTCAACCCCGAGGGATTAGTGTGGTGGGGGCAAAGATGACGCTGAGGGCCACGCAAGAAGTGACCCACCGCAGGGGCGTTGCTAGGGGGGCTAAGGGGGCTATAGCCCCTGATCTTTTGGTTGTAGCCCCGGATAGAATCTCAGGAACTACAGCCAAAAGACTAGCTAGCCCACAGTCCCAACAGTTCTGACATCAGTTTAGCCCCGGGTCTTTTCCAGACCTAGCAACAACTCCCCTGACCCACAGATAGTCACCCTAGTCTAAAGTGCAGAAGATAACCTGACTGGATGGAATGTTCTTCTGAGACTGAGCATTTTCTAATCAGTGGCCTGTTTTCTATGTCTAGCAAGGCTATGAGGTCTGCTTGTTATGTCTTGGAAGGTATTGGCGTCTGTTTGCTATGTCTAGGAAGACTGTGGCGTCTGCTACCAATAAGCGCTTTATTATAACTCTGTCACTGCGTTATGAATAGAACGGTAAAACGTGCCTTTGCTGTGAAGGGTTTGTGTAGTTCTATGCTAGCGCATGTGTTGACAGCCGTGCTGCTGATTAAACACGGCAAGAGATGTAATTACGTTGCCAGAGCAGCTGCTCTGGCTCTATTTCCAACACGAGAATGCACTTTGCATAAAGATGCTAATGAAGTGCTTCGTTCGTACACGTCTGGGTTCAATCATGACTGATTTCTTTGCGGTTGGACTGCGGTCAGTGCTGTAGCATGGTTATGTACCAGTCAGTGGTGCTGTGCTATAAAGACAATAAAAGTGAGCAAGGCTGCTGGAAAAATAAGTGCCGGGTAAAGCAAAAGGATTATTAGCACTAATGTGGTGGGTGGTAGTCTGTGTTCACCAAACTGTCGCCAAAGCACCAACTGCTGGGTTACTTATCTACGGTTTGCTCTAGCATTTTAATGATTCATGTGTATGTGTGGATGCAAATATTTCCATCCGACACTCAAAAGTAGAAATTGAAACCAGACGAAATGTTTGAAACTGTCTCAATTATCTTGATAGAATCAAAACGGATGGAAACATTATTTCCTTGAAATGTTGTCAGTACATTACTATTTGTTATTAAATAAAATTGCTAAGCAAGGGCAATTCTTAAATACGTCTACTCTGCGTTTACTGGGTGACAAGTGACACGTAAATAAACGTGGCAAGATGATAGTGCATCTCAACGCTCTCATTTACATATACCCCATCAGCCTGGCATTACATGCACAAACACATTTAATGGGCATTCCGCCATTACTCGCATTTGCTGTCTCTATTTTAATTTGTTGAAAGTGTTTGGCTACTAATCTAATGTTCCTACACTGATGAATAGAGCCAGGCCATTAAAGGAAGGCATTTCAACTTCTAAAGGTCCCTGAGCTGTCCCTTTTACTGGTAGTGTGATATTTCTTCTATGCATTCTTTGACCTCAAATGTAATCGCATTCATTGATGAAAACGTGTTGGCAAAGTAACCCTACGTTTCATAAACAACTCACACAATTAGAGCGTTCCTTTTTACATGTTTAAATTGTTTGTAAAGGTGTGATGTAGAGAATGTGTCACCCCTTTTAATAGAGGCGCAGCTTCAGGGTCTATCAAGCTTTGCAATTGGTATGAGCCGCCACACCTTGATAGCTTTTCTTAAGTGGTGGTTTAGGGTTTTGGCTTCTGGACAGGCTGCCTACCTTTGTTCTGTTGTGCAGAGGCCAATAAACCTGTCCCAGGAAAACCTACAGCCAATCACCCCGATCATCGTTTAGCTTACCTAGGATTTTGATACAGAATGAAGCCCCAAGTTAGGAAGCAGCAGACTCTCAAACTAAAGTTTGTTTTATATTAAACGTGTATTTTCTGGCCAAAGACAGACCTCTCCAAAAATGGTCTAATAGTCACTGGGCCTCATTACGACCCTTGCGGAAATCGAAAAACGATGGCGGAAATGCAATACCGCCATCGAATAGCGCTCGGTGCGACTATGACCCGTCACCGCAAAGTACGATGCCATTAGCGACACCGTAGTGAACGCCAACGCTAACTGCACCAAGTACGCGCACGCGCGCCATGCCAAACCGCAAAAACCACCATGGCGCAAGGGTACGCGAATTCCGACCCTAGCGGACATGTACCTAACGCCATCAAGCACGGCGGAAAGTACCATTCCGCCATGGCGAGAAGTACGGCATCGCGAATCAACCGTAAACGGCCCAACTGAGTGCCTGTACACCGCTCCCTGCCCACATAGTACAACTCCCCGTAGGTGCAATGAAGTCACAATGCAACCAGTGAAATGTACAAGTCACCCATGCATGCCAACGAACAAATGAATCTCAAGAGGGCCCAATGGGAGCTGCAGGGCACAGATGGCACGAATACAGAAGCCATTCCAATGGACATGACCACAGTCCCCCACCAAGAAACGCACGCAAACACAGGCACCTGTGACCAGCAACATTCCGAAAATCACATCATTCCACCAGTCCACCTGGCTGACCAGCATCTGTTACACAAAACCTAATCCCCCGCCCCTGAGCATGACATCATTTAAACAGTCATATTGGCAGCCCTCATCCCTGACCTCACTGGGCTCCGTAGGCAAACGCGCCCAGCACAGTACCACGCAACTATACTCCGAAGCTGGAACCCAATGCAGATCTCCTCACAATACATCGCTCCCCAAATAGGAATATGCCACATCACTTGCAAAGAAGAACGCTACACGGCCCATATCAGAATAGAAATTTAATGCACAACAAAATCACCAAGGCCATACAGCCATTAGGCCATGAACTCCAAAACACATTTCACCATTGTGGGCTGCATCCGCAAGAAATGACCAGCTACTTCTTGTGTGACGCCCTGTTCCTTCATGGTACACAGAGCCACATTCACGTACGAAAAGGCAACATGGAAGCGCACAGTACCGCAGGGCCGACCCAATGGGGAGGCACTAGTCCAGCTGAAAGGCCGAAATGTTGCTCCGAGCCACTAGTACTGCGTAAGGGCATGTGGCCCATTGGCGATCGTCCCATAAGATCGTAATGCTGCTCCACTGATTAACACGAAGCAGCAGGTGTCGGGAGTAAAAGCCATCTGCAGGAGTGGCATACAGATGGCAGTGGCAAAAGGGGAGGAGATACCTGTCAACCAAAAGAAAAGAAAAAGAACAGAATGGCCATCAGAACTACATTCGAACAACTCACTTCAATGATCACACTAAATCCACAGCCATATGCATGCTAGCCCACTCCAAAGGATCATCACCACCCCAAAACCACTTGCGACTCATAACTATCTATATCGAGGTGTAAACACCATCACACACGAGTGTACCTGTGCATGCGTCTGTGAAAACAGAATCCATCAGATGGGATTGGTAACGTGCATGGACACAAGTGTCTGAGGGCGCGTCGAGACAGGGAGGGCTCAACAAGGCCAGATAGACGATGGTCCCACTATGGCAGTCCTGCATCACATAGCGCAGGGGAGGCGGACAGATTCCAAGAAGCCCTGTACATGGCAAACACTGTATCAAATCATCTGCCCATGCATCCATTCATCATTCCCTCATCCCGGGATAAAAACGCCTGAATATTTACTCACATAACATTAGAAATATCCATTGAGTCTGTGCGTTATGCAGCCTGCAAAATCCACTGTGCCCCAGCCCGTAATTCCAGTGTAGTGAAGTAACATGTATTTGGGAACGTCCGGCCTCATCGCCCACGTCGCTATTGCGCATCCCAAACTATTCATATCAATCATTGCATCCTCGCCATGGCCCCTGTCTCAAGGACATTGAACAATAGAACGTTATATTTGCAGTCAGACCTGTGGGCATCTCCTCGCCGCTAGCTGATAACCGAAAGCGCCGCCCTTCGAATTCCTCATTTGCAACATCACGTCGAAAAGGCATCTGTGGCCGCTTGAAATCACAAATTAATCCATCTAGAGCGGCTGTGTGTGAAAATGGCAACTGCCTTCACTCACAAATGGGACGCCCCGCCCGTCGTTGCAACTCGGTACAGTGATGCATGAGGGCCCACCGTTACTCGAGTACTACGTTCCACTGACCCCTCACAAGTCTGTTCGCGACTGCAAAGATTGCATGTGAAACAATGGGACCATAGCCGAATGAACATATCAACCAATGTTACACGGCCATCGGGTACAAATACATGATTGCAATTGCAAGATGCCATGCGTCGAAGTGCAGCGTTGTGTGCGGGACGTGCTCGGCCAAAGGGGAGAGCAGCTTGCACAGGTGGAATGAATCACCACAGGTGGAGGCCATACAGCCTGAAAACACATAAATTGCACACCCAGTCTCCTCCCACAACCACACCCACTCCGAAATGCTACCGGCAGGACTCGCGATGTTGGCCCTGGGGGACCTGATAGCACTGCAAGTACTCCAACTCCAAGAAGAAGACGAACACCAACTACAACCGGCCGCACGGAGGAGACGCAGGAGGAGGAGGAGGGCAAGGCAGGGCCAGCAAGGGCCGCCAGCACAGCCACTACCACCACGCAGGCAGCCCGCAATCCCACGCCTCCAAGCACATCCGTTCAACCTCACTGATGAGCAGATCCACACCCTCTACCGTTTGGACCGGGACACCATAGCCGCCATCGTGGACATGACACAGGCTGACCTTGTCAGCATGATAGATAGCCCAACCGCCATCCCACCCCTACTGAAGGTGGTGTCTGTACTCCACTTCCTGGCCACAGGCACCTACCAGCACACAGTCGGACAGTTGCATGGCATTTCTCAGCCACTGTTCTCACGGACACTATTGCAAGTGCTCGATGCCCTCCTGCAGCACGCAGACGACTACATCTCTCTACCACGCTCGGAGCAGGAAATTACCAACACAAAAGTGGGATTCCATGCACTTGCCGGCATACCGGGTTGCATTGGTGCCATCGACTGCACCCATGTGGAATTGGTCGTCCCACATGCCATGGAGGCCCAGTACCGCAACCGAAAACAATTTCATTCCCTCAATGTACAAATGGTGTGTGACTCCAACAGGATCATTACACATTGTTGTGCCCGATTCCCTGGATCAACCCATGATTCTATGGTCCTGAGGAACTCTACAATACCACGCTACATGGAGCGACACGCAGGGAACAGATCCTGGCTACTCGGTGAGTCTCATTTCATGCATGATGATGTGGGGTATGTGATTCGGCAATGACCTGGCAGGAAGGGGGCGGGGGGGTGTGCGTACGTAGCAATGGCATTCCACATTATACGTTTATCGTCCACATACAGGTGATGCTGGATATCCACTGAAGAGATGGCTCCTCACACCAGTCCGGAACCCACGGGACCAGCATGAGGAGGACTACAACCATGCCCACTCACGTACCCGTGTAGTCATAGAACAGGCATTCGGCCTACTGAAGACTTGTTTCCGCTGCCTCAGCAGGTCTGGCGGGGCACTCCTGTACCGCCATGAGAAGGTTGCAAAGATGGTGATGGCATGTGTCATGCTACACAACATGTGCGTACGTAGAAATGTGCCCATGCCCCCTGACACAGAACTGCAAGCACCTGATGATGGTCATGATGAGGGTGGGGATGTGGCTGCACCTCAAGGAGTCCGCGAGGCACAGGAGGGCCGTGACATTCGTCAGCATCTCATTGATGCATGCTTCTAGCACTCACGCCTGGTGGCTGATACATGGACACGGGACTCGTGGCACTGTGTGTGTCTGGTACATGCACAATATGGACTGTACGCCTATGATGGCCTAGTACACAAAGATCATTGTCCACACATCTCATTGGTTGATCGTGCATTGTTTATGGCATATGTGATATCATGTTGAACACCCTATCGACCCGCCACCCAAGTGAGCCCAACACACCCCCTCCACCCTCCTACCTCCCCCCCGAACACCAGTGTCCGAAGATGCTCATTGTCAGTGGGCAGTCGCTATTGCAAGCCCCCTCTGCGGGTATCAGGGGCACCCCTGCCTGTGGAGCGCAGGTTCCTCCCAGATCTACGTTGGGGGCTGCCCTGGACGGAACTTGCAACGGATGATGTCTCTGCCTGCTCACGTCCATGCATGTCCCTAAGGGTTTGTGAGAGCTCAGTGAGCACACGGCGCACTGCGGCAAGTTCGGCACATACGTCTTTGGACGTCGCATGCAGTTCCCCCCTCAGGCTCTCGGTGCTTCTCTCCATTTGGACTCTCAGGCTCTCTGTACTTCTCTCCATTTGTGCCCTAAGTGTCTCAGTTGATGTTTCTATGTCTGCCTTAGTGCCCCCACATTCATCGGCATGGTCCTTGAGGAGCGTGGCCAGTTGCTGCTGTTGCACGATTAACTGGTCGAGGGACTGTTGCCTCTGCTGGGCCATGGCCATTTGCATTGGTGTCACAGAGGGGCTGTTCGCCTCATGTTGCCCTGCCACAGGGCTTGTGGGGGATGGCCAGTCGTCGTCTTGTGGGTGCTCCTGCGTGGTATCCTCATGTTGTACGGGATGGGACAGACAGGGGGATTGGGACAGGTCATGGATGGATCTGACTTCGACATCCCCGTCTTCTGTGTCGGAGCATGCTGCCATCAATGGGGTGTCACCTATGGTGCTGCTGCCACCAGAGGCAGTGCCTTCTGTGGCATCCATTGGGGGGACCTGTGGTGGTGCTGTTGTGGGCATGCTGGCTGCTGGGGTGCCTGTTGATGTTCCCTCCTCTGTGCTGCCACCTGATTTGTGCTGCTGCCGTGTCTTGATGCGTGCAGCTGAGGTGGAGGGTCTTTGGCCGTTGGTCTTGGCCCTCTTTGCAGGTGTGCTGGTAGGGGTGTCCTGAAGCTCGTCGTTTGGATCGGACCCTGTGGTGGAGTAAAGGAGGGCGAGGGTTATTAATGGGTCTGTGGGAATTGGAATGGCATTGTATCACATGCATTGGGGTGGTACCTGAGGGTGATTTGGGTCGGGGCCTTGGAGGTGGTTTCATTTGTGTGTGGAGTGAGGGTGCAGTTGTTTGGCAGCCTGCAGTTAGGGTGTGCCTGCTGCACGTGTAGTGGGTGTTTTTGGGGTTTTTAATTATTTATGTATTTATTGTGTGTTTTAAAGTGCGCTATCAGGCCAATGTGTGTGGACGTCCTTCTGGCCATGTGTTTCTGTTGCACTATGTGGACACATGGTACTTCACATGATTGGACATTGTGGATTTGGCATTGTTTTATTTGGGCCACCTACCTGATTCTTCGGATGTCTGCACTCCTTTCTCCATCCCTCCGACTCCCTCTATACTCTCCATTCCAATGGTGGAGGCACAGATTTCTTCCCAGGGGGTCAACTTGATGGGTGATTCCGATCCTCCCCCGGTGGCTGTGGCAATGTTGCGGTTGGCAGAAAGTATGCTACGGACGCGTATCCGCAGGTCGTCCCATCGCTTTCTGCATTGCTGTGGGGTGCGGGGTGCGGTCCCCACCGCACTTACCCGCTGTGCCACCAGAGCCCATATGGCCTTCTTGTTCGCAAGTGCCGTCCTGGTCATTTGCGTGGAGAAGACGGCGGCGGCATTCTCCTGGAGGGTCTCTGTTAGCACGGTGAGTTCCTCACGGGAGAAGTGGACCTGCCGCTTGCGGTCGCACGCTTTCTTCGCTACTTTTCCCATTTTTCTTGGTTTCACTAGGGTGGATGACGGGTTGGGATGTGTCTCAGGGTAGTGTTTTTAGTGGTTGTGTGGATTTTGTGGTTTTATGGGTGTACGGCAGGATGTTTCACGTTCCGGGCCCATGTTTTTACTTCCGTTTCCGTATATTTCCGGTCACCGTACTTTCCGGTTGGCGCTCACTGCGGTGTCCGCTAAGATGGGTGGCGGTATTGCACCTAGGGCGCAGTACGGCGGCGGTGTGGGCCGTTTTGGGGTCATTTCCGCCATCGCGGACTTTGCACTTCCGCCATGGCGTGGTGCTCGTGCCCGATGGGTCGGAATGGGCCGCACTTTGCTCCATCGTGCAATGGCGGAAACGCTATTTACGCTGTGGCGGTCCGGTCTGTCACTTTCCGCCAGGGTCGTAATGAGGGCCACTGACATGGTTTACCTTGCTTTCTGCTCTTTGACGTGGGGCAGTGAAAATGGTTGGAGATTCCTTTAGATGGAAGTGGTGTGCGTCTAATACAACCTTAATTGACTTCTGCCTTGCTGGAGTACAAGGATGAGAAGAGGTTAAAGTGCATACTCGGCCCTCACACTCCGACAAAACAGGAGTGAACCCAATCATAAAGGTAAAACAGGAACAGTTTAGATGTGAACCTCCTTGGCCTTTTCTGGTAACATTGGCTGAGGGAAGGGTATACTCTCAAGAGGGGTGTAAGTATGAAAAACAGTCCAAAATAAATGAATGTTCAATCAAGGTTCTATACAAATATTTATACTTTAATTAAACAGACCATATGCAGCAATAACTAAATATAAAACACATCAAAAACCTACTCTGTAGAAAGAACATATAATGTGTAACTATAGCAAAATGCAATACTCTCTGTAATGAGGCAATAAAAAATACAATGTTCTTCAAAAAGCATATGTTCTTGGATACAATAGGGATAAAAGGGACCTAGCCATTCTCTAAGTTCCAGAAATGGACTTGGGGGGCATTTATCAGGCATTCATACCATTGCAGTTCTTTGATTGCTTTGACAATTGGCTGTGTGGACTTTGGGCTCAAATGCGGCTGTCACAATAATCCAGGTGGCAAGAGCATGTCAAGCTGGGGCTGAGCTGAGGGCCGATGCAGGTCATGGTAGTCACCGGGTTTACTTTGATGGTCGAGGTTCAATGGCAGATGGGATGCACAAGGCGAGTCGGTTTTGATGCTGTGTTTGACAAACGCAGTTGGTGGAGAAACCCAGGGATGGTTCGCCCATCAATGGATCAGCAACTGAAAGGATGGAGGTTCGAACAGCAGTTCAAATATTGCAAAGTGCAGAAATTGTTCTTTGAGCTAAGTCAACAAAGTACTCAGCTTGAATGGTGGGGTGGAGAATTGGTTTGGGCTTGCAGGACAGTAGTTTGAAGGTGGTTTGGAAGATCAGTGCATGGCAAAGGTAGCTCTGGAGGGTCCGTTTTTTTTTTGTTGGGTTGAACAGGCTTGAATTAAAGTTTGCAGTAGTTCACCAATGAAATTACAGGAATCCCGGGTGTCTTGGCTCTCAGGTGCTAAGAGTCCCATTCCAGTGTCTCAGCGGCAAAAGTAGTCCTTGTTCTTGGGCTCCCAAATATAGGGGAGGATGGGTCACTAATGCAGGAGACCTTCAGCATGGTGAGGTGATGGGCCCAGTGTGACTGATAGAGAGGCATGTCTTGCTCCAGCAGTTGGTCACTCCCGATGTGCCCTGGGGATTGTTAGGGAGCAGAGCTTGCCTCTACCTTGGATTACCTGTCTTCACTTACAACTGCTGTGCTTTGGTAAAGACTGCTCTCCGAACCGGGGCCAAACAAATTCTGCTTCAAGGCTGAAGTCCAGAGATGAATCAGAGAAGATGTGCGAGACCCCTTCTTTTAAAAGCAAAGGCCTATAGGTGATTGGACTAAAGTAAGCCTGTTTAGGGGTCCAATCCCTGTTATTAGAACATGTGAACTTTGACACACAGTACTTTGAGTACAATGCCAGACGGTAAAAGAAGTAAAGGGGACGGGAATGGAAGAGAGATAAAGTGAAGAAACAAGCCTTTGATATCTTCTGCCAGCCTGTCTGAGACTACCCTGTCTACACTAACTCTGCTCCCTTCCCTCCTTATCAATAGCATCAAAGGTGCTTTTGGTATGCATACCACGGTGTGAGGCTAGTCCTTTTGGGATGGAAGTGCCTTACATTCCTGTTTTCCAAGCCAGTTCCTGTGAGTATGATATGATATGACATGATATGGCATTTATAACGTGCCTGTACACAAGTGTTTCAAGGCACAAGACAAGGAGGGGAAACAGAGGGAGGACATAAAATGATCTTACTAGGCCTTCTGTCATTCAGATCGTGCAAGTGCAGGGAAGGGGGAGGGGCGAAGTGAAATAAAGGAGGGGTGGAGAAGTGAAAAAGTGGGGGTGGAGAAGTGCAGGTCATAAAGTGCAGCCAGCGGGTGGCTACGTGCTGGTAATCAGAGGGTGCAGCCAGTGGGTGGCTCATAAGTGCAGAGAGAGGGGACTGTAGGGTTACAGATACAGACCATCAGTTCTGGGGGAGCCAAGAGGCAATGTGAGGTGCAACTTGGGCCCAAGTTCAGAGGGTGGCCTGGTGACCAGTGTGTGGAACAGATGGGTCATCAGCAGGGGAGCGGACGAGAGAAAGTGGAAGCGAGAGGAAGATCTTGAGTTGCCTTTGGAACCGAAGGTGGTTTTGCTCAAGTTTGAGAGAGGCAGGGAGGCTGTTTCAGAGGGAGGCCCAACCGAAGAAAGAGATCTGGCCCAACTCTCTGCTAGGAAAAACAGCTGACCCTCAGAGCATTGGAGGTGGATGAGCAGAGAGCCCGAGAAGGGAGATACTTAGGAATAGAGAGTTAGAGGTGGTGTGGTCCCAGGCCCCAGAAAGCCTTTTGTATAATGCAAAGGTTCTTGAACTTAATCCTTGCAGCCACTGGGAGCCAATGAAGAGATTTCAGGGCTGGAGAGATACGATCCCTGGGCTTGAGGCCAAGGACACGTCTCACAGTCCTGTTCTGGATAAGGTGTAGAGGATGGAGAGTAGTGGCAGGAAGATTTAGAAAGAAGCTGGTGCAGTAGTCCAGCCTTGGGAGGACCAGAGCTCTGGAGACAGTGAGCTTCTGGGGGAAAGAAGAATACCAATGAGAAGTTGCAGCTGATAGTTTGACTACTTAGTGATGTTGGAAATGTGTGGTGAGAAGGAGAGGCTGGAGTTGAAGATGACACCAAAGTTCTTAGCCACAGAGGTATGAACAGGAAGAGGACCCAGAGTGGGCAGCAGGAGAGAGAGAGAGGGAACGAGGGAGCTGGTGTTCCGATGAGGAGGTTCTATGTCTTACTGGCATTAAGGCAGCGATCATTAGCGGCATACCACTCCTGAATTGCAGACAGTCAGGAATGAGAGAAGGAGTAGAGGTGGCCGAGGGGAGCCTGAAAGTGGGTGTCATCTGCATAACACTGAAGCTTGGAGCGGAGAGCAGTGATGCAGTGGGCGAGAGGAGACATGTATTGGGTGAACAGCCAGGGAGAGAGGTTAGACCCCTGGGGAACACCACAGGTAGAGAAATAGAACAGAGGAAAAACCCTTTTTGGACCAGAGAGGGTCGGTGAGTGAGAAAGGAGGTCAGCCAGGCCAGTGCCTGATCGGTGATACCTAGGTTATCACAGAGGTGCTTGAGCAGGATGGCATGGTTAACTGTGTCTAAAGCAGAAGAAAGAACGAGGAGGATGAGGACAGAAGGAAGGTAAGAGTCAAGGTTGGAGAGCAGTTCTTCACGGGTATTCAGGAGAGCAGTTTCCATGCTTCTGGCTGCTCTGAAGCCAGACTGATGGTCATGGGGACAACCAACATGTAGGCAATCTCACTGGAGAGAGGTGTTAACCGACCTCACAAATGATCAATAGGAAAGACATAGCCATCCAGTCCCCACTCATGTCACGTGACAGGGCAGACCAGAAAACACATAAACCTTCCACAGCTGAGCTGGGCTCACATTGCTGATACATGTATGATAGCAAACAGATGTGGCTTGGATAATTGTGTGAGATAGTAGCCACCATATCTCAAACTAATGTGTGGCTTGTATTTAAAGTTTACAACTGTCACAAGGATAGTAACTCTCATAGTTATGCGGCTTTGGGAACAGGGGTGCATGCCTTAAAAGCAGCAGCTGCACTGAAGAGGCTTGGCTGTCACTGAAGCTGTCACGAGAACACCTGTGCCTCTTGTACCTGCCATGGGCCACTGTAGAGCAGGTGCTGCATATCAGGGTAGTGATCAGTCAGGTCACAGGTGTGCACTATGCTTTTGGAAAGTAAGGAGCTTATACAAGGGATCTCTGGTTAGCAGATCCCTCTTTCTGAGATAGAATTTCCCTCATCATTTTATTAACTAATACAACTAATAAAGACATGCTTTCTACATCATTGCCAGATATCAATTCGTCACAGGTGTGTCAGAAGTACTGCAGCTGCTGCATGCATGTGCAGGAATCAGGAAACACTGTTTGCTTCCTGGTGCCTGTTTATTCTGTGGGAGACAGAGTGCCTTCAGAAAGGTACTGGCAAGTGGAGCATGTATGTGTTTGTGCGCTTGTGTTTTCTAGGCCGGGCACTTATGTTGGCATGAGGAGGGGAAAGAGTTAGGGAGAGGCATATTTTGATGGGCTTGTATTATGAAGCAAGTATGTTAAGTATTATAACACAACATGGCTGCACCAGTATTTTGCAGGAGACGGTCTAGCCATTGCTTTCTGTGGCATGCCATTTCTACTGGGCATCTTTGATAAAGCAAACATGAACATTGTTATTACCTGCAGACAGTCTAGCCATTTTTACTATGGCAGGCCATTTCTTGCTGGGCATCTTTGATAAGGCAAGTATGGTTAGTGTTTTTCATGTCTAGACAGTCATAACATAGGGAACTTGATTGCAAGTAGACCAGCACCCTATTGGGTGAGATTGCGGAGTGCCCTAAATCTTAGCAAATACAGAGAAGCCTTGAAAGATGTTCTGGCTCAATCTGCAGGTTGCTCTTTGCCATGGTGTACCCGCATTAAAGAGATATTACTGGGAATTGGGTAAATAGACTTATGGCTAAATCTGGGAGAAATTACGATAAAGACAAAATTGAAATTAACACACCTACTGGAAATCAAACACAAGGATGATACAGCATCAATAATCTTGTACTCACCGTTATTGTTGACATACTGGGATAACAAGTTATCCCTGGGATACAAGTCCTATTTAGATGCAACAAAGCCCAAGTCCATGCACACTTTATTCATCAAACGACACTTTCGAATCATGCTGCTAGCATATAATGTGAGTAAATGCGACAAAAATATCCTCGGATTAGTGTGCTCATTGTAAGAGAGCCTGTGCAACTGTAGAGCATTTTCTTTTACTATCCCCATTGTATCTGCAAATGAGAAGAACATATCTACGACCAAGTTCTTTTCTTTTTTTAACACATACCGTCCCTGAAGCTCTATCACTATGAAAAGAATCAAGTAATGAAGCTACTATGTACGGTGAAGCTGGGTCCTTGTGTTTATTCCCTCTGGAAACATGCACAGCATTAATATGGCCACGTTTATTGAGTCATATATCAAGTTTGTTTTGAAGCTCATTGTCCATAGTATTTTAATTCACATTTTATATGTATCTTGCTTTATATTTTATACTGTCTCAATGGTGAAAACTGTGTTTAAATCCTTAGGAGAAGTAGAAGAAAGTCATCACTTTGACTGATGTATACCTTCATTTCTTGAAGGCAATTGGATAAGATAGCAGTCCACTCGAGCATTTGTTCACGCTCATTTCAATGTTTGATGGGGTGCAGTATAATAGTATTGTTCTGTTCCTTCACACTGCTGCTTTTTATATTTAATTAGTAGGTGTACCTGTGTTTCACACAGTATATCCTACGTCAGTCCTAGATTGAAGTTCATTCAATGAACGAATACAGATGATGGTGCATGGTTGTTTGCGTTACCCGAATAACAATGCATACAGGTGACCACGCGTCATTCCTTCTGGTGAGCTTGATTTGTCCCGGCAGGCCCTTATGACTACTACCGTGTTTGAGAAGTGTATTGTATGGAGGGTTAGGGGGAGTTTAATTCATAACCGGCAGCCACCTTTGCCTACTGCTGTCATTAGTATACTATTATCCCTAAACCAATGCCTCTCTGTAGACAATATTGCTAGTCTTACTTGTAGGAGCTATTGTGACTCTGGAGCAAGCCACATAAAGCTGTCCATGAGAAACGCATGAATCCCGCCACACGATTCCAGCTACTTTGAGTTGGAGCAATGAGCTTGCACAGCAACATCACTGGTATCTCGATCTAAAGCTGAGGCAGCAGCAACCTCTTTATAAGTGCCCTACATGTAGGGCTGAAGCGTGTACGTTTGAATTGCCGTACCCATACATGTACGGCTGAAGCATGTAAGTTTGGTACTGTTGAGATGGCATACATTCATCAACTTTCGTGGGAAATTAAGTTCCTGTAATTATCATCAGAAATGTGCCATAACATGACAGACAACGTCATCGCATACACAAATGAAGAGACATGCACCATTTCCTGTAACCTGCATTACTACAAAAGTACTGTTTTGTGTCACCCAGTGCTAATGTCAGCTAGAATGCTGATGTGTGGAAAGTTTAGGAACAATGAACTGCTGATGCCTTCATGAAGTGCTGGACTTAAGCAGTCATGAATACAGAACTACGGCAGAACTACGGCGCTAGGAGCCATAAGGCTTGGGTAAGCAATGCAGATCACTTAAATAAATATCAGAAATGGGAATATCTTGTACTTGTGACATTGTCTACACCATGGAACCTATTCAGATGCCATATTGTAGGTTTGTAGCATGTTGGGAGGTATGCTGAACAATTCGAACAGACACACACAACTTATCCACACATTTCCCTTTTTATATTTATACAGATAGATAGATGAATCCTAGCGATAGTATTTATTTATGTATTGTTTGTTATTGTTTTAGGAATTTGATTCTGAAGAAACCTGATTGTAACAATGTGGAAGAATAATTTTATTTTACTAGAAGAGAGGGTTGCCTTCAGATTTAATTTTTGTATTCAGAATTCAGTATCCCAGAAATCTCTGTTTTGATCAGCAATGGTTGTTTCAATTCTTTTCAGAGTATTCACAATCCCAGCATGCAATGGTTTCATCAGAGGTCATACTTTCAGTATTGGCTCACTTTCCCAGTACGTAGAGATTTCTCAATCATTAGTTACATTTGGGAGTCTGTATCACTTTCCTTTTTTTGTAAGCATTTCCAAAATAGTAACTAACTTTTGTAGTCTGGATTCACTTTTGCAGTGTGCAAAATATTTAGGGCCAATTTGTTGCCAAGTTCACAGTGTCCCAACTGGGGGAATTTTCAAGCAAATGATGCACAGAATTCACTCTGAGATCTTCAACCCAGCCCCCTCGAAATGCATAATTTTCCCAGAAATGTATGCCCTTAGTAGACTCTAGAATCCTGTAAATAGTATCTCATCATGCAGAATTTTCACAGCAATTGATTGTCAGTTTTCACGGTATGACACAATGGAACAGTTGATACAGACATGTATTCTTCTAGTTCACTCTGGCATCTTGAAATCACTGACATATCATGCAGTTAATATATATGCACCTGTCTCTCCTAGTTCGACACTGCTGCTTTCCTCCTTGTATCTCTCCCACTTTTGTTATTGAACCCACTACCATCTGGATCTCTCCTTGTTTGAGTGCATTTCCCTGGCTCTCCCCCCTGCCTCTCCTCAAGCTGTGGTTTTTGCTTTCTTCTGTTTTTCTCTGGTAAGGTCTGCGCTTTTCACTTGGTAAGGCTGGGCTACATGATCAAAGGGGTTATTACCTACTGCATCTCCTTCTCCTCTAGGTTTGCGTTAGACATCAGTCGGGTCTGATGGTGCCGGCCTCACTTCTCTAGTTTTTGTAAGGTATCCAAGAGAAAATACAGCTTGCTTCATTTTTCCCCTTTTCATGAGGTCCCTGTGCCATGGACAAAATCACATGCCTGCTACCATAGATGACAGATTGTTGAGAGCAAATACCTCGACTCAATGACTTAGGTAATATATCAGTGTATGGAAAACAGCATAAGGAGTGAGCATTCCTTTGAAAAGGTCCTCACTTTTTGTACCTGTTATTTAAACATCTTTAAAGGAGCAGCTAGATGCTATTGAGCCAGTTCCCATCCCCTCACCACCATCATATTGGAACAGTCAAAGAAAGCCATAGATGGGACCCCTTCATCATTCCTATACTGCATCAAGTGTATGAGAGATGTTATGCACTCAGACAGCCATACAGAATGTACCCTCGCACTGAAGGTGTGGAAGGATGTGGCCTGCTAAGATGTCAGAATACATCAATGAATATTATGGATGGACGTTAAAGTGAAATCTGATAAAGACAAAGTGATGCCATGAAGAAGATATATGAACCTATGCTGAAACGATATGAAGATATTAAGTAATGATATAACTAAAGCACTAAGAGTAACATGTACCTAAACCTAAGGTAGTCATGGATCTAAAGGATATAGAGTAACTTACTGACAAATAACTGTAAATACGCAGTAATGCAAGGTAGGAAGAACATGTATTGAATCTTGCTATAGAGGAATATATAACATGGCAAGGACGGCCATATTTGGAAAATGGACAATGGCTCACGTTGAATTTAACCAAGCTATCTCAGAGACGGGCTAAGGCTGCACGAATCAGGAGACACAGGAAAACAGCTTCGGGTGAAGTTCCGACGATGAGTCAAGGTTGGCCCTGAGTCAACAATTCTATTTTCAAATGATAAGCACAAAGCACAACGGGAGTACATGGGTAAGCTCTGAATGTGTGACATTCTTCATAGATGGAAGAAGACAAAAGCATCTGCGAGAGACAAACTGCTAGTAAATTAAAAGTGGACAAAGTTCATATGAGATCGAGTGAGCAAGTCTGTAGAGGACAAGAGGAGCAACAGCAACCCACATAATTAAATCAAATAGTAGTAAATGGAAGGCTGAAATTGACAAATTCATGGTCTTTCCACATGTGACTCTGAAGTCGAAAACAAAGGCTATTCACAAAGAGCCTTAGGCTAAGATAGTGATGTGCTCACACTCTTGAATGTTCCAGGAGAGTGACCAGACACAAGCCAACTAAAAACGGAAGACTTTGGCTGATAGCCTACCGATGAGAGATGATGGACTAATTGACAAAATGGAGTGATCGACGTTCAGAATCACGTGAGAAGAAAATATGGTTGGCAGGTCCCCCTTTGATGAAATTCCTGTGTGGTCCCCGCTGAAACCCTGTGGATGAAAGGCAAACTGGTCGGTTGAGGGTGCGTCGATGCCGGAGGACTCGAACTGAGTCACGGATGTATGTAGAACAATAAAAGTGGAAAAAATAGGGGGAGGGATTGTGTTATAAATAATATGTGTACAAAGTAATAGGATTTTTTGCGGGGAGATTATAAAGAGAAATAGATACCTCGATTTTTGATTCCAAGGGCACAGAAGGGTATGCAGTAAGATAAAATGAAATAAAGATAAAGAGTATTAATGATTCCTGAGGCAAAGCCTGCAGAAGAGATGTGTATCAGACTCCAGAATGGAGTGAAATAGAGAAGAGATACTTTTACTAAGATAGTAAAGGAAGACCTATGCAGTAAAATCAGTTAAAAAGTACACAAGTATGGGGTTATCACATTGTTAACATACATTTTTTGTTAATGAATATAAAATGATAGTAACAAATTAAAAAGATTGGTGAAAAATTTGGATCAAGATATTGACATCAATCAGGAAAGGAAAAATAAAGGAAAGTAATATATAATAAAGAGATTCTTAGCATAGTGGATGCTCAATCAGGTCAGACTTGATGGCCGTAATGGCACCCGCGAGCAGAACTCATAGTTTGCCAGTCTGGGAAATACGGTATCAGCAAGCTTACCGGTACCGTAGTTCCCGGACCGGTAAACTTATAATGAGGCCCAATGACATAGAATATTCATGCCATAGGAGCATAGTGCCGATTGATGCACAAGAACAAATGGAGGAAGAGAGAGGGTTACAACTGCCCCGCAAGAGGCTGCAAGGAATACAGAGATCAGTATCGGACGGTGGGCAGGATAGAGAAGACATAGAGCAAAGGCTTGGGTAATTATATAGGCAAATGAAGGGCAGAGGAAGGTATGAAAAAAAAGAGACTATAGAACAATCTCTATTGAAGGGAACTGAAGGTAGATCTGGTGATATCATAACAGACGAGTACGGAACATTGTCTTTAAACAGGCTAGACCTTGACAATGCGGAAGAAGACAATAGTAACACGAGCTGGGGCATAATGATGTCAGATGAAGAAAGGGAGGATAATGAGAGGGTGCAAAGAGGGGGCATGAGTGGGTTTTCGAAAGAATCGAGCCTAGAAGAAAGAGGTAACATTTTCAGATTTAGAGGACCCTAAAAGAAGGACATCAGGATCAACACCCTATGTAGAGCGACTACCAGCACGATTGAGCAGTACAGGGAATATATCCCCACCATATGTCAGCAGGTTAAGACCAATACCACGAAGGAAACAAATGGGCTGGTCTAGCTCTGCTTTGAAGACAAGGAGTGTAGGTAGATATGATTATGAAGCAGGATTTTCACAATTCCCATTATTGGAAAGGGGGCAGGACGAACACAATATATACCATGGCCACAGATAGACAAAGATTACTTGTGTAAATTGCAGGGTTTGACTTCTGGTGCAGTAAAATGGATTTATGAGTTAGAGAGGATAATATCAGTAATGACGTTGGCTATAGGTGACATAAAAGAGCTGCTAGCAGCTATTCTAGGGGAGAGCGCCAATGACATTTGGAAACTAGCAGGATACGCAGGTGTGACTGCGCAAAACACGACACGCGATGGAGCACCATTTATAATTGCAGAGCAGATGTATGGCGAGCACTTAGAGTACAACATCCTGATACATCAGATATGGGTGCGATTACGACTAGGAAAATGGGTGACGATGAAAATCCTGTTGCCTGTATTCAAGATATTCAGAACAGACAGCGTCATGAGACTCATGAACCATGGGATAACACAGTAGCATTATTTTACCACATTTTGTGTGAGGTGCTGCCCAAGCCAGTGCAACATAAATTGAAAAAACTGGTGGGAATGGAAGCAAACCCATGGGCAGATATACAATTGACAATCATGCATCACTGCTGATTAATGCAGGAGAAAAATGAGAAAAAAGCAGAGAATAGGAAGCAGGAGGAAGCAAAGTTATTTCAAAAGAAGTTGTCCAAAATAGCCATTGATGGAGCTTTATTGACAAGGAGAGGTGACACAGGAGACACAGTCAAGGCAGCAAAATAATGCAGGATATCCTGCAGATCAGAGCGGGTAACATTTTTGGCCAAGAGGAAGAGGGAATGGGCCTAGGGGAATAGGATGAGGTGGACTTCAAAATGTTCAAGGAAGAGGAGGATTTAATGGTTGACAGCCACAACAATGTTGTAATTGTCAGAGAATGGGACATATAGCTAGGACATGCAGAAGCAGAGGAGGCATGAAATATAACTGGCAAGCTCCAAGCGGGGGGATGGGTTATGCTCCTCAAAATAATGTAGAACCACAGGAATATTATGCCCAAGATCAAACGTATGCTCATACATATGCTCTACAACCGCAACAAATGCCGCCAGTACTGCTGCAAATGCAATCACTGCAAGGGCAGCCACAGCAGGAAACCATGCAAACAAAACATGCCCAGCTGCAGCAAGCACCAATACAGCAAGCTGTGGTACCACAATGGAGCATTACCTCAGGAGTCCAACAGCACCAGCACCCAAAATGGGGAGTGTGACTGTGATAGGAGAATATCCTTTCACAGGCACTGGGGTGAATATATATTCACAATAGGACAGCCCACAGAGTGAGTTGATGTGTTCAATACTATAGTTGACACCAGACCCCCAAGAGGAACTAAGGGACAAGGTGATGATGGGAGGCAAGACATTTTCATTTTTAGTAAACTCTGGAGCCACTCGTTTGAGGGAAAATATCCAATGTCATGTACTGCCATGAATTCTCAAAGGTTCTCTAGGGTGATGAGTTTTACAGACAAATTACCGATTTCTATAGGAGAACATGATATATCAATGACATTGTTCTACTCTAGGCAGATGCCAGTTAACATATTGGGGACATGACTTAACGTCAAAGCTTAACATAACGATATCTTTCACTGACGAAGTGATAGTGTGCTCTACCCCAGGGATACACTATATGAATGTGGGAGAGAGTATACTAGCCTTTACAGGCCAGAAATCATTACAAGGAGTGCCTTTAAATCCAGAAGTATTTTTGTATGGAGCGTCTATACTTCTGTTTAAACATTTTTATTATAGAGAGGTATGAAGGCAAGTAATACAAGAACAGTTAGCTATTTTTAAGCAATTACATAACTTCAAATGTCAAAATGTATATAATTGATGTGAAACATTTTGAATATGTTAGTTTGGATTGGATAATGAATAAGACAAAACGGGGGAACATAGACACATTATCAGGACATAAGACATAAGGTAAGAGAGGGGTAGGGAAAAATTATTAAACTAAAAAAATGTAAATGTTGAAATCTGTTAATTATGAGTGTTGAGATCATGTATGAACATATTCAATTTTCTGTTAAATTTATGTTAATAGTCAAATGAGGAAGCATGACATTTTTCAATTTGATGGATGGAGCAAATAGAATTCCACCAAGTATTGTTTGTAAGATTAGTTGTATTCTTCCAATTACATGTCATATTTTGAAAAGCAATTTATAAACAAGTTAAACAGGGAAGGAAAATCTATTTGTCTTATAGCTGGATTAACAGTAGAGCCAATCATGAGACTAGCAAACTATAGTGGTTCTGTTAAATGAAAAATTGATTGCATGCGTGACCAAACCTTGCACAAGAAAGCATGAACATATTTACAATTGAAAATTAAATGAGTAAAATCTGCATTCGGTTTGGAAAATGACCAACAGTTGTTGGATAAACTATCTACAGATTTGGCGATACGTAATGGAGAAAGCAAAGCACAGTGGTAAATGAAAAAATAGGTTTGGGTAAGATTGACGGCAGGGGATGTAGACTGACATACTTTCCAAATTTTTGGTTCAATGATCCGAAGAGGGTTGAAGGCCCCAAACGATTTCCCATTGTCTGATATTACTGAGGTTAAGTGAGTTTGGAGAGGGGGGGTCATTTAGAAACATGCAACATTTGGCAGCATTAATAGAGGGATTATTAATTAAGAGATTTAAAAAAGGAGAAGGGGATTTTTGGTTAAAGGTAGGTAAGGATTTAGTAATTGACTTGATTAGGGATGTCTGAGTTTTCAAATAGTTATTTGATAAATTTGATGCCTGAAGTGTACCATCTATATATAGTGGATAGATTGGATTTGGTGTTTTAAATAAGAGTCTGGTGTTAGATGAAGCAAGGCGACCTTTAATAAAACCGGATTGATCAAAATGTATACGTGTGGGGAGTTACAGTTCTAGTCGCTTTGCAAGAATTTTTGCAAAAATCTTTGAATCCGAATTGATGAGAGGGATGGAGCTGTAGTTTTTAATTATAGATGGATCTTTGTCGGGTTTGGGAAAGAGTATTAAGAGGGCCTCACCAAATGATCCAGATCTTTCTCCAATTTCAACAAAGTAGGAGTATCATTCTCAAAGTTTAGGTGCAATAGAATCAATGTAAGTTTTATACTAATCTGACGTGAATCCATCAGGGCTTTATTGGGTTTGAGATCAAGTATGGATTGCTTGATTTCAAGGGGAAATAGTATGTCAAGAGGGGGGAGAAATCAATCGGGTTAGATAGATTTTCCTTTTTGTTTGCTTCAAAGAAACAATTAATTTCAGCGCTGTTGGTAGAGGGCTTATAGTATATAAATTAGAGTAGAAATCAAGAAAAGCATTGTTTTATATCTTTTGGTTTTGTTAACCTGTTACCCTCAGGGGAAGTTATATGTGGTATATGGGATGTTTCTTTTCTCTTCTTAAGATACAATGCTAATATTTTGCCAGCTTTGTTGGATCCATTGTGGAATTTGGTTCTGGACCTGAGTATGGAGTTAGCAGCTTTGTCAGTGAAGGTTTTATTGAACTCAATATGTTTAGCCATACACGCTTTCATGATGTTAGGATCTGGGTTTGGATAATAGGATTGGTCAAAGCATTTGATTGAGGTTAAAAGGGTGTTATGGGTGAATTTGGCTTCCCATTTTTTGTGGCAAGAAATTGGATTATGAAGCCACAGAGAGAATCTTTAAAAGCATCCCAGTTGTTGCACATAGAAATGTGCCCAGGACAATTTTTAAAGAAAAATTCTTTAATGAAGGAATTGGTTTTTATCTACAAAGGATTGATCTTTAAGAATACATTAATTACATCTCTATCTAGGAGAGAATTTAGTGGTGGCAGTCCATTCTAGAGTGATGGACACTGGGGCATGATCAGAGATAGTTATGGGGCCAATTTCAGAGTTTAAAATGGAAGAAGTTAATGAGGAGTTAACAAAGATGTAATCTAGTCTGGAAAAGAATTGATGAGGCGGTGAATAGAACGTAAAATCTTTAATTTCTGGATGACAGAAGTGTCATGAGTCAATCAAGTTTAAATTTTGTAATAGAATTAGGAAGCTGTTCTGGAATTTGGAATTGGTAAAATTCGAGGAGGATTTACGGTCAAGGGCAAAGTCAAAAATCTGGTTCATATCAACACAAAAATGAGCTTGTTAGGGCTTTTCTGTGAAAGTTTTGTAAGAAAATTGGACCAAAAAGGAGGGTTGGGAGCATTAGAGCCATAAACATTAACAATGGTGACAGTTAGTTATTATCATGGTTACCCAGGTTGTCAGATAAAATATTGAGAATACCTGATGAATTTTTGTATAGGCTAGAAATCCCTATGGACGATGAGGAAGGGCAGATCATTCCCTTAGAGTTAGAAGCAGTAGTAGTCACAGAAAAAAAGGGGGATGCTGCATGGAACAGATGGTGAAGGAAGGGGATGGAGAACAGTGATAGCCCTTAGTGAAGGATACAGGTTGACAGATTTGACAGACGAAGAACTGTTTAGAGATAAGTGTTCTGATGATGAGTTAGTGTTTTTTTAAAAGCATCACTTATTGGATTAAAGTGAAGAATATAGAAAAACCACAGAGAATGGCAGTGGTAAAAAGAAGACCGACATTTCTTCAGGAGGATTTAATGAAAGTGCCAGAGATTTTATGCACCACAAGCCCATATTATGTGGGTTTATTAAAAGGGATAGGTGCAGTTAAAATTAAATTAAAACCAAAAGCTCTTTTACCACGAGCAAAGCAATACCTCATGTCTAGATAGGCGGATGAAGGAATATTTGAAACCATTTCCACTTTAACGAAGCAAGGCATATTGGTGCCACCAGATTCATCATGTAACAAGGCTGTGTACCCTGTGAAAAAATCAGAGGGGGTATCGTGGAGATTTATTCAGGAACTTTGCCCTCTAAACAATATAGTTGAAGCTGAGTTTCCTTAAGTTCCCAATACTGCAATGATTCTGTGTAACATCCTCTCAATGGCCAAATATTTCACAGTTGTCAATTTAAAAAATGCATTCTTGTTGATTCCCCTTAATTAAGACTCACAAGATTTGACTTCCTTTTCATATAGAAATACATGGCTGAAACATACTCATTTGCCCCAGTGGTAATGTGAGTCCCCTTCCATTTTTAATAGTGTCCTCCAGATGGACTTAAGTAATGTCCAACTTGAAAGTGCAAATATTAAATATGTGGATGACATTTGCAGAGAAAACTCAGTTACACTCTTATATATAGGACAGTTGATCCGTCACGAGGGTAGAAAAGTGACACTTGAAAGAGCAGAAGCAATCATGAAAACCGTAGCACCAAAAACGGTGAGGGACATGCAACAGTTTCTAGGCATATGCAATTATTCCAAGGCCTGGATTTTTTTTATAGTACATACATTCAACTATTTTAAACGGGCTTAAATAAGCGCGGGTAGGTAACGGGCTTAAAAGCACATTAACATGGACAGGTGACATGACTGAAGGGTTTGAAGAATTGAAAAAGGCAATCAGCACAGCCCCTGTTTTAGGGATCCTAGATTACAATGCCGAATTCTATTTATTCTCCCATTCAAATGGAGAAGTCATGACAACAGTTCTTACATGGAAAACGACACTAGAGCATGGACATAAACCATTGGCATATTACAGTGGGACTTTAGGTCCAGGAATGAAGGGACACTATCCCTGTGAACAATCATTAGCTGCTGCTACATTCACATTTGAAAAATCAAGTACAATAGTGGGGTGCCTAATTACATTATTTGGAGAGCATGTATTATTTGCAAATTTAGAATAGCCCAAAAGAAAATTGACCACACAAAGAGTATTGGGGTATGAGTTGATTATTTCCAAGCCTGTGATTAAAATTGTTAGATGTAAGACAGTGAATCCAGCTCAGCAGAACCAGTAGGAGAGGATGACTATGTGCATGATTGCACAATGAATATTGAGAATTATAACAAAATTCCCCAGACTGGAGAAAATGTCATCAGGAGGGGGGAAGTTGTTTTCATTGATGCTTCTTCAAAAATTGACCAGACTACTGGAGAAAGCATACGGGTGCAGCGGTAGTAAAACTTAATAGAAAAGGTGAATTTGAGGTAGTAATGAGCATGAGATTGTCCTTGAATTATTGAACACAGGCTGCAGAATTAGTGGTGTTCATCAAAGTGCTGCAGAAATTTGACTCTGCTTGTATGATTTCTACTGTAAATGCAGGTTTGTCACAATGAAAAAGGAGAGGCTTCCTCCATGCAGACACGGCACACAGGTGCATCATGCGGCACTATTAGATAGGTTCATAGAAGCATTAAGTCTCCTATTGACCCTAGCAGTCGTAAAATGCTCAGCGCATTCTAAACAAGCAGATTTAATTTCCCGCGGAAACAAAGCCGCAGACATAGAGGTAAAAACACAGCCTGTTATGCACCCATATCGATTTTATAGAAAGAAGATGTGAAACAAATGACAGGAATATGCATGTAAGCAAAGAAGGGCTTTAACATGCTGTCTGTTAATTGAAATACAAGGTCGAGCTCCACAAGAAGAACAGGATTCATGGGGAAAGCAGGGGTGTTCTTAACCCCACACTGAGGCAATTAGAAGACAGGATAGCACTGGAAAACCAGTTATGCCTCTAGTATTATTGAGAGTAGCGCTGGAGCAGCTTCACTATTCAGCACATACGACTCGAGAGAGTATATCTGCAATAAGAGTGGTTTTCAGTCAATCTTCTGGAGCATGTTGCACAGTTCATTGTGAATTGCACAGTGTGCCAGAAATTAACTGCAGGGCACACTTTGCAAACATTGAGAGGAACAATCCCTAGACCCAATGGACAATTTTAACATCTGCATATAGATCATGTAGATATGCTACAGATATGCACGGCTACAGATATATGCTAGTCGTAGTATGTCCTTTTCATAGATACATAGAGGCGGGTCTATGCACACACCCTGATGCACCGTGCGTTGCCAAATTCCTTGTACGTGAGGTGTTCCCCTGGTGGGGTGTGTGCAAAGCATTACAGTCTGACAATGGACTGCATTTTGTCAATTAACTATTTCAGCAGATAATACTTCAGTTAGGTATAAAACACAAATTTTCCTCCGCTTATCACCCACATGCAAATGGCATCTGTGAGAGATTAAGCAGATTGTTGAAAGAGCGTATGGCAAAGTTGAAGATTACTCTAAAAAAGGGATGGCTACATTGCCTGTCCCTTCCTTTATATGCCCTAAGAAATCAGACTAGTTCAGATCACCACCTAACTCCTCATGAGATGGTGATTGGATGCTGTGTGAGAACCATGTTGACTCCTCCAACTAAGGTAAGAACTGATGTACAGAGTGTAGCAAAGGCATTTGCTGATGAGATGCACTATTATTTAACAACAATGATTGCAAGTGTTTCTTTCATGTCTCAATCGATCAAAAACAGAAGGGAGTGCTCAAAAGGAAGTGGCAAAGACAATCAATCACACAAAACAGAATATTTGCTGAAACCACCAAAGTTATACCCAGGAGACCAGGTGCTAGTGCACAAATTCACGCACTTGAAGTACGCCCCGCTTTGAAGGTCCCCATGAAGTAGAGGAAGGCAGCCCAGCTGCTGCGAACGTGAAAAGTTGAAGAGCGTGGCTACATCTACGCAACATCAAACCTTATGAATGCGAAATATCAGCCCCTCCCAAAGATATCCCAAGAGAAGCAAGAGAAGTAATTCCAAGCATGCAGACCCACCAAATAGCTAGAAATGCAAACAAGGAGAATGAAGTGCCCACAGGTACTGTAGATTAGGGTTAAATGTTTTTTTAAAACCAACTAAAAATCATTGGTTACTTGATCTGATAAGGAGAAAATAGACCTGCAGCTACCTTGGTAGAGTCCTTTTAGACAGGCTCAAGAGACAATGAAAGAAGAGTCCGGACCTTAAAGGAGCATTAACCATCGTCTATGATAGCCATCATCACACTAGTATACAAATTCTTATCTGTTCTTTTCTCCAACATATTACAGACTCATCCAGCCCTAATATGAAGAGGAATAAATATGATAAAATATTTTGAAGATCCATAGAATAATTGTATTGTCTGGAGAGTGATAATTGCAGCAATACTCCAGTTTCTGATATAGAAGTGATTAAAAAGGAGATAACAAATGTGCATATTAAAATAAATACAAAATTGAGCGGCTTCACGATTGTAGAAGTTTATTGCCATCCAGAAAGTTGATGGGTTTTCATGGAATATTGAGGATGCTATCAGTTGGTATTATGATTTGCGTTTTTCTTATTATTATGGCAGTAACAAATGTGGCAAAATATAGTACAGATATAGAAGGCATTAATGAAACATCTATTATTGTCCCTACTAGAGTCACAAACAGCCTGTTTTTCAGTATAACTAGGAGGTTATTTTGAGTTAAAGGGGATGTTGTGAAGGACCACAAAGATATAAACATGGTATCCAGTGAATATACCTAATACAAAATAAAGAATGAATTTATAACGAATAAAAAAAAATGAAAACAAACCAAATTTGTACAAAAATACAAAAAGTTTCTTTCATTTTTGTATGTTAGTTCACATTTCATTCTTTATTTTTTGGTTCGTTAAAATCACATTGAACCTATAAACACATATCTTGACAATTTGGTTCATTTAAAAAATAACCTATGGTATCCATATGAAGGAGGTGGGAGAGAGAACGTCAGATGAAATCTGCTATGTCTGTTCCTTAATACTGTATGTTATGAATACAGCCAGAACATTTATTGCAATAGAAATACCTGGACAAGATGCAAGATGTCTCAGTCATTTAGCAGCTTGCAAAACAAGAGGACAATTGAAGGAAAAGGGGCAACCCTAAGATGGAGGTCGCGAGAAACAGTCCCATATGAAGATGGATACATTAAAACACAGCAAATGGAAAAGAACCCAGGCTGGACTCAGGCTGGGCAAATACGATTCTCACATATTCCCTTAGTGATATGACTGGAGACCAGATAAGGGTTGTTGAGGAGAAAAGACTAGTATGTGCAGATACATGGGAGACACCAGGATTGCCAGGATTCTTGGAAAGACCTCAGCTATTAATATATAGATGAGTGGCAACCAGTATAGGATGGGAAGATGGAATGCTGGCCTGTAGTACACATTTATTGATAGCAGCACCAGTACGTGTAGTACAAGTGGTGAATGACGAATGTCTGACATCATGGGCTAAGTATGAGAAGTTACAATCACGTGTCAAGAATGAAGCAGGACCTGTGTCCATACTGCCAATGAAGAATGCCACCTTGTGCTTCAGAAACAGAGGAGCGATTAAAATAGGAGAAAACAAGGAATGCAAACAAATAATTGATGTCCCAGGAATGGATGGAAGAACTGCAGTACTGATGGATGATATTGGGCCTGTGGGTCTAGAGCGTACATATATTATTCCAGATGAGCATAAACTATTCAGCAAGACAGCAATGATAATGACATCTATATTCTTGCCAGGCAGGACTCCACACTGCAGTGAATGCCATGTGTCTGCAGATTACCAGATGGGAGATGCTACAGATGATTAATGCAATCATAAATGGATTCAATTCAATCAGAGAAGAATTAAGGGTCATCAGGCTGATGACTCTTCAGAACAGTTATGTTCTGTACTTAATTACATCAATAAAAGGAGGCGTGTGTGCCAAGATTGGGCCTTCTTGTTGTACTTTTTTATACCATCCCATGATGAAGCTAATGGAACCCTGATAGAAACAATAACTGTGCTCATGATTTTGCATGCAAAGATGAAGCTGAAGAGACAGCAGGAGATGGCTGGTTGTTGTCTCTGCTTTCATGGATTCTAATTTGGCTGACACATTCTTTCAAATTACTTGGAGCAATGCTAGTGTTGATATTGCTAGGATTTTGGCTTTTAAGGATCATCTTTGTACAGTGCCAGAAGACACCCAAGAAGGCTATTTGGATGAAGATAATGATTGACTTTGACTCTGGAATAGTTGACCAGATACATAATGAAGCTAGTATCCATAAGAATATTAACACAAGTACCCATGCACCTCCATTAACCTAAAGATCGTAAAAGATATATAGGACATTGGATATTCTGTTCACCACCTGGAGAGTAATTTTGAATGACCTGGAGTGTGGATGAACACATAGAAAATATTGGACACCTGAGGGGGGTGACAAAGATTTGGATCCCAAAAAAGAAACAGGATAAATAGAAGATGTTGTTAAATGATGGAGAGGAGATAAAGATCATCGAAGAAGAGAATTTGGTCATACATTTGACCACAAGGGGAATGTAGAGGAGCAGGTAGACGCTATCCTGCTAGTTTCTGCCCACTCACCACTGTCATATTGGAAAAGTAATAAATGGTACACCCTGCATCGTTCCTATACCACATCGAGTGTATGAGATACGTTATAGACTCAGACAACCATACAGAATGTACCCTTCCACTGAAGGTGTGCAAGGACATTGCATGGAAAAATGCTACATGGAAGGATGCCACCTTCCAAGATGTAAGAATACATCAATGAAAATTATGGATTGATGTTAACGTGAAATCTGATGAAGACAAAGTGATGTCTTGAAGAAGATATATGAACCTATGCTGAAACGATATGAAGATATTAAGTAGTGATCTAACTAAAGCACTAAGAGTAACATGTACCTAAAGCTAAAGCAATCATGGATCTAATGGAGATAAAGTAACTTAATGACCAATAACTGTAACTACGCAGTAACACACAGTAGAAAGAAAACTTATAGAAGCTTGCTATAGAGGAATATCCAACATGGCAAGAATTACCATATTCAGAAAAGGGACACTGGCTCATGTTGAATTCAACCAAGCTACCTCAGAGACAGACAGAGGCTTCACGAATCAGGAGATGCAGGAAAACAGCTTTGGTTGCAGAACCGATGATGAGTCAAGGTTTGCCCTGAGTTAACAATGTTATTTTTAAAGGATAAACACAAAGCAAAAAGGGAGTACATAGATAAGCTCTGAATGTTGGACATTCTTTATAAATGGATCCTGCTTTATTGAATTGATAATAAAGTAGTATTTTGCCTTATTCTTTGAGTATGTCTGATTATTTGTTCTGAGATCATTACTATAATCTCATCTAGCACAAAAGATGCTTCAAGGTGCTACAGCACACATCTGCCAGTCAAGGAATTTACTTGCAATAGTGTATTTGTATCAATCCCAATAAACTAAGGGTACATGCTTTGTGACCTGTGTGTCATAAATGAAAGTGTTGATAACACTTCCTGTAGCCATCTTGGATCAGTGACGCGACATTGCTTACTGAAGCCATCTTGATTCGATTACCACAGGCCACAATAGGTTCCTCTAGGAACACCAATCAAGAAGTAATCACCAGATCCCAGTAATATCAGGGACAAAAACAGACAGACCAGCAACAGATGGACTAAAATATCAGGTGACAAGAGTTTGTGACATCACTTCTTAACTTACTATGGGCATCCAGCCAGGGACATCCCAGTTAAGGGTGGAACAGTGAAGGGTGAAGACTAGCCACTGACCGGCCTCTTTGCCTCTATACCTATGAGCCTTTTCTTTTGCCTTTCTCACTGCTGCATCTGTGAGCACCCCAAGTTTACTAATTACTGTGCTGTTTCTCTGCACTTCAGTATTCACTTATTATGCATTCACTTGTGCTGCTCCTGCTGCTCTACCTACTCATCTCTCCCTATGCGTTCTCCAATCACGTGACAACTTCCCCCTTTCCTATTACTATCATATATCTCATATCTCAAAACACCAAGTGCTCTATCTCTCTTTCACATACTTCCAACAAAGAAAGCCAATTTACTAACAATAGCTCCCTTAAAAGCTATCCTCCTTGCCTCTCTTCCTTTGTGACTCAGCTTCTCTAATCTCCCATACCACATCAACTGACATTGCACTCTAAAATGTTCAGTCTGTATGAAACAAAACTTCCTTTATCTCTGACTGCTTTCCTGCCAGCTCTCCTCTCCTAAGCCTCTTTTCTATCACTGAAACCTGGATGTCTCCATCTGGCACTGACACTCTGGTGGCCCCAAATGACTCCAAACTATCTTTTATTCACTCTCCTTGTCTGACTGGCAGAGGGGGAGGTGTCGGACACCTACACTATTCCAGCCTCAACGCCTAACACATCTGCAATGCCATGTCCTCCCCTACCTCTTTTGAATTCACTATCGCGACTACTACTCCACCTCACTTGGTTCACATTATCTCCATCCATCACCTTCCTAGTCCAAAGGGAACATTCTGTCTGATGAACTTGGGCAACGCCTTGTTTTCTCTTTCCACTAAAGAGCACATCATTCTATTAGGTGACTTTAAACTTCCCTATCTAACCACTTCTCAGAAATCTGAACTTGAGTCTTTTCTTTGTGACCAAGCTCTCCACTCTATCCATAACCTTCCTACCCTCACTGGGGTAACTCTTATGATCTCATATTCATCTCCGCCTCTCTCTCAGCCACTAATAATATATTAACACCATCCCTATCTGATCACTCCATTGTTTTAGCTAACTGCATCCTTCACAGAGGAGAGATAACCATTTGCATATAAATCTGGTCCCACCCAGAAGTGCAGTTCAGATCCAAATGCTAGTCAATTCCCCTCTGAACAAGCGTACCATCAGCAACCCCAGGCACGTTTTCCTCCTTGTTGGACCTCCTCAGTGCGGTGAAGCTGAGCCTCTCTAAGTCTCAGTGAGCAAGGGGTCCATGGCATGATTACTGTGGGTTACTTAGGGTGAAACCCCAAGTTCTATAAATTAAGCAAGGGTGTGTGGGAGCCCCCCTACTCAAAATGAACAGTGAGCTAAAACATAGTCATAGAAGTTCCTGAGTGGGAAACGTCCCTTTGAACCATGTTCATTCTCAGTGGAGGGGCTCCCATAACTTTGTAAGATTTCTACTTCACCCCCATTGACTCACACTCCGAACCTCCTCTCTTGGTACGAGGCACCCTTAACTCACTCCTCACTCCGCCTAAACCTATTGATATCAACTCCGCTCTCACATCTAATTACCTAGCTGAATTTCCAAAAGTAGAGACTCTCACCTGCACTCCACCCACTCCATCCTCCTACAATCTGTACTCCTCAACATGTCCTTTGACTCTGCTTGCTTTCCCTTTATTTTCAAAATGACTGTGGTCATCCCATTCCTAAAAAAAAGGGGAGGATAATGCAAACCTGCTAGCCAGCTTTCACCCTGTGTTACTCCTTCCACACTACTCTAAAGTGCACAAAAGGGTGTTCAACCATCTTACACATATCTTAGACATCCATAATCTTCGAGACCCCCTACAAGCAGGTATCTGCTCCTGTCACCAAAAATGCTCTCATGCATGTCTCCAACTTCATCTCCTCTGCTAAGCACTCCAGCATGTCCCTTATCCTAATCCTCCATGTCCTGTCTGCTGTCATTGACACTGTTGATCATTCTGATCTCCTTTATACTCTCTTTCATCTTGGGATTCGTAATCAAGCCCTTGTCTGGATTGTACCCTACCTTGCACCGTGCCAATTCTCTATCTCCTGAAGCAACACCACATCTCAACTCACTACACTGTTGGTGTACCATAAGGCCCTGTTGTGGGTTCTCTCCTCTTTGCACTCTCCACCTCTGCTCTTGGGACACTAATCTCCTCCTTTGGGTTCTCGTACCAACTCTTCATGGACAACACCCCAATCTAATTTTCTTTGCCTGGACTCTCTTCCAATCTCTCTATCAAAATGTCCAACTGTCTCTCTTCCATTAAATATTGCATGGCTTTGAACTCCCTGATGCCAACCTCTACCAAAACAGAGGTATTATTTTTCCCATCATAATTCTCTAATGTCTCCCCTTCCTACCCAGTTCCCTCCTGACAATCTCCCCTACTCTTCTTCAGCCAGAAACCTCAGTGTGACCCTTCTAACCTTATAAATATTAGGAATAGTAGGCACCTCCTTCATTTCAACACTGCTAAGCATCTCTTAAACAACTCCAAACTAGACTATTGAACCAGCATCCTCTTGGGACTCTACAACTATGCTCTCTGTCCTCTCATCAAAATCATTAACTTCAATACCAGAACACTGTTTGAACTCCCTCACTTCACACCTACTTCCTTATACAGCCACTAGGCTGGATGGCTGATGATACAAAACAGTGGCAGATTTAAACATCTTCTCCTGGTTCACAAATCTATCCACAGTAAGGCACCACTGATCCTATCCTCCTCTATACAACTCTACAAGCCTCCTTGTAATCTCTGCTTTACCTCCTTGACTTCCCTTGTGTCACATCGCCCTCCCTGTTCTTCCTCTAGATTCTGCTCTTTCTCCCTTCTTGCCCCACTTGCATGGCATTCTCTTCCCCAGACATCAGACAAATTGTCCACACTGAGTTGTTCAAAACAAAACTAAATGCTTACCTCATCACCTCTGATCTATCCTCTTAACCTACCTCTCGTCTGCCTTCTAGATGACATATTTCCCTCATCTCTAACCTGCCTCTGTCCCGAACTTTCTCTGCCTCTAGTGTAGCACTTCAACCACCATGGACACATCCCTAACACAGCTGACCGTACCGCCTACCTGAACTTAAAAAGTCTAATGTTGGTTGTCTTTAATCTAGGTATGTCCACCCATATATTGTCCTCTGTAACTGTTGCATTTACTCCCCTCCATAACCTGGACAGAATGCCCTCAGACCTATTGTAAGAACCTCACTGCTTCTTGTAAACTCTGATTTCTCATTTATTGCACATTCTTTTGTGATCAAAAAAGCATTGTTTCTCCCTGTATATAAATAAAATAAATAAATATATATTTTTAAAAAGTGGAGCGCTTCCATAGCTCACCTGATGACAAGACATTCCAACTCTGTCAGACCATAATTAATTAAACAAAGGTATAAATATGCTTTAGTATGAATTCCGACCTAATTACTAATAATTGTGTAATATACACAGCATGACTCGCTCAATGAACAAGTGAATCACAGTTTTTAAAGAGGGAAACCCCACAAATTCAGCAATCCAGCAAGGTAAAGATTAATCTCACTACTTTATATATTAAGTAACGTTAAAGCCTCTCTTACACTGAAGAAGCTCACACTGTGGGTTGTAGAAATGAAGACCTTGACCCCTTTTCAAATGGGGATAATCGTTTGATATTAAAAAACTTGGATGCAAAAGTTTAACATTCAAGGGCACCCCTTTTACATTGCTTTCTTAGATTTCTCACCAGCATCTGAAGGTACTGTTGAAATAGTCTCAAGAGTAAATTAGCTGCTTGGGGAATATACCCCATTATGTCGAAACTGGTGATGTTGTTACATGGCAGAACCAGTGTTTGCATTTGCATCGATGAAGAAGGCATGTTTTCTATGTTCATAAGAATGCATGATGGCCTGAACAGGATGGACGCTAGAATCCTCTTAGGCAATGTGTAGATATCTGATTTACAAAATGCCATATCACAGAGCAATGCTGTTTGGTCTAAGAATGATGATCATCATGTTCGGTGGATGACTTATGTGTATGCATTACTTTAATGGATCATACAAACCTATGCTTGCAAAATATGTTAGAGTTGGTAGATGCTTCATTTTGGGGAGGGGGGGCATCTTAAAATAAACCATAGTAAGTCAAACATTATGATTTATGATTATGATTTTATCTAGTGAAAGGCAGAAACATAGGTTTAACTGGAAGTTGGGATCAAGTGAGATTGTGTGCATCAATTCTGCTATCTTGGGTATGAAAATGATAAATGTTATAAGGATCTATCAAGGTAAACAGTAAGTGTCATCACTCTCAAAGACAGGGAGACCTACACATCATTAGGCTGATAACAGAAAGTCATTATTTTAAAAAGTTACTACAATATACATATAGAACCAGTTACTGCTTAGTGCCCCTCCATTCAATATAGAGCACCTACACAACAGGAAGAGTGGCACATACCTTTAATGATAAATGAAAATGATAAATGTTATAAGGATCTATCAAGGTAAACAGTAAGTGTCATCACTCTCAAAGACAGGGCGACCTACACATCATTAGGCTGATACCAGAAAGTCATTATTTTAAAAAGTTACTACAATATATATATATAGAACCAGTCACTGCTTAGTGCCCCCTCCATTCAATATTGTGCATAGAGCACCTACACAACAGGAAGAGTGGCACATACCTCTAATTCTGCAAGGCTAATAAAGCAGGCATTCCGAGCTTGGAGGTAAGGTAAAGACCATGCCGGTAATGATTTACCGGCATCGTTTACCGCTACATGCTATTTTGACCCCTCAGACAGCTAATTACGGCACCGTAAACTACAATGCCGTAATTATCGGTCTTGCGCGCGCCCCACCATGCCAAAATTCGTGGCATGGCGTAAACCGGAGCTGAACTCAAGTAAGGAGCACACGTAAATAACGGCCTCCTTAAGCCCGTAAAGTACCTTACCGGCATGGAGTACATACAGGCATCCCAGAGAAGGAGTAAAGAACCCTGAGCAGTGGTTCCCAGAGCCACAGGTGCACACAATCAGCACAGGTGGAGGCAATGGAGTCTGCCACAGCAGAAAAGGAACTCACCCACACACCACACCCCCTCCCACACCAAGATGCCACCAATAGAACCAGCAAGGGCACAACGACAAAAACTTCAGCAACAACACCAGGCCCCCCCCTTTGAGGAGACACAGGGGGAGAAGGAGGGGGCGACAGGCCCTGCATGCAGCACCAGTGCAGCCTCCATCACCACCCCAGCAGCCCCCATGCACACGCAGCATGCCCGGCCACTCAAGGAAAACCCTTAGCAGATAGACACCCCTGACCACCTTGACTGTGACACCGTCACCACCATATTTGGCCTGAGACATAACGAGATAAGCATACAAATATACACTGCTATCCTGGCACAAGTGACGGTGTTGCCTGTGCCCCACACTCATGCCACAGGCACCTACCAGCACACAGTGGTGCCCATGCATGGCATGTCACAACCGTCCATTACACGGACACATAAGCAAGTGCTGTTTCATCTCCCCAAGCACACAAGGGCCTACCAATCCCCAACATGGACCACCCAGGAGATATACAACAGTAAAGCTGGACCTCATGCATATGGAGTCATGCCAAATGACATTGGTGCCCCTGACAGCACCCACGTGTCGTAGGTGGACCAGCATGGCATGCAGGTGGCGGATCGCAACTGCAAACAATACCACTCCCACTACGTGCAGATGGAATGCAACGCAACCAAGAACCTCACACATGGATGGTCCCGACATCAAAGAACTACTCATGACTCGAAGGGCCAGCAGTTCACCACGCTACCGTGCCACATGGTGCAACATGCAGGATGATGTGCCTGGCTGCCTGTTGAGTCGTCTGACTGTGTCATGCTAGTGCATTGGTGCCATGAGGTGGGCGCCTGCATGAACCAACTGGGTCGAAATGATGAAGCCATCGAGCGATGTTCACCCCACCAACCAACCTGCCACAGAACCAGTGCAACGGCACATGAGAACAGATTCGCACATCGATGGAATAAGGCACTCACAATACACTAAATCTCCACCATCTGACAAGGGCAAACCCCACTACACTTGCACCGCTCATTGGCGGCCACCACAACCGTAAGCGCATATAGGAAGACACACTGCATATGCACAATATGGCTGCCCCCAGCATGGCACCACATCGGAGACCCATCCCTGGAAGTGGATTGAACTGAGGGCAGCAGGGATACCACACCACATCACCGGCATGGCAGACCCATAGGAGTGTTGGAATTTACCATAGTATGTATCAGAGCAGGATGATGACCATGAGGCACTGACTACAGCCATCACACCCAAATACGAATCTACACAGTACACAGCACCACATGGATCTAACATCAGGACAGCTGCATGCATCAACGAAACATGTACCACGAGATGTCCATGCCATCGTTCACGGACCATCTTGTAGACGCAACCCCCCACAGCAGTCCAATGAATTGGACACATATTGTGGCCATGAATGGGCGGAATGCATCCATGGACATGTGCATATGGCCATCAGCGAAACCCTGCCATGTCAGCCACGTTCAGTTCTCCACCATGACAGTTCCAACACTCACCTTATTTGGCTAGACATGCAGCTGTTGGTGGCTGTCCCTTGACACCATGGTACATGACCCCTGTCAGTAACCCACAGAACAGGCCCAGGGAGCACTAAAACACTGGCCATACACATGCATGCGTGTAGATGAAGCAGTCACCTGGCTTGCGTAAGGCACATATGAGTTGGCGAAGCAGGACTGCTGTGGGACCCATCTACTGCTATCTGGTGTCCAAAATCCCCATGTCATATGTGTAGCTGAACAAAATGTGCATCCCTAGAACTGCGTCTCTCTCCCCTGACGTGGTACTGCTACTACCACATGACGATGTGGTGAAGGTGGAGGCGGAAGTGCCAAGAAAGCATCTTGGAGGCAGTGCACTTGAGGGACATGTCATGCGCCAAACAAAGAATGGAAAGGATGTCCAGAACACAAGTCAGCAGGGCATTACATGGGCACACAGGGCACTGGATGTGTGTATACTTGTACACCATGCACTGTCAGACGTCATTATACACATGCTCAATGATGAATGTCCACAACGGTTAAACTTTGCAACACCCATAGTGTATTGTGAAAAAGGAATAAGTGTGAACATTATCTGCAGCCATCCCCCTCCCACCCAACTCCACAACAAACCATCACCCCTCTCCCCACCAACTCCACAACAAACCCCCCCAACTCCACAACAAATCCCTACCCTCCACCCACCTCCCCCCCAACTCCACAGCAGTGGTCCCATGTAGGACCTAAAGGCCACATGTGGCAGCAATGACTACTGTTTCTTGCTCCCCTGGCCCGGGGGAGGCATGTCCCTGCACCGCATGGAACGCAGATGTGTATTGCTGGGCTGGCTGGTGTGGCCTCACTGGATGCAGGCGTGTCTGCCTGCTCTGGCTGGGGATTAGATTGGGCTGCACCAAGGGCATTGGCTATGCGGCCAAGGATGTGACACAGACGGGTTGTGCTGTCAGTGACAGTGCCACACAACCAGTTGGTGCTATTGGTGAGTGTCTGCCGCATTTCCCTTAGTCCATCATGCCATTGAACCCTAGCCTGGCGGTTCTCCTCCATGAACTCCGTTATGAGATCTGCGAGCTTATTTACTCGACGTGTGCCGAATGATGGAAATCCATAGCTGAAACTACTTGCCCCTGCATGCTCGGGCGAGGGCTGTACTGGTGGACCTGGGCCACCATCACCATCCTCATACCCCTGCACGTCTATTTGAGGACTACGGGCAGGTGTTTGTTCATCTCCACAGTCACTACATGAGGCCAGGGGTACGATGCAGGGCTCCGGGGTGTGGACTGTCTGTTGGCCCTCCTCCTCAGACACCCCACAGATGGGTGACGGGCTGTCCACATACTCGTCAGGGCCGGTAGCAGCATCCTCCCCAGAGATGCTCGACTGTGCCAGTGTTGGGGTTGGCATTGTGGCAGGCACCAATGCTGGGATGGATTGTGGTGGTGCAGCATCCAGTGACCTTTCCGGAGCCGGGGGGGGGGTGTTATTTTTGGTGCAGGGATTCGCCTGACCCTGCCACTACCCATGGAGGTGCTTGGCCGGCTTGATTGTGGCTCGGCGCTGTCATGGTCAGTGCCTGTGGGAGTAGAAGAGAGGGACAACATGAGTGATTGTAAGATGTCCTATTTGCATACATGGCTGCATTCACATTTCAGTCAATTGCGGTTTGTGGCCTTTTGGGTGTAGCAACGGCAGTGGTACATGTGCATGAGTATGTCATGTACGCATGTTTGGGAGTGACTCATCGTGGCCTGGTTATGTGCAGTTTGGCTGGCACAATGCCGAGCCGGCTGCAAAGTGTGCATGATGGGATGTGCAAGTTAATGCACTATGGTTGATGTGCGTTATGTACTCGCACTTGGCCCTTGATTGCGTGGCACTTGCCTCTGCATTAGTTGGATGGGGGAAGAGTTGGATGGGGGTAGGGCAACATGAGAAGGTGCCTTTGATGGCCCTTGGGGCAGTTTTAATCATGCAATGGACATTGGCAGTGTACACTGTGGACACTCACCTCCTTCGGCAGAAGACGTTGCCCTGCACTCCATATTGCCCACGCCTTAGATTGATTCTGTGCCAATCAGAGCCGCACATGTCTCCTCCCACGGCTCTAGTTGCGCTGGGGTACTTGGACCGCCTCCCGTCTGCATGGCCTGACTCCGGTTGCTGGAGAGGAGGCCCCGCACCTGCACCCGCAGGTCATCCCACCGCTTGCGGCAGTCCCTGGGGGGTGCGGGGGGTGTTGCCTACAGCGCTCACCCTCTGGGCAAATTCAGCCCAGATGTTCTTTTTGCAGAGGATAGACTCCCTTTGCATGTCGTTGCTGAAAATGACATCTGCATGCTCAGCCAGGTAGTCCACCATGGCCTGGAGATCCTCATGGCTGAATTTCCTCTTGCGGAGGTGGTCTGCTGCCTTCTTTGGAGCTTTCGGCATGTTGGTAGTCGTCTGGTCCTTTTCCCAACTTTAGTTTGCTCCCAAGGGTGCTGGCGGATGAGGATTGCAATGGATTGTGTTTTTAAAGATGGCCGCCGCTCTCCTTCCCATTCTTGTGCGATGACGTAATTTACGGTTCCTTTTTTTGCGGTGACCGTAATTTACGGTATCCGTAATTTACGGTCACCGTTATGTGCAGACGCTACTGCTTCCAAGGTGGTGTTGTTATTTACATGTCGCAGCATGCTGGCATGGGGTTTGCGGGTCGTTTAGCGGCAGGCCGCTTGGTACTTTTCCAGCATGGCAAAAAGAGCATGTCCACAAGGTCGGAATGGGCCGCAATTAGCGGTCTGACGCCAGGACGGTGTTGTACTTTACGCCATGCCGGAAAATACCGGTACTTACCTCCGATCTCGGAATGAGGGCCATTGACTTCCACGTTATGCACAGGGTTGTTCTTTACGTACAGCCGACTTACAAGCTAACGTCGGCCGCTGGAGCACTATAAATCAAGTTAAAATACTGCTGGTTGCAGACCACAGAGCGGCTATCTTGAAGGTATTATGCAACTGTTTGAAGGGTCTAGGTAAACAAAGTGGACCATTGTAATTAATGTGAGTATGTAAACAGTGAATCCATCATTGTTCTGATTTGAACAATCTGTTGGCATTGACAACATTTTATTTATCATGATCTACTTGATATGATATGATATGGCATTTGTAATGCACCTATATACAAGGGTTTCAAGGCGCGACGAGGCAAGGAAGGGGGAAAAGAGGGAGGACAGAGACAACAATCTTAAAGGTCAAGTGACATTGAGATAGCACAAGTGCAGGAGAGTGGGGAGGGGAAAGTGCCAAGGGAATGGGGAGAGGGCAGTGCTGTACATGGGATCAAAACAATAACAAGAAGTGTGGCTAGCAGATGGAAGGTGGAAGGGTAAGTGCAGACAGCAGGTGTCCAAATGTACAGGTAGGTGGACTGTAGGGTTACAGATACAGTCCCAAGTGCAAGGGTTGCCAGAATGCAGTGTGGGTGTTCAATTGGGCGGGTAGGCACCTGGACCCGAAAACAGAGTGTAGCCAGGTGACCACTGCAGTATCAGACAGGAAATCAGTAGGGGCGAGGAAGAGAGAAGACAGAAGAAAAGAGGAAGGTGTTGAGGCGCTTGCAGAACCACAGTTGGTTCTCCTCGAGTTTCAGATCCCTTGGCTTGAGGCCAAGGACAAGTCTCGAGTCCTGTTCTGGATGAGTTGCAGAGGGGGGAGAGTAGAAGCAGGAAGATGTAGAAATAAACTGTTGCAGTAGTCCAGCATAGAAAGAACCAGAGCTCTAGAGACAGTGAGCTTCTGAGGGGAAGGAGAGGAAAGTAAGAATACATCTGAGGAGGTGCAGTTGGTAGTTTGACTCCTTAGAGACATCAGAGATGTGAGGAGAAAAGGAGAGTGTGGAGTCAAAGATGAACCCGAGGTTCTTAGCCTCAGAGGTAGGAGCAGGAAGAAGGCCAAGGGAGGCAGGCCAGAAAGTGACAGGAAACAAGGGTGCAGGTGTGCCGATGAGGAGAATCTCTGTCTTACTGGCATTAAGGAAGAGGTTGTTGGTGGCACACCACTTCTGGATAGCAAACAGACAGTCAGAGATGTGAGAAGGAGAGGAGGTGGCAGGGGAGCCTGAAAACGAACTGAGTGTCATCTGCATAGCACTGAAAGTTGAGCAGAGAGTGGCAATGCAGTGGGCGAGAGGGACCAGGTATTGGTTGACTTGGTACATAATGGTCAATTTTATGTCATCAGCATTGTGTTGTGCTTGCATTTAATGTTGACTAACGGCACTGTGAGTGTTTGAGTCTGGATGTGAGACCTATGTAGCACTTTTCCATGCCAATATATAGCAAATTACATAGGCATGTAATAGCATAAACCACATTGCAGGTCTCTCAATTGGTAAATCTCCATAGTTGCCATGTAAAAACATGATGCACAAAAGTGGTTATCCACGAGGTAAATTGGCAGGCACTGCAATTGCCACATGGGTGATGCCCTATCGCTGTGGCCAAACCATTCCCCCATGCTGCTTGTATTTTGTTTTGCCTCAGGGTGGGAAATCTTGAAGTAAATCTAGAGTGGACCAAGCTGTCACATAAATTATTACTCTGCTTTAAAGCAAACAAAGGAGAACCAGTAGCGCAGCCAGTACTTGTCACCAGATTCCAGTGCTTTTTAATCAATTTACTAATTCTGGCAGTATGTCTTGAAAAGGTTGTTACACATACAATAGGTCGGTCTTCCAGGGTTCTGTCCTGAGGTTTCAGCATGTAGCCCCTGTTCGTAAACCATGCCCTCTTGGCCGCCTGTTAGACTGACTCATGTGGATAACCTGGAGAAGTAAGTCTGTCCACTAATGATTGCGAATGTCATTGACATGGGTGTAGGAATTGCCCATATGGTATGTTATCCTTGAGCGATTGTGGGTACTGACTGGAGTGAAGTAACACATTGTTCCTGTCAGTCTCCTTTCTAAACAAATTGGTGTAGATCTTACCCTAATGATGGCCAATATTCAGGTCAAGGAATGGGTGCACATTTTTGTGGGACTGACTTGAAAATACTAAGTTAGAATCACATTGGTGTAACCAGTTTATAAATTCCACAAGGTGATCAATGTGACCAAGCCAAATAAAGAATACATCATCTATATACCTCCTCCAATGTACAAAGGGGTTGTTGTTCCAAATAAACTGTGCTTCAAAATCAGCCATATGAATATTGGCTACAGACGGTGCAAAAGATGCGCCCATTGCTACTCTGTGTTTTTGTAAAAGAGGTTTGTTGTCAAACTCGAAATAGTTACTACATAGAGCTACATTCAGCATCTCTAATATGAAACCAGAAGGCACTGTATGTGGGGCTGGTTGATTATCCAATTTGCCTCGGATTATAGTAAGGGCCTCTTTTTGGGGAATGCTGATATATAAGGCCATAATGTCAAGTGATACGAAAATATTGCTTGTATCAATTTCAAGGCCTTTTTTATTTGTACAGCGCTTATACACAAGTGAAGTGCTTCAAAGGGATTCAAGGCAGGAAGGGAGCAAGGGAATACAGTAGTCATTCTTAGAGATTGAAGTTTCTGAATGATCTGATAAAAAAGATACTACTGTACTAGGCCTGATGGCATTTCTCCTAGTGCAAGTGCATGAAGTGTTTCAGGGACAATAAAAGTAGGGCGGGGAGGCAAAGGGGGGCTAAGACAGAACTTACTCGTCCTAGTACTGTAAGTGCGCCCACTCCAGCAGAGCACTGGGTTAAGTGCAGAGAGTTTACCCCTCTCATGGAACCGATGCTGAAAGTGCAGTAGTCAGAACATAGTGCAGAGGCCTGGAGGCAAGTGCAAAGACTGGGGGGGGTGGTAGCCTGGGATCTGTGAGGCTCTGTGGTGAACCAGGCAGCCAGTTAGCAAAAACTGAACAGAGTTAGGGAAGGGAAGGAGGAGTGAGGCAAGAGAGAAAAAGAGAGGAGGTGAGCAGAGGAGAGGAAGAGAGAAGGAGGAAGCAAAGAGGAAGGTCTTGAGGAGTTTCCAGAGTTTAAGGAGCTCTGGCTGAAGGCAGAGAGAGGCAGGGGGGCTGTTCCAGAGGGAGGCACCTGCAGAAAATAAATATATACCCACAAAACTCTGCTTACAAAAATAGCTCACCCGCAAAGTGTTGGAGGAAGACAAGCAGAGGGCTCTAGAAGGAGAGTTTTTAGGAAGACAGCATTGTAGATAGTGTGGGCCCCAGAAAGCCTTGTGGACTATGCAGAGGGTCGTGATCTTGATCCTATCAGCCATGGAGAGCCAGTGAAGGGATTTCAGTGCCGGAGAGATGCAGTCCCTGGGCTTGAGGCCAAGGAGAAGTCTTGTGGTTCTGTTCTGGATGAGTTGTAGTGGACAGAGAGTAGAAGTAGGAAGTTTAAGAAAGAGGCTGTTGCAGTAGACCAGCCTAGAGAGAACCAGTGCTCTGGAGATGGTGAGCCTTTGGGGAAAGTGAGAAAAGGCAGAACACCTCTGAGAAGGTGCAGTTGGTAGCAGGACTTTTTGGAGATGTCCGAGATAGGAGAAGAGAAGGAGAGAGTGAAGTCGAATATGACTCCCAGATTTTTTGCCTCACTAGCAGGTGGGTGTGCAAGGCCAATGTAGGCCAGCCATTGAGAAATGGGCAACGCGGGAGCAGGGGTCCCAATGAGGATGATCTCTGTCTTACTGGCATTGAGGCAGAGATCATTACCAGCACACCAAGACTGATTTGTGGACAGTCAGGAATGAGCAAGGAGGAGGAAGAGGCCAAGGTTAGTCTGAAAGAGAGCTGTGTGTCATCTGCGTAGCACTGAAAGTTAGAGGTGAAGGTAAAGATCCTGCAGGCCAGAGGGCACATGTCGGCATTGAAGAACCATGGGGATAGGTTAGATCCCTGGGGGACACCAGAAGTAGAGAGAGTTATAGAGGATAGAAAGGGCCCCAGTTCCACCTGGGAAGGACAGTCAGAGACAAAGGAGGCAAGCAACGCCAGGGCCCGAGGGTACCAGAGAGACGGTAGATCAGGATGTTGTGGTTGAAGACAGAAGAGAGATCGAGGAGAATGAGGACAGAAGGAGAGTTACAGTCAGGATTTGAGAGCAAGTCTTCACAGGTGTTCAGAAGAGTAGTTTCTGTGCCTTTGGATGCTCTGATGGCAATGGAGACAACCAACAAATTCAGTGTGGAGGGTAAGCTGAGAGATAGCAAATTTCTCCAGGAGTTTGCCCAGGAAAGGAGTGCTATCAATTGAGCAATAGATTGCTGGGATAGAAGGGTCAGCAGAGGTTTTATTTAGCATAGGGTGCTCAAGAGAGTGCTTGAGAGAAGGTTGGCCAAGGCTGCAGTAATAGAATCAATGTTTTCCTTGATGGTTTTAGAAGGGCTTGGGTCAACCTGTATGAAGGAGGCTTTCATGGACTGGACTTGTCTAGAGACCTCTGCAGGTGTGACAGGGGAGAGGGAGGAGAGAAGAGGAGTGGGTCCCGAGGGGGGGTCCAAGAGATGTGGGTGCAAGCAAAGGTGCGGAAGAGCCATCATGTCTTTCAAAACCTCTGCAAACTTGCGCAGAATATTTTCAATATATTTGCCAACCCGTTCGAAAATGGATCCACACAAGGACACTATGGGTCTCCCCAGTGGATTCACAGCATTTTTATGCACCTTGGGCATATATTGTCGGAATGCAGCAATCACTATGTGTCAAAAAATTGGCCTCTTCTATAGAGAAAAAATCTCTATCACCCTGTTATAAAGGGCCTCTACTTGGGTCAATAACTCCTCTGTGGGGTCCACCCTAATCTTCACATATTGATCCGTATTGCTAAAGTGAGTACCATTTTCATGTACTGTTCCTTCCCTGTAATCACGATGCCACTGCCCTTGTCGGCTTGTTTAATGATTATGTCTTTGTTAGTTGAGAGGGATTAAGAGCATCCCTTTTGCTATCATGTAATGCGTGGATGGGGCACTCAACCATTGAAGTGGGGCGCTCTCGAAGTATCATGTGTTCAAAGGCCACAATTTCTGTTGGGATATCATTATCCCTGAGTGTAAAAGAAGATTTAGATCTAACATTTTTATTATCTGGCCTGCCTTCTTTGTCCATAAAATATGCTCTGAGTCTTACTGAACGAAGAAATGGCTTCAGTTATAGTGCCAGTGTATTAAGGGATGTAGTTTGGGTGGCTACAAAACCTAGAACTTTGGTCAGAATGCTTGTCTCAGCATTGGTAAGTAAGTGGTCGGATAAACTGAAAATCGGGGGAGCTATTGTGGGTACCCCTGCTGTCTGGTGTTGAATACCTGTAGCCGACCAACATACAGATTGTTCATACTCCACCTTGATCGATGGCCGCACCTTTGTCTGTGTTCTAAAAAAACAGAGGAGGCAGATAATGATGAAGAAGACCCTGAAGATGCTGAGGGTAGATTTTGATGGGTAGAATCATCTCCCGACGAATTACTGGTGTCCCGAAAGATAGCCCATCTTTTGTTATCTTGTTTATTGGATAAAGAACGAAAGTATAGATTAGGTGGTTTATAATCTGCCACCAAATATGGGTAAATGCATTCTTTCACAAAGTTACTGATATCGTTTTGGAGTTTGTTGGATTTTTTAATAAGGTTAAAATTCGTAAAGTCCTCCAACTCCTTGGTAACAGTATTTAATGTATCACATGCCTCTGTGATAAGTGTGTTGGCCAAAAATGCTGCCTCCTGTAGCTCCAGTTCCTTTCTAGCTATTTGTGAGTCTTTTGGCCGTGTTAATGGTCAAAAGTATCAGATCACGGCTACTTTTCGTCTCAATCTGGCTAAAGGAGGTCTTATATTCTTTATACTCCAAAAAGACTATTGGGGCCATTTGGATCGGCAGTCCCAAAGGGATTGTGTTAGCTTTCAAATATTGTATCAATAAATGCCCATGGGGCTCCGTACAGAATCCTTTCTTTTTAATACGGAGCAATTTATCTGCTGTGATGGAAGTATCCAATACGGTAGTAGTGGGGAATTGGTTGAAAATAGATGTGCCACTTATTGCCGCCTGAATTAGCGCTTCCATATAGCTGAGGGTCTCCAACTCTGACATCTCAACCAGCACAGGCACTGGGGGCTACACTGTGACAATCCCAAAACCAATTGTTGTTAGTTAAATTAAATTAAAAATACCTCAGCAGCCCAGGGCAGTTCCAAATTTACACAAACAAAAAGAAGAGGTAAAGCAATTTTTTCTTATAAGCTAGGGTATAATGCTTATCAAAAAGGAACCGCACTTGGAAATACCCTCTATGATTCAAAGGAACAGTTCATTTAGATATAAAACTGTAATTGGTCAGCAATCTGGTCCATGTTAGCATAGCTATGTTGATGAGAAGGTCTCATGGAAATATGGTTCTGGACATGTGAGCTGTACTTGTTTGCCTGGCCGCACCACCATGGAGACTGAGAGGGGCATGGCTGGGAGTGGCATGCTGAGTGTCCAAGCAAGTGATGTGTCTGACATGCAAGACAGGAGCCGAGTTTCGTTTTACTGTACAACATTCTCTGTCTGGTGTGCTTACTTGGAATGTTTTCTTCCATGGAATCAACTGTAGGGATGTGCATGGTGGTGGGACAGTGTTGTACTAAATAGGACGTGGGGTGTAATGGGCATAGCAGGGCGTCAGAAATCAGAGGAGCATAGGTGTAGAATGTACTTTGATCTATACTTGCACAGTTGACAGTGCTGGGCATCTGCTTGTCTGCTCATGTCCTTAATGAATTCCTACCCCTCAGGATTGACCTGTGTACCCTTGTAGTCCCGATTGGCAATGCCACAATGCATGCATAGTGCATTGCGGTTCTGTCATATGCAGTGGCAAGTATTTTTTCCATGCAGTGGTGTGATGGTGTTTTGCCATATAAATACACAGCTGCATGCTTTGCATGGATGTAGGACCTATATGATGCATGGGAGGTTGTTCTGGGCTAGGACCATGGAGTCAGGGGTAGGGACAGGGAATCTTCTACACACATGTATGGAGTACATGTCCACAGGACAAAGCATCTGCACATGTATTGTTTGCGGCATGACTCTGTCGATCTACACACGCACTTGTGCTTTGGGTAGTACAAGAGCCATGTGTGTGCAGACAAGGACTCCAACCACTTTGGGGAGGCCACAATGGCATGAAGGCTGGCCTTGATCTGGGTGCGTACTGTAGGATCTATGGGGAAGGCAATATGATTGTGCATCCATCTCATCAAGGTTTTCATTATCTGTGAGAGAATGGAGCAGAAGCATGACCGGGTGATTCCCAGTGTTGGAAATTGCCTTTGATACAGAAATGGAACACTATGAGAAGTTTCATCAGGGGGAATAGATGTGACTGTGTAACTATAAAGCTCTATGTAGTGCTCAATCTCTGCCAAGAGGTTTTAGATGGTTGTCCATTCCAGGTGTTAGGCAGTGAGAACCTGCTCGTCAGTGAGGACATGGTGGGGCATCCTGGGCCTTTTGGCTTTCCTTCCATTCATCGTGTCCTGGCACTGCTGCTTGTGTGGAGGATGGGGTGTGAACTGACGGGCTAACTGGGGCGGGGGCTAGGATGCAGACTGGTGGGCTGCCTGAAGTGGGTACTGGGGTGCAGGCTGCTGCTGTCCCACCTGTGAGTGGGAACACATTCTCCTTAGCTTCCAGATTTGTAGCAACATTGGATGTTCCTCTTCCACTGTTCTTTAAAAAGTGAGTTTGGTATTTTCTATGCTGTTATGCAGTCGCAGCTGTTAAGACGGATTTCTGAACTCTGTCCTGGAGGCGCAGAGGTTCAGAAGGCCAACCTAATTACTTGGAACAGGGTAACCTCTGGACAAGCTAGACCAATCAGGGTAGCGATTGCAGCGGTCAAGACTAGGTCTCAAGAGGGGTGAGGGTGACTGAAAGCCCGCAATGAGCACACAAAGAAAGGACACTTACAAATTACTCCAAACAGATGTTATATTAAAAATATATACACATTTATTCCAAGGCCTTTGCAACAATGACCGTAGCGAGAAATCACGATAAAACTCTAGTAAACCAACACATACCAAACCAATACAATATATATACAAATACAAATGAGTCTAAAGCGTTAGATGCACGAAATGTGTAGTCCACCTAGAAGGGGAGGAAAACAGGAAGTGCAAAATAATGATTAGACCCAGTCCGCCTTCAGAGGCACCTAACTAAAAGGAAGTCCAAGCCCTACGAAGAGTGGAGCCTTGTGCTCAAAAGTACCTGCACACGCTGGTGCCAACGGGCAAAAAGGGGAGTCTCTTCGAGGGAATCAGGCAGTTCAGTTTGGTGCACAAATGAAGAAGAACAGAGTTCCGCGACTCAAGCGCAGCCTCCACTGTGGGCAGAAGCAGACCGCGAGTACGGAAAGGCGTGCTGTTTGACACAGCGGGGAAAATCTATGGGCTCCTGCAGGAGGGCGACCAGTTCCTAGCTATGCTACTCACCGGTCCCAAGGACTCGATATACAACACAACCTGACGGCGGTTACAGAGCAAGACTCCTGGGTAGGCTGGTCAGTCTGCTGGATGGCCCAGAGACACTTCCGAAGGCTTACGTGCAGGAGATGGTGAAGATGGTGAAGATGCAGAGAATAGCTGTCCCCGCTATTCCAAGGGTCGAAGTACCAGTACAGGCCTTCTGGTTCGATCAGAGGTAGAAAGGGTTTCACAAGGCGACAGCAGTGCAGAGGAGCAGTCCTTCAGCGGGTCACCAGCGATTCCTCGGTTCAGCCTCGTGGTTGCAGGATACTTGGCTCCTGTATTCCTTTGTTCGTGAGAACTCAGGAGATCGACATGGTAGTGGCGTTTCCAGCCCCCTCTTATCCACGGTTCCCTTCGCGCCAAAACGGAGGAGACCCAATGGGAGATCCGCTCATCAAACACTCAGACCATACGTGGACCTATCACGGACCACGGTGGTCCCAGGCATTCACACCGCACTAGACACTCTGGCACCCAGGATGTGTATTGGGACCAGACATCCGAGCCCACATCCTGGAGGCACACACAAGGCCTGTAGAAGCCCGCGAAAGCATCTGTGTTTCGTGGGAAAGTACATGCCCAAATAAGGAAAGCCCCGGGTCGGCTCGACCTGGGGAAGGTGAAGGGGGCAAGACGGTCAGCGGACAGGACAAAGGAGCCTCGTGGTCTGGCCATTTTGGGAGCCAGGCCACCATTTTGGGCTAAGCGCGAGAAACGCGCTTAAAACGCCAAAAGGAGCTCAAAAACACAAGAAACGATCGCTGCCACCATTCCCGTCCGTGATTCACTTGCACCGATCATTTACAATCCAAACAGAGTATCTAGGGCCTGTAGAAGACTAGAGACCCAAGAGAGCAGTAACTTAGCTTACAGTGCTCTCTTGTGTCATGTTGCACGAACATGATAAAGAACTACGGAAAACAGCGTTTCCCGGTACTGACTGTCTTAAGGGCATGTCAGTTTCCCCGTAAGAATGGAGCAAAAGCCCAGAGGAGTGCGGCAGAAGGCTGTACTTCTCTGGCAAAGTCTAGATCATGGTGAAAACAACAGCAAAAGTTTAGGGGTTGCCACATGGAAGGAAAATTACCCACAATTAAGAAATCTTTCCTAACAGCAGCCCCAGTGAGAGGGTTGCACAGCTTGTTTGAATGATTGGTGCCTGCTTTGTGCATGGCTGATTTTACTCTTCCAAATAGCACCTGCTGTTAACAGGTACACCACTGGGAGTAAATGTTGGGGGTAAAATCCAGTGCAGTGTTTCAGTAGCATCCCCATTGGCATATGTTAAGTGCGTGGTCCCTGGGAGATCAGGACTTGAACCAGGTACCCTATAATATTTCTATTTGTCAAATGCGTACATTTTAATCATCGTAAAACCATGGAATGAATTGTGTTTAAACTATGCACTGTTTTTACACCTTGCGTGTAGGGATTTACGCCTGCGTTTGCGGGTGTAAAGTCAGAGGGCAAACACATACAGCACCAGCATGTGATGTTGTGTAAATTCAAGGAGTAAACTATTGTGTGCATTGGATTTAAACCACAATTGTACACTCTGGGGAATTAAAAAATTAGCTCCATTATCTATTTTCTGTTTCCATGGCCGCCAGTGAGCGAACGGAATGAGTCACTTGGGCAGTGGCAGGAGGCACATCAGATGCAAGTAAGGAGGGGTAATGGGTGTTGGAGATGGAGCAGATTGCATGTGGCTGGGGGACTGTGGGTGATGAGGTAGAGGGTGCCTGAGGAAGTAGCAGTGGAGAAGTGGCAAACAAGGCAGACAGGAAAGAATGGAATATGGGCTTATACCAGCAATGCAAGTCCACGTTCTAAGCCTCCTGATTGGCTGGAACCACTCCCTTGGATGCTAGTTGAGGTTATGACCTCACAATCTTAAATTAACCTTTCTACCCCCTACTCTTAAGACAATGGTGCACAATATAGATCTGGTAATATTTGCCATCGAGAGAACAAAGTCTAATGACATGCCCCCTTTTAAACTAAAACCAGAAGTTGGTAGATTGTCTGTTGTGTATGTAGAAAGGGTGAAGAAATGGATACTGCTCTGCTTGAGTACAAGTATGAGTACTCAGCGCTCACACTACTACAAACAGTGATCACAATCATAAAGGTGAACCAGGCACAGGCAAGTGATATACCTCCTTCTCCTGTTGTGGTAGATTGAGCAGAGAGCAGGCTATACTCTTAAAAGGGGTGTGTATGTGATAATTGCACACACCAAAACAATCAATAATCCATCAGTCCAAAATAAAGGAAAGTCCAATCAAGGTTTGAGAACATGTATACTTTAATTTTACACACCAATATGCAATACTAACTGTCTATAAAAACACTAGGAAAAATCCACCCATGTGGGACGAACACAGCATATGCAGAATGTCGATGATACAAGCCCCCTGCATAATGTAGAACCAGTTAAATGCAAGAAACTGGAAACAATGTCACCAAAAAGGGTAGGTCTTCAAGAAAAGTTGAAAATTGGTGGCTTAACAGTCATTAGACTACCAAAAGTGAGTAAAGTGAGTTGGCGCCTCGCAGCATTACCGTTATCAGTGCTTGGGTGGTTCAATGGCATTTAACCTGACTTTGGCATGCTGTCTCTGTGGATCAAACTAGGTTCGGATTCACCGAGTGCTGCTGGTCAAAGCAACAGGCTGACATCAAGTTGCTGCAAAGTTGATCCATGCGGTTCAACGGTGGCATTTCAGCAATACTGTTCCGAGGGCTCAGCAGGGTCGATTCCAAAGTTGAGTTCATTCAAAATGTTAGTGAGCGCCTGGTCATAATGACGAGCAACACAATACTTCAGGCGCTCAGGTCGAGGTCTGGATGGTTCAAAGGCGTGATCCAGATGGTCCAATGTGGTGTTTGAAGAGACAGCAGTTCAAAGTCATTTGCAGAGGCAAACTAGTTGTTTGAGACAAACGGGTGACAAGCTTTGTTTTGTACAATGCGGCTTTGAGCAAGTTCTATTAATGCAGCAAAAGTGGTTTGCAGAAGGTTTGATGAAGTGCCGAAAGGAGCACCATAGATCCTGATGGTTTAAAGGCATTCAAACATGGTTGATTTTGGTTTGGGAACAGTTTAAGGCTGCAGGAATCAGCCCCTTTCTTCGTCTGGTTCTGTGGGTCCCAATCCAGGATCTCAGGGACAACAAGTGTCCTTTTTTGCTTCAATCACACCCAGGCAAGGCAAGCTGGCACCTGCACTCGTTCATCTCAATTCAGAGCAAGGGGACCAGTGCAACTGGCAGAGAGTGCATGTCTTGGTCCAACAGCAGGTCTCTCCCAATGTCCCCAGCGAAGAATTGGGAGCTTGCCTTTGCCTTGGAACACTTGCCTTCACCTCACTTCGGAAAGGACTGCTCTCCCAACTAGGTCAAAAAAAAGGAGGTCAAAAGTAACGAAAGGAGTGGGTGCCGCCTTCCTTAGAAAGGTAAAGGTTTAGCAGTGATTGGATAAAAGCAAGCCTGCATTAAGTGGTCCACTCCTTGTTAAGGTAATAAGTGACGTTTGCCTTTTTGCATCATACCCACATTGCATTGCTCTGCAGGACATCTTTGAGGCAGGAAGGACAGCGACACTCACAGAAAAACAAGATGGAGGATCCATTCCTCCAAACTTCCTGCTCTGTATGACTGTTCTAATACTACCCCCTTCCAAAGCCTGCTGCTTCAAAGGCGCTTTTGCATGCAACACCTGGTGTGAGGCTGTCCCTTTTTTTTGTGGTTGTGCATCTTTGAATCTTGGTTCCCAGGAGTCACCTGCTGGGAGTTTCCTGGGCTGTATAGGTGTTACACAAACACCCACGAGCTCAAAGGAGATAACGCCTTCCTGCTTAGTCTACTGTTGGCTGAGCAGAAACAGACATTCTGACTAGAAACCACATAAACATTCCAAAGCTGGCCCATGATCACAGTGTTTGCATGTGTGTTACACACAACTGAGGTGGCTTAAATAACTGTGAGAACTATCAGTCAACATACCAAACAAGTATGGTTTATTATTAGAGATTACCCTGCCAACACAATAATAGTTCATCATAATTATTATGGTTTTGGATCAGAGGAACATATTTAAAGGCAGCCTCTGCCTGCAGTGACCTTGCTGTCACACCAGCAGTCAGACATGCCACCTGCCTTTGAACCTGTTCACTGATGGGCAGAAGATGCAGATCAGTATGCTAATGCAGCATAACACAAGTGTACACTTTGCTTTTGGCATGGAGCTTTCTCAAAGGGGGGTATGTTTAGTGGACCACCCTTTCTGAGATGGATTACCCACTTAATTTTTATTATCAATACACATAAAAAAGACACATTTCTATACCGTGGCCGGATGACAATCCTACATAAGAGTGTGAAAAGCTAGAGATATAACTGAACATCAAATGAGGTTTGATGCTTATAAGTAAAACAATGGCATTTTGAAGTGCAATGAACAGTAGTGGGAACAGAACATTGAGAACATGTGCTTTATAAAGGCCTTGGGCCAGCAAGCCATTCAATTCTATACTAAATCATGGTTATCAATCCACTGCCGGCTTTTGCTTGAGAAACACAATGCTGATGGTAAATTCTACTGTTTTCAATGAAGTGAAGTGCATTATGTCTGGACATGATGGACACATCCTATAAACAGAACAGAGTACCGCTGCTAGAAAACAATATATTGTTTTTTTAAATATAGACTTGGGATGTAATACATAGCTTTGCTACCACCAGGGGTCTAATAAAGTGCAGGTCATTCAAATAAAACAACTCGCTTTTATTTGAGATACCCAGTGGCATATATATCTGCCAACTAATGAAACTGTCTTAAACTGAGTGACCCAGCAATAGAATTGCACTGTTTATAGTTTTGGGAAGGACATTAAGCTGTTTACTGTAGACATTGACTACTTTTATGACAAGAAAACTCAAGAAATGCTAGACCAAATGTTGCATTTGAAAAGTTTCATGACTGTTGAACTAAATACACACTATATATCCATTATACAAGCATATCTTATTGCCATGTACTGCAAAAAATTCTAGCTCCACTTATAATGTAGTGAATTGATTAACTAAAATGAATCTATACCCTATTAATTAATTCAATTAGCTTAACATATAATAATTACATCATTCACTTGTCAACATAGTAAACTGTCCGTCTCATGCATTAAGAACAGCGCATAACTGGAATTGATAATGTAGCAAAACATAAGGGTGAGTCTGTCTTAATTTTCCATTCTCATGAAGTGGCTAGTTTAAACACATTTTTGTATCAGACATAACAGTATGTGGACGCAAGAAGAACACTTCTAGTTGAGCCATCAGATTGTTGCTGCTATTCCTGCCACCTACTACCATCATTGCACTATTGTGCCCTACCCTGACACCTGATAATTCCAGCAACAGCAATTTTCTAGTCCTGTGTCAAGACCCTTAGCCTAATCCTTGCAAGAACATCTGCTCTTCTTCATTGCCCCACACCATTAGGTGTCCACTTGGACAATTACCAAATCCCAGAAACCCACATTCTGAGATGAGAAGCTCTGGGTCTTTGTGGACTGTTTACTGGAGAAGGCACACACACACTTTGAATAAGATGACCTGAATAAGAGACATTTAGGAATGGGGTTGAAAGCCCCAATCAAACAGAAATGTTCGAGGGAGAAAAGACTGAAGATAATTTTTCTGAAATAACTATTGGTCTTTTGTCCCCTGAACATTTCTGACTTGACCCCACCCCTCTTTACCTTGCTGCGGCACACATCGCTGTTTGCCGCCGACTCGCTGTGCCCCTGCAACGCCTGTTGCCTTTCACTTCCGTGATCAGGAACCAGTGCTGCAGGGTCCTTTCCTTTTTTTTGTTCTTTTTGTTTTGGGAACAATTGCGGGGGACACCCCTGCAACCTCCACTCACACTACAGTGAGCAAGGGTGCAGGGGACACCCCCACAGCCCCAGTCACCAAATGGGGGATTTGGTCAAACTATTCGGCAGTTCGGTATTTTTGAACGGCTGAAATTCAGCCAAATCTCCCGTTCAGTCTTTATTATTCTATGCTCTTGGACGTTTCTGACATGTAGGTATTGACATAGGAGGTGAAGGGAAGTACCCTTCAGATAATAAAAAATGAATGCATGAAACAATATTCATGGTGTGCAGTGTCCTGTGCCTGACTGAGATACATTTTGATGTATATGAAATGGGTGCGCAACCTTGAAAATGATTGCCTAGGAATGCCTGCTACTCCCAAAAGAGCACTGCAGTCTGTTACACTTCAGCCTAGCAGGCCAGTGACTGCTGTATAGCACTATATGCCAAAGCACTTAACAGACATTATAATGATACACATCAGTGGTAATCAATTAGTTCATTGAAGTTTCAGCAGATGACAAATGATTGTTCGGACAGGAGCGAAATAGGGAGAAAGAAGACCGATAACGAAGAGGGAATGCGTTCCAACATTTAGGTGTAACAAAGCAAATGGATGAATACAAGCTTGGGTGCAGGGCAGGTGAGGGACAGTTAAATGAAATTGAGATTGTGACTGAAAGGAGCAATTGACAGAATAGAGGAAAATCAAATAAGAGAGACAAGGAGAAGCCATGCCATTGAGGCGTTTAAACAAAAGTCAGAGACAATTCAATAATACGTGAGACTTGAAGGAAAGCCAGTGAAGTGATGTAAAGCATGAGCAATAGAGTCATGAGGAGCAGCAACATAGAGTGAAGTGATGCAAGCTGTTAGACTGAAAGATCTAGAGGACTAGAACAAAAGAGGTGAGAGAAGAAAATAGATGAAACTAGTGTTTTAATAACATGAAATGGAAGAAATAAATTGACTTTCCAGCTGTTAAAAAGATGAACATAACAGGAGTGTGCCATGGACATGGAAGAATTCTGGGCAAAAACCTAGTGTAGAATCGAAGATGGCACCAACATTACGTGCTGAAGAAGAGATTGGAAGAGATTGGAAGTCATGAAGGGGGGAAAAGAAATACAAGAGGGAAGGGTGGAGGAACAGCCAGAGCAGGAAAGTAAAGAGCCTTAGTCTTGCATGAGCTAAGGTGTAAGAAATGGTCTGACATCCAAGATTCGACTGAAAGAAAATAAGCTAAGAAGGTTGAGTGTATAGAGTTAGTAAAGGAAGAAACTGATAGAAGACTATGAGTGTCATCTGCATAAAAGTGATGTGAAAGACCAAAGGAAGGAATAATGGAGGTCAGAGGAATGGCATAGAGTGAGAAAAGCAGAGATACCACCTTTAAAGCCAAGGTGAGAAAAGAAGGACCGAAGAATGAAGTGATTGACTGTATCAAAAGGTGTTGATAGATTGGAAAGAAGGCATGTTTCCATTGAATAAAAACGTCAAAAACAGATTGATAAAGTGGAAGAAGTGCAAAAAGTGTTAGATGAAGAGAGATATGAGAATAAACAATGCGCTCAAGAAGTTAAGAAAGAAACGGAAGCAAATAAATAGGATAATGCTTTAATTGCAAGGAAGTAAAAAAAAGAAAAATAGAGGCTTGTTTAAATAAAGAAGGAAAGATTAGAGTACTTAAATAATTTAGCAGGCAGCCCTCAACAACATTGTTATTTCATTGTGACGCACAGAATGAGATCTTACAAAAGTATCAGAGACTGTTCATACAAATGTGCCACTTTCATTTGGGTTCAATGCAAATTGTGTGTCAGACAGCAGAACATCGCTCCTGTTCAGTGAATGCTACTCTCTGCCAGCATCAGTATAGTGCAGAGGCAAGGATCACTCTAAACCATGCCTGTATATTACCCAGTCTCTTGGCCACATGGGAGGAGGTCACCGCCGGGGAATCAGTGATGACTCAATCAGATTCATCACACAGCCCACTTACCACATTATAAATTTCACAATATTCACATCCATTACATCATTTTGTACATCCATGACATCATTGTTGTGCCCATGCACAATTGTGGCAGTGGCAGGTGTCCAGATTCCATAACAGTACACTTCAACCATCTCACAAACATTCTACGCACTTCCATAACAATGAAACTATTTATTTGTATTACAGACACGCATAAATATTAGTCACACTCATTAGTTTTGTTACATAACTATACAATCAAAACTGTTGTAACATAGCCCATCACACCCCAATCCAAAAAAACATCTGTGGACAGATGCGTTATGCCTATGACCAGCGTCCAGATACTTGGGGGTATGGCCTTCTGCCATTCTGCCAATGATCTGGACACTGGCCACAACCACAACAATGCACTTCAACCATCTCACAAACATTGTGCACACTTCCATAGTCACATAATTATATACTTGTATTACAGAAACACATAAATATTAGTCACACTCATTAGTTTCATTACATAACTACAGAATCAAAACTAGTTACTATTAAAACATAGCACATCACATCCCAATACCGAAAAGTTCCTGGACAGGTGTTCCTGTCTGCACACAATACTAAACCCGTGGAAGGATGGTCATGTCCGTGCCAGTCACAGACAACAAAAAAGGCTAAACTCTGCAACATACTCACAGGCGTTTTTCACCCATACCACAGCTTCCCTTTTGCCATCTTTCCTATTCTCCACCCTCCCCTGACACTCTTACATCCTCAAAATAACCCAAAGTTTATTTTTTGTACTATTTATTTACTGTGATGTTCGTACATGAAAGTTCTAGGTCGCTGATTCAATATGGCGGCCATTTCAAAGGTTTTGATAAACCTCACGCCTTTCATCAACCAAGCAGCAGCCATCTATGATGTATACGAAGGTTATACGATCCGGGAAAAGCTCAAAAGCGTCTGTGGACCCCGAACCAGGAAGTAAGTCCATGGAGCGGATGGAAATAGCATTAATCTTTTGGCCCTACATTTTGGGCATTTTTTCAAAATGTACTGCACGGATTAATTAATACCAAATTTGCAAAAGCACACTTTTGGGTCCAGTCCACAAATCCTCAAGCAAATTCTGTGGACATCCATTCAGAAGTTTGGGCTGTAGGCGCGAGAATATATTTTTTCTCACAAGGATTCGTCAAACGGTGCCAAAGTTATAAGGCACCAAAAACTGTTACTCCTCTGGGTTGAGCAACTTAACCCTAGCTTAATCTTAACTACAGGGTCACTACCAAGACCCTGTGATTTATATTCCTACCATTATATGTTGTTTGTGACTGATTCAGACCATTGAATTGCTCCACAGAACCGTTCTTATTTTTAGTCATTCTATTTTTAATAATTTTGGATCCTGTGACTTGCCCGAAGTTCTGAAAAACATATTTTGTGTAGTGAAGAAATTCTTCGTAGGTTTATTTGTTTCTGAATTTGTCCTATAAACTACAGCAACTAAAGCATTCTGGAAATATGGGGAAAATGTCAGTACTCTCTTTAATTAAACAAGACACCCCGAGCAGGAGGCGGCATACTGCTTCAGGTAGTGCCCTGGGGCCCATAGTTAAGAGCCTGAGACATGCGAGGGCCTTAGTGAAGTCCCGGGGCATTACCTGAGGTGGTAATACCCCCCATGCGAGGGGCTTATTGCTAATAGGGCTTTTTCCTAAAAGACTGGGGTAGTAAAAGCTTTTTTTTCCTGTTCCGAAATACTCTGGCATTTTGGAACAAAAAAATAAAATGTTCCAAAAATTGCTTTTGGGGAAGGGCAGGGCAACCATTGAAAATAATTGGAAAAAAGTAAACAAACAAAATGAACACCATGGAAAGGGAGAAGGGACTACATGTAGTCCCTTCTCCCTTTGCATGGTGGGCATTCAAAAAATAGAATAAAAGTCAACAGAAAAAAGCCTTTCCACGGCGGCCTTTCGCAGATCGGGAGCAGACACCCTGGGGAGGGAAGTGGTCCCAGCGTGTCCGCTCCCGAAATGGACAAAAAAGAATGTAAGTGGGGTGGGGGTGGGAGGGCTTCAGGGGAATTCTGTGGAGGGTAGTAGCGGTAGGGAAAGACTTACCTCATTCCCTGGAGAGGGGAGATGGTGGCCACCAGCCCTGAAGAGGCTCAGGGCGGCGGGATTACCATCTGGTAACTCCTGCATTCTGAGCCTCCCCATTGTCTGGAAGGCAGCCCCAGCCCCCTCACTGTGTACTAATAACAAATAGGCCTGCTGTGCACATCAATCAAACCTCTTCTACCACTGCTGCTGGTCCTTCTTTAGGTATCAAAAGTATTACAAATATATACAGATCCCTCAAAGAGTGAACATCCCTTCTGCAGATACAATAAAATCATGTAATATTTTCATAATAAACATTCAAACTCAATTAACAGTATCAACATCATCATCTCGTTCATACCAAATATGAGATTGCTCCTCCCATTAATTCTATAACAAACCTTAAAATAATGGAAAGACCTTAGTAAACATTGAGTCAGCGGAGGGCTGAATGCCAACTATTTTTCTCTCAACGTTCCCCAGGAATGGTCAATCTCCCCTTAACCAACATTCAACATTAATAATCCTCACTCAAAAGTTGCAACCATCTTCTTTTTTTTAATTTTTCTGCACTTATCTGACACCCATTGTCTGCGCCTTATTCTTGCACTTGCCACCTGCTGGCCGCACTACCTTTTGTTGTTGATCACATGTTCAGCACTTTCCAGTCCTACCTTGCCCCTTGCACCCTACCCCTCCCTCTACCCTGCACTTGCGCGTCTCAATGTCACTGGGCCTAGTAAGATCGTTGTTTTCTACCTTCCTTGCACCCCTACCTTTCCTCATCGTACCCTGAAAAACTTCTGTATGGACACGGTATAAATATAATATCGTATCATATCAGGTGAAAATGCCAGCATCTCAAAATACAACATTCCCCAGAGCTAATTATTACTTGTTTACATTAACAAACTTCTGTGCCTGGTTTTGGGAACACCCAAGGTGGGCCAATGCCCAAGTCATTGAAAGTTGAGACCAAGGGCAGCATTGAGAGGATCCCCTAGACACCTTCCATTGGTTTAGTCATGTGGCTGGCGACAGTCAAATGTGAAAATTGTGTGAAAACCCTGCCGAAGTGAAAGAGGCCAAACTAGACCCACAGTCCTTGAGGATATATATTTTTTAAATTGAGTTATCATTCAGTTAGTGTTTCGAACAATGCGGTTTTTAACACTCATAATGTTACTGTTGCCAAAGGAGAAAATTAGTATGCCCAGAACTCAAGCATGGGCTACAGTGTTTCCTGTTCGTTTTTTTCTGGAAGCATGGTTTCCAATACATGTTAGAAATTTACCAATGCAAGTATTCACATTTACCAAAAGCCAGCCTTCTCTTCAAATTCTGAAGAGGTAGACAGACTGTCAAGGGGCTTACCCATCGGTAATCACAAGCCTTGTGTGACTCCCTATCTTAATTTTTTTCTTCAAAAATGTAAACTATTCATGCTGACATTGCCAAAGTAGCCCCTGTTGCTGTCAATCGTCCATCTTTCCCTGGGATGCATGTGCCTACAGCCCAGTGGACCTCCTTCCATGTGTTCTCTGATATTGAGATACTTAAGGCCATTCCGGGTCTTAAATCTGCCTCTCCAGTAGATGCGATTCCGCTTACTCTGATCAAAGACACTGCCAACGAGATACTTCTTTATATTACTGCTGCTATTAATGATTCATTCCGACCTGGCACAAACCCCATTCAACTGAAACATGCACTAGTGCTCCCATTATTGAAGAATTCATCCCTTGATCCTGAGGTAATGGCTAATTTTCAACCTATTTCTCTGCTTCCCTTCTCCATGAAGGTTCTCGAGGCCTTGATCTCCCCCATTCTTTCTTCATTTCTTGAGTCTTCCAGGTATTTTTGATCCCTCTCAATCTGGCATCCACCTTGGAACAGGAACTGAATCTGTCCTCAACTCTGTAATGGATGATCTTTCTCGGCTAGTTAATCAGGGTGGGGTAGGTGCGGTGTTGCTGTTAGACCTGTCGGCTGTGTTTGACACGGTCACCCACCCCTCCCTCCTGACCCGATTGTCCGATGCTGGTATCTCAGGCCAAGTCCTTGACTGGTTCCAGGCTTTCTTGTCCAATCTGACCCAGTCAGCATTGCTGCCTCCTTTCTGTTCTCTTCCTAGTTTGCTCTCCTGCAGAGTCCCCCAGGGATCGGCCCTCCCCCCTATTCTATTCAATATGTATGTCCTCTTTTGCTTCTTATTCTGTCGCATGGGTTTAGATACTACTCTTATGCCGATGACACACAGATTATTGTCCGACTTGATTTTACCAGAGCAGACACTGCAACTCGGCTAAGGATCTGTCTGGAAGGATCTGGCTGAAACTGGCTGAAGCTCAATGGGGCCAAGACAGAGGTGCTGGTGGTTGGCACCTCCTGCCCCCTCTCCGTCTGGACCTCTGAGTTCTGGCCAGTCTCTAGGCATCTTCCCCACGCCTGCTGCTACAGTTAAAAGTCTTGATGTAACACTCTCATCCTCTCTATCCATGGCACCCCAAGTAGGGGCCGTATGCAAGTCTGGACATTTCCAACTGCGTATACAGTGCAAGGTGCTCCCTTTTATTCTGACAAAATACTACGTCCCGTGGTAGCTGCCTTAGTGTTGAGCACCACGGAATACTGTAACTCCCTCTACTTCAGTCAGCCAGTATACCTTGCTAACCGCCTCCAGCTGCTGCAAAAGTCTGCTCTCCGGGTGGTCATCCGTCCACCTCTTCGAGCCCACATTACCCTGCTCCTCAGACAACTGCACTGGCTGCCCATCAAGAAGCGCATTCTTTTTAAAAATATGTGTGTTGTGCACAGCGCCTTTTACAAGCAGGGTGCAGAATATATCCAAACTAAATTTTGCAGCTGTGTGCCATCTTGTCCTTTGCACTCTCAGTCTGCTCTTCTGATTTTCATCCCTCAAGTCGGACTCTCTCGCATTGGCGGCCAAGCCTTTTCTGTCATTGCTGCTAAAACCTGGAACAGTCTCCCACTGTCGCTTCTTATGGTTGACAACCATTTGTCCTTTCGTCACGCCTTAAAGACTTAACTTTATTAGATTCTCCTAAATGACTGCTGCTCTGTGTCACTTAGCGGCAAGATACCTCCGGGTGTTTGTTTGTTTATGTTTATGTTTATTCATTTATATTGCACGCCAGACCTGAAGGTATGAGGGCGCAGGAGCAGCAAGGTTATTCTCAGCTTGGTTACAATGCTGTACAGTAATTTACAGAGTGTACATAGGTAATGCAGTTACAATGAATACAGTGATATACAGTTTACAAATATACATATGTACATGGTTTACAAAGGTGAGTTATTGGTCATTATTCTTTAACCACTGAATGTAGATACGTCTAAAGTGGGGGTAGGTTTGAGGTGTCCTTAAGGAGGGTGGCAGGGAGTTCCAGTGTTGGGCTCGTTTCACCTGGAAGCTGTTGCCACCCATTTTGGTTTGTTTGAACCTGGGAACTGTAAGCAGGTTTGCATTGGTGGATCTGGTGGGCCTGTTAGGGGTGTATCTTATTATTCTGTCGGCTAGGTAGCGATGGGGTTGCATTGTTGAGGCATTTGTGTGTTAATGAGGCTACTTTGTGCAAGATTTTGTCGGTGGTGGTAAGCCAATTATGGGTTCTCCTGATGTTAGAGATGTGTTCTCTCTTGGGGATGCTAAGCGCTGCTCTGAGAGCATTGTTTTGCAGAGTCTGGATTTTATTAGTAACCTGTTTGTTGGCTCCTACAGAAAGAGCGTTACAATAATCCACTTTTGAGAGTACAAGGGCTCTGGCTAGGGTGATGCAGTTCTGGGTAGATAGGAAAGGTTTGGCAGCTCTTATAAGCTTACATGTGTAGGCTGTGGAGGAGGCCATGGAGCTAACCTGTTTATGGAAGGAGACAGAAGATTCTAGGTAGAGTCCTAGGGTTTTCACTTCTTTGGCTACCTTGATGGAATTGCCGTCTATAGTAAAGCTGGTGTAGTTGTGATCAAGTTTGTTTAGGTTTGGGGTGGATCCGAGGATGATGAGTTCAGTCTTATCATCATTCAGGCATAGACAAAAGGGGGCCCTGGATGATGAGGTACACCCTGTTCACCAAGGCCAAATCCTTGTTGTAATTTCCCGTCAACGGGATGAGGATCTGGGTATCATCGGCGTAATTAGTGTAGGTGATACCCAGACCGTCAAGATCATCAAACAGGGGCTTCATGAACATGTTGTACAGTGTGGGGGAGACGCATGAACCCTGAGGGACCCCGCATGTTATGGGGATGGGGTCAGTGGAGGCTGAGGTGGAGAAGACCCGCATAGATCTGTTACTCAGGAAAGACTTGATCCAACCGACGGCTTCTTGGGAGAAGTGGGCAGCCGAGTCCAAGTGGTTGCATAGAATTTTGTGATCTACTAGATCGAATGCTGCAGAGAGGTCTAAAAGAAGCAGTAGAGCAGTATTCCCATTATCTCTCAGGGTGTTGATTTGGGCCTTGAGATCGATGAGAGCAGTTTCTGTCCCATGTTGAAGTCTAAAGCCTGATTGCCGGATTCCCAGAAGATGGTTTTGTTCGAGGTATTTTTGGATTTGTTGATAGGCTGTCTTATCTAATATGCTGAGCAAGAAGGGGATGGTAGTGATGGGTCTGTAGTTAGTGGGTATAGAAGGGTCTAGGGAGGGTTTTTTGAGTAGAGGGAGGACCCAAGATTCTTTGAGATTGTTGGGGTTGCTGCCAGAGGAGAAGGAGGCGTTGATGAGTTTAATAATAAAAGGTGAGAGGTCTCTTGCTGCATCTTTAATGATTTGTGAGGGGCAAGGGTTGCCCTGGCAGTTTCACGGTTTAAGGCTGAGGATGATTTTTTCCACTTCTTGGAGACTTGTGAGAAGCTGAAGCGGGTGAGTGAGTTGGGTATAAGGTTCTGGGGTGTGGGGCATGGGGGAGTGTTAGTGGAGTTAGTGGAGTTGGTTAGGGATTCTTTCTTGTTGTTGATTTTGATTTGAAGGCCTGCAACTTTATTGGACAGGGCATTTTGGACACTAGTGCACCATCGTTTATCTTTCACACATGTGTCTGCGACTAGGACAGGTGTTTCCAGCTCTTTGATGATAGTAAACAGTTCTTTAGTACTGGATTTGGCTTGTGATATTCTCTGGTTATATGATTCTTGTTTGGCGATAATGATTTCTTTTTTGTATGTGGAGGCTATTTTGTTGAGGATCAGCTTGTTAATGTCTGTAGGAGATTGTCTCTAGGCTTGTTCCTTTTTGTGTTTCTCTAATCTGAGAGCTTTTAGATGGGTAGAGAACCAAGTGTTCAAGTGTTTTCTCAGCTTACATTTTCTCAGTTTTAGCGGTGCAATAGAGTCTAAGACTGAACGCATGATTTTGTTGTAGCTTTCTACAAGGTGGTGGGGGTTGGAGGTAGCTGAGAGTTGGTTCAAGGTCAGGAGAATGAGGGGGATGAGTTTTTCCACTGTGAGGTTTTTCTTGCTTCTCGTAGGGATAGCTGTGGATAGTAAGTTATTGGTGATGGGGCTTGAAGCTTCAAGGATGAGGGTGAAGAGATGGTGGTCGGACCATGGTTGAGGGGTGTTGCCGGTGATGGAGGCCACACAGTTATTGTCTCCTACCCAGTCAAGGGTTCTCCCTTTGTTGTAGGTAGGGGAGGACACTCTTTGGGTAAAGCCTAATTCTGACAGGGTATTATTAATGAGGGTAGCCTGGGGGTCTTTGGGATCTTTGAGGCCTAGGTTGAAATCTCCTAAGAGGAGGCTCGGCTCTGGGAGGTATTTTTTAAGTTGTTGGTGAGGATGGTAGTGAGGTCTTCCTCGAAGAAACCTAAGGGTCCAGGAGGTCTGTAGAATAAATCAATGGTGATGGTTTGGGAGTTGGCAGTGGTCAGCTTGACTGTGAGTTATTCATGTGTATGTGGTTCGGGTGTATGTGCACTTTAGAAATGCATATAACATAACATAACATAATAAAATATAACATAACATAACATAACATTACCTGCAGCAGATTAAAACACTAAGGAACCAGGGGATCTCTGTCCTTCTGAAGCAGTGATATTCACTAACAGGCAGAAGGGATTGAAATTGAAGATGGCGGTCAAACCAAATAAAGGCTTGGCTGGCTTATAAAGCTTAAAGCTCTAAGTAAGTTCAGTCAAACCCAGGACAGGTAGCCAATCCCAAATAAAAAAGTTAGACCAGAGGTTGAAGAGGATGGACCCTTACGGGACTCCACATCTATTTCTTGGTGCCCTAGCCCGCGGTTTCTGGTTCGAATAAAGTTTGTATGCGTTTGTCCAACTACACTATATCATCACCTAAGGCCTGACTGCCTGCTTCCATAACACATTCTCTGCTAATATCCATTTTTGCAAGTCTTTCCACCACATCTCAACCAACGGGCCTCTTGAAGATATCCAAGTCATGATTCTACAGAGCTTGGCTAACACAAAGCTAAGTCCTTTCATTTGCCTACAGACTTCCCAGTCTTCCCACGTGGGTATGATATGATATGATATGGCATTTGTAACGTGCCTATACACAAGTGTTAGAGCCCCAAAAGGCAGAAAGTAGGGTATTGGACATTCAACAGCACATCACCCCTCAACAATTTATTAGCTATTTCCTCCCCGTACCTTATAGTCAGGCAAGCGCAGAACATGTGCAGCATTCCAGCGTTAACAGTATTACACATGGGACAAACTTGTCTATCTACGACCTTAAATAAAATAATATGTTAGGTGTTAAATAGGCTTTGTGCGTAACATACAATTGTAAAAGCTGTAATTTTGCATTTCTGGAAACCTGTTTGTCGTATTGTAGTACTTTTAGCCATTCTGCATCTGTGAGTGGTTTCCCCAAGGCTAAGTCCCATTTCAACATTATTTCCAGCTCCTTCACCATATGATGTTCAAGGAGCACCTCATATAATCTTAATACAGCATGCCCTCCATATGATATGTTTATATAGCCTTGTGTCTAATCGTTTCAGTTCCCACTGCTGGCCACCTGCTCTTTAATGCATTTATAATAGTTTGCTGCAAAAGGTATTGTCCCACATGTATTCTCAAGGTTTTCTGTAATTCTTGAAAGCTCAAGATGGTGTCATCTGGCATAAGGTCTCCTATTGTAGCAATCCCATGTGGTTCCCATAATTGTCTTACACTGCTAATACCACTTCCAGGGGAATATGTTGTGACACCGGGTCTCTCATCTTCATTTTCTTACAGGCTCTCTGCCACAATTACATGGCTAGTTTCACTAGATGTGGATATTACCCCAACTCAGGGGGGAACCCACAAAAATTATTTTATGTATACCGGTGGCTGTAGCAGAGTTGTGTCTCTTGTTGGGTTGTCTGCCAGCCAGCCTACCACATATTGGAGCTGACTAGCTAGATAGTACAACTCAAATTGCTGTATTCTTCACCCTCCTGTTTCATGGGTCCTCTGGAGTGTGCTTAGCGCTACCCAGCACCTATCATTCTGCCACAGAAAGCCCCTGCATTTGTTGTCTAATCTGACAAAGAACTGTTTGGGAATGTTATGAGGAATGTTCCTGAAGCAGTGCAGCAGTCTGGGCAATGCAACACTGTGTACACGCTATATCATAGGTCACATGGTAGTGCACGGATGTTTGAGGTGGCAAGCAGATGTCCCCGGATATCATATTGTGACCAGACACATCTAGTGCAATGATGTGTCCGGGATCACTGTCTGTGCTTCACAGACATCTTTAAATTCAATTTTCACCCACTTCCAAGTTCAAGCTTTGCCCTTTGACCTCTCCTAGCACCATTGACACTGCTTCTATAAAATCTGTAAAACTTTTTACGCTTTTTCCCTCTACCGGAAATCTGTGGTCTTGTAACATTGCGTACATCCACAGACACCGTCACGTGAGTGTGCCTGTGCCGCATGATGACGTGTCCATAATCTGTGTACACGCTTCGTGGACATCTTTCAATTCAATTCTCTAGAGACTTTCAAGTTCAAAGTCTGCCCTTCCACAGTTCCCAGTAGCATTCTTACTTAATTCCTAAACATTTCACAACTTTTCAAGGCCTTATGTGGCTGCTGATGTCCGTGGACAAGACGGTAGTCTGCTGACATTTCCTCTAAGTGGACCTCCCCCATTTCTGTTAGTGATTCTCTACTTGGCAGAGCTTCAGAGAGCACCTGCTTCTACAGAGAACAGCAACACTTTACCATAGCATCTGAAATGGCCAACCCACCTCCACAGGGGCCACCACCGCCTGGAGGACCTGGACAGGGGAAACAGGGACCCTGCAGCAGATAACATGCAGGTGTCATGACCCGGCAAAATTGCCCCTTCTGGACCTCATGGTCATTGTCACGAAGGGCTTGTACTCCTTGTTCCTCCCAACATGGCCGTACCAAGCTCCGTGCTACGCACTAGCCTTCAAGTCGTGGCACGTACTATAAATTGGTCACGCCCCTGCGGGTCCGCGCGTCTCAACGCTATCTTCGGTAGTGACCCCACGTGTGTTTGCTCTCTACATTGGTTTCCTTGATCCTCTTACTTCCTTCCTTGCCTATTTTCCTGTTCCTGGATTTCCCCCCCTACTTGCTCGTTTATCGCTAATCCTGGATACCCTGGAACCACGAACATCCCGGAACTCTGAACGCGCCATGCAACCTGACGAGGCTCGGGCGAGCCTATTCAAGACCCGAACCATCCACAGGAAGAGTCCTGCGGTCGAACAAGTGAGATCCCAATCACAGGTGAGACGGGGGGAGATTTACGACAGCAGGAGGAAGAGGAAGAATATATAGTGGATGAAGTGCCTACTATGTTGGGTGGGCAGAAGGAATCATGGATGTGGGGGTTTTCACCACCGTTGGAGGGGGTGTCAAATCCTCAGGCAGCCCACGTGGACTACACTGAGTGTAAAATTGTACTCAGTTGTGGCCAAAACGGGCAGTACTCCTTTTGTACTAGACAAGGAGAGGGGGTTTTTCCAGTCTTGCTGCGCCGACACCAAAAGATACTACACACTGCTACAATTGCAGGTTTATTGTGGTTTGAAAACAGCCTGACACGTGTTTCGAGCAATTCTTGCTCTTCATCTGAGGCTGATCGGTTTATACATAATACATTTAAGCAGAAAAAATGTTAACGTGCAAACAATTGTGTGTCATTGCAAAATTAATTGAAAGAAACATAAGATGCATGGAAGTGGGGGAGAAAACAAGAGGGGTTGGCATACCAACACAACCCTGTACCCAATATATACGTTTAAACATTTTATACACGAAAACACATGGAGGGGCAGGACAACAAAAAACAAACAATTTTTTGGGAAATATCCATGCAATAATACAGAAAGACACATAACAACAATAATCGAAAAAGTCCAATTAAACAAATAAAAAATTGGAGGGGAGAGGGAAACATTAAATAAAAATTCATTTGTACCATACATTCCATTTTGATTGCAATTGTTGATGATACATACGTGATTGTAATTGAGGGGTCCCGGTTGGGATTAAAGAGATTTATAGGCGGAGAATAGAGAAAGGAAAAAGAGGGGAAAAGGAACAGAGCAAAGCTGTTAGAGCATTGTTAACACAGGCTTTTGAGGTATGGAATGACCAATTGGCTGAAATAGGTAGCGCTAAAAGATACCTTAAAGTTGTTAAGACGAAGCCTTGGCTTGCAAGTGTTATTTCTGTTAGAATACAATGAGAAAAAGGAGGATTGGTATATTTACATGCTTGCTATACTTAAAGAAAAAGTAGCATCCCAGTGTTAGCTATCAATTCTAACATACCTTATTAATTCTATAGCTTCGGTGTTGCGGAAATCTCTTCAGTAAAGAGTTTGGACTGCGCAATTTCAATGAAGGAACATCCATTGGGGAATCCCAGTAAGGAGTGGGTAGATGGAGAGCAAAAGAGAAAGGGATAAAAAAGTACGAATTAGAAAGCTTTTCACGTGGCGCGTGCCTTCACCCATGCCTCTGGTGCTTAATTGACTAAGTGCGCTCATTCCATTGTGACTGTAGACTTAGGGACTGTATGCAATTAACTCACCCTGGTGGTCTAGTATGACGGAACGGAACGAGCCCCTCTCGCGCGTCCGCTCCTGGTGACTCTTGATATTTTGTGCGAACTCAATGGGAGGAGCCTAAGCGCCGGCAGCCTCCGCGGGCGGATTCGCCATCTTGAAGCAGTGTTATTGCTGCCGGCACGTAAAGGGAATGTCCCGGACATTCCCAGTTACTGATTAAACTGTGAGCATTGGGCACAAGGCAAGGACTAGTGAGTATACACAGTCTGATAATTGCAATTGTTGCGAAGATTTCTTAGGATTGTCGGCCTAATTATATAAATAGGAAGAAATGCACATAATAGTGTGAAAAGGATAATCTAGCTATTTTGAACGGTCCGATTGAAAAAAAAAAAAAAATGTATATATTGGACTAGAGGCAAAGTGTCGGGTCCACGCCAGAGTGGCTGAACAATAGAAATGAAAGTGATAGAAAAAGACAGTTGGCCCAAGCAGTGCATCTCTGATTAGATGTTTAAACACACAATGCTCTGTTCCATAGACACCTGAGAAATATAGCAGGATAATCTGAATGTACATTTCTTGGATTGCTATGGGTATTAGCACGAATTGCATAGTGGATTACGGATGTACATGTAAAAAAGACCAAGTATAAAAATAAAGAAACAATGAAAGTATTAGATGTTTTCCAGTTCTAAAGACCTCCAAAGGTAAATTATAAATGTGGAACCAATTTAGGGAAAAGAGTTTATAAAAAGACTGCAAGCTCATGATCTGAGTTAAGACCAGAATAGACTGTCCTGTATTTACAAATGAGTCTCACTTCAAGTCTACGCAGATTCAGAATCAAGTTGCCTCCTCTTGGGGGCAATTCTGCTTTAGCAAGCCCTACAAATCTAATGTTTTGCTTCAGATCCAATTGATGTTCTTTTTGCCAATGGCTGGCAAGCGGAAATTTAGCATCCTGACTGGCTATAGTAGATAGATGTTCTCTTATCCGCGTTTTAAGTGGTCTGATGGTGCTACCAATGTACTTTTTATTGCAAACACAGATAATACAATAAACTGTAAACTTGGTGTTGCAATTAATGAAAGTTTCAATCTGGTGTGTCTGTCTAGAATTAAAAACAAGGTTGGAGGTCTCCAATGCATATGGACACATAGAACAGTTGCTGCATTTATGAAACCCTTTAAACTGATCTTGATTTAACCATGTTTTAGGGTGCTTTTCATTGCGCATAAAAGATGGGCTGAGTGTGTTCTTAAGGGTGATCCCTTTGCTGGGCGATGGATCAATCCAATTGGAAATGTCCGTATCCAGATGCAAGAGGTGCCAGTGTTTTTTCAGAATTCTGTAAAGAATGTGACTGTCTTGGTTGTATCTGGTAATCGGGCGAATCTTGTGTATTCCTGATCTAATCGATGCGTTTTTGGGTTGGAGTAGATCCCTCCTGGCTAACCTGCTGACATTTTCCACTGTGACTGATATCTGTTTGGTATTATAGCCTCTTTGGGCAAATCTTTTTAGGATAAGTCTTTTTTCAGAATCATAATCATTAAGATTTGTGCAGTTGCGTCGAGCTCTAATTAGTTCTCCCTTTGGGATGTTAGTGATGACATGGTTTTTGTGGCAAATGTCTGCATGAAGGATTGAATTGACTGAAGTGCTTTTGCGGAAAGTCTTGGTTATGAATCCAGAATCATAATAAATGAGACAGATAAAAATAAAACAAGAGACATAATAAAAGTAAAACAAGATGTACAAATGAAACTAGACCTAAAACTTTGCCTAACACTATAACTACCAATATTAACATAGCCACAGTAAAACATTTCAAAAAGTACATTTTACAAAAATAATTCCACCATAGAGCAATCCCATAAAAAATCACGTTCTATGCTTAAAAACTACCAAAGAAAATTTATCTTTGAAGCACTGATTGACAGTGCACCTAAACTAAAATAAAGTTCTTTATATTGATTTATATTTATATTGATTATTAGCATAATTAAACCACTATTAAATTAATCAGTAAACTACAAAAACTACTTCTAAACATGCACAGTGTCAACATAAATACATTTTCCAACTTATGTGAAGGTGAATGGTTTCACCCAAGCAGTACAGAACCATATGTCAATGATGAGACTTATAAACAAGAACAAATAAACCCAATTGCCATAGACAATATTGGGTGAGGTTATGAATTGGCAACAGACACTATTATGGCAAAAGAAACCCTTATAGAAAAAACACCCCCACAAATCTTTCAACTTCTGTATGTACAAGCAAGCCGTTCAGTGTACAAATGGACCTACAGCTCAATATATAACTTAGGCCAACAATTGTTTAAATGTTCAATAACAATGTTTATGACATTTCCTCAATCACTATATGAAAGTATAAACACTGGACTGTGATGACATTCATTAGCCTGCAAATCTTGAACTGCTTGCAAAAACACCTTCCATCACATCAAAATGTTAGCAACACACCATTTTGCTATGTGAAACCTTATCCATAGATTATACTATGAAATAAGTCCTGCTTTGCAACTGCAAAAATTAAATGACATTCTCCTACATGCAACAGCCAAAGAACACCTTTAAGAAATAGAACACATTCAAAGTAAATATTTTGGAACTGAAGTTGACTCACAAAATTGAGTTAATGTAGAAAATATTAGCACCAAAACTCACAAACCCCAAACACATACAAAAAAGAAATAGCAGCATTTCGGAACACATCTGCTGAAATACCAGACAAAGTATGTGTCTGTTGTTGCAGAACATTGTATAAAAAGAGTATACACAAATAGTAGATATGCACTACGAAGTGCAGAACAAAGAAGAATCCCAATGGTTCCAATTCGCGTTATATCTAAAAGCAGAAAATAAATACAAAATAACTGATCACTCAAAGGTTTGCACATACTGCAATATAAAGTTTGACAACAACCAACTTCCATTACAGGCTATCACTAACAACTTAGAAATCTTTTCACTTTCAAAAACTCTCCATCAGCTTAACTTTAATGAGAGCATCATAGTTCAAACAGTACAGCCATTTCAAACTCTAATACGCCTTCAGCACAAAACTGCCAAATTACATCCAGCAGAGATACTCAAAGGCATTTGTGAGAAAAAGTAGTATATGTGCCATTAGATCTTAAAGAACATGTAGAAACATTAGGAGTAGGCCATCCAATACAAAAACCTTTGAGTATAATAGTTAATGGTGTACCAACAAAAAAAAAACAAATGTGGAAACAACTAGTTGACTTAAACTAAGTTAGACAAACTATAAATATCTCTACTATTTATATCTCTACAAAGATATAAACTTCAGACAAACCACCCAAATAATTGAAGATTTATCATACACTGGCCAATTGGAATGTGTGGATCCTGTTGCTTCAATTTGCCCACTACATTCCAAAGACACCACAGAAGATCCATTAGAAACATATCAAATGCGTGAAGCCGAAGGATCTCCAATGAACATATTGGAGAAAAAAGTGTAGAAGCATGTTCTTTTCCTCTATTCTTTTGTACAAAAAGAGGAGGAAGATAGGTTGAAAGCACATTAGATTATTATTGTTTACTAATGTATTCTGAAGACTCATGTTTCAGACAAAATGCAGAATATATTTTCTACCTTTTGTTTGAAAGTGAACTTCTAAGTTATAGAGTTGCACCCACATTAAAAACAGGCTCTCAGTTCTTAAACATGCTAGCTACCTAACTGCTTCAAAAGATAAAAGACAAAGTTGAAGTTTTACAGTCAAGTATCAAAAATCTCATGGCAAACATGCGTGGTAAAAAGAATACTGGTTCCATCATCACGCTGATGTACGTAGTATGCTAAGGAACCTAGGCCCACCCACGTGGTATGTTACTTTACGTTGTGCAGAATATGCATGGGATGACTTGCATGAGTTTGTATGCATTGCACACCAAAATAAATAGGGAATATACATAAAAACACCAAGAAACTCTGTTCTCGTGGCCCTATCAATGTTTCAAGAGACTTTCACCATTGCTGCATTGCCATGCTGCACTTCATCTGCAAGAAACCTACGCCTCCTCTAGGAGAAGTGGAACACTTCTTTTGGAGGAAAGAATATCAATCCAGAGGAGCACCACACATCCACATGCTTTTCTGGATAAAATATGCTTCCAGATTTGACCATGACAGTGATGCCACTGATTTACAATGCAATCAAAAATACATTAACTGTGACATACCTTCAGAAACCACACATACTGACCTATGTGCACAAATCCTACAGTTCCAAAACATAAGTGTGACAAATACTGATGATGCTGATATAAAAACAAAGGTAAATACTACACCAAATGTTCCTTTGGCTTCTCTAGACCAGTTTCTACCAAAGGACAAGTCAATAGCTTGATGCCTTCTGTTACACACCATGAAAAAGGGAAATACCCTAAAAATGCATATAACATTAAAATAGATGAGGCATCCAAGTACATGAATGATTACAATGTGATCATTGCCCTCTTGTGGAACGCAAATATAGACATTCAATACATTGGAGATAATTCCACTTCTGTTTCAACATATGTCACAGCCTCTCTCACCAAAGCTAAGACAGAGCTAAAAGACCTTTGGGATGACATGTCATTCAACAAAACCCTGTCACAAAATTGTACAGCTTTGGTATCAAAATGTTCTCACATAAAGAATGTGGTTTCTACGAAGCAGCAGATTGTTTGACAAAACAATTATTTAAAAAGGTATGTTCCAAAAAGGAATGGCTAAGCTAGCATGATTGAAGTCATGATCACTATTTGGCATGCCAGTAACTTCAAAATGACATATGTATCAAAGGCAGGAGTGTTTCTGCAAATATAGTCAAGGGTGGCAGTTTTATTGCCACTAATCCATTTGCCCAGTGTATCACTGGTGGTGCGGCCATTCAGTGCCACATATCCCAATCATTCAAAAAATTGGACCATGCCACACCCCTGCTGTTCCTTTAGGATTTTACCATAACGTTAGTGGAGCAAATGTTTTCAAAATTAGCCTTCAATGTATTAACCCCACATTGGGCATTTAAATCACCCCCTAGGATAACCACATCATTACCCGCATGGGTGAGCCATTCAGAGAGAATTAAATCTAGGGCATCATGAGTCTCATTCAGGCAATCACAACCTGGGGGATCATATACATTAATGATCAGCATATTAGGGGCAATGGGTGTATTTTTTGCTTTAATTTAGATGGCCAACACATTATCAAATTCAAGATGAGAGAGAATCTCGTTGGCACTGAATGTATGTCTAATGCCTACAATTAATCCGCCATAGGGTCTCCCTCTATCACATTTTTTGGCGTGTTGCTGAAATGTCCTATGGGTATCAATGTGAAAATTGTTTAAAAGCCATGTTTCTTGCAATAGTACAAAAAAGGTAGCAGGCGCCCCTCTTTCGAAATAACAAGGCATGATAACCTGTTCAGTGGTTATTAACCACATTGAGAGTTCGCAGCCATTGCTTTTTGCTCACTGTACCTTCACAGATGGGAAATATCCATTTGCATATCAGTCTTTGTCCCGCCCACAAGGGCAGTCCAGCACCGAAATGCTATGGCAATTCCTCTCTGAACAAGAGTACCATCAGCAACCCCAGGCACATGTTTCAGCCTTGTTGGGCATCATCAGTGAGGTGAAGCTGAGCCTCTCTAAGCACAGTGAGCAGGGATTGCAATAGTATTATGGAAACGACACAAGAGGATCCAGGGAGACACTTGGATTAATAAAATTAGCATGGCCGCGCGTATTCCATGATGCAATAGAAGTTTTTCATTGTTGCAGCATTTCCATCGGACTGACTAATTTCTTAAGCCACTTCCATCCAGCTTGATTTTCACTTGTTGAGTCTATCTGTTTTGAGTATTTAGCTGGACCACAATGCTCACATTGCGGGGTTACCACCGGCTCAGGAATAGGGGCATCTAGTTTGAATCTAAGAAAGTCTAAGACTCTGCTTGTGACCGTATAAGAGTGGCAGTATTTGGAAGGCCACAGTGGATTAAAGTGAATGCTCCGAAGGGCTGTTTCAATGGTTGAATAAACTCAATGTCAGATGATTGCAGTATCCGAAGCGCTGGAATTTTAGAACAAATGGCAAGAAGTGCAAATCTGTTAATACATTTCTTGGACCGCTTAGCAGCTCTTTCACAGATAGTGACCACTCTGCTGTTTAAAGTGGCCTTGAAATAATTTTGAGAATCGCCAGAGACAAGTTCTCTTGCAAGGTTCATTTTGTTGTTGTTGTCTTTGGCTGGAGCCAATACATGGGAAGCTTCCATGTTTCTGGATTCCTGAGCAGATTGGTCAAATAATGATACATTTGTCACTGCAGAATGTCCTCGGCTGGATTTACTTTCTTGTAGTAATCTACTTCTCAAAGTCCCTATTTTCTGAGATTGACGTTTTCTTCTATGATTCTCATGCTTTCTTACCCGTCTAGATTTTTGTTTTAAAACATTTAATGAAGTGGCTCTAAAGTTCAGTGGCAAACAGTAAATTTCCTCAGCATCTTCGATACTAGTCAATTCCGTAGTTTATTTTTTTGAGTTCATTGTTTTAGTTTTGTCATTCACAGTTGTTTTTGTTTGCAAGTCATGGGAGACTCTGTGATGTTATAAGAAATATGGGTATTATCGTTGGCCGCAGTAGGTAAGGGACTTTTTGTGTCATCAGATTTGATGGAGATATGAACTTCATTTGGAACGTCAAGAGCATTAGATTTATGGCAATCTTTGTGATAACTCAGAAGAGATCCCAAAATCTCACTCCGGTAGTGGGATTGCCCCTTGCCCTTATATAAAGTTAACCACGGTTGATTGCTGCATAGATGGGACTACTGAGCAGGACACGGGGCATCCATCTTTTGTGCCCCCTTTCGACTCCATCTTGGGTAAACAGGCCTCACTGCGATAGTACAGCAATGCTCAGCTCCCCTTTCCACCGCAGCAGCCAAGGACAGAGACACACACACAAGGTGTGTAGGCAGCTGGCTGGCCCGCACCCTTGCCCTCCCCCTGTGAAGGAAAGCTCTGACTTCCATTCTCACACTGAAGCTGGAGAAAGTTGCAACAATCAATATGCTATAGTTTTCTTCCTCTGAGATCACTGTTCGTCTGAGAACCGGCATTTGAACCAGGATGAGTTAAGCACTTTTCTGCTCGATTCGTCCTCATAAACGTGCAAGCCACCCACCCCCATTAGAACAATTTATTGGCATTCTGACCCTGCACCCCCTGTAAGGTATTTCTTTCAAGTGCCAGACCCTCGCCTGTGCTGCGAAACCCACCCAACACACCCACTACTAACCTTAAGCATTTCTATTACTATATATGTTTTTACTTGTACTAATGAGTTTGAAACCTAGAAGAGATGCGAAATATAGCCTGATTCTTTTACATGCACAATGAAAGTCAAGGCCTTCAATTAAAGCCACAAATGACCTAATTGTACTGACAATGATCATTGTGTGTGACTTATGTAGAAATGTGACAAGTAGCATAAAATGTTTAAAATAATTTGTTATTTAGTATGTAACATATTAGCTTCGGTAGTGACCACAGTGACCGGACCCTGACCTGCATGGAGCACAAGATGTTTGACGTCCGTCAGCTACTCAGCCAGAGATGCTACCCACACCTACAGCACCAAACCGTCTGGCCAATCGGGTCCATTTAGTATTTTGTTTTGTTACTGTAACTAATATAAATGTTGGCACTAATGTAAATGGGGAAGAGTTTTTTGGGTTATTTCCTAGCTGGAGAAATAAACCATCCTTTGAACTCTTGCAGCCGGGTCTCAGTGCCTCTTTCCCTGACAAGGGGTTTTGTCTGCTATTTTATTTTTTCTCTCACGCGTAGTAAGACGGGGAAAGGCACCTAGATTTTTGGTGACCCGCGCAACGTGATTTAGAGAGGTGCCTTGAGGCCTGCGCCTCCCGGCAGCGAGATCCAGGGCACCCCCCAGCAGAACCATCGCCTCCGCGGTTGACCAGACTGTGCATACCAAGAAGAAAGGATCAAGGGTTCCCGGTTGACGAATACCAGATCGAAAAGGCTCCAAGGCAGGCCACGGCTTGGTTGGGGGACTGACCTGAGCGAGGTCCGGCCGTGTGCGGCGACCCTCGGAGTACCTGACTGAATACGTGGAGTCCCGGTTGCAAAGACCCCAAAGGAAGGTAAGGGGAAATACGGGAAGAAGGGAATTAGCAACAAAGGGAAGGTAGCCAAGAATAGGGTCTGTGTGAGTGACGGTGAGGCTTTTCTGATCTATCCTTTATATGGCCATTAGGTGTTATAAGAAGTGAGAAGAGAAGTGGTATCCTAGACCGTAGCGGGTAGAAGGCAGCGCCGCGTAGCATTTGTCCCGACCAAGTGCAGAATAGAGATAAAGAGAAAAATAGTAGGGGACTCGTGTAGGCTCGGCGTAGTTTTTTAGAATATTCTTTTTCCATGGAAGTAAGAAATCTTGAGACATAATAAAGGTGAAAGAGGTGGGGAATGAATGCGAAATAGTAGGTAGTATATGGAAGAATAAAAAACAGGGACAGTAACGGGAAATAGGGAAAAAACAAATGCGCGCAGGCAGTGCATGTGTATGTTGCATGATTATATGTTTGTTGGTCTGCTTTTATGTATATGTTTTGTTGAACACGCAAAAGTATTTTAATACAAGTAATTTGTGATTGATATAAGGTAAAAGCAGAAGAAATAAACTGTGAGGGGTGATCAGGTAACACCTCTCAAAAAGCTAATGTGACATATGGTAATTGTAAGCATTGTTAAAAAACGTATTATTTCCACATATTGTAACTGACATACCTAGTTAGAGGTGGGAAGAGATTCAAAGGTACCAGAATACACAAGAAAGGAAAAGAAACATTGCCATGGGGGGAGTAACACCACTAGCACATATTTGCCAGCACCTTCCACTATATAGCGACAGGATACAGAAATATCACGATCAGTGGATCACTGAGATAAAAAAGGGAGACTGGGTCACACCAATTTGCCAGAAGGAGGATCATTTGACAAAAGAGTGTTGGACCTAGTATCAACACATTTGCTAGCACGATACAAAGGGAAACAGTTACAGAACCGGAGAGAAGTGTTAGATTTATGGCAAATGTTTGAGGAAGTTGCCCCCACAGCAGAGGTAGGTACAAGCCGAATGAAATAAAAGCAGAAAAACCCTGAAGAAGTAGACGGGACATCAAAAGGGGAATGCTCAACAACTACAACCGACAATGAAGTAACAAAAATCTATCCCTTAATGACTAGACCAGCGGTAGTGTTTAGTGAACCCCTGTATATACCTCCCACCGCCACTGCCCAGAGCGGGGCAACAGCCCCCGAACCTCCACCATATGACAAAGGAGGCTTGTACGGCCCCGCGAGCGCACCTCCTGTGGACATAGCATGTTCAACAGGTGATTTGAACCGTCAGCTAGCACACGCACATATGGAAATAACACGGTTAAGAGCTTTATGTGACAAAGGGCAAATGCTGCCAGGGGGAGGGGAGGTACCCCCTCTGTCACTGGCAGATCTCACACCTCCGATCGGGGCAGCAAGCAATGCAACCCCAGCAGCCTCGGTATCAGGGCAGTCTATAGTATCGCAAGGGACGTCATCGCAGCAGAGGCAAGAACAGGAGTGGCAGTCAGGACAGTTCCTGTTCCAATTGAATAACAAGCCAGTGAGAATTATACGCCCAGATACACCGGAGAGTCAACAAAGTGGAGACCAGGGTGAAAGACAAGGAAGTGAACCTAAGGAAATCTGGGAGGATAATAACGAGCTGGAGTCATAAATAGAAGAAATATGGGACGATTTAGATGAATACGAAGAGGCAGCTGCCGCGGAGGGTTCCCCACTGCCAACCGCCGTTACCCAGACACACTATCGCCACCATTATGGCAAGGTAGATTAAGACAACGAACAGGGAGGATAGGAAACATATTGGTAAGTAAAACGAAAAAAGGAAAGACAAGCAGAACGGGAAAGAAACAAAAACTACAAATGCCACTGATACATAAAGGAGCAGGTAGGCCATCCAGGTAGACACGATGGATCACCATTTAACAATGTTCGAGCACAAGTATGGGATGCATTGTGGCATGCATTTCCAGACATTCCAAATTTACATGCAGTGATGCAGTGTACAATGGAGGAGAACGAGGATCCTGCGCAATTCATTTTGCGTGTGCAAGATTTATGGAGAAGCAAAACTGGTACGGCATGGAATCAATCAACAGCTTTATTCTATTTTATCACTAAAAAGGGGTTGCCGAAAGAGGTGCAGAAGGCCTTGGACAAAATAGATGGGATCGAAGCCAAAGGGTGGCCTGAAATTCAGAGCATGATTGTACACCACTGGAGGAGGATCAAAGAGAAGGAAAAGGAGGTCACGCAAAAGAGGTTGTCTGACAAAGCAAAATTGGTACAGACGAAATTAGTGAAGGTCACCGCCATTACTGCCAGTGCAACAGCAGATAGAGGAAACGAAGGAGAGGAAAACGCGGGTGGAAGGCCCGTCGGGATAGCAGCGCAGTGGGTTGGAGAGGACCAAGGACAGTGTAACGGAGAGGAACAACCATGCCAAGGATCGCAGTGGCAGAACAGGCCTGCCCAAGGAAGAGGTGGGTACCGGGGCAAAGGGGAGGATACGGAGGTATGGGAAACAGAGGGTATCGTGGGCAAGGACCAAGGGGAGGACAACAGGGGTCGTGTTGGAATTGTGGAAGATGGAGACATTATTCACGAGATTGTAGAATGCGACCATCAGGGTATTTTCAACAGCAGCAACAACAGCCCATGAACACTGAACAGGGGTGGGGCTGCCCACACCCAGGCAGCCCTTGTGGAGCTCCAATGGGGAGGGGGGGACAACAGGATCAATACTGCTATGACCCCCAAATGCAACAGAGACAGCAAGCCCCACAACAGCAGCAACAGCAACAGCACCCACAACAGCAAAACGCACTACAGCCCATGGTGAGACAAAACCCAGTAGGAAACATAAACAATAACCCTTTTGCAGCGGCCGCAAACGGTACCCCTGCACCATTTCGCGGCATAACGGTCGTGGATGACAACGTTTTTTCAATGCCAGGTCAGCAAAGATACCAAGACTAGGACAGCCCACAGGGAGCACTTGCGTGTCCAGTCCTATCCACCACACAAAGTGCAAGTGAGGAACCACTAGTGGCGGCAGAGATAGGAAACAAGCAGTTTATCTTTATGGTAGACTCTGGAGCAGAAAAATCATGCCTCACAGAAGGGCGGTTTCAGCTCTCGGGAAGAAATTTGGAGACGCAGGGGTTCTCTGGGGCTATTTTAAAAGTTCCTTTTACAAAAGATCTTGATGTAACAGTGGGGGCAAAAACAGTGCGTGCACCCTTATTGTATTACGAAGACGCGCCAATCAATTTGATGGGACGAGACTTGCTCAGTAAGTTAAACATGACCATAGCCTTTACTGAAAGAGGAATAGTGTGCTCGACACCAGGGGTATGCCCCGTACGGGCACTCTTGATAATAAGTACGATTACAAAGGAAGTTGCAGTAAGAGGGATTCCCATTGACATGGACATGTTCGTCTATGGAATACAGGTATTAGCCCGAGTAGTGCCTGAAATAACACAAAAAGAGTGGAGAATACCATCCGACTTTATATTCCGCCCAATCACAACAACAGATGTAGTACCAGGCACAATTATGTCTATAGACATTGAGGCAGTTCAAGTTTCCAACAAACGCATTGTGGTCATAGGCCTGGACACGCAAGGACGCGAGTGGAGAAGTGTGCTATGTATAGAGCCAAACATAATGCTAAAAGATATAACTGATGAAGAATTGTTTACTGATTACGAAGGGGATGGAAAAATAATAATGGGAATAAGCATACCATGTGACATTATGATTCAATACAGAGAGATACACAACCCACTCATGGCTAACATAAAGGCCCCACTGACGATATTTGAAGAAGACATGGCCAGGGTAGCACCTGAAATTTGGACTATAGGACCACACGATGTAGGATTGTTGCACGAGGTAACTCCTATAAAAATAAAACTGAAACCAGGTGCCCTCCCACCCAAAGTGAAACAATACCCAATATCCAAAGAAGCAGAGCAAGGTATTAGAGAAACAGTCAATGCACTCCTAAACCAAGGTATCTTAGTGCCATCAACTTCCCCATGCAACACAGCGATTTTTCCGATTAAGAAAGCAAAAGGAGGGGCGTGGAGAATGGTGCAGGACCTCCGCCCACTCAATGACGTCATCCAAAAAGAGTTCCCTTTAGTGCCTAACCCGTCATCAATATTGTGCAGTATACCAAAAGAGGCAACTTGCTTCACTGTCATTGATCTGAAAAATGTTTTTTTCTCTGTGCCACTTGCAGCAGAGTCACAGTACCTTACAGCTTTTACATTAGGAAACAGCAGATATGAACATCGCAGACTCCCACAGGGGTATTGCGAGAGCCCAAGCATTTTTAACAGAGTACTACGAGAAGACATTAGCAACATAGATGTAGGGAGCACCATTATACAGTACGTAGACGATTTACTCGTCTGCAGCAAAACAGAAGAAGAGTGTAGAGAAGACTCGATAACACTGCTTAATGTATTGGCCGCCAAGGGATACAAGGTGGACAAAGGAAAGTTACAATACTGCCTTGCTGACATTGTGTATCTTGGCCAGCAAATATCTAAAGATGGAAAAAGAATACTACCAGACAGAGCAGCAGCCATTCGACACATTATCATACCAAAAACAGTGAAGGACATGCAGAAATTTCTTGGCATATGTAACTATTGCCGAGCGTGGATCCTCAATTACGCAGCATACACACGGCCAATGTTACAAGCACTAAAAGAAGCACAAAAGAACAGAGCCCCAATAAAATGGACACAGGAGACAATTGCTCAATTCTCTCGATTAAAAGACCTTATTTCAGACGCCCCAGTCCTTGCAAATCCAGATTATGAAAGGGAATTTCTCCTGTTTTCACACAGCAATGGAACATTGATGACAGCAGTATTGACACAAAAGACCTCGCTAGGCCACAAACCATTAGCGTACTACAGTGGAATATTAGACCCAGTAATGCAGGGACATTTTGCTTACGAACAGGCCCTCGCTGCAGCGGCCTTCGCCATTGAGAAAAGTGCCACGATCGTAATGGGATGTTCAGTGACGCTATATGCGGAACACTCGTTATTTGCTATCTTAGAAAGATCAAAATCTACCCTCACAACTCAGAGAGCCTCTGCTTATGAAATAATAATATCAAGTCAAATGTACTTGTGGTCAGATGCAAGACAGTGAACCAAGCTACCTTCATTACAGAGCCATGCACAACTGAGGATTTACAGGAACACGATTGTAGCACATACGAGGGAGAGGGCGATGACATTCCCAAAGCAAGCAAAACGCCCTTACAGAAGGAGAAATGTATTTCATAGACGGGTCAGCATCCATAAACTCAGAGACAGGAGAGAAACATGTGGGGATGGCAGTAGTGCACATGGAAGAAGACACATATGAAGTGATTGTTAAAAAACGCCTCCCCTCACACTACTCTGCACAAGCAGCCGAACTGCCTGCACTAATCAGTGCGTTACACACAGCCAAAGATTGTGCTGTGACAATATATTCAGACTCAGCTTATGTCACCACCACAGTTCACTCAGGGCTATCACGTTGGCGAAGGACAGGGTTCAGAAGAACAGATGGGTCCCCTGTACAACATGCCACGCTGCTTAATGAACTAATAGAAGCTTTTGCGAAACCATCGGTAGTAGCGGTGGTTAAATTCCAAGCCCATACCCATAACACAGACGCTGTCTCATTGGGGAAGGCGGCAGCCGACGCGGCAGCGAAAGAAGCCTCGTACTTCAATAAGACACCAACATCAGAGTACATTGTAAAAAAAAACACAAAAGAACAACCAGCAGAAGCATACAATAAAACGCCCATAGCACAGTTGATAGAACTACAGAGAAGGGCCCCACCGGAAGAGCAGGAGTTGTGGGGCAAATGAGGGTGTAGGAAATCAACCACAGATCTCATTTGGAGACAGGAAACGACGGCAAGGTAGTGATGCCCATAGAATTATTAGAAGTAGCATTCCAACAACTGCATTTCCTAGCTCACATTGCAAAACAACACATTGCCTCAGATATTCAAGAGGATTGGTTTGTTCCTAATCTACACAAATACTTGTCTACATTTGTGATTGAATGTACTACATGCCAAACTTACGATTCAGGAATGACATTACGAACCCTGCGTGGCACTTTGCCATGCCCTACAGGTCCATTTAGAGAATTACATATCGATTACGCCGATATGGGAAAAAGATGTAACGGAGCAAGATACTTGACTGTGGTGGTAGCCCTTTTTCACGGTGGGTGGAAGCGGGCCCCTGTCCCCATCCTGATGCAAAATGTGCTGCCAAGTTCCTTGTGCGAGAAGTATTCTCACGGTGGGGAATCTGTGACGTGATCCGTTCAGACAACAGCACGCACTTTGTGAATGACTTCTTCAAAGAAGTAACCTCCCTTCTGGGGGTGAAACACAAGTTATGTTCGATTTATCATCCAATGGCCGATGGAGTTGTGGAGAGGATCAACGGGCTGCTCAAAAGCAATTTATCGAAATTATGCAGCACGTTGAAAAATAATTGGGTATATTGTCTGCCCCTAGCACTGTTCCGACTCAGAAACCAACCATGCAAGGATCATCATTTAAGCCCGCACGAAATTGTGACGGGAAGGAGAATGCACACACCGCTCTCCTCTGTTAGGAGGGCGTCTGATGCGCACAGGGCTGCCACAGTACTGGGAGAAGAGTTTAAGGAATACCTAACACAGCTAACGCGCTCAGTACGCAGCATAGCAAAACAAATTGTTTCACCATTTACTGAAGATGTAGCAACAGACACCTCCATGCCAACAGCAGACAGCCCGGAGGGGCCTTTAATGCCAGGGGAACAAATTCTTGTTAGAATTTTTGTAAGAAGGTGGAATTCACCAGGATTTCATGGTCCATACACAGTGGTGTACAGCACCCCAAATGCAGTTAGAGTTACAGGGTTAAAGTACTGGGTGCACCTCTCAGACGTAAGAAGGGCACACAGTGTTACACCTCCCCAAAATTAAACTGACTGTGTGGATGCCATCATTGGCACAGGTTGACATGATGAAAATTGCAACTTTGACAGGGAAAGTATAGGGGAAAAGCAAAGGTTTTACATATGCTCTCTCTCTCTCTCTCTCTCTCTCTCTTTCTTTTCTTTTCATATAAATCATGTTGTTTTTTTCTATTTTTTCCTCATTTATTCCATGATGAAATGAAAAGGAATTGTTAAATGCCTAACTGAGTAAAGAAATGAAAAAGAATGAACAATTGCAATTATGTTTCTTTTCATATGACTTAACTAATGTGTCTCGCCCACATAGGTTCAACATGAGCCAATGTGATGAAATGGCTGAGCAAGCTGAAATGTTAGATAGAAATAGGGATGCTACTAGGGCCAGTAGATTAAATAATTTGGAATGTGTTATAAAATATGCTGCCATACTATTTGCAATAATGATGTTTTATCTTATTTGGTATAATGTTGTTTTATATGTAGCAAATGAAATGAACAAAGGGGTGAGCGGAACTGATATGACAAAACCAGGGTCTAAACTAATATGGACTGAAGCAACGGCTATTTTGAAGGACACTTATAACATTGAATTGAATGGTAAAAATATAACATTGCCCCTTGTACCTTTGCACGTAAACAAAACTGCTATTCCATTGTTGAATAATACTGGAGCCAAGGAAATAGAGCCTGGATGGAATGTAAATGATGATTACTATTGGTTAACTAATTCCAGAAATACAAGCATGCGTACACACACTGCACCAGAAACCGCTACTGAATACGCACATGTCACCATGAACAATATAGAGGAAGCATGGTCTAGAATATTCCCGCTGCAATATCCACGAGTTGGTACCCAATTAAAAAACAGAAGGAGGAGAAAAAGGGGGGTCGGAAAAAACAGATACGATATTTATCATAACCTGGGGTTAGATGAAATAGAGGACCCCCGACACCCTGACCAATCAAACAAATGGTATTCAGACATGAGCGCCGCAGCAAAGCAAGCAAGTAATGAAAGTTGTTGCGTGTGCTCACTTATTCCTCACACTACTGGAACTCCAAAAATGTTAATCCCACAGGAAGTACCCTTGTCTGAGGCCCAATGTTTGATTCATCTGATGCTGTGTAGAATAAAAAAGACATTTCAAGCACACACAGTCACTATGGAAAAATTGGAAAACGAACAAACTTGCACCAGCAGACGACAAGGGGTAATCTGCCTCTAGGAGCCATTTTTCGTTATAAAAGGGACAAGATATGCAGATGACAAGTGGCATGATGAAACGATTGAATGCAAAGCTGAGGGGCTTTGAGGGCTGCCAGATGAAACATACAAATGGGCAAACGAAACGTGCATCCTCATCTGGTCACAGCACATCACCAAGCTGACATGGGTCACACCCCTGGAGAGACCCAGGAAGATTCAAAAGGAAATACCGCACAAACTTTACTTCCATGGAGAAGGGAAGGTGAACATGGGAACCGTGCGGCAGTGCAATAAGACTTTAATAATGCCAGTCATGAAAAAAGGCACTGCTGCATTAATGGACATATACTGGATCTGTGGCAAACAAGCTTACCTGCATCTCCCAGCATCCTGCAGGGGCACTTGGGCCCTAGCCACACTTCACTCAGCACTAATGGTGATACCAGAGAGCCACGTCCAGTTTACAGCAAGGCCTTTGACAGACACATCAACAGCAGGACAATCGACTGACACATCGGCAGCAGGGCAATCGGATGAACCATTGACAGCGCCCGATGAGACAATCACAGAGCCCCCAGCATACAAACTATTGTCAGAAGAAACCTTGAAAACTAAGTGGTCACGCACCGAAAGATCCAATTATATTTCGTCCAAATCGTCAGAACTCCTTGATAGAATCCCACAACAGCATAAGCTTTTCTCATCTGCAGAAACATTCTTTGCATCGTTCCTAGCAGCAGGCGTTCAAGCAAGGGCAAACGCGAAATGGCTGCAGATAACACGCTGGGAGCTCATCTGTTGGAATTGAAATGATATTATGCCTCCTATCGCAGTATTTTAATGTGTGTTGGCCTACGCCAAGTTGTCTAAAATATCATGTAAATAGACTCCGCGGCAAGGTCTTGACCTTAACGAAAAACTGTGTAAGTCGCCATCTTGGATTTAGCCGCCATTTTAGGTTCTATTGTAATGTGGAAGTCACCCTGAACATCAAAATGGAGGCCGAATGACATTCTGAGTAAGATTCTGGCCGTTGTGACCTCCGCACACATGAACAAATAATATGCCTGCAGGCCACTTGTCGGGGTCGCGAACTGAGACCTTGTCCTATCCCTGACCTATGTGTAAATGTACAACTATATCGGCAAAACTGATCAAATTGCATAAATTATAGGATTGACCTCGCAAGGACCCCTAGGCCTGGTCCTGAGAATGGTTAACCCGCGAGGGGGTTGGCCTGGGCTGGATAAAGAGTATAAAAGCCCAAATATTCCAATGTACAGTCTCTCTACTAATGCATTGAACCCTCAATGGAGTTCGTTACGTTACTCTGAGAGCCGAATAGCTATCCGTTTGTCAATTGACTTTTTGGTAACTGTTGTAGCTTTTAAATAAAGCACTTTGTATGTCCCTTGTAACCTGTGTTGGTGTGTTTCCTTTGGGCTTCCCGGAATCATATCAATTTCTTTGTTTTCACAGTTGGCGCCCGAATAGGGACCCTCAAGATTGATGCCGGATCATTGAAGGTTGACGCAGACTATCGAATCGGGATCGGACGGTGTGATTCTGTGGGCCCGACTGATCGAGACGCGATACCTCGGCAGCGCTGCACGATCCGATCCTTGGACGATAGTCGTGTGGTCTGACACGGCATCTTGACGAGGGTCCATTTTTGAGGCGGGCAGATTTGTCGAAACCACCAATCACAAGGTAAAATTCGTTAGGTAAGTTCTTTGATAAACTGTACAGTCCTCCTTAGGTTTGGTCATGTGCAGTCGTGACCCCGGCTCTTAATTTAACCCTGACAATTTGAATTTGGCGTATTGTATCTGCAGACACAATTATTGACCAGGTAACACCAATTCTTTGTAAAATGCCTGGGAAATTGTCTAGCTGCTTTAGGGCTCTGTTCCGCAGCGATCTACAATCCTTGGTATTTAGCCGTCCGGCACCACAGGAGGGGTCGCCGGCATGTACTATGTACTGTAAGTATGGCATTGGTAGTATAGTATTTAATGATATTTAGCACAGACAGACCAGACATGCCTCCGAATTTCAGTGGCCAATCAATGGTAGTTTCGAGATCCCCCGTATTGAATACTTAGAATCAATCTTGCTAAAAAAGAAGGCTAGACCTGCAGCCTTTGATGTTTTACAGAATTGGAAAAAAAAGCGTTACAGCAGCCTAAAAGTAGGGACAAACATGCACGCCGTCATAAAAAAAACGCCGAAAAAAGCGTTGTTATATGATAAAGAAAAACATTCAGAATCAGTTAAAAATATGGATAGGGCTTTTTCACTTGGAATCCAGAAAATGTACCCCTCTAAAGATTTCCATGTTTCCGAGGAATTTATTGAGAAATTGTTAAACGAACGCAGGCCTGATGCCTCTGCGCCACCTCTGTATGTTCCTATTTTGGGCGCTCTGCCCATTCCTGCTGTTGTTCCTGCCGTTATCCCTGTTCCCTGTGTACAACCTATTGTTCCTAGTCCCATAGTTGTTGTTCCTCCACCTATCGCACCGCCCCTTCCTTCTGCACCGATAGTTGCACCTTTATTAAATTTACCTACACCTCCGCTCCCGAGTGGCCCCGTATTGACTGAAGTTGATCCAGGTGCAGGATCAAAGATCGTCACTTGTAATACTGTCTCTGCAGATAAGAAACAGGAATTGTTTGCATGGGCTAAGCATTGTATGGAGAAAGGTGATCAAGTTAATGTTTTTTCCACATTATCTAATTTGAATAGTTTTCCCGAGAAAAATGTTTTTATTGAAGGTTTGGGGACTCATTTATGTGTAATGTGGGGTAGATTAATAAATTCGGATCTTCCACAAGGAGTGAGAGTTCTGAATGCTTTGGCACTTTCGAGGGACACAGAGCAGAAAGTATATGGGCATGTTGAAAAATTGTTTGAGTTTAGGAAAGACTTTGAATAGTCACGAGATGAGGACGACGAAGACGATAGAATATATGTACAGAAACGATTCCTCCCGTGTCATCGATCGGCACCTGAGGAAATACGAATTTGTACTAAAGATGCGGTTCGATGGATCTCGGATTCATCGATTCCACCAGATGAAGTATATGACACGTATAGTCAGTATACAGTAGAAATGCAAAGAAAGGTAATTCAGGTAATGGTACAGTACCTGCATGAAGAATGTGTAAGAGAGAAATTTAGTTGCCCCATAGAACTATTGGGGATTTGTAAAAGGGCTTTTTCGCTCGATACTTCTTAAGCTGCCTTAGCGCTCGACCGTCTCTATTGCTTAGTAAGCGGCCGGAGGTACTTATATCTCAGTTGCCTATGAGAGAGGTTCCTCCGACCTTTGTCCCAAAAGTTGAGATCCCCGCCAACGCTGGGACTGGTGCCCCTGCTGTGGATATCCCTGCACATTATGTATCACAATTCGTTCACGTCCTGTTTTCACGACAGGAAGTGAACACTATTAGACAATCAGTTCACGATATCAGAAAAAACCCAACGGGGTTTTACAAAGAAATAGAGTCCGTCTTGCAGTCCTCTGTGTTTACCTTGAGTGATATTGACTTGCTATTTCCTGCACTCCTACCCGTAGATGTATGGAAACAGGTTCGGACAGTAGACAATGTGCCAGGGTTGGGAGATACTTGGGCTAATATGATTAGGATTGATGGGGAAAGACCAGCTAGTGAGAAACCACCACAGGTAATACTTACTTTGCCTGATAGAATTGTCGCAAAATTAAAAACTATAATTCCAGAGAAAAGAATTATTTGGGACAAGCTTACGGCTTGTGTCCAAGGAAAAACTGAAGGCGCCACCAAATTTTTTAATAGATTCGAGCAGGTATTTTCTGACTTCAGTGGACAGGATTTAGGTACGGAGTCTGGGAAAAGGTTGTTCGTGGACAAATTTGTACGTGGATTGTTGCCTGACATCCAGTCACAGATTATGTCCTCTGAGAGCGCTTGGCAGGCAAAATCTCAATCCGAGGTTTTGCACATGGCTCAGTATTATGAGAACCGTGTTACCAATGAGAAGGACAAAATTGAAAAGAGGAAAGGAGATTTGAAAACCAAAGTATTATTACAGCAAATTGTTAGAAACCCCAGAGGAGGCACGACACAGACTAGAGGTCAGTATGTCCCAAAAGGAAATGCTCCTTTGGGTCCTGTGAATATTAATCAATGTGCTTATTGCCGCCAGGAAGGTCATTGGCGCGCACAGTGCCCCGTCCTTCGCCGAAGGTCAAACAGTGCGTTTGGGAGTATGGGTAGACGACCTAGGGGCCGCCCTGGAGCAGGGGACCCTGATAGAGGTCAGTTTTTACAAGATCCTCAGCAACCTTTTTCACAGGAAAATCAGACCTCGAGTGTGGACTCGATCACCCTTCTGCTGCCTACCTTTCTGAAGAGCTTCCTTCCAACAATACTCTATTTCATTAGGATTGCCCGAAGCAGGGTTTGGAACCTTCACCTATTCCCGTTAATCAGAAAGGCCCCTACGTTGAATTATTAGTGGGGAATAGGAAACACCAGTTTTTGATAGACACTTGAGTGCAGAAGTGCTCCATTGATCATTCTCGGGTTCCAAACATTCCACTGTCAGGGCAAACAAATGTTTCCGTAGGGTTTTCTGGTATACCAACTGTCTGTCCGGTTTCTGTACCAGTGTTTGTTTCTTTAGGTCCCTTTTCGGACCATTGCCCTTTTCTTCTCACTTCAAACTGTGGAGAGAATTTGCTGGGGTTGCATTTGTTAAAGAAATTGAACGCAATAATTCATTGTTCTTCTGATGGAGTATGGCTGACGGTTTCACCACAGCAACTTCCTAATTCTCAGTTCTTGATTCAACCTTTACCTCCTGAGTTTAGCATTGTCCCGGAATGTTTATGGGCGGTAGATGACAATGATGTCGGGGTATTACAAATTGAGCCTGTTAAAATAGTTTTGAAACATGGAGTGAAACTACCACGCATTCCGCAGTATAAAAAATCAGTTGAGGGCGAGCGTGCTTTGAAATGCATTGTCTCCGATTTTGTACATCGTGGGCTGATCGAGGAGATTACAGGTAGTTTGTGTAATAGTCCGATCTTGCCTGTATATAAGAAAGGCGACAATGCAATTCCATACCGGTTCATAATTGATCTTCGTGCTATTAACAGAGTGGTCGCCGCACAATTTCCAATTGTGCCCGATGTGACGACGATATTGCCAATGATCCCTTCTACGGCTACGCACTTCAGCGTTGTGGATTTAAAAAAGCTTTCTTTAGCATTCCTATACATGAGGAAAGTAGATATTTGTTTGCGTTCACCTTGGGGGGACGCTCATTTACATTTACCAGGGCACCTCAAGGGTATACTGAAAGTCCTAGCATTTATAGTAGAGCTTTGAAAGAGCAGCTCGACACCCTTGAATTGCCACCTACTTGTAGGCTGCTTCAATATGTTGATGATTTGCTTTTGGCTGCAGACTCTGAGAGTGCTTATAAAGAAGGCACTGTACTGTTGCTTGTTCATTTAGCCAAAAAGGGTCATAAAGCTTTGCTTAAAAAATTTAAATATTGTTGTCAGAAGGTCGCCTATTTAGGCTACCTCCTGTCAAAGGAGGGGAGAAGATTGACACCTGAAAGAATAAAACACATTTCTGGCATGTCTGTTCCAAATACACAGAAGGAAGTCAGAGCCTTAATAGGTATGGCTTCTTACTGTAGGTTGTGGATCCCGAACTTTTCGCTAGTGATAAAACCGATGTTGGCTTTGACGAAGAAGGGCATTTCTCTGCCACTGCCATGGAAATCGGAACATCAACGATCATTTGAGCTTCTCAAAACCGGGTTATGCTCTGCACCGGTTCTGGGTACTCCAAATTATGACAAGGCCTTTGTGTTGTTTGTGCATGAATGTGATGGATGTGCTTTGGCTGTGTTAACACAGGAACACGGAGGGAAGAATAGGCCGTGCGGCTACTACTCCTCCGCCCTTGATCCTGTCGCATGTGCTTTGCCAAGATGTTTGCGCGCTGTCGCTGCTGCTGCCGCGTCTGTAAAACAGAGCGAGGAAATGGTCCTAGGCCATGATTTGATTTTGATGATACCTCACTCTGTTGATATTCTATTGAACAAAACCCAAACGCAACACCTCACCTCTGCACGGTTAACAAGGTATGAATTAATTCTGTTTGCCCCGCACATCCAAATTAAGAGGTGTTGTGTTCTTAATCCGGCTGAACTCTTACCTTTCCCGCAAAACACTGTTTGCGGTGACGAAGAATTACATGACTGCCTGTATACCACTGAACAAGAAACGAAGGGCAGGATAGATCTCATAGATACTCCTTTGGATAATGCAGAAGGGGAGCTGTTTTGCGATGGCTCCTGCTTCAAACTTTCGGATGGTACATCTACAGCTGCTTATGCAGTTACTACATTGAGCAAAGTTGTTGAAACTAAGAGAATTTCGCATAACTCTGCGCAGGCCGCAGAGATTATAGCGTTGACCCGAGCTTGTGAACTCTCCCAAGGGCATATAGTAAATATATATATTGATAGCCAGTACGCATTTGGGGTGGCTCACAACTTTGGAAGGCTGTGGTCGGTGAGAGGGTTCCTGACCTCACATGGGACCAAGATCCAGCATGGCCCCTTGATAGGGCAATTACTCTCGGCACTCTCACTACCCGAACAGTTAGCGATCATGAAATGTGCAGCACATCGTAAGGTCATAGATGATGTGGGCAAAGGGAACGCTTTTGCGGACCTGATAGCCAGACAAACGGCCACAGACCTTAGCACGGACATGTATGCCTTGAGGGAAATGAGAGATGCTTACATAATGGATGACGGTATTGGGTCTGTGCAAGATATTCAAACTGATGCCACAATAGAAGAATCTAAAAGGTGGGCTGAAGGAATGGGGAAATTGGATGATGAAGGGTGTTGGGTGGATACATCCGAAGGAAAATGGTTGCTCCCTGATTCATATGTATTGGCAATGGTTACGATGGCACACGGTTCTACACATGTGTGTGCCCAGCAGATCACGAAAATATTAGAACAAGTTTGGGTGAATAACAAGATTCTGGAGACTGCGAAGAGGCATGTCCACAACTGTATGATCTGCTTACAGCACAATGTGGGTAAGGGGACAGTAACTCCAAGGGGAAGCTTTGGGTCCCCTTATGTTCCCTTTGAGGTTATTCACTTTGATTTTATTGAGATGGAACGATGTAATAATCTGAAATATGTTCTTGTAATTATTTGTGCCTTCAGTAAATGGGTCGAGGCTTTCCCCGTTAAAGATGCTACCGCCATGACCACTGCAAAGATTATGGTAAAAGAATTCTTTCCTCGATTTGGGCTCCCGAGGGTATTTTGGTCAGATAATGGTCCCCACTTTATTGCAGCAGTAATTTTGCAGATATGCACAGCTTTATGTATTGAAAAACGATTTCACTCAGCTAGACATCCTCAAAGTGCTGGGTTGGTGGAGAGACACAATGGTATCTTAAAGAATAAGCTTGCAAAAACATGTGCTGATACCAAACTGAAATGGCCAGATGCCTTACCCATTGTATTATTAGCTATGCATACCACACCTCAGACTAAAACCGGGCTTTCTCCATTCGAGGTAGTGATGGGGAGACCTGCTAACATTTGGGGTCTCCCGAAACCTAAAGCCCTGAGAGAGGTGGAAAATGTATTGCGTGTAGACTACTGTAACCAGTTAACTAAAAACCTGTATTTCATTTATCACCAGGTGCACTCAGCTTCACCTGTACGGTTCACGGGCCCAGGACACGATATACAGCCTGGAAGTTGGGTCCTAGTGAAGGCCTACGAGAGGTCTTCCTGTCTCGCGCCTCGCTGGTGGGGACCCTACCAGGTGTTACTGGTCACCAGGACAGCAGTGCGGGTGGCTGGAAAGAAGCACTGGATCCACGCGACGCATGTCAAGAAACTTCCTCACCCGACGCCACACGTTACAGAAGAAGCAGAACCCCTCGCTGATGCTACAGTCTCTGATCTTGGAGTAGCAAACAGCGCTGTGAGTGCGTCGGAGAATTTCTCTGAGCCCGAGGAGCTTGGGGAACAGTCCATTTCGTCTCCGCACTCTCTTGAAAAATCACTTCTGGAAAACATTGTTTCAAGCTCTGCGACTTCCGTCGCCTCCGACACGTCGCTTCCCTCAGGAAGTGACGCCACCTTATTTCCGGATCAGACAATTTTGGGTACCACCAGGTACAACCTTCGACGAAGGAAATAGAACTACGGCATGGGTTTCTCCGTGCATCTGGGAAAAGGAAGTGATTGGAAGTTTTCTTTTGTACAAGAAAGTTCTGTTGAACAAAAAGGGATTCTTCTGGCTAGGGTTGGGAAGGACTAAGAAATCGCGCGACCGTAGCGTCGCCAGCAACGAACATTGGGGTCGTCGATTGAGGAACTACGATGCCTGCCACCTCCACTGCTGCTCCCCGCACTGGACTTGTGAATAAGGGGGTGACCAACTTGGACAATGAACCATGTGCCTGGGCCCCGAAAACGTACTGCTGTGTTTTGATAATGATAATTGTTATTTTTGCAACTGCTGCTGTAGGACTTTGGTATTTTGAAGAAATCTATCCTCTGAAACCTTTACTACCGACCGAGATTGTACCAACTGTTTTGACTCCCTCTGTACACCTTCACACTCTGTCCCCTAGAGACTCCCAACATAGACAAAAGTATCATAATAACACTCTAATGATAGTAATGAATGCAACTCATGCCATTTTTAATAAGAGTAATTGTTGGATTTGTACTCATTTACCACAACATGGGAACAAGGGACTGGGATGGTATATACATCCTTTACCTTTAACCACTGCTTGCTATGCCTCTCTTAGAGCACTATTCTTTGGCCGATGGAATGATAGCATCTCAGGGAACTTTGATGGAACTAATCTGAATGATTTCGAGAAACGTGAATTGACTCCCCTGGGATGCTCGCTTTTTGCAAATAGAAGTAAACCTAATGTCGCTTCTATTAGGCCGTCTGATAAACTATCTCTTCCTTTACAAACTCTAATTTCCTTTAAAATGGCTCCGATAGGCAATAAGGACGTCATACCTCCGTCTTATTCTATAAATCATAGCCCTGACTCGGTTCCCTTTTGTGTACAAAGAAATGGCACTCGGCCAATGGGAGATTTTGAAGGTTGTAAGAACATTGTAAATTTGACTGGAGAAAACAGGCCTCTGTATGTAGGGGGGCCTGTTTATTTTCTTTGTGGTAGTTTAGCATTTCCCTGGTTACCCAAGGATTGGCAGGGAACCTGTTATTTAGGAATATTGTTACCCGGGGTATTTGTAGCTAGTACATTGCGAGGTATCTAAGGCTCGCCCACGGCGAGACAAGAACGGAGATACCCCTGGGCAAGTATTGGGAGATATAGCGAAATCAGTTGTGCCCTTTTGGGGACAAATAACAAACTCAGAGAACATTAGGGGATTAGCAAGGGTACTGGAGAGAACGATCAACCGGACCACGGACATACTCTACAATATGACCTTAGAGCAAAAAGCAATAAGATTGGTAGCACTCCAAAATCGGATGGCATTAGATGTCATTCTGTCAGAACGAGGTGGAGTATGCAAATTAGTGGGGTCCGCTTGTTGTATTTTCGTACAAGATTCCTCGCCGACAATTTTTAAAGCAATACAGAATTTGCATACTCTTAGTTCTGAAGTACATATTCCTGTAGGAGATTGGAATCTTAGCACCTGGTTCTGGGATTCTTTACGATCTTGGGGTTGGAAGATGCTTTCTGTTATTCTGGTTATTTTGGGGATCCTGCTATTCCTTTGTTGCTGTTTTCAATGTCTTCCGAGTATATGTGGAATGTTAGGGGAATGTTGTGCCCATGCAGTGAGCACAATAGGGCATAGAATATATGCTCCAGATACAGCTTCTACAGAGTTTGTGTTACAAGAGGTTCTGATGAACGACCTAATGGCTATAGACATTACAGACAATGATTCGGGATGTATGGATGACAACACATGGAGTTATTTGCCGAAGTATTAGAAATGATGTTAGCACTTGGCATAGGCCAAAAGGAGGGTCTGTTGGAATTGAAATGATATTATGCCTCCTATCGCAGTATTTTAATGTGTGTTGGCCTACGCCAAGTTGTCTAAAATATCATGTAAATAGACTCCGCGGCAAGGTCTTGACCTTAACGAAAAAATGTGTAAGTCGCCATCTTGGATTTTGCCGCCATTTTAGGTTCTCTTGTAATGTGGAAGTCACCCTGAAAATCAAAATGGAGGCCGAATGACATTCTGAGTAAGATTGTGACCTCCGCACACATGAACAAATAATATGCCTGCAGGCCACTTGTCGGGGTCGCGAACTGAGACCTTGTCCTATCCCTGACCTATGTGTAAATGTACAACTATATCGGCGAAACTGATCAAATTGCATAAATCATAGGATTGACCTGGCAAGGAACCCTAGGCCTGGTCCTAAGAATGGTTAACCCGCGAGGGGGTTGGCCTGGGCTGGATAAAGAGTATAAAAGCCCAAATATTCCAATGTACGGTCTCTCGACTAATGCATCGAACCCTCGTTGAAGTTCGTTACGTTACTCTGAGAGCCGAATAGCTATCCGTTTGTCAATTGACTTTTTGGTAACTGTTGTAGCTTTTAAATAAAGCACTTTGTATGTCCTTTGTAACCTGTGTTGGTGTGTTTCCTTTGGGCTTCCCGGCCTCATATCAATTTCTTTGTTTTCACACATCCAGCTGGCCAACGACACTGAAGAAGGATTCAACATCATAAAAATAGAGCTCCGTGCACTGCGCCTGATGACGATGCAAAACAGATATGTCTTAGATCTTATCACATCGATGGACGGTGGTGTTTGCAAAAAAAATTGGGGGGGCGTGTTGCACGTTCGTACCAACTTCCAATGCTGATAACGGGACACTGTCACATGTGATAACAGCAGTGCAGTATTTAGGAGAAAGAATGAGAGCAGAAGGTGGAGTAGACAACAACACGTGGTTCAACGATCTGTTCAGCTGGATACCATCATGGGTGAACATCGCAGCAAAGATACTCATTCCCATCATAGTCTTTCTTCTCCTAATATTCTGTGTGTTCCAACTGGGACTAAGATGCTGTGAAAATAATATGCCTAATTCAGCAATGATGATGATAACCGTGGGCCGACAGACAACGGTGTCTACCATGATAGATGCCCAAGTACAAACCGGAGAATACACCACACCACAGTTTAGGATGACTGCCATCTATAGACAGTATGGGGATGTGGTCGATAATCTACATTACACTACCATTAGAGAACCAAAAAACTTGCTGTGGTATAACGAGGTTTGGATAGATTTAGATGGGGATGGTGGGATATACTTAATGGTCACCCCAGAAGAATACGCAAGAAGAGTTAAGAGCTTAAGAAGTGTGTGCAAAGCATGGATGCCAATAAAGGGTACACCTGCTTGGGATGAGGGTTGGCTGAAGCTGAGCGCTACCAAATTGAGAACGGAAAGAACAAGATAAAGTAGTTTGTTACTTTAGATGTAACGAAAGGGGGGAATGTATGGGAGCGAGGGGACCTCAGGCCCCCTTGCATCGTACGCTCCTCAGTACAAGGCTTGGACCACGTGCCTCCGGTAGTGGGATTGCCCCTTGCCCTTATGTAAAGTTAACCACGGTTGACTGCTGCATAGATGGGACTACTGAGCAGGACACGGGGCATCCATCATTTGTGCCCCCTTTCGACTCCATCTTGGGTAAACAGGCCTCACTGCGATAGTACAGCAATGCTCAGCTCCCCTTTCCACCGCAGCAGCCAAGGACAGAGACACACACACAAGGCGCAGGCAGCTGGCTGGCCCCCACCCTTGCATTCCCCCTGCGAAGGAAAGCTCTGCGCTTCCATTCTCACGCTGAAGCTGGAGAAATTGCAACAATCAATATGCTACAGTTTTCTTCCTCTGAGATCACTGTTCGTCTGAGAACCGGCATGTGAACCAGGATGAGCTAAGCACTTTTCTGCTCGATTCGTCCTCATAAACGTGCAAGCCACCCACCCCTATTAGAACAATTTATTGCCATTCTGACCCTGCACCCCCTGTAAGGTATTTCTTTCAAGTGCCAGACCCTCGCCTGTGCTGCGAAACCCACCCAACACACCCACTACTAACCTTAAGCATTTTTATTACTATATATGTTTTTACTTGTACTAATGAGTTTGAAACCTAGAAGAGATGCGAAACATAGCCTGATTCTTTTACATGCACAATGAAGGTCAAGGCCTTCAATTAAAGTCACAAATGACCTAATTGTACTGACACTGATCATTGTGTGTGACTTATGTAGAAATGTGACAAGTAGCATAAAATGTTTTAAATAATTTGTTATTTAGAATGTAACATATTAGCTTAGGTAGTGACCACAGTGACCGGACCCTGACCTGCATGGAGCACAAGATGTTTGACATCCGTCAGCTACTCAGCCAACCAGGAGGAAGAGATGCTACCCACACCTACAGCACCACGCCGTCTGGCCAATCAGGTCCATTTAGTATTTTTTGTTAGAGTTACTTTAACTAATATAAATGTTGGCACTAATGTAAATGGGGAAGAGTTTTTTGGGTTATTTCCTAGCTGGAGAAATAAACCATCCTTTGAACTCTTGCAGCCGGGTCTCAGTGCCTCTTTCCCTGACAAGGGGTTTTGTCTGCTATTTTATTTTTTCTCTCACATGTAGTAAGACGGGGAAAGGCACCTACATTTTGAATGTGACAACACTTCCGTTACTCAAAAACATAGGTTACTATAAAAGTTAACAAATGCCCACCTAATATTCTTGCAACCCATATTTACTCACTAAAGTACACTACAATACACAGTTAGAATATGCCACCAGGTATTGAACTACTTTAAACATAACCTTCATTACAATACTCTTCAAACATACCATCAAACCTATACTTACCAAATACATCCAAAGAGCTACACTAGTACTTTTAAAATCTAATAGAGTTAAAACACGCCAACGGGTATCTAACTCCTTTACACATTCCCTTCATTACAACAGACTTCAAACATGTCATCACACTTATAATTACAGTATAGTACTACAATAGTACTTTTAAAATCTGGTACAGTTAGAATATTCCAACAGGTATCTTAATACTTTTAACATACCCTTCATTACAATACACTTTACAAATGCTTTCACACTTATACTTACATAACATATCCCTAGTACTACACTAGTACTTTTAAAATCCAATGAACTATAAAACCATGTAAGTGCATCAAACTATATCTGTATACAGTAGGGTTTTTTCAATACACCAGGATTGTTTTTTCACAATGATACAATTATTACTACATGTTAATACAACAACAGTGTACCATGTGCAAATGTTGTACCAAACATAGTGCATACAATGTACTACAAGGGTCAGAAATCAATATGTACAACTGTATGTAATTAAATGTTTCAAAGTATGTTGTTTAACACATTATACTTGTTCTTTACAGAGCTACAACCACAGAATGCAGCCGTGTTACCATATTCAAGTAACTATTCACACTCAGTATCAAATACTATCTGCATGTTACTGTAGAGATAATTACAGACACATTATTTTATGTTTTATGTGTCACCAGTGTCTACAATTCTACATTACAGCCTTCTTACAAAATTCAACCAAGCATCTGTAGCACTGTAGCCAAAATCACTGAGAACAAAGTATTGTAGCAATATGCAGTGTCTACAATTCTCTTGGGATTATAAATACTATATACATGTCAGCAATATCCTTCCACCATATTACAAATACGGTATACTCACTCTATAATTACTATACACACATTAGCATGGCTCTGGCCAGTATGCAGATTTTTGGGGGCATTCTCTGCAGCCTTAACCCAAGAATCTGGACACTGTCTATGGCCACAACCCTAGAATTCAACCATATCATAAATACACACATAACAGCTTCAAAGCACATGATTTATCCCCATTTGATTGTACTAAGGTTGCCAGAACTATACAACCATGCAAGACATGGCCACACCCGTACAACCACTGTCTCAACTATACTCTTGAAACATGTATAACCTTGCCACACAAACAACTATACACTTTAGTTATTGTATAACCACTTCAGCAACAACTAACAAATATATTTTATATTCCAAACACACAAATCTTACTCACACTCGATACTTTCATAAAATATGCGTAAACATAGAAAAACACAGAATCCCTCCCCACCCTAATGGTCTCCCCGCGGACACATGTCTGTGTATACGGTCACATGTCTGGCCTTGTCCACGGCTTGGCATATGACCGTGGACAGCCTTATTCAACAAAAAAAAAAGTTCCATCTTAACTTTCTTCCACTCCCCGAACCCTTCCCACAAACTCTTTCATCCATAAAATAACCCCAAATGTATTTTCCAGAGTTTTTTCTCAACATGCTGTCCGCGGACAAAGTCTGTTGTCCGTGGTTCCAGTATGGCAACCGTTTCAAAAACGTTGATGCAGCTCATGTTTTTATTAACTACCAATCAGCAGGCGCATTTGATCTCTGCGAACACCACACCAACCTCTGATTGGTCCAGAGGTGTCAGCGGACACTGAACCAGGAAAGGAGTCTATGGACCGGATGCAGATATCACTATTTGTTTTTTACCTACTTTTTGGCTACTTTGAAAAAATTGACTGGGCTGCACATATTTAAAAATAGTGTAAATAAATATTCAACCTTTGTATATAACCCCTTTAAAGACAACACACTCACTGTTACGTTGCTTTATAAATGAGAATATATTAGCATTAAGAACTCAAATTAAAAAGGCCAACATCTCAAAATAAAACATTCTCCAGAACTCAATATTATTGATTTACATATTGCAACCAAGTCCTCTGCAGAGTTTTGGCGACCCCCAAGGGAGTTAGGTGGCTGCCCAAGTCAGGGAAAGATGAGACCAAGGGCAGCATTGGGAGGAACCCCTGCACACCTTCCCCTGGTTGCTGCCATGTGTCTGTAGACAGTCATATATGAACAATGTGTGGACTCTCTGCCCAAGTGAAAGAACCAAAAGGTTCCTCTAACCAGACCCACAATCCTTGAGAAAAAAAATACATTGAGTTATCCTTCAGGTAGTGTTTACGACAGTGTGGTTTTTAACACTCATAATGTTACTGTTGCCAAACATCCCAGAGGAGAAAATGAGTACAACCAGAATACTAGCATGGGATACAAAGCTACCCGTTTGTTGTTTTCTGGCAGCATGATTTCCAGCGAATGATACAAACATACCTATATATTGCCTACCGGCAAAACATTCCTTGTAGAAGATACAAAGATTAATATTTATCAAGAGCCAGCCTTCTCTTCTAACAGAAGTGAATTTCAAGATGGTGGCCAAGCCAAATAAAGGTGTTGCTGGCCTTTAAAGCTCACAGCTCAAAGTAGGTTTGGCTGAACCAAGAACAGATTGCAAATTCCAGCTCCAGCCCAAGGTCGACCAGAGGTACACATCCTTTAAGAATGCCTATCCTAGAGGTCCCAGTGATTGAGTGTGGGGTGTTGGAAAGGGTATGATGTTCAATCTTTTCCCTGTTATTTTGCTTGCACGTTTTGCCGTAAAAACCATTGAAAAATATATTTATTTATTTATTTTTTATTTGGTATATATTTTTCATGAAACATACGAATCACATTGAAAATTATGAAAAGAATAAAAAGATAAAAGATAAAAAGATGAAAAGATAAGCACGACAGGACAGAACCACACACAGAAATCCAAGAAAATCATTATCGACCTCTTATACAGTTACATCTTAATAACTCTGATTTCATCCTATGTTAGGCTATTTCTTTTATCCAACTTAATGGTACTTTGTGTCTGGGAAGATGCCATTAGAAAATGTGTTAATCCAAAAATTAATTTGGGATCATTTCCTCCGTAAAGACGCTCCCACCAGTCCTCATCATTTGTCCATAGGGCATTTCATATGAAATGGCCCAGGTGTGTTCTTTGCGTTTTTGCTGCTACACAATTCTGGATGACGTGTTTTAAGTTTTCTGGCGGCCCACAGCAGAATCTACATACTAAGTCCACAATTCCTTCTTGTTTACGAACAAAAATTACTTCTTTTTTATGGATCACGTTCATTTTGAATCATAGAAATAAGTTTCTCAGCATTGGGCCCGGACATTTCAGGAGATACTTTGGTGTTCGGTTTAACAAACTGCCGTACATTTTTGCCAAGCTCCACAGTTTCGATGATTCCATTTTCTTTTCAGTACAGCTCCATTCAGCGTGCCATAGTTTGACTTTAGTCTTGTTGGAACTTGTTTTTAGTTGGTCTTCACTTGAATCAATGTCCTGTAAGATTTGTTTACAGTTTGTGGACCATGCTAAAAAGACTACATATTGATTCCAGTTGTGTTTATTATTTAGGATCTTGAATTGCGGCAAGCTGTCTTCCAGGGTGAAATTTCTGAACAAATTGAGGCAGTTCCACATAACTCGGCCATTGCAACTGTTGGCAATGAATTTGGAAGCCCCAAGATCCGTTTCCAGAAGCTACCTTCTAGTAGCTCACAGGTTTCCACAATGTGGAAAGGCTGCTTCTGGGCCAAATGTCAGAACTGGAATCGCTTTCATTTTATAGAATTCGGTGGCAGGAGCGAGAGAACATTTCCCGTACTTCCGATGGAAAACATAGGCCTGAGATCTCGGGCTTAGAGCTATTCTTTTAAGCTTGCAAATTCTCGCTCTGTTGTCCTAATTGGAATTGACTATTGTTCCAAGGTATTTCGTCACCTTTACAGTCTGCAGGTAGTCATTGTTTAGTTTCCAACAAAATAGCAATTTCTTCTTCTTGCCTTTCAGATTTTGCAATATTAAAATGTCTGATTTTTCTGTGTTGATTTCAAGGTCATTTGTCTTGATATAGGCCTGTAAAGTGACTAGGCTTCTTTGTAGGCCTCTTTGAGTTTGGGATATCAAAACTAAATCGTCAGCATAAATCATCCAAACTAACGATTTGCCATTTAGTTTAGGAAGATGTGTTGCAGGATTATCTAAAGCGTGTTTTAGGTCAGAGATATATAAGCTGAACAATTATGAGGTCAACGGACATTCTTGTTTTACTACCTTCCGTGTCACAATTTCTTTGGAAAATTGACCAACAACATCTAATTATACTTGTATTCCAGTACCTGAGTGCAATTCGATGATTGGATCGAGGAGTTCCGTTAGGCAATTCCATGCTCTTAATTTGTTCCAAAGGAGGGGCCTGTTGACACTGTCAGAGGCCTGCCTTAAATCTACAAACACCAGGAATAAAGGTCTTCCAGATGACAGTACTCGAATCGTCAACATGTTCAGTAGTAGGAGATTCAGACTACACCCCACCCATCCCACAAAGCCGGTCTTCCTTTTGTCATAGTTGCCAGATGTTATGTCCCACTCTTTTAAATGTTTAAGTTGAACGTTTGTAAATACTTTTCCCATGGCATCCAGCAGGTTGCAGGATTTGTGCGGTCATCATTTTTGAATATTGGCAGCAGAATTGCCTGTTTCCATGATGGCAGTAGACAGGCTTGTGATGGTATTTGGTTAAACACAATGAAGCAGAAATCGGCCTAATGTTCTGGATTGGATTTTAGTATGTAGTTTGATAGGCCGTCTGGATCAGATGCTCGAGGGGCACTTGTTTGTTTTATCAGACTTATTATGTCTTCTCGGTCTAGTGCTATGTTCCGGGAATGACCCCTGTACGTAAAACACTTTGCACTGGACTGCTGTAGGTTTTCAAACAGTTTGCTGAAATGTGCCATCCACACGTCTTCCGAGATAGGATTACTTAACAGCGCCTCATCTTTTGTTCCCATACTATTGATTAAGGACCAATACTGTCTCAAGTTTTTGCTAAGTATAAGTCGCAGCAGGCTTGCACCATCATTTTGCATGAGATAAATTTTGTACTGATCTAGCCAGTTCCAATGGCTTTGTTTTTGGTTTTTTATGGCCACAATTCTGGTTACTTTTTGACCGTTTCTTAGATTCTTTATGTCCCTTCTTAATTATTTTCTTTGCGCAACTACCATGGGGTCATACATATATTTTATTTGCTGTATTGCAGTTTCCCCAGCCCTTGGTCTATTTGCTTGTTACTTTGTAGTAGCGGGGTGTAGTCTACACCTCCGATATTTCTGGTGATTGAAGCTGCGAGGTTCTCATTCAGTTGGCTGACCTCACAGGGTCTTATTCGTAATCTATTGTGCCCCGGTTCCACTCCAAGTCCAACACTATTTAATATTTATTTTCTTGTCATGGGGAGCTTTCAGCTAATCTCCAGAAAGTCGTGATCTCTTTTCTCCATTTTCACTATATTCAGTGAGGCTATCTCTTCCAAGCTGTTTACTGAAACGTATAAATAGTCCAAGGTGACGGAAGAAGCCCCACCGCGCCATGTCACGGCACCAGGAAAGGAATGTCACCTTCCATTTAAACTATGAAAGTTGTGGTCATCCATATGTTGTAACCTGCTCAGCACTCTTTCTTGCTTAGATTTGAGCCATAGTGGGTATTCAACATTCGCCGACATTGATTTGTTTTAGTCGTGTTTTAGACAATCTATGTTCAGATCTCTGCATGTGAAAATCTTTAAGCTCTTCTTAGGTTTTCATCTTGCACCCTCTATCAGATTACTGATCTAATCTACACGAGTCACAGTTCTGATGTCAAATGGGTTCCAGTATATGTTTATTATGAAAAGCCAGTTGCATGTGTCTGAGACTTCATCATCTAGTGCAATCATTACACCTTGGGTGTAGGGACTAGGATCGTAAATTTTGGTTATCGTCCATTTTGAGCTGTTACTTTCAACCATGACTAGACCTCTTTTTGGGTGTCCTTGAGGTCCTTAGACCTGGGAAGACGCCAGTCACTGGTTTGGAGTCTGACCATTTCTACTCATAAAGAGGTGTAAAAACCCTCTTGTATTCTTTGAGATTAGTTTGATGTTTAATGTTGGCTGCTTCACTGGCTGTTTTTTCATAGAATATGCAGCTAGATTTGTCAGTAGCCAGTCCCATGACTCACAGGCTGATTTACCTCTGTCTTTATTTTTGATGTTTTTTTGTTCACAACAGGTACTTCTAATCCCACTGTCAAACTTGAACGTTAGATGGTCTTTGTCATTCAAAGGCGGGTCCTCTCTTCCACCTCGCTTTATTCTGACACCCTGTAGTTAGCAAGGTGTCAGAATAAAGTCTGGCCGTGTCTATTTCAGGTTCATCACAGCATTTCGTCTCATTTTGCCTGCTGCTCAGATTTTCTGCTTTCCCTGAATGAGGTTTCAAATTGGTCTGCTCTCAAAGTCTGAAACCTATAACTCTTAGGTCCTGTGCTGCAGCTAGAATGTGTTAACAGACTATGGGCCTCATTACACGGAAGGCGGTGGTCCAGGGTGCTATTAGCACCCTGGACCATGCCGGTAAAATACCGGCACCGCCTTGGCGGAAAGGGGATTTACCGCCCCATCCCAAGGTTGGAGGGGCGGTAAATCCCCTTTCAGCCATTGCCCTTCCCCATTCCCATTTCTGCCCCATAGGGCTCTATGGGACTGGGGAAGGCGCTAATTACGGCACCGCAATTTTGCGGTGCCGTAATTAGCTCCGAGGTCCTTTAGCGGGTTGGTATTTAACGCCTGCAAAAAGCAGGCGTTAAGACTCCAACCCGCTAAGGGACCTCGTAGTACGGCGGTAAGGGTTAACGGTCACCGTTGCCATTAACGGTGACCGTTAACCCTTACCGCCGTCCGTGTAATGAGGCCCTATGTATGATGGAATGTGTATTTTGACACAGTCCACTCTTTCGCCGTGATGAAATTCTACTATTTGAATATCCCAAGTGGTTAACGTTTGAAGGCTTGTGATATGGTGTAGTAGCCTAGGACGTGGTTTCTATTTAAAATTAGGCCATCGTCAATATGTAACATGCGCCCAGGCTTTCAAATTTAAAGTTTACTTTCTTGCTTTTTATTAAAGTGCAGCCGTGATTTTTGGTTCTTTGAGTTGTCCTTTCCTTTTCTCTGCTCATGGTGAACCATTTCCAGAGGCTTTTGATGTGACCTTTGGTCATGTTGTTGCTTGTCTTGTTGTTATTCATCCATTTTGAACAAAACTTGTCTATGAATCTGTCCTTTTTGAGGTTTGAAATGCGCTTGATGCTTTTTTCGGCTCTTTCTCGTCTTAAAGCCATGTGGATTGTATTGTATTGTATTGTATTGTATTTTATTTATATAGCGCACTGAGCCCTGAGGCACTGGGCACATTTCTTAGGTACATACAGATATGCATATATACAGTAACAGGCATACAGAGTCAACAATTACAAGCATGGTAAGTAATCAAAATACATAGCGCATAGAATATTTACATAGATAGCATAGAGCACAGAAGTATTTACAGAGATTGCATATGGTACAGATGAATGTAGGACTCTGGTTAGCTACACTCACTTAATGTTGTCTGCTTGATATTTCAACTGGCACGTGTGGCTCCAAGGATCCTCTGCTTGCTTCTGTGTTGAAGTTGCTATTAACAACACTGTCGTCGCTATCATAAACAAAGAGATCCAGCATATCTGATTCAGATCTGATTCAGTTATTGAGATTTCTGCTTCTTGAGAGTTTTTCTCGATTTCTCCTACATGAGTTTCTGTAATTTCCAGCATTCTCTCATCATATTCCTGATTGATTGATTTATTTTTTGTTGTTGCCATCTTTGGTTGCGTAATTGGGTTTTTAATATGTAGTTTTTGGTCATTTGCATTTGCGTATCTTGATGTTTTTATATTTTTCGTTTTTTTCTTGGGGGCTGTGATGATTTTAGTTTTGTTTGTCCCATTCTGTTTCAGTTTTGCTCTGAATATTGCAAAATTACATTCCATTTCAGGTTGAACTTCCACTAGTTATGAGTTGTCACTGTCCTCAACATCCAATTCAATCGTATCCTTCAGACTGTCATCCAAAACTATTAGTGTGGATGGTTTTACTGCCAAGTTTCTTGCTGCATGCATTTCCATTAGAGCTGGTTTAGGAATCTGTGACGGTGCTTCTTGGATCACTGTCAATGGATCTTGAATTTCTGTTTGGTATTCTGGTGTGATGAGACTTTCGTCATGCCTCGCCTCCTGCCTCAAAAAATCATTAGACTGCATCTGTGTTGTTTGTGGGGGGATCTATCATTAGAGACACTCTGTGTTTTTGGGAGGGGCAAAAGGCAGCGGTCGTTGTTGCGATTGGTCATTTCCATTGATCTGGATGATAACTTTTAAAATGTCTTGTGAAAGATTTAACAGATCTCTTTTTTCTTCTCTTACTTCTTTCAATAGAGCCAAGAGATCATTTGGAGTTGGTCTCGCAGTGCCATGTTTCGTTCCCACACAGCTTTAAATGAGTTCATAAAGGATTGAATAAAGACTAGCTTAGAGTTCATCATTGCAGTTAACATCAGTAGATATCTGAAGCTGTCATTTAAAGTTTCCTATAACTTTAAAAATGGAGCCAAAGATATATTTATTGATGGATGACATGATGATTGCTTGTTGAGTAGTGAATCCAGCTGACTCGGGCCTTTGAGGTAACCATCATGTTTGTATTTGTGTACTTGCTTATATTGTCGTGGCATCTGTTTTACTGATATTTCCGATGTTTCTGATGGGCTGGTGTCTGAGTCTGATGACGTTAGGATTTCTGTTTGTTTTCTAGATGAGTTAGAGGTCAAGTTTAAATGACTAGAATGAGTAGGACTCTCATGCCCTTCACTCGCGCCATGTATGTTTTGGGTGCTATGTCAAAATAACTAGCAAGAGTAGGCCCAGCATTCACAACTTGATTTGTTTTCTTTGGATCAGAGACTCCATCTCCAAAGTCAGTGGTGTTATCTGGATCCTCACTTGTGAGTCTAGTGGAGTCCTTATTGGTCCCTTGATCTAGCAGCAGGAGTGTGACTCACATTTGCCATACCGGCTCTATCCATGCTGTTTAGTTGATTTCCCCCTTTGTGGATCCAGGCACGCACAGACAAGGGCAAAGAGTTTTGAGTTGCCAATTCCATTTTGTACACTTCTTGGACTGTTGTCTTGTTCATGTGAATGGAATGTGGATCGAATTGCATGATTAGAGAGTTTGCTTGGGCTTTACATCATGGCCTCATTCGAGAGGATTACATCTGTATGGAAATCATTATCCTGTTTGTTACATTGACAATCCTCTTTCTTGGCACCACATTTTGCAGACGCTTCAGTACCTCGATTTTGGATTTCCATTTGTATTTGTCTCATGTCGTCCAGGATTTTGTGTACTGTGCATGATGCAGGTGCAGCGTGCACAGTGCCAAACAGAAACAAGTCACTTACTGCACTGACTTCTGACAGTATGTCTACATCGGACATTTCTCTCATCAGTTGTTTATGAAAAGAGGACAATGACATTGTTTTTTTCCATGATGACGAGCTGGACAGAGATTTTCTTCGTTTTGCTGGAAAAAACGTACGTCCAGCAAATGGACACTTTATTGTTTCTTTGTACCTCGGCTGGCCAGAGGGTTTAAAGATCGGCGCTGTTTGTCCCACAATTATGTTTTCATGTCTTTCAACAGCCGAGACCACCTCCTCAACCTCACCCAGCAGCTCCACCTTACTGCGTGCACTTGGATTGGCAATACATTCTGTGGTCAAAGTCTCTGCTGTTTGTTCACAGATGGCATTACTTCCCTTCTCACGTTGGGAAGATTGTGCTAAGTGTGTTGAATTTAGACTGACGATCCCGCGCACGTCACCAGTCCACCCACCGTGTTTGTTAAATCTAGTTATGGGGCTACGGAAGCGTCAGTGGATTGAAAAGGCTGTGACAATTCTTTGAGTGTGACGGGAGTGCCTGTACAAATGTCACGCATATCTTGTGCTCTTTCCAAAGTCTGCTTGCTCGAGTTATTGTCCATTTCGGCACAAGTGGCGTTCCACAAAAGGCTTCGGCAAGTAATTGCAAACGAGTTTGGCTGTGTCTACGAGCCAATTCCATGCAGATCGCGTCGAGTGATCGAGCGGGAGACATATAGATGGAACTTCTTCTCTCCCGCTCTGGCTCCCCCGGCTCCCAGGGAACACAGGCAACACACTCCCAACACTCTGCAATGCTGTGCTAGGTTGGGGTGTTTTATAGTTTGCCCGCCTCCTGAAACAGAGAATTGAGGTGAAGGAAAGACTGCTCTCTGTTCATTCAGCAGCAGAGTAACGCCCAGGCACAGGCAACACACTTCCAACACTCTGGGGTGTAAGGAGTATATAAAGGGGGCATATAAGGGGTAGGGAAGGGTGGTGTATAGGGAATAAATAATAGGGGAGGCGGGTTTGGGGAGGCCCAAATAAAAAATAAATGATGATTTTTCCAGAAATTTTTTTGGGCGAAACTGCAGCGAAACAAAAAATGGCGAAGAATGGAAAGTGTGGTTGTGGCAGATCATTAGAGAGTGATATGAGTAGTGTTAAGAATATTCCAGAAGCAAAAGGGGATAAGGAACAGGAGGTGGTAATAACATCAAGAGGTGAAGGTGTAATAGAGGAGAAGTTTATACACATACGAGGGAAAGGTTGTATAGTGGAGCTGAAGACAGCTTCAGGTAGGGTAATAAAGCAGAGAAAGTGGAAATACCAGATGGTAAAGGTGGTATAGAGAATGCAGTGGATACATTCAGCAGTGAAGGTTGTGTAGAAGAGGAGGTGGTGACATTAGGAGGAAATGGGGTATAGAGGAGTGGGTGGTAACTTCAAGAGAACATGGTGGTACAGGAGAGGTGTAGGAAACAGCAAGAGCTACAGGGAGATGAGGAGAAATTAGTCCAACAGAATGGGAAGGAATGAGGGTGGTAGATTGGCCCAAAGAAACTGGAAGAGGGTGTAAGAGTTATGAGATTCAGGAAAGGAATCACCCGCAGATATAGTCAAGCTGACAAAAGAAAAGGAGTTGAATCTAAAGAAAAGAAGAAAGGCTATGGAATCAGGTTTATTTATGAAGGTGGTGGCTCCTGGTTGGACCTCACCACTGCAGGGAAGGTAGAGGTGCCCCTGTGGCTGCTTGAGGAGGCACAAAAGCCTCAATGTGAGGGCTTTATCAACAGCGGAACTGGATTCAGGGTTCCCCCGGAAACCTGCAGCTTAACGTTTGGAAATTACAGGGCTCAGGAACCGCTGTTGAACCCAAAACAGACTGCTATAGGGCTCACTAGAGTTTAGAAACCCCTTGAAAACTATCGATGTCACTGTGAGATGGACAATATCACACACAGTATGAGGGATGTTTATTTACTCATAATGTCACCTGTTGTTTCCCCTTATTTTTTTTTGTTGAAAATAACAATCTTTTAACTATGCCTTCTGAATATTGTATTTTGTAAATTGGACCTGACCTATATAAAAATATGAAACACAATGCTTTATGGTAGCAGAAACCGCATATGAAAAAAAAATCCACTGTCATATAAGTGCACCATAGTTACACACTAACACAGAAATAAGACTATAAGCCTTTTAGAAACGTCTAATACCTTCCAATGAATGCAGGAAAAATGCTGGCTGAGAAGCTGACTAGCTTTCTATTTTATTGTTATCTTTTTTGATGCTGCAAAGTGTATCTCATTCACTTCAATGTCTACAAGATCCCCTCAATTAAATACACCAAATGGTTGCAAGTAATAGTAAAATTTGACAGACATGATCATTTTCCAAACTGATTAAATGGCCATCAACATTACAGCTTCAGCAGGTTACTGAACGTTTGCTCCATTTTTCAGCATGACTGCCAAGATCAAAGACAATTCAAAATGGTCTAGCGATTTTCAATAGAAAACCTGAGCCTGTGCCTTAATCGATCAGAGCCAAGCTACTACATTATTTCTGTCCCTCCAAAATTGACACATTTGACATCCTCAATGTATTTATTTATTTATTGGATATTTGTAAGGCGCCAATACAACAAGTGGTGTTTCAAGACGCCACAAGACAAAAAGGTGGGAGGGAACAAGGAAGAAAGATACAATAAGAGTCCTACTAGGCCTTGTGGATTTTCAAATTTTGCAAGAGAAGAACTAGAAGTGCGAGAGAGGAGGGTGGAAGTGCTGGTCTGCGCAAAAACAAAGTGCTATGGTGCAAAGATAAGGTTGAAGGGTCAAAGTGCAAGTGCTAAGAAGAGACCAGAGGGCAAGTGCCATGGACTGCAGGTAAGTGCAGGTAAGGGTGGGGGTGGACTAGGTGAGGGGGCCTGGGGTCCTGTAGTTCTCAGAAGGAACCAAGCAGCCAGTCACTGATGCAGAAGAAGGTGTTAGCAGGGAAGGGGGAGAGAGAAGGAGGAGGAGAAAAGGCGAGTCTTGAGGAACTCCCAGAACTTAAGGCGATCCGGCTGAAGCCTGAGATCTGGTACCCATCGGCCAGGATTGTGTCAAAAGCAGTGACGTAGTTGCCAGTGAACCACGTCTCGGTTAAGGTGAGAACATGGAGGTCATAGTCTTAGAGAAGGAGACATATATCAGAAGCATGTTTGACAGCAGATCGAGTTGAGGGTAACTAGGTGGACCAGGTCACCACCTTTGAAGGTATTCTGAGGGGGTGTACAGGGACATGTAAGCCCATCGGAGGTGGAGATGGGGCAGCGGGAGGCCGCCAGAGGAGTGGCGGGAGAAGGGAGGAAGTTGATGAGAGACAGAAGATGCCTATCAAGAAGGAGAAGTTTGGGCTGAGAGCCCTGGGGCATGACAGTGCTTTTCACATTCAACATTCAATGCAGGCTTGCCTGAGAGAGAAAAGACATGGAGTGTCAGAGGGTAGTGGGATTCTTTTGCTTCCAGTTGTTTTATATGCACTGGTAGCGTAATTTAATTGAGGCGCATCTTGCTCTTCCCAAATTCAGGATTCATGATTTTGACATGCATGAGGTATACGAACATTGTCCTCCATGACCAGTGGTTGTTACCCTATAGTCATACATTATAGAGGCAATTATATAAGAATACTTTGCAGAGTGTCTCCCTTTACTATCTATTGAACATGGTTCTGCCAAACTAAACCCATACACTTCCTATTTTTGCCTTTAACATCACACTGCCACCCAAACATCTGTACTGGTAAGACTCCAGGGTGCACCCAAGCTGGAATTACCACAGGACATTTGGTCAAAAACTAGGTTACACATACTATGCAACAAGAACATTAGAGAGTCAATCATACCTACTCTGAATGCATCAGGCAATTAACTTTTATCCAAAGGCTTTCCAAAACATATTGTATACTAAGAGGTACACGTTGTCTTTATATTACAAATACAACTGTGTTTTTTGATATTATATTGGTCAACCAAAACACACCTTACATGCCTTTTTTTAGAATATTAAAAATGTCCCAAAATTCCAAATGCACTGTTTCTCATCATAAGTCCTCAAAAGTACACAAACAACTTGGAGGAAAACTTCCTTTTTAGGCAGCTCCTTATGTAGCCCCTTCTCGTTTTCACTCACGTTTCACATGTAGCCCCCATCTAGTATCCTACAAAGTGTGGCTACTCAGGAGGATACATCACAAACAAACACTAAGAGAAACAATCCTTTGTAGGTTATCTAAACACATCACTCGTGGTCTTCATGTACCCCCGTGGCATTGCTCTTGGTAGGTTACACAACTATAGCCCCTGTCTACTATTGTAAATAATCGTATGCAGGATTCCTGATGAATACTGGGAATAACTTGAGAGGAATGCTTTTTGAGGAATCCTTACTAAACTTCCCGACACAATTTTAAAAACTGGGCTACAGTGGTCTATTTGGGATTTAATATGAATAATTCAGGTGTGCAATGTGAGTGCAAGTGGTGCAGGCATATCTGAAATGAGTACTTTGATCTGGTTGGATTAGCCATACTGCCCCAGGCAATTAATCCTTGCATGCACATTACCGACTATCAAAAGAGCACAGTTACCCAGGATTGGTTGGTTGCATGGGATTCTGTGCTCGTTTATGACCTCAGAGGTATTTTCAAAATCTCCCAGTGAGAGTCGCTACAGCTTTAACAAAGGTTGCATTGGTAGTTGTCAGTGAATGTGGGACAGTTGATATCTTTGCAGTCACTTGAGCAACCATTACAAAGAGCAGATACATATGGCGTTGCATTTTGCATTTAGTGAAGAGAGTTTTGGCTTTGTCTTTCTGATTCGCTTTTTTTAGTGTTGTTTACCCATTATTTAGTCCTTGCCATTGTTTCCCCTTGTTAAATGTGTTGTGTTTCTCTTGTGGTTGTTTGTTTTGCCTTTTGTTCATTTATTGTACACTTTATTGGGACATTTAAAACAGTTAAGTTTTGTTTGTAAACTTCTTTTGTTTGGCATAGCAGAGCATGACTGGAATGAGTCCACATGACATGTAAGTGTGGGAGGTGGTGGTGGTAGATAGGTAGCATAATTCCTGCAGTTTGGATGAGGTAATGTGTAGAAGGTCTTGGTTGTGCAGGATGACCATCTATCTTGGCTGGGAAATCATGCCCTGCCACAAAAGGTCCAAAGACATTCTGAGACAGGGTGGATTGTTGGAGATACTTTCTGCCAATGGAGCATTTGTTGTTGAATCTGGGAGGAACAGTGTGTACGTTTTGGTGCAAGGCGTTGCTTTAAGGTCAAGCATTGGTACATTTGCAGAGTCTGGATATCTCATCGTTTTAGCAACACTTACTACACTGTCAATGCGATGTCTATTATTTATTCTGCTGGGTGAATTTCTGCCAAAACTAAACTTTTTGGGGGGTTTATCTGAAACGTTCAGGAGCGAGGTGGATCGATGGCAGCATCATCCACAACAGCAGATTCATAGTCATAAACAGTAACATGTGTGCAGATTCCATCAATGTCAGCATCTGTTGCAAGATCTACTACTGAGTTTAATTGGTGGCAACCGCTTTGGTAAGTGGCAATGAGCTTGGAATGCCCACAAAGTAGCATGTTGCTGCCAATGTTTTTGACAACCTCTTCTTTCTTTTTTTGTGCAAACGATCCCTTCTTTAAGTATGTTTTTTATTTTAACCCTCCCCCTTTTGGACCCTCTTCCTTTCCCACCAACATTTACCATAACATCAAATGAATGTAAAAGGTGTTTTTATTAATCCTGCATGGATTGTTTTCCGCACAGACCCAATGATTATGCAAACACACACAGGAACTGAGCACATTGCACCATACACTTGTTTAAAGCATGGTACTTGTAATGTACTAATTATGAGGGTCAACAAAGTACATACATTTCTGAAATTGAATACAATACGGCATTATGGTGTACCTTCCCTAACATGTTATGTTTTTTTATCACAGAAAATGAAACAAAGATTTCTCCTGCATGTCCACTTGCAACAAAGACAATATGTGCCCACAGTGCCACAATATTCAAATCTGCTATTGCCACTTCAAAAGTATTCTATCACTGAGTTCAAAAAAGGTGTACAGTGCCTCAACAATATATACAGTGAGTATATGATTATCGGTGTCATGCTTCTTGGTAATCAGCAAATTGCATTTCTATATACATATATGTGCAATCCATATGCCAGTGTCACATTCTTGAGTGCATGGCCGTATTACGCTGCAGTGGTTGTGGCCAGGCCCTAGACTCTTGAGTGTATGGCCTTCGGCCTCCGGCCATGCACCCAAGAGTCTAGGGCCTGGCCACAACCACTTCAGCATAATACGCCCATGCACCCAAAATTCTGCCCAGTGGTCACAACCCACACACATAAGGCAGCCGCCTGAGACTGTGTCCACTTCAGTTCAGATACTATTACAATACTTGCAACAACTGCACAGACTCTCATACACCCAAAAATCTCAGGGCAGTCCAATAAGCCAGCTGCCATGCACCCTGTTTACTTCTCTACACGTACTATTACAGTACTTCAACCAGTGGGCAGACTGTAAGAGTGCAAAAACACCTGGGGCTTACGTAACGACCAAGTTGGTCAAGGAATATTATTCTTTCCTAACATTAAGGCAATCTGGTAACACAGAGAACGGTATTAGGAGAAGTATTATTATTGAGGAGAAAAACTCCTCTCTTACATTACATACAAACACACATGCAGGCTGTCCCTACTAAGGAGAACATCCTATCCCTCTTCTTGGGCTCTCTCCCTAGGAGCTTGGTGGTGCGCCGCCTTTCTAAAAGGGATAGCGAGGAGTCTCTCCCTATCCAACAAGTATACACATATACCTATAACACTATATGCATTAAAAGAGTCAGATACAAGTATTGAAGTTGTTAAGTCAAGACACTAAACATTAGCTATGCCTCTTCCGTATGTGACTAGGTACTGCTTCCAGGAATCTCTGCCTATGTTTTAATCACCAAATAGTGCAGATGTCCTGTCAAACTTGTTCTGATCATAATAAAACAAAGGACCCTCTATTGAGGGAAAACACAAAACCTAGAGACATTGAGCCTATCTAGTCAACAAAGTCTTTTTTAACATGCACTAGTTGCTTGGTTAAGGCATCATTCTGCACATGAGAAGGCTCATGTGCTGATGGGTCAACCTGTTCAGATGACCATACTCGTTTGAGTCATCTTCTTCTGGACCAATTCATCAAAACGTTGGAATTACTCGTTCTATGGACCATCAAGTGGGTTCCAAAATGGCACCTCCGTTCCCCTAGTGATGAGCCTCTGTGATCAAAACTCATCTGAAAGTCTGTGTTTTCTACGGAATGGGATGTTCATCAAGTTCTTATCATGGCATCTGTATAAATCGTGCTCATCTGAGGTGAGCGTGCGATGACAGTCGTCAGTCTGCCACGTTGTACACAAATTGAATGTGCACCACTTTTCGGACTGCACGTATGGTTCTGCTGTCCGGGTATTGGTACTGACACAGCACTTGGAGGACCAGATGGTGTGCAAGCCTGCAAATGCAGATTTTCAGACGAGTTTTGACCACAGGGGTCAGACAAAACTTATCTGAAAACTATTCCTAAATCTGCACTAAAATATATCAAATTGAGCTGTTTCAAATATACTCGCACATTTTATCATGCCTATCTTCAATGGATGGCCTATCTGCATACAGATACAATAATGGAAATTAAATAAAAACAGAAATCAGATGACTAAAGTGTGTGTATCAGGACTCAGGACTGAAAATGTTTTTTTTTATTTTTTTTTTTATGAATGGCATGTATGCCTGCATATATGTAATAATTAGTATGGATTTCTAAAACGCTGAACTAGCTGGTCAGAAATAGAGAGCTGCATGTGATGGTACCACACGCTTTAGTGTTAACGCAGTAACACCCTGTTAGTGTGCATTGCAAAATCACATTCTCAAATGCACACCTACACGTGGTGACGTCTGAGGCCTGGGCCTTGGCGCACATGCCAGAGAGCCCCAAATGGAGAGTAGCTACTGTCCTGACTATTCAATAGCACTCAGGCAAGGGGCAGCAACCAATCAGGTTGCTCAGAATTGAGCTGCAACTACTGATCTAAGCCTGCGTTCCGTACAACCTCATGGCTGCTTCCTTGCCCCACCACCTTCCCTCCACCCTCCTTTCTTCTTTTAATGCCCCCCCCACTTATCTGATTTCTGCAGTGGCAGCACCCGCCTCTGCTGCCTCTTCCTGTTGTCTGCACTGGCAGCCATGGAAATGGAAGAGGGGCTCCATATGGAGCATCTTCCAGCTGCATGGGGGCCATCTTGCTAAAGTATTTTGTTTGAATGAACGGGACGCTGCAAGTTGTCTCATTCATTCAAAAACAATACAATGCTCTCAGCACCCTGGGTTACCGGATTGGCAACACTGGGTGCTAATAGCATTCATACCCTCTCTGGCATGCCATATCAGGTGTTATCAGCCCAGAGTCCCTTGTTAAAAGCCCTTGCTACTTGCAGGACTTTAAATTGGGCCCTGCGCCGATAACACCCGACTGAACGCTTAATTAGTGCTGGAGACGCTATTATGCCAGATGTGGACTCCCTGCTCATTGTGGTCAGAGAGGCACAGCTTCACCTCACTGATGAGGCCCAACAAGGCTGAAACACGTGTATGGGTTGCTGTTGGTACTCTTGTTCAGAGAGGAACTGCCATAGCATTTCGGTGCTGGACTGCCCATGTGGGCGATACAAAGTCTGATATGCAAATGGATATTTCCCATCTGTGAACGGTACAGTGAGCAAAAAGTGTGTGCTGCAAACTCTCATCTCAGAACAGGTTATCATGCCATGTTCTTTCTGGAGAGGAGCGCCTGCTACCTTTTTTGTTGTATGTGGACTTGCTTCATAGTGCAGACAGTGAGTCGGTATTGCCTTTGGAGCAGACGGCAGACCAGTTTGTCAGAGTATGAGCAAGAAGCCCTCCATTTCCTCTCTGCTGCCCCTACACTTACGTCTAAGTTTAGCTAGGTCAGAGTCATACCAAAAATTGCACTTGGCCCTGGACTTCAAATGGATCCTCATGACAGAGGCCAGAGCATCAAGAGTAGCAGAAATAGAGGAGTAGAGAAGAGAGAGGGCTGTGTCAGCGTGTGAGTCAGCCTGGGGTGGAGGAGGGGGGGAGAAGGTTGCAGTGAAGGCCTCGACTGACAAACACTTCATAGGCTGGATATACGAGAAGGTGATTCACAGTCTAGGAGTAGGCTTGGCCTGACGGGATGAGATGGAGAGATGAGAGGAGAGGAGGCAGTGATCACTCCAGGAGAGAGGAGTGGTAGGGGGGTGAAGAGGGGGAGGACAGAGGAGATCAAGACATCAAGTGTGTGACCAGCAGAGTGAGTCCGGCCAGAGGGAAGGACAGAGAGGGAGAGTGAGTCACAGAGGTCACAAGAGTGCAGATGAGGGACAGGTAGAATCAAGATGGATGTTGAAGTCACCCAGAAGGAGGAGTTGAGTGGTTGAGGCCAAGAGGGGGGAGGAGAGGTCAGCCCACTCCGAGAGAAAAGAAGTGATTTGACCAGGGTACCAGTAAATAGCAGCAACATTAAGGAGTGGCTAGGAGAAAGGGAGAGCCTGCAGACTAGGTATTCAAAAGAGTAATAAGCCTGAATGGGAATGAGAGAGGCATGAATCCACTGAGGGAAGATCAGGGCTATACCCCTCTGTCGGAATTGAAACAATATTATGCCTCCTATTGCAACAATTGTATGTGTATTGGCCTACGCCAAGTTGTCTAAACATCATATGCGAACAAACTCCACGGCAAGGTCTTGACCTTAGAGAAAGTGATGTAAGTCGCCATCTTGGCTTAAGCCGCCATTTTAGGTTCTCTTGTTAGATGGAAGTCACCCTGAACATCAAAATGGAGGCCGAATGACATTCTGAGTAAGATTCTGGCCGTGGTGACTTCCGTACACATGAATAATTAATATGCCTGCAGGCCACTTGTCGGGGTCGCGAACTGAGACCTTGTCCTACTGTTGACCTATGTGTAAATGTACAACTATATCAGCGAAACTAATCAAAATGCATATATTATAGGATTGACCTGGCAAGGAACCCATAGGCCCGGCTCATGGAATGGTTAACCCGCGAGAGGGTTGGCCAAGGGCTGGATAAACCGTATAAAAGACCCAAATATTCCAATGTGCGGTCTCTCTCACTAACGCATTGAACGCTCGTTGAAGTTCGTTATGTTACTTTGAGAGCCGAATAGCTATCCGTTTGTCAATTGACTTTGGTAACTGTTGTATCTTTTAAATAAAGCACTTGTATGTTCTTTGTAACCTGTGTTGGTGTGTTTCTTTCTGGGCTTCCCGGCCTCATATTATGTTTCTGTTTTCACACCTCCAGGCCAGTTGGATCTGGGGGCTGAGAGTATCTTGTAGCCGTCAGGAAGGAGAGTGTCAAAACTCGTGACAGAGCTGCCCGTGAACACCGTCTCACTGAGACCAAGGACATCAAGTTCAAGTTCTTCTAGGGGGTGACAGATGTCAGAGGAGTGTGTAATAGCCGAGCGAGAGTTGCGAAGGCAGAGACTGGAGTTCCAACAGCATAACTGATTCCGAAGGAGAATGTACTCAGGTTCCGAGGCACAGAAGGAGTAGAAAACAGAGAAAAGGTTTTGTTAAGGATCCCATCAGGCAAATTAAAGCCATAAAAAGCTTCATAATGCCATACCACAAGAATGCTAAGTATTCGGTGTGGGAACATTTGGAACTATTTGAACAAAAGTTGTCATACTTTGTATTGAATTTGAAAAACGGGCTCCCGCACCCCCCCCGCAGCCCCGCCTCTTCCTGCGACTACAGTTTCTTTGCGGAACCAGAAGACCAAGATCATTATAAGTGGTGCACCTTTAAGGTGGCCATTTTAAAACTTTTTACGACCCACAGAAACCCACAAGAGGCATGCAGGTCTGCCTATAACTCACAATGTGAGGCAGATCATTTGCCTCAGGAGTTTGCACAGGAATTGAAACATGCATTTGCACAAACTTCAAGGTGGGTGAATACAAATAGCAGAGAATGTGTTACCACACACTTCCATGCACTACCCAAATACACTATTACCCATTTAGAGATTTCCACGAGTTTAGGACATTGGATGAGAAAGCCACTAGAATGTATGAGGTACAGAAACCCATTGATAATAAAGGTAACACCAACACCTCAAAACCCACTGCCATGCCTACCACTGCAAAAGTGGTGAAAGTGAAAACTACCCCTCCAATGAACCTAGAGACCGGGGGTGGGGTTAAAAATACTTCTACTTCTCTAGCTGACAAGCAGAATGATAGGCAGAAGAGATCATCTGCCCAGGCCCAGGCTCAGGCACAATCAAACGGTAGTCAATCAGGGTATCAAAGTATTACCCTTTAGACTCTACCACCAACAAAAGTTCCAGGTACAGAGGTATGAGGCCCATTCCAGTGTACACTCCCCAGAAAAAAAAGGGCAGGGGCTCAAACCGGTTAAGTACTTCCCTGGGGAATTTCCCTCTGAATTTACCACAGAAAAGAAGCACCCACCTCCAAAGATGATCTTTTCCAACAGGTACACTCTAAACCTAAAACAATCCTCCTCCTTTTCTTTGGAACAGTTCCTTTTGATCTGAATACATTCCACATATTGGATACTATGTATGAATGTCCTCGGATGACAGCTAACTGCATGTAATATTGCATTAGTACTGGTAGATTTCTTTGTACCAAACTTTGCAGTCAATTGTTCTCAACATAGATTTTAACATCCAGATATAAGTTTCCATTTGATCATGGTGTTCCATGACGTTCATGTTATTTGACTTGTTATTGATGTTGGTGACAAATTGTGACCAATCTTGAGTGGAGCGTTCCATATGAAAAAAACATTGTCTATGGAACGGTCCATGACACAATTTTTTTTATATACTTACTAAAACGATCTGAGTTGAGTACTTCTTTTTCCCACTGACCCATTCTGAGATTGACATGTAGAAGTGAATGCTGTGCCCATCACTGTCCCACATATTTGTAGGTAATAGGCGTTGACAAATAGGAACACATTATGCTCTAGGCAGTATGTAAGCAGGTGTATAATCACACATGAGTGATCATTATAGCTTGCTGACTCAGTTGATAGAAAGCTCTAATGGCTGCTATGCCTGTTTGATGTTCAATGCTTGTATGTAGGGACACAACATCTAGTGTTGCTAATAAGCACAATTCTTGGCAGGGTATTTCGCCTCAACTCAAAGAACTCAGAAACCTAAAAAGGAGTTGTGAAACCACCTTGTGACTACTGCCAACACCATCTAACAAAACGAAACTTACCAAAATCTCATCACAACACAAAAAGGAAATTATCATTGCCAAATGCAATTCCTACAACAAACCTATTTCTAGCGCTAACTCTAGCACCAAAGAATTATTCTCCATCCTCAAGGAACTTGAATACCCTAATAGCACACCTGATATCCACACCAAGGGCAACACATGGTGCACTGATATACAACAGGCCCTCTCCAACAAAATATCTACACTTCAAAATAAAATATCCCAAAAAAACCAATCCCTTAACCATCTTCCTCATAATATCACTCCAAGCGTCCCTGCAAAGGACCCATTGGCTAACCTGACCCCCCAATTTAATTTCAACAAAACTTCTACCCTTGAGGCAAAGAAAGCAATTCTTTCACTCAAGCCCTCTAACTGCCAGGGTGAACTCTGTCCTGCTCAGCTAATAGAAGACGCGGCTAGAGACCTAGCCCGCTTCATAGCCAAACTCATCAATGCCTCATTCACATCTGGCACCATCCCATCCAACCTCAAACAATCCTAGGTGTTCCCGCTACTAAAGAAAGAAACTCTAGATCCACTTATACCTACTAACTAACTACCACCCTATTACAATGGTCCCCTTTCTGCTTAAGATCCTGGATACAGTTGCTTTTCTTCAAATACAAAAATACTTGGACCAAAATAAACTCCTTGGAGCACGTCAATCAGGCTTCCTCCCTCAACATGGAACTGAGACTGCCCTCATCGACCTGAAGGCTCAGGTAGACGAGTTGAGAGACAAGGGGAAATCAGCCTTACTCCTATTACTTGACCTCTCAGCTGCATGCGACCTTGTGATCACAAGGTCTTATGCAGACACCTGGATTCAGCTGCCCATTTCTCTAAAGATGCCATTACCCGGACTGAGTCCTTCTTAAGCGAAAGAACTATGAGGGTGTTCTCTCCCTCAGCAGCAGCGGACCCCATTCCCATCTCCTGTGGCATGCCTCAGGGGTCCTGTGTCTCCCCCACCTTATACAACATATTTACCAAGCCCCTCTTTGATGATTTGGACCTTCTTGCAGATGATACCTAGATTCTCCTCCCACTTTCTGGGGTCTACGAAGAGGATTTGGCCTTGGTGAATAAGGTGTGTCTCATCATCCAAGCATGGATGGCCACCCATGGTCTATGCCTGAATGATGACAAAACGGAACTTATCATTCTCGGCACCCACACTAACCTGAAGAAATTGGAACATGAGAACTCAGCTTTCATTATAGATGGTAATCTTATTACGGTGGCCTAGGAAGTAAAAACGCGTGGCTTCTAACTTGATTCTACCCTCTCCCTAGCCAAACAAGTTGGCTCCATGGCCTCTGCCACAGCCTACACATGTACGTTAATCAGAACTCGTAAAGCCTTTCTCTCAGATAACAACTGCATTACCTTGGCAAGAGCACTGATCATATCAAGGCTCCACTATTGCAATGCATTATACATTGGGGCCAACAAATCTGCAAAGTGATTCATTAAGAGCTGCCCTTGGAGTGCCCAAAAGATCACATATATTGGCATAAGGCACCAAAATAACAGGCTCTCTAAACTCAACAGAATTCAATTGAAAGCGGCCTCCCTGACTCACAAGGCATTGAACAACACTGCCCCTAGCTCTCTCATGAACAGACTTCAAAGAAAAAGCTCTAACAGACCCACAAGATGTTATCAATTCCAACTGCATCACCATCCTCAGATTCAAACTCTCTAAGGTTGGTGGAAATAGCTTCCACGTCAAAGCTGCTCAACTGTGGAATTCCTTACCACATCACATTAGAGAAGATCAATCTTACCCTAAATTCAGACTAAGCTACATCAACTGGCTTAAGTCGAAAGACATCTAATGTCCGTACATACACATCTATCCAGTAGGACTACACTCTCGCATCATTGCAACACCTCCAGCATATTTGCCTGTACCCTACTGTATCCCAGTTGCTCCAACCTTACCTTTGTATCCCACCTATAATGTAATGATTGTCATTGCACACTCCCATGCATTGCCCTTTCCTCTCTGTGTTCCTCAGCTGCACTATTGTTTGCCTGTATTGCCATTTCTGTAACCAGTTAACTAAGCTTCACATTATCTGTAACTGCTGCACCCTGATACCCCTGGGTCTGGTGTGCATTACAAATGAATAAACTAAACTAAACTATTTCTCCCACTTTTTTGAGAAAGTACATTGTATCCTTAATGTAACAGGGCAGTGTCTCAATGAATGGAAACAAAAAGGTGTCCATGAAGAAAGATGATTTTTTTCCAACAATTACCCTATAAACTACACTTTTATTTAGTTTATTTATTATGTTTCATTATAAAACTTTGCACATTCATGAAAAAACATTCATAGCATTCACAATATAATATTTCCAAGTAATAATAAATGTACTGCATATCATATAAAATCTTACGCATAATCTCATACGTACCAGAAACATTTGTATTTGTATTTTGTATTTTGTTTATTTGTATTGCGCAGCCTGCCCACGGGCATCAGGGCGCATGTTTGGAAAGGTAGTTACAGAAAGTGTTACAGAAGGCAGTTGCAGATTACAGGAAATATACAGGTATTACAGACTATATCTACAAAAGTACATCAAAAATATACATACAATTTACATCGGTCAGATATATATAAAGGTGATCAAGCAGGCGCAGCAGGCAGCAAGAGTTACAGAGGGGTGTCCAGAACATCGTCTTGCTCATAGAGCTATTGTTCAGTTCTGTTTTTGAAGGATTGGAGGGATGGGACATTCCTAAGATCATTCGGTAGGGAGTTCCAGAGCTTCGCCGCCAGGACTGGGAAACTCGAGCCTCTAGCAGTCTGGAGCTTGAAACTGTGAATGTTGAGTGTGTGCGCTTGTGAAGATCTAAGAGGTCTGGATGCTGTGTGTTGAGTGAAGTGCACATTCATAAAATGACTTGACTAGTATCATTCAAATCACAAAAGAATGAAGAGAGTCCCATTAGTTATTAAAACATCATTGCTTTGTAAGATTACTGCAAGCCCTCCTCGATGATCAAGTGGCCTCACGTCATTAAACTGCAGATCTCACTGTGTCTAATGATGCTGGTACTCAACGTTCCATCAAAACCATACTGCTGTTCTGCATTCTTTGAAGAGCAATCGCTGGTTCCTCCAGTGTATCATTATGTATCCATTGTTTGATAATCAGCCACAGTCTATAAATATCAGTTTGCAGCTTTTTTATTTTGAGCATTACAGCATCTTCTCCAGACATCATCTGTAGTAAAGGAATGGAGCTCGGAGACATACTCCCCCAGATATTTGGTATAATGGGGACCCATTACTGGACAATTAGCACATGTTTCTGCATCTCAATAACTGAGACATTTTTGCATAAAGAACAAATGTGAAGGTCCCTGGGAATCCGCAAAGTTCTGCCCAGAGTCTCTAAAACGGGTAACCTATTTAGGCACAGTAAAACTAGAAACCTACAAAGTTGTTTAGAGGGGCAGATAGTAAGATACCTTTGGGGTTGTACATAGTACAGCCTTTCAGTTATAAAGCCATATGACCTTAACTTAGATAAATATGTAAAATTCCTCCCCCAATCCCAGAGTTCAATTTTCTTATGAGCTTCTTTAACCAGCTCGTGGTAGCCCTTTCCCCAATCCGGGAACCATCCGAGGGACTCAAATAATGCCAGGATATTTTGTTCAAAGACTTGATCGTTTTTCACCACTGAGTGAGGGGAGCAGAGGTCATATAAAAAGTGTGACTCCCCACAAGTTTCAATGAAAAGAAACAGTGCCAGCCATTTCTTAAGAACCATACTTTCTAGGGAGAGGAGTCCCATCTCAAGCCCAATAATCTCCGTAGGAATACATTGTGGGAGCCCCAAAATCTTTTTCCATTATCTACTCTCGATCTTTTGGAGCCAACCTAGATTGTGCAGGGAAAGTCTTTCCACCCCATATATCATAGGTGAAGCCAGACTCTACATAGAGACGTCTGGCTCCCTCTACAGAAATGCCCCCTGTACACACCACAAACGTATGTATCAGACGACAATATAGATCTACATGGGGGTCTGTGTAAACTTTTGTGAACCTTTGGGATCAAATATATTGTTGGTATAATTGGATACAGAACTGTTAAATATTCTTTCTCCCCCACTCCGAAAGGCCACTTTCACACCATCCCTTCACTTTTCATCATAAACACTTCTGTATTGTACTGTTGGTCCAATTTTGTATAGTGAGTTGAATTGTTGAGTTGTCGCTTTGCCTCATTAGTGTAATCATCACCATTCATTATGACTATATTCTCCACTTCATCAGAGCCTTTATATATATATATCAGACAAGCCTTATCTGAAATGTATTCCTAAATCTGCACTAGAATATATCAAATTGAGTTGTTTCAAATATATTCGCACATTTTAAGATGCCTATCCTCATACAGCTACAACAATGGAAATTAATTAAAAGAACAGAAATCAGATGACTAAAGTGTGTGTATCAGGACAGACATTTTTTTTTAATGAATGACTTATGTATTCCTGCATATATGTAATAATTAATAGGGAATTCTAAAACGCTGAACTAGCTGGTCGGAAATAGAGAGTTGCATGTGATGGTGCCACACGCTTTATTGTTTACGCAGTAACATCCTGTTAGTGTGCACTGCAAAATCACTTTCTCAAATGCACACCTACACGTGGTGACGTCTGCGGCCTGGGCCTTGGCGCACATGCCAGAGAGCCCCAAATGGAGAGGAGCTACTGTCCTGACTATTCATTAGCACCCAGGGAGGAGGCAGCAACCAATCATGTTGCTTGGACCGTGGGTTGCAACTACCGATGTAGGCCCGCGTTCGGAGCAACCTCATGGCTGCTTCCTTGCCCCGCCACGTTCCCTCCACCCTCCCTTCTTCTTTCAATGCCCCCCACATACCTGATTTCTGCAGCAGCAGCGCTGCCACTGCTGCTGCCTCCTCCTGTTGTCTGCACTGGCAGCCATGGAAATGGAAGAGGGACTCTGTATGGAGCCCCGTCTTCCAACTGCATGGTGGCCATTTTGCTAAAGTATTTTGTTTGAATGAACGGGACGCTGCAGGTGTCCCCTTCATTCAAACAATATACAATGCTCTCAGCACACCAGGTTACCAGATTGGCAACACTGGGTGCTAATAGCATTCATACCCTCTCTGGCATGCCAGATCGGGTGTTATTGGCCCAGAGGCCCTCGTTAAAAGCCCTTACTACGCTCAGGACTTTAACTTGGGTCCCGGGCCGATAACACCCTATCCAATGCTTAATTAGTGGTGGAGCCGCTATTATGCATGCAGTGAATGTGTCTGATGTTCTGGTGACAACAGAGGCCTGATATAGATCATGTAATACACGCTCTGGTGTATGCCCTTTCCCCCCATGTGAGGTCTGTTAAATATACCCAGAAGACATACCAGTTATATTAGCAGCAGGTAGGACATAACAGTGCAGAGGAAGCGAAGGTTATAAGTTAATAATTTGACTAGCACAGGCATGCATAATAGCATTAAAGGAATAAAGGGGAGCCAGGTAATGAAAAGGTGGGGAGAAGTTTGGTTTGCTTCTTAGTGGTCCGTGTAGAAAAGGGTGTATTTTGAAGAGCAGAACCTTCGGTATCTTCCTAAAGTGAAGGTGAGAGGGTGCACTCTGATGTGTGTTAGTAGGCTTCCCAGTGCCTGGTGGTAAGCTGCTTAATGTCTGCTTGCTAGCTGTGTCCTTTTAGCATGTTTGAGTTTATACCACGTAAATATTGTGGCTTCTATTGCTTCCTTGCCCTCCAGACATAGTAATTTGTTCACCCATGAAAGATGAAATGTTTGTAGACTTAGCCTTGTTGATGAAGCAGAACAGTTTAAAGATTGTGTTGGCCTTGATTGAAGTCTAATACGGTGTATTGAGGGTGGGGATGATACAGTTGAATGTCTACATGTCTGTGTGAGCTGTGCTATGGCATGGAGGACAGCCTTTGGAGGGCCAGTGTGGAGGCCAGAATTCCTGTAAGCAGGATAGGTCCACTATTTAGGTGGGAGGGGATTGGGATTTAGCACAATGTTCGTAAGTTGGAAGTGGTTATGAAGGACTTACTGATAAAAAGTGTGAGTTGGTACCAAGCTGTCTGGGATTCTTGCTGACAAGGGATTTAAAGGAGAGGTTGCCATCAAAAGTGAATTAAATATGCTTTGCATTAGAGCTGTGTTGGGGGTTAATTATTTCAGCAGTTTGGAATTTAAGAACATTTGATGGTGTTCCCCGGAATCGTGAACTTCCTCACACTAAGGTTTGGTTTTAAGGTTTACTTTAAAGGAGGCCCTCAATATCTCGGGCTGGGTGAAGGACAGCTAGTGTTTCAGTCTGTGGATTCTGATGTCACTTTTGGTTGTAGGCAAGGTTCGGTGCCCTGAATATAATGGTGACACTTGATGCCAAGTTATTACAACTTTCAAATGCTAAGAACTATGAAACTGGTTTTATTCATGTGACAAGTTATCGTCATTTTTTTCTGTTGTTTGCTTGTTCTACATCCATAAAATGTATGTTTTGAACAATGATATTATATTTTTAAATATAGCTTCATGATGAATTCCTCTGGATTCTAAGCGCTACAATATGTGTTGCTATTACCCAATGTAGTAATAGTACACAATGTATCTCACCTAACTAAGTTAAGCAGCTGAATCAATTTCGCCAGAATTCGAACGTGTATCAGACAAACTGAACACAGATGTCTAAAGCGAGACTTTAACATGCTGAGTTGCTTGAGGGAAAATAAGTATCTTTAAAATGTCTGTATGGTGGATAAATATACTATATTTGCTGTAATAAGAATTGCATTTCAAGATTTTGCACCTTCGTAACTCGAGACAAAACATAACAAGCCTAATTTAAAACACCACTTAATTGCAAAAATAAAACTATCTTAGCACATAATACCGAACAACCAAGCCTCAATAGCTTAGCTGTACTTTACATGCAGTTCCTTGGCACCTCGCGCTACCCCCAAAGTAAATCATTGATTAAAGAATGACATTCCCCCCCAGTCAGATCTCTTTGTGCCTCTCGTCACTCCCTTACGGCGCTCTACTTATATACTTGTAGGAAAACGCGAGACATTTTGTTAGCAATTATTTCTTGCTCGAAATGTGGCACTGAACGCATTTCTCAGAACGTCCTCTCTCTGTACGCGCCTGCCAGGACGTTCCGAGCAAGCAGAATGTTGTGTTTTTTCGGTAGTGTGATGCGTATAGGGAAAAGACAGGGAAGAACATGGCAGGAATGACAGGCCCTTGTAAGGCAAAGACACTACCAACTCTGAATCAGGCAGAGACAGGAACATGAAGTGGCAGCCACGTGATAGAGAATGGTTACAGCATGCGCGTCAGAATAAGCAACACCAAATGTGGTCTAATACATCTGTAGTTCACAGCAGGGGATAATATACTTTTAGTTCTATGCAAAAAGATACAACTCTACAACTTGTGTTTAGATGAGAGAACTGGAAACGCCTATTCGAAACTCACAAGGATGCTCTGCGATTCACAGTGGTCAAAGTGTACGAAAAGAAGTAGTGGAACTATGTTCCCTATTGCCCTGCACCACTCCCCACAGACCTCATCGCCACGCCCACCGCCCACGCACAATAAAAACGCCAAAACATATCTGCCTGCTCTTTAAGGAAACGTCCTGTGCAGTGCATTGAAAGTGCAAGTTTCAACTTCTTCCTACACTTTTATTTTAAAAACGAAACCGTTCCGGAACGGTTTCTTTTTTAAATAAAAGTATAGGAACGGTAAAACCTAATTAAAAGAAGAAGAGAAGCACCGCTCCCGACCGCTCCCGCCCACTTCGATCACTGGCGATTCAGATCCCTGCCAGCAACGTTGTAAAGGAGTCATAGTGAAGATTACCCCTGCTAGTTGTGCAGGGAGTCTTGATTCTATTAAAGACTAGGAGGCGAGCATTATGCTTTAACTTCTACTTATCTACTGCTCAGCAGTTTCAACAAAAACATAATAAAAAACTGAAAAGGACCGTCTTCATCCCTTTTATTTTCTTATAAACTACAAATCTACTGTCTCTCTAGTCCTATCATGTTCAGTCCTGCTTATGACACACTTCCTGTTCCTGGACTCCTCTTCTTTACATGCTCTGAACTGCATCCCTTGAACTCTCACAACAATATCCAACCAAATGGGCGAACAAATCCAACTTTGGCAGAGTCAACTTCATTGCTTCACGCTTCTTCCAAGCTTTGCTGCCGCCAATTCCTCATCACTCAGTTATTCTTCTGGTCTTCCCCTAAGGATCATCAAAACAAAAACATCAGGGTGGAATCCTTGTACTGTCGCTCAGCCATCATCAATTGGATACAATGTAAACAGTATATGAAAGGGTGGTAATTTAATGCTTGCCTCCTAGTCTTTAATAGAATCAAGACTCCCTGCACAACTAGCAGGGGTAATCTTAATTCTATGTCAAGACTGGAGGCGAGCATTATGCTTTTTCAAAGCTTCCCCAATACAGTTGTAGCCAACCCTTCAATTGGCTTGAAATAAAACTCTTTAAAAGTATCATCGTTAGCCCAATCAGCTGCTTGCATAATATCCCACAGAGACACCCCGGCTGTGAATGCTCTGGGTGCCATTGCACCTCTCTCTAAATGTGCCCCGTACTCTCTCAAATCTATGCCTGCGAGCTGCATCACCTCTCTCACCCACTTAGCTATGGTGGCTGTTACTACCGCCTGAAATGGCTTCCTGCGCGCTATCAACAGCTGTGTAGTACTGGCTACCTTACACTCTGCTGTCCTGTTCTCGTATTCCTTACTACATCTCACTACGCACCATTTGGTGTTGTTTGGAAAATAGGGATAATGCACTGTAGTGGACCCTGTCTTTGTCCTTTTAGCTATCGAAAAGGTCACTCCATCTGGGCCGAAAGTCTTCCTGGTATTTCAAGAGCCTTGCTGGTTGTTCCCCTGCTGGGAGCCCCTCGATTGGAAGGTGGCCTGCTGAAATAGCCAACCTGTACACTCCGATGGTACGAAATGCTTTCCCATCTTACAAAAGGTGTGCTAGAAAATTCAGGATTGCAACTACAGGGGCTGAAACGGGATGAAAATGCATTCCTCTGCACCAGCTCGACCACTTGGCCCAAGCTGCTTTGCAGCTCCTCCTAGTGGATTGGGCCCAAGATTCTGAGATGAGCTCTTCAGCTTGTGTTAAAATGCCTGTCAGCGCCCAGCGTCTCCTGATATTCTGCATGTTATTGATGGGAGAGTCCCTCTCACTCTCAGAGGATGAAATGACCCAGCTGGGTCCATGAGCAGCTGCTTTCCATCTGGGAGGACTTGCGGAATATCTGCAGACAGTTCCATAAGAATCGGGAAACTATAATTGCGACTTCCATATCGGCGCTATCAGAATTATCTCTGCTTTCTCTCAACAGCACTTCGCTAGGGCTCTGCTCAACATCATGAATGGAGGAAACACATAATGAAGCACTCCTGCCCACCTTTGGAGAAATGCGCCTGTGCTCTTTGTGGGCAAATCCAACCTCCAGCTGAAGTAGCTGCGCATATGCGTGTTGAGTCAAGATACAAACAGATCGGTGTGGACTGGACCCCACAGCGGATTCAGTTGCTGAAAGACCTCTGTGCTCAGTCTCCAGTCGCTGGAGTCCGTTAGATACCGAGAGTTCCAGTCATCTACTACATTGAGTTCCCATGGGAGATATCATATCACTGAAGTCCCTGACTGAAGGCAAAACATTTTAAAATCCTTTGTTAGCTCTCCTAGCAATCTGGAGTTCGTTCCCCCTAAATGGTTTATGTACCTGACTGCTGATATATTGTCCATCTTGAGCAGGACACATGAACTCACTCTCCCTTTCGTGACTACCTTGATGGCGAACGAGCTCGCTAGAAGCTCCAAACAGTTTATGTGAAGGCAGAGTTCCTCCCCGCTCTATTTCCCTCCGGTCTTTAGAGATCTGCATCTTGCTCCCCAGCCCATTCGGCTGGCGTCCGATTCTATGACTAGATCTGCTCGATCTCCAAAAATGGCACGTCCATTCCAGACGTCCATATTCTTCAACTGCCATCCTAGTTCTGTGATGGATCCCTGATCAAAGGGAATTATCTGATGATAATTCAGACCTTGCTGCAAGTGCCTGATCTTTAGCCTCTGTAGTGCTCGATAGTGCAGGGGACTTGGGAAGATAGCTTGAATCAACGCTGCCAGCATCTGCACTATCCTCGCTAGCACTCTGATCAATATTTTTTGCTTGCTTGGGCACTCCCTGATCTCTTGATGTCCCTGATCTTTAGGTCTGGCAATTCTAGAGTCACTTTCCTGGTGTCTAAGATGAAGCCCAGGAAGTCCAGTCTTTCTGCTGGCGTAGTGTCAGATTTCTCCACATTCACTAGAAATCCTAGCAACAAGAGTAAATCTCTCACCCACGTGGTCTGATATACCAGCGCCTCACGATCCTCTGCCAGGAGCAGCAGGTCATCTAGGTATATGATCATTCGGATAGACTTCTCCCGGATCGCTGCTGCTACTGGTCACATCAGCTTGGTAAAAGCCCAAGGCGCTGAGGCTAGCCCAAAGGGCATTGTTTTGAATTGCCATAATTGGCCGCCCCAGCAAAAAGCCAGGAAAGTCCTGAATTCCGCCTGCACTGGTACCGTAAGGTATGCGTCCTTCAAGTCTAATCTTGTTAGCCAGTCCCACTCTCTTAGGGAGTCTCTTAGCTGGTGTATCCTTTCCATCTTGAAGTGGTCGTATACAATCCAGCCATTCAATTCCCTCAGGTTTATGACTGGTCGCACTTTCTCTTTTCTGTGGACCAGAAACATATTGCTTATGAATCTTGGGGTCGATCTGCACCTCTCTATGGCTCCTTTCAATTCTAGTTGGCGCAGCTTACGCTAGGCGTGCCTGCTGGGGCCAGTACTCTTGTACATGCTCCGGTATAAATTCCACCTGCAGACCTCTGACGGTTTGCAAAACCCATGTATCGCTGGAAAGTGCACCCCAGTTTTCCCAGAAAATCTCTGTTCTCCCCCCACCGGAGGATATTTCATGGCTCTCACTTGGGGTAAAGCTTTGGCCTCGGACGGCTCCTCTTCCTCTGCGACCTCTCAGAAATCACCCTCTGACCAGAAAATAAAGAGTGCTGTTGCTTATTTTCCCAGTACTGGGCTCTAGAATTCTGGGGTCTTCTGCCTCAATGGAAGCGACCGGCTGCTCGACCCTGATATCTTAGCTTGGTATCTATCTTAAGCAGTAGGCCTCTCCTCCTCTCTGAGGAGATGGCCCAGTTCGTGTTACCTAATAGGCAGACTGCTCTGTTCTCTCAATTCGCTAGGGCTTCTGGGTCGATCTCTTCTCCGGTATCTCTGGCCCTCTCCACCAGATCCATTATCTTAGCTAGTGGCCCCGATATATCCACTACTTTTTCCTGGCAGCTCCTCCACAACCTGTCTATCCCCTTCCGCGTGTCTTTGCTAGTTTTCGAAATGAACACTAGCATTTTTGGGTCCCATTCTGGCGTCCTTGCCACTTTACCCAGAAGGTCCAGCTGTGGGCACTACGAGCGCAAACACTGTCTGTCTCAGGGCCATGTATTTCATTACTCTGGGGGAGGGCTGCCAATCAGAGGATCTGGGGTTTCTAATACTGTCTGGGTCAAACATGCCCATCACCTCCTCTAGCTTCGTCCAGATGCTTCTCCTTGCAGGCTTTCTTTCCCCCACTGGGTCTTTCCCACTCTTCCTCCTCTTGGGAGGACAGATTGCCTGCTGCCAGTTCTTCGACCGAGCACGGGTCATCTTTGCCCACATGTTCTTCCCCTGGAGAGGGGTTGTGAGCCTTGGCACTGCCGACCTTTGCATGAACGCCTCTCTCAGCTTGGCAAAAGCATTGGCTGCCCCTGGGGTCTTTTTTTCCACCCCGTAAGGTCAATCCGGGGGTTGAGTAGAGGATTTCCTCTTGCGGGTCTGATTTATCGGGGCTGGCTTAGTTTAGACTCTAGGGTCTCCAGCCTGTCTTGTAAGGGTTTCGATCAACAAGCTTCCCAGCACTTCTTTAAAACTGGAGGCGAGGTCCAGCAATTGCTCCTCCTAGCTCCACTCAAACTCTGACATGATACTGAGTCCTGTGTGCCTGCTACCTGTGAGAGGTGTCTTGCGCACACCCACTGCTGTGTTGATTCAGATGTATTAGTATTCTAGACAATATCATTTGCTTTCTTTTACATACCTGCAAAAAAAGTCTTATTTATGTATTTATTTATTATTTTTTATTGTGGCCAGCACCTTTGTGAGCTCTTAATTGCTCTGTGTGCCCGGTCGCCCCTTTCTTGGGCCTTCTGGGGCTGTGTTATGTCGAGATTAGTCTTTCATGGATTCTGAGAGCTTCTTGAGCCGCCTCCCGCTTGTCTGAGTGAATTGATCCTTTTATCTTTCCTGTTTGTCCTCTGCAGCTGCAGATGTCCGTAATCGTTAGTGGAATTTGAATGCGCAGTCTGCGCGAGGTAGAAAATATTGACCGCTTGGCCCGGCTTTCAAATCTCTCTGCTCATACTGCCGTTGCATTACTAATGCAACTATGAGCTGTGGTGTTTCAGCTTTGCCTCTCTGTTGGAGGGGGCCGGAGTGCTCTGCATGCACCTGCGTCTGCCCCTGCAAGGGGGGGGCCGAAAAATACACTGAAGTTCGTGAGGGAGGGCAAGACCCCGGGCATGCCGGGAATGCAACACGAGGCTCGCCGGCTTCAGGTTGATTTCCGACTGGTGACTAATAGTTTTCCCAACTACACACTGTAACGCGCTGCACTGATTAACACGTTCCCATCAGCTGTGTACCAATAAGTCACTTGGTTGCTATATGCGGCTTCCTACATATTATAAAACGTTTAACCACAATATTATCCTCGCTTACGGGCTCTAACACCACTTTACCCTTTGTCTACTCTACGAAATCTGAAAATCGTTCAGAGATAATACATTGCTCGGAGTAGTAATACAAGGGTACTTATCTGCTGAAGAGAAGTAAAAGAAGAGGAGTAGTCCAGGAACAGGAAGGGTGTCATAAACTGGACTGAACATGATAGAACTACTGAGACAGTGGGATTTGTAGTTTATAAGAAAAGAAAAGGGATGACGAAGGTCCTTTTCAGTTTTTTCTTATGTTTCTGTTGAAACTGCTCAGGAGTAAATAAATAGTAGTTGAAGCATAATGCACGCCTCCACTGCAGGCACGCATTATGCTTCAACTAATACAGTCTTGAGATAGAACTCAAATTGTACTCGCTCATAGCTATCCGCCTATTCTCCAAACTACTAGCCGGAAAGTAGCCAACAGTCTTTAAGGTCTTACTTTCTGGTTCATCTCGGTGCTCAGAGTCTAGTGACTCAGAGTATGTCTGCAGATGTTACTCACAGTAGTGTAGCTTCCTTGGCCACCTATGGCATGTTCAAGAAATAAAGGCTGAGGATCTGTAGGTGTGGTGTGTGTGGTGGCATCAGGCAAAGCACACACACGTATAAAAGCAAATGAAGATATCTGTCTTGCCTGAATTAGTGAAACAGTGGCTCTGTATCTACATAATCGAAATGATAATATGATATTCACAGAGCTGCTTCAGATGAAAAGCCTGAACTCTTCTGTCCAACTTGTTGTAGAGTAGTGACTTCAGAACTACACATCAAAAATATGTGTTCATATGAATGCAAAATTAAAATGTATTTCCACTTGGCAATGGCTTGCTAAGGAACTTCAGGTTGTGTAACTGTCTGCTGGAGTTTTTGGACTGCCCATGTTTTTCTGCATTGGGAAAGTGCCAAACAGGGCATACCGACATGCTGAGCCATGTTGAGCATCATTTGTGGGACATTTCCGCACAAACCTGTCAATGAGTTTCAGTTGTCTTAATTCCAGGGTGGATTGGGGGTCTATATAGCTGTTTCCCAGTGGTATTCACCTCTTCCCAGAGGTAGCAGCCTCACAGTTGCGGTTTTAGGTGTCTCCAATCAATATCAGGTTGCAAATAGCAGGTTATCAGATTGATCTCATGCATGCTCTAGCAAAGAATATGCGGGATCCAATCAGGGGAAGTAATCAGTATTTTCCAGTGCGGAAAGCAGTATTGTATTAACGAGCACAAGGGGACCAGACATTATCCAGGCAATGCGTTGCTGCAGGTAGATCCCTAATCCTACACTGGAGACAGTTCCATATCCTGAGGATGCTGTGGCTAGACAGCATAGGGCATGCAGAGTAAATGTCCTTGTCGGGGATGCGATGCACAGGTGGGGCGATAGCCCATTAGGAATGAGGAAGTTACACTGCAAACACCTGGAGATTGACATTGACGTTGGAATGGGATACAGCTCAGGTGGAGACACACCAGCGTATATACACACAGAAAAAGGGTTACAATGCCTCAAATGTCAGCCACAGGGATGACTATTCAGTTCTCTGTTGCATGTGAGGAACACACACAAGACACATTCCTAGTGCTATCTTTTCTTGGTTACAATGATCTTAGTAGGTGTTTGCTACAAGCTGAGAATAGCACAGTATCCGACAAATCCTCATGTGGTTTTGCTGGGCTATTCACTTGAGTGACAGTGGAAGGTGATTGCCGGAAGCATATCAGCAGTGTCAGGTCATTCCATGGATAGCATGATTTTCTTTATTTTGTTTTAATGTTTGCATGCTGCAGGGTTGCTTTATCCGGGTCTTAAAGTAGCACCCATAAAGCTCAAATCCAGGGGTAATGACTCCACTATTCATGAGAGGGATTTTAGATTTGAAAGGTGATTTCTAAAACAATCATCATTGCGCACGCATTCAAATTTGAAGTTCCTATTCCCTCAGGACCAGTGCATCTCATTTTAACCTTGTTGAAAAACACAAAGTGCTTCGGGTGTATACAGAGAGTGTATCGGTATTCAGTGAGGGAATCAGAAATACACTAATTGCATTCCTGATGGTACAAATGCCTAAATGATGCAATCCAGATGTATTGAGGAATGGTTTCCCCTTATAATGACATTACAATCCAACACAGCATTGCACAACCTCAACCCATGCACAGACTGCATTTATAAAGATTCATCCCATACATTCAAAAAGAATTTGGAAAATACAAGGTTCATACACTGAATAACCCAATACACCCATACAGATGATCACTTCATGATCAGATGCCTAAACCAAAAAAACAACCCACTGTAAACTAACAACAAACCAGCACAAATCATCTTAAGGATTGTTATATTAGTCACCGCTTACACTGTTGGGAACCTTCCGATCCATTTTTTCACACCCAGACCTTTACATGTAATTAAGAGACCTCCTTCTTAACCAGTGTCCAAATTAATTGGAATGTTATATGTTAGTATAACAAATTGACTTATGCCCTGCAGGTGCGCATGTTTGACTAGAGGCTAAAGCACCTAGTCAACGCTCACACTTCTACAAACCATGAGCCAGCCCAATCATAAAGGTAAAACAGGCACAATTAAGAGATATACCTCCTTCCGCTTTTGTGGTAACATGGGTAGAGGGAAGGCTGTTCTCCCAAGAGAGGTGTAAATGTGGTTCTGTGGCAACCCTACCAGAGAAGTATAACAGTTCAAAATAAAGGAATGTCAAATGAAACCAGAAAACACTGTAAAATCCCACCCCTGTAGAAAGAGCACAGAATATACAAAGAAATAAAAGATGCATCACTCTGGGTAATGTGGCAGTGGGAGAAAAGACCACAATGTACATAACATATTTCCTGAGGTTGCAAAATGGATTAACATGTCCTAGCCAGTCTCTAGGGTCCAAATATGGACCATGGAGGCAATTAACAGTCAATAGTACCTTTTTGTAGTTCTTCTTGGTCGTCAGTGTCAAACTAGACTTCTTGGTGCTGTGAAAAGATCGAGAGGTTGCAACAGAGGGTCCTGGTGGTTCAAATCTGTCAAAAAGTTCTTGAAACACAGCTCCAAGCAGCTCACTTGCAACAAAACACTAGGTGTCCACCTGTCTTGGCTCTCAGAGTACTGTGAGTCCCAATCCAGGGGTTCAGTGATGAGCTAAGTAATTCCTTTTCTGTGCTCCCAAACACACAGTCTGGTGGCACACAACTGCAGGGATCCTTGAACATGGTGAGGTCCTGGTGCAGCTGGCAGAGAGGCAGGTCTTGCTCCCATAGCAGTTCACTTCTCAGATTGCTGTGAGTACCACTCCAGGGACTCAGGGACAAGATGCATCCTTTTCTCATGCTTCCAAACACGGGCAGGCTGACACACACCTACAGGGATCCTTCAACATGGTGAGTTCCTGGGAACCGCTGTTGCTTGCAGAGAGATAGGTCTTATTCAAGCAGCAGGTTCACCCCCAATGGTCCCAGGGGAACGGTTAGGGAACAGAGCTCGCCTCTGATTTGGAACACCTGCCTTGACCTCAGAACTGGAGTACTATGTAAAAGACTGTTCTCCCAGCATGGCCCAAATTAAATCTTCTTCAACTGTTGAAGTACAAAAGATGATTCAAAAAGTGGTGGCGGACCCCTTCTTTAAAAGGTAAAAGTCAACAGGTGATTGGACTAAAAATAGCCTGCCTTAGTGGTCCAATCCCAGTTCCTGAAAGAAGTGAATATTGCCCTTCTGACATCACACCCAACGTGCTTTTCTTCAGAGGAAGTTAAGGGGACAGGAAGGAGAAAAAGTGGTAGAGAGAAATAAAATGGCATCATCATCATCCCCAAACTGTACACATGTCTCCTGGCAACACTAACCCTGCCCCCTTCACTTCTCAATAGAATGAAAGGCTTTTAGAAATGCAGCAACCTGTTGTGAGGCCTAGTTCTTTGTGGATGGGTGTACCGTTTGATTTCTGTTCCAAGGCTAGCTTCCTGTGAAGTGACTGCCTCTGTGGAAAGGGTGTTACCTGCCCTTAAAAATGAGCAAATAGAGGCAATCCCCCAAGGAAACTGTCCTGCCATTGGGCAGGGGGAGCCTTCTCAATATGCATAACCTTTCCACAGCAGAACAGGGCCCACAGAGCTGACACATGATGTGATATCATATGGAATGTGACTGCAATGATTATAGGTAGTGCCATGCCAAATGCCTTAACTCAGGCAAAGCTTTAATTTAATGTTTAACCTGCAACCATCATGGGCTAATTATGATAATCATAATTTTAGTACAGGGTGCAAATCTAAAATGCAGTCCCTCTGCTGCAGAGACTTGGCTGTCACTGCAGCTGTCAAATGGTAAACTGTGACCTATGATCCTGCTCTGTGCCACTGGCAGAGCACACACTGTAAATCAGGATACAAATGCAGTAGGACACAGACACACACCATTCTTTAGGGGAAACTGATCAGAGGATTACCCTTTCAGAAATGCCCGGTGGCAATTCATCACTGTTTGCCCCACCCAAAGAAAATAAACAAAATCTTATGATAAACTATCAGCAAATGGTTCATTAAAGAGACCAACCAAGACAAACAGAATAAGGAAGTAACTAGAAGGATGATGGTGAAAAAAAGATAACACAACCTCCTAATCACATTTAAAATACATAACAGGAGTTGCAACACCATTATTGAATGGAGAAAAAGAAATTATTTTGTAGAAACAAATAGCAGACAATGAACTACCAAACAACAGTGCAATCCATAATCAGACTTCAATAGCCAGGAGTTGCCGGGCAACATATCTTTTTTTTCGCAGGCAAAATCAAAAAATCCAAGAAAAAATCAAGGACAAATTAGGACCAACTACAACCACACCAATATACCAATATCCTAAACATAGAATACATTCAGAAATGTCAAGCCAACACATTTCAAGTTAATGTCTAAATGTGTTCAGTCCCTAAACGCTTATCCTGAGTAATGCTAACCTTGTATGGTCAACAGTATAAAAAAAAGCTCTCAATCTTGTACCCAACACTCACACACCTGAGCAATAGTTTCTTTAAGATAGCATGGACGCTGACCTTTCTGAACAAACCACCCACTAAACCTATCCTGAAGAAAGCCAGTGCAGCTTGTACATCCTACTTGGTTTTTACCTATATAAGGCATTCCATTCCTCTGGAAATATTGAAATAAAACATCTATCACCCAACTGCGAGCTTCAAGTGAGAAGTATACATGCATCTAGGACAATCAATCACGCTATAGACCAACCAGAGGACAGAATCTCTACATGCAAGATGAACTATGAGAATCACTAAATAGCTCCCAACCTGTCATGTTAGTACAACATGTATCAGAAGCTTTTTACATAATCTCCATAAACTAATCAACCAACTAAAAGACTATTTTGGGAATCGAAGGCCACATTTTAAAATGGCTAACCTCCTTACATCAAATCAATCCACCTAAATGAGAACATGATTTTTCCATTGATTGAATGCATAATACAGTAAAGCGCTCTCCGGTTGGCTATTCCATTCCTACATCAACCATTGTCAGACATCATTGAAGCTTTTGCATCATCTTTTCAAATGTATGCAGCTGATTATCAAATGGCATTCACACTGGAAGATATCTCATCGGACAACCAGAACATAAGACACTGCCGATCAACAATACACAACTGGATGATAGACAATGACCTGTTCCTAAATGCAGGAATAACAGAAATAATATCCAAATGATCCTTCATCTTTCCCCACTGTAATGACTTTAATCTATGGAATATACCTCATTTTTAAATATTCCTTTTCAAGAGGAATGTCTTCCAATCCAACACACACACCCCATCACAGCAATCTGACCCCAAAACAGTGGGACATGAAACAGACTGTTAATCTAAAAACTCTGTTTTATTTAAATTAATAAATCAAAATTATAGGTGGTCCCTAACCATTTAATGCAGGGAAAGCCACCCACAATAGTCCACACAAATGCGTGCAGTTGTCTACATAAAAGCAACACAAACTGCCTGCTATTATCTCACTTATATTTACATTCACAAAGAACACTAACACCAATTTGTATAAACGCTAGCCTAAATAACAATTATAGACAACAAATGTACAACATTTTCCAATATGAACATTCAGACTATCAGCGCTTGTAAGTATCACATTACAAGAAAGCACAATGGTTTCAAAGATGTACTTCACAATATATTCTTCATTTAATTTCCTCTGACACCATTGGCAAGTATTGGAATCGGAGAAGAATATTGGCCTCATATTTAATTTTCCTATTATTGAGCTGATTTTATTTTAAATATTGGGAATTGTTGGAGTCTAGATGTGACAGTTACAAGAATACTGGTTATGGCATATTTGGCTATTTGCAATTTTGGGTTTGGAATGTGAGCTTTTGGTGAGTGCAAGATGTGGATTCATTTAAAGGGTCACACAAGCACAACAGTATACATTTGAGTTAGAAGAGGCATCAACATGTCATTTTAATTGTCATTTATAGTCCTTTTAAGGCGGAATCCTTTCTTTTCTTGACAATATTATTTAGAAAAAATGATATTAGATATTTAAATTGATGTAACTTTGATGTGAATGGAGGAGATCAAATAATCTCCTTTCTATTCTAATTTAAAGCGTATATACAGTAGAGTGTTCACAGAACAGCACGTCTATCAATCCTGAAAATCTGTGAATCATGTCGTACATCATGTAACAAAATCCAGATATAATTGCCCCTGTGAGTGAAAACTCATGGATTAATTAATATTTGGCTACTGCCAGAAAATAATATGCCCTACACAACCATACACATTCTAGGACATTATTTTTTAAATATACTTCCACAAGATTTACCTTACAAGCCCAGTCCACACTTATCGGCATAGTTTGTGAAGACAATTTTCAATTGCTATCAGGGTGTTAAATCATTCTTATATCTAAATAAACAGTTGGTGTTGTGCTCATTGTTGGTTTGTCTTTTTAAAGGCACAGGACAGGTAGAAACATCAACTGGCACTTGCCACCTCGGCCCAAGCAGTGCTCGCCCGCCCACACCCACAGGGGCAGCACACATCTGCACTTCTCCTCCTCCCCCTCTCCCACTGGCACTTATCACCTCGTTCATGCACTGTCGGACTGTCACAAGACCAATATAATAATTTCATGGTTGTATTCCTATGATTTCCCATGCACCCCCCTATTTTCTTGTGGCACATGGAAACACCTGTGTATAGGCACCCTACAAATGTCCAATAAAATAATAAATAAATCAAAACAGCTCCAGGCAGCACCCTCAAGTAAGCTCTGCTCCCAGATGACCCCTGCTGACAAAGTCCCTCTCTAGAAATCTGGTTCTATCTCGGGAAAGGCTTATGCATTGTGTTTCCTCTGGAAAATGCCTTCTTAAGGTGGATTTCCATCAGCTACATCTAGACGGAATCTCAATCAATGCTGTTGGACCAGTATTCTTCCTCTGGAGATTTCCCAAGAACTCTCCCAATGACCTGTGTCCTTAAATATTTTATAACACCCCTATTTCTGATTGGACAGGGTCTATGATACATTCTCATCAGATACTGACACTTCCAACTATTTATTTGTGCATTTATAGCAGCGCACCAAGCCCTCGGGCATCTGGGCACTAGTTACATTTTACAGTTATGGGTGGGTATGACAGAGCCTGTGGTACATGAGAAAGTTAAGTAAACAGGTGAGTCTTTAGATTTTTTCTCAAGAATTGGGAAGAAGTCTCCCAGTGCAGTTGAGTCAGGAGGTTGTTCCAGGGATTGGCCATGACAGCCAGGAAGCTGGATCCACCTGCCCATTTCCAACTGGATCTGAAGGTGAGTAGACGTTGGCTATTGGAAGATCTAAGTGGTCTAGAAGGTGAGTACTTTTTGATTCTCTGGATGAGGTAGGTGAAAGCTTTGTTCACCAGACAGCAGTATGCAATCATGAGGATGTTAAATTGATCCTTTTCCGGATCGGGAGCCAGTGGACTGACCGCCTTACCTCAGTTATGTAGTCAGAGTTGCTCAAGTCCATGGCTGCTCGGAGAGCATTGTTTTGTTTGAGATTCTGAAAAGTAGGGCATTGCAATAGTCGAACTGGGACATTGGAACAGCGCAGGAAACAGTGAAGCGGTTGGTGGTGGATAAAAAAGGCCTGCTAGCTTGTACGAGTTTTGTTGTGTATACTGTTGAAGAGGCGATATTGATTTGACGGGTCATGTTGAGTGATACATCCAGGTAGATGCCCAGTGTTTTCACTGAGTCGGAAGATAGGAATTGTGTGGCTGAGTATGGTGAAAAGACGGTAGCAGGGTCAAGGTTGGTGAGATGGGTAGGTGGGCTGATCAGAAGGAGCTCTGTCTTGTTAGACAGAGGCTGTGTTTGGCAATTCAGGTTTGGATTGTCTCATAGACAGCGATAATAGTAGTGCAGTCCTGGTCATAGGACTTTTTCAGTGGGATTAGTATTTGAGTATTGTCTGTGTAATTGTTGAAGGAGATACCCAGGGAGTCGAGGTGGTCAAAGAGTTGTTTTGTGTAAATGTTGTGTAGTGTTGGGGAGATGCAGGAGCCTGGTGGGACACCACAGGACATAGCGGTGGGTGGTGCTGTGGCTTCGCCAGTGAAGACTCATGTTGTTCGGTTTTCGAGGAAGGAGGCAACCCAATTAGCAGCCATTGGTGAGAAGTGTGCTAAAGGTTTTGGCAGAGAATCTTATGGTCCACCAGGTCGAATGCAGCAGAAAAGTTCAAGTTACATCAGGGGGAGTTTTCCTGCATCCTTGGCCTTGTCCGATTGTTTTTTTAAGTCAACAAGGGCTGTTTCTGTTCTGTGACCTGGGCGGAAGCCGAATTGGCTGTTAAGGATGCAGGGATTTTCTGGGAATGCCTGGATTTGACTGTAGACAATTCTGTCTAGGATTTTCAGTAAGAAAGGGATGGTAGTGATGGGTCAGTTGTTGGTATCTATAGTTGTAGAGTGAGATTTCTTTTAACAGAGGTGTGATCCAGGATTCTTTAAGGCAAGATGAAATGGTGTTGGAGTAGAAGGAGGCATTGACAATGGCACTGGTGATGGGGATGAGCATTGGTCAATCATGGTAGTGGGGCATGTGTCTCATTTACACTGTGAGGGTTTCAGGCCCTTCACCACATTTGACAGTTCAAGCTCGGTAATTGGCATCAACTGGAAGAGCTCTATGTGGGCAGGTGGTATATTGGTAGAGATAGGCAGTGGGTTAGAGGCAAAGACATGGGATTTGAATAGGATTTTGCATTTAATAGGATTTTGCATTGTAGTTGTGTGATTTTGCTGGTAAGGGTGTCTTGGTTGTTCGTGCACCAGGCATTGTCTTTGGTCATAGTCAAAGGGGGTATGGTGAGGGTTCCAAGTCCACAGAGAATAGTGAACAATTTGCGCAAACTTGTGGCTGCTTCCGATATTCTACTATTGTAGGAGGCAGCTTTGGTGCTAAGGATGGTTTGTATATATTCATAGGAAAGTTCTGAATATAGTTCTTTGTTTGGTGTGCTTGGGTCTTTCCGCCAGCCTGCTTCAGCATCTCATTTTGCTACTCTTTGTGAGTGGAGTTGGTCTGTAAACAATGTGTTTTTGTGTTTGGAATTCTTTTCTTTGCGCAGCTTGAGTGGAGCTAGGGACTCCATTGCGTTAGATAGTACTGAGTATATAGTACTGAGTTGTAGTGTCTACTAGGGAGTTGATGTTGAGGTTCCTAGGTAGGTCAGTCATAATTAGTGGTAGTAGCCAATCACTCATGCGGTTATGTATGCACCGTGTGAAGGTTGGTGGTAGGCAGGTGGTTGGGAAGGATGTTTCTGTGGCATGGGTAGGGAGAAAGTTATAGAGTGGTGGTCTGTCCACGGGTGGGCTACATTGGAAACAATGGATGCATGACAATTGTGGTCAATTAGCCAGTCAAGTGCCCTGCCTTGGGAGTGTGTGAGGGCTGAGATCTTTTGAGTGCAACCTAGTGTAATGATGGGTTTGGCCAAGGCTGAGGCATGGGTTTCGGATGGGTAATTGAAGCCAAGATTGAGGTCTCCCAGGATTAGGAGCTGTGTATTAGGTTTAAGATTGCCACCTATGGTTAGAAGGAGGTCCTCTTTGAAAGTGGTGAGGGGGCCTGGAGGGCAGCAGACTAGGTAGAGTAATATGGAGCAATTAGGCGAACAGTGCAGTATGGTATATAAGGTTTCGCAGTTGGGTATGGGGTACATTGTGATTTGACGGAGTGGGATAGAATCCTTGTAAACAAATGCTGCCCCCTATACATGGTCATGGTCCTCTCTGTCTATAGCATAGCCCATAGGGATGGCTAAGAATAGCGCTAGGCCGGAAGAAGGGTTAAGCCAGGTTTCAGTGATGGCTAGGATATCAATGTCATTGGAGGTTATAAGCAAAACAAAAGAGGTGATGGCTGGTGGTTTTGAATTAATCCAAACCTCTGGCATTACAAAAGGGGAAAGACCATCTGCAAATCGGTCTTGGTCCCACCCCAAAAGGGGCAGTCCAGCCCAAACTGATTGGTCACATCCCTTATGCATGAGACAACAGGCGTCCCAAAACATGTTTCAGCCTTGTTGGGCCTCATCAGTGAGGTTTAACTCAGGTCTCTAGGCCGAGCAGGCATAGGACCTACGTCTGACATACCCATCTCACTTGTGGTGACTACAGCAAAACAAAAGAGGTGTTGGATGGACGTTTTTTTAAAATTAATCCGAACTTCTGGTATTGCTCTGGGCAACTCTCCAGACCATCGCTCTTCTTCTGCCCAGTCATTACTAAAAAGGGGAAAGACCATATGCAAATCAGGTTTGGTCCCGCCCCAAAAGGGGCAATAAAGCCCAAACTGCATGGTCACATCCCTTCTGCATGAGACCACAAGCATTTTAATACATGTTTTAGCATTGTTTGGCCTCATCAGTGAGCAGTAGCTCGGGTCTCTAGGCCCAGCAGGCACAGGATCCACGTCTGGGCATACCCATCCCACTCCAGGTGACTACGTTTCACTCGATCTCTTGCGTCAAGTTAACACCATTACTTCCGCTGCTGCCCACACAGCCAAACTTCTCACCCAACCACCTTCCTACTGCCAAGCCATCACCAGAGCCAGATGGAACTATTGTAACACCCTCTTTGCTGGCTCCTCAGAATGCAACCTGAAAAAACTACAGCCTGTCCAAAATAATGCCCTGCGGGCTGCCCTCGGCCTTACCAAACATGCCCACATCTCGGAAGCCTGAAAAGATACCCACTGGCTACCGATCTGAGAGCAAATCATCTTCAAGATCCTCTCCCTCATTCAGAGTGCCTCTCCTAAACAGCCTACCTTTCACAGCCCATGGAAAAATACATCCCTATTTGCCCACTAAGATCCTCAAACGATCAGTTGCTCAAAGTGCCCAGCTTCAGTTGCCAAACTGCAGGCAGCTCTATCTTCCCTGTTGTCACCACCAAGCTTAGGAACAATCTCCCCAGGTTCTTGAGAATAGAACCATCCTATTGGACCTTTAGGAGAAATTTGAAAACCTGGCTCTTCATCTAAGATCCTCAGAGCCATGTCATGCATTACTGTTGAACCTCATTAACCTGCATCCTGCTTTTCCTGCTTACCCTTACCTGCACACCCCTTCCCCTTTCCCTAATGTAACTAGCACCTAGATGCCTGCAGGTTTAGTGCGCTGTAACAAATACAATGATAAATAAATAAAATAAATTAAAGTGTTCTAGTTGTTTTGTGGGACACGCAATAAAAAGCAACAATGGACAAGAGCAAGTAGTAGCAGTAGTAGCAGCAGCAGAAGATGCTGTAGTAGTGTTGGTCCACAGCGGGGAGGACGCAGAGGCTGACAGAAGGGAAGAAGAGAAATAATTGAAAAGGTTACTAGAACTTTGGTTATAGTGGTCAGAGAGCGCAAAATCAGAACCAAGGTGGGAAAAGGAGAGCAGAAGGTAAAAGTATTATAACTGTGAGATCAGGACAGCAGATTCTGAAGAGACTACGCTCAAAGGCTTATAGCAGCAACCCAGGGTGAGACGCCAGAGCCCCATTTGGGACGTAATATCCAAGTACCCACCTGATGAGTGTCATGGGTACCAGGCAGGTAGTTGGGGCAAGCTGGGTGGAGGCTTGGCTGGCCTGGCATAGGCACACAAAAGACCCATAGCAGATACTTCCTTTTAATCCCTTCCTAGTGTTTGTAGGATTTTCCTGGTTACCACTTCCTGTTGCCAAACAGGAAGTGCATAACAATTCATGAGCTCTCTAGTGTTTGGGTGTGGCTGGCTATATAAGCCACACCCAAGATTCTTCCAGTACTTCGTGTTGCTTACTGTGAGCTGCATCAGCAACACACCTGCCGTGCTCTGGATCATCCTGCTTCTGCTTACCTGCTCCGGATCATCCTGCTTCTGCTTACCCGCTCCGTATCATTTTATTTCTGCTTACCTGCTCCAGATCCTCCTGCTTCTGCTTACTTTCTCTGGATCATTCTGCTTCTGCTTACCTGCTCCGGAGGAACCTCTGTGCTTTCTCCACTCCGCAGCTATCTCCGGTCAAGAGGGGACTTGTACACCGGCACCTGTAAGAACATAGAAGAACTGCGTTAGCACGCGCACTTCCATAACGCTGCGCATACTCACCGAATCTTCCGGCGGCGCTGGATCCAGGTCAGTTGTACGAGCGCAAAAACCCCTGCAAAAGAAAGAAGAGACATTATTCATTGCGCTCGCCCAAATAACATAGAGACTTATTTCACTGCGCTCTTTCTCATAACGCAATGCATACTTACCAAAGCCTCCGTGCATACTTACTAGACCACCAAGTCTCCAGTAGCGCTGAACCCGGACTCGAGGCGCTAATACCACATAATCCACTTCTGCAAGGGAAAGGGAAAGACATTACCAGGCGCACTCAAATTTAAGACACTCTGCATTCTACCAGCAGCTGACTTCTACACGCAGCGCTACTCACCCACAAAATACCTTGGCAAACAAAGACAATACGGACAATTCAGGACACTCAACATCCTCTGCACAACGTTCACTTGTGGAAAGGACTTTCTAGCCAGTGAAGAAACTGGTGCCTCGCTGTGAAGGCATATAACAGCACGTGGCATCTGAACTCAGCCAACAGACATTAGCATCATTCACACGAGTGAATCGCGCCCCTGCGAATGCAGGATGGAGTGCACACCCTACCAAAAATCAAGGTAAGCCCCTAGGGGACTTCACAACACACAGAAAAGAGAAGGGAAGGGCCCAGGGGAATCAGGTGAATTTAGGTCAGAGTGTACATCTTGTATTTAACAGGTATCCCTCCGGGTGAAACAGGGGAAGTGAGAATTCGGGGTCAAGGGAGGCTCATCCATCGCTCCTGCAGAGACACAGGTGAGTGTGACAGAACACAAAGCCATCCTCAATACCTCTGCCGAGTGATGGAAACCTCCCAGGTAGACCAGCTTTCCCTATTGTTAGGTGAAGTACTGGCCGTGGTGCATGCAGCCCGCTCTGAGACAAATGCCTTAAGGAGAGTACTGGTAATCAACAGGGACAAGACAGACAACTTGGCAAGACAGCTCTTACAGACCCAATGTGGTCTAGCACCCCTACCACATGGAGTTGCTCAGGGGAAGCCTACCGTGTCACCTGTAGCCACACCCGTTCTGGTATTGCTTCCAGGCAACATCCCTTTAGCACCCCCGGAACGCTTCTCTGGGAATCCCAAGAAATTTGGAGTGTTCATGAATCAATGCCACCTACACTTCATATGCAAACCAGACACCTTTCTGAACGACCAAGCTAAAGTAGCATTTGTCCTCTCCTATTTAGGAGGGCACGCAGCGGACTGGTCTGTCCCGTTAGTGCTAAGGGACAACCCTTTACTGAGAAATTACCCAGGTTTTCAGTGTGAACTGGAAAAACTATTTGCCCATCGGACTCAAGGTCAGGCCATGGATGATGAGCTACTCTCTCTCTGACAGGGTGGCCAGGAACTTATTTCATACGTCGCCACATTCAATCGCCTAATAGCTGAATCAGGTTGGCCAGAGGAGAAACGAATAACATTATTTTATCGAGGACGGAGAGGAGAATTAAAAGATGTCTTGGCGCAAGTAGTTAATCCTCCCAAAGATTGTAGTGAATACATCGATCTAACTATGCAACTAGACCACCGGTTACAGGATCGCAAGGCCGACCGAACGAGATCAGAACATAGACCAGTGTATGTCTAACCAAAGGAAGCGTCCCATCGACAGGCTTCAGAAACACACTCGGAGCCCATGCAATTGGGTGTTCTCAGGGGACCGTTCACCCAAGCAGAGAGAGAATGGAGGCGTCAGGAAAAACGTTGCTTATATTGCGGCCAAACTGGTCACTTCCTCCGGAACTGCATGGTTAAACCTCCACGGAAGACAATGGGGATACTAGATAACACAGGGGAAGACACCGAATCGGAAAACTCCAACGCCCGGCAGATTGTAGCGGTCGGTCTGTTGAGCCAGGAATGGAGCACTCGGATTTCACATTTCAGTATTCCTGTGGTTTTGGTAGTTCCTTCACAGCCCACCCGGGTCAACAGTACTTGTCACTCCTGATGCTCGCTGGGAGTGGTTAGGGAACAGATCTTCCTTCTATCTTGGATGGCTTCTTCTTCACCTCAGGCAGAGGGCTTTGGACAGTGCAACTGTCCCATATGAAGTCCATGTGAGAATGTTCAGAAAGTCTCTTCAGCCTTAAAGGATCCTTGAAGAACTGAGGAGAATTCCGCGACAGGGGTGCGAGACTCCTTCTGTTAAAGGCACAAATCCTCAGGTGATTGGTCTAAAGCTAGCCTGCTTTAGGGTAGCAATCCCTGTTTCTGGCTGGAGTGTACTTTGCCCTGTTGATCTTGCACCCAACGTGTTTTGCTCCAGAGGAAGTGGAGGAGACAGGAAAGGGAAAGAAAGACAATGAGAAACAAGATGGTGGAAGGCTTCTTACAGTGTCAACTCCTGCCTATCCAACGCCTGCTTATTCCCTCCTACCAATAACAAAGACCATTGTATATGCAGCACCCTGGTGTGAGGCTACACCTCCTGAATGGGTGTGCTCCTTTGGTACCCGGGCACAGGACAGCTGCCTGCTGTATGGCTCTCTCTGGAGGAGGGGGTTACCATCCCTGACAAAGAGAGGGTGGGCCATATGGGTTTCTCTCCTGCTGACCAGAATACACATTCCAGCAGCAGAGCTGACTCACAGGAGCTGACCCAAGTGCAATATCAGTTGGGAGATGGTGGCAATGATCATAAGTATCTCCATGCACTACGGCATAGCTTATTCTTAGAGATTACCCTGCCACCAGCACAGGGTACTCGTGATCATGATGGTTTGGGTACAGGGGACACATTTAAAATGTCACCCCTATGCTGCAGTGACCTTGCTGTCGTGGTGGCAGTCAAGTGGGGATCTTGTGGCCTTCAGAGCTGCTCTGTGCCACAAGCAGAGTGGGTACTGCCAATCAGGCTAGTGATGCAGCAGGGCACAAGTACACTATGCTTTTGGCATGGAGTTGTGACAAAAGAGGATCTGGTTAGCAGATGACCCCTTTTCCAAAGATATCACCTGCATAATTGTATGTACTAATACAAAAAAAAGCTAGGGCTTTGAACCCATGCCAGATGGCAATTCCTCACAATCAGATCAAAAATGTCCAAGTACAGAGAACAGAGCATACAAAACCTGAAGATCAGCCAGGTGGCTATGAAGCACTAGCATGACCGGAAGGCCACAGTGACGGAGTACACTCCAGGACAGATGGTCATGATCATGAAGCCTGCCAACCCTAAAACCTGTCATGATGACAGACTGGGCCCTATGTGGTGCTTGAAAAGATCAGTGAGGTTACCAACCTCATTGACACAAAGACACCAAGGCCAGTATACCAGGTCTTTCATGCCAACTGGCTGAAGCCTTATTACAGCCGGATGGCTCTCATGACTGATAATGAAACTGAGTAGGAGATAGAACCCTTCCCATACATGCTGTATGCAAATTCCACCAATGGTTCTCTAGAGAGAGTCCAGATCTCCCCAGAATTAACCTAATAGCAATTGTGTGACTGCCAGCAGCTGGTAGGCCAGTACGAGTCTGTTATTTCTGACTCCAGGTAAACTTGATTTTTGAATCCATGATATAGATACCGGAGACAGTAAACTGGTTAAGAGAGGAATTCCCTTGATGTCCAAAAACATAAAGGACACCATCAAGGAGGAGGTCTCCAAAATTATGGATTTAGGGGTGCATGAGCCTTCCAAAAAACACTGGGCTAGCCTGATGGTACTGGCTTCTATAAAGTAAATTAGTGGGAAAACTAAAGTCTGCTTTGTGTGGACTACTGGGTCTCAATTCTGTCACCAATACAGATGCACACCCCATGCCTAGGGCAGACAAGCTGATTAACAGATTAGGCACTGCCCATTTATGAGTACCTTTGACTTCACTGCCAGGTACTAGCAGGTCAGCATAACTGACAAAGCGAAGAAGAGATCTGCATCATCCACACAAAAGGGAGCTACCATTTTACGAGGATGCCATTTGGATTCAAGAATACCCCTGCCACCTTTTTATAGGATGGTGAATCAGGTCCTATCTGTGTTAGACGACTTCAGCAATGCCTATCTAGATGATATTGCTGTCTTCAAACATACCTGAGGAGATTATCCTATCCGAAAGAGGTGTTTCAAGCCAAGCTGAAGGCTGGCTTGACTATCAAGGCATCGAAGTGCCAGATAGTGCAGAGTTGTGTTACTTACCTGGGACAACAAGTGGGAGGCAGTAAGAAACAGCCTCTGCAGGCCAAAGTCTAGGAAGTGGTTGATTGGGATATCCCCACTAACCAGACACAGGTAAAGGACTACATGGGCCTCACTAGTTACTATAGGCCTTTCATCAAGGGTAATGGGACACTTGCAATTTTCCTCAATGATGTGACATCTAAGAAGATGCCGAAGAAGGTCACTTGGACCTCGAACAGTCCAATCTCATTCCAGAGCTTGAAGAATAATTTGTACCAGGCCCCTGCTCTTATGATCCTGTATCATGGGCAGGAATTCATATTACAGATAGATGCTTGTGAATTCGAAATTGGTTCAGTGTTAGCACAGCTAAAGTCTTAGGGCTAGAGAAATCTTATTTTAGTAGGCAAATTTTTGTAGGCGGTTCAGCAACCGAGAGCACAACTGGGCCACCATTGAAAAGCAGGCTTTCGTGTTCATGTGGAGGGTCCATAAGCTGAAACCCTGCATTTCTGACTCTCATTTTATTGTCCAAACAGATCAGAGACCTCTGACTTGGCTTATGGCTATGCAGGATCAGAACCCCATGCTTTTGCATTTGGCACCTCACTACATGGACTGGCCATGGAAATTCAAGACAACCTGGGCCATAGCACTCTAATGCAGAAAGCTTCAGTGGATACTTTTCCTTGAGGCTGAGATAAATGATTATAAGGTGGAGTCTCAACCTTTTTGGCTCGTGGGCATGTGGGGAATTGATATCTGGAAAGGGTATAGGATCCATGGCTTTTAAAGAAAATATTTATTAACTAACACAAAGGTGCAGGTAATTCCATCTTAGAAAGAGCAATCTGCTAACCAGGTGCCCCTTAACCAAAGGTCCATTCCAAAAGCATAATGTACACCAGTACCCAGCTGAATCAGTAGCTGATCTGCATTGCCTGCTCTCAAGTGGCCCAGAGCAATTTCAGGGGTCAGAGGTGCACTCTTGACAACTACATAACAATGAGAATGCTCTCCTGGTGGCACATTAAACTGTAAGAATAAGCTGACTTCAGGGTGTGGTGTCCAGCTTCGCCCAGTTATCTAAGCCACATCAATTTGATATCACACATGTCACAACCCTGTGAGTCCAGTTGAATTATTGACTGGTTATGTGCATTCCCCCAGATAGGCTTCCTTGCTGCTGCTAGCAAGACTCTAGCTTTTGGGGTTGCCTCTCTTTCGTCCTTTGTGAGGGCAGGTTATACCCTCCCCAGCCACTTCACTTAAAGCTGTTCTAGGAACAGGATTCAAAGGGCACATCCATTCACAAATGGAATAGCCTCACACTAGGGTACTGCATACCAAAAGGCCCTTGATTCTATTGAGAAGGGAAGGGGCGGGATTAGTATTGACAGAAGGAGACCTTGACAGCTGGAGGAAGGTTCCACCATCTTGCTCCTCTCTGCCACTATCTTTCCATCCTGAACCCTCCACTTGTAGTTGAACAAAACACTTTCGGGGTCATCCTGAGTACGGCGGTAACCCTTAAATGCAGCGGTAACACTCTTTCAGCTGCATTTAATGGTCGCAAAATCACAGGTTTTGGCAGGTTCTACCCTCAGCTTTTAGTCGGGGGTAAATCCACCACGAATTTGCCAATTCTCGGTGCAATTACTGTGAGGTAATACTGCTGACGGTAGTCGCGCCAAAAATTCCCCATTGGCCCCAATGGGGAATGGGGAATCCCTGAATGAGCCCAATGGGGAATGGGGAATTTGTGTTCCGCCAAACCCATGATCCGGTGCTAATAGTGCCAGGGGGTTTGGCAGTAATGCTGTTAGCCCCAGTGGTATCCCCGTGGTAATACTGCTGAGATACAACCCAACTCGTGATGAGGCCCTTTGGGTGTAATGTGAGAAAGTTCACTTGTTCCAAGCATAGAGATTGGACCCTTATAGCAGGCTTTATTTGCCATGTAGAATTTTGCCTTTAAAATAATTGGTCTACCATCACTTCTTTAGATCATCACTGGACGTCAACCTTTAAGAAGATTTAACTGAACATTGTTGGGGAGAGCAGTCCCTTCCAGAGTCCTCCAGTTGTTAGGTGAAGGCAGATATTACAAGGAAGGGGAAAGCTCTGTACCCTGGCCATCCCAAGTGACCATTGGAGGAGAATCTGCTGCTGAATCAAGAAATGCATCTCTGCCAGCCCCACTGCTGCCCAGGGACCCACTGTGCTGAAGTATCCCTGAAGCTCTGTCCCAGCCTCCCCAAATGTTGGAGCCCGAGAAAAGGACTCATCGTGTCCTTGAGACCTTAGAGTGGGACTCCTGAGAGCTAAAACAGCAGCATTCCTGATATTTCACCATTAAATCAAAGCTAGTCATGACTTTAGCGTGGCCTGTCCCATTTTATACCCACAGGACTCTCCGGGGTTGCCTTTGATACCCAATTACTATTGAAATGCACTTCCACAATTTCAAACAAGTCTGCTGCTGCATCGTGCCTGCTGTAGCATGTCGCTGCGTTGTCTCAAACTGAGAAGTACTGCTGCATGTGCATTGCTCAAACCGCCATTTGGACCTCCACCGTCTTCATCGCTGGTGGCCAAACTGCCCGTGGTGTTCTTCCAGAACCACGCTCTTTGAGCCCCCACATCGAAGTAGCTCATCATCAGCCCATCCGCCGTCAAACCAATAGCAAACCGAAACCTGGTGACATCCATGATCTGCAGCGCTCGAGCCTGCTTCAAGTTTGACCCCACCTCAATATCTGCTTGCTGCTGTACGACCGTGACTGCTGCCTGGCAAACTTACTCGAACCAATAAAGAGGTCTGGAAAGCCTGGTTCACCATTGTCGAACCACCAAGGCACTGCAAAAGGAATTATTGCCTGATAATTGCCATTGTGGTCTACTATGGGTCCTAGAGACTGGCTATGTTTATTCATCCTTTTTTGCAACTCAAGAACATATCCTTTTTGAACATTGTGGTTGTATTGCCCTTTCTCCCCGTCTCGTTGACCTTTGTGCTGCATCTATGTTGCATATTCTATATTCCTTCTACAGGGGTGGCTTTTTTGCCTTTTCTATTTAGCTATTATTGTACATGGTGTGTTTAATTAAAGTATATATATTTTTATAGAACCACAATTCGACATTCCTTTATTTTGGACGGTTATACTCCGCTGATTGGGTTGCTATTGTTATACATTAACACCCCTCTTGAAAGTATAGCCTTACTTTGGCCCATGTTACCACAACAGGCAGAGGAGGTACATCTCTAAACTGTGACTGTTTTAGCTTTATGAATGGTTTGGCTCTTGGTTTGTAGCAGTGTGAGGCCTGAGAAGGTACTTACGGCCTCATTACGAGTTTGGCGGTAATTGGTAAAGTTGGCGGTAACTCTGATACGTGTTTGGGCCTGAAGTGGAGGATTTGCCTCCATGAAAATCCCGGCGGTCAATCCTCCAACTCACCACCGAAAAATTGGCAGAATTGGCGGAATTACAGCGACAGAAATTCTGCTGCGGTAATTCCACCAAAAAAGCCCCATTGAGTCAAATGGACTCAAATTAAATGGGGAATTACACTGCCACCACCACTAGTAATCCGGTGGAAGTTCCGCCGGACCAAAGGGCAGTAATGGTAATTCATTTGGGCAGTATTGCGGTGGATTTACCGGTGGGATACCGTCCAACTTGTAATGAGGCCCTTAGTCTCTACTCATGCTTGTACTCACACAGGGCAGAACACAATTTGCCACACTGGCCACCATCATCTTATTTTCACATGCTAATTTATACTTAATTTACAAAGGCTAAAAGCAGAGGAAATCTGAAGAGTCTTGGAGCATTTCTTACATCCTTGCTTGCCAATGTGCATCACAAAATGGAGGTCATTCCAAGGTGGGCGGTAAGGGATACCGGGCACCGGTAAGGAGACCAGTGCCGGTAATCCCTTACCGCCCTACTACAAGGTCCCTTAGCGGGTCCCACCAGTAACGCTGGTCTGACCAGCCGTTATGGAAGGGACCCGTTAAGGGATCAGGGCGCAAATAAAGGGCTTGACATTTGCGAGCCTGTTATTTGCGCCCTCCCCATTCCCATTTGAGCCCTATGGGGGCTCAAATGGGAATGGGGAATGGTTTGATAAATGGGGATTTACCGGTCCCTCCAAGGTTGGAATGGAACGGTAAGTCCCCATTGAACCAAACCGGAGTCGGTACCGGTATGGGAGGCAGTCAAGGCGCAAATAGCGCCATGACTACCACCATACTCGGAATGACCCCAATGTGTCCAAGTGAACATACTTTTGAATCAAGCCTTTTAAGTCTCAGAAAGGAAATTGAATTGCTTGTTTTTTGGAAATAAAAGTGAACAATTAGTTTGATAATAAAAAAGACATTGCACAGCGAGCGAGCAGTGTGATGTTTGCAGTGAGTCAAGTTAAAGTTTAATGTCTTTCACTCATATTTCACAGATCATTCCTACTGCAGTATCCTTCTCCTTATTTTGTATTGTAGAACGGGAAAGTAACATGCAAGAAAGAAAAGAAATCCTGTTTTTAGCACCAGCAAAAGAAGCAGTCTACAGCAGCCTTACAGCAGAAATTCTAAAAATACCCTTGCTACAACGAGGCAGATCCAGAAATGTTCTAGAAATCTCCCACATTATTATTTTATTAAATCCCAATGCACTCTCATGCCTAAAATCGAAATTTCAATAAAAAAATCTAGCACAGAATATATATGGCATTAAGTCGACAAGTGCTACAAGTATTTTTTCTATATTTCTCTATGTCACTTTCTTGCACAGGCCAGCATGCCGTAGAAATAGGAAACATGCTATTTCTAGAAAGAGGAGAAAGATAGAAATATAATGTTTGCAATTCATTTACTGATCCTATTGCTCATTCTTGGTGGGATCTGTGGGTCTAAACTGGTCTAAATATAGTTTGGTCACCAAAATGTTATATGGGGTTTCCGAATAAATAATTCTGTCCAAGTTTGCATAGGTCTACTTTTGACCTCAGATTATCTAAAGTGGTTGCACAAATCAAACACATATCTAAAGTACCTTTCTACTCCCGGATATCATGTTTTAAGATGTTCCTGATTCGAAAGAACAAGGCACTCAATTGAGAATGTTTTCAATAAATTAAGGCCTATAGCAATTGATAGAAATATCAACATGCAACTAATGACATATATTGTAACACCAAATTCAATTGATGGAATGTAGACATTTCTGACCCTTTCAAATTGAGATCTGGGTCATTCATTTTTATCAAGGATTTGTGCCAGGCCACCTCCGACACAGGAGATATATTCTGCACTGTTTGTGAGGTGCTGGTACTGCACCCGTGCTCGGAATGGCTTCTAAAGTCCACCCTTTGCTGGGTCGACTGCAATTGTGCTAGGCTGGGATCCTGTCCTCTCTACTCTCTCCTCCAGTAATCCAATTGTCATTCAGGTTTGGTTAGGGGCAGAGACGCAGCTATGGTTATGGAACGGTAATGGAGCTTTGTCCATTCACACTGTCCTATGTTTATCCAAATAGCATTGGAGACTATAAGGAAATGATTGCTGTGAAAAGTAATCCTTTTTGCTCATGATTCATGGGTGGCAGAGAGCTAGTGAAGTTGTCTGGGTCAGGCATGATGATGCGGAGATGGCTTACTGTCTCCAGTTCCAGGTGTGAGATGCATGTGCGCCATCAGATCCCTAAAAGCTTCTGCTGGACACCCCATAATACTTCCCTTGCTAGCTCTGGGCTGGACAGAGTACTTCACATGTTCAAAAAAGATGCAGCATCTCAGCCTATTCTGTCCACTATGCAGTATTTTCAACAAAGACAGCACACAAAATTCAAATGCTTTGAATCCTACATGTTGGTACCAACCTCACACACTCTGGAATAATTAGAGGAGCCTGACTTTAAATTAACTGCCTATATATGTTGGTACTATTTTGAAAAACATCTTGGAGATTTAGTGCCTGATTTACAGACCGTTTTCAAATGGGAGTGTGCCGTTATAAATCTCCCTTGTGTATTAGGCCCTACTGTGTTAACATTTGTTCTTAATAATCTTCTATATAAAGGACAGCATCCACATCATCCAGATCATTGAAAACATGCCCTTCGATCCTGTCACGCAACTCTTAGTGACCCTTGACATTGAGAGTTTATTCTGCACACAGAAGCCCTAAGCATCATTGAGTATGTGTTAGATCAGTGGAAGGAACACGTGAGAACACCCACCACATTTCTGATGGAACTCACCGAAATAGCACATTTTTCCTTTTCAAAAATTATCTGTTCCTCCAAATCAAAGGGACTAGCTATGTCAATAATTCATGTGACCAAAACAAGTCATAAATTGTGTTGTGGAAAATGTAAATAGACTATGTCTTCATGGTATGGGAAGGCACCACTATGGAATTACATACATTCCTAGAATGGTTGAACACTTGTACATTACACATCTTTTTCTCCACACACCATGATAACAACAGCATTTCCTTTCTTGATCTAATTGTTTGAAATGACAACAATCATTTCAAATTGAGAACACACAAAAAGGGAACTGACAGAAACAGATTGTTGAACTGGGGGAGTTTATGCTTTTAACTTAAGCCAATCATTTCCTATGGACAATTCTTAAAGCATAGACGTAATTGAATGGATAAAATTGACTGTTCCAAGAGAATGACAAACTCCAGGATAAATTGTGCAACAGAAGCTATCCAAAAAAGATCATCAGAAATGCCCACAAGAGAGCAAACTGCTATCAGAGGGACAGGCTTCTATGAAATAAAGAAAAAAACAAAACAGATTGACTTGATTACACATGTAACTACATTATGTGCCCACAGTAACTTAGTAACTTCCTTCCACAAACAGTTAGAAAGAACGGGTCCATAATAAAAGACATAGGAAACAAGAAGGTTCTTTTTACTTTGAAAAGAGGCACAAACGTTAAACAGAAATTGGTGAAAACATGTACAGAATCGTGGGTTTTAACTCTACCAGTACTCTTGGGCTTCCAACATATTGGGGGCCACTACTCATATGATTCCACTGAGGCTACTAACTATTTTACACATTTCAACATAAAATTTGAGTTGAGATTTCAGTCAAATTCCAACTCGAGCAATGATATGTATGCATTAATGTGCCCTTGCAATCAATTATTGGTCAGGCCACCAGAAAGGTTTGCATCAGGTTGTCAGAGCACCGCTCAAGCATTAGGACACAATACGTTTCCTGTAGAACAACTGAGCATTTTGCTCAGCAAGGTCACACTTTAAGTGACTTATGCTGGACAATTATTGAAAAACGTACCCGGTCCTGTAGAAATAGGGATCCTGCTGAAATGTGAGAATCCTATTGGAAATCGCTAATGGATTCCATGAGAAAATGCCTCAATGAGGGAGAAACATGATGTGTTAACATGTTCGATTTAAATGTGATTAGCTCGCATGATTTGTATGAGTTACCAATATAGCAGAATCTATTTAGTCATTCTCGTCTAACCATTTTTTTATACCTCTTCCTGTTGGTTTAAAGGCTGTTGAATTTTCTAGCAATGTGCAGTTATTTGTAAATTGGACACATGGAACTGCCCCAGGAGATCCATTAGATCTGTTCTATTTTCCTCCATAAAATGTCAAGAAATTAATTTTTAGAATTCATAAAATTGGTCTTTGTGCATACAAATAGTTCACTAACAGAATCGGCAATACAGGGAAGGCTGTGTTTGGTGGTGAACAGACTGCCCTAGTTACAGTTGTTATGTACACGCCCACTGTAGCACGTCAATATTTGGCATCTCAGCGCCAGCTTTGGTAAACATAGCAGTTAGTGCCTGCAAGTTGGATGCTTTTGCTCGTGAGTATCGAGATCCTCTGTCGCCTTATACTCAGTAAGTGAGAATGAAATACATTGGATGCGGCGCACAGTAATTGCGCAGGTTGACGACGAAGCCCTGCATATTATGCTCCCTAGAAACTCACGTGGGTTTCTTTCTCATTTTACAGTCCTATGGCGGGTGCTATCGATGACTTCAGCGGCCTTTAGCAGCCTCCGGTACTAGGAAATAGTGGACGATCGGTACCCGATTTAAAGACTCTTTGGAGGTCATTTCTACCTGCCCCAACATGTTTAGAATTATACCTAATGAACGGTTTAATCACTGCTTGGAAAGTGCAGTCTGTGAATATCTGATGTCTAACACTTTCAGCACAGACAAAGCGTGCCTGAAACACACTATGTTAAGTGTGTGTCACTTTGTGTCACACTAAGGCACAGTGCACGACACACAAGTGTTGTCTACTATTGATGTTGCATTAATTAAGAATGGCTTTATATTGGGGTACAATCTTTTTTGTGTGCTTTCACGCTTGAAGTCATAAGCCTTGGTACACTTCGGGGGACTAACTCTGTGTTTTCCTTTATGCTCTGTTTTTTTCGTAGTGTTGGGCATGCATTTGTGGTATTTGGCATGTTTTCATCTCATCTGGGACTTCAGCGAATGCCCTTTGTGCCCCCCCCAACCATGTCACTCTGACAGCGGGTGCTGTCACTAGCCATTTTTTGGATATAGATACTCTCTCCTTTCTTTTCTCTGAATCGGTATGGACTAAATAAACACATATCAAGTCATACAAGATTAATTTAGACTTCCGCAAGAGTGACATTATCCATTTTATTTGTAGGAATCTGAACTCATATTACATTGCCCTGATGAGACGCGGGTGGGCTCAACCCATACTAATTAAGCACCTGTTAAATATCGGTGAATATATTCAACTGATCTGGAGCACCACCCTCAGGACGTCGAAACACATGTCTGCTCCGTTCGAATGTTGTTCAGGCCTATCCATCAGTGTCCATAATGGCTTTTCCAACCATAATGGCTTTTTAAATTGCTCAAACAATGATTTTGTCATACTAAATATTTATTATCACACTCAAGATTAGTGATGAGTGATTGGATGAAGGGATAAATCATAGATCAGGTTCTGTTGCTTGTCACATTGTGCTGTCTAACACTACCTAGATGTTTGGACATACATTTGAGTGTCTTACTTGGCTATCAGATTGTCTGCACTCAGGATCGGCAGAGCATAGATTCAGTCATTAAACGAGAGGACACCAAGTCCTTCAGTGTTAAGGTCAGTGGTGAAAATGGAAAATAATTGGTGGGAGCGGAGTTTTGGGGGGGCTGTGCCCGAGGAGGCAGGGTTAAGGGGGCAGACCTCTGATCAGAGGAAATGCCCAAAATAATAGTTTAAAACGGCACTATTTCTTTCATGCTGCTTCTTTTCCAAACAATGTATCAATTCCACTTTAAACCACCTCCATGGCAGTGGTGATGAGTTACTTCACTTTGCGCAAAATAGTGTTGACCAGTGTTGCTGAGTAAATATTCTTTAACGTGCAAAATTTGCATTCCATTTTATAAAAAAATAATAATAATAAACTTCCCCTTGGGTACAAACACAGTGATTTCTATTTGCCATAAGCAACGTTTTCCTTTACTTGAACCACACCAAGCAGAGCTGCTGCAGCTCCCCACTGAAAGCAGTTGGCGGCTGCATCGTGTGTGATGTTAATAGGAGTATTTATTTATGCAATGTTTGTTGGATACAAGTATAAATAAATAATGAATAAATAAATAAATACATAACCCCGTCCTGAATGAGAACTGTAATTTCCTCTTGTGACCTCTTGCATGTGGTCACTGGGGAAGTTTGTTTTCTTCTCCCCAGCACAGAGTATGGGTTTATGGCGGCTGACTCAGGCTTGATCCCGAGATCCGGCTGCACATCTGGTGCCGGATCTCAGATCCGGCGAGAGCCAGCCCAATTACCAGCCCTGGTTAAGGTGCACACAAAAAAGTAGCATATCAAAGGAAATTAACATAAACTGCTATAATAAAATATATCAATTATCTCACATTGTTTGAGGTTGAAATGTGCAACCTTTAACTCTCAACCCACTGAATTGCATGAAGGCAGGCACAGAACATCTACCATTCATGAAATCGTTGTCAATCAGCTATTATGATCTACAGAAACATATCCTCAGGAGCAAGATTGCCTCTGTACACTTGCCATGAGGTGTAATATTGAAAAATTAGAATACTGTTCTAGTCTGGTTTCCTTTTGTTCTCACCCTTGTTCATGGGCGTAATTTTAGGGAGGGACAGGGGTGCTTGTCCCCCCCAACTTTCATGGCACACCATTTTGTCCCAATTCATTTGGCTGGGGCACTTTTTCTTCAGATGTCATGTTCCCCTCCCAACTTTTTCAGCAAAGTTACTCCACTGCCCATGTTCTCTCTTTCAGACCCTCTCACATACCCTAGCTCCTTTGCTCCCTGATGCTGTGACTACCTCTTCCCTTTGAGCTCCTGATTTGGCAACTTACTTCTCTACTAAAGTTGTCCTTCTCTGCCCATCCATTTCCACCACCACAACTCCTGCTCCATTTATTCTCTCTCTCTCTCTCTCTCTCTCTCTCTCTCTCTCGTCTCTTTCTTTTTCTTCCTTTCTCCCTCTGGCACTGATACTGCTATTTTTCTTCCCAAAGCTCATCCGACTTCTGCTCCCTTTGAACCTCATCCCTCTCTGTTAATCCTGAAAGTCTACCCGTTTCTCGTACTCTGCCTTTGCCTTACCTCCCTCCAATTGTCGGGTGTTGACACTATTCTCAAGCAGGCTACAATTCTCCCTATTCTTTAAAAGCCCTCCATCGCCACCTCTTTGCCATCTAACTTTAGAACTCTCTTCTTCCCTTTCTTTCCAAGCTCTCGTAGCCTACTTTCTATTCTAAGGTCTCCACAAATATTAATAATTACCATCAACATCAAATGCACAGTACTACATTTGTTTTTTATTCTATACCAGAAAGCTCTCTTTTTCAAAATATATTTACCAATATACATGTTTCTCTCATTTTATGATCATATTTACAACCTATTGAGCTTCTTCAGGGTTCATTTTAACTTGAATTACATATTTAAGTACACACAACAAATATGAATTTTTTCTATTCCTAATTCATATATGATTTTAATCTCCTAAATGTCCTTTTATGTCGTTCGTTTTAGGCCTAGTAACGTTTATTGAGGCTTAAGTACCCACAACAAATATGAATTTCATCTATTCCTAATTCATATATGATTTTAATCTCCTAAATGTCTGTTTAATGTCGTTTTAGGCCTAGTAACGTTTATTCAGGCTTAGTCTAGTCTGAACAATTGTCGTCTTTTAAATGTAATACAGTCGATTGTTGCTTCTTGTTGATCGTAAAGTTCATTAATTTAGAGCATGTCAGCTCACTGGGATAGTTGTTCCCACGGATTTAGCATTGTGCCCTGAAGAGCACTGGTGGTAATTAATATGTGTATGACTTTTTTTATAACCAAAACAGGTGTGGTTACTTTCCATCTAGATATTATACGCAGCAGTAGTTTTGACGTATTATTTCTTCATATTTTTACTCAGATACTTTTTGTAATGTAGGCGCACGGTATTCCAAGTTACATACGCACAAGTGATTTGATAGCTGCTCCTCACATACTAACTCTATCTCTATTCTCCCATATTTCCAATCTGGCTTTCGACCTTGTCACTCCACCCAGGCAGCTCTTCTTTCCGCCACTAAATCCCTTTTTTCCAGCTCTCTATTCTAAACACTCTATTAGTACTCCTAGATCTGTTGGCACCATCAACACTGTTGTCCACTACCTTCTGCTCCTTTACCTTGATTCTCCTGGCTTCAAAAGCTCTTTCCTTGTGGTACCGTTCTTACTGTTCTAACTGTACTTACTCTGTTTCCTGGGAGGGTGATTCCTCACCTACACTTCTTCTAAGTCATGCTGTGCCCCACAGCTCGGCTTTAGGTCCCCTTTCGTTTTCATTGTACACCATTCCCCTTGATTCCATTATTTCTTCTTTTGGTCTTTCTCATCACTTTTACACAGAAGATGCTCAGCTCTGTTTATCTTTTCCTGCCATCACTCCAACTATTCACAATACTATTTCCTCCTGTCTTCAATCAAACCAGTTTTGAATGTCCAACCACTTTCTTCATCTCAATCCCTTCAAGACTGTGGTTCTTTTCTTCCCTGCTACTACTGTCCTTTCCCCTTCCCCTCCCTACTCTATGTCATTTCCTCCAAATTCTCTTTAAATTTTCATCTGCACATAACCTTGACGTATACTTTCTCGTCTTAGATTTCCTTGCTTTCTCATTTCTGAAGCTTCCATCTTTTTAAAATTCAAAAAGCTAGACACTCTTTCATTCCATGCCACTTAGCTTCTTGTATCCGCTCTTATCTTTTCTTGTCTTTTCTGTTACTCCATTCTTCTTTTTGGTCACCCTTTTTCTCATCTGTCCACGCTGCGTTCAGTCTAAAACTCTTCTGCACATCTCCATTTCTCTCTCTCCCCTCTAATCCCCTGCCATAGTTTCTCTTTGCTGGCTTACATTTCACTCTTGTCTGCTTTTTAATGTTCTCTCCTTGGTCTTCAAATCTCTTCGAAATTTGGCTGTGCCCTATCTTTCCTTGCTTGTAGCTTTTAAGTCCCCCTCTCGCTCCCTAGATTCAGAATCTCAGTTCCTTCTTCCTGTCCCTAACCCCCTTGTATCCCTTCCAGTTTCCATCCATTCCTTTTCATTGCTGCTCCCTTCCATTGGAACACTCTTCCTCTTTCTCTTGATTCCATTTCTTCTCTTTCCACGTTTTGTTCATGCTCGAAGAATGACCTTTACGTTTTCTAATTTCCTCCATAGTCTCATGTTTGCTTTGTTTAATTTTGTAACTTCTTGTACAGTGTTTTGACATAAAGCATTATTAAAATCCAAATAAAGTGCACATTACAAATAGAATGTTCAAATACGTTCCTGTAATATTTGTTATGGAAGATTTTAAGTGTAACGGCCGGAGTCCTTTTCTGCGAATGACCAGATAGGAAAATACTGAGAGGATGGAGCACTATTCATACCCCTTCTGAATTCACAGGGTCATCTCTATCTCGTATGCTGTTTTGCCAGACTGTGCTGTCACCACACAGGGGAATGACACCACCATAAATGCAGAGACAGTAAGTAGTATTAATTGAAGCTCATAGATGCAAAGGCTATAGCTTTAATTGAAGATTTCTTCCATCGACCTCTCTTTAAGAAGCAGACATTCCATTGCATATCTGAAAGCACATGGCATCATTATGACCTATGGTAATACGAAGAGAGACCAGGGGAGCAACTTAAAGATACCAGGATTCGGCCCCATAGAAGGTAACAGAAAATCAACAACTAAAGAATCCAGGTGTCTCTCAACACATCCTCTCCCTATGTTTGGACAACTCAGTCCTTGGACCAAATAGATACTGAATCAGAATTATTTCATAAACAACATACAAATGTATTAAGAAAAAACAGATTAAGTCAATACATTTTAAAAACATGATAAAACTAACATTATAAAACGTATATATAATATTACGCATCTCTAAATACCTCACATGCCCGAGTGCAGAAAATGGCATTCTAAAAAAACACCCTTCCTATACAAATCGAAAATCAATAGTGCAAAACAATACAGTACAGCAGTTGAGTGCAAACTAAGCGGTGGTGAGCAGAACCAGGGGGCTCCTCTACTCAGGATTACATCACTGGAACTATAAGACTCGTCTTTATGGATGTTAGGCAGAATTCTATGCAGTACCCTCTGGGAACAGCACACACAATTAAGACTACAAGTGACAGTACAAATTCACCTTTGGTACAAGCCTGTACTACACAGTAAAGTGGTAGCGATGGCTGAGCAGCCAGACTTCTCTGAAAAGCAAGTGAGCAGTATCAATAGTTGCAAAAAATACAGCAATTACTATGATTCAAACAAACACTGACTCAAGGATTCTTGGTAAAATAATATACATTTGTTTGCACATCAGTGGTAAAACATTTCACTAAAGTAAATCAGTTTGAAAATCACAATCTAAATACACCACACCACTCCCAATAGATTGTGGACAAGTTAAGCTAAAAAATGAAGTGTGAGCAAAATGGCACTCCAATAATTCAAAAGGGAGGGAAAGACACAGTTCAACAGGTAAGTAAGCAGGGCAATCTAGAAAGAGGAACTACAGTGATGGAATCAAATCAAAAAGGCTTAGGGCCAAAGTCAATAGGACAAAGTCTTTTGCTCAAGATCACACAGTTCAGGGTATTTCGCGGTTAAGTCTTTGCCAAGAGTTCTTTGGCGAAGTTGGTCAGAAGAAAAGTTAGTTTAAAGAGTAGAGAAGGATGAGCCCGTGGATTGGAGAAATGTTGCACACACCTGCACCGCGGCTGGACGAAACGAACAACCAGATTTTCACAGTACCTTTAAATGGAGAAGAAGCTGTAGCTGATGCGCAAGTTCCTGGCAGGTCTTGCAGGCTCACGGTTCCTGAAGCGACTGTTGGACTGACATGAATTAGGAAGACTGGAGATTCCTGCACTGCCCTGTGAAGAAACCAGCAGCAGAGCAAAACAACAAATAAAAGGTGTGCTCCTTAAAACCTAATCAGTGTCCGACCTTCCTGGCTATCCGGTTCACTGTAGCTCTGTACAGCTAATTTGACCATAGGAGGAAGTCCTGGCTTGCAGTTTGGGCAAACTGGTTGGTCCCACCAGCTCAGGGGAAGAAGATTTCTGGTAGATCTTATCTGTCATTCGGGTCTGAAGATTCAGACCTGCAGCAGGGCTTCACCAGGTGGTTCAGGCATTGTAGGGGTCCTCTTCTGTCAGCACCTAATTGGCTCTCTCGTTCCAGCAGCGACTCTGCCTTTCCAGGCCTGGAGACATGCTTTTTATGCAGTTTCCCTCCATTCACACAGCCTGGCTGTCAATCACACAGCAGGGTGGATGTCCTGGTGGGACAGTCACCTAGCCAATCAAACAGGAGTGTGACTTGGGTTACCAAGGGAACTTGTGGAAGGGGTCCTAAAAACCCTCTCTCACATCCTGCCTACCCATACTTTCAGGCGCCTAGGGAGGGCTTCTGTGTAGAAGCCTGCAAAAAGATGCGAACAAAGGAACCAAACCTGGCTTGGCACGCAGAGTAAAACACGAGTAAGACATTTTCAAAAAGAAATGGTGAATAAACCCAGCCGGGACCGTATAACGAAGTATATGGTCTAGCGGGTTTAAGTTCGAGGCTACCAAGATAGCCTAAAACAATACCAAGGTTATTTAAGATAACCGCGGTAGGAAAAATAGGGTAGTTACCACTGCCACCAGTCAAGTCTTGATGAAAAGGGAGCAGAACAATACTCCAAGAGAAACAGACAAAAAAGGGAGAATATTAACCCTTTCCAGTACTCTATGTAAGATAGTTTGTACTGGGTCTGTGGATTAAAGAGACTAATAAAGTTAATGGGAACTTTGCATGTTCTGGGAGACAGTAGTCAGTCTGAGTTGGGAAGTCTAAAAGACAACCCTGTGTCACTGCACTGAAGGTAACACACAGTAAAAAGATGATGCCTGTGGAGAAGGTGAGGCTCCACAGTCTACAAACACAAGAAATGTTATACACACACAGCAAAACACATGAAAGAGTGGGAAAAAAGGGTCACACTCTTACCACGTGAAAAATAAATCCTAGAAATGCAGCAAAGAGGGACTCAGTAGGTAAGGGAAATTAGCCATTCTGGAGAATTCTCCCTAACAATGGACACAACTGCCCCTCTTCTGCAACAAGGGACAAAAGAAAACTCAATATGTTGTTAGTAGCACTGTTCTATTTTCCTGTGCAATGAGACCCAACATGTTTCATTCATCTGATAGTTAAGAACGAGTTATATCGGGAACTTCTTCACACACTACAAACAAGGTGCTGTACTTTCACCTACAGGGTGTTGGCAACCAAGTATACAACCAAGAAGTATGGAGATAAGGAGTCCAAACCTAAAAGAGAGAATAGAGAGCAAGCATCGGTAAGAACATGAAATCTAACTGCCTGCTGCTGCACCTATGGAGTACTTGAATCCACCCACATCAGGCTTGCCGTGTAGTGAAGGTATACTAAGTGTCCTTTACATGATTAGGTTCAGGCGTCTTCAAAGTAGACAAAACATCTAAGGGAAAATGTGAAACAAAAATATGAGTCGAGATCAAACTACAATATGCACCTACAAGACATGGCTTCAGTCCGTCATCTGTAATCAACACTACCGGCACTTCAACTGACGATTCACATCGTCTTAAATTAGCATCTACTATTCTGTCTTGAAAAATGTGAAGTATAGCCTTAAGGTGACCATGGGCAACTAACTGAGAGAATGTCAAGAATAAATAGTCGGAACTCCGCTTGCTAAGCAGTCAGACTTATCTCAAGAGGGAGATGAGCAGTATTCAGGGTTTACACATTAGGCCCATTAGACTATGGAACAAGGAAACACTGACCAAAGCTTTGTAGTTAAAAAGTATATATATATATTTATTGTATACACCTCTAATAAAACACATGTATCACAAGTATCAAGCAAGTTAAATTAAGTCAATGAAAAATATACACATTCCCTATATGAATTGTAGACCAAGTGAACCAAGTGAAAACTGAGCATAACGGCACAGTGAAAACTACACACAAGGGGTCCTCTAACAATTCCTCACAAGGGAGAGAAAGCACAAGTTATTCAGAAATATGTTCTTATACACCCTAACAACGCTTCCCATCAGTTGTGAACCAGTTCAGCAAGAGAGTCCATCAGTATAAGCAATGCTTAGAATGAAAACTGAGCAAAATGGCATTTCACAGTGATTATGCAGTGGGAAGAAAGAGTGGTTATAAGAAAGGGTTGCACCACACAGTTCAAATGGAGAATCAATCTCGAGAAGATCTAATAAATGTGACCAGAGTCAGTAGGCCTGTGCCAGAGTTAGTGGTACAGGCCAAGGGCCCAGGAGCAAAATGTTCTTGTAGCTGCAGTCAAGTCTTTGGCTAACGATAGTTGAAAAGGTGGTTGCAAAGGTTGAAAAGACAATGTTAAGAGAGAGGGGCGGCCAACCCAATAGGTAGGCAAAGGATTTAAAACACCTTTTTATCACTACCGCGAAGAAAGGGTGGCCTGGCGGAACCATGTACCTTAGTATGAAGAAGTGGCTCCTGCGGTGGCAGTTGTTCCTGGTAGTTCCTGCAGTTCGGGTGATCCAGCAGAGGAAGAGGTGCTCTCGTCGTGGAGGAAGGTTTGAGTTACTGCACTACCCAGGGATGAAACCAGCCGCGGTGCTACCCAACAAATAAAAGTTACGCTCCTTTAAATCGTGGTCCGGGTGGACTGGTGCCTGGCTATCCGGCCTCCGAGGACAGGGTACAGGAGATTCGACCAAGGCAGGTCTGGGAAGGCGATTGGCAAACAGGTTGGTCCCACCAGCTCAAGGGAAGAAGGCTCTTGCAAGTGAAGATCTTCTCTTGTCGTGTGGATAAAAGTGGTGAGATGCTGCAGCAGGGCTTCACCGTGGTTCAGTCGTTGCAGATGTCTTTGGCTTCTCTCCTCTTCGGCCTCTTAGTTCCAGTGGCGATGTCTTGCTCTTCCAGTCCTCAGGACCCTGCTTTTATGCAAAAAGATTCCCATTCATACAGCCTAGCTGTCACTCACACAGTGGAGTGGTCATCTTGGCGGGAGACCCTCCAGCCTATCAGGATAGAGTGCGACATGGGTTGCTGAGGCAACCCTGTCCATGGGTCCTACTCCCCCTCCCACACAATGGACCCACCCCAGAGTCAGTGGAGCTGGAAGGCGGGCTTCTGGGCAGAAGCCCGCCAAATGGACGAACAAAGGATCCCCGACCTGGGTTAGGATTGTAGAGAAAGACACGAGAAAGAAGTTATATTAAAGTTCTGGCAAATAAAACCTACCAGAGCAAAGTTAATATTAAAATGCACCGGCAGTATGTTAGAGGTTGTCAGAAAAAGTGGTAGCCTCAAACAATGGGAAAATCCCATAGGGAAATATTTGTGGTCGGATATTTATGGTAGTAACCACTGCCACCAGCCAGAACCTTTTGAGAGGGGTACTGTAGGGTACACTCTCGAAAATGAACATAGGGGAAACACTATTAACCCCTTCCAGTACCTCCGTAGTAAGATGGGTTGTACTGGTTTAGTTCATAGGATTTAACTAGTAAAGTAAATGGGGACTTTACATGCCCTGGGGGACAGTAGTCAGTCCCAGGGTATGGTGGAGTCTATGTTTGGGGGGCGCTACGACACCCATGTGTCACTGCACTGAGGGTGCTGTGTAACACATGTGAATAAAGATGGTTCCTACGGGGGAGAGAAAATCCCATAGGCATTAAACACAAAAATAGCCTACAACACACATAGCAAAAATGCCTAAGAGTGGGAAAAAGGGTTCTACGTTATGTCGCCGAATGATTTTACATTGTGGGACTTTTCATCGCCACCCTTTCATCGCCAAAAACTCCTTTATTTATTTATTTTTTTTATTAATGGGAGGGCTTCGACCCCCCAAACACCCTCTTACTTAAATAATCATACCCAAACCGCAACAAACACCCCCCCCATAAAAAAGTAAAAAAAAGAAAGTTTTGGCGATGCAAGGGTTGGCGATGAAAAGTCCCACAATGCAAAATCATTCGACGATATGAGTGTATACCGGGAAAAAGAGCCTCACTCTTAGCAGGTAAAAAGAAACAAAACCCTCCAAATCCAGCAAAGCTGCTGGGGGACTCTATAGGTAAGGGAAATTAGCCATTGAATGAGAATTTTCCCTAACACAATGCAATTACCTTCGATCATTAAGACGTGAGGACAGGAGAGTAGTCTGATAGGTCCATCATGCGTTCATGGTTGAAACATTCTTCAAAAGTTGCCGGCCCTATGCTGAGTCCAACCAAGAAATGTGCAATATTTCTACGTGGCTGGAAGACTTGTGCACGGACCTGCAAAACCGGGGACTGCATTACAGTTGTGTCTTAGCCTTTTCCGACCAGTAAACAACATTAATCCGCACGGTATGAATATCAAAACTCCCTTTACTCACTGTAGCTTGCCCTAGTGAATCGAACTCTTTCTTCCCGTGACTGCCGTTCTCCTACGTCTCCAGTCCTTCACTGGCTGCGGTCACTGTGCATTGCATTGTCTGAGAAATACTGTCCAAAAACTCACGTGACACAAGTCACATGTCTTACCATTCAGGTAACCAAAGAGTACGTAAGGGTTCCTGGGTATCAATGTACATCCTCAGTATATGCTCTCGTCCGTGCTAATCCATCACTGCTGTTATGCAATAATACATTGAAATTAGGGGAAGTGGGAAAAGGGAGCTCGCTCCTGTAAATGTATGCTAAATTGACCAACACCATGCAGATGCGGCTGCTAAATACAGTATTTCTAAGGTATGCAAAATCAACAAGACTGTTCAGATATGCACAAGCTCAAATGGTATTACGTTTTAATTCCATATTTTAATTATTACCATTTGATGTTTATATCATGGCGGCAATACCTAGTTCGAACTAGATATATATATATATTCAGTAGAAAGAACTTTGTTAAATCAACATTTTGGTTAAGTTGCGCTACTAAAAACCTATGAAATTCAGTTAAAAAAAAAAACGTTGTTAAAGGGATGTTATGGTTCGAAGTAAAACCAAAAACCCCCAGAAATTCTCCAGTTATGGTAAGATTAGCAACTATAACTCACAACACCACCCTGCACTGCTAAGACTAAAACCCAGGACATCAAAGATGACATCACAAATGTCATTGATGACATCACTGATGACATCACAGTTCTGGTTCCCTCTTTTTTGTGCACTGACATATGTAGGGCAGGTGGTTTTCTTCACTAACAGCCAGCAACTAAACATGCAAAAGGTACTATGTTTGTAGATCTTAACTTTTTCATATGTTGTTACACTGCTTTCCTTAGGTTGCAGGCACATCATATAACATATATACAAAGGAGAAGAAAGAAGCCTGAAACACAGCAATCATTCACGTGCAAGAAGTTAATTAGTGAGGTTATGAACACTGTCTGGTAATAGTGCTGGTTTTTTGCTTACTTTACTTTCCCTACACATACTCATATTTGTATGCATTGTAGTCTTGTTATGGTTTGTATGTAGTAGAAAAATTATGCAGTAAGGGAGGCATTGTTAGGTACTTATTACATGTTTCACACTATCCAAAACTCTGAAATGAAAGCATTCATCATTTTACCATCCAACATGGAAGGTTTTGAATATTGCACCTCTATGGCACATGCTGCAGAGAATGCCTATGTGGGTACATGAGTGCGTACATGTACTAGAAATAACTCAATAATGCAATGGTGTTTATAGTAATGAAGCACTTAATGAAGTATTTGCTGAATGATGGTTCTTCCAAAGATCTCTGACATTTTTTTGCCAACATTACAATCACAATCCTGTGTGGAGGCTGTGCATGAAAACTAAATGGACATGTGATGTCATCAGTGATGTCATCTATGACATTTGTCATGTCATCTTTGATGTCCTGGGTGTTAGTCTTAGCAGTGCACGGTGGTGGCGTGAGTTATGGTTGCTTAGCTTCCCATAACTGGCGAATTTTGTGGTTTTTCGGTTTTACTTCGAACCATAACATCCCTTTAACAAAGTTTTTTTTATTGAATTTCATAGGTTTTTAGTAGCGCAAATTAACCATAATGTCTCTTTAACAACGTAACAACGTTTTTTTCACTGAATTTCATAGGTTTTTAGTAGCGCAAATTAACCATAACGTCCCTTTAACATTTTCTCACTGACTATAGACATAGATCATGTAAATATTATAAATGTTTACTAAAACTGCCTTAGCATACATACATATAACATACTAAACCCCCTGGCACACTATTAATTTTGATGCCTGCGGACCGTGTGCATGTCTGCGGACAGACGCGATCACCATCAAGACTGCAAAAACTCAGGAGGTATCTTACATTATTGTATCATACAATAATAACACCAAACATATTCAAAAAGCACCACATAAATACATTTGATTCAATAATAAATAAAAAGTGCAAACTGTATATGTAACACACCAACCTTCCAATTACATAACATATGCAACATAATGCAATATACCAAAACAAAATTATGACTCCAACAGAATTACCTCACACAAACTGCACACCAAAAATCAGCAGTGAATGCACGCAGCAGTAGCACCAAAACTTACCAACAAACTAGCGAGTAGACAACATTTATTTTATACATTTGTAAACTTTCTGTATTAGGTACAGTAAACATAATATATTTATTTCTTTCTACACAGAAATGTCTACTACTTTGGAATGGCTGGAACAAAATTGTCTTTGTGATGAATAAAGTGAAAACATTGACACCAATGGAAGATACTACACTTCTAAACAGATTGTTAAACAGATTATTACCCATTACTTTATCTGTACTTAACAATTTGTTTTTTTAAACACACCATACAGACATTAAAAATAATACAGAAACAGACGTTAGAAAATCATCTGCAGCTAATGCAGCAAAAAATTGATCTATTAAAAGAATAGTGCACTCAGAAATATTATTTTCCCAAAAGTACAGGCATGTGCTTCTAAGCATACGTTGATCTATCGTACAGCCATTTCCTATGCATCTTACCATCATTTTCCTCTTTTTTACACATGCAAAATCAGGCACCAGGGCGTGGCCATCTTGTGATAATCTTATCTGTTGCCGCATCCCCAAGGTGGACTGCCCTGGCGGCACTAATTCGTATGCCCCGCCCCTGAGGCTGACATCACCAAACCTAGTGATATTCTCCACTCATCTCCAGGACATTACCATACCGAGTAGTAAAATGCACCCAATCATCACTTACTTGATAACGTTACATGACACAGAACCCGGAATATCACCACACATCATCTCACAACACAGAGTGTCCCAAATTTGAATATAAAACCATACTTTTAAAGGAAATAGCAACACTGTACAGTTTGTAAAGTACTTTTATTTCACAATAAGCGCTCCTAGAACATCCGGTTCTTGCCATATTCAAGTAAATAGGTAATATTCTTCTTCGTTCCCGATCCACAAATGTTTTTCGTAGGTCGTGCAGTGTTCCTTTTGGGTATAAGAACGCATTGGACGCACTGTGAACCTCAAGCCTTTGACGTGATTTAGCGCTAGGCCACCGTAAACGATGTGAAGTTGCTCCTTATCGCTAGTATGGAGTACGGGCATATGGGGCTGTGGCGATCATCCCAAAAAAGCGTCACTATGATCCACCCATTTACGTATATTTGTAGCTGACGGCTAAACAAAACATCACTTGGTATCTGGAATCCATGACAATCGCAGTAAGCCAAGATGTAGCTGTTTAAAAAAAGATAACAGAAATGTGTCTCAGTAGCCAATCTTTATTACAGTTGACAATTTAACCATTACTTTGGCCCCCTGTTACAAGCATTGATAAGCACAGACGTGAAATAATATGAACTCAGACAAAACTATTGGCTATGGTCAGCTTGAAATGGAATGCTGAGACTAACACTGCAATTATGGAGCAAGATAAAACCAAGACGAACACATAGATGGAATTTTAATTAAATATCAGCGTTGAATTACGAGTTTGTGCAAGCTGGGGAACCCCACTACTGGACTACACGCATCTCGATGCTCCACTGCCCATGTGCCCGGAAAAAAGAAACTGCACACACAAGTTGTAATTGCGTGTTTTTCAATATGCCACACACAACAAAAAATACAATGTAACCCACCAATAATGTGACTGAATGATAATTTGACTAGTTTGTGTATAAAATCGGCCAAAATAAAACTTACATAATATTCGGCATTTCCATTCTATCAGCGTAATACAGACATTCCGTTCAGTTCAACAAATGTTCATAAAATGAAATGACATGCTTTTGAATGGTGATCATTATCATATTTGAAACTCTTACATACCTCCTTTCATACATTCCTTTCAAATCCTCCCTTTGTTTCAAGGTAAAAAAACAATTGAACCTTATACTGTGTACCATGCGTGGGTTTCTCAGCTAGGAAACAAAAATTTAACGGCACTGACCTTCACTTGGTAGCCGATAGCCCCTCAGAACACAGTGGCATGACAAATATTTATGAAAAACATATCACTTGTTTGCTACCATTCACCAATGTGGGCTACATTTCTACGGATTTATTTTGTTCCTCTGCACAACTTCGCACCCTCCCAGCGACTCCCACAGTCAGGCCACACCATCTGTCACCTCATCCCATCTCCTCTTCACACAGCAAATCACATAAACATTTTGTAAAGGAGCAAGTCTGGAGCCCTGACAAAAAGTGGTTGTATAGGAATGTCCGTGCAAACCCTGCTACAACCCCCTCCGGCCACACCACAGACCCTGACCCCATTGACCACAGTTGTATATTAGTGGCCTATAATTTGCAAACGTGTATTTGAACTACCCCTCTTTCGGTCACTAGCGAGATGAACAGTGTGGCTGTCTTGCCACCTTACAAATGCAAAGACATAGTAAATACATAATAGTAATGCTTTCAGGTTAGAATATAGATAGTACCAAAAACAACTGCAAGCTAACTGGATTTACGCATGGTAAACTATCACTTGATAAAAAACCTTCACAACAGTAGGTATAAATTACCACGCACCAGCCACAACCAATACACGTCACTGCACTGCATATATACAACAAAAGAGTGGATGGGTCAAATATAATGATAGCAACATTACTGTAAAACAGAGAATGAGAAGGTCTGCGACCTACCTCAATAAACCACACCCTACATCTTCTTCTTTCCACCTGCTAAGGACAAAAATCAAAACTATTGTCCCATATTGCCCCAGGTACTAAACCAGAAAAAATAACCTTGACATTTGGAAGTATTTTAATTACTGCCTGAACCAAATATTCCAAATCTGCCAACAAAGTAGGGGCACTGACATACCCCAAATATAAAAGCACCACAGTGCAAAACAACTACATGTGCATTATTGACCCTGCCCATATAGCCACAAACGTGAACAATTCCAGCACATTAAAACCAGGCACAGTGCTCCACACCACCTCCACTCTTCTAACATCAAAATTGTTTGACACATTCCTACATTTAGCATACTACTCCAAACCATGCACAACCATATTCTCCAACCACCAACACCCTGCTTTTCTCCACCGCTACCATCTTCACTACACACAACCTCTTTCAACACACACCACAACCTCAACATCTGTTTGGCTGATCCCTACAGTCCCCTCTACATACTGCATTTGCTGAGAAACCCTGGATGTGGCACACCGTGCCTGCGGACACCTGCAATGTCCAAGAAGCGCGTAATACTGGGGCAGCCCCTCTACCCTTTCCACTTCACTTTCTGCACTATTCCCTCCTTGGCTACTGTTAAGCAGTCACATGACCATACACTGATCACATCCAATAACTCTACATCTAACTCTATCATCTATCATTTTGGGGTGGGAGTCATTTGGCATACTGTTTGGTTACAGGGTGGGGGTCATGGGACATACTGTTTTGTTGCGGGGAGGCGGTTTTAGGGAGGGCCAGGTCCATGCCATGTGTGGGATGTGGGGGGACCAGAGCTATGCCATTGTTGCAGGCTGGTGGACTTAGGGGGGTTGAGTGTCATGCCATTGGTTTGGGCAATAGGATGGAGGCAAGGGCCATGCCATTGATGGAGAGTGGGGAGGCATGAGGGGTCTACAACCATGCAGTATGATGGGGGGACACACGGAAACCTGTTTAGTGGTAGGGGATGCATGAAGTTTGGTGGGGGCTCAAGGGACATGTGACATGCCATTTGGTGGGTGGTGGATTAGAGCAGGACCATGGTTGTGCAGTTTGGGGGGGATAAGGGAAACGAGGGCTATGCCATTGATGGAGTATGGGTGGCAGGGCCCTGTATTGAATATAAATTGGGGGATGGAAAGGTCTTCTGCCCACCCACGCTCATGCCTGCCCGAATACCGTCCCTCCCAAACACATTGGCCCTCATCAGAAGGTTGGCGGAATGGGTTTACCGGCACCGGTGAAGGTGCCGGTGCCAGTAAACCCATTCCATCCTACCACGAGGTCTCTTCGCGGGACCCGCAATAGGCGCCTGGAAAAACCAAGCGTCCATACCGGGTCCCGCGAGGACACCAGGGAGCCAACAACGGGCCGGTCATTAACGGGCCCGTTGTTAGCTCCATCCCCATTCCCATTGAGCCCTCTGGGGGCTCGAATGGGAATGGGGATGGACCGGGTCCGGGTTCCTCGGATGGGTTATTACCAGGTCTGCCAAGGTTGCGATGGCCCAGTAATTCCTCATTCGAGGAACCAGGGCCCGGATTGCGGTAAGGAGGCAACCATGCCGCTAAAAGCGACATGGTTACCTCCAACCTCCTGATGAGGGCCATTTACTTTTCAGCCCGCTATATGTAACATGTAGGGCACATTCGGCCCTTGGCCAAAATCAGTTCTGCACCCTGTGTAAAGTATAAAGGATCAAGAAATATTACAATTTATTCTTAGTGTGATTCACAGAGATTCACATTGGAGCAAATTAGAGTTGCCTCTGAGCAATTCTAATTTGAATCTGCTACTTTCTACCTCATGGATGGACAAAGGATAAAACTGCAGCAAATCTGTAGATGCCTGGAGTATCACTGAGATGCTCACATGCCAACGTGATTCACAAAGATTTGCTCCCATGAAAACCTATGTGAATCAGGTCCTTTAATATCTGTTTACGGTGTTGGAGACAGGGTTACTCCTTCTTCCATACGATATGGGAATGCAAGCTGATTCAAGTTTTTTGGGGGAAAATACTTAGCTAGGGTGAGTCCGGTAATTGGTTCTGAGGTGCCTAGGGATCCAAAACTGGTACTGCTCGGAATATGGGGAGAGATTCAGAAAATATGAAAAAGGGGTTTTGTCTGTAACAGCTGGGGCTGATGAAGAGGCTCATTGAAACTCTGTGCGGCTCGGTGGACCGTCCACTTCTTAGTCCTTGGATCGCCGTAGCAGACATGTGTTTATCCTTGGAGAGAAGGGTTTACAATACACAGGGTTGCCCCTCAAAATTTCAGAAGGTACGGGGTAGATGGGAGGGGTAGGACTGAGAGGTATCATTTCCTTTTATTTAGCAGTTCGTATAATTTCTTATGTGAACCCAATTGTGTCTTCCTTATGATGCTATGTTATATGTATTCATGCATTTTCTGTCTCGTTTGGCATTCCTTCAGTGATATCCACCCAAGCATTGGCATATCTTTCTCTGTTATGTTTTAATCTAAAATAATTTTTTAAAAAGTATGGAAACAAAAGCTTAGAAAGGAAATGGAACAATGAATCTTTGAGAAGTTCCTTGAAGAGTGTTCTTTCCTTCTGCAAATTGGGATGGTGCAAATGGGACAGGCATCCCCTCATTCACCACCCCCGCATCCCCAAAACATGATTATAAATATGAGATAAAGGAGCTCACCTAAATGAATGGGTTTTAGGCCTTTCACCCACCCTAACTGTTTTCAAGAAGCCTGAATACAGGCAACACTAACACAAGTAGAATACGGACAACTGTCTTATCGTGCTGCTGTTAGAATATAAACACAAGTAGAATAGATTTAGTTTGCAATACTATAGGTGCATGTGCCACATTGAGGGAGTTAGGTTGCAGCGTACACTGAGAAGATCACTGAGAAATATAGGGCGCTGAATACACTGAGAAGATTACTAAGAGATACATACACAAAGAAACAGTTTTACTGATGATCTATAATGTAGCATTGAGCAAAGATTAGGCCATTTTGCAGCAAAGGCCCCATTATAAAGTGCACAACATGTTATTTTAGAGCTGCCGTGGAACAGGGATTAGATTTGTCCAACTTTATGGAAAGTCCTTCTCGCCTGAAAGTACAAGGCAGCCAACGTCACAGTGGAAGGGAGTACATGTTAGTGCTCGTCTAAGCTGCACACACTGTTCCCATGACACAAGAGCAGATATGTAGTAATTATTTCTGTTATGTTATGTTATGTTATGTTATGTTATGTTATGTTATTTTACAGATTCTTAAACCATGCACTGTTGCGTTGCCACGTGCATGGTCTCTTGGTAATCAGGCATATCTATAAAGGGGTTAGGACTGAGCGAGAAAAGACCAAGAGAGCTGTGATGTACTGTTGGCAGCTTCAGTTCAGTGACACCGTTCACTGAGCATAGGCGTGTTTTTTGGTTGGTAGCCACCAGGTGGTTGTGGGCGAGACCATGGACCTCATCACGGGTTGGGATTAGCCCTACCGGCAACCACCCTCGGCGCTATTAGCACTGAATCACGGGTTTGGCGGAACGGTGTGTCCCCTTCCCCCATTGGGCCCAATGGGGAATGTTCAGCACTGAAAGCGCCGATAATCAGCAAAATCGGGGCGGATTTGCCCCCAGCTCAGAAGTGGGGGTAAATCCGCCAAGCCTGTGATTTGGCAGACCCTTAAATGCAGCAGTAATAGAGTTACCACCGTACTTAAGGGTTACGGCCAAACTCGTGATGAGGCCCTATATGTGGTTTGTTTTGTTGTTGTGGTATTGTGAAGGGCATGTGGTTTGTTGTGCTGTGCAGGTATGGTTGTGTTTAGTTCAGAGTTTGAGAGGTGTATGCAGAAGAGTGAGTTTCTTGTAGGTGGTAGGAGGGACTCCCAGGTATGCCAAATGGACACTGGAAGTCCACAGGCTTGGAGGGCCCAACACCCGCCCCCCCCAGGATACACAGAGTACTCAGTCAACGGCAAGTTCAAACTGCGGCTTATTATAGACAAAACCAACAGGGATCAGCACAGGAACAGGAAAAATCCATGCACATTGCGTTCTTTCTCGGCTGGCAGGCCGGTTTTACTGTGATATGTCGTCAGTATGATGTCACAACTTGAGCCCTTCTCCAGGAAACCTATCTGGCCAATCGATTGGGTACCGAGTATTCTACCACCTACAGTGGACAATATAGATGTTATTCTACTGGCCCTCGCATGTCAGGTGGCTGGCCTATTCCATCCCCAAGTCACTAACTATAACAATGTTGCAGTGTGGTGGACTTACCATTGGACCCACCCCTAGGATACAAAACTGTGGGTTCTCAGCTCTATGTGTCCCTCTTCAAGTTTATGAGAACAACTATGTGTCTGCATTGTAACTTGCATGTACCACCTTAGCTTATAAAATTGCTCTCCTGAACAGTGCAAAATTTGTTACATATAGTTGCATACTTGTGGCTGTCTGTGTCTGGTGGCCTGGGACCTGTGCTCCTTTCCCACCGCTGCTTGCTGTCCATTGTCTGCTTCGGCCGTGTCACATGTTCAATGACCACAAATTTGAACTATGCAGCTCTGAATTATTTGGTTCTATTAGTCTTTTCTGCAGCTGGTCCCTTTGTCATCTGGGGATTGGAATGAAATCTGCATCTCTTGGCCTTGGCTGTGGGTCCTGTCTCACACGTCTTACTCCCTGTCCAGTCGGACTCAGCTCTGCTCATCTTTTGCTCTGAGGCCTGGAGCCTGCTGTCATTTTCCTAAACCTCATAATGAGGTTTCTACAGTGTCCATGCTATTCTACATTTCCATAGGTTAGTCACACTTGGTTCTTTCAGGTCCCATAGGTACTCCTGCAGTTCTGTAGGGTTATTCGCCTGTAAGCATGTGCAAGCTTTGCTCAGGATCTCTTGTCTCTTGCGCTTTCTGCATTGCTGCATTTGGCTAATGGCACAAAAATAAAAGCAATGACAGTGTGTATATGTATCTGTCCTCTAACTATAGAACTGTACGCTCATGTTCCTCATGTGTTTGAGTGTGTTTTATGTCCCGAATTGTGGATGGCACCTGTGCCTCATGTCTAAAGCTGCTATGTTGTGGTGTCTCTAACAACGTCAGGAACATGGCTTCTTGGTGCTTAGTCCAGGCTGTCAATAGAGATGTCCCTGTTCATGGCCTCGGTCTCTTCATCCACACAGGGTTAGGTGTGCACTGTCTCTGGTTTATATGGCTGCTCAGTGCATACCGCTCGACAAACTTGTCATTCATGGGTCCGTTAGGAATCCGATCAAAATAAAATGGGTGCTTGCAGTGTCTTCTGGACTTCTTCCTTGTCATGAATTTAGTAGGAGGGGGAGGGGGCGTTGAACTTCCCATCTCTCTTTAGTCCACCCTTTGGTCGACCTGTCGGCCACATCCTTATATGACAGTCCTTTTGCTCTTAGCTGCCATATCTTCGTTATTCCTCTGAGGCACCCATAGTAGATTGTGTGGTCATCGAACAACCAGTTCACGTAGCAGCACACTCCTTCAGGGTTGCACCAAACCCACTTCCCTTCATAGTATGTCACATAGAATGGGTTGTCCAGCTTCATTGGTTCAGTTGGGAACAGTTTGCATTGTGCAATTATTTCTCTTATCTTGTCCCTTTCTGCCTCAATCACGTCCTTTGCCCCTCCTATGTTCAAATCCATCAGGATCTGCATTCTGATAGCTTCTTCTGCTGTTTTCTTGCATTTGGCCATGCAGATTTTGATCCCGCACATTGATGGTGCTGCCAACATGAGGGCCCCCGTTATCACCTTTAGTCCGTCTGACAGCCATGATGGCATCCATGACCATATGTATGCTATCCAGCTCTGTTCCTTTCCTGTCCCTCATGCTTCATCTTCCATTTCGGCATGCATCTGTGCCAGTTGGGCCACTGTGTCTGAAAGAGTTTTGTTATCTTCATCGTTGGCAGGTTTGAATGTGCAACAGGAACTCCCTATCTTTGCGCAAACTCCTCCTTCCATAGCAGTGAGTAGATCCAGAAGATATCTATTCAGGAGTGCCACCAACCTTATTGCTCTGAGCTCTTCTTTTAATGCATTGAACCCATTCATGGTAGAGTTAATGGTCACCATCTGCTCCCAGTGTTTAATCTGTAACCACTTGCATTTGTGTATGTCTGTACAGATGGTATTATTGATGCAAAGAACATTTGTGTCCTGCTGAACAGCCTGTGTTCTGCTGAAACTTCATCTAGTGTTGTTTGCTGTTTCTGATGCTCCTGAGAAGTAGTTTCCACCTATCTTTACTCTGCTCAAGCCTTCTTTGTTGTGGCAATTGTTGCCCCTTCAATCAATTTGTTCCTTCTTTTGTTATTGTCCATTTTCGGGAAATCATCGAGCTTCACATCTTTCCTTGGCATGACCAGCAAAGGCATGTTGATGTGTACCAACTAGCAAACTCCTCCCCAGTCGGGTGGCAGCTTCTTGTATGGTTTCGATCTGCAAGACCAGTAATGATCCCTCACTACTGCTGTTCCTGCATCCATGGCTGTGTGTTGTTCAATGCTTCTGCACCCAACATTCTTGCCAACTTCAACTTCACCATTATTCTGATTGCAGAGTCTTGGTGTCTTCAGGGTTATTATCAGCATCAGACCAGCTTAATTTTCCACCCATGTCAGTAACCTTGCACTTGCTTCCCATTCTTTCAGGCTCTTGTCATTTTCTTCCTGTACCTTGTTCACCCGTGACTGCGCTAGTGTCAGTTCTTTGCCTCCCACCACTCCATCTTGCCATCCATCGTTTGTGTATACCTGGCCACACACTAGTATCTGTGGTCTATCCCAACAACCAGGCTCTCCTCCTGTCTTGTTCGCTCTTGACCACCTGACATAGCAGTTCCTTCAAGGTGATAGTCTTTGTTTCTCCTTTGTCAGGTCCATCGGTTATGTACTGTATAGCTTCATCTAGCTGCCAATAATTGTTCATGATGTCTAATATTGTTATGTAACTATCTTCATACGGGAACGTTACCTTGGACATCCATCTCTTCCTCGAGTTTGAACCTTCGAGAGATAAATTAGGCATTGTGCTCTTGCTGCTGGTATTTCAGGTGCTATGGACGTGCTGGAGGCACTCATTGTGTAGGGGATTAAGGAGCATATTTAACAGCTCTCCCCAGTGGTTTCCTTACATACTTTTTTCATGTGTTTGTACCACATGTTATTAGACACTCAAGCAGTGTCGGTGAGATACATGTCAACCCCCTTCATCTCTGTGTCAACACTGCACTTATCTCTCCTTACCTTATCGGCAGTGTACTCCTGTCCACCTGACGTGGTTGTTCCACCTGCTCGAGTTGGGGGAATGCTAGTAGCAGGTACAGTGACAGCACTAGCAACGCAAGTAATTTTCCAAAATACAAATATAATAAACTGCTAGGAATACGGAAGACCACAAAATCATCACATTTGTTTATATGTAATTAATTTTCACTTGCGCTGCTTCATCCTTACAGCTTAAAGATATAGTTGCCCGCCTAAAATGTGCAAAGAAATGCATTATTATGTTAGTATTGTAAATGCTTTAAGCCCCACAGACCAAATAATCACTGATGACAAAGGCAAACACTTATTCCCACAACTTTCTTACTGATGGGTCTCTCAACGTGGCAAGGACTGAGGGATCACTTTGGTGAAGCTGTGGGTACGTTTGGGCCAAATACTCTATAAAGGCAAGATCCGGAGGATTGGGGTCAGAATCAGCTAGGTCTCCTTACAGAGTGGACAAATTGGTTTGAGAAAGAATCTGGATGATGGACAGAGGGCAACATGAACAATCATTAACAGTTACATAAGCTTTGATGTATACTATGTGGAAAAGAGAAAATAATAAACAGACAATGTGCCCTAATCTATTTCTACAAGTGTTCCAGTCTCTACTTCTGCTGCTCAAAAGAGCGTGACCATCGAATGTCTTCCTCTCAGTCGTAAAGGTTCAGAGCATGCATGTAGCGCGTCTAGGTGATGAATGTTGGCCCTGTCGGAGACTTTGTTGCCAGATGAGGCTGCTGCTTTGTAGGGCTTGACATCTGTCAAGTGGTTCCAGACTGTCTTTCCCGCTAGTTTGACAGCCCGGTCGGCCACTTTCCCCACCACATGAAGTCCGGTGAACCTGGGTGCTTTCCAATGCCTCAACAAAATTGCATAGGATGACAATGTCCCCCACTCTCACAGGGTTACTCTCACATGATTTTTGAGTCCAGAATCTTGTGGTGCGCTGTCACTCTCTTCGCTGTCTTCTGCCCCCCCAGTGCTGTTGTATCTGGCGAGACATAAAAGAAGTGCTAGCCACCAAAGAAGTAACATAGTCATTCATCTCTTGTCCTAACACCTATGCACTATTCTCACAATCGTTCAGTGCTCTTGTGAAGGAACCAGGGGAAGATGCATGCGTCGTCCCGTCACCACCTCATGGGGCGTTAAATGGTGCTCAGACCCTGGTATATTGCGCAATGCAAACAGGGCAAGAAGTAATCAGTGCAGCCAGTTCTCTTTGGTACTCCGCTGTGTCTTGGCTATGTACTCCTTCAGGATGCCATTCAGGCATTCATACACCCCATTTGCTTTTGGCTGGTAGGCACAGACAAATTTGTGTTGGATGTCCAATAGAGCTGTGATATATTAAAACACTTCATTGACGAAGTGAGGCCCATTATCAGATGGCAGGGCCTCACACACACCCCATCTTGGGAACACCTCCTGACTAGGAACTTGGACACTCTAATGGTGTCAGCTTGTGAACAGGGCCCGCCTCAATCCACCTGGAGAATGGGCATACAACCACTATCATTTAGTGGTACCATTGACAGACCTGGATCATGTCGACATAATCCACGTGTAAATGCTGGAATGGGCCTACTGGTCTTGGTATGGCTCATCTCACCACTCTCAAGGTATGCCCTGCTGTATACTGCTGCCAGGTCAAGCAGTTGCTCACAAATTCAGCTACGTGTTCTGCCAAATTAGGACAGAACCATTTTTCTCCAATGCGAGTAGAAATTACCTCCTTCCCTGTGTGTTCTGGATAGTGCAATTTTGTCAGTGCCATGTTCAATAATGCTAGTGGCATCACCACTTTCTCTGTGTTATCCTGTCTCCATAGGGCAACTGTCGGAGACATCGAACATCCCCATAGTTTCTTTTCTTATCTGGGTGCAGCTCCCTTCATCTCCATGATCTGTGCTTCTGGTACTACGTTGTACCCTTCTTTGAGTACCATGTTCCTGGTACACTCCCTTGCATTTTGGGCTCCTCCTAGTTCCCATACTTCTCCAAAATACACTTTGCATTTTGCCTCAAATTCTACTGCTTTGTTTCCCCTTGAGATGGGATCCTCCCGTTTCGTGTGTGCTTGGCACGTCACTATTGCTAACTGTGTTGGATAAGCAATTACTTCAATCAGTCTCCCCAGTAAAAGTGCATGTTGCACTGGAGTCCTGTCTGCCCTCCCGAATTCTCTCCTGAGCCATCGTGACAGTCCAGAGTGTACAGTTGATGACTCATAAGCAGAGTCAGAGTAAATCGTATCACTCCTTGTCGATGCTGTTTTCCAGTGCTAGTATGAGGGCCACAAGATCTGCTGCGTGTGCTGAGTAATGGGATGGTAGTCGTGCACTTGCTACTACCTCACTTGTCCCGTCTTCCTTCAATCTTACAACTGAGTGCCAGAATGGCTGACCCCATCTGTCTGGTCAATTGCTGATGGCCCGTGAATGGAGAGCACATCTCCCCCCTCAAGTGTGTCCTCCTCTACCTTGCGAGTGGCACTCTACATCTCTGTGTTTGCCTACAGTTGTGTGCATATAGATATGATAGGTTATTTATAATGCGCTTAATACCCAGAAGTTTCTAAGCGTGGACTCAGGAATCGAACCTGTGGTGCTCAGTGTTGTCTTGCTTCCAAGGCAAGCATGTTGCCCCTGAGCTATCCTCCTGAGACATAGGGCCTCATTACGAGCCTGCTGGTCGGTAACAATAGTGCCAGTAGGCTTACCGACACTGTTTTCCCCGGACTGGCAGAGTACACGTTTGTGGGCCAGATGCCCTCTGCCCTGGTGGGCATAATGGCACCCGCTTGCAGACTTTGACGGTAGCACCGGCACCATTAAGAATGGAGCTGGTGCTACTGTCCTCCCCATTCCCATTGAGTGCTATGGGACTCATGGGAATGGGGAGTTACATTTTCCGACATCTGGCTTCACCGACCACCAGGGCTGTAATGCCCCAGTGATTGCCTAAAGCCAGGTGGCGGAAAAAAAACACAACTCCAGCGGCATCCTGCCATTATTATGGGCACGGCTACCACCTAAATTGTAATGAGACCCATAGTCTCCAACCTGTAGGACATCTGCCAGGAATGCTGCTGACTTGAAAATCCTGCACCTCACCACCTTCAGGCCTACATTCAACAGTATCACCTCATATCATGATGCTCTTTGTGTAGTCAGGGTGCTCTTTGGCTTCTGCAGTATTTCAAAGAGGACGTGCTCCATGTACAGAGTGGTGGTGCACCCCATTGTTACTGCTGCTGACTTCCCCACTGCCAATGTAGCAGCTGACAAAGCTTGTATGCACGGGAAGTGTCCTCTCATTACTGGATTAAGTTGCCCACTGTAGTAACCTATTGGCTTGTGGCCCATGCTTGTCTTTTGTGTCGGTACCGCCTTCATCACTACACCCTCAGTGTGAGAGTATAGGACAAATTCCTTTTTGTAGTCTGGGATCCCTAACCTTGGTGTTGTGCTTATTGCTTCCTTCAGTTCCTCGAATGCCTAAGTCATCTCAGAGGTCCATGTCAGTGTCTCATTTCCATTCTGTCCATCCACTTTGTATCATTTTTACATACTGCAAAACTGTGCTCTCCATCTGTATGTTGCTTAAGTCCATCTGTATCACTCTGTTAAAGATAGATGGTGACTCACAATACCCTTGTGTTTCTAATTCTGGTTTCTATACATTAAGTTGGTCAAGTCTCGTGAGTCTGGGTGTAATGGCAATGAGACAAATGCATTCTTCAGATCAATGACAGTGAAAAAGGCAGCTTCCTCCGGAATGCTGAGTACAATTGTTGCTGGATTTGCCACTAGAGGATACTTTGCTTCTACAATGTGGTTAAGAGGTCTTAAATCCTGTATGAAATGCCATGACCCCCTGTTACCTTGCACGCTGGATACACTGCCGACTCTGGGGACTCTGATGGTACCAGGATGTCCCTTTCAACCAGGGATGTGATTGCTCATAAATACCCTCATCTCCTTCCTTATTTGGGGTATACTGCTTTGCTCTTGGTAAAATTGCTCCTGGCTTCAACTTAATCTTCACTCCCCCTATGCTCTTGATGTGACCCACGTCATAGGGACTGGTGGTCCATAGGGTGCTGGGTACCTTGGCTATATCCTCCTCCCAGAATGGTGGTGGCACCTCTAGTGCCATGCAATTCTCTGTGGTACTTCCCTGTAGTGTATTTGTGACCAATAGGTCACACTCATTTCAAACACCTTCCCCATTTCTAGCCTTTCTTCCCTGAAAAGCTCTTCATCTGTCACTGTGGTAAACCTGCATCCTTCTGCTACTGTGATCACTCCTCTCCATGCCCACCCTGTGTCATCCAGCCCGTGCACTGCAATCCAGTCCTCTCTTGCAACCACTGCCTCGATTACTATTGGCACTACGGTTCCGTCTTCCTCGTCCATTGGTGGCTTAGGCCTGAATAGGCGCGTGTTTGGAACTCGCCACATCTTCCCTGCTACTCCTGGAAGCCATGCAATGCCAATGTCAGTTCCATATTGGAACATCTCTCGGTCCACTGGCACCCTCCTCTGTACCTTGCATCCACAATAGGCTTGAACAATCTGTCTTACATTTAACATGTGTATTCCTGGTGTGGAGTACACTATTCCCTTGTCTGTGAATGAGATTGTCATGTTCAGACTGCTCATAATAATATGATATGATATGGCATTTTTAACGTGCTTATACACAAGTGCTTGTTATGCCTCATCCCAGTATATTTACAGGTATCTGTCGGGAGTAAAGCAAAGTCAGTGATAGATTGTGATCTCACATAGAAAGTGAGATTTTGGGGGTAATTACGACCCTGGAGGTAGCCATGCCGCTATTTGCGTCATGGCTACCCCCATTCCATATACCGGGACCGGGTTCCTGGAATGGGGAAATACCAGGCCATTCCAACCTTGGAGGGCCTGGTATTTCCCCATTCCAGGAACCCATCCCCATTCCCATTTGACCCCTCATAGCGCTCAATGGGAATGGGGAGCATGCTAACAACAGGCCAGTTAATGACGGGCCCGTTGTTAGCATGCTGGACCGCTTGCGGGACCCGATAAGGACGCCTGCGGGGCCTGCGAGCAGACCTCATAATGAGGCGGTAGGGGGTTAACAGGGCTGGCAGCTCTACCGGCCCCATTAACCCCCTACCGCCAGGGTTGTAATGACCCCCATTGTCTGTAAAAGGAACCACTTCCCGAGGCCCAGAGAATCCTTGAGTGTTTGTGGCGCATTGCCTGACAATGTAAATTCTCCTTCCCTAATGCAAGACCTAGTTGACCCTGTGTCAACAAGAAAGGAAAATGTTTTGTCACCTATCGCCACCCCTATGCGAGCTTCCTCCGCAGGGTTGGATGTGATCGACAGGATGGGACACATCAAGTTCGTCTGTGGGCTGTCCTATTGAGGGTACAGGGACAGCCCATTCCCACTGAAGGGGTTGTTCTCTCCCATGGTAACTCCTCCCAGTTGCCTGACAGGGACTGTGTCCACGTGTGCTAGTGCGTCATTGTTCAGTATCTGTGCTAATTGCTGTGTGTTCCCTCAAATCGGTGGTGCTTGTAAGTACTTTGGTACTGGTGCTGGCATTTGTGGTACCTGCATTTGTGTTTGTGGGGCTTGTGCTTGTGCTTGTGGCATCTGTTGGTATGCACCCTGCATCTGTCCTTGTTGTTGTTGGTCTGGTACATAATAGTCAGCCTGGTCCCCTTGATAGAGTTGCTGTCCCTGCCCTCCCCAATTCTGCTGCATCTCCCTGTACCTACACACTCTTGAAATGTCTGCCCACAGGTCTAACACTGTGGTGGCTTTCTCCCTTGACCCTGGAAACCCCCCAAAATATCCCCTGGTCCTGCTGCATCTGTTGCCGATATCCACGAAACCCCCTAGGGAATCACCCTTGGTTGTGATGCATCTGTGGTTTGAAGCCACGCCCCCTCTGTTGGACCCCCCTTCCTCGAAACCCTTGCTGTGGGCCACCCCGCCCCATCAACCCTCCACCCCTGGGCGGTACAAACTGCTGTGGTTGTGGCTGCTGCTGTGGCTGCATTGCCTGTGGGGTGGGGCTGGTTATAACCGCCCCTTCCATTGCATACTTAGTTTTTTCTGCACTCATTTTGCTTCTTCCATCTTCCTGTCTTCATCTTTTTTCTTAATCTTCTCCTGCCATATTCTGCAAAGGTGAACTATCGTGAGTTGTATTTCGGGCCATTCCCTGACTTCCATCCCTATCAGTTTTTGTAAACTCTTCTAAACCGGCTCTGGTAGCCCCTGTACGAGTATGTGGTAGAATATTGCTACTGTTTTTTCCCAAGGCTCTCAGGTTTCAAGGCGCCAAAGATTTTGAATCTCCTGAATGGACTGCACAGGGTCTTCATCTTCCCTCATCTTTTGGGATGTACTCGCCCCAATATCTGACATTTCTGGGTGTTGTGTCCTCAGTGCTTGCCATACGGCTGCCCTGCAGTTTGCAAATGGTGAACCGTCATGTGCCGTGTTTTCTGTCGTCACCCCCAGGAATCCCACCCTTTTCCATATGCAATCTGCTGCATCTGCTAAAATCGAAACTGGATGTTCCTTTACATCACCCACAGCTAACCTATGTCCTGCTGTCATTTTCTCCATCTCGTATATCCATTTCCCAGCCCATGTACTCAACAATGGTAACCTACACTTCACATTCTCGTTGTCTGTGTGCTTCCATGGTACATACTGAGTTTGCACCTGTCCTCTCTCTAATAAGGGCATCTCTGTGAACGATGCCTTTTCCTTGTGCATCCTTCTAGTCAGTCTTACTTGTCCGTCCCCTTTCACTCTCGATGCCTGCACATACATCTATTGGTTCTAGTATGCGTATATACATGGTGGTGTCATGTTGGGTATGCAAGTCACTTGTCTGCTGTGCCTGGTCCTCTGAGTTGCCCCTTCCTTCTCCCCCTGTGTGCATCCTAAACCCCCCTGACACCCGCTTGTCTGTCTCCACCCCCTTAACTGCGATCGGGACTGCTCCCCCCACTCATCCCCACTGTACCCGTCCTCATTGTCAGATCCTGTGTCCATGTTACTACAAAAATCATCTGCGAAACTCAGTCTCCTCGATGTGAAGTCTGTGTTAGGTTTCATGCTAAGGTCGATGTCCTTCAAGTCATATCTGCTTCCTGCTGCCCAAACATCTGGCCTGCACCTTCCCTGTCTATTGTGCACCTGCCACGCAAGCTTGTGCTGTCTGGTTCTGGTCGTCTGTCCTCCTCGAGTCTGTTGCCTCCCCTGTCTGGGGATACTTGCGTCTTTATCACTCTTATTGCTTGCTCGTCCTCTTCCCTTCCACACTTGTTTCCTTGCCAATCTATCCAACTGAAACTTCCTTTTTCCCACTCAGCTAACTTGCATTTTTCCTGCTCCGCTACCTCGCTCTGTTTTTCGATCCCTTCCAGCTCTCTTTCCCTTTTCTCCTGCATCTCCCTTTCTGCTCTCTTACTTTCCTTAAGACCTCTCTCCATGTGCTCCTTCTCCTCCTCCTTTCTTCTCTCCCTGTCCTCCCTTTCAAATTTATCTTCTCTCCTCATTTCTCTGTCCTCCCGTTCCAATCTCACCTCCCAGTCCTTTTCCCTCCTAGCCTCCTCGTCCATTATTTTCTCCCAGTCTGCTGCTTCGCTACTTCTCTTCAGACCCTCCATTGCCTTAATCACCATTTCTGCTTCTCCATCTGTCTTCCCTTGCAGCGTCAATATTATCTGTCCTCATATACACTCATTTGTGGCTATGCCCTTAAGCCCCTCCTTCACACCCTGCTGCGCCTCACTGCCTGCCTCTTGATCAATAGTTGTCTGACCTTTGGCTTTCAGCCTCTTCTCCTTAGTATATGGTGGTGGTTTATATGTTGGGTTTGAGTACCCCACTGCTGCCCGTAATTCTTGCATTGGGTACATCCCTTGCTCATCATCTTTGTCATCAGATGCTATGCTTGGAGGAACATGGTGAAGTGCGGAGGGATGAGTACCTGGGTCGTTAATCCCCTGCTGGCTAAGCATCCACTGATGCCTTGAGGTATCCCCCTCGCCTCCTGAAGCATGTGACACAACTTGAATATACCCTTGCGCTTGGTTAACTTCTTCCCTTTATAGGTATCCTGTATGTGTGTCAATAGTGATTACTGCAGGTCTTTGGAGAAACTTCCACAAGGTGTCCATGGTTTAGTTAACTTTCTCTCTGTAACTTTGGACCATTCTGTGCTATACTTGCAAATCTTCTCTCGATAAAGTGAAGCGTCTTATAGAAGAGCTGAAGGGGCGTGTCCCCCCTGCATTTCCCCTGATACACATTCATCACCTTTACCTGACCGCAAGTCAAGTGTCTCGATGGTTCACTGTCTAGGGAAAAAGGCACAGTATAATTGCAATACTTTTCAGCTTCTACAAGCCTCTCGTTCTCCACACTTAACAGGTGTGCTCCATGCTCTGCCCATAATCACAACCACTGCCTCCTCAGGCACACCCACAATCTTGTGAATGTGTCTTTCACACACCACCGCTTGTTCACCTCATCTACCAATCCCAAGTTTCCAATGCTAGCTCCTCACCATCTCATTCTCTCTGTGTCCTATGTGCAAACCATCCTCTGCTACCAAGTTGTTGGAAGGGACTCCCAGGTATGTCGAAGGAAGAGTGGGAATCTGCAGACTTGAAGGACCCAAAACCTTCCTCCGGGGATACACAGAGGACTCAGTCAACGGCAAGTTTAAACTGCAATTTATCATAGACAAAACCAACAGTGATCAGCACAGGAAAAGGAAAAATCCATGCCATCATGCTCTTCCTTGGCTCGCAGGCTGGTTTTACCGTGATATGTTGTCAGCATGACATTACAAATTGGGCCCTTCTCCAGGAAACCTATCGGGCCAACCGATTGAGTAAAGAGTATCTTACCACATATATTGAACAATATAGATGTTATTTACTAGCCCTTGCATGTCAGTTGGCTGGCCTAGTCATCCCGAAGTCGCTAACTATAACAATGTTGCAGTGTGGTGGACTTACCATTGGTGCTTGCCCATTGCTACACATGCCTAGGATGCTAAACTGTGGTTGGCTAGAACTGACATCTCAGGCCTGGGTCCTGCAAGGGTTCCCAGCTCTCTGTGTACCTCTTCAAGGTAATGAGAATGACTATATGTCTGCATTGTAACTTGTGTGTACCACTTTAGCTTATGAGAGTGCTGTCCTGATTGGCACAACACTTGTTACATATTGATGCATACTTGTCACTGTCTGTGTCTGGTGGCTTGGGACCAGTGCTCCTTTCCCAGAGCTGCTCGCTGTCCATTGTCTGCTACATCCACATCACGTGTTCAGAGACCACAAATGTGTGCTGTGCAGCTCTGAATTATGAGGATTTATTGGTATTTTCTGCAGCTGATCCCTTTGTCTTCTGGGGATTGGAATGTCATCCGTATATCTCTCTGTCCAGCCTGACTCAGCTCTGCTCATCTCCTGCTCTGAGGCCTGGAGCCTGCTGTAATTGCTCTAAACCTTTTAATGCAGTTTCTACAGTGTCCATGCTATTGTACATTTCCATAGATTAGTCACACTTGGTTCTGTCAGGTCCCCTAGATGCCCCTGAAGTTCCATAGCGTTATTCGGGTTTAAGCATATGTAAGCTTTGCTCAGGATCTCTTGTCTCTTGTGGTGTCTGCATTGCTATGTTTAGCTAATGGCAAAATAATAAAAGCAATGACAGGACGTATATGTTTCTGTCCTCTATCATTCCTTGTCATGAATTTAGTAGGAGGGGAGGGGGTGATATGCTTCTCAATCTCTCTTCAAAGGGTGAGTTAGTGGCAGAACCTTTCCTACCCCCACTGTTCTGCCTAAATGTGGCCCATATCCCTTTCCCTATCGTACACTGTGGTGTACAGCAATTACCAACCCCACAGGTTCCTCAGGGGTGATGGGTTCCTAAGGGGTGATGTGTTCCATGTGTCTGGGTCCATCCGTATAATATATGAAATGATGAAATAATGAAAGATACTGATCCCTGACACAGATGTACTAAAAGCATGATTTTTGACTCACTGACACAAATGGGCTAAATGCAAGAATAGCTCACTAACACAGACAGGCTAAACGCAAGATAAGGTTTACTAACACAGACGGGCTAAATGCGAGATATGGCTTACCAACACAGATGGGCTAAATGTGAGATATGGCTTACTAACAGAGATGGGCTAAATGTGAGATATTGTTCACCAACACAAGTGGGCTAAATGTGAGATATGGTTCACTAACACAGTTGGGCTAAATGCAAGACATAGCTCACTAATACTGATGGGCTAAATGCAAGATATGGTTCACTAAGACAGATGGGCTAAATGCAAGAAATGGCTCACTGTGACAATTGACATATGACTCACTAACACAGATGGGCTAAATGCAAGACAAAGATTGTTCTGGTCCAAATGATAATTGAATAAAAACAAAGAAACCTTGATCGTCAGGTGCATGGTGCCCCAACAAAAAAAATGTACTAAAGACACCAAACTAAGTTGTTTACACATTGCCCCCATGGCCAATTAGTGACACTACACCCTGTACTAAAAACAGTACAATAGAAAAAAAATATTTGCAGCAGACAGAGCACAATAAGACGGTTATTCAAACCTTGACGCAATTAAAAGATTATTCCCCTGCATCAGCAGCGAGTATCGAGACACCAATTGCTAATTAAAATGTTCAATGGTGGGGAAGCTGTCTGCGACAAATGAGGCCATGGCATGAGAAATGAGATGGGAGTATCTTATTGTTTTTGAAAGCGGGGGTTTGATCTATCTATTCCTGGTCAGCAAGTCAAATAATAATTGGACTGTCTTCGAGGCCATGTCAGGGGTGCCAGTCAAAAGCAGTGAAGGTCTAGTATCACTGTCAGTATGTAGCGTGCCAACAAACCAGATTGTGAAGTTGTGATGTTATCGTAATGATGGCTCTGTTTGAGGGGTTGGATCTGAGTGGGGTTGTAGAAAATAGATTAGCCAATGGTAGACTCCAATGTAAAGGGATATATAGGGTTTCAATTAGTGAACCCAATTAGTGTTTTAGAACATTTCACATGTATTATTTATTGTAACTATGCAAATCGTGTGGTTTCGCACCTTATAATCCTCAGCCCGATGTGGGCTTGTTGAGTTTTTTGTATCTTGCTTGAAACCCGGCCAACATTTTCTTTTAATATAAAGTGATTAAAACAGTTTTTTCTTGCACCTGGCACACTTCCTTATTTTTGGTAATGTAATGGTTTTGCGTGCATTAATAAAATGGGCACCCTCCTTGGTTAGCAGTGTTGGCCTGGCAAAATTGATATCTGCATGTACAAATGAGGAGGCAAGCGGGTGCTGAGTTCCGCAAAGGCCTGCACGATTCCGCTGGCAGTCCACTGGAAGTCCGCTGAACAGGGTGAGTGTAATGATTCCTGCCCCTCATGTCCCCAGCCCTCCAAGATGTCAGGCTGGAGCCAGGCCACGGTCACCTACATGACCCTCAAGGGCCTCTCCATCCCTCCAAAGACCCACTTGTAGTCAGACTTGGCACTTGTGGCACCAGACTCTCTCACTCCCATAGGATAACATTGGGGATTGGACATGTAGTGCATTGATGGGGACAAGATGGATGCCCCCACATACTTCGGTTCCCAGAACTGCATGTGCAGTCTAGTCTTTTGGGTGTGGTTCAGCCTAGGGACACCTGGGATACCCAGAGACTATTTAAGCCACGCCCAGGCTGAGAAACATGCTTTGTGTTTTCTGCACCTGCAGCGTGACACTCACCGTGTTCGGATCGGACTCCAGTAGGACTACATGTTTCTTCTGTGCTCAGCTCCTGCAAGAAAAAGAACACCATTAGGAAGAGCCTTACCTTCCAGCGCTTCTGCCCATCACTCATTGCTCCTTCTGTTCTGTGGGCATCTTCGGGGGTGTCATTCCCATTCCGGCATGCCGCTTCCTAAGGAAAAGGGAAAGGCATTAGTAAGCATTCTGCAAATCTTCGCTTATTTTTAAATACTGTACGAGCTTCAAACGCTTACCTGAATCCCAGCCGCTCTGGGGGAACTCTGTCTCCGGAACTTCTCATCCATCTGCAAGAGTGGAAGTGTGGTTATCCTTGCATTTTAGAAGGGAGGAGGTGTGATTTTCCTCCATCCTTGCAAGGGGGCGAGAGGAAGTGTGGATACCCTTGCATTATAGAAGTGAAGAGGTGTGGTTTACCTCTATCCCAGGCAACGGGGTTGTTAGGAGGTGTGGTTTCCCTCTGACCAAGCAAGGGGGTCAGAGGAAGAGTGGATATCCTAGCATTATAGAAATGAGGAGGTGTGATTTCCCTCCCTCCTTTGTAAGGGGGCATGAGGAGGTGTGGATTCCTTCCATTCCAGGTAAGGGGGCATGTGGAGGTGTGGATACCCTCACATTATGGAGTCAGAGGAAGTAGTAGAATTGAATTGTATTATTATTGTTAAGTATGTGTTATATAATATGTGGTTTTTGTGAAAGTATATTGTAGGTTATGGTTTATTGGTGGTTTTGAAAGTAATTGGAGTGAAAGATTTGAATGTTAGGCCTATGTTAACAAGTGTTTGTGGAATAAGGATTCAAATGTGTCATATATATATATAAATAAAATGGACTCCCCATTAGTACACATGTGTAATTCCTTTCCCCAGCATAGGGACAAAATAATTAAACATCATAAGGAATGGATGCATGAAACAGCAAGGCAGATGTTTCAATTTTGGCATATGGAAGGCACACATAATATGAATATTTTATAAAACATGTGTGTGCATCTAACAGCTAAATAAGAAAAGGGAAGAAAGTAAAAAGTAGATTAAGTATTATAGAATTGTGGAAAATATTTGAGAGAGAGAGAAGGGCGATAGTGTGAACATTTAAATACACACACAGCCCACTTACCCTCCTCCGCACACACAGACAGTGGGCCTCATTACGACCCAGGTGGTAAGTTACCGCCTGGGCCGTGACTTTACCACCATGGCGTAAACTACGTTTACGCCATGGTGGTTGGCGGACTTACCGCCCCATTCCGACCTAGGCGGGGCGGTAAGTCCCCAATCCCCATTTACCCTTCCCCATTCCCATTTTTGCCCCATAGGGCATAATGGGAGTGGGGAAGGCGTTAATTACGCCACCGTAAATTACGGTGGCATAATTAACTCCATGGTCCCTTAGCGCCATGGATTTTAACACCTGCTAAAAGCAGGTGTTAAAAGCACCATGGCGCTAGGGGACCTCGTAATTGGCGGTAAGGGGTCGGCGCAGCTAACGCTGGCCTTAACCCCTTACCGCCAGGGTCGTGTGTGGACACTGTTCACTGCAGCCTGCAACAGGCTATACAAATCCCAAATTTGTAACCCCAGGGGAGGAAAATAAAAATGAGCAAGACACGCCCAAAGTATCGACAAGAAATCCTCTTGTTTTGCAGGTAGAAAATGATGCCCACTGAGATTTAGAAGCGCAATTAAACTGAAACACAGGCAGAATTGTCAAGACAGATGGAAGGAGATAGACATGGGGTGGAAGTAACTATAGCCAAATGGAAAGCAGGATGGATTTTTTAAAAATAGACAGCAAAACAATAAAGGATTCCTAAGAAAATAATGAACAGATGGTAGAGGAATGGGGTGAGTGGTCGAATAAACAATTGCTCAGTGAGAGCGTTGACTATTATTTAGCAGAGGGAGATATTGAAGAAGGTTGGGAGAATGTAGATTTGGGAAATGACAATGTGGTGAATGAGATCGAACTTGAAGAACACCTAAGGACATACCAGGGCGTCTCTTTACAGAGACAGGCTTAGAAGAATGCCAGGATGGGTATTTGTAGCAAAGGGTAAGAGAAATGGGAATGTATCAGTACAAAGGAAAAGAGGTACACATGATTCCTTTATTACAGAAGGATCCCGGAGTACCACAGTATGTTCCATAGCCACACATTGATAAGGACAATTTAATTAATAGTTTACCATCATTCATAGCAGGAGCTGGTAAATGGATATATGAACTAGAAACCCAGACTCCATGGGTTACTTTAGCTGTGGGTGACATGAAGAGTGTATTTGTCTCACTATTGGGATAACAAGCAGATCATCTTTGGAAGGAGGCACGGTGTCCAGGAATGATATTGAACAGCACTGTTGGAGTGCCTTTTAATAATTGTCGAACACGATTTTGAAAAGCTATAAGTGTACAATACCCAGACATATCAGACATGTGCACTATCATGACGCGAACAATGAAAGTGGATGAATATGCTGAAAAATACATGCAGGAATTGCAGGAGAAATTGCACTTAGAAACAAGGAAACCATGGGATAAACATTCAAATATTGTATCACATTTTGAGCAGGGGCTTACTGAATGAAGTCCGAATGGAAGTGAGGAAAATAGTAGATATAGAAATTAAACCATGAGCCGAAATACAAGCAATAAAAGTTCACTTTTGCAGATTGCGGGATGAGGCAACATTTGTACAAAGTAAATTAGCACATGTTGCAATGGAAGAAACATTAATTACTAACCCCTGCGAAGGTCACTTTGAACAGGATTGGTCACAAGCAGGGCCACCAGGTTATATCCCTGGAACGGGACAGAACTACCCATGGGAAGAAGAGGTTTTCAGAGGCAGAGAGGAGGCATTGGAAGAGGGTTTATAGGTGGATTCGGAAAACACATTTGGGAGAGGATTTGATGGTGTGGAGCAGGGCCTAGATTAGGAGGGTTTGGAGGATTTGGAGGGCAATGTTGGACATGTGTGAAGATAGGACACTATGCACGAACATGTACAATCAGGGGGGGCAGCATCTTATGGTTCAGGTCCCTATGGAATAGGGGGGGAGTACCAGCACAGAATACATTCCTGTACCATCCACAGTATCAGATACAGCACAACCCTGGCCCACAGAATACTATGCAACAACCAACACAATACCCCTTTCCAAATACACAGAGTACAATGCAGCCACAACAGATGCCATATGCAATTGCAAACAACATGGAAACAATGCAACCACAGCATGTGCAATACATTTCTATGACACAACATAATGCAACATTGAGCAACATACACCAAATCTCTCTCTAAAAGCACACACTCAGAACCCCCACAGCAGTGGATCAAACCTTGAGACTGCAAGGTATCGTATCACATTTTGGCTTAGTAAGTATATGGGGAAATCCTTTTAAACCCTCAAGCAGCAGTACATAGACACAATAGGACAGCCCACAGACACCTTCGACGTGCACAAAACTATCAGTAACCCCAGACCCAGAAGAGGAACTGAGTGTTGGAGTGACGATAGGAGAAAGGGCATTTTCATTCCTGGCCAACTCAGGAGCAACCACATCCTGTATCAGGGAAGGAGGGTTTCCTTTATCAGACATCGCAATTGAGAGGCAAGGATTTTCTTGTCCAATGATGACAGTTCCTTTCACAGATGATTTACTGATAACAGTAGGAACACAAGATATAAATGCACATTTATTATATTCACAAAACACAACAGTGAATATATTGGGTAGAGACATCATGAGCAAATAAAACATGACTAGCTCATTTACTGAAAATGGAATTGTGTGTACCACTCCAGCTATACACTATGCATGAGCAAAGCCAGTGTTACGGGCATTTTATGGCCACTACATTTTGTGAGGAGTGCCACTTGACCCCAATTTATTTCTCTATGGAGTACAGACGATACTGGGGTGGGTGCCTAGAAAAGAGGACAAATTATTACGTTGAAGCACAGAATTTCTTTTTAGACCAGCAGTGCCTAGAGAGATTGCACATTGGATCATCATTACAGTGCATTTAAAAACAGGACAAATAAAGGACGCAGCAGTAATATTACATGGAGTAGATGAGGAGGGTATTGAATGGCGCTCAGTCCTGTGCACTGATCCAACACTTTGTTTGCCTGATTTACTGGCAAACAACTTTTCCAAGATAACAAGAAGGACGGAGAGACAATGTTTTAAGTGTGTAGACTATACCAGCTAATAGTGGAGCATAGGGATATACCCCAGAAAATAGTGTTAGAAAAAAATGTTTTTACCACATTTTCAGGCAGATTTGGATACAGTGCCTAAAGAACCATGGACCAGTAACCCCCATGATGTGGGTATTTTAAAAGGAGTAGAGGTAGTGAGAATAACATTAAAACAAAGAGCTTTATTACCCAGAGCGAGACAATTCCCAATGTACAGAGAAGCAGATGAGGGAATATATATGACACAATTGCAGCATTATTGCAGCAAGGCATTGTAGTATCATCAGAACCCCCATGTTGCATGGCTATGTACTCTCTGAATAACATAGTGGAAGCAGAATCCCCAATAGTTCCAAAACCAGCACCAATTCTATACAACATCCCCAAAGGTGTAATGTATTTCACAGTCGTAGATCTCAAAAAGACTCTCTTTTCCATACCATTGCACACAGATTCACAATATTTGATCACCTTTACTTACCACGGCCAAATGCTTCAACATACCTGTTCACCTTAGGGATACTGTGAATAACCTAGAGTGTTTAACCAAGTGTTACCAATGGACCTAGGAAATATACAGACACAGAGTGAAGTTATATAATATGTTGATGATATCTTGGTGTGCAGCACTACAGAAGATAAATGCAGGAAAGATTCTGTGATGCACATGACACTGGTATGATATATGTCATTTATAACGCACCCGTACATCTGTGGTAGGAGGGGCAACAAGATAAGGGAGGGTACGGAGGGAGGACAAGAACAAACAATCTTACTATGCCTTGTGTCATTCAAATCGTGCAAGTGCAGTATTGCAAAGTTCATGGGAAGGGAACGGGGGAAGTGCAAGGTGGAGGGAAGGGGAAAGTGCAGTCAGGGCAGTATTGATCTCAGTAAGTTATGCACAAGCAGTACATCGCTGGGTAATTGCAAGGAGGCGGGGAACTGTAGAGGTTACAATTACAGCCCCTAAAGCGTGACAGGCCCAGAGGCAGTGCGGGGGAGACTGGTCATAGGGGAGCCTGGTACCCAGTAAGACACTGATGGTAACCAAGCAACTAGTCAGTGCAGCAGACAGGTAAGTTAGCAAGGGAGGGAGAGAAAGTAGAGGAGAAAAGGAATGTCTTGAGCTGCTTCCAGAACTTCAGGTGGTGCGGCTCAAATTTGAGAGGGGCAGGCAGGCCGTTCCAGAGAGAGGCACCTGCAGAGGAAAGTGATCTATCCCCGGCCTTGAGAAGCGTCTGACCTCAGAGAATTGGAGGCAGCAGAGCATAGGGCTTGAAAAGGAAGATATTTAGGAAGAGAGTGTTTAATGTATATCAGGCCCCGGCCCCAGAAAACCAGCCTTGTGGATGATGCATATAGTCTTCAACTTGATCCTTGCAGCCACTGGGAGCCAGTGGAGAGATGTCAGGGTTGCAAAGATACGGTGCCTGGGCTTGAGGCCAAGGATAAGTCTCATTGTCCGGTTCAGGATTAGTTGCAGAGGGCAGAGAGTAGAGGAAAGCAGATTGAGAAAGAGGCTGTTACAGTAGTCCAACCTAGAGAGAACCAGTGCTCTGGAGACAATGAGCTTCGGGGAGAAAGTGAGAAAATTAAAAGTACCTCTGAGTAGGTGCAGCTGGCAATGGGCCTTCTTGGAAAGGTCAGTGATGTGAGGAGGGAAGGAGAGAGTTGTGTCAAAGATGTCAACATTTTTGTTTGCCTCACAGGAAGGTGAAGGATGAGGGCCCATGGAAAGCAGCTAGAGTGAGAGAGGAAAAATGGGAGCAGGGGACCCGATGAGAAGGATCTCAGTCTTATTGGCATTAAGGCAGGGGTCATTGGAGGCACACCAACCCTGAATCACGGATAGACAGTCTGGAATGTGCGAGAGAGGTGCGGATGCTGTAGGGAGTCTGAAAGAGAGCTGCGTGTCATCCGCATAACACTGGAAGTTAGAGCGGAAGGTAGAGATTGGGTCAGCCAAAGGGGCCACCTAGAGATTGAAGAGCCAGGGTGAGAGGTTAGAGACCTGGGGAACACCACATGTGGAGGTAGTGGTGGCAGAGAGAAAGGACCCAAGTTGGACCTGAGGGAGATAGTACAGGAGGAAAGAGGTCAACCAATCCAAGGCCTTATCTGTGTTGCCCAGGTTCTCACAGAGTCGATTAATCAGGATAATGTGATTGACCATGTCGAAAGCAGAGGAAAGGAGGATGAGGACAGACGGTGTGCTGGTGTCGATATTGGAGAGCAGATATGCACAGGTGTTCAGGAGAGCAGTCTCCATGCCGCTGGCTGCTCTGAAGCCAACAGGGGTCATGGAGAAAACCAACAGTTTCTATGTGGAGAGTAAGCTGGGGGATGGCCAGTTTTTCCAGACGCTTGCCCAGGAAAGGAGTGATAGAGATCAGGGCGATGTGAGGAGGGAAGGAGAGAGTTGTGTCAAAGATGTCAACATTTTTGTTTGCCTCACAGGAAGGTGAAGGATGAGGGCCCATGGAAAGCAGCTAGAGTGAGAGAGGAAAAATGGGAGCAGGGGTCCCGATGAGAAGGATCTCCGTCTTATTGGCATTAAGGCAGAGATCATTGGAGGCACACCAACCCTGAATCACGGATAGACAGTCTGGAATGTGCGAGAGAGGAGAGGATGCTGTAGGGAGTCTGAAAGAGAGCTGTGTGTCATCCGCATAACACTGGAAGTTAGAGCGGAAGGTAGAGATTGGGTCAGCCCAAGGGGCCACCTAGAGATTGAAGAGCCAGGGTGAGAAGTTAGAGACCTGGGGAACACTACATGTGGAGGTAGTGGTGGCAGAGAGAAAGGACCCAAGTTGGACCTGGGAGAGATGGTACAGGAGGAAAGGGGTCAACCAATCCAAGGCCTGATCTGTGTTGCCCAGGTTCTCACAGAGTCGATTAATCAGGATAGTGTGATTGACCATGTCGAAAGCAGAAGAAAGGAGGATGAGGACAGAAGGCGTGCTGGTGTCGATATTGGAGAGCAGATATGCATAGGTGTTCAGGAGAGCAGTCTCCATGCCGCTGGCTGCTCTGAAGCCAACAGGGGTCATGGAGAAAACCAACAGTTTCTATGTGGAGAGTAAGCTGGGGGATGGCCAGTGTTTCCAGACACTTGCCCAGGAAAGGAGTGATAGAGATCAGGGCGATTGTTAGCCAGACAGAAAGGATCAGCAGAAGGTTTTTTGAGTGGGGGATGCTCAAAGGAGTACTTGAGGAGAGAGGGGAAAGCACCAGTGGTGAAAGAGTGATTGCAGAAATTCAAGGTTGGAGTAAAGGTGTCAATGTGGTCCTTGATGGTTCTGGAGAGGAAGGGGAGCACCTCTTTGGATGACACTTTCATAGATCAGACTTGTCTTGAAACATTGTCAGGTGTTATCAGAGAGAAAGAGGAGAAAGGAGGAGGAGAGGGAGAGGTGGGACAGATGGGGGCCGATAGCAGTAGAGGCAGAGGAAGAGGAGAGTGAGGACAGGATGTCCTGAGTTTTAGTAGTGAAGTGAGAAGCCAGGGCCATACAGAGGGCCTGGGAGGGAACAGGAGAGGTAAAGACTGCATAAGGATTGGCCAGCTCCTCACAGATTTTAATGAGTTTGGCCGTATTGTGAGAGTTTGGAGAGATGCGGGTTTGGATGTGGACCCTCTTCTTGGTCAGGAAAGAGAGTCAGTATTGCCTATGGAGCAGGCGGCAGCCAGTTTGCCAGAGGATTCACCGGAAGCCCTCCACTTCATCTCATCCACCCTGCAGGTAGGATTCAGACAGATTCTCATGGCAGGGGGAAGGAAATGGCAAGATGCAGACTAGAGAGGGCTGTGTCAGGGTGTGAGTTAGTCGCAAGAGTAGGAATAGCAGAGAAGGTCAAAGCAAAGGCATCAACTGACACACACTTTATGGGCCGAATGACCGAGAAGGTAGCTGGCAGTGCTGGGGTGGGCTTTGCCTAGGGGAAAGAGATTGTCAGGTGAGAGGAAAGAAGAACGTGGTCAGTCCAAGAGAGAGGAGTAGTAAGAGGGTTAGAGAGAGGGGTGTCTGAGGAGATGAGCACATTCAAGGTGTGTCCGGCATTGTGTGTCAGACCAGAAGGTAGAATAGAGAGAGGGAGAGAGAGAGAGAGTCACAGAGGTTGGAGAAAAGCCCAAAGGAGGGACTTTAAGCATCCAGGTGGATGTTGAGGTCTCTGAGATGGGGATGTTGAGAGGTAGAGGCAAGCAGAGATGTGGAAAGGTCAGCCCACTCTGAGAGGAAGAGGGCAGCCTGGCCGGGTGGCCCATAGATGATGGCCACAGTCAGAGTAAGGCCAGGAGAGCTAAAAAGGCCATGAAAATAGGCAATCGAAGCAGAAGTAGGCCTGCGTAAGAATGACAGTGGCATGGACCCACTCCAGAAAGATGAAAGCTACCCCCCTCTGTGTCGGTTGGTTCTGGGCATTGAGAGGATATTGTAGCCATCAGGATGGGAGTGTCAAAACTCATGACAGAGCTGGCAGTGAACCATGTTACAGTGAGAGCAAGGACATCCAGGTCAAGCTCTTCGAAGAGATGGCAGATGTCAGAAGAGGGTTTGACAGCAGTGCAAGAGATGAGAGTGGCAATGTGGAGCAGGTTGCTGCATTTGAAAGACTTCCAGGAGGTTTCCAGGCTTGAGGTACCCTGGTGGAAGTGATAGAGGGGACCAAAAATGGGCAAAGGTGATAGCAGGTGGTGGCAAGGTATCCAGAGAGGAGGAGGAAGGTGCCAGAGAGGTGGTGGAAGAAGGTGGTGGCAGAGGAGACAGAGAAGTGCCAATAGGAGCAGCAGGAGAAGGAAGGAAGTTGGGAAACGCCTATTGAAAAGGAGGTGATTGGGCTGAGGCACCTGGACAAGATGGGGCCATTAAGATAGACATTCATGATGCTCTTGGATGAGTGGAAGAAGGCCACAAGGACCTCCCACTTCCTCCCACCATAATTGGGAGAGGAGGGGATAGGAGAGAGAACTGAGACCATGTGAGGGGTCCATTGGTCTTGTGAGGGAACAACAAAGAGGATGTTGGTGCAAGCCTGTCTGGAGGAAGCACTGGTGTAGGTATCAGTGATAGGGAGACCTTGGTTGGAGACCAGGATGTCCCTCTTGAACTTCTTCCTTCGGGAATTAGTGAGAGCGATAGGATAGGAGATAGAATAGCAGTTAGAGAACATGGGGGAAACGGAAAGCCCATACGCGGTGCTAGGAGGATAGTAGGAAGAGGAGAGGGGCAGTGAGAAGGAGAGATGCACAACCCAGTGGTGCACAGCACAGGATGCATAAAGGGGAGGGCTGGGGACAGACACTTGGGAACACACAAGAGGAATAGACAGGTGACTCACAGCAGTAAACGGAACCCCAAATGGGGTGGTGACCTAGAAGTGGAAGACACCCTAGTGAGACAACACTACAGCAATGCAAAGCACCCAGATTCAACTTTCCTAAAAAGGGGTAAAAACACCAAGTTTTTAACACAGCACCAATGACAGTAAATACCAAGGGGAGAAGTTTGGGGGGGCTAACAAACAGACTACTAAGATGCGGTGGTTAGAGAGATGACAAGGAGTACTGCACCCCTTGACTCACTACTTGATTGGTGTAGCAGGTGACGGCTGCAGGCTCCCAGCTTCCCCAGCGGACACCGGAAGGCACCATCTGGAGCTGCTTCACTGGACTGGAAAAGGGTTGCAAAGTAGCCAAATAGAAACTGCAATATTGTCATAAAGAAGTGATATCTTTGGACCAAATAATATCATCAGAATGAAGAAAAGTGACACCAGAGAGGGCAAAAGCAATAAACAACACACCACAACCAGCTACAGTAAAAGAAATGCAACCATTTCGGGGGCTGTGCAATTATTGCTGATCCTTGATATTAGATTATGCCAGTGCCCTTTTAAAAGGATTAAAAGAAGCACAAAAGGAGGGAAAAGTTATTGCCTGGTCAGTAGAGATGACCGAAGCATTAAATGAACTAAAACATGAAATCAGCAGTGTTAGCAACGCCAAATAATAAGAAAATTGATTTTTGCATTTCTCCCATTCTCATGGTTACGTGATGACATCTGTCCTCACTCAGGTAACTACCAGGGGCCACAAACCTATGACATTTACAGTGGCCATTTAGACCCAGTAATGCAATGACATTTCCCATGTGAACAAACATTGGTAGCAGCTACCTTTGCTATTGAAAAATCATCAACAACAACTTTGGGTTGCTCAGTGACACTTTATGTAGAGCATGCAAAAACAAAACTGCATACTTACGAAAGAGCGTGCCTCAGGCTACGAGGTAAATTTGTTGAATTCCTCGATTACAATTGTGAGATGCTGCATTTTCAACCCAGCTCCCTTTCTTGCAGAACCTGTGGAGGAGGGAGATTATGTATATGACTGTTCAACGTACACTGATGTCTATGATGATTTACCACATATTGAGGAAGATGTGCTCGAAGGGAGAGAGATACTGTTCATTGATGAGCCATCATCAATAAATCAGAATACCGGTTTAAGGTACACAGGAGCAGCAATGACAAAATGGGAAGATGGAGATTTTGAAATATTGGCTCAACAAAGATTGCCTGCACATTATTCTGCCCAAGCGGCAGAATTAATTGCTCTGATTTCAGAATTAGAAATGTATCCAGATATCCCAGCAACAATATATTCTGATTCTGCAAACATTACCTCCACAGTAGATTCAGGACTGTCCCGATGGAAAAGGAGAGGTTTCAAAAACTCTGATGGTATGCCAGTATAACATGCTCAATATTATCCAGATTAATTGAAGCATTGTTTGGCCCTGAAGCAGTAGCCATGGCAACATGTGCCAGCCATACTAATGGAACAGACATAATAGCATGCGCTAAAAGTGTAGCAGATTCTGCGGCAAAAGAAGCTTTGTACATTCCCGAGATATTGGAAAGGGTAGTGCTACCCCAAATGTAACACAACAGCAAGAACAGATAACAGAACCCTACATTGCCCTACCTCGAATATAAATAATAGAGTTGCAGTGATGCACCCCCCAACATGAATAGGAACCGTTAACTAGGTGAGGTTTGTTTTGTCTCCCACTGACAATTTGTAGAGGCAAAGTATTACAGGGAAGCCTTTTATGCCACTGAAACTACTGACAGTTGCCCTCGAGCAGATGCACTATCCTATACACACATTGAAGGAATATGTAGCAGCAGATTTGAGAGAGGAGTGTTCTGTTCCTAATTTAAAGAAGAGAGTGTCAGAATGTATACGACATTTTGCAGTGTGCCAACAATATACTGCAGGACACATACTGAAAACAGTAAAAGCAACATTGCCTCGCCCATCTGGGCCCTTTTGCCATTTCCATATCGAATAGGTTGATATGGAAAATAGGTGTAAGACCTATTGCTATATGATCAAAGTGGGTCCTTGTACCCATTGTGATGCAATATCAGCAGAAACATTCCTGGTATTTGAGGTAGTCCCCCACTGAGGTATTTGTGAGGTACTGCAATGAGATAATGGCCAGAATGGTTCCAATGATTTGTTCAAGGAGATAACATCTGTATTGGGCATAACACACAAATAATGTTCACTTTATCACCCATAAGCCAACGGGATTGTAGACCACCACAATGTTCTGCTTAAAGAGTGCCTTGGGAAAACATTGTGTTACCCTGAATAAAAATTGGCTGCACTGCTTGCCATTGCTATTTATTATTATTTGCACTCTTTGGGCCTCATCACCAGTTGGGCGGTATCCTGGCAGCAAATCCACTGTAATACCACCCAAACGAATTACCGTTGCACCGGATTAGTGGTGGTGTATTTCCCCATTTACTCAACGGGTCTTTTTGGTGGAATTGCTTCTGCAGTAATTGCACAGAATCTGCCAATTTTTAGATGGTGAGTTGGAGGATTTACCTCCATGATTTTCCTGAAGCCAAATCCTGCACTCCAGGTCCAAACTTGCAATTTGGTGCAGTGGTAAACAGAGTTACTGCCAACTTTACCACTTACCGGCAAACTTGGAATGAGCCAGTTTGCGCTGTGGAATCAACCAGGCTCTGACACGCATCTCACGCTGCATGAAGTTGTAACTTGCAGAAGAATGCATGCTCCAGTAACACCTGCATGTGCATGTTTAAATGCTGAAAAAGCTGCAACTGTTTTAGGAGATAAATTGCATTAATAACTATACGACTATGACTGATTCTCTTAAATTAATCTCAAACCAGATAACTCCTCAACAGCCGCAGCTTCCAGAGAAGAGGAAACACCATCAAAAGCATCAGCACTACTACCATCCCTGCAGCTGTAACTGGGGAATCAGATATTGGTCCAGAACTTTGGTGCTGAAGTGGAATAATTCTCGATTTGTGGGTCCGTTCATCCTGGAGTATGACACAGCGACTGCAGTGAAACTCTAGGGATGTAGGCGACGGGTCCATCTTTCCAACATTTAGAGAGACATGAGCAAAGCCCCCTTTCCAAAGACAAGTGCAGTGATAAGGAAGTGTTGTGAGATATAATATAACTGTTTCAAACTATATGTGCCCGCTTCTTAACAGGGACTCAGAAAGTGTTATTACACAGCACAGGATATGCAAAAGATTAATGGATTAAAGGATTAATGGAAATTGTACCTTGTATAGCATTTATTCTTGTTCTTTTAGGTTTCTATCTTTCTCTTTATTTGGATGGAATATAAATGGTTTGTGGAACCATTTGAAAATATTTGAAAACAAAACTGGATGAATGACCAGGTTAAGGAAAGAGTTTCTTTTACCCTGGATGATTTGAACGAGGTACAAATGATCAATTGTCTACTGAGATTGAAAATGTGTGGTATGGCCACATGCAGGTAGTGGGGAGAGAGCGATTCAATGAGACCTTTTATGTGTGCTCTCTCAATCCCCATGTCACAAGCACCCCCAGACTGTTTATACCGCAGGAAGTAAAACCAGAAACAGCACATTGCCTAGTTTATCTTTCCCTGTGCAAGACAAGAGGGTTATTCCAGGGACATCGGGCATATGTAAAATGGGGACAAAATTCAGTATTTGTTGATGACTTTATATAAATTAGGAAAATGGCCAAATGGCTGATATATTAGGATCAAAGAAAAATGCAATGCATTACACACTGGAGGGACCCCACATGGGGAAGTAACATTAAGGACTGTGGGCCTCATTACACAGATGGCGGAGAACCATGGCGCTGTTAGCGCCATGGTTCATGCCGGTAAAATACCGGCACCACCTAGGCGGAAAGGGGAATTACCGCCCCATTCCAAGATTGGCAGGCGGTAATTCCCCCTTCCACCATTGCCCTTCCCATTCCCATTTTTGCCCCATAGGGCTCTATGGGAATGGGGAAGGCGCTAATTGCGGTACCGCAAATTGCGGTACCGTAATTAGCTCCCTGGGTCCCTTTGCGGGTTGGTTTTTAACGCCTGCAAAAAGCAGGAGTTAAATCCCCCAACCCGCAAAGGGATCGCGTAGTAAGGCGGTAAGGATTTACCAGTACCGGTATTTTACCGGTACCGGTAAATCCTTACCGCCATCCGTGTAATGAGGCCCTATGAGTTTAAAGAAATGCACAGATGCACAATGGAAGGTGCCACCTTGGTGCCCACAGCTGCACATAATAGGGGATGTCTTTCATGGAGGAAAATGGGAAGAAGGGATAATGGGATGCAGAGCAGAGGTAATGGTTGGATTAGCAAAATAAAGGGTTGCTCACTTGAACAATATATGCCTCGCTGACTGAAGGCAAAATGCAAAAAAAGAACCGTTCCACATCAAACATCTCATACAATTTCTTTATGTTTCAGATATAACAGAGCTATCAAAGTGGGAATGAATACTGAATACTGGGTGTAAACGTATAATGGACATGCCAGCCTGTAGATGGGGGACAGCAGGCCTCATAGGCCATTACTGTTATTGTGGCAGCCAGGCCTAAATGCAGCTCCCACCATATTTGAGTAGCTTGTGCATGCTAACAACTCAATGGAAGGACGCATCTGTGCTAAAATTGCCACAAGCTGCTGTACATTCTCTCCTGCAAACAATGCACAACACAGCAGCTTAACAGATGCTATTGCTGCTCTACACATGTTGCAAACTACCATGAAGAAGGAGAGTGGCCCAATTGTTAATGAAGACTGGCATCATGTAATATTTCCCTGAGTGACCTCTTGGCTGAGCAACATTTCTAAAGTACTGGTTCCCATCATCATTGTCTTACTCGTAAGCCTCTGCATTCTTCAAGCTGTTTTAGGATATCTAAAAGCGGTTGGGAAGAAGAAAGCATAAGCATAAATGCTGTGACTTACATTAGGATCTTATGATGTCACTGTCTTCTTGATACATGCTCATACATAAACAGACCCATGGAACAGGGAGTATCACAAACTCGGGGACCTGTCGATTTTGTAAACACAGTCAACAAATGGAAACCTTAAAACATCTTGTGATCGATTGTCCATATTATGAAAAAGCAAGAATTTCCACCCTGGGTGAATCCAACAATCGAAAGACTATTTTCTCCCTGGAATTGCTGTGGTCTTGATGCATGTTGGGAACCCAACGAATCTCTTGTTCTTTATTTGGTTTGCATGTTGAGAATAATCAATATCGAATGGACTTATCCTTCTGAGTTAGCACTAATGCAATCATTTTTTATAACCATGGTAGCCGGGTACTGCAATATATTTTGCATTGCATTCTTGCACTGCAAAAGGACGCAGGTTTCTCTTGTCTCATATATTGTTGACTATCTAATGATAAAATCATTGCACTGGGCATGTTTGAAGATGTATTGTTTATGAAATCTATTTTGCTATTAAGTTGAAACTATGTATTGTTGACAAGCTTCATATGTTCTTTAAAGTTCATAAATGCTGCAATGTACGATCTGTGTGAAATGGCACACTTCAACCATATTAATAGTCGAAACATTGCATGGTTGGCACTCTGCATTTCTTCTCTCCTCGCATTGAACTTTATTGATTTTTTAATTTTATTAAACAGCGAAGATCTAGCACTGAATGCACGTTGCACTTTGTCTCTTTTTATTAATTATGCTTTTAAGAAGAAAAGTGTTTTATATGAACATGTTATTTCTATTTAATGCCAACAATTTATTCTTTCTCATAAATTTATAAATCTCTTTGTAAAGGTTTTGTGTAAACCAAGAACAAATAATAATAAAAATGTTTTAAAAAAACAGGGAGAAAGAAATACGTATTGTTGCAATAGATAGCCTCATTGCCCATCTCCCCCCTCCCCCCGGCACGTGTTTAACAACAATTTATTCTTTCTCATAAATTTATAAATCTGTTTGTAAAGGTTTTGTGTAAACCAAGAACAAATAATAATAAAAATGTTTTAAAAAAAACAGGGAGAAAGAAATACGTATCGTTGCAATAGATAGCCTCATTGCCCATCTCCCCCCCACCCCCCGGCACGTGTTTTAAACCTACCAAGACACTGGGTAGATTGTTATGCAGATGTAGAATGCTTTTTATGACATGTCCCCCAGAAGAATGCAGCACGATGAGTAAGCTTAAAGGGAGGGTTTAGGGTATGGATCCCAAAAGATGCCTGTGACAGGATGATGGCTACAGGTTTATTGGTTAGTAACTTAACCATAGGGGGCAGTGTGATGTTGAAAATGGGGCAAACATCATGTCATACACCACCCCTCTGCCCCCAAATGTGAAAGTAAATATAAGATTGGGGAGCTCACCTAAATGAATGGGGTTTAGGATATTTATCCATCCTGACTATTTTCAAGCAGCCTGACTACATGCAACACACTGATACAAATAGAAAGTGCCTTATCGTGTTGCTGTTAGACTATAAACAAAAGTAGAATATAATTAGTTTGCAACACTCTAGGAAGTTTTATTTATGTATTTATTGGGTATTTATAATGCACCTATAGACGTGTTTAAAGGTTTTCAGTTGTGCCACATTGCAGATGTTAGGTCGCAGTGTACAATGAGAAGATCACTGAGAATTATAGGGTGCTAAATACACTGAGAGGATTACTAAGAGATGCATACACAAAGACCTGTTATTCTCGATGAAGCCATAATGTAGTATTGAGCAGAGGTTCCACCATTTTGAAGACAAGGCCTCATTATAAACTGCACAACGTGTTATTTTATAGCTGCCGTGCTGCAGTACTTGGATTTGTCAGACTTTATGAAAAGCCCTTTTCGCCTGAAAGTATGAGACAGCCAAGGTCACAGTGGTAGGGAGTACACAATAGTACTCTACGGAGCGGGAAGAGATATTGTTCCCATGACACAAGAGCAGATATGTAGCAGTTATTTCTGGTCCAAACAATAATTGAATAAACACACAGAAGCCTTCATCGCCAGGTGCATGGTGCCCCAAGAAGAAAATGTGCTAAAGACACTAAATTAAGTTGTATACACAGTGCCCACTATGGCCAATTATTCCACTAGGCCCTGTACTAAATACAGTAAAATAGAAGAAAATATTCCTGGCAGGCAGAGCCCCATAAGACCGTTATTCATACCATCCAGTGACCCAATTAAACGATTATGCATCTGCATTGCCAGCGAGTATAGAGACAACAGTCAATAATTAAAATATTCAATGTTGGGGAAGCTGTCTGAGACAAACGAGGCTGTTCCACTGGAAATGAGATGGGAGTATCTTTTTGTTTTTGAAAGCAGGGATTGATCTGTTCCTGTTCGGTAAATGAAATAACAATTGGACTGTCTTGGAGAGTTGCAACATTCAAGGCCACCTTAACAGGTGCCAGCTAATGGCACTGAAGTATTATCACTGTCAGTGTGTAGTGTGCAAACCAACAAGATTTTGCAGTAGTGATGTTATTGTAATTATGACTGTGTTTGAGGGGTTGGACCTGCGTGGTGTTGTAGATAATGGATTAGCCAATGGTAGACTCCAATTTATAGACATCTATAGGGGTTTCGATTAGTGTAGCCAATTATTATGTTAGAAAATGTTTTTATATTATTATAATCCTCAGCCGGATGTGGGCTCGTTCCGTTTCTTGTGTCTTGCTTGACTCCTGGCCAACACTTTGTTTTTAAATAAAGCAAATAAAGTTGTTTTTTCTTGCACCTGGAGCACCTCCTTACTTTTGTTAATTGACAGGTGTTGCCTGCATTAATGCTAAATTATGGAAATAGTCAAAATGATATTTCTAGCAGGAGGACCAAGTTAGAAATAGGATTAGTACAATGTATTTTGGGTAATTCAGGCCAGCTTCCCAATCCCATTCCTTACTGTTGGTGGGTTCTCAGTATACATTGACCTTAAAATATTAGTTGGTCAACCTAATGGTATGTCTTTTCCATGTCCGCCTGGATCTACCTGTCACCTTAGTTTATCTAGATAGATTGGATAAATCAAACATGTTTTTCTAATCATATGCCAAACTTTGAAGACTTTTCAGCATCAAATGAACATTGCACTCAACAGAGTATCCTTTTATTTATTAAAGACCAATAGAAACTGTGTTACCCACAGAGCTAGATGGCAGAATCTTTCTCAACTTTGTTTTCCAAAATGGGATGTAGATTGCGATTGAAATGCGTTTTTAATGGCATACAATGGCACAGAATGCATCCAATGACGTGGAGAAACAGCTGTCCTGTAAAATGCTGCTACATGACATGTATATGATTTGGGGCCTCATCACGAGTTGGGCGACAGCCCTTAAATGTGGCAGTAATCTTATTACCGCCGCATTTAAGGGTCTGCCCAATCTCGATTTGGGTGGAAAGTTTGGAGTTTTACCACCAGCTTTTCTCACGTTTTTGGCACTATTACCGCTGGTGCTAATACTGCCAGCGGTAATAGCGCCCCCAACCCCATTGGATCGAATAGACCCAATGGGGAATGGGAACTTACTGCTACACCGCTAATAGGGCCGGACTGAGATACCGCCAAGGCTCTGATAGAGAGAGGCCAACACCTTGGAGAATTGCCCATGTTATGTAGCACTTCCTCACAGGACTCAAGCAGAATTGGTACTCACTGAAGGGGTTGTGGCTATCCTGCTTCTTGGGGGATTTAGATAATTGCCAGGTTGAGGGAGTTGGTGAACAGGTGAGCAGTAACAATCCCACATTCATTAGAACTTCTCTCCAAGCAATTAAAAAGCAGGGCATTGGGATGTAGCCCATATTCTTGTTGGGTCACATGGGTCTATGGTAGATTTTCAGGCACTGGCCGTGAGGTGCAACTCCTGCACCCCAAAATGTAGATCTCAAATCTGGGATACCTCTAGACAAATACCTAGGTTCTCAAAGGTTGCTGAAATCCAGCTGTTGTTGGGTTGAATGCAACTCTGCTGAGTTTGGATATTTGTGTTGTATTGTGCCTGTCTGCGGTGAGGTAGCTTGTGATGTCATTGGAATGTTTATGAGTGGAGATGAATGTTCTGAGTGAGTGTTCTGTGTACTGGCAGTTACAGCTGGCTGGCCCTGGGTGATGGGAGCCGGTGTTTGTCAAAGCTAATGTCCTTTATGTCTTCATGTGGATCTGTATCTAAGAACCTGGAAATAAACTTACCTGAAGAAATCTTAAAGAGCATGGAACCTGCTTTTTAGCAATTCTCCTCCACATTCTCTACACCAGAAAGTGGATGGTAAACTGTAGATATGCATCCAAGGGTGTGGGATATCTCATGAGTTTCAGAGACATGATAGAGCTTGTGAGATGAAGTCTTTGACAAATCCACTGACACTGCCCAGCGGTTATGTGGAAGAAAATTGAAATGGTTGCTGTTCAATTTAATCCTTTCATCTAATAGTTTGCGGGTGGCACTGAGCTGGGGGGAGTTACTCCGGTGAGGAGTGATGATGCTGATATGGTTTATTGTCTCCAACTCCTAATGTAAGATGCTTGTGTGCCATCAGAAACATGGAATTAAGAGGGTATCCCTGAACGCTTCTGCTGGTTAACAGATATCTCTTTCTTTGACAGCTTTAGCCTGAACACAACAATTCCTACATACAAAAGGTGTGCCGTGTTCCAGTCTGTTCACTATGCAACATTTTAATCCATTGTTCTTTAAATGTTTTCAAGATGTGGCCTAATGCTTCTATATACACATTCCCAAATACACAAATGTAATTTCTAGTAGGTTTATTTGTTTGGCACCAGTTTGGGTTTCAAATGTAGCTCCTGGCAGTTCTTGGTTTCAAGATAAGAAAGCTCTCTTAGGCTGGTGGAAGGTGCGTAATATCTCTCAGCATCCAGGAATGTTGATACTTGTGATTTATGTTCATTACTTATCTTTGTATGATACACCCCGGGGTGCGTCGCCTACTCGCAGTGCTCTGTTGCACTGCGAGTATATGTTAAAACAATCAAATAATGGCACAAAGAAAGAACAATTGTAATCAAGCAACAAAATGACAAGAAAGAGTCAAACATGCAATAATCGGAATAGCAGTAGTAGACTGGGGAAGACAAGAAGTGTATTCCAGGAAAAACAACTATGCCAGTTATTGAGCTAACAAAAGTAAAACAAGTGGATATTATCAAGTGCACGCAACATGAGAAATAGGGGGAACAAGTTACGCGCAGCAAAGATTATACCGGAATTATATGGTAGGGGATGGCAATTAAGGAGAAAGGAAATAGAGGCAGGTGGCGGGAAGCATAAGGAGATGGGGCAGCGCACCACATCCGTTTTCTCATAAATGCAACATTCAAAATGTGCTTATATCACAGTGTAAGGGGCCTGTCTGTCTGTATAGATTCCTATGCGTGTGTTCCACAAAGGTGCCCAACATATGGGATGGATGAAAGTATAGCCGAAAAAAGATCAAGTTGACAACAAAGGAGCTGCGGCAAACACGCCAAAAGTTGTTTAATAGTGTGGACAAAATAGTTGCTACAATTTCCATAAACGTCAAGGGTCCTGATTCACTAAGCGTTTTACAAAGGGTGAAGCTGCCGGCCTGGATGAAATATACAATCCCCATCCAACCGAACTGAACTAGTCTCAAAATGAAAGCTTTCTTTTAAAAAAGCATTTGTAAAATGGGCACCTCAACACATCTCCGGTTTCTCGGGGCATGAGGCAGAGAGAGGCGTGCCACCATTAAACCAAATTGCGGTTAGTCAATTAAAAAGTGAAGAGCATCGCCGAGTTTGGGCTGCTCTATCAATACATTATATTTGGGAGTCAATTTGTCGCACCAGAAAATCTGAAGAATGATTTCCGGAAAGCGCTGCTGGGTGGCGATCTATAAAAATCAGAACATAAGGCATGTGAAAAAAAACTCACTATCATTTACATTTCTTTCTGTTCAGTGCCTGCTAGGAAACCTTAACAGTTTTTATTATAATATGTGTATAAATAGGTTGGCGTTTACGCCTTGTGTATCGTGTTGTTTGCCACACGGCTGACTAATGGTCTAATTTTATTTTTAATTTGATTTAAACAAAAATATATTTTTCTCAAAAGGAATGTAAATGTAGGGCGTCATATGATGTGCAGCAGAAAGTGTCATCTCTTACTTAATTTGTCTAACACTGCCCAGATATTTGGGAATATTTGCAAATTAATTGGGCATCTGTGTTAACTTTCCAAGAAATGGTATATAATTCTTGCAGCTGTGAATGCACTCACGTGCAAAGAAATTCAACTTTTAAACTAGCATATGTACCCAAAATAAGTTCTATTAATTCATCAACTAGTTTTAAAGTTGCATGAATAAATATGCATGACTTCCACTTGGGAACACACGTTGCAACAACTGGATTGTGGAATTAGTACTCAGAGTCAACCCTTCCAGCATTGATTTAAAAAGTTATATCTGTCAGGTTGTTTATCCTCAGGAGAGTGTTTCCCAGTAAATGTGGTCAGATTACATAGATCAGGCCTTTTGTTTTTTGCTGAACTTGCATGACACCCTGCACCCACCCCATCCCCCTCCTGCTAGTGCCTGTGAGGTGTGCTTCGCCTGGGCCATGCTCTGCCTCCAGAAGTTCCACGAGGCCTCTTAGATGACTCTTGACTTTCCAGGTGTGAGTGGCCTGGTTCTGACCACGTTATATTATCAAAATGTCTTCCAGCTAGACCACTGTGCTGCTCAAAAACATGTGTCAGTAGACAATGGCCCTGCTTCCACTTACACGTAAGAGAATATGAGCACTACGACTCTCAGCAAGGATCCCCTAATTGCAGGAAGCATTGTGTAACTATTAGAATTCAGATTGGTGTACATCTCTTTTGTAATTCATGAAGCCAGAGGGGAAATCCTCCCCTTTGGGCCCCCTGTTGGTCAGCACCATAGGCAGCTTCCTTGTTTGCCTTGTGCTTTCACCGGCCTTGGGTGCAAGTCTTATATATAGCTTGGATTGTTAGATTACTGTTGTCGCCCTTGCACATACTTGCAAATACTACACAGACTTTAATGCATCTTGAATCAATTGCAGATGTGCCTTTCCATTTCACCAGCTTCTTGGATCAAAGCACTGATCATAGCGGCACTTCTTTCAATGCCATACTTTTTATTGCAGGCTTCTAATCCATTGAGGCACATCTGCTGAAAATAGATGGAAGGAGAAATAAATCTAAGTAATGGGTTTGTGATTTTCTGAATTAGTATACCAACTATCTTATGGGGCTTTAACCCTTTGGGCCTGATTTACAAAAGCGTTTTACAATGGTGCAATCCCACTGCAAAACAATTTATAAATCAGGCCATTTATCTTAAGGGGTACATTCATTTCAGAATATGTATTGAGCATAAAGGCAGTAAGCAATCTTCAAAGGAAGCCGCATTTATTGGTAAAACACATATTTTGCCTTGAAAACTTTCTGACCATAATAGGTCATTTTGTCAGACAATTCTCTTGGAGTGGAATTACGTTTTTTCTTTAAAAAGAAGCGAAGGAGTACAAGTCAAGTTGTATAAAATCAAACATGAAACTCGGGTGTATATTCCAAATCATTTTATTCACCTGTATTAGTAACATGTCACAAAAGCTTTATTATCACCCATGCGGGAGGTGCTGGCCAATAAGAATGCTCTGAAAGCAGAATGTATTCAGTGGTACCAGCCTGCTTTCTGAGCAGCTTGAGTTCTGCTGCGCCTGCGTCCCTCTCCCCTTTCTGTTTCTTTTACTGTTGGCAACTCACAGGGACATCATTTCACCAAAATGCCAGGGGTAGCGGAAGTAACACAACCCTTGACCTCTGATGACATCAAAGGAAGTTATGTAATTTTACCCCACCCCAAAGTGACATCACAGGAAGCGATGGAACTCTACGTTTCATCCCATGACAAAACAGGAAGTCTCCTCACACAGCATTATTATACGCTGCAAAAATATGGTTACGATATCACTATAATGGGATATGCATTTCATACATAAATGGATAACCATATGTATCATTACTATCAGTGTGTATAGGCCCATATTACCAAATTACTGTGAATTCAAGCCGAACGTCCAAGGCCAAATAATAATGATGTGTTATTCTATAGCACTTACGATTAAGTGCTTTATATAGAACAAATATACTTACAATATTACTCAACCTGAGTTGGTGCTCATTTATCGACCTAGGAGGGATGAAAGGCTGAGTTGAGGTGTTTAAGAACAGATTAAATCACTGACTCACCCACCCCATGAAGTGTGCCTGAAATAAACCTTTAATCAGTCTAGCAATTATTGTATAGAATTCCTGAAAGGCAAATTATTTCCTATTCCTTTTCTTTCTTATTTAGGGTCACTGCTCAAAGCGTTACACCTGTGGGCCTCCCTGTTGTTTTAAAGAGACCAGAACAAGAAAGACAGCCACTCCAGAAACAAAGAGCCACATGGCGCTGATCACAGCCCAGTAGCTAACATTAAAAAAAAGTATGTTTTTAGCGATAGCAAGGGAGACCACGGGGCAAGCAAGCGAAACCTCAGGGGTTGCAGCTGCGACGCCTGGTGACCCGAAATGACGTCCCTTGCAACTCATTCCTTAGCAATCAACAAAATCATACATAGGCACAAAGAGCGTTAAAAAAACTAAAAAATAAACACAGATAAATAAAACGTACCGAGGATCCCTTAAATTGTGCAACTCTTTGGAAGTCTCTTTTCCCTATTGTTGATGGCATGATGCTTTAACTTGGGTGACAAGGTGTTGACGAGAGGGCTGGCGTGGCCTGGAGCCAAGTTTACTATAACCTTACATTAATTTTCATAGAGGCGAACAACGCAACAGACAGATCATCACACTCAACTTGCAGACACTGACTAGCACAGTGGGGGGTAGATCTCGTTCCTCAGCTGCGGCCTCCCAGTCGAACAGCCTCTCTGCCTCTCTCAACCTTGAGCAGGACCACGTTCCGGTGGTTCCGGAAGCAACTCAAGACCTTCCTTTTCGCTTCTGTTTTCTCTCGTCCTCTTCCTTGTTGAGACCCTGACTGCTCTGCACACTGGTGACCTGGCCACCTTATGAACTTCGGGTCCCGGCTTCTGAATGTCCAGTTGCTCTTGCACTGCCTCCGGGAGCCCCTAGCACTTAAGGGTCTGTATCTGCAACCCTGCAGTCTCCTTACTCTCTGCACTTCAGAGCCACCTACCGGCAGCACTTACAATTTCCTGCACTTTCTATTTACACCCCCCCAGCCCTTCTCCCCCTCCCACACCCCTGCAGTTGTGTGATCTGAATGTCACAATGCCTAGCAAGATCGTTGTTTTGTCCTGCCTTTTTCATCCCTTCTTTGTCTTGCCACGCCTACAAACAATTGTTTACAGGCACGTTATAAATGACATATCATACCATATATCATATCACAGAACATTCACTCAGAACACACTCTCAATATTATACTCAGCATCATGCATCCTTGTCACTCCCTCAAATCATCACTCTTTCACAGAATGCAATAGTTTCTTCCTTCACACAAAAACACAAAGCCACTGGCGGGATACAACATAACCCTCTTTCAGATACATTCACAACCATAGACAGGATGCACCTGATTTCCTAAACGTTTTGCGTAAAGTAAAGTAATGTTGTGCCTTGAAAGTGCACTTTGTGCCACACAAAAATACCACTATTGATTCACGGATCGTACATTGCGCTGGCCTTCTCACTTTGCACCCTGTCCGAGCACATGGTTTGAGAAGCGGGTATAATATACAAAACCCTCATTAAAAATTGAAAATGGGGAGTAACAAGGGCATGGGGGGGGGCACTGTGCAAACCTACAAAAGCTCCATCAAGCGCAAACCAAACCATTTACAAATAAATAGCCCTTTCACGCTAACTTCAAATGGCCAAAATTTCACAGGCAGCCCTGAGCAGACACTAACTATAAATGTGCAATGCAATCATAATAACAATTCCCCTAAATTTAATTATAAAGAAAACGTGCAAGTGGCTGATCATGCATTTGCATGCACTTGTACTCTTCAGGAAAAGCAAAGAGTGGCCCAGAAGGTCTATGCAGTTGCCCAATTTCCGCGGGTCCTTGGAGAAACTGACGGCACCCATGTTGTGCTGCAACCACCCAGAGAGACAAAGCACACATACTGCAATCATAAACGTTAGTATTTCATCAATGTTCAGGTCATCTGTGATGCCAAGGAGCGCAGATTAATGTGAATGCCAATTCCTCTGGATGTACACATGACAGCTACATATTACATCATTCCCATATCCACCAGGCTCTAGCATTTGGAACCTTCAGCAACATGTGGCACATTTGTGAGTATCACCCATCACCCATCAAGCTCATACAAACACACGCACGCTAGACATACACCTACCAAATGACAGTAAATTGAATACATTTACCATTTACTCTTTTGCAGGCGACAGTGCCTGCCCACTATCACCATTCCTGTTGACACCTATAAGCAATGCTGACAAACCAGGTAAGGCCTACTACAATGCAGCACACATTGCCTCTTGGAGCATAGCGGAGCACACATTCTGAGTGCTCAAGTCATGTTTCTGCTCCCTTGACCACTTAGAAGGGTATTGCTATATGCACTATCAGTTGTATGCAAAATCATAGTGGCATGTTGTGTCCTGCATACCATTGCCACACCTAGTGGCATGCCATTTGAGGTACAGGAGGGGTTGCACCTTAATCCACAGGCATCACCCATACCCTTAGCAGGGCAAAGGGTGTGGTTATAGGACACCCACAACTATGTTGTTCTAAACTTATTTACAAAAATGACACTGGTGTGGAACACAAATACTAAACCCACATCCTTGATGGCCTTCAGTGATGAAAGTCCAGCTTTCCCATAGACAACACCTGGAGAATGTCTGTGATGAATTGACTGTCCTGCAGGAGTAGAATGGGGAGTATAGGCTAAAAGGTCCACTCAGCCCTCACACTGCTACAACCCAAGAGCCAACATAATCATAATTGTAAAACAGGCACACTGCTCTTAAGAGTGGTGTGAAAGTGTTTCTGTAGCAACCCAAACAGGAAAGTATAACTGCCCAAAATTAAAGAATGCCCAATCGAGGGTCTATACAAATATACATACTTTTTTAAATTATATTTTTATTGAGGTTTAAACAGCTCATTTCAACCAACAATAGAATGATACATTAATTACAAGCAGAGGGTGCCGGTGTAATCATGTGAGCAGTTTCATACTGTGGGCCTCATTACACGGATGGTTGAGAACCATGGCGCTATTAGCGCCATGGTTCATGCCGGTAAAATACCGGCACCCCCTTGGCGGAAAGGGGAATTACCGCCCCATTCCAAGGTTGGCGGGGCGGTAATTCCCACTTCCACCATTGCCCTTCCCCATTCCCATTTTTGGCCCATAGGGCTCAATGGGAATGGGGAAGGCGCAAATTGCGGTACCGTAATTAGCTCCCTGGGTCCCTTTGCGGGTTGGTTTTTAACACCTGCAAAAAGTAGGTGTTAAATCCCCCAACCCGCAAAGGGACCTCGTAGTAAGGTGGTAAGGATTTACCGGTACCGGTATTTTACTGGTACCGGTAAATCCTTACCGCCATCTGTGTAATGAGGCCCTGTATCTCTATATTCCTATAGCTCAACAGCCAAGGCAACATGGAAACCAATAGTGGAAATATTGGTGAAGAGAGGGAAAGAAGCAGAAGAAGAAACAAATGGGGTAAAGAAGGAGTGCGACTAGTAGAGAACATAGGTCACATTCACGTTGCTGAGCCTTCTGGACATTCACAGCAAAATAGCCACATTAGCCTCTCTGAAAGTTAGTGCAGCGATGACCTGGTATCCTAAATCATCATGAAAACTTGACAATGGATTAGGCACCCCAGAATCACCAAAGAGGGGAGTAGGGACACCGCAAAATTCAAGGACATATTTAGAGGGGGCCCACTGAGCCGAAATGTTTGCACACTTTACAAGAAATTTAATAATAAACGTTTTGCTCCAACCCATACTTGCATGGGCAAATGTGAATCAGACATTGGTGGTCCAATCGATGAATTAGCCTTGTTTAACATTTGTACCAGAGCGTCCAAGTCGTCTCGCTGTGTACAACTAAGGGAATATATTTACAAACACCTATGTTGATGGTACCTTACAACAGATAAACCTCATCATATTTACCTGAGTTCATCTCCTACTTGTTGGTGATGCAGCCAGGTCCCAGGGACTCTTTTTCACATTTGGTGGTTATGTCCATCTATTTTTTATAATTGGTTCTTAATAATGTGCTAAATACTCAGACGTTTCTAAGCTCAGACCTGGGGAACTAACCTGTGTTGCACCGTGTCATCTTGGTTCGAAGACGACCATGTTGCCCCTGAGCTATCCTCTCCTCTATCCAATCTTATTGGACAGAAGTGCTATCCCATATCAAAAAAATGAGAGGTACTGACCTTCCGCTTGACCCCCTCATGGTGCTCTTGGGTAATGAGGACCCGGTTAAGGTGTATAAGATCATAGGCCAGGGATCCCAATTGGTATCCCACCTCCTGGTTGCGGCTAGAATGATACTTGCACATAATTGGAAAAGGAATGCTACCCCATTAGAGAACGGTGTGACAGGTTATTGTATTGGGCTAGCCATGGACAAAATTGATGCCACTAATGAGAATGAGTTTCAGATACTTGGAGACCTGGCTTCCTTTTACTGAAAATGTAAATATATATATATATATATATATATATATATATATATATATATATACTTTAATGAAACACACCATTTACAAAAATAATTTACTAGAAAAACACTACACACAATCCACCTGTGAGGGAAGAACACAGAATAATCAAAGATAACAAAATACAGTGCTCTGACTAATTAATCAGGGGTCTAAGGCAAGTAGTAATCCCAATGTTCTCTAAACAGATATTTTCATGGGTGCAAAAGGGATCAACACAGGTACTCACAGAAAAGACAGTACTGCATAGTAACTACTTCATGGATGACGGTTGCATGAAGGGAGCAAGAGAGGATGCCAAACTGCATGTTCATTTTGCAGAATAAATCAGATGCACCACTGCCTCGTTGACAAACTGTCACAATGTAAAGGATCACATAGGCCAAGTGCGCATTAAGACCTACAATGTTCTCTAAAGGGAAATGTTCTTGGGTGAAAAAGGTATCAAAATCACCTAACTAGTCTCCATGGCCCAAAAAACAACCAGAGGGGTGGTGGTTATCAGTCAATAGCACCTTTTTGCAGTCCTTGGTGGTCTGGCAGTGCCAAACCAGAATTCTTGGTGCTGTGCGAGCAATTCAAAGATTGTGAGAGTGCAAAATGCAGCACCAGGGGCTCCTGGTGATTCAAATGTGTCAACAGGTTCTTGAAACATGGCTCCAAGCAGTTCAACAGGGGAAAACACTTGGATCCCAGCTGCCTTGGGTCTTAGGGTGCTGTGAGTCAGAGGGGCAGGCCTTGCTCCAGCAGTAGGTCACTGTTTAGGCTATGGGAGTCATATTCTGGGACACAGGGACAAGATGGGTCATTGTTCTCAGACTCCCAAACACAGTGGAGGCTGGCACACAACTACAGGGGTCCTTCAACATGGTGAAGTCCTGGGTACCGCTGTGGCTGACAGAGAGGCAGCTCTTGTTCTAGCAGCAGGTTCACTCCCAATTGTCCTTGGGGATGGTCGTGGGTAAGAACTTGCCTCTGCCTTAAACAACTGCCTTCACCTCACACATGGAGGACTCTGGAAATGACTGTTCTCCCAGCAGGGTCCAAAAAAATATTCTTCTAGGGTTGGATTAAAACAAATCGTTTAGTGAAGTGGTGTGAGACCACTCCAATCCATTTTCTGGAAAGAAGTGGACTTTGCCCTTTTTTATTTTACTTTACTTTATTATTTGTAATGCGCTAAACGCCCACATGCGCCTCAGACAGCTGACATCATACTGAAGTGCTTTGTGTTAGAGAACACAGAGGGGACAGGAAGGAGAGGCAGAGAGAAACAAGATGGTGGAACCCTCCCTCAATTGTTCAGAGCGCTCCCTGTCTACAATAACCCCATCCCTTCTATTGTCAATAGGATCAAAGGCCTTTTAATATGCAGCAACCTGGTGTGAAGTCAAGTCCTTTTTGAATGGTTCTGACCTTTGAATCCTGCTTCGAGGCCTGCTTCCTGTGGAGTTCGGTTTCTTCATCGATTTTCCCCTTGACTCACTGGCTGTGATGAATTGCTTTGTTTTCTTGTCTGTAGAGTCATGGCCAGTACGATTGGGCCATGCGTCACTCCCCGGCTAGGCTGTCCGTGGAGGAGCCGTCCGGGCAACGTTGACATCTGCTGCAAAACACACTGACTATTATTTGTGGTTTTATCATTCCTTCTCTTGAGGCTTCACTGGTCTCTGTCGATAAGGACAAGGTCACTTCTCCCCTTGGTGTCCTCTCGACTTGTGCCGTCTTTTGCCTCCTCTTTAGCTTCCGTGCGGAGTTAGCTCTCACGTTGTGTGGTCTGCCTTGCTTATCCAGTGCTTTCTTGCTGCACCTTATATCCTGGTGCGGAAAAGAAAGGGCCTGACTTTGCTGGACCCTTGAGTTGGGACATGTCAGGTAAATGGGTTTTGCATTAGTTTGTTGTCTTTTATATTGGGAGAAAGTGTTGGTGTCGGAAAAGGGGTGAGGTAGAGTTTCTTAATGTTCTGCGTGGTAGGATGGGAAAAAAGTATCATCTTGAATACCAGGGGGTTTGATAAACCTAGAAGAGTGACACTGACAGGATTTGTGAGACAGACAGGAATGACTGAGCTTACTATCTTGAAATAAAGAAGACGGATTGTGGGAATGGTAGTGTTTTGTCCTAGTAGACTGGTGTTTGGAAAAGAATAGCCAGAAGGACGGAAGACAAAGGATGGGTAGTATTTGAGTAGAAAAAAGGAAAAAAGGATTCTGGGAATTGTGGGTTTTGTCTGCAACAGGGTTTGGGCTTCTAGGGTATCTATCACATACAGAGGATTTGTTGGATTTGATTAAGGGAGATCTGTTAGGTGAAAGGGAGTTTGAATTGGTGCAACCTATAAAATCTTCAGGAAGTTCGTCTTGCTCGTCCCTTTTGTCGGGACAATACCGTATCTCACCTTGGATATTCCCCCAAGAATAAGCCTGGGCTACTCTACCCAGCTGATCCTCCCTCACTCGTCCACCCCATGTTTGGGATCTGAGAGCACCAGCCTGTCCATTGCCACCAGAATAAGGAACTCCTGAGGTCTACTTGTGAGAATACCCTCAGGTTTCTCACATACCCTTGCCCTATGCTGGTTGGATAGGGAGGTTTCATGTGGGAATTCCCCCATGGAACACCTAGACTATTGTCCAAGCTTTCCAGCATAATATCGGGATCATTACCGCTGGGATTTGTAACCCTTTCTTGAGCTTCCATTAGCTCTTCCTTTAGATTGTCAGGGCAGATTTCAATAGCGTGGCCCAACTCTCCACAGAATAGGCACTGTTCAAAATGAGAGGTTTCTGACTCCTCTAGAGATGCAGTAGAGATTGACCCTTTCCTGTTCTTATTCAGAGGGCTAAAAAACTTGTCCAGGGTGTTGTGTCTACTTTTTGTTCCTCCTGGTTAGTATAGGGGTCTTCTTGCATCTTCTCACTTCGGTTTCCCTCCTGCTCTCTATCTTTCTCATCCTCTACTTTTCCCTTTCTATAGTAAGGAAGGGTTTCTGGGATCTTATTCTCGGTAGAAGGGATTTCTAGGTCTCCTCCTGAGGTTTTAGGATGTAAGAAGATTCAATTCAACACTACAGCTAAGTCAATGCCAAGTCTGGGGATACTGAATGGAAACCCTTATTGATATATCTTTATGTCCAGTTCATGAGTTCTGGATGACTACCCCTATATAACACCCATCTCTTAGAATCCCCCTGACCCCACTGAGCCAAGAAGTAGTTCTGTTTTGCAAGTTTAAAAGGTTTATTTGAGAAATAAGACAAAATATAGATACCACGCTTTTATAATAAATTAATAATCGATATCGCCCTTATATATATAATGTTAATCAACAATGGGTAATCTGACACTAGCACACTTCTTTATAATCAATGAGGAGTTAGTATAGGATGGATCAAGTAGCAAAAATACTTTTATGATTTCAAGGGAAAAGCAATGAGGAGTAAAATGCAGTACAGAAATACTTGAGATGATTTTAGCAAAAGATAATATAATCACTTTTTCTCTGGCAATTCACCCCCCTCCCCTATGCAATGTAAGACATGGAAGTAAATGGAAAGAGGAGCACACAGTTCTCAGGAATGCAATCAAATACAATACGAAATTCAGTTCCCCCCCAGCAAGCTTAGAGAAAACCAGTATGAGTTTTAAAACACAGGCCCAAGTGCCTTGAATGTGGTGGCAATGAAGTGAGAAATATGCTGAAAAGGCTTTTAATTCCCTTTAAGAGGTTCAGGGTGAGTGAGAGATACTTGGGATGAGCTCAGGCTCACATTAGCAATGATTCAGGGATGGTGATTAGGAGGCAAACACATTTTTAGCAAGGAAAGAAATGACTGCTGATGGTTACACGTGGCTGGATTTTTAACCAAATCGCAAATCGCGGTAAAATTCGCGAGTGCGTGAATCATGATTGCGGAAAAAGTATAAGGAGTAGGAAGTTGGTTCTAGGCTTGCTGGAAAGCTTAGATTCTAAGCTTTCAGAGAAAGGTTAAACCAAACGGTTCCAGGGATATAAACGATTTTGTAAAGGTCGTTTTTCGGATTTAAAGTAAACTCAAAATGACAGGTGACAGCTTTGCAGCTGCAGAATCGACAAATGACAGTGGTGCAGCTTTACAAATGACAGGTGACAGTTAGGAGGCAGTTCTACTTAGGTTAAATAGATTGAATTATATTACTTTAATCTAAGAGATTTGGTTTTGCCCCATCCTAGCTGTACTCACAATATATTTGGAAGGTCTGGGTCGCGCTACGGACCTGTCAGGTTTTGGACTTCGGTTCCGGTCTCGCCACGGACGGTCTCTGTGCACAGCGTCTGGTCTCTGCTCTGCTGGTCTGGCACTGGTCTGGTCTGTCCGGATACAGCAGTCTCTGCACGGCTCCTGGATCTCTGCACTGGTCCTAGCAAAAGTTCTTGGCAAGGGATTCAAGCAGCTCACCCGGCTGTGAGTAGCTTGCAGTGATTTGAGGCCTGCTGCAGAGAACTCAGCTTGTGGTTTTAGGCCTCTGATTTAGGTTCTAAAGTATAAGTTCTAGGTTCTGGAGTATGTAGCTGGAGTCAGTCTGGAACTGGTATCTTCTGGATGTTGTGTGGTCCGGCAAAACGCTCCGCAGCAACTGGATTTGAATGTCTCTACCTGTCCCAGCAGTCTCTTTTTATGTGTTTTGAAAATGGGTGTGTGCCTGGGCCTAGCTAAGCCTGCCCCTCTCTACTTGTCATTGGCCCAATTCTCCCCTCTCCCATGATTAGGGGAAGGAAATGTGAGTCAGAGTGATGCTGTAGGTTTTATGGGTCAGAGGATCCTCCCCTGGTCAGTTTCCACACAAATCTATATTTGACCAAATACAGGGTGACATGGTGACAAATACAGGGTGACATGCACAGATACGCAGTTGTTTAAAATTACATGCACCCATCACATATCACATGAGGTATATTATATTTTTATTGAGGTTTAAACAGCTCATTTCAACCAACAATAGAATGATACATTAATTACAAGCAGAGGGTGCCGGTGTAATCATGTGAGCAGTTTCATACTGTGGGCCTCATTACACGGATGGTTGAGAACCATGGCGCTATTAGCGCCATGGTTCATGCCGGTAAAATACCGGCACCCCCTTGGCGGAAAGGGGAATTACCGCCCCATTCCAAGGTTGGCGGGGCGGTAATTCCCACTTCCACCATTGCCCTTCCCCATTCCCATTTTTGGCCCATAGGGCTCAATGGGAATGGGGAAGGCGCAAATTGCGGTACCGTAATTAGCTCCCTGGGTCCCTTTGCGGGTTGGTTTTTAACACCTGCAAAAAGTAGGTGTTAAATCCCCCAACCCGCAAAGGGACCTCGTAGTAAGGTGGTAAGGATTTACCGGTACCGGTATTTTACTGGTACCGGTAAATCCTTACCGCCATCTGTGTAATGAGGCCCTGTATCTCTATATTCCTATAGCTCAACAGCCAAGGCAACATGGAAACCAATAGTGGAAATATTGGTGAAGAGAGGGAAAGAAGCAGAAGAAGAAACAAATGGGGTAAAGAAGGAGTGCGACTAGTAGAGAACATAGGTCACATTCACGTTGCTGAGCCTTCTGGACATTCACAGCAAAATAGCCACATTAGCCTCTCTGAAAGTTAGTGCAGCGATGACCTGGTATCCTAAATCATCATGAAAACTTGACAATGGATTAGGCACCCCAGAATCACCAAAGAGGGGAGTAGGGACACCGCAAAATTCAAGGACATATTTAGAGGGGGCCCACTGAGCCGAAATGTTTGCACACTTTACAAGAAATTTAATAATAAACGTTTTGCTCCAACCCATACTTGCATGGGCAAATGTGAATCAGACATTGGTGGTCCAATCGATGAATTAGCCTTGTTTAACATTTGTACCAGAGCGTCCAAGTCGTCTCGCTGTGTACAACTAAGGGAATATATTTACAAACACCTATGTTGATGGTACCTTACAACAGATAAACCTCATCATATTTACCTGAGTTCATCTCCTACTTGTTGGTGATGCAGCCAGGTCCCAGGGACTCTTTTTCACATTTGGTGGTTATGTCCATCTATTTTTTATAATTGGTTCTTAATAATGTGCTAAATACTCAGACGTTTCTAAGCTCAGACCTGGGGAACTAACCTGTGTTGCACCGTGTCATCTTGGTTCGAAGACGACCATGTTGCCCCTGAGCTATCCTCTCCTCTATCCAATCTTATTGGACAGAAGTGCTATCCCATATCAAAAAAATGAGAGGTACTGACCTTCCGCTTGACCCCCTCATGGTGCTCTTGGGTAATGAGGACCCGGTTAAGGTGTATAAGATCATAGGCCAGGGATCCCAATTGGTATCCCACCTCCTGGTTGCGGCTAGAATGATACTTGCACATAATTGGAAAAGGAATGCTACCCCATTAGAGAACGGTGTGACAGGTTATTGTATTGGGCTAGCCATGGACAAAATTGATGCCACTAATGAGAATGAGTTTCAGATACTTGGAGACCTGGCTTCCTTTTACTGAAAATGTAATATATATATATATATATATATATATATATATATATATATATATATACTTTAATGAAACACACCATTTACAAAAATAATTTACTAGAAAAACACTACACACAATCCACCTGTGAGGGAAGAACACAGAATAATCAAAGATAACAAAATACAGTGCTCTGACTAATTAATCAGGGGTCTAAGGCAAGTAGTAATCCCAATGTTCTCTAAACAGATATTTTCATGGGTGCAAAAGGGATCAACACAGGTACTCACAGAAAAGACAGTACTGCATAGTAACTACTTCATGGATGACGGTTGCATGAAGGGAGCAAGAGAGGATGCCAAACTGCATGTTCATTTTGCAGAATAAATCAGATGCACCACTGCCTCGTTGACAAACTGTCACAATGTAAAGGATCACATAGGCCAAGTGCGCATTAAGACCTACAATGTTCTCTAAAGGGAAATGTTCTTGGGTGAAAAAGGTATCAAAATCACCTAACTAGTCTCCATGGCCCAAAAAACAACCAGAGGGGTGGTGGTTATCAGTCAATAGCACCTTTTTGCAGTCCTTGGTGGTCTGGCAGTGCCAAACCAGAATTCTTGGTGCTGTGCGAGCAATTCAAAGATTGTGAGAGTGCAAAATGCAGCACCAGGGGCTCCTGGTGATTCAAATGTGTCAACAGGTTCTTGAAACATGGCTCCAAGCAGTTCAACAGGGGAAAACACTTGGATCCCAGCTGCCTTGGGTCTTAGGGTGCTGTGAGTCAGAGGGGCAGGCCTTGCTCCAGCAGTAGGTCACTGTTTAGGCTATGGGAGTCATATTCTGGGACACAGGGACAAGATGGGTCATTGTTCTCAGACTCCCAAACACAGTGGAGGCTGGCACACAACTACAGGGGTCCTTCAACATGGTGAAGTCCTGGGTACCGCTGTGGCTGACAGAGAGGCAGCTCTTGTTCTAGCAGCAGGTTCACTCCCAATTGTCCTTGGGGATGGTCGTGGGTAAGAACTTGCCTCTGCCTTAAACAACTGCCTTCACCTCACACATGGAGGACTCTGGAAATGACTGTTCTCCCAGCAGGGTCCAAAAAAATATTCTTCTAGGGTTGGATTAAAACAAATCGTTTAGTGAAGTGGTGTGAGACCACTCCAATCCATTTTCTGGAAAGAAGTGGACTTTGCCCTTTTTTATTTTACTTTACTTTATTATTTGTAATGCGCTAAACGCCCACATGCGCCTCAGACAGCTGACATCATACTGAAGTGCTTTGTGTTAGAGAACACAGAGGGGACAGGAAGGAGAGGCAGAGAGAAACAAGATGGTGGAACCCTCCCTCAATTGTTCAGAGCGCTCCCTGTCTACAATAACCCCATCCCTTCTATTGTCAATAGGATCAAAGGCCTTTTAATATGCAGCAACCTGGTGTGAAGTCAAGTCCTTTTTGAATGGTTCTGACCTTTGAATCCTGCTTCGAGGCCTGCTTCCTGTGGAGTTCGGTTTCTTCATCGATTTTCCCCTTGACTCACTGGCTGTGATGAATTGCTTTGTTTTCTTGTCTGTAGAGTCATGGCCAGTACGATTGGGCCATGCGTCACTCCCCGGCTAGGCTGTCCGTGGAGGAGCCGTCCGGGCAACGTTGACATCTGCTGCAAAACACACTGACTATTATTTGTGGTTTTATCATTCCTTCTCTTGAGGCTTCACTGGTCTCTGTCGATAAGGACAAGGTCACTTCTCCCCTTGGTGTCCTCTCGACTTGTGCCGTCTTTTGCCTCCTCTTTAGCTTCCGTGCGGAGTTAGCTCTCACGTTGTGTGGTCTGCCTTGCTTATCCAGTGCTTTCTTGCTGCACCTTATATCCTGGTGCGGAAAAGAAAGGGCCTGACTTTGCTGGACCCTTGAGTTGGGACATGTCAGGTAAATGGGTTTTGCATTAGTTTGTTGTCTTTTATATTGGGAGAAAGTGTTGGTGTCGGAAAAGGGGTGAGGTAGAGTTTCTTAATGTTCTGCGTGGTAGGATGGGAAAAAAGTATCATCTTGAATACCAGGGGGTTTGATAAACCTAGAAGAGTGACACTGACAGGATTTGTGAGACAGACAGGAATGACTGGGCTTACTATCTTGAAATAAAGAAGACGGATTGTGGGAATGGTAGTGTTTTGTCCTAGTAGACTGGTGTTTGGAAAAGAATAGCCAGAAGGACGGAAGACAAAGGATGGGTAGTATTTGAGTAGAAAAAAGGAAAAAAGGATTCTGGGAATTGTGGGTTTTGTCTGCAACAGGGTTTGGGCTTCTAGGGTATCTATCACATACAGAGGATTTGTTGGATTTGATTAAGGGAGATCTGTTAGGTGAAAGGGAGTTTGAATTGGTGCAACCTATAAAATCTTCAGGAAGTTCGTCTTGCTCATCCCTTTTGTCGGGACAATACCGTATCTCACCTTGGATATTCCCCCAAGAATAAGCCTGGGCTACTCTACCCAGCTGATCCTCCCTCACTCGTCCACCCCATGTTTGGGATCTGAGAGCACCAGCCTGTCCATTGCCACCAGAATAAGGAACTCCTGAGGTCTACTTGTGAGAATACCCTCAGGTTTCTCACATACCCTTGCCCTATGCTGGTTGGATAGGGAGGTTTCATGTGGGAATTCCCCCATGGAACACCTAGACTATTGTCCAAGCTTTCCAGCATAATATCGGGATCATTACCGCTGGGATTTGTAACCCTTTCTTGAGCTTCCATTAGCTCTTCCTTTAGATTGTCAGGGCAGATTTCAATAGCGTGGCCCAACTCTCCACAGAATAGGCACTGTTCAAAATGAGAGGTTTCTGACTCCTCTAGAGATGCAGTAGAGATTGACCCTTTCCTGTTCTTATTCAGAGGGCTAAAAAACTTGTCCAGGGTGTTGTGTCTACTTTTTGTTCCTCCTGGTTAGTATAGGGGTCTTCTTGCATCTTCTCACTTCGGTTTCCCTCCTGCTCTCTATCTTTCTCATCCTCTACTTTTCCCTTTCTATAGTAAGGAAGGGTTTCTGGGATCTTATTCTCGGTAGAAGGGATTTCTAGGTCTCCTCCTGAGGTTTTAGGATGTAAGAAGATTCAATTCAACACTACAGCTAAGTCAATGCCAAGTCTGGGGATACTGAATGGAAACCCTTATTGATATATCTTTATGTCCAGTTCATGAGTTCTGGATGACTACCCCTATATAACACCCATCTCTTAGAATCCCCCTGACCCCACTGAGCCAAGAAGTAGTTCTGTTTTGCAAGTTTAAAAGGTTTATTTGAGAAATAAGACAAAATATAGATACCACGCTTTTATAATAAATTAATAATCGATATCGCCCTTATATATATAATGTTAATCAACAATGGGTAATCTGACACTAGCACACTTCTTTATAATCAATGAGGAGTTAGTATAGGATGGATCAAGTAGCAAAAATACTTTTATGATTTCAAGGGAAAAGCAATGAGGAGTAAAATGCAGTACAGAAATACTTGAGATGATTTTAGCAAAAGATAATATAATCACTTTTTCTCTGGCAATTCACCCCCCTCCCCTATGCAATGTAAGACATGGAAGTAAATGGAAAGAGGAGCACACAGTTCTCAGGAATGCAATCAAATACAATACGAAATTCAGTTCCCCCCCAGCAAGCTTAGAGAAAACCAGTATGAGTTTTAAAACACAGGCCCAAGTGCCTTGAATGTGGTGGCAATGAAGTGAGAAATATGCTGAAAAGGCTTTTAATTCCCTTTAAGAGGTTCAGGGTGAGTGAGAGATACTTGGGATGAGCTCAGGCTCACATTAGCAATGATTCAGGGATGGTGATTAGGAGGAAAACACATTTTTAGCAAGGAAAGAAATGACTGCTGATGGTTACACGTGGCTGGATTTTTAACCAAATCGCAAATCGCGGTAAAATTCGCGAGTGCGTGAATCATGATTGCGGAAAAAGTATAAGGAGTAGGAAGTTGGTTCTAGGCTTGCTGGAAAGGTTAGATTCTAAGCTTTCAGAGAAAGGTTAAACCAAACGGTTCCAGGCATATAAACGATTTTGTAAAGGTCGTTTTTCGGATTTAAAGTAAACTCAAAATGACAGGTGACAGCTTTGCAGCTGCAGAATCGACAAATGACAGTGGTGCAGCTTTACAAATGACAGGTGACAGTTAGGAGGCAGTTCTACTTAGGTTAAATAGATTGAATTATATTACTTTAATCTAAGAGATTTGGTTTTGCCCCATCCTAGCTGTACTCACAATATATTTGGAAGGTCTGGGTCGCGCTACGGACCTGTCAGGTTTTGGACTTCGGTTCCGGTCTCGCCACGGACGGTCTCTGTGCACAGCGTCTGGTCTCTGCTCTGCTGGTCTGGCACTGGTCTGGTCTGTCCGGATACAGCAGTCTCTGCACGGCTCCTGGATCTCTGCACTGGTCCTAGCAAAAGTTCTTGGCAAGGGATTCAAGCAGCTCACCCGGCTGTGAGTAGCTTGCAGTGATTTGAGGCCTGTTGCAGAGAACTCAGCTTGTGGTTTTAGGCCTCTGATTTAGGTTCTAAAGTATAAGTTCTAGGTTCTGGAGTATGTAGCTGGAGTCAGTCTGGAACTGGTATCTTCTGGATGTTGTGTGGTCCGGCAAAACGCTCCGCAGCAACTGGATTTGAATGTCTCTACCTGTCCCAGCAGTCTCTTTTTATGTGTTTTGAAAATGGGTGTGTGCCTGGGCCTAGCTAAGCCTGCCCCTCTCTACTTGTCATTGGCCCAATTCTCCCCTCTCCCATGATTAGGGGAAGGAAATGTGAGTCAGAGTGATGCTGTAGGTTTTATGGGTCAGAGGATCCTCCCCTGGTCAGTTTCCACACAAATCTATATTTGACCAAATACAGGGTGACATGGTGACAAATACAGGGTGACATGCACAGATACGCAGTTGTTTAAAATTACATGCACCCATCACATATCACATGAGGTATACTCTGTTCAAACTCTGCTCTTCCTGGGGGCTTGCATTCAGAAATGGCAACATTTTGCGCTTTTTAACTGGTTTTGCAATATTGGTTTTTCATTAAAATTTATACAAATCTACACCCTCCCACTACACATATCTCAGTAACTTTCCAGGTAGCTAGCTTAAACACAGTGTCTACAAATATCAATAAATAGTGGGGTTTTGCCCCAGAACATCACACAAATTGGAGTTTGGGCTTGAATTGTAGGCAAAGTTTCCATTTTAAGGTTCCCCACATTTCACATTTCCGTCATCCGGTTACCAAGAGTTATCAGTGTTTCTGTAAAATATATATTTTGCTTTCAGTTCAGTTCTCAGAGTGTTGGAGTCCGCCTCCAAGACTTGGGTGGGTCAGTGATCACATGTGTCTCCTGGCCGGCAGGTCTTTTTTGACAGGAAACAGTCAAAATCAACATATTCTATTCAAGTGCAAGAGCCTATTGTGTGGTCTCCAGGAGGCTGCCAGCCAGTCTGCCTTCTATCAATCAAGAGGTCATGTGAGATTCTAACTCCTGGTGTGAATCTTTGGAGGTGAGAGGTTTCCCAGCCTTTAGGCCTGTTAATCAAATCAGATTGTCTCTGGGAACAGCAAGTGGTTAAGTTTTTAATTAAATGCAGTCTTTTGATGTCTCAGTTGTCACAGAAGGCGGATTGGCTTCTGAAGTAGCAGTTCTCCTGTCAGAGTTTAAACCGCTAGCGCCGACTTGAGGTATTTATCGGTACTGCGTCCATTTTTTTGGATCAGTCTTGAATGAATGCATTCCAAACAAGAGATTTTACATGGAAGTATATTATCCAGGTTCAGCACATGGCACTGGTGTGGTTCTGAAGTAAAATAATTTTGTGCCCGTTGAAGGAATCAATTCCCAATAGTTGTGGGTTGCTTTTGGCAATCAGCATTGCCCCTTTTGCAATGGTTTCAGGCTACTGTGTGTAGCCCAATGGTGGTTTTAGGTAGTGCCCTTCTGTGCCCATAACATCTGCAGAAACGGGTGAAAGCCTATTCTTCATGCATTTCCCTGTGCATTTTCTGGGAAGCTCTGGCCATCATGATGTTTTCAATGCCAGTAATGCACAGTTTTTGTGGTAGGGCTCGGATGCATGGGTAAAAACATCCCACAAGCCCCCCTCTTGCGATGGCCATTCTGTTTCACTGATGGAACTCGCAAGATCTGGGATGTTCTCCTCATCTTCTTCCGGTAGATGGCACAGTTCAGCATCTTTTTCTCCATCCGGTCGGATCGATCGGTTCTCCTCGCCGGTCCTGATGGGAAGATTGGGCGGTACCCCAGGCCCCTCGGGTCTCTGCTCCGGGTCTCCGGAGGATCGTCCTCCTTGGCCAGTCTCCAGGTTTTCTTTCTCCTAGGACAACAAAGGAAGAGCGGCAATACCTATTCATGGACATTTCTCCCCCACCATTGATATAGTGAGGTGGCATATATATTTTAGAACTCAACAGATATGAACGTGCACATTTTTTTAAATTAAGAGACAGGAACACATAAACTTGAGAAACACAGAATTTGTTAGGCTATATGTAGGATCTTTTAGGGTTGGAATTGAATTACTCTGGAGCGGTACCCTCTGGGATTGCAGAGCACTCCTAAAGTTGCTGCAAAGTGTGCCTGGTATGGCAACACTTCAACTGGTTTATGCGGACCCACTTGTCTTCCCCCTCTGCCAAACCGCCTTTGAGGATGCGGATCTTGTAGGCCACAGGGGAGATCTTGTCTATAATTTCAAACGGTCCCTTCCATGTAGGCAAGAATTTTGGCTGTTTGGCCTGGTTCCTTTGGAAATTGTATAGATAGGCCCGATCACCCACCTTATATTCCTTTCGGGTAGTTTTTAAATCATAGTGGGTCTTCATTTTCTCGGCTGATCTTTCTAGATTCCGCTGAGCATAGGCAAAAGCATGCTAAAGGTGCTTCCTTAAATTCTCCACATACTCATGAGTTGTGGAGGCATTTATCAACGTTTGCTCTTGGGTTCTGTAGAGCAAATGCTGGGGAAGCACCATCTTGCGTCCAGTCATCAACTCAAATGGTGACATTTTGGTTGCAGATGAAGGGATAGATCTGATGGCCATTAGGACCAGAGGTAATCGGATATCCCAACTTGGCCCAGAATCTGCCACAAACTTCTTTAATATGCTCACAATGGTTCAGTTATATCTCTCTACTGCCCCAGAAGAAGCTGGCCAGTAAGCAATATGTAACTTCCTTTTGACCCCCAGTATCTCCCACATCTTTGTCATTACTTCACTGGTGAAGTGGCTACCCCTGTCTGACTCAATCCTTTGAGGTAGACCAAAACGGGAAAAGATGTGGTTCATCATAAGGGCAGCTGCTGTTTCTGCCTTGCAGTTTGGGGCTGGGAGACATTCCACCCACTTGGTAAACAAGCATGTAACAGTCAACATGTACTTGTTTCCTCTAGACGAGCGAATCACAGGGCCTACAAAGTCGATTTGCAAATCTGACCATGGCAGTGTCATCCCCCTCTTTTGGAGGGGTGCACGGTGCGTGAGGGATGATGGCTGAAATTGTGCACACACAAGACACCCCTTCAAGTATTGGTCAAGGTCCTGCCTGTGTGAAACCCCCTATGACCGGCGGTGGCCGCATCATGGGCGTGACTTAACATCAGGCTTCGGAATGAGATAGGAACCACCCACTGATCGTGGCCAGCTTTGGATTTCCTTACCAACAAACCGTCTTGGATCCAGAACATTTTTGGACATTTCATCAACACTCTTAGGCCCTCTTTCCCAATGTACTCGGTATCTGTCAGGGGAAAGTTCTCAGGGTCCTCAAAGTGTTGGTAAAACTTACCAATAATTGGATCCCCCTTCTGAGCTGTAATCAAATCAGCATCAGGGGTCTCCTTGCTCCATTGGGCAGTTGAAAGATCATTGTGAGCATTTGTCTGGGACCTAGTGATAGCAGTGACCTGGATTTCCCCCAACAGGGACTCTATTTCTCTTAGATCCACTTGGATGGTCTGGTTTTGGCCAGCTGATCAGCTAAGTCATTTCCAGTTTTGTCTGGTCCCTCTACTTTGGAATGACCCTTGATCTTTTTCCAGTAGATGGTCATCCCATTCGATGTGACCAGATCATCACTATTTTGGATTAACTTCCCATTTTTCAGGGGTTTGTTATTAGCGCATAACATGCCTCTGGTTTTCCAGTTGACCAGATGCAACACGAACCCATTCCGTACATAATCCGAATCTGTGATTATGACCAGTTCGTGGAGTTGATGCTGGACAGCAGTGAGGATGGCCTGATGCATAGCCATCAATTCTGCCACCTGACTACTTCGGGGACCAATTTTGTATCCAGCGGAGGGTTCTGGAAACTCCTTCACCCAGGCATTCCCTACGCCGGCCACCAGTTCTTTCTCCCCGTTGTTGTCAACATGGTTTGAGCATCCATCCACATAGACAGTGGGCATTCCCTCACACTTGTCTTCTTCAAAGACCTTGTGTGGGGAATCAAGGTATGCCTCCATGTTGTCCTTGATTTTTAGACTTTCGTCCTCGAGACAGTTTTCTCTGGCACAATCATGCAAGTCAGCCAGACCTTGCGCGAGGGGACTCTTCTTGTTTTGGCCATATCTGACTTCCACAGGAAAGCCTTGCATTGACAGAATCCAGGAAGTAATTCGGGAATTACTCACATTTCCGGCCCAGATTCTGTCACTTTGGAGATATTGCAGAGGCTGGTGTGGAGTCTCCACTATGATGTGTTCCCCTGGATAAATGGGCGGTAATTCTTCAATGCCCACACCGTTGCTAGGAGTGCCTTCTCACAATCGTTGAATTTTTCCTCCACAGAGGATAAAGTTTTGCTCGCATAGGAGATTACTTTATTGACCTTGTCATGCTTTTGGTATAATACTGCCGTCAAGCACGTATTAGAGAACCCTGTCTCCAGGAAGAACTCCTTGTTTCTGACAGGGTAAGCTAGGCAGGGCGCTTGTGAGAGGCTTCTTTTGAGTTGTGTTACTGCCTCGGCTTGTTCTGGACCCCATTCCCACTTGACCCCCCCTTCAGGAGATGAATCAGGGGTCTGGTGATCTCTGCGTAGCCCTCAATGAACTTTCTGCTGTAATTAGTCAGTCCAAGGAGGCTCCTTAGTTCCCGCAGAGTTGTGGGGTCTTTCAGTTTCTGGAGTGCTTCAACTTTCTTTTCTTGGGGACAGAGACCCTGAGGAGTAATCTCATGCCCCAAGAAATTAACACGGGTTCTCCACCCCTTTGCTTTCTGAAAGGAAAGTTTTGCCCCGGCGGCCCCCAACTGGGTCAGAACATAACGGATCTCCGCTATGTGTTCTTCCACAGATGAACTTTTGATGAGGACATCATCTACATAAGCCAGATTACCCCTTGCACCCAGGTCGGGCATGGCCTTGTGTAGGAAAATGTTGAATTCATTGCCGGAGTTGAGGTATCCGAAAGGAGTCCAGGTCCATGTGTACTGCTGGCCCCCAAAGGTAAAAGCCAGCTTGTATTGGTCCTCCCTACTGACAGGCACAGTCCAGTATCCATTGGTCAGGTCTATTGCTGTGAATACCTGTGACCCCTGAATCTGAACCAGCCCTTGGTCAATGTAGGGCAGAGGCCATCGGGAAGTATGGACCCGTTTGTTGAGCTCCCTAAGGTCGGCGCAGAGTCTCCACTGGCCGTTTGGCTTCAATATTCCCAGCACCGGATTATTGAAAGTGCTGTGGACTGGACGGATTATTCCCCGCGACTCAAGGTTCTTAATTATTTCAGTAAGGGACTCCATGGATGCGAGAGGCAAGCGATATTGCTTCACAAACACTGGAGTCATTCCAGGGTCCGTGGGAATTGTTGTGGTGTGGATGTCGGTGCGACCACAGTCATATGAGTCTACCGCAAAGAGATCTTGGAAATCCAAGAAAACTTGTTTCAACTTTTGCTTTTGTTCCAGAGTCACACAGGCATCAGCTAGGTTGACTCTCTCTTCCACCATCTGCCTGAAGCCTGGAAAGACTTCTGGTTTGGCTATCTCAGCGGCCTCCTCCAGCTGGGTGGAGAAGTCCCTGGTCAGAGTGCTGATTTGGACTGGAGGCCTCAGGTGGGAAAGGCAACCCTCATGGACCTGGAAAATCACCTCATCCCTCCTGAAGTCACAAGTCACATCTTCCTTACCATAGGGGCAGGAAGTGTACACCAGGAAGTTCCCCCCATGCCGGGTAAAAATCCTGTCTGGTGTTGTATTGTCATCACTGTCACTGTCAAAACAGTCCTTGGGGATTGGTCCTAACAGTTCATTTCCTAAATCGATGGAAAAATGTCGGTCATCAACCGCCATTCCAATAATGGTGCCTGCGGCTAGAGTAATACTCTTTAAGTCGCTGTTATCCACCTCTATTAGAATGGTGTCATGTTCTGTGTTGACTAATGGAGTTGGGTTTACCCCCACCCTTGCTGTTGGAGAGAAGAGTTTACATGTATGTAAGCATCAGGGTTTTTCAAATGTTGTCCTCTTTTAACTTTCACTTCCAGGGAGAATTGTCGGGTCCTTTCTGGGATGGTGACTTCCTCTTTGATCTGAATTTCAACTGCATAAGGTAGCAATTGAGCTGACCTAAATGCTTTTTCTGGATCATCAAAGCCCATGGGATTATCCGCTAATCGGGACCAAGCTTTGAAGTTTATTAGGTCCAATCTAATGGCAAAGCGATTAAGAATGTCACTGCCTAAGTAAAAGGCGGCAGTGACGTCTCGCACGACCCAACAATTATGGACTATGCTGTTGTTGCCAATGGAGATTTTGAGCATACACCTGCTTTGCAGGAGATGTTTGGAATTAGGTGCTTCCAGGTCCATTTCCCATTTGTCTATCAGTTTGAATGTGGGAATGGCTGGATCTTTTGGGAGTTGGCGGAACATGGCTTCGCTGATGAAGCTCTTACCGTTGTTCACACACACTCGAGCGAGAACAGAGTCCTTCCCATCATTTAACTGAACAGGGATGAACAACTGCTCTCCAATTTGCTGAATATCAGCCAGGCTCTGAGCTGATTTCACATCTTTCTGGACTATAGGAGTGGGAGTTTCTGATTGTGGATTGGTGAAGAATTTCAGAGTGTTTCCTTCCAGTGTGGAATACCACCTTAAACTGGAAGGAAGGTTGATTTTCAGAAATAGAGAGGACCCCCCATCACCAGTCTGTTGTTCTACTGCTATTACTGTCACGTCTGGAGTTTGGTTGTTCTGGAAGTGAAATTCTACTTGGTCAGATTTTTGTTCAACCATGTGGCAGGTGCCGTTTAAACTAACATGGTTGACACTCTGTTTTAATTTCATTGGTCGGCTAGTCTGGGTCCAGAGGACCTTGTTTACACAATCTATTAGGGGTGACAACCTTCTCAGGAGGTTGTTCCCTAGTAAACAAGGGGTGCCCTCTGGAGCCACTACTATGACCGGATGTTTCACCTTGTGTCGCCCAATTTTAATGTCCAAGTCTGCAGTCCCCTCAACGGGAATTTCCTTCCCGTCAAAGTTCTGCAGTTGTCCAGGAAGAGAGGTGAGAGGAATTCGGTAATTCTCCCCCCTTCCTGCATTTAGTTCCTCAAAGGCCCTTTTGGACAGAAGGGTAGCTTGGGATCCAGTGTCCACCAGTGCCAAAATTGTACCCTGCCCATGTACTTGTACCAGGGCATAGTATCTTCCCTCCTTCTCCTCAAGGGGGCACAGATAATGCACATTTTTGGACAACTAGTGGGCTAACTTTCTGGTTTTGGACATTGCTAGCGAAGAGATTTGGGCAGAATTCTGTGGAGAACCTTGGGAATCTGAAAGAAAAAGTTGGCAACTGGAGATCAGAGCCATTGTGGGTTCCCCTGGTTCCGGTTCTGGGCTGCCCCCCCCTTTTTGGAGGCAGTCACCAGGATGGGTTTGAACCAGGGGATTTTGGTATTGTCGGTTCTGGGATGAGATGATGGGCGGCGGTAGCTCAGTCTCCACATCTCCCCAGTCTGAATTGGCATCCCTTGGGACCCATTTTTCCTTGGGAGGAGTTCCCCCATCTCTAAAGGAGAAGATCCTTTCCCCAGGATCCTCTGAGGATCCCTCCCCCTCAAATTGGAAGACCTGTACCTCCTCCACAAAGTGGGTCTGTTTAGGTCCTTTGTTTCTCCTACCCCCCTCTGCTCCTTGGGAGGCAGGCTTTCAGGGGTAGGAGATTTTGTTTCCGGTTCCTGGTTTTCCAGGGGCTGTTTACAAGTTGGGAAGGAAGCTTCCTCCAAGGCTTTACACCCCCCTTCCCCTTGTGCCTCCTCCCTGGGAACCGGTGGGTTATCGGGGTGCTGCCCCCGTCATTGTTCTGGAGCACCAGGTCCAGAGTTTGGGGCATTCTGCGGTGGCATGCTCATCTGAGGGTTCTGTTGAGCCCTCAGTATGTGACCCAGATCTCGTGCCATATTTTGGACCTGACGCTCTAACTGGGAAACCCGCTCAGGCTGATACGGGGCTCTATTTTCTCCCCTGGGCTGATCCCGGGAAGGGTAGCTATCCCTTCTCTGGTAGTACCCCTGGTTGGGAAGATTTTGGTACCCCTCCACCCTTGGCCTCCCTTATCCCGGATTAGGTTGTCTGGGCTCAGGGAATTGGGGAAAGAAGGATGGATGATTTTGGGGCGGGAAATTGGGTGGATACCTGGGGAATAAGTTCTGCCCAGGATTTGGAGAATTTCTGCCCTCCTGTGGGAAGTTGGGAGGGAAGTTCCCTGGGTTAGGTGCTTGGCTGGATCCCCCCCTTGGGCTGGAGGAGTCCACACATAACCCTGGATTGGACGGTTTCCCTTATAGCGTGGACTTACATAGTCAGGGGAGCGTGGGACCCCATTTGTGGGACTAACTCCTCGACTCCCTGTCTGTGACTGGCCCGAGGGCCTTCTGGGCTGTGAATTATTTGGTGCAGGCAGGTTTTTAGGCCCCCCCATCTCCAAATCTAAAACGGGGGCAACCTTTACCTCTGCCACCTTGGCAGCAGCAGGGGTGCTGTTGGTTTTGGGGTTTTTCGGCGCGTTATTTTTATTTTCAATAGGCTTCTGCACCTCATAGATCTGGTTAGCCTGTTCAATGACCCAGTCTAAAGATCTTTTCTCATGAAAATCTCTCACGAGCTGGGTCATTATATATTTACGGAGAGCATGGAAAAATGTATTGACAAACTCTTTGCTGTCTGTGCACACCCTTCTGGTGGTCTGCGCAAAAGCACGCTTTAATTATTGCACAAACTCTTGTGGGGCCTGATCCTCCCCACATTGCAAATTGTAGGCTGCCTTGCGAGCCTCTTGAGGATTTCTGTGAACAGAAAAATGTTTCAAGATGGCTGCCTTATAGGTGGACCATCTTAAATGATTTTGGTCCTCCAGCCCCGCAAAGAAACTGGAGTATTCTGGGGAGAATGTCCATTTGACGTACTGGATGCAGCTACTGCTGTCCTTCAAATCGAAAGTCTCCATCATTTGCTCATAGAGGTCCAAGTGTTCCCAAACGGAATACTTGGCGTTCTTATGATAAGGCGTGATGACACTCCTTATTGCCTTTATTTGCTTCAATGGGTCCTTAAGCAAGGCCCTTTTTGCCTTATTGGCCTTTTTGGTTCGGGTAACCCCGGTCCATTCATCCTCTGACTCAGAGGCACTGCTCCCAGAGGTTCCTGTCTGATCTTCCAGGTTTTCCCGGATTCTGCGAGCCTGGGAATGGCTGGCAGAATGTGGGGACCTGGTCTCCTGTGTCCTGCGCCGTTCAGAGGAGTCTTCAAATTCCTCCTTGCTGTGAGGATTTGATGGGTACCCCCCCCCCATTGACCTAACTGGGCAGAAGTTTTCAGGATACCCTTAATGGGCCTACTCTCCTGGGGTTCCCCACTAAATTGCACTGTGCTTGGGTGCCCATACCCGGATGCCCGCCCCTCCATTCCTGGGAGGTACTGGCCTATGAGCCCCATACTTCTGGTTGGATAGTAATCTGCCATCCCTGTGGCCCGGTGCTCATGTGCACGAGGGGACATGGAGGTGGCAGAGTCCAGGGACTGAGAGATATGAAGGCCTCTGGTACTAGGGCTCCTGAGGTTATGCTCAGGAGTCTCCCTCTCCCAGCGAACCTGGTCTCTATCCGCCCCTGCTCCCTGTTGCAATGCAAGAGCCTGCGCTTTCAGTTCCTCAGTTAAGGCCTTACTAGACTCTATCAGTCTCTACTGCATCGCTACCTGTTGTTGGAGCCTATCATTGTGCTGACAGAGAGCCTCATTTTCTCTATGTGCCTCCTGATTGGTCCTGGAGTACTGGGCCAGTCTTTGCTGCAGGAGGGTTACCTCCTGAGTCCCTTCCCTACTGGCCTGCTCCTTTCTTGCCAGAGCCTCCTCCACCCTCCTGGTGTGCTCTAACAAGTTCTGGTGTTCTTTTCAGAGGTTACCCAGTCCCTGGAGGGCCAGGTGATTTTCTTCCATTTTCCTTTTTAAATGGCAGACTTCCTGGCCTAAGGTGTACCTTTCCTGACTAAGAGTCTGCATCTGTGCCGCCAGGTCGTCCCTTTGCCTTTGGAAGGCACCAGCTCTCTGGCGCTCCTAATCAAACTCTGCCTGGGTATCCAGATCTTTCAGAATCAATTTATTGCTTTCTGCCTTTTCCCTATCTAGGTGGCTTTGCAGGGTGACTACCTGCTCAGCACATACCCTATTGAAATCTAATTGTTGCTCCAGCTTTTTCTGGCTCTGTAGTAGGGAGTCCAAACCTTCTTGGTACTCCTTTTGCAAGGCCAGAAATCTGGTATCCTGGTCAGCCTTTTCCTGTTGCAGGATGTCCATATCCTCTTTTATTTTAATGGTATACTGTCTACTATCATTTTCTAACTCCTGGCTCCTCTGCAGCCTCTGCTCAGAAGAGACCAGGTCAGATTGGACCTTCTCTAACGCCATCTGTCGCCTATTTGCCAGATCTTGGCTTTCAGTACATTTATCCTGCATGTCTCCCATATATAGGTACAGGTATGCCGCTATCCTGGCAATCTTATTGTGTTCATCTTTGGCTTTAGGAGCCATATATAGTTCACTCAGGGGCACATGTAATGGACCCTGATCTCTCCATTTGTCTGACCCTGTTTCAGTGACCTGTTGCGCGATGGCCTGCAACCAGACCGTTTGGTCCTGGTGAGTCCACTCACCTCTCACAAATAGCTTATGTAAGAGGTGCTCCCTCGCTATTTTCATGTCTACCAAGGTCGTCATTCTAGAGATTGATCTCTGTCCTGACTTACAGAAATTAGTATTTTATTTTTGAAAAAAAAACCTTTTCCTTAGAGTGTCCCTTTGAAGAGTGCTTTACAGCGTAAAACAGCGTGGTGATCCGACCGGATGTATGTATCCTGTCAGTTAGCACACTGTATTAAGCTGCACAAGTGATAGATCTAACCCAGACGTCCGGCTCGAGCCCCCAATTTGTAAGAAGATTCAATTCAACACTACAGCTAAGTCAATGCCTAGTCTGGGATACTGAATGGAAACCCTTATTGATATATCTTTATGTCCAGTTCATGAGTTCTGGATGACTACCCCTATATAACACCCCTCTCTTAGAATCCCCCTGACCCCACTGAGCCAAGAAGTCGTTCTGTTTTGCAAGTTTAAAAGGTTTATTTGAGAAATAAGACAAAATATAGATACCACGCTTTTATAATAAATTAATAATAGATATCGCCCTTATAAATATAATGTTAATCAACAATGGGTAATCTGACACTAGCACACTTCTTTATAATCAATGAGGAGTTAGTATAGGATGGATCAAGTAGCAAAAATACTTTTATGATTTCAAGGGAAAAGCAATGAGGAATAAAAGGCAGTACAGAAATACTTGAGATGATTTTAGCAAAAGATAATATAATCACTTTTTCTCTGGCAATTCACCCCCCTCCCCTATGCAATGTAAGACATGGAAATAGATGGAAAGAGGAGCACACAGTTCTCAGGAATGCAATCAAATACAATACGAAATTCAGTTCCCCGCCAGCAAGCTTAGAGAAAACCGGTATGAGTTTTAAAACACAGGCCCAAGTGCCTTGAATGTGGTGGCAATGAAGTGAGAAATATGCTGAAAATGCTTTTAATTTCCTTTAAGAGGGTCAGGGTGAGTGAGAGATACTTGGGATGAGCTCAGGCTCACTTTAGCAATGATTCAGGGATGGTGATTAGGAGGCAAACGAATTTTTAGCAAGGAAAGAATTGACTGCTGATGGTTACACGTGGCTGGATTTTTAACCAAATCGCAAATCGCGGTAAAATACGCGAGTGCGTGAATCATGATTGCGGAAAAAGTATAAGGAGTCCGTTCTAGGCTTGTTGGAAAGCTTAGATTCTAAGCTTTCAGAGGAAAGTTAAACCAAGTTCGTAGCCCAAACGGTTCCAGAGATATGAACGATTTTGTAAAGGTCGTTTTTCGGATTTAAAGTAAACTCAAAATGACAGGTGACAGCTTTGCAGCTGCAGAATTGACAAATGACAGTGGTGCAGCTTTACAAATGACAGGTGACAGTTAGGAGGCAGTTCTACTTAGGTTAAATAGATTGAATTATATTACTTTAATCTAAGAGATTTGGTTTTGCCCCGTCCTAGCTGTACTCACAATATATTTGGAAGGTCTGGGTCGCGCTACGGACCTGTCAGGTTTTGGACTTCGGTTCCGGTCTCGCCACGGAGGGTCTCTGCGCACAGCATCTGGTCTCTGCTCTGCTGGTCTGGTCTGGCACTGGTCTGGTCTGTCCAGATACAGCAGTCTCTGCACGGCTCCTGGATCTCTGCACTGGTCCTAGCAAAAGTTCTTGGCAAGGGATTCAAGCAGCTCACCCGGCTGTGAGTAGCTTGCAGTGATTTGAGGCCTGCTGCAGAGAACTCAGCTTGTGGTTTTAGGCCTCTGATTTAGGTTCTAAAGTATAAGTTCTAGGTTCTGGAGTATGTAGCTGGAGTCAGTCTGGAACTGGTATCTTCTGGATGTTGTGTGGTCCGGCAAAACGCTCCGCAGCAACTGGATTTGAATGTCTCTACCTGTCCCAGCAGTCTCTTTTTATGTGTTTTGAAAATGGGTGTGTGCCTGGGCCTAGCTAAGCCTGCCCCTCTCTACTTGTCATTGGCCCAATTCTCCCCTCTCCATGATTGGGGGAAGGAAATGTGAGTCAGAGTGATGCTGTAGGTTTTATGGGTCAGAGGATCCTCCCCTGGTCAGTTTCCACACAAATCTATATTTGACCCAAATACATATTGCACAGATACGCAGTTGTTTAAAATTACATGCACCCATCACATATCACATGAGGTATACTCTGTTCAAACTCTGCTCTTCCTGGGGGCTTGCATTCAGAAATGGCAACATTTTGCGCTTTTTAACTGGTTTTGCAATATTGGTTTTTCATTAAAATGTATAGAAATGTACAGCCTCCTACTACACATATCTCAGTAACTTTCCAGGTAGCTAGCTTAAACACAGTGTCTACAATATCAATAAATAGTGGGGTTTTGCCCCAGAACATCACACAAATTGGAGTTTGGGCTTGAATTGTAGGCAAAGTTTCCATTTTAACGTTTCCCACATTTCACATTTCCGTCATCCGGTTACCAAGAGTTATCAGTGTTTCTGTAAAATATATATTTTGCTTTCAATTCAGTTCTCGGAGTGTTGGAGTCCGCCTCCAAGACTTGGGTGGGTCAGTGATCACATGTGTCTCCTGGCCGGCAGGTCTTTGTTGACAGGAAACAGTCAAAATCAACATATTCTATTCAAGTGCAAGAGCCTATTGTGTGGTCTCCAGGAGGCTGCCAGCCAGTCTGCCTTCTATCAATCAAGAGGTCATGTGAGATTCTAACTCCTGGTGTGAATCTCTGGAGGTGAGAGGTTTCCCAGCCTTTTGGCCTGTTAATCAAATCAGATTGTCTCTGGGAACAGCAAGTGGTTAAGTTTTTAATTAAATGCAGTCTTTTGATGTCTCAGTTGTCACAGAAGGCGGATTGGCTTCTGAAGTAGCAGTTCTCCTGTCAGAGTTTAGACCGCTAGCGCCGCCTTGAGGTATTTATCGGTACTGCGTCCATTTTTTTGGATCAGTCTTGAATAAATGCATTCCAAACAAGAGATTTTACATGGAAGTATATTATCCAGGTTCAGCACATGGCACTGGTGTGGTTCTGCAGTAAAATAATGTTGTGCCCGTTGAAGGAATGAATTCCCAATAGTTGTGGGTTGCTTTTGGCAATCAGCATTGCCCCTTTTGCAATGGTTGCAGGCTACTGTGTGTAGCCCAATGGTGGTTTTAGGCATTCCCCTTTGTGCCCATAACATCGGCAAAAATGGGTGGCAGCCTATTCTTCATGCATTTCCCTGTGCATTTTCTGGGAAGCTCTGGCCATCGTGATGTTTTTAATGCCAGTAATGCACAGTTTTTGTGGTAGGGCTCGGATGCATGGGTAAAAACATCCCACAAGGAGAAGATGTTTCCCCCAACGTCTGATATGTTGGGTTCTCTCTAGATGGTTTCCAAGGAGTTTCATACAGCAGGATACCTATTTTATCTCCTCTATGGAATTCGACGGGGTTTGTAGAGAAGTTACGAAAAATAAAGGTTAATTCGTCTTTGCTGGGAAAACAAGGTAACATTTTATCTTGGCCTTCCTCATAAGGTAAAATATAGAAGGACCAACCTGAGGGGTATCTCACTCTTAATTGTAATGAAACTCAGTCTTTGACCCTTGCCAGTAGTAGATAATCTTGAGGGCAGAAAAAATAATAGGCGTTGACCTCCACATCCTTTCAGAAAGGTGCGAGTGCTTGAGAGGTGAGGGGGGAAATTGGACTCCCATTCTCTGTTCCAAGGACTGGAAAGGTGGTGTCATGCTCTTCATTGATTTCTCACCATTGAGGGAAAAAGGGATTTGATAGGATTTGTCTCTATTTGGATTCTCTACATGTAACAGGGTTCTCCAACTATCATCAATTGGATCATATCCCACAGCTTGACACCATATGTAAGGAACTCATGGGGGCAACAGTAAAGACAGACACACGTGTTCACAGTTAAAATGTGTTTATTAAACTGTAAATGTAGGGTGAAAGCATGCCTAATCTTTACCTAAATCTAAGATGAGAGAAAGCGTTGACCATTGAATGAAAAATAAGCCAGTCCTTGTGGCATTATGTCAAAATAAAAGGGCCTATGCTAAGAAAACCTATTGCTGATTCCTTGCAATTAATTATACAAAGAGTGTGGGATAAGGGTTCAATAAAGAAAGAAGTACTCACAAATAATCAGTCAGGATGTGATTGCAAGGGGTCTCCCTTCACCATGTTTTCAACACGGGACAAGGTGGGACCTTGGAGCACAGCACATGCTCAAACTTTATTTATTTATTTTAATTTTTGCGTAGGGCGCTACATGCCCGAAGGCCTCAGAGCACAGCAAGCGAGAGGAGAAACTGAGCAATCAAGATTGCAGGGAAGTCAATCAGGAGGAAGCTTTAATCAGCCAGATTAAAGAGAAGAGTTTTTATACCTTTCTTAAAACTTGGTAAAGTGTGAGATGCTTTAGGGGAAGGCAGAATGGCGTTCCATTCACGCGCAGCATGGAAATCAAAGGTAGTTTCTCTAAATGTTTTCAACCGAAAATTAGGTTGTGTCAGTTGAGGAATAACAGAGGAGGACAGCTCCCAATGGGAGTTTCGATGACAGTCTCCTAGATAGATAGAGGGGAGCATGCTTATTCTGGCATTTAAATGTAAGAGACAATGGGCCTCATTACAAGTTTGCCGGTCCGGAAACAATGGTGCCGTCAAGCTCACCTGTACCATTTATTCCGGACCAGAAAACTACGAGTCTGAGGGTGGGTTGCCTTTACGCCCACTAGGTCTGCACTGGTGGGTGGAATGACACCACTGAAACACTGGGCCGTTATTACATGCAGCCAGTGTTTCAGTGGTCCCCATTCCCTTTGAGTCCTATTGGACTGAAATGGGAATGGGGATTTACGAATGCTGCTGCCTGACTTACCGGACCGCCGGGGCTGTAATGCCCCAGTTATTCCTGCAAGTCAGGCGGCAGTAAATCATCACGAGTCTGGTAGCCTGCCGGTTTTACCAGCACTGCTACCACTGGACGTGTAATGAGGCCCAATAACTATTGCCTTATGCTCTTCCTGACTGGGAGCCAGTGTAATTCCCTCCTAAAAGCCGTTACATGGTCACGCCTAGATAGTCCAATAACTGCTCTCAAAGCACCATTTTGAGTAGTCTAGAGGCAGTGGAGATTGCCTTGTGAGATACCTAATAGTAGACTATTACAGTAGTCTAACTATGAATTCACAAGTGATGATGCCAGGAGCACTCTATTAGCAATGGAGAGATATGGTCTAATCTGATGAAGCAACTTAATTACGTGACCACAAGATGAACATAACGGTGATATCTGTTTTTTCATTGATAGCTATACATCTAGATACACCCCAAGAGTTTTTACTGAAATTATAGACAACAATGGTAGTACCCGCAATTCCAAAATGTAAATATTGGGTATGGAGCTTCTTCAGGCGAGGATCAGGCGCCATGATTAGAAGCTCAGTTTTGTATTTGTTAAGGGAAAGAGAGATTTTCGTCATCCAGATCTGTACTTTATTGTAGATTAGGTTTACTGTATAATTATTCTTGGAATACTCACCAGATAGTTCAAAGAGGATCTGGTTGTCATCCGCATAATTTGCAAATTGGACACTCAGACTGTCCAGAACATCAATAAAGGGTCTTATGTAAATATTGAACAGCGGGGTGAGAGACATGACTCCTGCGGTACACCACAGGACAGAAATATGGGATTTGACTGGGCTCAAGGCACAGCCACTCTAGATGTCCAAGGACCAAAGAAGCATGACAACCAGTTAGCAGCAGTTTTCAAGCAATTTGCAACAGTTAAAAATCTGTTATGTAAACATTTGTGGTCAATAATGTCAAATTCTGCTGATAGATCTAACAATAACAGAAGAGCTGCATGTCTTCTTTCGATGATGTCCATGATATTAGGTTTAAGATCTAAGAGAGAGGTTTCTGTTCCATAATGGGAGCTGAAACCGGACTGATGGCTATTTAGTAAGTCATTTTGCTCTATAAAATTTTGGAGCTGTAAATATGCAACTCTGTCCAAGATATTCAATAAATAGGGAACATTGGTGATGGGCCTATAATTCTTTGGAACTGCAGGATACAAAGCATACATTTTCAGCAAGGAGTGACACAAATATCCTTAAGGGTGGCTTGTACAGGACCTGATTCAATGGATAGGTTAATAATTTTTGTGATCCATGGGATCAGAATGTCTAGAGAGCCTTTCAGAATATCGGTGGGGCAAGAGTCCCCAGGCATGATGTACACTTCATATTCTTAACAGTTTCAAGACTTCATCTTCAGTGCAGCTACTGTAAATTTCGGAATAGTTTTGGATAGGTACAAATGTGCATCATTAGTTATAATGAGCTAATTATTTGGAGCTAATCTGGTCAGTTGTTTGGAAATAGACAAACGATGACCCACAATTCTATTTGCAAACTCATCCTGAATGGATTCACACCACAAGGATACTTTAGAGATGGGTAGAAAAGATGAATGATTTTCAAATTCCTTCAGGATTTTAAAAGTTCTTTAGAGTTTGATTGTGCATTATTGATGCATGCATTGTATGTTTTCGTTTTTGCTTCAAAAATGATATGTTTATATGGTTGGACATTTTTCTTAATACTCTCAAGGGAAATGGGAAAGGGGGTTTTCATCCATTTCTGTTCTTTATCCGCACAGGCCAACAGTTCAGTATCAGCTATCAGGTTCTTTGATGGTTAAAGTCGCTTTTCCATAAAAAGTCTCTTGCCCTGGAGGGCCTGTCAGTTTTCAATAAAGAAACACAAAAGTTTTGTTCCTCGTATGGCTTTGGGTGACGGCTTCACCCCTTGTTCCCCCACATCCGGACGCAGAACCCTCACAGCCGTTATCCACAATTCAATTAAACAGTTCTTTTCATACAGTAATTAGGGTGATGACTTTCCACCCCTGAATCTCCCTTGGCCGGACTCGGACCCCAAATGACAACGGGCACACTTCACTTCCCCTTGTCTTGCAATATTTCCTGCTTTCACAAATCTTAATGTCCTTTCAAACAATGAAGTGAGAATCTCCCTTGATTTGGTTCTCGACTGCCAACACACTATTCATGGGACTTCAGGCCTCACACCTTTTTGTTAGCATCCCTCTGCCGGGTTCACTCTCACCAACCTTTATGATACACAGTTCATTGTGGAACTTTAGACTTCGTCCCTTTCTCATTAGCATCCCTCCACCGGGTTCACTTTTGCCAATCTTCAATGTCCTTTATAAAGTTCATCGTATTTCTTGGTTGTCGGTTCTCTCTGCCGTGTTCACTCTTGCCAATGTTACGAAACACAGTTCATTACTGATTTCACCATGCAGGATTCACTTCCCTTCTTCACAATCATCTGTCGGTCAAAGACTTTCGACGATACAGAGGATTTTAAAAGACCCCTGTATGACCACTTTGACCTCGCTTCACCTCTTCCCAACACATTTTGGTTATGGTAGCCTCTACTGTCGGGTAATCGCTCAGAGTTGTTTGCATGAGCACCCATGTGGTGCCGGATGCCTCTGTTGCAGGCTTTTCCCCCACTTCCTTAGTAGTTCCTTTGTTTACTCAAAGTTCAATTATTAGCTTGCTACATTCATTCAACACAGTCCAGTTTCTTTATCGGTTTTTCCCTCGACTCACCGGCTACAATGAATTGCTTTGCTTTCTTGTCTGTAGAGTCAAGGACGGTACCATTGGCCAAGCGTCTCTCCCCGGCTTGGCTGTCAGCGGAGTAGGTGTCCGGGCACTTTTGACATCTTCTGCTACACACGCTGGCTATTGTTCGCGGTTTTACGATTCCTTCTCTTGAGGCTTCACAGGTCTTTGTCGATAAGGGAAAGTTCACTTCTCCCCTTGGTGTCCTCTCGACTTGTGCTGTCTTTGGCCTTCTCTTGAACTGCTGAGTTAGCTCTCACGTCGTGCGATCTGCCTTGCTCGTCATCTGCTCTCTTGCTCCACCTTTTATCCCTGTGGGGAAAGGAAAGGGCCATCAGGTGTGTGTGATTCTGGTCAATTGCCTGACCCTTGGGTTGGGACTTGTCAGGTAAATGGGTTTTGCATTAGTCTGTTGTCTTTTATATCGGGAGAAAGTGTTGGTGTCAGAAAAGGCGAGAGTAGAGTTTCTAATTGTTCTACGTGGTAGGATGGGAGAAAAGTAGCATATGGAATTATACCAGGGGGTTTGATAAACTTAGAAGAGTGACACTGACAGGATTTGTGAGATATACGGGAATGACCGGGTTTACTATCTTGAAATAAACAAGGGGGATTGTGGCAACGGTAGTGGTTTGTCCTAGTAGACTGGGTGTTTGGAAAAGAATAACCAGCAGGACATGAAGACGAAGGATGCAGAGTATTTGAGTGGAAAACAGGAAAAGAAGGATCATGGGAGTTGTGGGTTTTGAGTGCAACAGGGTTTGGGCTTCTAGGGTGTCTATCAAATACGGAGGGTTCGTTGGATTTGAACAAGGGAGATCTGTTACGTGAAAGGGAGGTTGAGTTGGTGCAACCTATGAAAGCTTCAAGAAGTTTGTCTTCCTCGTCCCTTTCTTTGGCATAATACCATATCTCAACTTAGATATTCCCCAAGCATAACCTCGGGCTTCCCTAACCAGGTGATCCTCCCTCGCTCGCCCACCCCCAGGGTTGGAATCTGAGAGCGCCACCCCATCCCTAGTCATCTGAATAAGGGACTCCACAGGTATACCTGTGTGAATACCCTCAGGTTTCTCACACAACTGGGAGATAATAGTTGAGGATGCTAGGATGAATGAGCTTGAGTGATCTTCCCTGCCTTGTTTGCTAATGAACACCAGACATATGAACTCTCAGGTCATGGTAAGTGTGTGGAGTTAACACATTTCTCATCCACCCTCACATATCAACTACCATACTCCTGTGTATTCACACACTAAATACAGTAGCCGGTAAGATAGCTAAACTGGTAAGATAGCTCAGTGAGTTGAGCGTGCACTGCTTATTTATTTACATAATTTATATAGCGCCTTTACATGGTATAAGACCATTGGTACGATATTAGGATAAAAGCAAGGGCATGACTCATAAACCTACAAAAAAATAATGGAACCTGGAGACTTTAAGAAACAGAGTGAAGCAAATGTAGTTTTAGATGCTTTTTAAACTGTGAAAGGTTGGAGCAGGTACACATTTGAAGAGGAAGTGAGTTCCAGAGAAGAGACATTAATCGTTGGAATGAACGGAACCTGCAAACAGCACAAGGGGGCACAGACACTAAGAAGCAGAATGTAAATATCTTGAAGAATGATACAAAGAAATTAAAGAGGTTAAATAAGGGGGAGCTGAAGCAGGAATAGACTGAAAACGTTGCCTACTATGGAGCTTGTGGAGATGGGCAAGCTATGGGGAAATACAAGCAGACCAGGGAAGGAAGAAAAGGATACAAACCACTGAGTAAAGAAAAGAACATAAAGGAGGCAGAGCATAATTTGGCAGACCGATACATATGCAGTATTAGTAGTAGTAAGCCATTATTATGGTCCCAACACATTGTAGGCTGAACACCATCGAAGGATAAGAGTCCAGGTATGGAAAAAGTTTGAGGAGGTGTTGGTATGCGTGTATGCGTATTGGGAAATATTTGGGACGTGATGGGCGGCCAAGTCCCTTCTGCCCACCCATGTAGAGCTGGAATCTGAATGGGTGGCAACTAGTGGGGTAGCGGACATATGAGAGAGCAGGATAGAGTATATGTGTGCAACTACGTATCGAATATTTGTCATGAACAGTAGTTGCATTCTTATGGCAGAGATGTATTGCAAAGTGTATTCAAGAGGTGTATGATGGCAAGTGCATGCGTTTGCGGCCTATGGCTAGAATTTCTATGTAGAGAGAGAAACATTTTAATGCATGATCTAAATAGTAGGCAGGTGCCAGGGTTAGTACATTTGCTAAGCATTGAAGGCGATCGATTCTTGAAGGGATAGGACTCGAAGAGCTCTTAGGAATAGCCTGTGAGTAGCTGTATACATTATTCTGGGGGCAATAGCTTGTTGAGTTACACGATTATCATCATTCTAATCTACTCTTGGCGTAACACATAGCTATGAATTCAAAGGACTATATTTCATGCGCCTAATTCACAGAAAGGATGTGTTCTGTGTTGACGTTAAGAGATAAGGTGGAAGCATAATTCAATGATCATGTATGGGTGAAGGATGCCGTACTGGCAATCTAAAGAGTATTTGCCTGTAAAATGCAATCATCTGAGTTAGAGCCTTGTAGCAATCTGCAATCCGCAATGAGATGTGTTCGAGAGATGGCTATGCTGCTCAGGTATCTAGAGCATGTGAAGCCTTCTTCATCTGGACGCACACTATACTTATATGAGGTTAGAATACTGGAGGAATGGGAGAGTATTGTTAAAGAGTGGGGTGAGTTTTATCTTAAAGGTTCCTTGCTGAATTAAACCACTGATGAAGGGAGAGATTGTTGTATCTTACCTAGCCAAGGGTGATGAGCGGGTTTGATGTCTCGGAGGGACTTCCAGGGGGGGTCCCTGAGTATCTCCCCCATCTCCTGTTGGTGGCCTGAGCAGAGGTTACCTGGTTGGGCCACTAAGTGCCAAAGATCTTTAGTTATGGGAATTGACTTAGTACAGCAAGGGGGGGGGGGACTCAGGTTGGTGGAGGGAAGATCCAGGTTTTGAGGACCTTGCTGAAGGTGAGGGGTCCTCTTGGAGGCGGTGGTTGAGGGAAAAGGATTTCCAGGTTCCAAACCGAGAATTAAATGCCTCCTAGTCTGGTGGAGTTAAAAGGGCTGATCACCAAGAGCTGAGCAAAGTCAGATCGCAGGTTTCTGTTTTGAAGCTAACAGGAGAATTTGTTTTAGAGGAATTCAGGGCCTTTCTTGTTGTGGGCATGATGGGTAATGCGGATGACTTTGAAAGTGCCCCTTCGGCTGATTGGGAGCCAAAAGAGGCTTCTGAGTGCCGGGGAGAAGTGTTCCCTAGACGAGAGGGTGAGGGTGAGTCTTGCTGTAAGAGTTTTGAATCCTTTGGAGCTTTCAAAACTGTGAGGAGGGGGCACCTAGGTAGAGGGAGTTGGCATAGTATAGCCGAGAGAGGATGATGGCCAGGACTGCCGATAGTCTGTGAGGGTAGGAGAGATAGGGGAAGATCCGCCTGAAGATGCGGAGGTGATAATGGCAAGTGCTGAAGATAGCGTTGATGTGGCTAGAGAGAGTTGGGTCAGAGTTGAGGGTGCAACCTAGGTTCTTAACTGAGGGGTTGTTGGCACAGTGGCTAGTGGTGGGTTGGGGGAGGGGTACAGTCTTGCCGCAGATCAGGATTTCGGTTTTGCCTGGAATGAGGAGGAGGTGGTTGGTCATCATCCAGTGGTTGCTATCCGTAAGGCAGGTAGCTAAGTCAGGGTGAGGAGAGGAAAGGGAGTCTGGAATCTTAAACATGATCTAAGTGTTGTCAGCATAATTGTAGCAGGTAAGGTTGTGGGAGTGGATGAGTGCAGGGAGGGTGCACAGGTACAGTGTGAAGAGGAAGGGAGAGGGGTGCTCCTTGAGGGACCCCATGAGAGACAGGGTGGGAGGCCGTGTAGAAGGGTGGAATGATGGTGATGTGAGAGCAGTTGGAGAGGAAGTAGGAGATCCAGTTCAAGCCCGAGTCACTAATGCCTAGGGAGTGGAGTCTGTCTATGACAGTGGTGTGGTTGATGGTGTTGACTGCTGCCGAGAGGTTAAGGAGGATGAGGGCAGCACATCCTTCTGCATCTGCTGCTCTTTTCATGTCATCTCAGATGGAGATAAATCAGATTTCTGTTCCGTGGAAAGGTCTGAAGCCAGATTGGTCATGGTCAAGGAGACTGTGATGTTCTGTGTAAAAAGGGAGTTGGAAGTATACTGTGGTATCTAGGAGTATCGTGAGGTAACGGTTGTTTGAGATTGGGTGGTAGCTGAAAGGAAGGAGGGGGTCAAGGGAGGACCTTTTCGGGAACGATTTGACATGAGAGGTTTCAAATAGGTCTGGGAAAATGCCTGAGGTTAGGAAAGAGTTCATTATTGATCTAGTGATGCTGCCAGCGCAAGTTGAGGAGAGGTTATTTGTTAAGGAGCCAGTGGTACAGGGGTATCTGGGGATCCTGAGGGGCTCCTGCTGGAGATAAGCATCATGAATTCTGGATGGTAAATGGGAGAGAAGGACTGGAAGAGAGGCATTGAGAGGGGTGGGACATGGTGAGAGGGATAGGGATCAGGAGGGGGAGACGGAACAATGGTATTCTGGAGCTGATGGCGAGGTTCCATTGGATGGCAATGTTGAAGAAGTGTTCTGGCAGGGCTTCTCACAGTGGTTGGGAGTGGAGGGAGGGGGGAAGAGCAATGGAGTGCCTTGAATTCAGAAATAATCCTGTGGATTTCTTTGCTGGGGTTGAGGGTGTTGGAGATTTGGGAAGCATATAAAGATCATTTGGCTTTCCTAACTTTGTCTTTGTAGACTCTGAATTGCTTGGTTAGGTTGGTTCTGTTAAGGGGGATGGGTCAGTCCACCACTTACATTCTAGGTGGTGGTTGGGGGGTTTGAGGATGGGTGTGACCCACTTTGGAGAACTGCTAGCTCTGCAGCAGGGTGATCTGAAAGTGGTGAGAGGAGAGATGGCATCAGAGAGCCAACGGTTGAAACGTTCGGTTGAAGGGGTTCCTCTTTGGAGGGCAAGCATGGGAAGGCAAGTCAGGAGTTAGTTAGGTCAGGGAAGACAGTGATCTTGTTCCAGATAGAGAGGGGGAAAGAGGGTAAGAGGAGGGAGGGAGTGGGGGAGGATGGGGAATCAAATCAGTGGAGCTAAATATAGCATCAAGGGTGTGTCCTGCTGAGTGGGTGGGACCTGATACAACTTGTATCATGGTGAGGGCTTCTAAATTGTCAAGGAGCAGGCGGGCCATGGGGTTTGAAGGGAAATGAAACCAGATGTTCAGGTCTCCTAGCATAGTGAGTGAGGGGTGAGAGATCCGAATGGCTTGGTGAGGAGTGACTTAGGTTATATGCAAAAGATCTAGTATAGCCAGGGGATCTGTAGTTGAGAAGGAAGCTGTTGGTCATGGAAGGAGAGAGTTTTAATTTAAACAGTAAGGGTTTGCAGTCAGCATCGCAGGGTTGAATCTCTGTGTGTAGGGCTGTTGCATGGGGTTCGTATGTAAGGCTATGCCACCTGCTCGGCTGGGTCTGTTGTGTACTATCAAAGAGTATCCAGAGAAGAAGGCTTCATGTGCGGACAGTATGTAGTCATCAGAGATCCATGTTTCGGTAATAAAGAGGATGTCTGGATTTTCTGATGAAATGAAGTCAAAGATAATGTGTTTGTTTTTTGCACCAGCTCTAGCATTGATGATAATCCAGGAGAAAGGGTGAGGTGAGCCGGAAGGCTTGGAGGGGGGAATGGCAGGGTGGCTAGGTGAGGATGGGGGAGCAAACTGTAGTGGTGCTTCTAAGAGGGGGATCAAGGTGTATGACGGAAGTACTGGGTGGAAGCAAGGAGGCCTCAGAAGAGGGATCATGGGTGTAAGGAGGGGAAAACGAGGGCAGAACGTATCTGATGGTGCAGGAGGAAGATGAATATTGGGGTGGAGTGGAACTAGGAGAGAAGAGTTCTCGAGATTAAAGGACAGGTATTGGGATTTTGGGGCGAGGGAGGGAGCAGCTGTTTGAGATTTGGAGGGGAAGTGAAGTAGTACAAAGGATGGTGTTAGGCATTGGAGGGCATTGAAAGCATGTAAGGGCCAGTGAATAGGAGCGTGGAGCAGCATGGGTTCTAGGAGGCAGAATGGAGGAAAGAGAAATGTGGTGCAAGAATAGGGCAAGAGTCACATCTGGGTTTTGGATGGAGAGCAGGCATGTCATGGGTGTGTGTGAGTATGGGTGGTGCTTTTGAGAGAGAAAAGGGAAGTTTAGGTGAGGGATTGTGAGACTGTGAGTGGGAGAGCTACGGAGGACAGGGGAGGAGGAGAGGGGGTGCGATGTAGAATAAGGGGCTTGAAGGGTGGACAAGGGATGCGGGGGGAGGATGGAGATGTGGGGAAGGTTCATTGTGCATCAGAGTGCACCTCTGCCCTTGGAGCTATGGCTAGGCATGGTCTCAAGACAGTATCTGCTCTTCTATAAATAGATGCAGTAATGCAGTACACTTAGAGTTGGGATGATTGTAGATAAGATGTAGATTAGATGTTTTTCCTACATTCGAAAATATGCTGTAGGATGGGGGCCTAGATTCAAACAACTACAGTAACTGTATCTGCTAAGATTCCAGAGAAACCCAGATTTCAAAACATATACAGTGGCAGGGAAATCCTGGATTCAAAACAAACAGTGAGCAGGGTACTCCTGAATTTAAAACATATACTCTGGCAGAGAAACTCTGTATTCAAAACATATACTTTGAGCGGGATACACCTAGATTCAAAATGTATGCGATGGAAAAGAAACCCTGGATTCAAAACATTACTGTGAGTGGAGTACACCTAGATTCAAAACAAATACTGTGAGCTTGGTATACCTAGATTCAAAATGTATACTATGGCATAGGAATCCTGGATTGAAAACATATATTCTGAGCGGGAACATTGATTCAGACGTGAAAGAACAATAGTTTGAAGGAGAGTTTTAGTTGCAGAAAAGGTAAGAAGATGATGGATGTTTCTGATATAAAAAAGATTAAACCAGCAAGATTGAACCTTAGAAGTAATTTGTGGCAATAAACAAAAGGAGGAATCAAAAAGAAAACCAAGATTTAGGGTTTAGGAGTGCACAGAAAACTTGAAGGTGGGAAAGGAGTTAGTTGAAGGGGCAAAAAAAGAAGGATTAGCCAGGCTCAAGACGGAGGGTGGCACATCCACATCCTCCAATACGCAGATAATATCCTTCATCCTTGACTAAAAACTTCCATAGACACAAACTCTGCCTCACATTGATCCAAATGTGGATGTCCATTTCTTACCTCAAGCTGAACCCCTTCAAGACACAATGATCACAGCTGGCAAACATCACCAAACTCGTGTGATACACCTTTGCCTCAATGCGCACAGCTTGAAAAATCGGACACCAACAACATGTCGACACTTTTAGTTGGGCATTATGTAGAGTGTGGACAACCTCTTTTGGTTTGTGATTGAAAGAGTGAGCAGGAGCCCAGACGAAATCATAGTCTCAAAATAGGCATATAAAGAACACATGTGGATATTCAAATTCAATTTAAAGCCTATGGAACAGGGCCGTAACTGTTTGAAGGAATGGCAATTCCTGTAAAGGCTGAAACCCCTTCTTATCTACATGTATTGTCCTTTGGTGCTAATTTCACTGTATCTGAATTTTGGGTAGTTAACACTAGACTTTTGTTGTAATGCTGATGAGTTTTCTTTTTCTTCAAATCTTTCTTTAATACTCCCTATTTTTAAAGACCTTTCATTTAAATTGTAATTGGGCCACAGCCAACTATGAGCAGAACGCAGAGTTCAGACTGATGCAGATGTCCGCTGCCTGTTCCCCAGAGCAGTGGACCGCCGTCTTTTTATTGAATACTAGTGATCATGTGAATTAAGATCACAGTCACCACTAGCGTAGCTTTATACAATTTCGCTACGCTCGAGGAATTCAAGGCTAAAGAGTGATTATTAAGCTTGTATAATGTTACAGATTGTACTTCCCTCGTGTTTGTATATTATTAGAAGTTGTTTTGTAATATTAGCAGAAGCTGTTCATCCTTCATCTAACATGGTAGTTGGGCCACAGTAAAATATCCGTTTATTCTTATGGAAGATAACCACCGCCTGTACTGTTGTGCAGTAGACGGCCTTCACCATAAACGGCATCTAATTACTGATGAACACGTGACTAATGATCACACTTAGCTTCAGCGTATATAACATTTGCTACGCCTAAGGAACGGTTAAGCTATGGCTACTTTTGGAAAGGAACAGCACTGTGCAGAAGTGCTACAATGCCGAATGAAGAGTTGTGTTTTTTTCAGGTAACTATTAAATACATTTTGTAACTTGGCCAGTGAATCAGAGAACAAAATTAGAAACTATATTGGGATTTTTAAACCCCCAACTTTTGTGTTTCAGGGACATTTAGAGGCTTTAGCGCAATGAGTATTTGAACTTTGAGAGTTGTGCACGGGTGGAGGGGCATCTTGTTTTTATTTTTTTATATCACTATTGGGACTCTAGGATTAATTGCAGTCCCCTACACATTTTTTGCACAGGTCTATTGACTTACCGTCCTGTCCCAAACATTACTCAAAAATAAATTATGAGAAATGGTTTCGATACTGCAAATTCGATAGTAATAGTAGGGCTATAAGTACACTTATCATTATTGCTGTTGAACTTATTGTAGTAGAAGCACACCCTGATGAAGACCTGCACATTCAGCTTCACACATCAAAACCGTTTGTGGTACATATACAATCTTAGCAATGATGTCAATAACGATAGATTTTTATCGACAACTGGTGTTGAAAAACTCACCTGATGAGATGTTAAGCTGCAGTGCCTTCAATACAATACTTTGAAATTCTTGGAACTAGTGAGACTGTTGTAATGTTTATTGACCATAGCAGTAATTAACTTCATGTAATGTTTGCACTACATCACTTTTGATGAATGCACTACTATTATGATGTAGTGACTGCTTTTATCCTTTATCTTTTGTGAACATTTGAACATTTGCATTGCCTGTCGAGATCGGAGATATCGAATACATTTTTGTTCACTATATGTAAGTTACGTTTATGGTTCATATATTGGTAATTGCAATATGTATTTGTGATTGACTGTCTTACATATGAGCTGTGTGCACATGTACCTCTGCCTTTTCTCTATGAAATAATGTATATTAACTACATCATGAATTATGATCTTGGACATTTTTCAATTAATTCCACCTAAACAATTTTACGACATATATTACAACATCACCAAACACCTTGACATTCACTCCAGGCTCTCTGTTATGAACATCAAGGGCTTCACTGATCAGCTGCCCACCTGTAAATTGTTCCTTGGCTTCACCATTGGCGCACACCTTTCCATCAAACAACTCATAGCAAGGAAGCCACACATGACTTGTTATCAATTGTAGTTCCTGTGGAAAACTGAACAAAATATTGTCAGATATGTAAGAAGCTTTGGTGCCCTCCCACCTGGGTGGTGCCAATTCCCTTTTGGAAACCCTTCTGCTGACTACCCTGTCACCCCTGAGGTGTGTCCTTCATGCTGGTGCACCACTCATGAAAGGACTCTGAAAATGAGGTATCACCCTCAACCTCCTGAAACTGCACTGGCTCCCACTGCAAGCCCGTAGTAACTTGAACTCCTGCTGCATCATACACAAGGCTGTCCCCTGAAGTAACCAAGCTACCTCGTTGACAAACCATGCAGCTCTGGAGGACTACAACACAGCAGAAGTGAGGGCATTAGAAGACTTCTTCTCAGCTGTTGAATGAAGGAAAGAACCAGAAGACAGGCCTTAACTGCCTCTGTCCAAAGACTCTGAATCTTCCTCCCCGTCAACCTCAGACTCACTCTTACGTATGCCTTGGCTACCCTCAATGTGCAGTACTTCCTATGGTTGCAAAGCGCTCCATGGCTTACCTAAAGCGAGGTGTCCCCCTCATGAAATGCCCAAATATGTCCTCATTAATATTTGACTCACACCCATGCAATCTACTTTGTTTCCACAAGAAGCCATACAGCTGCCACATAACATCGATCTATATAAATAAACACAAAAGCAATCACGCTGTCATGGGCATAACTCTCAACATAAAAAAGGAGCATTTAGAGATGATGAGGTCAGGATCATCTACTGTTACTAGCCAGAGGAAATGCATTTGTTCGAATCAATAAATAATAACGACTGTTAACCAAGACCTTGTGATATTTTCAGAAGCCAGTGAGAGATTTGACACAGAACACCCTGATGTGATAGGAAATTAGATAATTATGACAGCTAATGACAGGGGAAAAAAGGTACTAACAAAGATCAAACTGACACTGTACGTTTCTGTGATGCTGTAATCGCCAAGATAAAGCGACAAATAAGTAGAGGCACTAATAACAGAAATCACTACATGTACAGTTAATAAAAGAGGTTATGAACTTGAAGTGTAAGTATAACAGATGGCTAAAGGACGACAAAAAATCCATTAGAATCAAAACGTGGCAATTATTAATGCTAAAATTTCTTGTCTGCAAAGATTTAAAACAAATATGGTCTCTAGTAACTAATACTTCTAATAATCTATGTATTAAGGTTATGAAATAGGAAATATGGGTGAAATATATTGAAGACAAATATCATACACAATCACAGGACACATCTCCAAGTAACGCATTTACGGCATACATGGTGGTACAACATGAGTACAAAATCTCAAACTATCTGGAGATCCGGATGGTGTAACCAACACTGTCCAGACAAGTGGTCGACTGTAAATTGGTCGAAAGACAAATGGTCGGCGTAAAAATTCTACCATTTGGTTTTCGACCAAATTGGTTCGACCATTTGTCCAGTCGACCAATTTTTTTCGACCAAATGTCTGGTAACCGTAACCAACATAATACTGAAAGATAACCCAATTAGGTGGGCATATATTCTATTGCACTATTTTAAAAACATAATTTATTTCTATAAAACTCCTGATTCCTGGAAGCAATCATTGTTAATTCTTGTATCTAAAACAGCAGTATCAGATAAGCCCATCAATTACAGACTTGTATTGATGCCAGGTACTTCAAGCAAGAACTTTGCTACTTCATTGCACAGAACACTATCAAAGTGGGCACAACAAGACAAATTGCTAAAGGACACGCACGCAGCCTTTGCAAAAATTGATCAACCGTATATAACATATGAATCATTAGAGCATTGATACAGCGAATTAAGTGTTGTCTAAATTTACCTTTGTACATAGCTTATATTAAGTTTTCAACTGTGTCAATAAAATTAAACTCCGGGAAAAAGTTAAGTAGATGGGGAATTCCCCCAGGAAAACTGAATATGCTTTGTCAACTATATTCAGACTATATTCTGACACATCAGTCACGGTCAGATTGGACCTTTGCAGCAAGTTAACGTACACAATTCAGACTAACATATGATTTAAACAAGGATGTGTGCTTGGGCCATGTCACACCCGTGGAGTATCACACAACTCCTTCCTAGCCATGGAAGCCAAATGAAGTAGACCCCTCCCACCTTGGTTGGCACAGGGTCCTGGTCTTGATAAATACAGGTACCACAAGGCAGCCGAAGGGGGAAGAGGGTGATGTAGGGGTTGTGGATAGGTAGGGGGTGTTAGGACCACCCGATAGAGGGTTAGGAAACTTGCATAAGGATGGGAATAGGGAGTAAGGGAAAGAACATACATAAACATATATCTTGTATGACCATATATCTTGCACAACCTGAATCTGAATTCTTCTTAATTAGAATTCAACCTGCCTCCTGTATTCCTAGATACCCCTGATAAGCAACAAACATAAGCACATGGACGTTATTGATGACCATGGATAACGTGCCAAAGCAACATAGAAACATACAACATAAGCCTGAACATGGTACCATACATGAGCTCAGTGAGCAAATGAATAACCAGCATCACCTTCCAGCTGTGTCATCCAGCAGAAGATACTTGTAAACTGCATGGAACTGACTGGGTCCCAAATCATATACAACAAGCAAGCAGCCACAAACAATTGGAGCAAGCCCCTGTTTTCTCCGTGCCTGAGTTCACTAGCATGTGCTTAAGGGAGCGTGCGAAATGATAGATTGATTTCTGCCCAACAAGGTCAATATTACGAGAAACTGTTCATGCCATGCTCCCCTGGGAAGCTTTAATAGTTTTCCGCACTATCAGTGCAACACAGTTTATGCCATAAATAAGGAATTGTAATGATGCGTCCGCACCTGACACATGATGAGATTCTGAACTTCAAATAAACATATTTGCACTTAACTGAGGCCTGGGGGGCTACCAGCTCCTCCCCAGGTAATGCCTACTTCAGCTTGGGCGGACTCTCCACTGTGTGTGACTCTGTGCCTCCAGAGGCCGTGGGAGAAGGGAAAGTCCTTGAATTCTCGGCCTGGCCGCGTTAACAACGGCATTCGGGAAACGATTCCACCATGAGGGAGAAGCTGCTCCCTGTCACCGCCGGGCCCGAAGTTCTGTGTCTTCGCCTGAAAACAATCAGCACCTGCCTCCTCCGACCCGTGCCTGCATACAAAATCACCAACAAGCAGCACAGGCCGGGGAGAGGCTTAAGTGCCCTCATAATTACACGCACCTGTTCCAACTGACAAGAGGTTAGTCTTTCAGTCATTTTCCTGCTAGCAGCTCTTCTTAGCTGCCGTTTTACTTGAACTGGACCCTTTTTCCTTACAAGCCACTACTTTTTAACATTTACGCTGCATATCTGGGGATGACCCTGAAGAATGTGTGTGCTTTTCCCTCTAAATATAGAAGTTTGCACCTGAATATGATGTTGTTTGCAGATGACATCATCTTATTAGATCACACTCCTATTGGTCTTCAGTCTCCAAAGATTGCTGACTTCAGTGTAGCATTATTCAATTAAGAATGATCTAACCGTGAATCTTAAGAATAACAAAATCATGTATTTTGGTGCACTGAAAATGCAGGAGCTATGGAAATGGGTGATTAACAACAGGAACAAATAGTGCACAAATATGTGTACTTAGGTGCCATGATCGGGAAATTAGAGGTGGATCACTATGAATACATAGAGATGAAGGCCATGTGGAAAAATGAGTGCTGCTAGAAATTGTATAAGAGACCACGATGGTTATAGTCTGGAAGGACGATTACTGGTATGTACGAAAAGTGTGATTCCCTGTTTAACAAACGGCCTGGAATGTACTTATTGTTATAGTGAAAAAGGGCTGGACTATTTGGAAGAGAAAAGTATCATCCTGAGCCTGACTAATCGCACACCAGTCTGTGCACTACAACTGGAATTAGAGTTGGTGTCCCTTAATGGAATGTTAATGCGAAAGAGTTGTCTACTGTTACTGAAAATATGCAAATACAATATTATTCCGATTTATGAATTAATGTGGAGTGAAATGTGCACACCGGGCAGTTGTGCATATATGGAATTCAGAAATAAATGTGTATCATTCTTTGGATTAATTAAATGGAAAACCGATTGGAACATTGATTTCACAGTACTAAGAAGCAATTCATATCTTGTGTGTGGATGGTGAAAATTAAAGAGCGAAATGTGAAAAGTTTGTAATAAACTAAATGTAATAGAAATATTAAAATAAAATGAATATCTTTAACAATAAATTGGGACAGGATTACAGCAAAAACATTGTGACAAATAGTGATTACATATATACACAGGGTCTGATAGTGCACACATATAGGGTGGATTTTACCAGCCATATTTGGTCAGATTTCCTTGTCCATGGATACAAAACCAATTAATGCGTCTGAGGCTTAATCTACTGCCTTGCTTAGCCATAATGCGACCAAGATTTACAATCGCAGGTAAGGATCCACATTGTCGATTTTGCAAGGAAAAAGAGCAGCAGACATTTGTTGATCCAATGCGTGGCTTTAAATACCAAACATAATATACATCTGGAACGTTTTGTACATAGTACAGAATATTTCAAACTGACAAATGTTGGAAGACTTCTTGGTCAGGATGCCTTGCTGGAACACAACAGTCATTAATAATTGCTGCACTACTTATATGGAACGAGATAATGAAATTACTCATGTAACAAAAGTACACATGACTTATACAAGGTTTTCTGTTTCATGAATTTGATTGATGATGATTATAAGACAATTTTGGATCTTGGTAAAACATTTTTTAATACATAGCTTTTAAGATATTATATATGGCTTACAGTTTGAAAAGTTATTGTGGTTCTTTATAACTTTACCGGTATCCTGGTGGTAATTCTGCCTGGATACAGTAAAGTGGTAACACTGTTACCGTCATCAGTCCTGCGGTATTACCACCGGATTATGAGTGCCTGTAAGGGTTGTAAATCCCAGTTCCATCGAGTCCTGTAGGACTCCCAGGGGGCATGGGGTGTAATGCCAGCTATTAATGCCGGTAGGGTGGGAGAATTACCTTCAGCTCTTAGCTGGAGGTCATTCCTCCACTCCACCGGCAAACGTTTACTTTGCCAGTGCAGAATAATGCCGGAATACAGTATAACCAGCATGTTAATTATGCACCGGCAAAAGTTCTAATGAGCCCCATTGTGTTATAACTGTATCACACTATCACACTATATATATACATATATATATATATATATATATATATATATATACATATATATATATATATATATATATATATATATATATATATATATATATATATATATATATATATATATATATATATAAAAATAAATACAAAATCACATTGGGTTTCACCGTCCTCACTTCCTCTGCAAAGGCCAGACACCACACAATTCATTCCTCAGCTTACTGGATAGTGGTCAAGATTACATATTGTGCTGAATGCATCAGTCTGATACGCTCACAGTGTTTCTGAGAGCATGCTGTGTTGCATGATAATTCGTCATACAGTGCCCACTTGCCATGACATGTATAAGCAGATGGATGGATCGAGGAGCGGCCGTGATATGGGGGAGCAGTTGCGGTTGGGTGGGCAGGGTGACCAGCGGAAATGCTCCAACAGCTTGTGGCCGACTGGCCTCATGTGGGGGGGCGGAACCAGTTAGGAGAGGATTGTGATGGTCAGGGGACACAGTGCCTGAGTCGCTAGTCTCTGGATATGCTGGGCCATAGGCAAGGTACATTTCCAGGACCCGGCTGCCCAACAACATCAGGGGCATGCAGGAGTCCTGCAAGGTGTGTGGCTGTGAAAGGGATGCGGGTTGGAGGAAGGTGGATATGGGGGAGGTGGGATGTTCTGGACACGCTTTAACTTAACAGAGCAGGGTCGGCTACAAACGAAGGGGCCTTTGGTAACATGCAATACACCAGGCTTACTTTCTGATCTGTGCACACTGATGTGGGTGAGGTGGCATACTTGGGCACTCGGTCCTTGCGGCAAGCAGCAGAGAGCTGTAGAGAACTTCTGTGGCCTTGGAATGTGGCCTTGGAATGCGGCCAGCTCCGGCAACCGGCATCTTGGAGGCACGGCCATAGGAGTGTGCACTGACCAATCGTATCTTTTGAAATCATGCAAGTCAGCCCTTTGAAGGCTGCTTACCGTGGTAGCGGCCATCTTATCAGGTGCTGCTTTGAAATGACGCAACATATATTAATCTTTGGCGAACTGTAGTGGTGGTGGGAGTTGTGGTCCCGTGGTGGACTCAGCGCACAGTGGAGCAGTAGAGCGCTCCTGTGGCCTTTGAATACAGCCTTTGCAAGTTTAGGGACCCCCTAGTCCACTTTTGGAACAGTTCCTTAGTATCAGGGTGTTTGAAAAATGACACAAGATCCAGCTTTGCATTACCCAGCACTCGTGGTACCAGTGTAACAAGGGAACACATGCCCTCCCAACGTGGTGAAAGCTGGGTCTAGGCTCGGGTGCCACACGCCCTATATTTATCCATCAGTGCAGCGGTTTCCACTCATAGGATCGAGAGCTGCATTGTTCTTACACATTTTTGATTGCTGCCCAATTGAATGACGCTCTTGAATCTGAAACAGAAAGAATATTGTGTAAGTGCCTGCATCTTAATTGGTTGCTCATTTTCATCAATCCAGGTTAGCCTGTGGACATTACTTTCCCAAATACATAAACACATCTTGTTCATATGCACCTCCACTTCTTCAGAGAATCCGAACCAATCCTTCTGCTCTACACCCAATGACCCCTCCACCCATTTGACCTGATAAAAAAATGCTCCTTCTATATGGCACTCTTGTCTGGTGTTACACCAAGGCAATACATGTTCTGTCTCATTTTCTCATGAAAGTGTCTGGTTGTCAATGATAGCTCCCCCTTCTATGCCCCTTTGTCTCATAATGCAATACTGTCAGGGTAATTCATAGAATTTCGCACAAAAGGGGCGCACGCGGCTGGCGCACAGTGTGCGCGTGCGAAGGTCTGTGCCAGCCGCGTGCGCAAAAATCGATATCCGCGCACAGCGTATTCATGGATTTTAGCCTCCAGAACCAGCCGTGGCGCAGAGTGGCGCAGCGACCCTGCAGCAGCGCCAGTTACGCCCCCAAGAATGCCCTCGCGCAAGGAAAAGCCATCAAAATTCCCAATTCAGCGCAAAGGGCTGCGCTAACCCTGGACCAGTATACGGGGCTGGCAAACAGCAAACGCCGAGCGAGAAACGTGTATTACTGGGGTGAGCCGGAAGTCCCACACGCGATTTCAGCAGGGTACGTGTATTTCTGGGCTGCGGGGAAGTTTCACAAGCAATTCCAGCAGGGTACGTGTATTACAGGGGTGCGCGGGAAGCTCCACACGGGATTACAGCAGGGTACGTGTATTTCTGGTGTGCGCGGAAGTTTAACACGCGATTTCAGTAGGGTACGTGTATTACAGGGGTGCGCGGGAAGTTCCACACGCGTTTACAGCAGGGTACGTGTATTACAGGGGTGCGCAGAAAGTTCCACACGCGATTTCAGCAGGGTACGTGTATTTCTGGGGTGCGGGAAGTTTCACATGCGATTTCAGCAGGGTACGCGTATTACAGGAGTGCGTGGGAAGTCCCACAAGTGATTTCAGCAGGGTATGTGTATTTATGGGCTGCGGGAAAGTTTCACACGCGATTCCAGCAGGGTACGTGTATTACAGGGGTGCAGGGAAGTTTCCCCTTCGGCTGCCGAGGAGTCCAACTCCAACCTCCGCCTCTTGGACCTCCCCTCGGCAGCTGCGACCTGGGACGTGTCACCGGACTCCTCACTCCCCGACGAGATGACAACCTGGCAGGGGAGCCGGGCCTTGCTTCTCCGGCTGGCGGTGCGATCCCTGCTGCTGTGCTCCACAGCACCTTCTCCGCCCTCTTCATCAGTTGATGCTGCAGACAGGGAGAGATAGGAGACAGGCATCAGGGCACTGTACAATGGACTCATACACACATGACAGTTGTACATGAGTGGCATTGTCAAACTTCAGACATGGCATCACAATCCCCAACACACATGTCATTGCAACTCACACACATGAGCTATTCCACAGCCATATTGCAACAGCCAGCACCATCCATACACATACAACAGCATGAGCAGCCAAAGGTGAGCCAGACATCACATGAAACACAGGGAGTGCACTAGACATGCACACACACCACCACAATTACATGCATGTGTACACCTCCGCCAACTGTCGCAGTGATGAGATTGGCATCCATGTCACATCTGGCAATCAGTCTTCTACATATCAGTCTCACATGCATCCATGTTGCATCACTGTTTCACCCATGTCAAATACACACACATGCACATGTACACTGTGCAGATACATGCAGCTGGAACCAACATCCATGTGTGACACCACAACCATGCCAACTTATATACACAGTAATCCAAATATGTGTGCTCACACATTTGCATTTGGCCTGCATGCTTACCCACACATACACCATCCATTTGTCTCACACATGTAAGGACTTGCATGTGTCAGCCTCACAGCCCTGTACATACACATCCATACATGGCCCTACAAAACCACATGTATAACCTGCACACTACTGGCACACCACCACACGCACAGCTTCCAATCAGTATGCATGTACACTTACCGCTCAACTCCAGACGGGTCTGCCTCTCAAGGACCTGGATGTGGAGCGCTGGTCATATGCGTTCCAGGACCCTCATCTGATGTTCCGACAGGTGGCCCCGGCGCCCCTTAGCATCCGCTGCCTTCAAGAGGCGCCGGGCCTTGTTGAGGGTCCTGCGAGCGCTTCTTGACATGTTGGAAGTACCGGACTGCCACCACCTCCGCGTTGATGGCAGTTACGATGTCCGTCCAGATCCGAGTCCGTCCTTCCTTGTCGATGGCCGACCTTCCGAAGAGGGCATCATACTGCCCCAGGACTTGCTCCACCAGGACACCAACTTCGGTGGCAGTGAAGCTGGAGGCCCTCTGCCTCTCTGGCTGGGGATTGCCAGTGGTGCCAGATGGTGTAGTGCCCGACATCACAACCCCCAGAGGCAGGTGTGGGTGGGCAACTGGGTCCTGGGGCTGGGCTGTGGAGCGATGGAATAGCAGTCGGGAGTCTTCGGTTCCAGCAGGGGTGGTCACAGCAACAGCACCCCGGGCTGACGTGCAGGCAGCAAATGGCAGGGCACGTGGGCAGCAGGCAATCAGGCAGCAGCAGATGGCAGGTGGGAGCGTGCTCGGGGGTCTGGGGGGCAGTAATTCAGCCTTCTGGGCAGGAGCGTGGTCTTCCGTGTGCGAACGCGTAGCCAGCTTGAAACGGAGTGATTTGGCACGTGAAAATCTTGCAGGTCAGTGTGTAATTCGAGGGAAGGCCCTTAGCGTGTAAGCGCGTCAGCATGCGTACGCGATTTCATTGGACTAAAGGCCCTTAGCGTGTAAGCGCGTCTGTGACGTGTGCGCGCGGGCGTTTCCCTGAACCCGGGTGCATGTTACATGTCCAAGAACTGCACGTACGAGTGTCAGCTCGTGTAATTGGAGGATAGGGCCTTAGCGCATATACGCGGAAGTGACGTTGGACGTGTGGGCCGGTTCAAAAGGTACGTGTAGGACGTCATTTCCTTGTATGTGCTTTTCGTGGAGAGCGAGTGGGTGAATTCTGTACTTCTTGTCGGTTCACACACGATTTACTTCACAGCGTTTCTAGTTCGTACTCCCTGTTATCTCTGATAGCTTTTTTCTGATTTTCTGTTGGGCCTGTTTCCTCAAACAGTGTTCACTTCTTCTTTTGTCCTATCTCCTCAGACAGCGTACAATTCTTCTTTTGGCGGGGGTGTTGCCACGCTCTTTTTACAGGCAGACGGTGAGTCGCGCACGTATTTACCAACTGTGCTTTCCCCGTGTGTCGCGTACCCCTTCAGAGGTCATTGTAGGCTGCGTGAAACACGTGTACGTTCATGTTTGTGTTTCTGGGTGCCACAGCGTAGTGCGGGTTTATTTTTCCACGCATGTGGTCTACGTGGGGTTGCGTGCACATTATTTTCTGTTTTTGGGGTTCCTGAGCGTTGCGTGACCCGCCATCTGTCCCCAGGGGTCCCATACAGCCTTGCTAGAGCACTAGGGTACGAATTCCATCTAGTACCCTACCCCTTTGTCCCCCAATTGCCCAGAACAATAGTTTACTGGAACTCCCATACGCACAACAACATCAGTGCCATGGTTGGAGGCGACCAAGCGGTAAGGGTGGCAAAGGTGGCCGAGCCTCAAGAGGTGGGCGTGGTGGGCACGGTAGGGGATGTGGCCGGGATTTGCAGAGTACCCTTAGCCCCCCATGTGTGGAGGACCAGTCAGGGACACCCATGCCCCCCCCATGGTTGAGGGAAACGTGGATGACACCATCTCTGCTCATCCCTTGTCGGACCGACCCATTGTGGCACCTGACCTGGCACAGGGTGACTCCCAGGCTGACTTCCAGGTCGCCAAGTCTAGGCCACGTGTGGCGGTGCAAGTTGGTGTCACCAGGCCACGTGGATCAGGGGCAGCTATGTCATCTGCTGCCTGAGTAGGCAGTGTGGGGAGGCTGCAGGGGCAGCTGCAGCTCCATCCACCCCAGCTCTGACTCTCCCAGCCAGGGCAGTGTTGGTCCCAGTCCATCTTGCTAACGTTCCCCGTGACTAAGTCACACTTCAGCCAATGCCTGCACCAAGTCCCATGCTCAGTGTGCATTCCCACACTCCAACTACCCAGTCCACCTATGCTCCTGCCCCTAGTGGCCAGAGCGACGTAGGCCACTAAGGAACCCCACCACCTTCCAAAAGAAAGAGGAAGAGTGCATCGTCCAGTACAGGCTGATACCCCAGACACGGCTACGCAGTCCGGCACACCAAGGAAACCTAGCTTCAATGATGCCGAACGTGATGCACTTGTGCAGTATGTGTCCGCACATGACAGCAAAATGTTGATCACTTCAGGGTGCAAAACCACACCTGCTCGACGTCAGGCACACTGGCAGACCGTCGCGGACATCATAAGTGCCCTTGGAGTTGTGAGGCGCACAGCTGGTGAGTGCTACAAGCGCTGGAATGACCTTAAGCGCAGGGCAAAGAATAATCTGGCCTCAAGTCATGCCGCTACTCTGGTGACTGGAGGTGGGTCTCCACAAGAGGACATTGAACTCACTGTACATGAGTCTGTTGCTGGGATCTACGTCACAGAGGAACAGATCCAAGGTGTGGGAGAAATGCCAGATTACAAGGCATTGTCCGGTGAGTGCACATGCATGTGTGTGTGATCCATGTGTATGTTGTGTGTGTGAGGGGTTCTGATTGAGTGCCAGGTGAGGGTGTGTGTGCCTGAGTGGTTTGGGTCACCCATGTGCTTCATCCAAAACATTCTGCGCCCCTGGATTTGGGTATTACAGTAT